>NC_136426.1:202604616-203990866 GCF_052849685.1 Lactuca virosa
AATGGTACCCTGATCTCAGGTCTATTTTTGAGAAATAGTTGGCTCCTTGAAGTTGATCGAAGAGGTCATCGATTATGGGTAGGGGTAACGGTTTTTGATGGTTAGCTTGTTTAGTTCATGATAATCTATGCATATCTGAAAGGATCCGTCTTTCTTGTTCACAAACAAGACCGGGGCTCCCCAGGGTGAGGAACTTGGTCTTATGAATCCCTTGTTGAGTAGTTCATTAAGCTGGCTGGATATCTCTTGCATTTCCGCCGGCGCTAGACGGAATAGGGATTTAGCTACAGGAGTAGCTTTGGGGATTAAGTCGATTCGAAACTCGACTTGGTGCTCGAGGGGGATTCCGTGAAGATCTTCAGGGAAGACATCAGGAAAGTTTCAGACTTCGGGGATGCTCTCGAGGTCTATAACTTCCTTCTTCTCATTAACGACATGGGCTAGGAATGCATGGCACTCCTTTCGCAGATATTTCTGAGCTTGGATGCATGAAATGATACGAAGGTTTGAGCTGATTTTATCACTGTAGACTATGAGGGTTTCGCCCGAGGGTAGATTGAGACGGATGACTTTTTTGTAACAAAGGATATCAGCATGATTGGGGCTCAACCAATCCATGCCAATGATGACATCGAACCTTTTTATGGAAACTGGCATGAGGTCAATCGGAAAAGAATGATCGTTTAAGGTAAGGGTACAGCCTATGAATACTTCGTTAGTACTCTGTTTCTTTCCATTAGCCATCTCGACGGTGAATGTTTCGGTTAAAGGTTGGGGTTTATGCTGGAGTAGATGCTTAAATGCGTGACTAACAAAACTTCTCTCTGCACCAGAATCGAAAAGAAAGCATGCATAAGAGTTGTCAAGGAGGAACATACCCGTAACAACTGTAGGATCAGCAACTGCCTCCTCCTGGCCCATTGCTAGCACTCTCCCTGTGTTGCCAGCTGTTGTTGCCTTGGGGCAATTCCTCTTGAAGTGCCCGATCTCCCCACAGCCATAACAGGCTTGACCAACGCCCGCTCCAGGAGCCTGATTGGTTGGTTGGGCGGGTGTCTTGCAAAATCGAGTTGTATGACCCATCTTCACACAACTGTTGCACAACATCTCAAGGCACTGCCGATGATGATGGAAGTTACACTTGTCGCACCTTGGAAGGGTACCACCATATCTACAGGTAGGTGTTGGAGTGGTAGGAACAGCGGAAGTAGTGGTAGCAGCATGAACTACCACTAATTGCTGTTTCTTAGAGGGCTCCTGCGAAGACTGGCCCTTTCGTTTGTTCCAAAACTTCTTCTTCCCACCACTCACCTTTGGTGGTTCGGGAGCGGCTGTTACTTCATCAAGATCAACCCTATGATCTATCAGGGTCTACGCCAGGCACTTGGCACTGTCAAAAGTGGAAGGTCTAGCAGCCAAAACATTTCCTTGAGTTGGGGGAGTCAATCCCCAAATGTACCTCTCTATTTTCTTACTTTCTAGGGTGACCATCCCCTAACAGAGAAGATCCAGATCTCAGAATCTAGTTGTATAGGTAGCAATGTCCGAACCCTTCATCTTTAGGTTCCAGATCTCGTGCTCCAACTTCTGCATCTCGCCCCTTGGGTATTACTCAACAAACATGAGTTCCTTTAAACTCTCCCAACCCATGGCATTCGCTACTGGCAGAGTTAGGGATTTGACCCGGCTATTACGCCATGTCAATGCTCAGGACATTGTAACAATCCGAAATTTCTCTCTTATACATCCATACAATTCAATCAAAGTCAGACTAGTTTTTGCTATCTTTTAGCACTGTTAAGGACCTGTTTGAGGGTTTCTGAGCCTAGTGTAATGTATGAATGGATGTTGGGATTAGTTAGCTCGAGATCGGGAGGTTAAATTCGAAGCAGAAAATCACTCACAAGGTGTTCACGGCCGCAAACTAACTTCACGGCCGTGAACCACCTCCTATATATATTAGAGTGACCTCATTTTCTTCTCATTTCTCCTCCTCCCAACCGTGAACACATCCATTCTCTCTCAAAAAGCTTCAACTGTGAACACTCTAAAGCCTTAAAAACGTAAGTGTTTCATCCTTAATCTTGTCATACTTGAAGGACTACTAGATCCTATCCTTGATTTGTCAAGTTTCATCATCATCTTCATGAGCTTGAAGGGATCACGGTCGTGAATCCTTCATAGATTCATAAGGGTTGTGAACACCTCATAAGGCCGTGAACCTCATGAGGCCGTGAACTCCTTAAGGCCGCAAACCCGTCCATGGGTGGCCGTAAACCCCTTCAAAGCTTCCATTTATGAGCCTAACACTTTATTTAGGGTGTTTCCTACAATCTTAGGTGGTTTCCTATACTTGTTAGTAGTTATAACCACTAATTGAATACACATATATGTGAATATATGCCTTATAGGATCCAACTATGCTTTCGAACTTCAATTGTGAACTCAAGCATCCTATATCTATCTCACCTTCCAGATCACTCACTTCAGGTGAGTTCATACCCCTATTTCTTTACAGTTTTTAACGTTTTCAAGGGGCAATACAAGCCAAAAATTATAGATCTTGTGAAATTATACAAAGTGGATTTCAATACACTTAGAACTGATACAATTGGCACGACCACACAGTTTTCATACTTTTATCAAATATTCAGTGTTTCATCCCTTTTGTATATTGCTGAGCATAAGGGAAGTTTTCAATACAAATCATAGAGTTTTTCAGTGTTTAACATGAATACATTAACGAACATATAAGCTATAATAGGTATGGTTTATGGAACAATTGACTTATCAATGTACAAACATAGAATCAATGTGATCAAACATATAAGCTATATGGAGTATAGTTTATGAGACATATATTCAGCAAGTTAAGTTCAAGAATTCATTTTATTCTACATGTAATCGTTAGTATAGCATTTTATGAGTGAGCATTATTCGCGTAGTTACCTAAGTACTAACAAAAGTCCTGAGATTATAACCAGAGTCTCCTTGCGGGAGAACATGACTTTGTGTATAGATCTATACGGGATTGACAATCCCGCACCATAAATGTTAGCTATAGTTAGACCAGCAGGCCTAGGTGACAAAGTCATTTCGATTTCGACGCCTGAAGAACGTCGTTCAGGCAATTCAATGGTCATGTATGGTTATAACAACTCATAAATTTGGTACTAAGAATATATGATTAATGTATGAATGGTAATAAGTTCAATTAGTTTTATTATAAAGTAATAGAACTACTATACATATTAAAGTTTTCAGAGTTTTCCGAACTTACTATACATACTGGTGATAGCCAGGGTTTTTCATGTAAAAAGGGGTTTTTCATTCAAACAAACAATGCACAACACATTCAATGGTAATTAGACATATGAACTAAAACATTATGAGATTCAGTAACAAAATACACTTGTTAGAAAATAATGGATTTTCTTGGAAACATACAAATACTTTCATTGATTCATTAACCAATTTTCCTTACAAAAACATGCTTATGAACTCACCAGTTTTATGCTGATACTCTTTCAAAATTGCTTGTATTCTCAGGGAATCAGTAGACAGGTACCTCATACAGATTTTGAGAAGACGGAGCGTATAGAGTCACGTCTTTTACTTTTGTTATACTTTTGATGTATATAAACATGAATCAAACTGATGCAAATATTTCACTTAACCAATGTAATGGTTGTGTTTACTCTGATTACTATGATGCAATTGTTGTGATACTACATATGACGCATCCACCTTCGAACGTTTCCGTCGTTTTGGTTTGGGGGTGTGACAGATTGGTATCAGAGCTCTTGTTTATAGTAAACTAAGTATACCGAACCTTACATGGTATACAACTATAAACACAAAAGGGGCCGAAGTGCTCTGTAACTAAAAGTATACTCTAAAAATACAAGTATTTTTACAAAAAGTATACTGGTATACATACGTACAAGAAACTATAACATAGTAAGAACTACATAAAAGTATTTAGGGCAAGTTGGACATCACAGTTAAACCTGGGTAGTTATGTAGTCATATATGGGGCCAATATAACCTGATCAACTATATTTGTCCGAGATATGACCAACATGTGTTTAGGAGTGACTGCGGTGTTGCGACAAGTCTAAAACTCACCAAATCATGTACTAATGAAAACACATAGTTAAAATACTATAGGAGTATTTTATGGTACTATATCACTGCATAGAGTCATCACTATTAGTACAAATCCTTATAAAGAAAGACCTACAGTTCCTTGTTAATGTTAGTAGCTATCATTATAGGTCTTTATTACTGTTGTAGGATTAAGATATATCTTGCTCAAAATATTCGATTCATGATCATATAGGAGGCTTATCATCATTCTTTCCCTTGTATCTTATAGAGAAAGATGCCTCCCAGAAAGAGACCCAACAAACATAACAACAATCCTTCGCCGCCACCACCTCCTCAGTTCGATTTCGCTATGTTCCAGGCAGCAGTTACAGCCGCTGTGGCTGCAGTGATAGCGCAAAGGAATCCTGGTGGCTCTAGCAGGTCAGGAAGTGGTACCCACCCCCAAAATCTTAACGACAGTCAGGGACATCCGAAGGAGTGTTCCTATAAAGATTTCATGAATGAAAAGCCCAAGTCTTTCGACGGTAATGGAGGAGTCATTGCCTTAAATCGATGGTTCGAGAAGATCGAATCCATTTTCGAGATTTGCGCGTGTTCAGAGGCCAACAAGGTGAAGTTTTCCACCTGTACCTTCACCGACAGAGCATTGACTTGGTGGAATAGCCGGGTTAAATCGCTAACTCTGCCAGTTGCAAATGCAATGGGTTGGGAGAGTTTAAAGGAACTCATGCTTGCTGAGTACTGCCCAAGGGGCGAGATGAAGAAATTGGAACACGAGCTTTGGTACCTGAAGATGAAGGGTTCGGACATTGCCTCCTACACAGCTAGATTCTGCGATCTGGGTCTTCTCTGTCCGGGGATGGTCACCCCAGAAAGCAATAAAATAGAGAGATACGTTTGGGGATTAACGCCCCCAACTTAAGGAAATGTCTTGGCTGCTAAGCCTTCCACTTTTGACAGCGCCAAGTGCCTGGCACAGACCGTGATATATCATGGGGCTAATCTTGATGAAGTGACAGCCGCTCCCGAACTACCAAAGGAGAGTGGTGGGAAGAAGAAATTTTGTAACAAGCGTAAGGGCCAGTATTCGCAAGAGCCCTCCAAGAAACAACAAGTAGTGGCAGTTCGTGCCGCTACCACTCCTGCTGCTATTCCCACTACTCCAACAACTCCCAGCCGCTATGCTGGAAACCTACCCTTGTGCAACAAATGCAACTTCCATCATTTGGGAGTTTGTAGAGAGATGCAATGTAACAAGTGTGGCAGAAAGGGGCACACAGCGCGATTCTGCAAGGCACCAGCTCAACTGACCAATCAAGCTTCTAGAGCAGGCGTGGGTCAAGCATGTTATGGCTGTAGAGAGGTTGGGCACTTCAAGAGAAATTGCCCCAAGGCAACAACAGGTGGTAACACAGAGAAGGTGCTGGCGATGGGCCAGGAGGAGGCAGTTGCTGATCTCACAGTTGTTACGGTACGTTCCTCCTCGACAAGTCTTATATATGCATTCTTTTCGATTCTGGTGCGGAGAGAAGTTTTGTTAGTCATGCATTTAAACATCTACTCAAGTGTAAATCCCAACCTTTAACCGAAACATTCACCATCGAGATGGCTAACGGAAAGAAAGAGACTACTAACAACGTATTCATAGGCTGTACCCTTACCTTAAACGATTATTCTTTTCCAATTGACCTTATGCTAATCTCCATAAAAAGCTTCGACGTTATCATTGGCATAGATTGGTTGAGCCCCAATCGTGCTGATATTCTTTGTTACAAAAAAGCCATACGACTCAATCTGCCATCTGGCGAAGCCCTTATTATATATGGCGATAAACTCAGCTCGAACCTCCATATCATTTCATGCATCAAGGCTCAAAAATATCTGCGCAAGGAGTGCTATGCATTCCTAGCCCATGTCGTTAACGAGAAACAGGAAATTAAAGCCCTCGAGAGCATCCCCGAAGTCTGCGACTTTCCTGATGTCTTCCCCGAAGATCTTCCCGGAATCCCTCCCGAGCGCCAAGTCGAGTTCCGTATCGACTTAATTCCCGGAGCTAGTCCTGTAGCTAAATCCCCATACCGTCTAGCGCCGGAAGAAATGCAAGCGTTATCGAGCCAGCTCAATGAGCTACTCAATAAGGGATTCATCAGACCAAGTTCCTCACCCTGGGGAGCCGATTCTATTCGTGAAAAAGAAAGATGGATCCTTTCGTATGTGCATAGATTATCGTGAATTGAACAAGCATACTATCAAGAACCATTATCCCTTACCCAGAATCGACGACCTCTTCAATCAACTCCAAGGAGCCGGCTACTTCTCAAAAATAGACCTAAGATCAGGATACCACCATTTGCGAGTCCATGAGAGTGATGTTCCCAAGAAAGCTTTTCGGAC
This sequence comes from Lactuca virosa, assembly GCF_052849685.1. Taxonomy (NCBI): domain Eukaryota; kingdom Viridiplantae; phylum Streptophyta; class Magnoliopsida; order Asterales; family Asteraceae; genus Lactuca; species Lactuca virosa. The sequence goes on from NC_136426.1 coordinate 202,611,121, forward strand.
TCGGTATGGTCACTATGAGTTTGTAGTGATGCCCTTTATTCTAACTAATGCACCCGCGGTATTCATGGACCGGATGAACGGGGTGTGCCGCCCTTTCCTAGACAAGTTTGTCATAGTGTTCATTAATGATATACTTGTCTACTCTCGGAGTGAGGAAGATCATAAACAACACTTGAGACTAGTGCTGGAAATCCTTAGGGCGGAGAAGCTTTATGCAAAGTTTTCCAAGTGCGAATTTTGGATCAGAAAAGTAACTTTCCATAGTCACGTGGTTAGCGAGGAAGGCATACACGTGGACCCTTCCAAAATCACAACGATTGAGAATTGGTCAGCACCAAAGACACTCACAAATATTCGTCAATTCTTGGGTCTCGCTGGCTATTATCGTAGATTTATCATGAACTTCTCCATGATTTCTAAGCCCTTAACCACCCTGACTCAGAAAGGTGTAACCTTTAGTTGGGGAGAAAAGCAAGACACTACGTTCCAAACATTGAAGCAGGCCTTATGCAGCGCACCTATCTTATCCCTGCCAGAAGGGACGGAGGACTTCGTTGTCTACTGCGATGCATCTAATCAGGGCCTAGGTTGTGTGCTCAAGCAACGAGGAAAGGTTATTGCCTATGCCTCGAGACAGCTGAAAGCACATGAAGTTAATTATACAACTCACGATTTGGAACTGGGAGCAGTGGTCTTTGCGTTTAAAATCTGGAGTCATTATCTATACGGAAGCAAGTGTACCGTCTTCACCGACCACAAGAGCCTACAACATATCTTCGATCAGAAGGAGTTAAACATGAGGCAACGACGATGGGTAGAGCTACTCAGTGCTTATGAGTTCGAAATACGCTATCATCCCGGCAATGCCAATGTGGTAGCTAATGCCCTCAGCCGGAAAGAGTATTCAGTTCGTAGAGTGAAGGCACTGACAATGACCATCCATTCCCATCTATTCGCTCAAATCAGAGAGGCTCAGTTGGAGGCCTTAAAACCAGAAAACATGTTGGATGAAGCTTTGAGGGGAATGGAAAAGAATCTGGAGACCAAAGGTGATGGAGTGTACTATTTCATGAACCGGATTTGGACCCTGAAGTATGTGTTGGGGTACAAAGTTATTCATGTATGACTTTTTAATGTTTTGACTTTTGTAGACCCACTTGCATGTGGTGTATTATCCTTTTGACTCATGAGATAGAGAGTGAGAGAGTGACATGTAAACACCTCTATATAAGGTGGGTTTATTCCACTTATGGAGGTGTGCTTGAGAGGTGTAAAAGTGAGTGTGTAAGTGTGTGGTATTTATGTAGATGTAGATCTATGCCCCCTTTTTGCAACACCATACATATTCAATACATATCTTAAACACCGAAATCACCGTGTTCATTGTGCATTCTTTAAATCCGCATGCCAAACCATGTTCTATAACCACATCAATTGGTATCAGAGCGGGTCTTCAATGATCAACGTGATTTGTTGAAGAACGATTCTCGGTTTGGCAACATTTGTCACAATTGGAGCATTTTTGGTTAGTCTCTCTCTATGATCTCTCGTAATAATTGAATCGTGCGTTACGTTTTTGAATTTTGATCGATTTGTTTCGTTGAATCTAATATGTTTTTACCCCATTGGTGATTCAACAAATTTTTCTTAAGATCAAGCCTAAAACCAAATTTCATTACTGTTCATAGATCCAAAGCTTAGAGCCCAAATTAATATCACGACTACTGTTCATTATTATTGAGCCCAAACATTTTATGATCCGATAATAACCTTTTGAGTCCATTATTCGTTGTTCACCATTCATCATCGTTGCTTTATCTGTTGTACGTTCTTGATGTCCGTAACACGTTTTTTCTTTCCGAGTTCTTGTGCATCGATTTCTTCTCATAGTTCTTGCAAATCGATTACCGATTAGTGTTGGTAAACCTACGAATCAATTTTTATTTGATGTCTTCAATCTCAAATTCGATAAGGATCAAGTAACAGTCAATCCTTTGATTTGAATGAAATTGTTCAAAGAACACATGATTGTGATGAAGAACTGTTGGCTAATCATGTATTGATCTGAAATTTGTTGATTAAATCATCAATTTCTTGTTTGATGATCTTTGACTTTGCAAAGTCAAACTGAGAAAAAGTCAATGTTGATGTTCAAGTGATGATTCTGTGAATTACAAGCTGAAATTAGATAATACAAGTTGTTTTGAGGCTATGGATGTCGAAATCAAGGGTTATTTGAGGTTCAATTTTGAAAATTAGCTTGGAATTGAATTTTGATGTCAAATGCATTCTTGAGAACGAAAGCACTGGGATGTTGTTGATGCGTGTTTATGAACATTCGATGAGTTCTCAAATGTCATCATCTATTTTCGAAAGGTTGGAAATTATTGATGTAACGAAGGCTTGGGGGTACAAATCAAAGTTGTTGATGTCACTTTTTCAAGTCGATGTTTTGATGTCTTGGTATATCGATATCGACGGGTCGATGGCTGGGATGAGTTTTGAGAATCGATTTGGGATGAGTAACGAAAGTCAAAATCGAAACATTAGGAATCGATGATTGATGATTTTGATGTTGCAATTTTGATTTCGAAGGGAAATAGTGATTCCAGGGTTTATAAATTGTTGATTGATTTGGGAAGCTTGAAAGACGAATTTGTATCAGTTACTTGTAATCGACAGCAACATCGATTTCGACTGATTTTGTATAAACTCAAGTCAAACTCTATTTTGACTAATGTTCTTGTTTTCGTTTCGCATCCAGAATCAACGAAGAGGAGAAAGCAGTACAAAATCAGAAGATGGGCTCAACGAATGAAGGTTAGGGGAGTGACTGGGAAATTGATAATCGATATTTCAGTGGCTTTAGTTGACGATGTAGATGTCAATGTGAATTCCTTTTAATTTTGACTGGATGTGTTGATGGTCAAGATGAATTTTGGATGTGTATTAACTGGAAAACGAAGGACTGTGGTCGATGATTTTAATGTCGATTTTGGAGTTTTGTTGATTTTGGGAAGAAGATACAGTTGTGAATTGTCGATGGGCTTGTATTAATGTAACGAAGCTTTACTGGGTTTGTGAATTAAAAAGGCAAATAATTGGGTTGAGGAAATAACGAATCGAAGGTTTGATATTGCTGGTTGCAAACTGTGAAACAAACGAATTGAAATTTTTTTTATCAGTAAAAGGGAAGAAAATTTTTGATAAGGAAGAACGAAGATTTTTTATCACGAAATTTTTGAGATGATGTCGATTCAGAGGTTGAATGGTTAAGACGAGATTAAGAGGTTACTGTTCACCATTAAGCGTTCGACATGCTTCGATTTCGTTAATCTGAATGAAAATTTTTGTTAAATTGGTGTTGAAAATATTTCGTTAATATGGTCTGAGTATTTTCGTTAGATTTGGGGAAGAAGAAAACATGAAGTTTCGAAAATGGTCCCTGCACTTTCGAAAGTTAGACACCCTTTGCACACATTCGACATTTGGAGTACTTTTTCGACAGTTTTGAAAAAGGAGGAAGAATTTTCAAAAACTGCCCTTGAAATTTCGACAATTTGACAATATGTGGGCATTTTCGACAATTTGATGCAAGTAACAACAATTTCGAAAGTCAGCCATGCAATTTCGAATTTTTTTTGCAGTTTTTACCCAAATTCGACATTTGGGTTAATTTTCGATATTTTGGCCCAAAAAGCAGAAATTTCGACATCAGTCATTGAAGTTTCGAAAGTCTGACAGTTTTTGCCTAATTTTGAAAAAGGACTGATTTTGCTGAAAAATTGAAGAATATGCATTTCAGGCCCTTGCAGTTTGTGCAAATTGACGCTTTCTACCCAGCTTTGGAAAAAGGGGAGAGTTTTGCATTTTTGGCTGTTTTGGGCGGAAAGGGTCACTGCAGAATTTTGAAATTGATAATTTCTACCCATTTTTTAGAAATTTTGTCAAAGGCGGTCCTTGAACGAAGCTAAAAATTGAAATTTTTTTCGGTTTTTTGGATTGAAGCAAAAAGTTTATGCTACATGTTAAGGGGGGGGGGGGGGGTTTGGTTAGAAAAAATCCGAATAAAGCACATTCTCTTTCCTTGTTGGTTTTATAATCCAATTTCGATTATAAAAGGGGGAGAAATTTATATGGAAATTCGACGTTGAAATTTTCATATTACGCGAACTCGAAGACCGAAGTGACCTTGGATTTTTTAAGTTTTTGAAATGATGCGATTGGAGATTCGGAAGTGATTTCGGTTCGAGATGGGTTTGGACTTATTGAAGATTTTTGGGGTGTGTTTTTATGCTAAACTTTAGGGTAATTATTTGGAGTTTGAGAAGCTCTTGATCATTCGTTGATGCTCGGTTCGTTTGGCCTCACATTCTAGAGCCCAAATTGAAGAATCATGGAAGAATTGAAGATTTGAAGTTCATCTCAACATGTGTCACGCTTGAGGCTCGGTTCGCGTAGTTGTTTGATTTTGGAAGATTTGAAGCGGCTCATCCATTCCTAACTTTGAGGGGGAGAATGTTGGGGTACAAAGTTATTCATGTATGACTTTGTAATGTTTTGACTTTTGTAGACCCACTTGCATGTGGTGTATTAGCCTTTTGACTCATGAGATAGAGAGTGAGAGAGAGACATATAAACACCTCTATATAAGTTGGGTTTATTCCACTTATGGAGGTGTGCTTGAAAGGTGTAAAAGTGAGTGTGTAAGTGTGTGTTACTTATGTAGATGTAGATCTATGCCCCTTTTTGTAACACCATACATATTCAATACATCTCTTAAACACCGAAATCACCGTGTTCATTGTGCATTCTTTAATTCCGCATGCCAAACCATGTTCTATAATCACTACAGTACGGTGGTTACAGGAAGGTTCTCATGAACGAAGCTCACAAGACTAGATACTCCATTCACCCAGGTTCAGATAAGATGCATCTGGATCTCAAACAACTCTATTGGTGGCTGAACATGAAAGCAGAGATCGTTACCTTCATGGGTAAGTGCCTGACTTGCGCCAAGGTGAAGTTAGAATATCAAAAGCCCTCAGGTCTACTTCAGCAGCCAGAAATACCTGAGTGGAAGTGGGAAAGGATTATGATGGATTTCATCACTAAGTTGCCCAAATCTCTGAGTGGGCACAACGCCATCTGGGTAGTTGTCGATCGATTGACTAAATCCTCCTACTTCCTGCCAATCAAAGAAAACTTCAAAATGGAGAGACTGACACAAATCTACATTCGAGAGATAGTCCGTCTGCATGGTGTGCATGTGTCTATTATCTCCGATCGGGATAGCAGGTTTACCTCGAGATTTTGGTAGGCACTGTAGAAGGCTCTTGGAACTAAGCTGGATATGAGCACAGCTTACCATCCACAGACAGATGGGCTGAGTGAGAGAACCATTCAAACATTGGAAGACATGTTGAGAGCATGCGTCATTGACTTCGGCACGTCGTGGGACACACATTTGCCCTTGGTTGAATTTTCCTACAACAACAGCTACCATACCAGCATCAAGGCTGCGCCGTTCGAAGCCCTCTATGAGCGTAAGTGCATATCCCCTCTGTGTTGGGCTGAGGTGGGCGACACGCAGCTAGTTAAGGGTTAAGTCCCCGATAGCACTCTCACAGGCCCATAAACCATCCGAGAACCCACATAGTAGATCGTACAAATCAGAGAACGACTAAAAGCTTCAAGAGATAGACAAAAGAGTTACGCAGATAAGAGACGAAAACCCTTCGAATTCCAGGTTGGTGACCGTGTCCTGTTGAAGGTCTCACCCTGGAAAGGCATGATACGCTTTGGGAAGCGTGGAAAGCTAAATCCAAGACACATAATACCATTTGAGATCCTCGCTAGGATCGGTCCCGTAGCATACAAACTTCGTCTACCACGAGAACTTAGCAACGTACATCTCGTCTTCCACATGTCGAAACTAAAGAAGTGTCTGTCTGATAAGACACTTGTGATACCCCTCGATGAGATCAAACTAGATGAGAGCTTACACTTCGTAGAGGAACCCATAGAAATCATGGATCGGGAAGTCAAACGAACGAAACAAAGTCGTATACCGATAGTGAAGGTCCGCTGGAATGCCAAGTGGGGACCTGAATTCACTTGGGAGCGCGAAGATTAGATGAAACAGAAGTACCCGCTTCTTTTTCCGAGTCCATAATTGTTTTCTACGATCGAATTTCAGGACGAAATTCCCTCTATCGGGGGATGATGTAACAACCCAAAATTTCTATCCTGTACAACCATACAATTCAATCAAAGTCAGACTAGTTTCTGCTATCTTTTAGCACTGTTAAGGACCTATTTGAGAGTTTTTGAGCCTAGTGTAATGTATGAATGGATGGTGGGATTAGTTAGCTCGAGATCGGGAGGTTAAATTCGAACCAGAAAATCACTCACAAGGTGTTCACGACCGCAAACTAGGTTCACGGCCGTGAACCACCTCCTATATATATTAGAGTGACCTCATTTTCTTCTCATTTCTCCTCCTCCCAACCATGAACACATCCATTCTCTTTCAAAAAGCTTCAACCGTGAACACTCTAAAGCCTCAAAAACATAAGTGTTTCATCCTTAATCTTGTCATACTTGAAGGACTACTAGATCCTATCCTTGATTTGTCAAGTTTCATCATCATCTTCATGAGCTTGAAGGGATCACGACCGTGAACCCGTCATAAGGGTCGTGAACCCTTCATAGATTCATTAGGGATGTGAACACCTCATGAGGCTGTGAACCTCATGAGGCCGTGAACTGCTTAAGGTCGCAAACCCATCCATGGGTTGTCGTAAACCCCTTCCAAGCTTCCATTTGTGATCCTAACACTTCATTTAGGGTGTTTCCTACAATCTTAGGTGGTTTCCTATACTTGTTAGTAGTAATAACCACTAATTGAACACACATATATGTGAATATATGCCTTATAGGATCCAACTGTGCTTTGGAACTTCAATTGTGAACTCAAGCATCCTATATCTATCTCACCTTCCAGATCACTCACTTCGGGTGAGTTCATACCCCTATTTCTTTATGGTTTTTAACGTTTTCAGGGGGGAATACAAGCCAAACATTATAGATCTTGTGAAATTATACAAAATGGATTTCAATGCACGACCACACAGTTTTCATACTTTTATCAAATATTCAGATGTGTCATCCCTTTTGTATATTGCTGAGCATAAGGGAGGTTTTCAATACAAATCATAGAGTTTTTCAGTGTTTAACATGAACACATTAACGAACATATAAGCTATAATAGGTATAGTTTATGGAACAATTGACTTATCAATGTACACACATAGAATCAATGTGATCAAACATATAAGCTATATGGAGTATAGTTTATGAGACATATATTCAGCTAGTTAAATTCAAGAATTCATTTTATTCTACATCTAATCGTTAGTATAGCATTTTATGAGTGAGCATTCTTCTCGTACTTACCTAAGTACTAACAAAAGTCCTGAGATTATAACCAGAGTCTCCTTGCGAGAGAACGTGAGTTTGTGTATAGATCTATTTGGGATTGACAATATCGCACCATAACTGTTAGCTAAAGTTAGGCCGGCAGGCCTGGGTGACAAAGTCATTTCGATTCCGACGCCTGAAGAACGTCGTTCAGGCAATTCAATGGTCAAGTATGGTTATAACAACTCATATATTTGGTACTAAGAATATACGATTAATGTATGAATGGTAATAACTTCAATTAGTTTTATTAAAAAGTAATAGAACTACTATACATATTAAAGTTTTCAGAGTTTTCCGAACTTACTATACATACTGGTGATAGCCAGGGTTTTTCATGTAAAAAGGGGTTCCTCATTCAAACAAACAATGCATAACACATTCAATGGTAATTAGACATATGAACTAAAACATTATGAGATTCAGTAACAAAATACACTTGTTAGAAAATAATGGATTTTCTTGGAAACATACAAATACTTTCATTGATTCATTAACCGATCTTCCTTACAAAACCATGCTTATGAACTCACTAGGTTTATGCTGATACTCTTTCAAAACTGCTTGTATTCTCAGGGAATCAGTAGACAGGTACCTTATACAGATTTTGAGAAGACTGAGCGTATAGTGTCACGTCTTTTACTTTTGTTATACTTTTGATGTATATAAACATGAATCAAACCGATGTAAATATTTTACTTAATCAATGTAATCGTTGTGTTTACTCTGATTACTATGATGCCATTGTTGTGATACTACATATGATGTCATCCACCCCCGAACGTTTCCGCCGTTCCGGTTTGGGGGTGTGACAGACATGCACAAATCTTGAAAATTGATTCGATCTTCTCGAACCACCAGGTTAGGGAAATGACTGCTCCATTGACATCGAAGGATTTGGGCTTCGCATTCATGAAATCTTTGTAGGAACACTCCTTCTGGTGTCCTTGACCTCCATCAAGGTTTTGGAGATGGGTACCACTTACGGATCCGCTATAGCCACCATAATTCATCTGCGACATTGCATCAGCCACATCGATCGTAATTGCTTCTTGGAACATGACAGGATCGAACTGAGGAGGTGGTGGCGGTGGAGGATCGTTGTTCTTCTTGTTGGGTATCTTTCTGGGAGGCATCTTTTCTCTAAAAGATACAAGGGAAAAATAACGGTAAACCTCCTGTACCGATCATGAGTTGGATATTTTCGTACAAGATGTATCTTAATCCTACAGTGATAATAGAGATCTACAATAAAAGTTTACTAATATAAACAGGGAATTGCAGGCTTTCATTTGTGAGGATTTGTACCACTTGTGATAATTCTGTGCAGTGTTATAGAACTATAAAATACTCCTATAGTATTGTAACTATGTTCTTCGTTCGTATATGATTTGGTGAGTTTTAGACTTGTCGCAACACCACAGTCACTCCTAAACATATGTTGGTCATATCTCGGACAAATATAGTTGATCAGGTTATATTGGCCCCACATATGACTTCATAACTATTCAGGTGTAACCACAGTGTCCAACTCGCCCTAAATACTTTTATGTAGTTCTTACGATGTCAAAGCTTCATGTTCATATGTATACTTGTATACTATTGTAAAATACATAAATTTTAGAGTATACTTTTACTTTCAGAGCACTTCGGCTCCTTTAGTGTTTATTGTTGTATACCATGTAAGGTTCGGTATACTTAGTTCACTATAAATGAGAGCTCTAATACCAATTTTTCACACCCCCAAATGGAACGGCGGAAAGGTTCGGGGGTGGAGGACGTCATGTAAAGTATCATAACAATTGCATCATAGTAAGCAAAGTAAACACAACCATTACATTGAATAAGTAGAATATTTACATTTGTTTTATACATATTTGTATACACTAAAAGTATATCAAAATATAAAAGACGTGACTCTATACGCTCCGTCTTCTCAAAAGTCTGCCAAGGTACATGTCTACTGATTTCCTGAGAATACAAGCGGTTTTGAAAAGAGTATCAACATTAAGCTGGTGAGTTCATAAGCATGTTTTTGTAATGAAAACCTGTCATTAAACCTGTATAAAATGTTTGTATGCCTCCCAAGAAAATCCAATATTTTCTAACATATGTCTTTGTTACTGTGTTCTGTACTTGTGAGTGAAAACATTAGTATGTACGCCGGGTTACAACCAGTTGTGTCGTATAATGTTGCTTTGTATAAAAGTCTTGTATCAAATCCCTGGATACTACCAGTATTGTATAAAATGTTATGTTTGAAAACCCTGGTTACCACCAGTAATGTAAAAGATGTTGTTGTTTGAAAACCCTGGTTACCACCAGTAATGTATAGGATGTTCTGTTTGAAAACCATTGTTACCACCAGTAGGTTTAGTAGTTTCATTACTTAAAATAAAACTAATGAAGAATGAATTTTTCGGTAAACAATCGTTACTTTATACTAATGTGAGTCGTATAACCATGCTTGATATGACGTAGTGACCTCTACGACATTCTTCAGGCGTCGGACGTTATGACATTTGTCACCCCAGGCATGCCTGCCTAACTGTAGCTAGCGGTTCAGGTGTGGGATTTTCATTCTTGAATAGATATATTCACAAATTTCACGCTCTCCCTCCAGGAGACTCTGGTTATACTATGATAGGATTTAGCCCGCCCCCGAAGGGTACAAATGAAGTGATGTCTCACAACCCTGTATTAACTAGTTTAAGTATAGTTTGTATAGTTCTCTTTTATCTGAATCTATTTGTATACCTTGTAGAGTAATAATAATTATAATTAAATAATTATTTAATGTTGTAATCTTGAAGTCCAAATGTAGTGATGTATATCATAAACTAAATCTGTCATAGTTTATATGTTTTGCAATGTATAACTTTGAATTCATAAAACTATGTATTGAAATCCCATACTATACCTATTATAGTATGCATGTATGTTATGTACTTGGTTTATGTATTGATCTGAAAACAATGCAATTTTGATTGTACGTTGAAAACGTCCCTTATGCTCAGCATGTTACAAAAGGGATATAATATCTAAATATTTTATTAACATGTGGAAACTGTAAGATTGTATTAATTGCATCAGTTCTAAATGTGTTGAAATCCTTTTGTATCAATTCACAAAATCATTTGTGTTTGGCTTGTATTCCCGCTGAAAACATTAAAACAGTAAAAGCATAGAGGTATGAACTCACAGTTAGTTGTGTGAAAGCGTCGGACAACGAAACTAGGAATGAAGACCCCTGAGTTGATGTACACGGCACTCAACAGAATCCTAATAACAATTAATACATATATGTATTTTATTAGCGAAACCATTTATTATTGTGTTGGTAAAACACTTGTTATTGGTTTAGGAATGTTACCGAGACTCGATCGAGGTGGAAAAGTGGGTTTGCAGCCAAGATTCACGGTGTGAGGGAGTTTATGGCCGTGAAGGGTTTTCGACCACGAACTGCCCCTTGAATGGTTTACGGCCGTAAACAGTTTGTGGCCTTTGAAGATTTGGAGATTTGAAGGGTGTACGGCCGTAAACTCAAGAACAATGATGTTGGATTTCGATGAAAAACGCGTTTTAGATGCTCCAAAACAACCCCCAAAGGTGATTCTTGATGATTTTCGGAAGAATAAGGGTGTTTTTGGTGTTTACGGTCTAGAGGTTAGAGAGGGAAATGAGGGAATTTTCGGCCAGAAAAGTGTAAATGAGGGGTAAGGGCTCATATATAGGGGGTTGCATTGTCGGTGGTGGGGGCCACCTGTCACTGGCCGTAAACGGGTTTACGGCCGTGAATGGGTTTACAGCCGTGAACACCAGTTAGGTCGGTTTTTCGATGATTTTCTAAGTAACTTAGGTTCTCTCGCGGTTTTTGGATACCGACTCACATATAAAATTCAATTATATAACTAAATGATTTTCCAAACCAACAGAATTTGACGGAACTCAGTAAAATTCAAATTTTATTAACGGAAATCGGTTAACGGTAATGGAAAAATGTTCGGGTTGTGACAGTCGAACTCAGGGAACAGATTTAATTAACTAAGATAATTACTAAAAATTAATCTAAAACAAGTAAAAGTTAATAAGGCTTTTATCTGGTTTTCAAGTTTAGACAAACTTAAACGGTTAACTAACGATTTTATTCAATATACTAAAAACACTTTCATTTAGTTTGAAACGACTTCTTCTCTATGGTTACCAATTATTATGTAATTAGCAATTCAAGTCCAAATTTACTAATTTTTTTACCAATTCATGAAGTACCTGTGTATGGTCATACAGAAGCAGAACACATAATTAGTTATTATTTATAATAGGCTATTTAAGATTTATTTAAACAAACACAATTATGGTCAAAATTATGTTCTCCAACACAGCTAAATTTGTTACTTTTATTACTTATCTAAGATTTAGTCGATCCTAACTCTAGTAATTTAATGGTTACTAAATCACTAGGTAATCAAGTTCATGTAATTTAATGGTCACTAGGCTACACTTAACTCGCATTTACGCAACAAAATCAAAACTTTAACATGCATGGTAACGATAATCAAACACAAGCACAAAACCAACTATTAAAATCTATAAATTAATAAATTAAACCATAAAGTCAAAATTTCCTCTAGCTAAATGAAAGCAAACAAATTCAGCTACTCATGGCTGAAAACAAAAGCATAAGTTTAACATAAATCAACATGATTAAGTAAATCAAATCGATGTGATTATATGTTCTTCAATCTCTTAATCTCCTAGCTAAATCTCCTTCGAAGAAATGTTTTGTGAACCTTTCTGGCCTCCAAAATTGGTTATCTAAAAATACCTCTCTTCCCAATAGCTTTCTAAATCGTAAGTGTGAAAGAGTATTTATTGATTTAGAAAATACGTGTGTCACGACGTCAAAATACGGTGTCACATCATGATTTTAGTAGATATCTGTATCGGACAAGGATTCTGACTTCCCACGCACTTATCTCCTAGAATGCACTCTTCACGTCGTGACCTTGAGATGTCACGTCGTGACTTGGGTTTTTCACTGAAATTTTCTTCTTTTAAGCTTCCATCCTCCAAAGTTCCAACCCTTGTCCATATTCTTCAAGAGTGTTCCATTTGGCTACAAAATACAATTTAATTCAATAAATAGCACATACTTTTGTAATTAACCAATATTTTAATAGTATTAAAATATTGCCTAAAAATGTGTATAAATATGGCAATATCAAAATACCCCACACTTGTGCTTTGCTTTCCCTCAAGGAAAACTAATTTCTAAATTAAACTTTCATTACCAATATCACATAAGATAATCCATTTTTAACTCACATGTTATACTAAGACCCCAATGCGCATATTTGTATTTAAAGATCCTTATAACTTCACAATCCTAAATACTCACAATCCTTATGAACCTGCACCCGTTAGTTTATACGACACTTATTTTTGCAACCCTCCGAATCCATCCTCGGAAATCTTTCTTAACCTCAAGATATTTTTGGTTAAGCTACCCGAGCATACATAATGTAGAAAAATTACAACTTTGATACCAAAGTGGAACTCTTGGAATTCTTCACTTATTTGATATTTGATCCTTGAATTTTTCGAATTTAACACCTTCTTGTTTGATTTTTGGTATTTTCAAGTTTTTGATTTGTCAGAATTTTGATCTTTTGATCTTCATACTTTGATAGCTCCAAAATTTTTACAACTTTTTTTGTAATTTCTCACTTTTTTTAAATACCTCACTTTTTCCGCTAAAATTCTACATACTTAAGCAAGGGAGCTTAACTTCAACCTTGACTACATAAGTTCTCCTAGATAGATTTTAGGTGAAGGCTGCAAAACTTATTGTGCCATATAAACTAACAGATTAGCTTTCATATCTCATGGTTTTTCACTAAAACTTGGGAAACCACAAATATATTGTAACATTTGTTGGCTCAATTAAACATTTCAGCTCGCATTGGATCATCCCACGTAACACTAGCAAATTAACTATTTTAATTATCAGTATATTTAATTATTAGATTATTATTTCAAATCCATAAAATTTTTAAAATTTTCTAGCAATTTTCTTTTTCGAACCCCTACCCCACACTTATTTCATACAATGACCTCATTGTATGCATAAAACAATTTAAAAGCAATAAAAGGGAGAAAAAGGAACATACTCCTTTGGGATAGTAGTGGCGAGATCGAATTATGCATGTGTGCAAAACTTGAAAATCTTGAATATGTGACTGGAATTGGGATCTTCTGAGACTCGTAAATATGTAGGCAAGATGTGAATTAGAAACTTGCATCTTTAAAATGTGTGGTGCATAAGATCTTCAAAGCATAGTATCTCAATGTAGGAAAGCATATGCCACATTGTAAATCGGAAAGAGTAGAATAAAAATGCCATATTTTACTCCTCGCGATGTGGTTAGAGAAGTCATGTCATGATGTCGATATAAATGAAACTCTGAATTGTGATGGCATCAAAGTCACAATGTGGGAATAAAGGCTACGTCGTGAAAAATGGGTGCACCTGAAAACATTTTTGCAAGACTTCTTCCATGCAAGTGATGTACATTTGACATTCTTAATGGATTAAGACTCTTATAAAAACTCTATATTGCTTGACCCTCTCTTTCTCTAATCTCTTTTCTCTCACGAAATTGACCCCACACTTATTAAAGATTATGGGCTTCGACTCATAACTCTAAATCACACGGCTTTTCTCGTACGCTCTTATCTCTATTCTCTCATTTTTCCCTCTTAATATCCTAATAAATCTGAAACAAAAAAAACCATTTGGTGGAAAGTAGAAAACAACCATCACATAATTTGGTTACAAGTTTTTAAACATACCCAATAAAATCTCAAAAACTAAAACACACCAAAAATAACAAAGAAAATAAAAACGAATAAAGGGAAAGATATCAATAATCATCATCGTCATCTTGTGCTCCACTCGTCTCGGCTCCATCTCCATGCCTCGCCCAATACTCGCTCCATGAAGGGAAAATAGGGTATTGATTTCCCAACTTAGGTGGTTGTGCAATTTGAAAATGTTGGATAATGTTTTCCATAGTACCACCTATCAAATTCATACTAATGCTAATCCGATCAAAATAACCTGCCATCATCTCATCGCAAAAAGGTCCTCCTCCCATGGGTGCATTTTGTTGAACCGATTGACCTCTCTCTCGTTACCCCCTCACATTCCTTCTTCCTCTTGGACGCAGCTGCTACTCAGGTTGACCAACTTGGACTTCTTCATCTTCCGGGGGGTATAACATAACCCCCACTAGTATTCACCACAAGTCGCGTAAGACTCACAAATTGAGTCATCAAATCTGAGGCCTTAAAACATGTCAGATTTCGAATAAATTTAGGACTCAAAATGTCATATGATCGAGCGAATTGAGTGACCAAATGTCCACCAGTAATAGGACTACCAGGCCGAGAATCTACCGCCTTCGTTTCTAAAAATCTTGCTAACATGTATGGAGGATCATAAAACATTCCTTTTGTGATGATGCTCCAATGATAGAATAAATTCTTGGAAGGCACCTTGTGACCATGACGTTTGTGATTAATGGTGATGGTGATCAGGCGATTCAAGAAACGATAGATAATCGACCGAATCTGTCCTTCTCTAGCATCTCGCGAACCATACTCATGGTTGGAAATTGATCTCCAAAACTGTACGTCAAGCAATCTTGTGGTGATGTCACAAACAAAACCTTGCGAAAATAAGATAACATGAGGTGATTGTGTTTCGTCTTCAGTGTACAAACCCATTCGCCAAGAAAATTCCTGCAAGCTACATTCACGATAAATACCTCCCAATCTAAACGCAAGGGCCTAGTTGAAAGTCGAGTCGGTTGTCTGTTCTTCATAACTGACTATGGCAAAAAAGTCAATGGACAACTCTTGGTAAACTGGTTCCTGAGTAGAAAATAATTTACGCCACCTGTTGCATTGGAAAGTAAAACTGTCTCCTACAAATAAATTGATCCAATACCGCTCCAATTCTGTTACCACGCCGACCCCACTTAGCCGTGAGCAATCGATCATGGGTGCTAACGCGAACTCCCGATTATATAACCATCCAAGTTTATTTGAATAATTTTTTAGCATGGATTGCAAAATATTTTAAGGGAATCAGTATATTGGATATATACTTGGAACATCAATGTATTCTTGCTCTTCAAGAATTGCACGCCTTGGTCCCACGGTACCTAGAAAATTAACAGCAATAAAGACAACAAAACCACCAAACAGTTAAGCAAAAAGTAGAAAACTATGGAAACTGATTACCCAGTTTACACGTCGTGGTCACGAAGACTAGGTCATGATTTTGGTGCGAAACATATTGTGACAACCGTCAAAATTCGAGTCGGTTCTAGATTTGATAAACTTAGTTGTACGTGTAGGCACGACACGTACTAGACTTAGTAACTAGAAACTAAGTTATAACCTACTAGAAACTTGGAAACATTTAGAATCAATGGATATTATACTTAGATTTCACATTGATATGTGAATTCTACAACTACTTAACTGTAGTGAATATTCATATTTAGGTCACTCTTTGACTCGAACACCTTTTCATGAATCATATACACACATCATGCACTTGACCTAGTGGTAGAAATTAGGTCCTAGTCTTGTTGGAACTTAAGTCAGAGTTGAAAACTAGGACTAGTATACTTGATTCCTCAATTTCGTTTGAATCTCGGAATCACTACATAGAATGCCAATAAACCGATAAAATAAGTTACAAACATTATTTATAACTATGAAAAGAGTTATAATACCATAAGATAAATTGAAGTCTCAAAGATTCTATTGATTTTGATATCCAAAGATTTAAAAATCTCAAAAACCCTAAATGCCCTAAAAACCCAAATGTATGAAATTTAACCTTAAAAATTCTATAAAAATAGTTATGAGCATCATAATATGATCTTATAATAATTAAAATTATAAAAATTCATTCAAGGAAAATAAAATTTAACTCATTAACATTTACCCTTAATTTATAAATAAAAAATAAAGGTTTTATGAATAAAAACTTGATTTTAGTGCACATTTTATATAAAATTTATATATTTTATAAAAGAACATAAATTTTATAAAACAAAATGAATGACAAAGGGGTATTATATTCAAAATTTCGGACCCCTCTCCTCCCATATCTCTCTCTCACACTCTCATTCCCCAACACACACACATCTCTCTTCTTTCTATCTCTAGAAAACTCTTTCTACTTTCTCTCTAATTTTTTTTCTCCAAACACCACAACCACAGCCTCTTAACCACGAAATTATGGATATTCATAAGGGTTTTTCAAGCCACAAATAAATTTAAGGTAAGGAACATACATCTCTTGAAGATCCACAACAATGATTTAAGCCATGCATGTGCATTTTACTTCAAAAACCGACTTCTACTTCTTCATCTTCTTCAAACTTTTTTTCTTTTTGTTAAAATGGTTATTATAACATCATGGATGTGTTTTAACACCATGCATGTATGTTAAACAAGGTTGCATGTTAATGATCTTAGTGCAAAAATCGATTTTAAGGATCAAAACATCAAACTCATTTTTAAGAGTTCTTGAGAAATAAGATTTTTGTATTTTAATGCATGTATGTAAATTATGATTTTTAAATATATTTGATCTCTGGAAACATGACCATAACATGCATTGATCATGATATCTTTAAAATATTTCAAAAGATTTACTCAAAGAAATTATGAAAACTCACTTTTCTAACCAATCATCATGCATGCAATGTGCCAGATTTCTTTACCTGACTTTAAACTGCCATATCTCACTCATCTCTTAACCAAAATTCGAGATTCTTTTTCTGAAATATAATATGTTGAGTTAGCTTTCAAACCCATCTGACCTCACTGGAAAATTCCAATATTTCGATTTTTAGCAATTTTTACAAAATTGTTGCTCAATCAGCACCTTTTTGTGAATACTAGTTTTGTATGACATGTTCAAAGGTCTTATTCCTCACTAAAAATCTAGGAAAAATTAATTTGAGCACTTAACATCATGCATTAAGAGGTAACAAAAGATCTTGATTCAAAAGTGTTTGAAACATGTTGCAAAAATTCTCAAAGTAACATTAATAATCTTTACCAAAATCACAAGTATCAAATTTTCTCTATAATTTATTGAGCCTTTAGGCATGTTTTCCACATAAAAAATAAGAAAATGATTTTGATATTAAATTGTATGAAAATGCATTCTGGAAATTTTGAGCTCAATATATATTTTATTTATTTTTACATGAAAATAATAAGAAAATAGAGTGTTAAAGTATATAAAATACTTACACTTGTAAATAAATTCTGGAACAATTTGTGGATGATCCTTTTAGTTAATAAACATCTCTCATGAAGTTTCATGAATTATTGTTACTGTTTAGTATGGTTTTGAATTTTCTTTTTATTTAGCTCCAATAAATCATAAAACCACTTTAGGGAAGGTGAAAATATTATCTATTATTTTTTGTAGCTTCTAACTTACGTTTAAAAATGTATATCTATTTTTCCATGATTTTTTTTGTTTATAATCGACTAAAAACAGAAAAAATAGTTTTCCTCATCCAAAATTCATGAAAATTTACCAGAGCACCTTTTAATATATTACGATGTTGCATATAAATTTTCATGATTTTTCTCTTCTGTATGCTATTTTTCTTCTATTTTCCCAAGATTTAATACACTTAAATGCACAAAAATCATAAAATTGGGTTAAACAGTTCACAAATCCATTTTTATATTTTTCCCAACTTAGGTATGTGTAATAACACTTGTAAAAAAAGGTTTTGTGAATTTTTGAAACTGTTATCTATTTATTTCTATTTTTATAGAATAAATACACAAAAATCAGAAAAATTGTGTTAAACTTTTTGAAAACACATATTAATATTTTTCCCAGATTATGTACACTATAAAACAGTTACACAAAAATTATAAGAATTTTTCATGATAATTTACTATTTTTCCATGATTTTATGATTATTCAAGGAATTAAATGGGGAAAAATAATTAGACAAATCAAAAATTCAAGAAAATTTATCTTAAAGTCTTTGACTTCAATTAAAACTGAGATGAAAAGTTTGGGAAAGTTTAGAACCAAATTGATTTAGTTTTTGAATATTTAGTCATTGGAACACCTCTTAAAATGTTAAATATTAACATTTCAATAATGAGAATTTTCCACTTAAATTGTTATATAACAATTGATTCATTGAAATTTAATTTTCACAGAAATATGTTTTTAACTTATCAATATTAAATTTTGACACAATATTGGCATAATTCTATTGTAGTAGGAAATATACTAGTGTTAGCTTTCTATTAGAGACTCATTAGTGTGTAACATCGTGTAGGAATCGATAGTGGTACAAGTGGATCGTAGTTGAAGGCACCATTTGCATCATCTCAATGCATATTGCGAGTATTCACGACTCCCCCTATTTTTGGTTTTATTGTTTTGGGGTGGAAAAGCATGTCTGAAAAACTGTTTATTGTTCGTTGTATTTAAATTGATTTGTATCAAACTTGATTGCTATATTTTGCTATGTATGTCTATACAACACGAAACATGAGGCCTTATCGTCTTAAGTCCCTTCCCTTATACTTTAATCCAACCGTTAACTCTTTGAGCCAATGGTCATTATGGATAGCGCTATTAGGAATTAACACTTCCTCACTCGCCCGATTGCTGGACTGCATGATACCATATAATCTATGGAACGATAAGCATAGATCTTGATAGGGCATCAGTCATAGGCTTGGTTGTGAATTCATTGTTTGCTCATACACATACAAACTTGTTATTTATTATGGCAATAAACTTGTTTATTAATTATAGCAATGAACTTTGTTTCTCATTACAACAACGAACTTTGTTTATGCAAACTTAATACTCATTTTTGCAATATATTTCTATTTATGGAAACTTTTATCAAAACTTTGATTTCGATTCATGAAACCAATATTATTATTATTTTTTTTATCTGTGAGTACTCACCAACTATTTTTATAGTTGATGCTCGTTTTACATGCTTTTTCAGGAATCATCGAGTAAGTGGCACTTAGGGACACATCACTTTTAGGAACATTCGTATGTGTTGTATTTCAATTTACATTGTGATTTCTTTTAAAAGTTGTTCAAACCCATTGTAAATTTGTAATGATTTTTAATACTATGGTTGGTGTTGTCTTTTAACTTTTGCTATGAAACCCTTTATATTGCCACGCCTCGTGTTTCCGCTTTAGCAGGGTGTGACACGTATACTGTCGTCATTCATTCTAAGGTCAAATCGAACTCAAATTCTAGTTTGGTTTTTGTTTATTCTGCTATTCTAAGCCTTTTAATCATACATGCAGTCAAGATTCACTTGAAAAATCAACGCATTTTTGGAATTAAAGCTTTGAGAACAAACCCTAACTTCTATTTACTAAATATATAGGAAATTAAAGATTAATAAACTCATAGAACATACCTTTGATAATGTAATGAAAGATAGTAGGAAAAACAAGAATTTTGGCTGAAATCAAAGTGTGTGTGTGTTGGGGGGGGGGGGGGGGGACCAGTCGCACTTCATGTTGTAATGTTAGAAAATTAATTTTGAAAGAAAGCAAAGCGACTAAAATGATGAACATACTTCGTGACTTTGACTACTTCACGTCGCGACTTTGAACTCATGTCATGGACCTGTCTGGGCCGACTCTATAGGCCGCTGTTATTGGGATCTATTATTTAGACCATATGGACTGATTGCTTTAGTCCAAATGATCCATAAAACTAGTCTTTTTCCCTTTTAGTTAAATTCTAAAAATCATTATATTTATTATTTTTTTAAAATGTTGTTCATAAAATAATTTCTCTTTCACGATAAGGACCTCATACTTGATTTTTGCTGTTTTTTTTACTATTTTAAGATGACTATGATTATGATTTATCTTAAAACTTAAATAAATATGCAAAAATTAAAAATACAAAAACTAATAGAAGAACGAAAAGAAAAATGTAAACTGAGCTCGGGTTACCTCCAAAGAAGCGCTTTTTTTGTTGGAGTCATGAGCTGGACTCCGTGCCACCCTACATTGTATTGTTTGGAGATATGATCACCATTGGCACCTTCTGTTACTTCTACCTTTTCTTTTACGCTAACACACTTCTTAGATATGCTTTCTTAGAAATCTCCTTTTTCACTTTAGAACCTCTTTCCTTGCATTTTCGTTTCACCCCTTCATTGTTCATAACAAGTTTAGTTTTCCCTCTTTCTTTTTGTAGCTCCTTAGGTTCAAAATCCACCTTGTCGTAAGTTGGTTGTCTCAAGTATTGTGTAACTTCCTCTTCTTCATCACTTGACACCAAACTTTCTTCACTTTCCTCACTAACTAGAGACTTTGGAGTTTTATAAGAAAAGACCTCAAAAACCATTGGAATTGAAGCTTTAGGCTTAGTATGCTTGAATTGTTCTATTATTTGATTTTCTTCTTCCATCAATTTCTCCAACTCCTCAAACTCGTTTTCTTCATCCATAAGGAATACTTCATTTTGAGCACAATCTTTCTTGAATCCGTCTTCCACTCTAAAGGTCATTTCTTCACCCCCTCCTCATAATGTAAGCTTGGACTCGAGAATATCCACCAAAGCTTGTGCGGTATTGAGTAAAGGGCGTCCAAGGATAATTGGGACATCTTCATCCTCCTTCATATTTAGCACTACAAAATTAATTGGAAAAATAAATTTTCCAATGTTTACCAAAATGTCCACAATTATGCCTCGAGGACGAGACAATGAACAATTAGCCATATGAATTATCATCTTAGTAGCTTTCAATTTTGGAAGGTTGAGTGTTTTATAAAAAAATACAACATCAAATTAATACTCGCTCCAGAATCGTCTAATGTGTATGTCTTCGTGCTATTTCCAAAATCACATGGAAGTGTAAGGTGTCCAGGATATCCCATCTTCTTTGGTATTTCTCCCATAATAACCATGGAATTTTGATCACTAAGGACAACCTTGGATGTCTTCTCTAGTTGTTGGTGAGTGTCAAGTAAGTCTTGAAGAAACTTAGCATATTCAGGAACTTTTGCCAAGGAGTCAATAAATGGAGTATTAATCAGAATTCCTTTTACTTGCTTCATAAATTTGATATGCTCTTGCTCCAGTGGGTGAACTTTAGCTCGAGAAGGAAACAGTAAAGGAGGTTGATAAACTTGAGCACCAGAAAAAAATTTATGCCCAGACTGATCCCACGTCGTGAGTATTAAATCCTCACGTCATGAGGTCGGTAATTCAACAAGTTTTTTCTCTTCAATTTTTATTCTCTTTAGCTGTAATTTGGGTTGCTTTTTCTCTTCTTCCAAGGCTTCTAAGAACTCGGAAATAGTGTCTTCTTCAGTGTCTATGGCCATGACATGCGGTTGTGGTTTATTATTGGGATTCTTAGGAGTTAATCGCTCATTAACCAATGTGGTCAAATGCCCAAATTGAGTCTGGATATCTTTAATGGAAGCTTGATGATTTCTCATGGTGGAGCAGCTTCAAATGAGAGTAATATTATAATAGTGATAAAGTGGATACACAACATTTGCTTAAGACGAATCATGTAGTTTTCTCTCTCCCTGCCCTCCTAGAAGGCGTCCTTACCTTACTAGTTTCTTGCTTAACGTTTCTCAATGATATTAGTAGTACAAAAATGTGTTGTTGATTCCCAATCGTTATTAATAACTTTTGAACTAGTATATGAATGAAATTTAATGAAAGAATTAATGATCAAGTATTATTATTTTTTTATCATTATAAAATTATTTTTAATAAATCTTTCCTGTTACCATGGATGCTACGGTTATAGATAAATGCCCTATTGGTGTTGGTGGTCATGATCCATAGCTGAGTGTGGGCTTGTATTTTTCAATATGTAGAGATAATCATGGAAATTCCTTGTAAACATTGGTAGAGACTTTGAAAATCCTACCTTCCTTACCACATTTTATGGGACACAAATATTGATAAGACCGCATTCGAGGTGGTCAACCTCCAAGAGCTAAGAGAAAGAAAACAGTAATTGGAGCACTTTTTTGAATAATCCATTAAAACCAAAGTACATTGTCTAAATACTATTTGAAAAATAGAAAATGCAACTACTCTAATCATGGGTTACTCCCAAAACTGAAACGTAATTATTAGTAACACATTCTAAGCAAAAGGAATGAAAAGTATCCAGTTCTAAGTGGTTTGACTTAGTAAAGGTCACTTGCTTTATTCTAGAAAGCGGACAAGCTTCTTGATGATTCGTTTAGGCTAAGTGAGTGTCTCAGATTGTTGTAACTGGGCTGCTTCATAGACTGGTAGTTTTTGGGTTGTATCATTCCCTCCACCTTGAAAATGGACTCGTCCATGAGTCCTGTATTGAAATTGGGGAATCAGAGTGTGAGATCTTGCTCATCTTCCCATGTTGCTCCTAAAGGGGATTGGGTGGCTCATTTTATGAGTAATTGAGTGATATCATCTGCTCGACAACGTTGGAGAATGCTTTTTGGGATTAGTGTTTGGATAGGAATGTGGGTTAGCCATTCGGTTGGGAATTCGTTGGATACAGTTTTATCATGACTTTTTTTAATAACAAAATGTGGAAGATAGGGTGAATACAAGAAAAGGTTGAAAGTTATAGGTGGTAGGAAACGGGACCGATCCGTTCCAGAAATTTACATGGGTTGAAAAACTATTTGGAAAGTTTTTCGTTGTCCTATGCAATGACGAAATGTTGTCTGTAGTTACGTAAATGTAGATAGACCAAGTCTCTAACTTTAAATTGCTTTTCCAACCATTTTTTATTAGTCTATTTGATCATTCTGTCCTGTTCTTGTTATAGAGATTTTTTCAAATCTCTTGTTCTTGTTATAGAGATTCTTAACAAAAGATCGATGTCATTTTGATGATCTATCGATGATGAATCAATGGAAGTTGTGTGGTTCGTGCTCGGAGTGTAATCGTGGATTGTCATGGCGTCTGTTCCGTACATGGCTTTGAAAGGAGACATTTTGATAGCCGTGTGAAAATTAGTATTGAACCAAAACCCTACAAGGTACAGGTAGTGTTGACATGAGCATAGTTTATCGTGTGTGAATGCGAGAAGGTAATATTCGAGACAACGTTTAACTACTTGCGTTTGACCGTCCGTCTGCAGGTAGTATGAACTTGAGTGTTTGAGTTTCACACATGGCTGCTTGAATTGTTATGCCAAAAATTGACTAAAAAACAATGGGTCTTGCCTGATATGATGGATTTGGGTTGGCCATGAAGGTGGTATATGTCTTGTAGGAAGATAGATGCTAGTATGGTGGATGTGACGTGTTTTGCTAGTGTTCGAGTGTCAATGCGCCTCAAGGCATCTACGACCTCGTTTTCTTAGTCGGGTTTATAATCCAATTAAAATAGTACCCAAATAGATTGGTTAACTACTTGTGTTGGTTTCGCTTCTGAATCGACTGAGTGAGGAGGCGTTTTAAACTGTGATGATCCGTGTGCACCCAAAATTTGTGCCCCAGAAGATATTGGCACCGTTTTTATGGTTTTTATGATTGCACATAAGTCACAGATGTAAGTGGATTTGCTTTTCATTCGATCACAAAGTTTATTACTAAAAAAGGGGATGGGTTTGTCATGTTTGTAGAGCACATCGCTAATAGTGATACCCGATGTATCGGTAGCTATGTTGAAGGTTTCAATGAGGTTTGGGTGAGCTAGGGTTAGAAGACGTGTCATGGTTTCTTTAAGGGAGGTGAAGGTGTTTGTGGCTTTGTCTGTCTATACAAAGGCGTGTCATGGTTTCGTTAAAGGAGAGGCAATCTGGGAATATGATTAGAAAAATCGACAGTAATAGTCTGTGAGGCCCAAGAAGGCATGTAAAATAGTAAAAGATGTTCGAGTGGGTCAGGCTTTGAAAGAAATAATATGACCCAAGAACGGTATCTCGTATACAGCGAACATGCACTTCGAAACATTGACATAGTACTAATTGGTCATTAGTGTTTGAAAAAAAAAACCGAAGGTGTTTTTCATGGGCGTCGATTGAGGGGCTGTAGACAAGGATATAACTGAAAAATACCAAGACGAACTTAAGTAGGACCGATCCGAAGAGGTCCTTCATGGCTGCTTGAAATGTAGATGGTGCATTGGTGAGGCAGAAAGGCATGACCCGAAATTCATAGTGGCCATCAACTGTTTAAAAAGTACTCTTGTGAATGTTGTTTTTCAAGTCGTAAATTTGATGATAGATGGATCTTGAGTCAATCTTGGAGAATGCGGTGGCGCCATGGAGTTCGTCCAAAAACTTCATCTGGTGTTTGTATTTGAAAGCGATATCTAATGGTGATGGAATTGAGACCTCGATAGTTGATGCATAACTGCTATGTTCCATCTTTTTGGAACTAGTAACAACAGTGATGAATAAGGGCTTTGACTTGCTTGTATGACGCCTTCTTTGAGCTTGTCGGTGATGAGAGAGGTCATGATCTCTTTCTGGTAGTAGGGGTATTAGTAAGGTTTGATGAGGACATGTTTGGAATTTGGTAATAGAGTAATGTGGTGGTCATGATCTCGTAGTGGAGGTAAGTCATTGGGTGTTTCAAATAGAGGTTTGAATTTGGTGTGTGGTTATTAGGTAGTTTTCATAGGAGTTGGTGGTTGGCGATGAAATATCATGGCATGGAAAGAGGCAATGGAATCTTTGCGGATGAGGGTATGTAATGAGCTGGTTGAAACAGGTATGGAAAGGGTCCCTTCGTAGAGTGCATGGATTTCGTTGACTGTAAAGAGATTTGTGGGATAAAGAAATTAGCAATCATATATCCGAATGACCTTAGCAAAGTGATTCCTAATTGTTGGAATATGTGTCTAAGGTTATAACTAAATTGGTCAAGGTCATAATTAAATTGCTATAACATTATGGAATAAAACTAAAGTCGTTTTTGAGCTGTCCTCAATAACTAGAAATAACCAGAAATGACTTTAGTAGAGAGAAAAATAAATTATTTATTAATTTTTTATATGATTAATAAATTAATTAGAAACAATTGGAATTAAATAATTATTAATCAGAATTAAATTGGAATTAATTCGGGAATAATTGGAATTAATTAATGGTGAAAGGGCTGAATTGTAATTATTCATAATTGAGCAAGGAAAAGCAATTCTATAAGCCTCCATAAGCTTAGACGGTTTTAGAGGTTCTAGAATTGATTCTTCGGGGGGAAGTATTGTAAAAGGAAGTGGTGTACAAGTTTTGGGGTGGAGGTAGCATGGCAGTGGTCGACGCTCGTAGGAAAAGGAAGG
This sequence comes from Lactuca virosa, assembly GCF_052849685.1. Lineage (NCBI taxonomy): Eukaryota > Viridiplantae > Streptophyta > Magnoliopsida > Asterales > Asteraceae > Lactuca > Lactuca virosa. The sequence goes on from NC_136426.1 coordinate 202,636,976, forward strand.
TGGATGTGTATTTTTGATATCGGGTTGAAGAGGAGGGGAAGATGCTTGAGAAGGAGTTGTAGACTTGTAGCGATTTCGATTGTTGTTTAATTTGTCTTCGATAAGTTTGATTAGTATGCATGGTTGGGGGAGTGTCGGTAGGTGGTGTAATGTGATCCCATTTTGAATGTAGGAATGCAAACCGGAAATAAAGCAATTTTGGAGGGCTGTTGTGGAAAGGCCATCGATGCGATTGCTGATTTTTTCGAATTCTGCTTGGTAAGCCGAGACGGTGGAAACTTGGTGAAGTTGTAAATTTTGGCCATGTTCCCAAAAGGTGGTTGTTTTACATATACTTGTACCAACTCAAGGCCTCTCCGGTGAAGTAAAAAACAAATAAAAAAACAGATAGTGTGATGCGGTGGTTGGGTGGTATATATGTTGTAATAGATGAAGTAGTTGTTTGACTGAAATCCAATCAAGTGGATTGGAGCCGTCGAAGTTGGGAAGCCGTATCTTGGGTGGTCGTGGTTGGTGATTTGGTGCGGGTGGGGGTGGTTAGATTATGAGGAGATGGACAAGGTTTGCAACATTAGTGGTGAGGGTGTCGAGCTGGGTGTTCGTCTGGTGGTAGTAACAATATGGAGAAGTGCTTGAAGGTTGTCCATCGGAGGTTCATTGAGCTTATTTTCTGGTTTAGGGGTATGTCGGTTGTAGTATCTTTCTGGGGAGGCATAGTTGGGAGATCGGCATTGAAAGCACCAGATGATTAGAACCGTACATATTCGAGGTGGTCAACCTCCAATAACTAAGAGAAAGAAAATAGTAACCGGATCAGTTTTCTGAATAATCTATTAAAACCAAAGTACATTGTTTAAATACTACTCGAAAAATAGAAAATGCAGCTACTCTAATCGTGGGTTACTCCAAGAAGTAGAACCCAATTATTAGGAACACATGCTAAACAGTAGAAATGAAAAGTATCCAATGCTAACTGGTTTGACTTGGTAAAGCTCACATGCTTTATTCTAGAAATCGGGCAGGTTTCTGGCTTCTTGATGATTCGTTTGGGCCGAGTGAATCTCATATTGTGGTAACCGGGCTGCTTCATGTACTGGTAGTGGTTCGGCAGTATCAGATGTTGTTGTTGTAGATGTATTTACAACGATGTTAGCTCATGGCATATAGTCATAGGCGGACCTACAATAGGGGCAATGGGGACACTTGCCCCCACAACAAAAAAATAATAAAAAAAATAGGTATATTTTTTTGAAAAAATTATTTTGCTCTTTTAAAATAATAAATTTTTACTCTTTAAAAATTTTTTGCCCCCATAAATAAAATTAAATTATTTTTTGCCCCCTCTTCGAAAAAATTCTGTAAATCTCACATGCTTTATTCTAGAAATCGGCCAGGTTTCTGGCTTCTTGATGATTCGTTTGGGCCGAGTGAATCTCATATTGTGGTAACTGGGCTGCTTCATGTACTGGTAGTGGTTCGGCAGTATCAGATATTGTTGTTGTTGTAGATGTATTTACAACGATGTTAGCTCATGGCATATAGTCATAGGCGGACCTACAATAGGGGCAATGGGGGCACTTGCCCCCACAACAAAAAAATAATAAAAAAAAATAGGTATATTTTTTTGAAAAAATTATTTTGCTCTTTTAAAATAATATATTTTTACTCTTTAAAATTTTTTTGCCCCCATAAATAAAATTAAATTATTTTTTGCCCCCTCTTCGAAAAAATTCTGTAAATCTCACATGCTTTATTCTAGAAATCGGCCAGGTTTCTGGCTTCTTGATGATTCGTTTGGGCCGAGTGAATCTCATATTGTGGTAACTGGGCTGCTTCATGTACTGGTAGTGGTTCGGCAGTATCAGATATTGTTGTTGTTGTAGATGTATTTACAACGATGTTAGCTCATGGCATATAGTCATAGGCGGACCTACAATGGGGGCAGTGGGGGCACTTGCCCCCACAACAAAAAAATAATAATAAAAAAATAGGAATATTTTTTTGAAAAATTATTTTGCTCTTCAAAATAATATATTTTTACTCTTTAAAATTTTTTTGCCCCCATAAATAAAATTAAATTATTTTTTGCCCCATTTTGGAAAAAATTTTGGGTCCGCCCCTGCCCCTGCATATAGTACATCAAAAGATTAAAACAAGTATGTTAGATAATACACAAACCCATCCCCTTATCAATGAAGAAAAGAACTCAATGTGGTCCTAACAATATCATCCAAAATCATGCTTGGTGGATTCAAACCATAATCCTTCAAATACACCTCACGAATCAAGATCAGTGTGCTCGAAATGCTGATGAGGAATGTGATCATCTTGGCAGAAGCCCGAAGTTGCTTCTGGACCCAAACTCTTGGCGTGCTTTGGTAGACTTTGTTTAATTGATAAACAGTCTTCCTCAAATCCGACGCCCTATTCATTTTCCCCTGAGATCTCCCAATCCCGTTAAACAATTTAACAATATCCTCATCACCCAAGTCACCTATGATGATCTTTTCTTCACGTATTACCCGGACGTCCTTATCATTGTCAATGTTACCACACATGAAATCTACATATTCAGTGAGTTCAAGACCATGGCCAGTGGTAAAACTTTTCTTTGCCATTAATTGCTCATAAGCCACCAAGTTTCTCAATATGACCTCTGAATCAATATTAAGTGTAATAAGAGGGAGATAACAAAACCGCTCATTTTCGCCTACAAAGTTTATGTTTCTGATGCCTCCGTTAGTCGGTGACAAATGGAACTTAACTCCTGCAATATCGCGAAGCTCTGAAACTGAAGGCACCTTGATCTCTTCAGCTGTCACCATCTTCTCAATACTTTCTGAGAAAGTTTTCATGAAGGATTCAATGATCTGAAGAAATGGCTTAGTCCCTGGGATCAGTGCCATAAGTTGGATAAACATTTCATGTAGTTCTAGTTTATCGTCTTTTTCACATGGACCACTTCCAGGTTTTTGAAAGTAAACTTCTGGTGAGATCGATTCTTCATTGGTCACGATGGATTGGTACATATAATCTAGTAAATGGTTTACTCTACTAAAATCGATTTTCTCTTTAGAGAGGATAAATGGTGAGTGGCACTTACAGAAATACCCAAACATAGATTCCCAGAAATCTTCTTGGGCTTCATCATAGCTACCCGATAGGTCGTTTTGGATTTCCTTCAATACAATTAGAGGAATCTGGTTCTCTAACATGATAAAATCTTTTGCATCTATTGCAACCTGTTGATCAATATAAGCACCAAGTAGATCAATAAAGAAGATATGTCAATGGTGAATAACCATGCCAAGGTGTCATCATCAGCATCAAGGTACAAATCATAGCAAGCACAAATTATGGGGATGATCTCTTTGACTTTATCTACGACTTGATCCACAGAGACTTGAACTTTATTAGACTTAAGTACCCTTTTCACCGAAGTGAGTTTGTTTTGCTCCATGTTCTGATAGAGCTCTGGCTGGAAATGGTGATTAGGACCAAGCCCTATCCGTTGAGGGACATATGCTTCCAGCTTTTCGTCTTTTAGGATTTGGGGAATTTGAAATATCGACAGTGGAGGTGTATCGACGTTAATGGCAAGCTGGTTTTTCAAGGTTTTGCTAATATGATCTACCCATTGCTTATCACCGGAGGTTAGGCTAGAAAATGGGTTTACGAAAGCCATCTGATGATACTTCCAAATGGTTCGGATGCTTCAAATGCTCTCTGGATATTTTTTTGACTTTAAATGATTCAAATGCTTTAGCTTCTTCGTCAACTCCGAGCACGTGATTACGTCTTAAAAAAATTGTTCATAATTTTTAATATTTATCTGACAACCTCGTTGTTAATATTTTAATTAAACAAGCTAATGAAACGAAATAATAACACATTTCACACCCAACCAACCACTAAAATATTGGTATAATAATAATTCTGGTCGTTGAATTCCTACTTGGTGCCATAAAATTATCTTTTGTTACTATCTTTATTATTCGTTATTGTGTAATACCCTCAATTTCCACCTTTATAACACGAAAAAGTTTATACCCATGTCACACTTTAATTAATGCATAATAATTAGAGCAAGATAATGAAATGTCCTTATGGTTCGGATAAATTTGGGCGTTTATCCCTAACTTTTCTTGCATTTGGACAATCCTTGTGATTTATTTTTGTTGCGATATTGGTCTCTAATTAACGTAAAAAGATTATATTGCGCTTATTATATAATCTATTTATTATATTATTATATTTTCAATATTATAGCATTGGTTCCACCTCACCCACCTTTACCCTCTTATTCTATTCTATGAATAACAAAATCCAACCCTAAATAAGATACACCGCCTATTCATCACCACCGTGGCATCATAACTGTTACAACTCTGACAACTACATCGCCACCTTCTCCAACTCTGAGAACGTCAAAGAAAACGCCAACACATACATCTGCATAGTCCACCACATAAATTGATTCATTTGAAACTTCGATGACCTCAATCACGTCGACTACATCAAACAGGCCGCCGATAAAAATCGTTAGTGTGTTCATCCCAAAAATCATTTGACATTTTTGAAACGTGAACCGGAGAAAAAAATGGATCATAAAATGCAAATAAGAAAAAATTTGGAACATGTTTTGATTTATGGGACAATTCTGACTTTTAAAACAATATTCAAGAACTATTTCGATTTTTAGAACCATTTTAAGGAACAATTTCCATTTCTTGAACCGTTTTCAGTTTCTTTTTAATTTATTATTATTATTATTATTATTATTATTATTATTATTATTATAGGTTTTGATCTTCTACACAACCTTTTATTTTGATTATGGTGTGGTTTTGATTTTGTAAAGAGTGATGGTAGTGATTGTTGATAGAAGATAGGTTGGTGTTGTTTGATGGCAGAAGTGGTGGTTTGACGGTAGAGGTTGGTTTGGTTTGATTAAAAGTTTTGATTTTGATTATGAGTTTGTGTTTTTTTATTCAATTTCTTTTGATTTGGTATGGTAACCGGCGGTGGTTGATAGAGGTGAACAGTGGAGGGTTGAACGAAGGTCCAGCCAAAGGTGAATGGAGATGAACTGTGGTGGTTGAATGGAGGTTGACGGAGGTGGACTGTGGATGGTAAGGGAGTAGGATGTATGGACTACGGAGTGGTTGGACCCACTTATTTATAAATTATTTAAAATTATTTTTTAATTAGTAAATATTAAACATATAATATAAAAACAGAAAAAGAAAAGTGTTTTGAGTTTTTGTATGTGTTGTAGTTGTTGGATTAGGGTGTCTAAGCCAATAAATAAATTGATATATTTTTGAATTAGAAGCAAAGTCATTTTTTAGTTGCCCTCAGAACTAGCAACTGAAAATGATTGCATTTGGAGAGAGAGAGAGAGAGAGAGAGAGAGAGAGAGAGAGAGAGAGAGAGTAATATGTTAGTTTATTATGGGAATAATAAATTAACTGAAAAATAAAATAAATGATTTATTAATATATTATATGATTAATATATTAACTGGAAATTGTGATGATTAATTTAGAATTAATCAAAAATTTATTGGAATTACTTTTGGGATTAATTAGATATAATTAAAGTGCAAGGACTTATAGCTAACAATGTTTAAAAGTTAAACAAGGGAAGGGTTCAAGAACCATCCCTTGTGGACGGTTTTAGAGTGCCCTTATAGGGCATTCTAGAAGCCTCCCAGATATAAGGAAACTAGGTAACTACCTGGATTAAGTATATTATTATTTTATTCCACATTAAGGTTTTCTAGGATTATCTTATCGGTTATAAATAGGACTCATTAGGTTCTCAATTTTAGTGCACTCATATACAATTAGAAGAGCCGAATTTCTATTCACCTCTCCTCTCTCCTTTTGTGCTCTTGTTGCTAGGGTTTTAGTACAAACCATTAGAGACATCATTTCTTTGGTGTTAGGCTTTCCAAGTTCTACAACTACAAGGATTAGTGTGATTTGTTTGCAACAACAAATCAAAAGGTATGTAACCCTAAACTTGATATTTTCGAAATTCATTAGGGTTATGCTTGGTTTAGTTGTTCATTGTACATTGCCTTCAAGGTGTATGACATAGATCTTTTCTAGGATGCAAGTACCCAAATAATTGTTAATTGGTTTCCACGTTGTATAAGTTTTGTTTTCTATAAAACTCATTAGTGGTATCAGAGCTTAGGCTTGTCAAACATTGATTGCACATGAGACGAACTGAAAAACCTGTTTTTTTCAATAATTGTTTACACAACGTGGCAGTGCTTCTGCACATGACATGAACTAGAAAAACCTGTTTTTTTCAAAAATTGTTTACACAACGTTGCAGTGCTTCTGCCACGAAATGGAAAACGGTTTTCCTATCTTTCGGTAATTATCTACCTAATCTAATTTATGGTATTATTTTTTATAATTATCTGGTACTGATTCTACTTGATTCTAAATTTTGAATGCCTTGTGTGATAATTATTGAAACCCTAAATATTAGGAGATATCATTATTTTATAATTTTTAATTAGATAAATTAAATTGAATTATCCCTTGTGAATTTAATAATTAATTAAATTGTAAAGTAATTAAAAGATAATTATAAAATTCATTTTAGGTTTAAATTGTTTAAATAGTTATATGATAATTTAGATAATTAATGATTAAAGCTTGTATTTTGAAAAAAAATTAAAATACAGCTTATACTATATATATTATTAAATGTTAAATATATTATATATATAAAACAAGCAACTCAAATCAATAGTAGGCCTCATTCACGAACCTATACTCTAAGGGGGGTCCACTCTCACGCACCGCCCCTTTGTATGGTGGAGGGTCGTTAGCCAAACGGGTTTGATATGACATAACCTTGAAAAATATGATACTATAAAGTAACAAAACCTTTTAGATATCCCAAATCTAGTTACTTTATGACAAAATGTGAACCACAGGCTAATCCATGAAAACACACATCACTCTTTATATGTCGTTAGTGGAGTGTGTTTGGTTAACCAACACACTAATTAGGGACTATAAAGTTGAGTTATGGACAGATCGAAAATTATCATTATTGATGGAGCGTGTGTGGTTTACCGACACGTCAATTTGAGATGTTGAATGACCTCAAGGTTGTCAAGCAGGTTGCATGGTTATTTACATCTTATTTGTGATCCTCGGTATCTCATTCACAAATTGAAAAGCCTAATCTAGGATTAAAAATGCCATTGATAAGATTCAATGAATCTCAAATGATCTAGGAATTTCATGTTAAATTGAAATTGGTAAATATGTATTACCTGCCTTAATAAATTCGCAATTAGATTATGACATCCCTCTTCTTTGTTTGTGAATTTTATTTTAGATCCTAGCCTAGAATATTTATTTTGGGTTAAAATATTATGTATTTATATCATTAAATAAAACTATGTCTCTTTATATAGATGTATGGAACCAGTGATCTCTCTACTACTCAATCTGTCTCCCTCCACTCAGACTTCTCCCTACTATCGATTCTGTCAAAAGGGAAGCTCATTGATCCTAACTACATGGATTGGATGAGAAACTTGAAGATGAATCTTCAATACAAGGGCAAAGAATATGTCCTCGAGAAGCCTCTTGTTGAAATCGATCATTGCACGGCTAGTACTATTAAGGAAGTTGCTTCCTATAACAAACATTCAGATGACGCCACTAAGGTTGCTTACATCATGGTGGCCACTATAAAACCTGAGTTGGCCACGTTCTATGAGGACTACTGGCCATATGGGACAAGTCTCGACCTTACAAAAAATTTCCAAAAGAATGTGAGACAAGAGCGCTACAAAGTGGTCAAGTCTCTTATGGAATGCATGTTTAAGGAAGGAGAATTTGTTTGTGCTCACATACAAAAGATGCAAAGGTACGTAGGGAAACTACAAAGGCTCAATCTACCGTTTGAAGAGGAGTTAGACATTGACCTGGTCCTCAACTCCTTGCCTCCTAGTTATGATCAGTTTGTCCTAACTTATCATTTGAACAACATGGAAACGACATTGACCCAACTCCATAACTTGTTGGAAACTATCTAGTTAGGGATGAAGAAGAATAATGCTCCTTCTTCAACAAGTACTCATGTCCTAGCCATTGGATATAGAAAAGGGAAAAGGTGGAAGGTTCCCTCCTAATCCAACAAGAAAGAGAAGGTCCATGTTATAGAGGTTAGCAGTGGGTCCAAGAAGAAGCCTAGCTTTGATGTCCCTACAATCAGTGATCCAAAAGAGGCCACCTACTTTATTTATGGAGAAAAGGGTCATTGGATAAGAAGTTGTCCCAAATACTTGCAGGACTTGAAAGATGGAAAGATCAAGGCGTCCTCATCGGGTATTTACATTATCCAAGTCAATATCACACAAATTTCCTAATCTTGAGCCCTTCACGGTCACACCTTCCCTAGCCGTTGGCGAAAATGCCGAGTGGTGATAGTATTTACATAGATTACCCAAATCACATAGTGCAAACCATAACTATCTATTTAAAAAAACCTATCTACCTTCGACTTGATAGTCCTTCCTTGCCTTGGTCCTTACTGCATCCTAGGAACACATGCGATTTTTGGAAATGTCAACTTGATGTTGGTGAGTTCACAAGTTTTGAGACAAATGATAAACATTCTTTGAAAAGTTTCTTCAATTTTTTACAATGATTATATTCATTTTTCTTAAATTTATGGTTTCCTATGCTTTATTATCTCTTATCTTATTTTCTTTGTAGGACATTCTGTTAATCATGTCTTATTATCTATATAGGATGCTTTACCCGTCCTAACTTACTATCTTTGTAAGATACTTACGGATCCTATCTTATTATATTTTAGGATATTTTACCAATCCTGATTTACTATCTTTATAGGATATTTATTGATATTTATCGATTCTTTCTTATTATCTTTTAGTGATATTTAACCAATCTTAATTTACTATATTTGTAGTATATTTACCGTCTTAATCTCTATTAGAATATTTAACCAATACTAATTTAGTATCTTTGTAGGATATTTACCGATCCTATCTTATTATCTTTTAGGATATTTTATTAATCCAAACGTATTTTTATCTAATACTCTAAGGCGACCCTCTGATTAGTTGGATCTCTAAGGTGGATGTAATTTATTACCATGAGCCCCCATAATCGACGTTGTTTGAGTAGTGATTTCCATGTGCTACACTTCATCAGACGTCGAATAGTAAGTAATAAGAAAGTTATCCTGTCGGGATTGTAGCTAGCAATCGTAAGTGGGGTTGTCAAACCCCGTGTAGGTCTATACATATCTTTCTGGGTCTTGCAAGATTAACGATTACGGGTCCATGGTAGCCAAATTTAATCAGTATAAGGATGAATAATAACAGCTCACTAACGCATTAACGTGAAATACGTTATCTTTTATCTTTCTGTCTTAATGATTTCCTATAACTATCACAATATAAACCTTTTACTTTTATATTTGATAATTATATCTTTTAGATATCAAAATTATCTACTATATATATATATATATATATATATATATATATATATATGTATACTATTTGCCATACATATGTACCCTAATTATGGTTATTTTGAAAACTGGATATTTGGGCTTAGTAACGATTAGGTACAATGCATATCCCTTCATTTGACCAGCATTACTTCTAGGTACTATGTTATCCTAGGAAATTGGACGTTATAACATCTAGATAATATCACTTCTTAGACTATCGGACATCATAACTCTTAGGCATAATATCATAGCTTACAACTAGTTATAGTATCTATAGCTACATTATCCTAAGGTTTCATGATTTATGTAACGATTGATATTTATATATATAAATATACTTCATGCATGACGTGCACTCGACTCGTGGCTCCATCCAGAGTTTGCCACATGTCACACTTTTGATGGTCCACGTCTCTCTAATCTCGAAGAATCTAGGTGTCAGACGTGCTCTTTGAGCATGGCATGCACTTAGCGTGCACATTTAAATCTTTTATAAAAATTCATATCTTTCTTATATGAATCTTTTATCTTACCCTATTTATATATTTCTATAGCTCTCCACTAGTACTACAACTTTCCTTAAGGTTGCATTGTCAAATTGTAACTTTTAATTTTTAACCCATATTTTATATTTATCTAAAAATCATATCTTCCTCATACCAACTCCATTGTTGACCTTGTTTTCAAAGTTCTTATCTCTCAGAGTACTACAATTTTCCTTTTAATGACATTAGCCAAAACGAAACTGATTTCCTTGTGCCGTTTTGGCGCTAATAGTATTATTAACACAATTGATTTTTATTTGTTTATAAAATCATAGCTACTCCAATCGGAGTTAGATTTTTAAAAAGTTTATATCCTTGGAGCCACTTTGTCGTGTACTTTCCAAATACACTCACCATTATTAAAAGTGGTGTAAGTTTTTGGTCACTCATTTTTGACCCTATTACATATCTGATCATATTTTTCCTGAAATATGAAAAGATTTATTATCATCATTTCTCAACGCTAATCTCTAATGATGGTCGATGACGGGAATTTACCATATGTCACATTTCCCCCCTGTTTTAGGGTTTATGTCCTGAAATTCAAACCTTAGGGTAACCTTATTAGGGGAGACTGGTTTCTTAATCACGGATCGTCTATTTTTCCTTTTTTTGAGACAACTAAAATTCCTTTTTAGTTCGTAATTCTAATTCTTCAAATTTATAATTAGAATCTGACATTTGTCTTTTAAAATTCTATTTGATTTTATCCTTATTTTACACCAATAGGAAACCTAAACTTTTTATCTTACTATTGCTGTGGATTTCTGGAAGGATTTCTATGTTTCTTTGTCTATTACTACTTGTACTCAAAATAGATCTTTATATATAATAATGATCAATACAACTCCAAAGGTTTCCAATTCCCTTATTAAACACTACATGATTATTTCTATGGGACTTTTTCCTAAATCTCTTATTCTAACATCTAGTATTCCCTATTACTGTCCTGGTTGATTCTTGCAAACGTTTGAGATGTTCCCTGGTCTTCCGCAGTTGTTACACCTAAAATCCTCAAATTTTCCCAGATGGTGAAGTCCACAATTACTACACAAGGGGATTATTCCCAAGTATCTCCTTACTGGAGTTGGTGATCACTCATGAGGCTTCCTTTCCTGTCTTTACTTCCACAAGGGTTGACCAGATTTGCCCTAGGTGATTCCTTCCTACTTGTTCTTAAGTTCTTTAGACTTCTTCTTACTAATTCTTGAGTTCTGGGTCACTGGTTCCTTCAGACTGAAGGCCAAATATTTAGCTTTCTCATATATATTGGGCTAGTATGCTTGGACCTCGATCCTGATATGGGGAGCTAACCCTTAGCGATATGCATTGATCTTCTTGATCCCTGAGTTAACCAACTCAGGGCATATGGTGCCTAGGTACTCAAAGCGTACCGTATAGAAGGTCAGGCCTAATTCGTTAGTGCTAAGATGACTGAAATCCTACTCTGGTTATGCCACGTCTTTTCCATAAAGGAATTTCTTTATCATCTACTTCTTTAACTCTTCCTAGGGGTTGCATAGGCTTCGTCTATGCCTAAAGCCTTGACTTGGATACTCCACCAGATGAGAGCTCTTCCCATAAACGTTCAAGTTGCAAAGTTAACTCTATGTTCACCAGCACGCTTGCTCTCTATCTCTTTTATCCATTGGATACTATCTACTCCTCTGTCTCCATAAAAAGATAACAACTTATTGTTAATAAAATATTTATAGGTTTTTTTCATTTGAGTAGCTTCCTTATTGATTCCCTCATCTTTACTAGCTATGAGATTCCCTAACGTATTAGAGACTTGACATTAAACCATGGTCTGAACGGTGGTTGGGTCAATCAAGGTTAGCATTGACGGGTTGTTATCCTGAAATGACAACAAGAAGGTTACTCGTTCTTCATAATGAGTTTGTCATTCTATTCTTGATTTATTGTGATGCTACTATTTTCTCATTTGTAGGCTACTAGAGTTGCTTTCCTAGCAACCTGTCTTCTTATCGCGTGTTAACCTAAAGACTTTACTTTCATCCTATGTACCTTTTCTTTCATTTTCGTTTTCTCCCTGATAAGACATGCTACTGTTGATTTATTACCAACTCTCATGGAGCTTCCTTATTATGGTATGATGTTGTTGCTTCCATAGCAACTTATCTCAAGAATGGAAATTTGCTTATGATTCTAGGGTAATCTCTCTTCTTTACCCTTAGTCTTCTGAATAGATTAAGCTCATAAATTTTTTTAATATCTAGGGTATCAAAAGTTTTTTGGGATGAAAAGTGTCAATTTTTGAAAAATTTGAACAAACGTGTCGAGCACACGATGTGCGTCGCTCTCTCTTATAGCATATCCTTTTGCCTCATACTACACTTTTCCAACATTCTTGTGGTCCCCCTTCTTCTTCTATTTTGATTGGGTGTGACAACTGTCAAAATTCGAGACAATTCTAGGTTTGAATAAACTTAATTGCACGTATAGGCACGACACATACTAGACTTAGTAAGTAGAAGCTAAGTTATAACCTACTAGAAACTTGGAAACAATTAGAAACAATGGATAATGTACTTAGATTTCACATTGATATGTGAATTCTACAACTACTTAACTATAGTGACCATCCATATTCAGGTCACTCTTTGACTCGAACACCTTTTCATGAATCATATACACACATCATATAATTTTGAACTAATCATATAATTTTGAACATTATCTTAAAATTTTACCATTATCTTTTAATTAGATGGTGATATTCATTACCATATCATAAAATTCGATTTTAAATTGATAAAACAATTTAAGGTAATGATCCTTATCTAATTTAGGCCTGAAATCCGAAAAATCTGCCAACAGATGAACCAATTCGTCGAGTTAGGGCATGGACTCGTCGAGTTCAACAGACAGTGGCCAAAAACAATTTTTTTCCAGCTTTGAAAACATTACAATTGCATCATATATAACAGGAAAACACCCTAAGGTCTGATACCACTGATGGGTTTTGAGCATTACAACATTCCTATGTGCACATGAAACCCTAATTGCTTTGGATCTAGGTTTTTCTCAAGTTATACATGCAAACTAATTTTACAAAGCAAGAACCCTAATCTAGCATACATAAATCATATTAGAGTTAGAAGAATACCTTTCTTGTTGATAGCTTGATCTTGACCTTCAAGTGCTTAGTGCCTCAAGCGTTACACCTCTAATGGAGTCATAAACACCACTTAGAAAAGGATGAACAAGAGAGAGGTGATTGCGGCTACTTGATTTCGGCTAGGGTTCTCTATGAATGCATAGGGCCGAAAACTGTTAGCCAAGGGATTCCTTATATAGCTGAGCTTCTAGGGTTTTAGGTAGAAAACCTAATTCTCTACTTAAGCCTTAAGCAATCCATGGAATCCTTTTAGAAAGCCCCTTGGACAAAATCTCTATGGGCTTCCCATAGATTTCATCCACTCCTTCCTTTAGGAGTCCATCAGCCCAACTTGCAACTATCAATGATTTGCAATATCAGTCCCCTTACTTTTAATCAGTCTCTTTTGATCATTAAATTAATTTTTGATCAATACTAATTAAATAATATGGTTTCTCAATTAATATATTATTCTTATAATATATTAATAAATCATCTATCAACCTCTTTCTCCATAAGTCATCCTGTCAAGTTGTTACTGTGAAGGCAACCCGAAAGGACCATGCTACTATCAGATCAAGTACATCCCAATAATAGGTATGGGCTTAGACACCTAATCCAACAATATCATCCGCTTGGCGACGTTGGAGAATGCTTTTTGGGTTAGCCATTCGGTTGGGAATTCGTTGGATACAGTTTTATCATGACTTTCTTTTAATAACAAAATGTGGAAGATAGGGTGAATACGAGAAAAGGCTGGAAGTTATAAGTGGTAGGCGATGGGACTGATCCGTTCCAGAATTTTGAATGGGTTGAAAAAGCATTTGGAAAGTTTTTTGTTGTCTATACAACAACGAAATGTTGTATGTAGTTACGTAGAGGTAGATAGACCAATCGCTAACTTTAAATTGCTTGCCTAACCATTGTTTATTAGCCTATTAGATCATTATGTCTTGTTCTTGTTATAGAGATTCTTTCAAATGTCTTGTTCTCGTTAGCGAGATTATTTTAAAAGATCAATGACATTTTGATGATCTAACAATGATGAATCAGTGGAAGTTGTGTGGTTCGGGCCCGGAGTGTAATCGTGGATTGTCGTGGCTTCTGTTCTATACATGCCTTTGAAAGGAGTCATTTTGATGGTCGTGTGAAAATTGGTATTGAACCAAAACCCTGCAAGGTACATGTAGTGTTGACATGAGCGTAGTTTATCGTGTGCGAATGCGAGAAGGTAATATTCGAGACACCGTTTAACTACTTTCGTTTGACCGTCGATCTGCAGGTGGTACGCACTTGAGGTATTGAGTTTCTTACCTAGTTGCTTGAATAGTTATGCCAAAAATTGACTAAAAGCAGTGGGTCTTTGTCTGATATGATAGATTTTGGTTGGTCATGAAGGCATTATATGTCTTGTAGGAAGATAGATGCTAGTATGGTGGATGTGAAGTGTTTTGCTAGTGTTGGAGTGTCAATGCGACTCAAGGCATCTACGACCTCGTTTTCCTAGTCGGGTATATAATCTAATTTGAAATAGTACCCTAATAGATTGGTTAGCCATTTGTGTTGGTTTGGCTTCTGAATCGTATGAGTGAGGAGATGTTTTAAATTGCGTTGATCCGTGTACACCAAAAATTTGTGGCCTAAAAGATATTGGCATCGCTTTTATGGCTTTTGTGATTGTATATAATTCAAAAATGTAAGTGGGTTTACTTTGCATTCGATCACAAAGTTTCTTACTAAAAAAGTGGATGGGTTTTCCATGTTTGGAGAGCACATCGCTAATGGCGACACCCGATGCATCGATAGCTATGTCAAAGGTTTTAATGAGGTTTGGGTGAGCTAGGGTTAGAAGGCGTGTCATGGTTTGTTTAGCGGAGGTGAAGGTGATTGTGTCTTTTTCTGTCCATATGAAGTATTACTTTATTAAGAGGTTCCTTAAAGGAGAGGCAATGTGGGCATATGATTACACAAATCGAAAGTAATAGTCAATGAGGCCCAAGAAGGCATGTAAAGTAGTAAAAGATGTTAGAGTGGGCCAGGCTTGGACTGAACTAATATGACCTAAGAAGGGTATCTTGTATATTGCGAACATGCACTCAAAAGCTTTGACATGGTACTGATTGGTCATTCGTATTTGAAAAAACAAAATTTGAAGGTGTTCTTAGTAGGCGTCGGTTGAGGGGTTTTAGACAAGGATATAGTTGAAAAAAACCAAGACGAACTTAAGTAAGATCGGTCGGAAGAGGTCATTCATGGCTACTTGAAATGTGGATTGTGTATTGGTGAGGCGGAAAGGCATGACCCGAAATTCTTAGTGGCCATCAATTGTTTAAAAAGTAGTGAATGACGTTTGTCGATACCTAAATTTCATGATAGCCGACTCTTGAGTCACTCTTGGAGAATATGGTGGCGCCATGGAGTTCGTCCAAAAAATTCATCTGATATTCGTATTTGAAAGCGATCTCTAATTTTGATGGAATTGAGACCCCGATAGTCGATGCAGAACTGCTACGTTCCATCTTTTTGGAACTAGTAACAATGGTGATGAATAAGGGCTTTGACTTGGTTGTATGACACCGTCTTTGAGCTTGTCAGTGATGAGTGAAGTCCTGATCTCTTTCTGGTAGTAGGGGTATTAGTAAGGTTTGATGAGGACATGTTTGAAATTTGGTAAAAGAGTAATGTGTTGGTCATCATCTCGTGGTGGAGGTAAGTCGTTGGGTGTTTCAAATAGAGGTTTGAATTTGGTAGGTAGGTGTTTGATGATAGGGTTAGTGTGTGGTTGTTGGGTAGTTTGCATTGAAGTTGGTAGTTGGCGATGAACTATCTTGGCATGGAAAGAGGCAATGGAATCTTTGCGGATGAGGGTGTGTAATGAGCTGCTTGAAACAGGTATGAAAAGGGTCCTCTCGTAGAGTGCATGGGTATCGTTGACTATAAAGAGATTTGTGGGATAGAGAAATCAGCAATCATATATCCCAATAAGCTTAGCAAAGTGATTCCTAATTGTTGGAATATGTGTCCAAGGCTATAACTAAATTGGTCAAGGTCATAATTAAATTGGTATAAATTTATGAAACAAAAGTAAAGTCCTTTTTGAGGTGTCCTCAGTAACTAGAAATGGCCATAAATGACTTTAGTAGAGAGATAAAATTATTTATTAATTTATTATATGATTAATAAATTAATTAGAAACAATTGGAATTAAATAATTGTTGATCAGATTTAATCTGGAATTAGTTCGGGAATAATTAGAATTAATTATAGGTGAAAGGGCTGAATTGTTATTATTCATAATTAAGCAAGGAAAAGCAATTCTAGAATCCTCCATAAGCTTGGACGGTTTTAGAGGTTCTAGAATTTATTCTGGAAGGCTCGTATATTTGATAAGGATAACTGTCTTTAATAGATTAAATCTAATATTTAGTTACTCAAATAATAGTTTATCCTAGAGATCCCCTAGCTATAAATAATTTCCATTGGCATCAAAATTTCATGGATTTTACCTTACACAAGGTGGAATATGAATTTCATAAGTCTCATGTTCTAGGCTTTTTGGGTGTGAGCCATTAGAGACATTCACACTATAGATGTTTGCTTTCCATGGAGCTTTTAAAGACTCAAGAGTTATTATAATTGTGTAACATCCCGAAATTCAGGTACAACCATTTAACCCTTTGTCTTTTCCAAGTTGTCAAGCTTGGCCCTTAAAAAGGAAAGGCTAGGCTTGTGAGTACGCTGGGCGTACTGAGGAGTACGCTGCGCGTACTCGCGCGCTTAATTTTGGACGCGGATCCATCCGGGTACGCTGGGCGTACCAAGGTTACGTTGGGCGTAACCGGCCCAGATGCAAAACCCTAATTTAGACTTGAGCCCTATATAAAGAAGTTTATGGCCTTATCCTCAGCCACCATTTGAGTGAGTGAAACCCTAAGAGAGAGTCAACCTTCGTTCTAAACATGTGTGAGTGTTTTTGGAGCTAAAGTGCCTTTGTGTGCTAGTAAGGAAGAAGAGGAAATTATCATGAAGGCTAGAAGTTGGAGTACAAGCTTGGATCTGAGTTCTACAGAGGGAAGAGCTTCACTTGGAGGTATAAAGCTCAAAGCTTTCCTTGTTATTTTGATTTGTGATTCATGGACCATTTCTAGGGATAAAGTCCCAAAGGTGGAGACTTTATGAGCATAAAGGACTCCATGAACCTAGATCTGTCCCTTTTCAGTGATATATGAGTTATAGATCCATAAAGTTTCCATCTTGGTCGTTGTTAATGAGCCATGCATGAGATCTAGATCTTTGGAGGGAAAATGAAAGGTGTTAGAGGGTGTAAGGACCTTTACAGCCATGCAAAGCCTTAAAGGTTCCGACTTTATGGGATAAGAGGTTTATGGAGAGTCAGATCTGGAAGTTGAAGGAGTGTCTTAACTGTTTAAGACCTAGAGTGAAGAAAGAAGGAAACTGGGATTTACGCTGGGCGTAATCCCAGTACGCGCCGCGTAAGGGGTCGCGCTCCCCGATTCTGGATTGCAAGAGTACGCCCCGCGTACAGGAGTTGGTACGCCCCGCGTACTACTTGCTGTTGACTTTTGTTGACTTTTAGGGTTTTGGTCAACATGTGGACTTTTGAGTCAGGGAGGGGTAAACTGGTCTTTTACCCTTCTGTGGGATTTTAGAAAGGGATTTAATCTAGCCTTGAGAGCCGTTAATGATTTGAAATAATTACCTTATGTGATTAGGCGGGGCTAGGTCGTTGTTTCGAGATTCAGGGATATCCAGCACGTGAGTTACTAGACATCATACGAGGTGAGTCTTCTCACTATACTGTACCTGGAAGGGTACCTATGTGTGACCGGAAGGTCTTTCATTGCAACCAGACTGGCCATCGGAAGGCCGAGTGCCCGCAGCTACATCAGGGATCAGCACAGGGATCTACACCTGCTGCTAGGGCTACTGAGATTCGGCCAGCGAAGGCCGAGGCACCGAGGGCTCGTGGGAGAGCTTTCCAGTTGACAGCGGAGGAGGTCCGCGCAGCGCCCAATGTTGTGGTTGGTACGTATTCTTTATTTATGCTGAGATGAGATATTATGATTATATTATGATATGCGTGGGTACTTTTCTTGTGAGTTCTGTACCTACCCTAGTGTTACTTGACTCGGGCGCGAGTCGATCGTTGTGACGATAGTGTTTAGTCGGCACATCAGTAGCAGACGAGAGGCATTGAGTCGACCTCCGCGAGTTTCCATAGCTGACGAGCGAGCAGTGTATGTTGCAAGAGGTGAAACGAGGATGTGTACTCGAGATCTTCGGTGTGGAGTTCCCGATAGATCTGGTCCCGATAGCGATGGGGGACGTGTGTGTCATAGTGGGCATGGATTGGTTGAGCCGATTTGGGGCTGTGATAGACTGCGAGTGACAGTTGGTGACGATACGAGACCCCAGTGGGGTAGTGCTTACGGTGTACCGCGAAGGTACCCGAGGTGGGTCAGCATTCTTTTCGGTTGCCAGAGCGAGACAGAGTTTACAGCAGGGCTACAGCGGGTTTGTGGCCTATGTGATAGACACACGAGAGGCCACTGGGAGGCCGAGTTCGGTGGATGACGTTGCGATAGTGCATGAGTTCCCAGATGTTTTTCCCGAGGAGTTGTCGGGTGTGCCTCCTGAAAGGCAGGTAGAGTTCCACATTGATTTGGTTCCAGGGGCAGCGCCTGTCGCCAAGGCGCCTTATCGCCTTATGCCGCCAGACACGCAGGAGTTATCCTTGCAGCTTCAGGAGCTGCTAGGGAAGGGTGTTTTGTTGTGACAATTGCAGTCAGAGGTTGTTGTGATGCTACGGGAAGCCGTAGTACTCACTAGTCAGAGGTTGTCGTGATCATACGGGGAGCCGTAGTACTCACTAGTTAGAGAGGGGGTGTTGTGATGCTACGAGGAGCCATAGCACACACTAGTCAGAGAGAGGGTGTTGTGATGCTGCAGAGAGTCGTAGTACTCACCAGTCAGAAAGAGGGTGTTTTGATGCTACGGGAAGCCGTAATACGCACTAGTTAGCGAGAGGTTGTGATGAGGAAGCTTTCTTGATCAGAGCATGGCTCAGGAGGGTTTTAGGCTTGGAAAACTCTACGCATGAGTTTTGGTAGCCTGGTGATCGGACCAGGGGTGAGACCAGGGTCTCCTCAATGATTATGAATCATTATGTTTTGAGTAAGTGTGAACATCACAATCCGAAGGGATTGAATAAGTAAAGTACGCATGAGTTGAATGGGTCATTGGAACGAGCGATTCCAACCACGGCTCGGACCAAACTCTCGAGTTGAGTTGAGTCCTAGTAGTGTGTTGACTAGACCGGACCGAAGGGTCCAACGATATAGATCGGGCCGAAGGGTCCAACGATATAGACCGGACCGAGGGGTCCAACGATATAGACCGGACCGAAGGGTCCAACGCTATAGACCGGACCGAAGGGTCCAACGAAGAGTATCAGATGATTGATTTATGCTGGATGAGTCACCGGTGGATGGTAGTCAGTGCTCCAAGTGGAGAGAATTGGAAAATTCTCAGGAGGATCGACAAGCATTTAGAGGTTGATTAGCTGTTTGAGGTTCAACAATGTTTCAGTCAGCCAAGGGAGTGGACTGGTAAGAGTAAGTGACAGACAAATAGGGCGGGGTGCAGTCCAAGGTTTTCGGAAAAAGGTGAATGGTTATAGTAAGGCCTAGGATTAGGCCGGGATCTGAGTAGATAGAATGGAGTTGTAGTTCGGAACCCCTAGAGGGCTAGAACAGACTACATGGGAGAGACTCCCGGAAGGAATGGTTCAGGGTGATGTGCGACGGCATTTGAGCGGTCCGGATAGACTGAAGGCCGGAAGGCGTACCAGTCAGACCGAAGGCTCGGGGAACGGTCCAGATAGGCTGAAGGCCCAGGAGGGTGGTCCAGACATGCTGAAGGTTCTGAGAGTGGTCCAGATAGGCTGAAGGCCTGGAAGGGCGGTCCAGTCATGCTGAAGACTCTGTCTGTGTTAGTGGATCGGTAGAGTGGAGTTTAGCTCAGTGGCACATATAGGTGCGGTTATGGTTGTGGAGTAAACTTCCTGGAAAGGAAATGTAGGTAGCTCCGGAAGGAGTGTGGGTCCTCTGAGAGGGAGGCGGCAGAGTAAAAGGATGATCAGAAGTGCTTTGGTTACTGGTAGTAAGCACTGGGATTGTATCAGATATATGGGAGCACATATAGGTTGGATGTCGTTGAGGTTGTAGCAATGTTGAATGATGCGCAAGCATGTTTTCAGTCTCCTTGGAAGAGGAGGAGGAAAGTGGTTCCAGATTGGAGATTGGGACAGAGGAAGGTGAGACAGCAGGTTGACAGACTCGGGAGTAGTCTGGACCGGTGCTGGGGACTGTATAAGAATATTACAGTCAGAGGTCAAGGACCTAGAGGTCGTGATAGGTGATGGGTTTTGAGCATTCTAACACTTCCTAAGTGTACATGAAACCCTAATAACCTTGAATCTATGTTTTCTCTATATACATGCAAATTTCTTTTCAAGGTTATTTCCTAACTAGCATGGCATGGGGATTACATAGAACATAAAACTAGTAGAAATACATACCTTGTTGTTGCTTGGATTCCTTCAAGACTTTGTGAGCCTAGCACCCCAAATGTTGTGCCTCAAATGCTTCACACAACACCACAAGACTTGGAATAACTTGAGAGAATACTTCTTACACTCAAAATCGGTTATGCCCTCTCTAGTAACACTAGGTCACGATTTTGCTAGCCATAGGGTTCCTTTTATAGTGTTGTCACAATTAGGGTTTACAAATGAATGCCCTTAATTGTCATGACTCTTGATTTCTCATGACCCATGGGTTTGTAACTCTCATGGACTATCCATGGAGCTCCATATGGTTATAACCAAACCCATAAACCATGGATCATTAATCCACCATAAAAGAATTGATGATTGTCATAATCAACCCTTATATATTTAATTGGTCTCACTTTGATCACCAAATTAACACTAGATTAATACTTGATCAATACTAATTAAATAATAATATTATTAATATATTAGAACTTATAATATATTAATAATCATAAGTGCCTTATTCTCTCATCTAGTCTATCCAAGTATTGCAATGCCATGCAACCCAAATGGACCATGCCGGGTCGGGTCAAGTACATACCAAATAAAGTTATGGACTTAGACACTATATCCAACAATAGGGACGTGCGAGTGGGTTGCACTCTGTTGTGTCGAACCGAAGGGTTCGAGGGTGACGCAAGGACAAGGTCCTTAGTTCCGAGTATGGTTGTAGACTTGAGTTATATATGTGGATGTATTCCAACCTGGGGTATTCCGTCAGGAGGATTCGTTCCAGGTTGCAAGTTGTCGGGGTTGTCGCAAATCTTGGGCGAAGGAAGTTGGATTAGTGTCTTGGCGGAGCTCAGTGGGTGTTGTGGTATCCAATTTCGCAGGTTGCGAATGAATGCGTAAGACAGAAGTAAGGTAGTGTCTTCAGGTGACACTTAGCTGATGAGTGTTGTTATCAGAGAAAGGAAGCCGGTGGCCGGCTTGAGGCAGTTGATCAGGACCCTGCAAAGGAAGAGATGGATGTTTGGAGATTCGATATCTGCGTTTAGAGAATCTGGGTCGGTTCGGGATCTGTGGATGCATTATGGGAGTATCATCCAGTAGTTAGTGTTGCCACAGGCTTCGAGGACGAAGCCTAATTTAAGTGGGGGAGAATTGTAACATCCTGAAATTCAGGTACAACCATTTAACCCTTCGTCTTTTCCAAGTTGTCAAGCTTGGCCCTTAAAAAGGAAATGCTAGGCTTGTGAGTACGATGGGCGTACTGAGGAGTACGCTGCGCGTACTCGCGCGCTTCATTTTGGACGCGGATCCATCCGGGTACGCTGGGCGTACCAAGGTTACGCTGGGCGTAACCGACCCAGATGAAAAACCCTAATTTAGACTTGAGCCCTATATAAAGAAGGTTATGGCCTTATCCTCGGCCACCATTTGAGTGAGTGAAACCCTAAAAGAGAGTCAACCTTCGTTCTAAACCTGTGTGAGTGTTTTTGGAGCTAAAGTGCCTTTGTGTGCTAGTAAGGAAGAAGAGGAAATTATTGTGAAGGCTAGAAGTTGGAGTACAAGCTTGGATCTGAGTTCTACAGAGGGAAGAGCTTCACTTGGAGGTATAAAGCTCAAAGCTTTCCTTGTTATTTTGATTTGTGATTCATGGACCATTTCTAGGGATAAAGTCCCAAAGGTGGAGACTTTATGAGCATAAAGGACTCCATGAACCTAGATCTGTCCCTTTTCAGTGATATATGAGTTATAGATCCATAAAGTTTCCATCTTGGTCGTTGTTATTGAGCAATGCATGAGATCTAGACCTTTGGAGGGAAAATGAAAGGTGTTAGAGGGTGTAAGGACCTTTACAGCCATGCAAAGCCTTAAAGGTTCCGACTTTATGGGATAAGAGGTTTAAGGAGAGTCAGATCTGGAAGTTGAAGGAGTGTCTTAACTGTTTAAGACCTAGAGTGAAGAAAGAAGGAAACTGGGATTTACGCTGGGCGTAATCCCAGTACGCGCCGCGTAAGGGGTCGCGCTCCCCGATTCTGGATTGCAAGAGTACGCCCCGCGTACAGGAGTTGGTACGCCCCGCGTACTGCTTGCTGTTGACTTTTGTTGACTTTTAGGGTTTTGGTCAACATGTGGACTTTTGAGTCAAGGAGGGGTAAAATGGTCTTTTACCCTTCTGTGGGATTTTAGAAAGGGATTTAATCTAGCCTTGAGAGCCGTTAATGATTTGAAATAATTACCTTATGTGATTTGGCGGGTCTAGGTCGTTGTTTCGAGATTCAGGGATATCGAGCACGTGAGTTACTAGACATCATACGAGGTGAGTCTTCTCACTATACTGTACCTGGAAGGGTACCTATGTGTGACCGGAAGGTCTTATATGCTATGAGATGTATAAGTTGACCGGAAGGTCTTGTATGCTATGATGTATGTACTATATGCGGTTATGTGATATGTATATGTTGTGTATGTTATGTATGTTACGGACCGGAAGGTCAAGAGGGTACGGACCGGAAGGCCAAGAGGTTACGGAGGTCAAGAGGTTACGGACCGGAAGGTCAATACGGGTAGGACCGGAAGGTCTACCGGGATTTGGGACGGAAGTCCCCTGAGACACATGGATCGGAAGATCCTATAGAGTTATGGCCTGGAAAGGTGTATGTGGGGTATGTGGTATTTTGGGGAACTCATTAAGCATTTATGCTTACAGTTGTTGTGATATGTGTTTCAGGTACCAGCGAGGATCGCGGGAAGGCGCCGACATGATTCGTACACACAGAGGATTTATGTATATGAGATCTTGGGACATGTTTTGTTATGTTACAGTGGACACATTATGTTTTTATGATTACCGTTGGTGTTTTATGACAATGATGAATGGAAATGTGTTTTTATAAAATGTGAAAAATTGTTTGAAAAATTCACGTCGTTACAAATTGTTTATACGAAAAGGTATGTTTTATAATCTATTTTATTTTTGCAAACAGTAGATTAAATGGTTTTTCATAGTATGTTGCTATAATGAGAAAATGCCATATAACTCTAGGTTACATGTGCCCACAAATAGTTTTGTAATTTTCGCTGCGTTGTTTTATGTTTAATTGTAACCTAGAACTCATCACTAATATTATATCAGATCCTACCACAGGAAGTAAAAATAGAGGTACTATAAATGTGGTTTTGTTGAGTTTAAGGGGTATAATGGGGAAGAACCCATAAACTTCAAATTTTAACCGGTGTCGATCATGACAAGAAATGGGTTGATGGGGGTGTCTTGTTTTGATGAGAGAGGCGATTCTTGGTTGATTAATTATGTGTGTGCTTCCATAGTTAATGAGAGTTGTGACGGGGTGACCATTGATGTAATCGGTGACGTGAAGTGTTCGTGGGGGTTGCAACCCCAAGAAAGCCACATCTGATAGGGACAGGGACAGGAAGTGAGGAGGTGTTGTGAAGTCATGGTCTGAATTTTAATATGTATGGTTGTGAAAGTTCGTGATGGCAGCAGGGTTGGTAATGGTGGTTGTGGTATTGTAGGCTTCTTCGTTTTCGGCTATAAGAAGGAACTGAGGTGGGTTGGAAACGTGACTTGAGTGAAACTTGGATGCGCATTCGAAACAAAGACCTTCAGCATGTCTTTTTTGAATTACTTCGGCGGAAAGTTTATAAAGGTAAGTGGTGTAAAAGTTTTGGGGTGGCGGTAGCATGGTAGTGGCCGACACCTGTAGGAAAAGGAAGGTGGAGCTGTTTTTTTGGTATCAGGTTGAAGAAGAGGGGAAGATGCTAGAGAAGGAGTTGTAAGCTTGTAGCGATTTTGATTGGTGTTTAATTTCTCTTCGATAAGTTTCATTAATCTGTATGGTCGGTGGGTGGTGTAATGCGATCCCATTTTGAATGTTGGAACGCAAACCGGAAATAAAGCAATTTTGGAGGGCTGTCGAGCTGGGTGTTGGTCTGGTGGCGGTAACGAGATGGAGAAGTGCTTGAAGGTGGTCCATCAGAGAGGTTCATTGGGTTCATTTTCTGGTTTAGGAGGTATATCGGTTGTAGTATCTTTCCGGGGAGGCATAGTTGGGATATCGGGAATGAAAGCACCAAATGATTAGAACGGTTCGTATTCGAGGTGGTCAACCTCCAATAACTAAGAGTAAGAAAAATAGAAAATGCAGCTACTATAATCGTGCGTTACTCCCAATGTAGAACCCAATTATTAGGAACACATGCTAAACAGAAGAAATGAAAACTATCCAATGCTAACCTGTTTGACTTGGTAAAGCTTACATGCTTTATTCTAGAAATCGGCCAGGCTTCTTGATGATTCGTTTGGGCCGAGTGAATCTCGTATTGTGATAACTGGGCTGCTTCATGTACTGGTAGTTGTTCGGCAGTATCGGATATTGTTGTTGTAGATGTATTTATAACTAAGTTAGCTCATGGCATATAGTACATCGAATGATTAAAACAAGTACGTTAGATAATACACAAACCCATCCCCTTATCAATGAAGAAAAGAACTCAATGTGGTCCTAACAATATCATCCAAATTCATGTTTGGTGGATTCAAACCATAATCCTTCAAATACACCTCACGAATCAAGATCAGTGTGCTCGAAATGCTAATGAGGAATGTGATCATCTTGGCAGAAGCCCGGAGTTGCTTCTGGACCCAAACTCTCGGCGTGCTTTGGTAGACTTTGTTTAATTGATAAACAGTCTTCCTCAAATCCGACACCTTATTCATTTTCCCATGAGATCTCCCAATCCCGTTAAACAATTTAACAATATCCTCATCACCCAAGTCACCTTTGATGATCTTTTCTTCGCGTAGCAACCACACGTCCTTAACATTGTCAATGATACCACACATGAAATCAACATATTCAGTGAGTTCAAGACCATATCCAGTGGTAAAACTTTTCTTTGCCATTAATTGCTCATAAGCCACCAAGTTTCTCAATATCACCTCTGAATCAATATTAAGTGTAATTAGAGGGAGATAACAAGACCGCTCATTTTCGCCTACAAAGTTTATGTTTCTGATGCCTCCGTCAGTTGGTGACAAATGGAACTTCACTCCTGCAATATCACGAAGCTCTGAAACTGAAGGCACCTTGATCTCATCAGCTGTCACCATCTTCTCAATACTTTCTGAGAAAGTTTTCATGAAGGATTCAAAGATCTGAAGAAATGGCTTAGTCCCTGGGATCAGTGTCATAAGTTGGAGAAACATTTCAAGTAGTTCTAGTTTATCGTCTTTTTCAGATGGACCACTTCCAGATTTTTGAAAGTAAACTTCTGGTGAGATCGATTCTTCATTGGTCACGATGGATTGGTACATATAATCAAGTAAATGGTTTACTCTACTAAATCGATTTTCTCTTTAGAGAGGATAAATGGTGAGTGGCACTTACAGAAATACCCAAACTTAGATTCCCAGAAATCTTCTTGGGTTTCATCATAGCTACCAGATAGGACCTTTTGGATTTCCTTCAATACAATTAGAGGAATCTGGTTCTCTAACATGATAAAATCTTTTGCATCTATTGCAACCTGTTGATCAATATAAGCACCAAGTAGATCAATAAAGAAGAGACTGTCAATGGTGAATAACCATGCCAAGGTGTCATCATCAGCATCAAGGTACAAATCATAGCAAGCACAAATTATAGGGATGATCTCTTTGACTTTATCTACGACTTGGTCTTCAGAGACTTGAACTTTATTAGACTTAAGTACCCTTTTCACGGAAGTGAGTTTGTTTTGCTCCATGTTCTGATAGAGCTCTGGCTGGAAATGGTGATTAGGGCCAAGCCCTATCCGTTGAGGGACGTAAACTTCGGGCTTTTCGTCTTTTAGAATTTGAGGAATTTGAAATATGGACAGTGGAGGTGTATCGACGTTAATGGCAAGCTGTTTTTTCAAGGTTTTGCTGATGTGATCTACCCATTGCTTATCACCGGAGGTTAGGCTGGAAAATGGGTTTACCAAAGCCATCTGATACTCCCAAATGGGTCCGATGCTTCAAATGCTCTCTGTATATTTTTTGTACTTTAAATGATTCAAATGCTTTAGCTTCGTCAACGTCGAGCACGTGATAGGTACGTCTTAAAAAATTGTTCATAATTTTTAATATTTATTTGACAACCACGTGGTTAGTATTTTAAACAAGCTAATGAAACGAAATAATAACACATTTCACACCTAACCAACCAGCCAAAATATTGGTATAATAATAATACTGGTCGTTGAATGCCTGCTTGGTGACATAAAATTGTCTTTGTTACTATCTTTATTGTTCGTTATTGTGTAATACTCTCGATTTCCACCTTTATAACACAAAAAAGTTTATACCCATGTCACACTTTAATTAATGCATAATAATTAGAACAAATGACTGAAATGTCGATATGGTTTGGATAGATTTGGACGTAATAAATTTGGACGTATGGTTTGGGTAAATTTGGATTTTTGTCCCTAACTTTTCTTGTATTTGGACAATCCTTGGGAATTATTTTTGTTGCGATTTTCATCCCTAATTAACGTAAAAATATTATATTACGCTTACTATATATATTTTTAATTATATTTTAAAATTATAGCATTGGTTCCACCTCACCTACCTTTACCCTCTTATTCTATGAATAACTAAATCCAACCCTAAATAAGATATGCCGCCTATTCATCACCACCGTGGCATCATAACTATTACAACTCCGATGACTACATCACCACCTTCTCCAACTCCGACAACGTTAAAGAAACCTCCAACACATACATTTGCATAGTCCACCACATAAATTGTTTCACTTGAAACTCTGAGTACCTCAATCAGGTCGACTAAATAAAACATGGCGCGGACAAAAATCGTTAGTGTGTTCTTCTAAAAAATAATTTAACATTTTTGAAACGTGAACCGAAGAAAATAAAGGAGCACAAAATGCAAATAAGAAAATTTTTTGGAACATGTTTTGATTTATGGAACAATTCTAACATTTGAAACAATATTCGGGAACTATTTCAATTTTTGGAACCATTTTAAGGAACACTTTCCATTTTTGGAACCATTTTCAATTTTCTTTTTTATTTTAGTTCAGTTTATTATTGATTATAGGTTTTGATCTTGTACACAACCTTTTATTTTGATTATGGTGTGGTTTTGATTTTGTAAAGAGTGGTGGTAGTGATTGTTGATGGAGGATAGGTTAGTGTTGTGTGATGGCAGAAGTGGTGGTTTGACGACAGAGGTAGGTTTGGTTTGATTAGAAGTTTTGATTTTGATTATGTAGAGTTTTTGTTTTTTTTTTTTTGTTTTGTTTTTTTTTTTTGAATTTCTTTTGATTTGGTATGGTGACAAGTGGTGGTTAATAGAGGTGAACCGTCGAGAGTTGAACGGAGGTCCGGCCAAAGGCGAATGGAGATGAATTGTGGTGGTTGAACAGAGAGGTTGGTAGAGGTGGACAGTAGAGGGTAATGGAGGAGGAAGTATGGAGTGGTTAGACACACTTATTTATAAATTTTTTTTAATTAAATTCTTTTAATTAGTAAACATTAAACAGATAATATAAAAACAGAAAAAGAAAAGTGTTTTGAGTTTTTGTATGCGTTATGGTTGTTAGAATAGGGGTGTCTAAGTCAATAACTAAATTGATATATTTTTCAATTAGGAGCAAAGTCTTTTTTAGGTTTCCCCCATAACTAGCAACTAACAATGATTGCATTTGGAGAGAGAAGATAAGATGTTAGTTTATTATGACAATAATAAATTAATTCGAAATTGAAATAAATGATTTATTAATATATTATATGATTAATATAATAATTGGAAATTGTAATTATTAATTTAGAATTAATCAAAAATTAAATGGAATTAATTTTGAGATTAATTAGAATTTAGAATTAATTAAGGTGCATGGACTATAGTTAACAATGTTCAAAAGTTGAACAAAGGAAGGTTCCAGAACCTTCCTTTGTAGACGGTTTTGGAGTGCCGTTATGGGGCATTCTGGAAGCCTCCCTGATATAAGGAAACTTGATAACTACCTGAATTAAATATATTATTATTTTATTCCAGATTTAGGTTTCCAAGGTTACCCTATCATATATAAATAAGACCCACTAGGTTCTCAATTTTAGTGCACTCATATAAAATTAGAAGAGTCGAATTTCTGCTCCCCTCTCCTCTCTCCTCTTGTGCCCTTGTTACTAGGGTTTGGGTACAAAACATTAGAGGCATCATCTCTTTGGTTTTAGGCTTTCCAAGTCCTACAACCACAAGGATTAGTGTGTGCAATTTTGCAACAACAAATCAAAAGGTATGTAATCCTAAGCTTGATAGTTTCGAAATTCATTAGGGTTATGCTAGGTTTAGTTGTTCGTTGTATGTTTATTTCAATGTGTATGACATAGATCTTTTATAGGATGCAAGTACCCTATTAATTGTTAATTGTTTTCCGCATTGTACAAGTCTTGCTTTCTATAAAACCCATTAGTGGTATTAGAGCTTAGGCTTGTCAAACATTGATTGCACATGAGATGAACTGGAAAAACTTGTTTTTTCGCAAAAAAGTGCTTCTGCCACGACATGGCAAGTGATTTTCTTGTTTTTCAGTAATTATATGCCTAATATGATTTATGGTATTATTTTTTATAATTTTCTGATATTGATTCTATATGATTCTGAATTTTGAACACCTTGTGTGATAATTATTGAAACCCTAAATATTATGAGATATCATTATTTTATAAATTTTAATTAGATTAATTAAATTGAATTATCCGTTATGAATTTAATAAATAATTTAATTGTAAAGTAATTAAAAGATAATTATAAAACTCATTTTGAAAAAATTTAGATAATTAATGTTTAAACCTTGTCTTTTGAAAAAAATTTAAAATACACCTTATACTATATATATATATATATATATATATATATATATATATATATATATATATATATATATATATGATTAAATGTATAAAATATTATTAGATGTGTGTCCGCGCAAAGCGGCGGCGGTAAATATCTTTTTTGGCAAATAATTGTTTACGGGAAAAATAATTATCAGATTTTATTATTAGTAAATATGTAATAAAAAATTACCAAATTTAAATAAAATATTTATCTTTATACCTTATATTTATATTCCGTATTTATACTATGGATGTAGGTTAATTAATATTGGTCTAGTTTAAAAAATGTAAATTAATTTATATACATGAATTTAATGTTTTAAAATTTTTGTTTTGCTCCAAACTGAATTTCTTAATTACTTTCCTTAATTCAAGTCTTCAAACTTTTGTTAAGTATTAATGAATTATTTATCCTAAATTGATTTGTACCAAATGCTTTGTAATTTATATCTCTTCAAATTCAAGATATGACTAATATGTTTTATAATATAGTATAAGATATGTATAAGACAAACCAGTCAAATCAATAGTAGGCCTCATTCACGAAGCTATACTCTAAGGGAGGTATAAAAAAACGACCTATAAAATGACTGTTGAATGTGTGTCCACTCTCACCCACCGCTCCCTTGTATGGTGGAGGGTCGTTAGCCAATCGGGTTTGATAGGACATAACCTCTAAAAGTATGATACTATAAAGTCATAAAAACTTTTATAAATCTCAAATCTAATTACTTTAGGACAAAATGTGAAGTGTATGCTAATCCATGAAAACGCACATCACTCTTTATATGTCGTTAGTAGAGTATGCTTGGTTAACCAGCATACTAATTAGGGACGATTAATTTGAGTGATGGACAGATCAAAAATTATCATTATTGATGAAGTGTGTGGGGCTTACCGACACGTCAATTTGAGATGTTAAATGACCTCGAGGTTATCAAGAAGGTTTGCATGGTTATTCGCATCTTATTTGTGATCCTCGGCATCCCAGTCACAAATTGAAGAGCATAATCTAAGATTAAAAATGTCATTGATAAGATTCAATGAATCTCAAAATGATCTAGGAAATTCATGTTAGATTGAAATTAGAAAATTTGTATTACCTACCTTAATAAATTCGCAATTAGATTACGACATCTCTCTTCTTTGTTGTGAATTGTATTTTAGATCCTAGACTAGAATATTTTTTTTGGGTTAAAATATTAAGGATTTATATCATTAAATAAAACTATGTCTCTTTATATAGATCTATGGAACTAGTGATCTCGCTACTACTCAATCCGCCCCCTCCAACTCAGACATCTCCCAACTCTCGATTATGTCAAAAGAGAAGCTAACTGGTCCTAACTACATGGATTGAATTGGAAAATTGAAGATGAATCTTCTATACAAGGGAAAAGAATATGTTCTCGAGAAGCCTCTTGTTGAAATCAGTCATTCCACAGCTAGTAATCTTGAGGAAATTGCTTCCTACAACAAACATTATGATGACGCCACAAAGGTTTCTTGCATCGTGGTGGCCACTATAGCACCTGATCTGGCCATGTTCTATGAGGACTACATGCCATATGTGATGAGTTTTGACTTTATAGGAAAGTTCCAGAAGAAGGCGACACAAGAGCGCTACGAAGTGCTGAATTCTCTTATGGCATGCAAGCTTAAGGAAGGAGAATCTATTTCTGCTGACGTATAAATGATGAAAATGTACATGGAGCAACTATAAAGGCTCAATGTGTCATTTGACGAGGAGTTAGCCATTGACATGGTCCTCAACTCTTTGCCTCCTAGTTATGATCAGTTTGTTCTTACTTATCATTTGAACAACACGGAGACGACATTGACCAGCTCCATAACTTGTTGCAAACTCTAGAGTCAGGGGTGAAGAAGAATCATGCTCCCTCTGCAACAAGCGCTCCTATCCTAACTATTGGATATAAATAAAAGGAAAATAGGAAGTTTCCTTCCCAATCCAACAGGAAAGGGAAGGTCGATGTTGTAGGGGTTAGCAGTGGATCCAAGACGAAGCCCAACTTTGATGTCCCTACGATCAGTGATCCAAAAGACGTCACCTACTTCCATTGTGGCGAAAAGGGTCATTGGAGAAGAAGCTGCCCAAAATTCTTGCTAGACTTGAAAGATGGAAAGATCAAGACGTCCTCATCAGGTATTTACACTATCCAAGTCAATAACACACCACTTTCTCAATCTTGGGTCCTTAACTGTCACACATTCCCCGGCCATTGGCAAAAATGCCGAGTGGTGACGATATTTACATTGATTACCCAAATCACAGAGCGTAAACCATAACTATCTATTAAACGAAACATGTTTACCTTCGAGTTGAGAGTCCTTCCATGCATTGATCCTTACTTCATCCAAGGAATTGGAAATGTCAACTTGATGTTGGTGAGTTCATAGTTTTTGAGATAAATGATAAACTTTCTTTGAAAACTATCTAGATATTTTTACAATGGTTATATTCATTTTTCTAAAATTCCTGTTTTCCTATGGTTTATTATCTCTTATCTTATTATCTTTTTAGGACATTTTGCGGATCATATCTTATTATCTTTATAGGATGCTTTACCAGTCCTACCTTACTATCTTTGTAGGATATTTACCGATCATATCTTATTATCTTTTAGGGTAATTTACCAATCCTAATTTACTATCTTTGTAGGATATATATACTGATCCTATCTTATTATCTTTAAGGATATTTTATCAATCCTCATTTAGAATCTTTGTAGGATATTTACCGATCCTATCTTATTATCTTTTAGGATATTTTATTAATCCTAACGTATTTTATCTACTACTCAAAGGCGTCCCTCTTAGTAGTCGGATCTCTAAGGTGGTTGTAATGTATTACCATAAGCCCCCATAATCAACGTTGTTTGACTAGTGATTTCCCCGCACGACGCTTCATCGGACATTGAATAGTGAGTAATAAGAAAGTTATCCTACCGGGATTGTAGCTAGCAATCGCAGGTGGGGTGTGAATCCCCGTATAGATCTATACATATCTTTTTGGATCTCGCAAGATTAACGATTCGGGTCCATGGTAGCCGAATTTAATCAGGCTAAGGATGAATAATAACAGGTCACTAACGCACTAACCTTAGGTATTTTATCTTTTATATTTCTTTCTTAGTGATTTCCTATAACTATCATAATATAAACCTTTTATTTTTATATTTGATATTTTAGATCTCATAATTATCTAGTATATATATATATATATATATATATATATATATATATATATATATATATATATATATATATATATATATTTATATTTATATTTATATATATTTATGTATATATTATTTGGCATATATATATGCCCTAATCATGGTTAATTTGAAAACTAGATATTTGGATAGAGTAACGATTAGGTACAGTGCATATCCCTATATTTGACCAGCATTACATATAGGTACTATGTTATCGTTGGAAATTGGCCGTTATGACATGTAGGTTATATCCCTTCCTTGACTATCGGACATCATAACTCTTAGGCATAATATCATAGCTTATAACTAGGTATAGTATCTATAGCTACATTATTCTAAGGTTTAATGATTTATATAACGATTTATATTCACAAATATGCATGTATTTTGATAAAGAAGTTTGATAAACATTATCCGAAGGTTGCATGCACACATAGGATTGTTTGTTATGCTTAAAGTCCATCACCATTTCCCCAATAGCTCCTACAACCGAGAGGATAACTCCTGCTTCTCAGGAGGTGCAAGACGGGTTGGTGCCTTTGTGATCGGTACCGCACCCAGAACCAGATCGATCCTGAAATCCACCAGCCTATCAGGAGGTACACCTGGTAACTCCTCGGGAAAAACATCAGGAAAGTCACATACCACCGGAACATCAAAAAACATAGGTCGATCCCTTCTCCTCAACCCGAGTATCCTCTAGATATGCCAGAAAACTCATACACCCATGTTGTAAACTCTGTCTTGCCCTGACGGCATAATAGAAGGTTGATCTCGATCTTGTACCCTCGCTATAGATAGTCAGCACTCCCCCACTAGGATCCCGAACTATCACTAGCTGACTCTCACAGTCAATCAGAGCCCCAAACCGGCTCAACCAATTTAAACCCACGATCACACAAACATCCCCCATCGTGATAGGGATGAAGTCTATCGGATATCCAACACTGAAGATCTCTAACAAACAACCACGGTAGACATCAATAGCTAAGATAGGACGCTCGTCAGGTATCGAGACTCTCAAAGGCTTGCTCAAGGTCTCTCGCGGAATACTAAAATTGTGACAAAATGATGATAACACAAATGATCGACTCGCACCCGAGTCAAACAGCACAAGCGCAGGCACAAAATTCACAAGAAAAGTACCTACACAATTGATAATATAAGAATAAATAAATCAACAGTAAAATATAAAGGACACATACCAGCCACGACATCTGGAGCTGCACGGGCCTCCTTTGCTGTCAACTGAAATGCTCTTCCCCGAACCCTCGGTGGCTCGCCTTCCCCTGCCATCCATCAGTTATACGTAGGGTTGCTGAGGCCAGAGTCTGAACCGCCCAAGATTCAAGTTGAGGACAATTGGCCTTCACGTGGCCCGTTTGGTTGCAATTGAAGCAAACCCGAAATCCCTTGGGGAAATCCCTAACCATATTCCCATCCTTCCCACACAGGTAGCAAGCTAACCCGGACCGAAAAGGTCCCTCATTTCCCTTACCGCAATTTCCGCAAGTGTGGCCCTTCTGGCCTCTAGCTCTTTGATCGGTGGGCTTAGCCCGCTTAGTCATCGGCTGCTACTGTACTGGCCTCCTATCTCTCCCCTGGGTCTCCCTTTCCTCTCTAGCCTGAGTATCCAGCTCGATCTCCTTCCTCCTAGCATTGATCTGCAGCTTAGCCAATGTACGATAAGTGGTATTCGCCATAAACTCACGAATATCCCTCATCAAAATGCTCAAATACCGACTCACATGGGCCTGATCGGTGGAGACCTGCTCAGGGCAAAACAAATCCCACTCATGAAACATCCTGGTGATCTCCGTCACCGTCTCTATCTTCTACTTGAGGGACACGAACTCCTGGGCCAACCTTTCCCGATCAACCACAGGTACAAACTCATCCCTGAACATCTTTGTAAACCTCTCCTAAGTCATCACAGTATGCTCTGCAATAGTGTAGTTGGCTGTCACAAACTTCGACCACTCCTTCGTTCCCAAGCGAAGTAGGTTCAAAGTGAACCAAACCCTCAAATTCTTCGTACAGGAGCAAGTATAAAAACATCCCTCAACATCATAAATCCATATCATAGCGGAAATCAGATCCTGGATCCCATCAAAATCAGGTGGCTTCGTGTTGCTGAACTCTCGGTACCATAACGAGTCACCCCCTACGGTCTCGCAGCAGCAACAGTTGTGGTGGCTGCGGTAGCAACAGCCTTAGTGACAGCGGCATAACGCTCATCAAAAGTCTCAATCAACATGGTCTTGACAGACCCAAACATCTCCAGGATAACCTCTCTAATTGTCGCGGCCACCTCTGCGGCAACAATCCTGTGGATCTCTTCATCACTGGCACTCGGCCTCTCGGGGTCGCTGGAGCCTAAACCTCGGGTAACCACCATACTGAAACACACAAGAAAATTATCAGTAAACAAGCTATAACGCAATTACCAACAATCACACCCCTGCAAGCTCTTTAGTCCCTTGAGGTTTTCCTTGAGCCACGTACGGATCCAATGCTTCCAGTAGTACGACCCCAATACTACATTCCACACCAACCCGTATTTGTCTGGAGTTATACCCTCAAGACCCTAAGTCACAAGGACTCCACTTTATCATATCAGCTAAGAACTAGCCCTGTAGGTTCCTTGGAACTGCTACTAAGCATCTAGACACTAATTCTAGACTGCTTCCCAGCACTGCTTCGCCTCCTGAGACCTTCGTTGTCCTCACCATTTTCTTCGTGTATGCCAATTGTATATAGTATGAGACTCAACAGACATTTGAATAAATGATTCTTCCTTAAATCCACAACCAAACAAGGAACATGAAGAAAGGCTAAATCAGGCATTCTAAGGCTATAAAATCCTAACTATGTACAACTATGTAGCATACACAAGCAAATAGTAAAGACAGGTTCACTCTCACAAGAATGAACTCCTAGGCTAAGGCATCACAAATCAGGAAACATTTCACACTAACTCTGCAAGATTCCTTAGCCTATATCTAGCTAGCATTAAATTTTATTAGCTCATAATATAAACATATCTACTCTACACTACTAAATATATAAATTGAGGTATTTTAGGAAACTGCCTCTCGAGCGCTGGTTGATTGTACACACTGCTTCTTTGCGTTTTTCTCCTGTAAAAGTATTCATTTCTTTGTTAAGTTCTTAAAAATGTTCAGATCCTTCGTTTGAGTTTGGAATCGCCAAGAGGTTCATCTAAATCCCTCAAACTAGGGCTCTGATACCAAATTGTAACACATCAAATATTAGACCAAAATTTTCAATTTTAAATTACTAAAAAACATCATTTCACAATCAAGATATCGATAACAGGATCATCCCAAAACAACAAGTGTCATAATTATCAGAGTTCATAAACATGTCCCAGTAGTAAATTCCCCAGCGTATGTGTACAATCAGACCTTCGCCTTCACATGGTCCTATGAAGTACATGCCACATATAAATACACAGTTGTAAGCACAAATCATAGTGAGTTCCCTAAAATACCACATCCAACACAACATAAATAAATCGATATGGGTTATCCTCAACCCTAGGCCTATCAGTAGCCCTGGGAGCTAACAACACTCTCGATAGGTTATCAGCAACCCTGGTTGGCTATCAGCAGCCTCAGTCAAATATAATCATCATAACATAATGTAACATAACAGCTAGACCCAGTTGGTCATCATAATACATCCATCGTACCATACAGGTAAGAGTAAGCGAGGAGACTCGCCTGATACTGATTGCACGAAGAAAAAAACCTTGTACCCGAACTGTCGGATCTAGACTCTACCTAGCCAACAAAATAATTAACCTTAATTAAAATTCAGGTCCAAAACCACTCACAAGTCCAAAACCCCATTACCAAAACATACAAAGGGAAAAAGGACCATTTTTCCCTTCCTTAGGTCTAAAAACACTAAACTTTTAACAAAGGTCAAAGTCAGCAAATGTCAACACACGATGAGTACGTTAGGCATACCACACCTTACGTTGGGTGTACAACTAGGTTTGCTTTCTTCGGGGGAAAATCATACTACGTTGTGCGTAGTTAGGAGTACGCATGACGTGCTCCCCAGATCTCCAAAACCACCAATAAATGTCTTAATCCGTAACAACAATCAACCTAACTTTAGATTTGACTAATTTAAAGCTTGTTATTCCATAAAGTCATGGGCTTTAAGCCATTGCATGGCTAGGAGAGGCTCAAAACATCATCTACCCACTGAAGTCTACTTTACCCATGCATGCGTCAAAAAGGAAGATCATGCAAGCATTTTTATCCATCTAGATGACTTAACATGCATGAAAGGACAACGTAAACCCTCTGGAGAGCCCCAAACTAAAAAAGTTCCAAATATGGGGACTTTAGTTTATAAATCTTAAACTAAAAAGATCCATAAAAACGCTAGCCAATGTATAAGCTTTATACCATAAAACGATGCACAAAGGGGGAAAGTTCTGGATCTCTAAACTTGCTAGCACCATATTCTTCTTCTTCTCTAACCTCCTTCTTCAACTACAAGAGCCAAGAACACTCAAAACTTGCAATAACACACACACACAAGCCACACACACGAGATTATGATTTATGAGAGGGTTGGAGGCTGATAAGGGTGGTTAGAAATGAAGTCATAATGTTTTTTATATAGGGATCAACTCAGAATTAGGGTTTTTCACCTGAGCTTAGTACTCCTAGTGTACCCTGGGTATGCCCAGTTTAGTAGTTGTCCCTTTCACGTTCATGCATGATGCATGAGTACGCTGTGCGTACTCATGCGTACACCCCGCGTATATATCCATTGCCAAATTTTCACTATTAGGGTCTAACTTTGACACTTTTAGAAAAAGATTCAAGAATCATAAACGTAACTTATTTCGGGATATTATATGAATGATCAATTTCAACGAAATGCATTTTGAGTACATATTTTTTCCCTCTTATCGAAGAGTCATCTTCAAGTTTCTCATCCAGTCCATGTAGTTAGGACCAATAAGCTTCTCTTATGACAAAATCGAGAGTAGGGAGAAGTTTGAGTTGGAGGGGGCGGATTGAGTAGTAGCGAGATCACTGGTTCTAGGCAACTATATAAAGAGTCCTAGTTTTGTTAGTGATATAAATCCTTAATATTTTAACCCAAAATAAATATTCAAAGGCTAGGATCAAAAATACTATTCACAATAAAGAAAAGGGATGTCGTAATCCAATTGCGAACTTATTAAGGTAGGTAATAAAAATTTACCAATTTCAACCTCACATGAAATTCCGAGATCATTTGAGATTCATTGAATCTTATCAATGACATGTTTAATCTTAGATTATGCTCTTCAATCTGTGACTATGATGCTGAGGATTACAAATAAGATGTGAATAACCATGCAAACCCGCTTGACAACCTCGAGGTCATTTATCATCTTAAATTTATGTGTCGGTAAACCACAAACGCTCCATCATAAATAGGGATGGAAAAAAAACCCAAACCCGACGGGAAAACCCAATTCCTAAAGATTTTGGGTTGGGTCGGGGCAAGCTTATCGTGTTTCGGGTCGTTATCGGGTATTTTTTTCGGGTTTGGGTCAGGGAGTGGAGATGCCTTCCCTGACTCGCCCCGCCCCGAATATATATATATATATATATATATATATATATATATATATATATATATATATATATATATATATATATATATATATATATATATATATATATATATATATATATATATATATATATATATATATATATATATATAATTACATTTCAGCCCTTCAAACCTCTAACCCTAAAATCATGTATCCTTTTCTCTACCATTCCAATTTCCATCCAACAATGAAAATTAACAAAATGAAATTTTCATATGTATTCTATTCTCTAGATCGGAAAAGAAGTAGAGTTGTTGACCCCTCGGAAGTCTCATCTGCCTCGTTCTATTTCATCTGTGGCAGGCACGACCGCAGGAACCAGAAATAGCAAGTTGCGAGCCAGCGACCTACAATATGAATTGAGTTCTGATCGATGCTAGCCATCTACCTCGTTCATTTTCATCTGCTCACCACCAACGAAAATGACCTGCTAATTCTAGTTCTAATCTACTCGATAGCCATCCAGGTAAGATTATGTCACAACTGGCAAATTTAGGATTGAAATGGTGATTCATGTACAAAATTTCCTCTATGTAACCTTAGAACTTCAAATTAGTAAAATTCAAACTACAATGTTATTTGAATAAATACGAGCATATATCGTAAATCAAGTTGAAATAACCTCATGCAAAACCCAAAACTCAATCCAATAGCTAAGCCCAATCAATTTTGGGCCTTGGCCAAAGAATTCTCGGCCCAAAACCCTCTAGGCCGAAAATGCATTTCCCTTAGGCCTTTTAGGACCGAAAACTCTCTTATTGGGCCCAAAATAAGCCCAAAAGCCATACACACCATAGTGGGCCAAAAACCCCTTCTTTGGGCCTTCCATTGGACCGAAAACCTTTCTATTAGATCAAATAAAACCCAAAAAACCATATACACATCAAAACCGCAAAGCTCTTAAGGAGTTAGGGTGTTTTCGGCCACCCTAAAGCCAAAAACCCTAATGAAAAATCCATTGGGCTGAAAACCCCATAGTTTCGGTTGGGTTTAGACAAATAAAAAAGAGAAAAAGAAATGCAAAAAGGGAGTGACACCTCATTATTATCCCACAAACCTCCAAGTAATTAGTCATCATGTATCTAAGCATTTGTACTAATTACCCACCATGTTTTTAGGCCACAAGAAGTCAACCCTTCCCCCATTTTGGGTGTGTTCAGCTGCAAACCCCCCCCCCCCCCACACATCCTCACCAAAATCATCTTTCACTCCATTATACTCTCAATAATCCCTCCCATTCCTCTCTAAAAAAGTCGTGTGTGTGTGTGTCTTCTTCAATGGATCTTTTCCAAAAACTCATAAACTTTGTAAGTGTTCTTGTTAACCTCAAGTATACTTACATCTCTTCAAGCTAAAGCTCATGTTCACACACCATTTTTGTGTGTATGATTCTTAGAACATCATCCATTTTCGAGTGGTCTATCAAGCTACACAAAGCTAGGCTCAACAACTTCTTTCTTCTTCTTCCTACTACACGAAATAAAGGTGAGCTTCATACCCCCACCTTTTCGTGTTTTTCATACTTTTCGAGGGGAGAATACAAGTCAAGTCTCGTTTACTCCTTTAGTTATCGCATGCATCGTAGTTATAGGCTGAAAATGGAAAAAGTACTTAAATAAAAAGGTTCCTAACATGTGTTAAAAATCATAAGGTAAATGTTGATGACATCATTGTGTTCTAAAAAGTTTTGTGGTCATGTTTTTACACTAAAAATGGCGAAAATATGGGCATTGTACCCAAATATGTGTAACTCTTGGACATATGCGTTTTTAACTCTTATATTTTACACAAATATTGAATATAAGAAATATCAAGATTATTATATGTGTCTTGTAAAAATCGTGACATATTCGAGTCAAAAAAATTTAGAATATTTTGTGTACAAAACTAACAAACCGGCTATGATGTGTTAAACGAACCACGAGGCTTGATATTTTGCTAAAAGTAACTATTTTTTTTTTAAATAGTCGTAACTATGTGTCACTATTTTCATGGCTTAAAACCTAAGATATTTTGTTATTTTCACATAATATGTTACATTTATACATGTTTAATAATGATTATTTATAAAAAGTGTTATAAATAATTTAATCCAAATGGTATACGAAACAGAGTTTTATGACAGAAAAATTCACGTGTCATAATCTCCCTGTCATAAAGCTTTTAAAGCATGTGTAGTAAGCTGTATGTCATAAATGATGAAAAACGTGTGTCATAAAAACTTAAGTCATAAACTTACATCCGTAGTGTCATTTTCATTATTCAATAATGGGAGTCAAAGTCCGCGTAAATCCGTTAAGGCTCTAGTGAGACATCTTCTTCACTGTACCAACCTAGCATACACCTTAAGTCATGCTTTATAACCAGAGTCTCCTAGAGGGAGAGCGAGACCGTTGTGTATAGATCTATATGGTATTGACAACCCCGCACCTCAACTGTTCGCTACAGTTAGACCAGCAAGTCTAGAGTGACAAAAGTCTACTAATTCTAACGCCTGAAGAACGCCGTTCATGCATAACAGTCATATCAAGCATGGTTATAAGAACTCACTTAGGGATTAACAATACTACCTTTATTTACGGGAAGCTTAAACTTCACCGGTTTTATTAAAATATAAAACTGCATATTATTTTTCAGTACTCAGTCACTTATACTTCTAGTCTTGGGGTTCAAGAGTATAGTTTACATATAAGAAAATATTGGATTTTCAGGAAATATACAGTTTACATTTACGAATAAAAGAAAACAAAGGACATGCATGCATATAATCACAACTTTGGAATGAGACTTGCAAACTACCTTTATAGAAAATATTGGATTTTCTGGAGTCATACAAATTAGTACAAACAAAGTTGTTACAAACCTTTTCATACAAATATGCTTATGAACTCACCAACATTCAATGTTGATGATTTTCAAAATAACATGTATTCTCAGGGAACCAGTAAGCAGGTACCTAAGAACCGAAATTGTCGCATTTTGGAATTTTATACTTTATGTAACTTTTGTGTAATTGATGAACAAGTACAATTTGTAAACAATGTATGTTGGTATTCTTAATGTATGATATTCATTGCTATGTTTCATTAATATTCAATTGTTATGATACTATACAATAACGTCATCCGCCCCCGGATGTTTCCGTCGTCCTGGTTCGGGGGTGTGAAAGATTGGTATCAAGGCATTGTTTATTGCGAACTAGTATATCTACCCATACAAGATATACAACTATATATACAGTGGGACTAAAACACTCTAACTAAAAGTATACTTTAAAAATATAAGTATTTTATAAAAGTGTACAAACATACATGCATATTAGAAGATAATAAGAAGAGTTGGACATCGCGACTAAACTTAGACAGTTATGTAATCATATCTAGGGTAAATATAGCCTGATCAACTATATTTATTCGAGATGTGACCAACATATGTCTAGGAGTGGTCAAGGTGGATAAAAAATCTAAAACTTATCAACTGTAAATCAAAAAGGGTCTAAGAACAAAAGATAAAGACATAAAATACTATAGGAG
Source organism: Lactuca virosa (assembly GCF_052849685.1). NCBI lineage: Eukaryota > Viridiplantae > Streptophyta > Magnoliopsida > Asterales > Asteraceae > Lactuca > Lactuca virosa. The sequence continues at coordinate 202,679,093 of NC_136426.1, forward strand.
TGTTTAGCATTTTATGAATCTTTCATATGTCCTCCTATGCTTACATATTCTCGTAAAGACGCCATGGCAGGTTTTCATCACCCAGGAGACCCATACTTTCCCCACCAGGGGAACGCGGGGTGGATAGAATAGGAACCAAAGGAGGACCCGGATGAGATTGAGGAAGAAGATATCGATGAGGAAGTCGACGAAGAGGAAGAGTAGGAGGAGGATGACTCGGACGCAGAGTCTGAAGTCATCAACCCACCCTACATGGCTAGGGCACCAACGCACCGATTGGGCTACAATGGCCCTACGCCCCCTGGGCATACGATCTGGAGAGATGGATCTGGCACTAAGGACAGCGTCCACCAGTCGGGATGGAGCGAGGGTTTTACGACATTCGCAATGAAGGGACAGCGGACATCGCACTTCATGTTATGATCCGAAGGATTACCGACATCGGAGACCAGGCTCAGACCACAGCGCATCGAGTCATGGAAATGAGGGGTGCTTTGGAGGTCACTACCACACGCACTCGAGACCTCCAGCAGGACTACTACCCGATGGAGCATCTCATCGATGACATTATCTCCGCACGAGGGGAGATAAGGGAGTACCAGCAGCAACATACGGCCCTTGACGAGAGGGTGCGGATCGTCGAGCATCGACTAGCCGAGCTTTAGGGTGCTTCTACCTCTTCCGAGGCATGACCGAGGATGACTCGCTATGAGTAGGACACCTATCCTACTCACCGTCTATCGTAGCTTAGATTTTTTTGTATGCGTTGGTGCTACCCCTTTTCCATTAATGTATGTAGGACCGACCCTACGATTAAGTGACTACACTACTCGGAGGGTCTTTATGTTGTCTGATTGTTATATAGACCTCATAAAAGTTAAATTTTCAAAAGTTATGTACCACTAATTTATCAGTAATGAAATGAAATCATGTGTTTATGTGTGATGTTGTTATCTGTTATGTATTATCTTTTCATTTTTATTTGTTGAAACAAGGATTCAATTACATGTACAAATACCGCTCGATAACCACTAGACACGAATTATATAAATACGATAATTCATTACATTAGTATCCACCTCATAATCCTTATCACACACTTACCAAATTCCGTTTGTGGCTGTAGAATGCCGCCCTGAAGATACCTCCAACACCAGAACAACACTATAGCACCACCGCCACCGCCGCCGCCCCTACCACAAATGGATTCGGTCGCATTCCAGGCAACGGTTTCAGCTACAGTCACTGCGGCTCTGGCACATATTAACAACAATGGTGCCAATGGAGTTGAGAGCGGAAATGGTACAAGTAGCTCTAACCAGGGAGACAACCTGTAACATCCGGATTCCTATGTATATTATTTTAAGTATTTATTTTTGAGGTTCATTGACCTACTCGTCGAGTTGGTGCTAAAACTCGTCGAGTAGAGACGGGATGGCCACGTTGGTTTAAAGATCTACTCGACAAGTCCGGGAATAGACTCGCCAAGTAGGCGCTGGGAGTGAAAACCATAAATCCTCTGGTTTAAGACCTATTTAAAGGCACTTATAGCCTCCTTTGCGGCCACCTTCCTCAGAGAGAAACCTTAACCTACCCTGTTCGTCCATAGAGAGAGAGAGAGAGAGGCCATCTTGAGCATTCTTGAGCTTTTTGGGGGAAAGATTGGAAGATTTGGTGAATCTAATCAACAGGAGGCTGTGGATCTAGCATTCTTCTGTCATTAGCTGCTATTCAGAGGTATAAAGCTCTCATCTTGACCTCTTGTTTGTTAGATCCCCATTTTGGGAGCTTTTAGGGTTTTCTTCCAATCATCTTGTGTCCTTAAATTATTTGAGCATGGTTTGAGGTTAGGACCTCAGATCTGGACAATAGGAGGCCTTGAGAGCCCAAAGAGTCAAGCTTTATTCAGTTAGAGGAAAGCGCATGTGCTTTCAACCTTCTTTGGAGCTTGTAATGGCATATTGGAGAAAATATGCCATGCATGAACGTAATGATCGAAGCTTTACGTGACATTCGAGCCTAGGGAGCCTAGATCTAGAGTTTGGAGCGATAGATCTGCCCTAAAACGTATGAATGGGAATATAGACTGGATGAAACTGCCGAGTCCATGAACTGACTCGACGAGTCGCTTAGGGTTTGTCCCGATAAGTCTGAGCACGTTGTGACTCGACGAGTTGGCGGGCCTACTCGACGTGTAGAGTTGGTCTTCATAAGGTCCCTGGGAGAACGAGGAACCTCGATGAGTCTTCCCGGTGCACTCAATGATTTGAGTCAACACAGACTGTTGACTCAAGTTTGACTTCTGTTGACTTTTGGAGCTTTGACCAAATATGAGCAATGGGGACCATGGATGGGTAGAAGGGTCTTTTTCTCTTACCAAGAGTTAAAGAGGGGTTAGAATGAGTTTATTAGAATTATGGTCTAATTAGAGATAATTATCGCATGTATTAGGCGGAGGCCAGATCGGTGATTCGTGTACGAGGTGTACTAGCTTGCTCACTTCAAGGTGAGTCTTCTCACTATACATGCCTAGAGTGGTAACCAGAGTTGTGTGATAGAGTATCGTATATGTTATTTGTGCACTGTGATATACTGCATTATTTATATGTGATTATTTCTATGTATTATTTAGAGTTTACAGATTTAGGACCATAGGGTCCACAAAGTTAAGACCAGAGGGTCCACAAAGTTAGGACCGGAGGGTCCACCATAGTTGTAGGACTAGAGGGTCCCACTGAGACACACTGACCAGAGGGTCAAATAGAGTTATAGCCTCGAGTGGCTAATTGTTGTATGTGGTATTTTGGGGAACTCACTAACCTTCGTGCTTACTGTGTTTCGTGTTATGTGTTTCAGGTACCTCAGAGGATCGCGCGAAGGCACCGACATGATTGTACACATCTGTTGGAGATTTTATTGAGGATTATGGGATTTGACTTTTTTCATGGATTTATGTTGACTTGAGACACTTATGATTTTTTATGATATATAATATATGAGTTTATGTGATTTAAAAATGAAAAATTGGTTTGAAAATTTACGTCGTTACAAGTTGATATCAGAGCCTTGGTTTGAGGGATTCGGACGCACCTTCGGGTAAGTCTGGACTTAAACTGGGGATATGAGAGAATTTTTCCAAGAGAAATGATTTTTCTAAAAACGAGCAAGAGTTCTAAGAGAAAAAAAACAAGAAAGAGCGATGTGTACTATCAGCCAGAGCCCGAACGGTGATTTCCCAAAATACCCTTACTTTCTGTGTTATGAGATATTATGAGATATATTATGCATGCTAGAGAGTAGGTTAGGTACTTCATATTTTAGGACTAGAGTGGCCTGATTTGTGATGCCTTAGCCTAGGAGTTTCTGCTACCTGTGATTTGTTTGAGAACGAGTAGGTAGTGGGAATGAGCTTATGAGAGTAGTCTGGGTTCGTCGAGATATAGAGTACTTGCTATCTGGAATCCTAGGAGGAGGACTTAGGGTGATTATCAATGCGGTGTGGAAGGTAGTTTTGGGCCCGTACTACTAGAAGCACGGGGTCGGTGATCAGTCCAACTAAGAATCGTTGTGATGCCAGGGAACAAGTATAGGCAGTGATCGAGTGTGAGTATGTTCATTCTAGACTTGCCGTGACTTGGGGGAGGTTCACTATGATGTTCAGAGATGAGTATGTTCCCCCGGTGGAAAGGGAACGGTTGGCCCAGGAGTTCCTGTCTCTCAAGCAGAGGACAGAGTCTGTGACAGTGATTACGAGGATGTTCCATGAGAGGGCGTTGTTCTGCCCTGAGCACATGTCTTTCGAGTAGGCACGTATGAGTCAATATTTGAGCATTCTGATGAGGAATATTCGTGAGTTCGTGGCGAACTCGTCTTATCGGTCATTTGCTGAGCTTCAGGAAAATGCCCGGAAGAGGTAGATCGAGCTAGAGACTCAGACCAGGGAGGAGGCGAAGTCTCAGGGGAGGGATCGGCGGTCGGCACAGTCTCAGCCGGCCGCCAAGAGGGAAAAGCCCACTGATTCGAGATCAGCAGGTCAGAAGGTCCGTACTTGTGGAAAGTGCGGCAAGGGTCATGAGGGGATATGCCGAGCAGGGTCTTGCTACAAGTATGGCAAGGAGGGGCACATGGCGAAGGACTACCCCAAGGCATTTGAAATTTGCTTTCACTGCAACCAGACTGGCCATCGTAAGGCCGAGTGCCCGCAGCTGCTTCAGGGATCAGCGCAGAGAGTTGTACCTGCTGCTATTCGAGCTACAGAGAGTCGGCCAGCTAAGGCCGAGGCACCGAAGGCTAGCGGGAGAGCCTTTCAGCTGACAGCGGAGGAGGTCCGCGCAGCACCTGATGTTGTGGCCGGTACGTATTCTTTTGTTATTCTATTTTGAGTTATTTGTGCTTATATTCTGATATGCGTAGGTACTTTTCTGGTGAGTTCTGTACCTGCCTTAGTGTTATTTGACTCGGGTGCGAGTCGATCGTTCGTATCATTATCATTTAGTCACCACATCAATGTCGAACGTGAGTCGTTGAATCGACCTCTGAGAGTTTCTATAGCCGATGAGTGTGCGGTATTTGCCACTGATGTGATCCGAGGATGTGTACTCGAGATTTTTGGTGATGAGTTTCCGATAGACCTGGTGTCGATCGCGATGGGTGACGTCTGCGTCATTGTGGGCATGGACTGGTTGAGCCAGTACGGAGCAGTAATCGACAGCGAGTGTCAGTTGGTGACCATACGAGACCCTAGTGGGAGAGTGCTTACAGTATATGGCGAGGGTACCCGATCTGGATCAGCTTTTTGCTCTGCCGCCCGAGCGAGACAGAGTTTACAGCAGGTTTGCATGGGTTTTCTGGCGTGTGTGATGGATATGCGGATTACTGCTGAGAGACCGAGTTCTACTGTTGAGGTTCCGATAGTGAGTGAGTTTTCGGATGTTTTTCCCGAAGAGTTACCGGGGGTGCCTCCCGAGAGGCAGGTGGAGTTCTGGATTGATTTTGTTCCTTGAGCGGCGCCTATTGCCAAAGCCCCTTATCTCCTTGTGTCGCCCGAGATGTAGGAGTTATCCTCGCAGCTTCAGGAGCTGTTGGGGAAGGGTTTTATATGACCGAGTAGCTCGCCATGGGGAGCATCAATCCTTTTTGTCAGGAAAAAGGATGGTTCACATCGGATGTGCATTGATTACCGGGAGTTGAAGAAGCTGACGGTCAAGAACCGTTATCCATTTCCAAGGATCAACGATTTGTTCGATCAGTTGCAGGGTGCATCTTGGTTTTCCAAGATTGATTTGAGATCAGGGTATCACCAGATGAGAGTACGCGAGGAGGATATTCATAAGACAGCTTTTAGGAATCGTTATGGGCATTAAGAGTTTGTGGTGATGCCTTTCGGGCTCACCAATGCACCGGCAGCATTCATGGACCTCATGAACCGGGTGTGCAGGCCTATGCTGGATCGATCGGTGATCGTGTTCATTGACGATATCCTCGTGTACTCGAGGTCCAGGGAACAACACGAGGAGCACCTTATAGAGGTTTTAGGAGTATTGAGATCGGAGAGGCTTTATGCCAAATTCTCCAAGTGTGATTTCTGGTTACGAGAGGTCTAGTTCTTGGGGCACCTCATTAATCATAATGGGATTATGGTCAATCCGGCCAAGATTGAGGCTGTTTTGAGGTGGGAGGTGTCGACATCCCCCATCGAGATTAGGAGGTTTCTGGGATTGGCTGGCTACTACCGTAGGTTTATCAGAGATTTCTCTAAGATTGTCGTCCCCCTCACCAGGTTGACCCGGAAGGGCTTTACTTTTACTTGGGATCCCGAGCAGCAGAACTCATTTGAGACTCTTCGCCAGAGGTTGTGCGAAGCCCCGGTGTTAGCTCTTCCCGAGGGAATGGAGGACTTCATGGTTTATTGTGATGCATCTATATTCGGGATGGGTTCGGTGCTAATGCAGAGGGGACACGTGATAGCATACGCATCGAGGCAGTTGAAGCCTCATGATACGAGATATCCCACCCACGACCTAGAGCTGGGGGCGGTGGTGTTCGCCCTCAAGATCTGGCGCCACTATTTGTATGGGGTTCGGTGTACCATATACACGGACCACAAGAGCTTGAAGTATCTGATGGATCAGCCAACCCTGAATATGCGTCAGAGGAGATGGTTGGATGTGGTAAACGATTACGACTGTGAGATCATGTATCATCCGGGCAAGGCTAACGTTGTAGCCGATGCCCTGAGCCTCAGGGGGGAGAGTGCCCCGATTCGAGATGTGTGCATGAGGATGACAGTGGTGACTCCGGTGTTGGATACTATTCGAGAGGCCCAGGCGGAGGCCGTGAGACCAGAGAACCGCAAGAAGGAGCGGGTGATTGGGCAGGTATCCGAGTTTGTGACGGATAGCCGAGGGCTTATGACCTTTAGAGGGCGGATTTGGGTGCCCTATACGGGCGGAGAACGTAGCATACTGATGGAAGAGGCGCACAGATTGAGATTTTCGATCCATCCCGGCGCCACTAAGATGTATTTGGACCTGAAGAGAGATTACTTGTGGCCTTGCATGACGAGGGATGTTGCATGGGTAGTCGAGAGGTTCTTGACCTGCCGTCGGGTCAAGGCAGAGCATCAGCGTCCACACGGTCCATTGCAGCCTTTGGAGATTCCCCAGTGGAAGTGGGAACAGATCTCTATGGACTTTATCACCAAGTTACCGAGGACTGCGCGTGGAGTTGATGTGATTTGGGTGATTGTGGACCGATTGACGAAGAGTGCTCATTTTCTTGCTATTAATGAGAGCTCCTCTGTAGAGAAATTGGCCGAGATTTATGTGAGAGAGGTGGTATCTCGGTATGGGGTGCGAATATCGATAGTGTCTGATCAAGATGTGCGTTTTACTTCCAGGTTCTGGAAGAAGTTCCATGAGGAGTTAGGTAAGCGATTGCACTTCAGTACAGCCTACCACCCACAGACAGATGGGCAGAGTGAGTGGACGATCCAGACGCTCGAGGACATGCTTCGAGCATGTGTTATGGATTTCGGTGGGAGTTGGGACACATACCTGCCTTTGGCTGAGTTTTCTTACAACATCAACCACCATTCGAGTATTGGTATGCCTCCCTTTGAGCTTTTATATGAGAGGAGGTGTCCAACTCCTATTTGTTGGGGAGAGGTGGGACAGAGAGTGATGGGTAGCACAGAGATAGTGCTCAAGACGACCGAGCAGATTCAGTAGGTCAGCAGAGGTTACTGACGGCCCAGAGTCGCCAGAAGAGTTATGCAGACAGGCGACGATCCGAGCTCGAGTTTCGGGTTGGAGACTTTGTCCTTCTGAAGGTATCCCCTTGGAAAGGGGTGATCCGATTCAGGAAACAGGGCAAGCTTGGGCCCCGATACATCGGTCCTTTTAGGGTGACCGCCAGAGTGGGTAGGGTAGCGTATCATTTGGAGCTACCTGCAGAGTTGATTCATATCCATAACACCTTCCACGTATCCCGGTTGTGGAATTATGTAACCGACGAAACGGCAGTGGTACCGCTGGAGGACATTCAGGTAGATGCGAGCCTGAATTATATTGAGAGGCCGACCACCATCATGGATCGAAAGGTGAAAGTTCTGAGGAACAAGGAAGTGCCCCTGGTTCAGGTCCAGTGGTAGCATCAGAGAGGCTCCGATTTGACTTGGGAGCTGGAGTCAGATATGCGGGAACAGCATCCAGAGCTATTTGCGGAGCATGACTTCGAGGGCGAAGTCTGATTCTAGTGGGGGAGAATTGCAACATCCGGATTCCCAGGTATGTTATTTTAAGTATTTATTTTTGAGGTTCATTGACCCACTCGACGAGTTGGTGCTAAAACTCGTCGAGTAGAGACGGGATGGCCACGTGGGTTTAATTATCTACTCGACGAGTCCGGGAGTAGACTCGCCGAGTAGGCGCTGAGAGTGAAAACCCTAAATCCCTGGGTTTGAGACCTATTTAAAGGCACTTATAGCCTCCTTTGCGGCCACCTTCCTCAGAGAGAAACCCTAACCTTCCCTATTCATGCATAGAGTGAGAAAGAGGCCATCTTGAGCATTCTTGAGCTTTTTGGAGGAAAGATTGGAAGAGTTGGTGAATCTAATCAAGACGAGGTTGTGGATCTAGCATTCTTCTGTCATTAGCTGCTATTCAGAGGTATAAAGCTCTCATCTTGACCTCTTGTTTGCTAGATCGCATTTTGGGAGCTTTTAGGGTTTTCTTCCAATCATCTTGTGTCCTTGAGTTATTTGAGCATGGTTTGACGTTAGGACCTTAGATCTGGACTATAGGAGGCCTTGAGAGCCCAAAGAGTCAAGCTTTATTGAGCTAGAGGCAAGCTTATGTGCTTTTAACCTTTTTTGCAGCTTGTAATGGCATATTGGAGCAAATATGTCATGCATGAACGTAAAGATCAAAGCTTTACATGACATTCGAGCCTAGGGAGCCTAGATCTAGAGTTTGGAGCGATAGATCTGCCCTAAAACGTCTGAATGGGAATATAGACTGGATGAACGCGCCGAGTCCATGAACTGACTCGACGAGTCGCTTAGGGTTTGTCCCGATAAGTCTGAGCACGCTGTGACTCGATGAGTTGGCGGGCCTACTCGACGTGTAGAGTTGGTCTTCATAAGGTCCCTGAGGGAACGAGGAAACTCGACGAGTCTTCCCGGTGCACTCGACGAGTTGAGTCAACACGGACTATTGACTCAAGTCTGACTTCTGTTAACTTTTGGAGCTTTGACCAAATATGAGCAATGGGGACCATGGAGGGGTAGAAGGGTCTTTTTCCCTTACCAAGAGTTAAAGAGGGGTTAGAATGAGTTTATTAGAATTATTGTCTAATTAGAGATAATTATCGCATGTATTAGGCGGAGGCTAGATCGGTGATTCGTGTACGAGGTGTATTAGCTTGCTCACTTCAAGGTGAGTCTTCTCACTATACATGCCTAGAGTGGTAACCAAAGTTGTCTGATAGAGTATCGTATATGTTATTCGTGCATTGTGATATACTGCATTATTTCTATGTGATTATTGCTATGTATTATTTAGAGCTTACAGAGTTAGGACCAGAGGGTCCTCAGAGTCAGGACTAGAGGGTCCACAGAGTTAGGACCAGAGGGTCCACCAGAGTTGTGGGACTAGAGGGTCCCACTGAGACACACTGACCATAGGGTCAAATAGAGTTATAGCCTCGAGTGGCTAATTGTTGTATGTGGTATTTTGGGGAAGTCACTAAGCTTCGTGCTTACCGTATTCCGTGTTATGTGTTTCAGGTACCTAAGAGGATCGCGGGAAGGCACTAGCATGATTGTACACATCTGTTCGAGATTTTATTGTGGATTCTGGGATTTGACTTTTGTCATGGATTTATGTTGACTTGAGACACTTATGATTTTTTATGATGTATAAATTGGTTTGAAAATTTACGTCGTTACACAACCGAGGTCAACCAAAAGAATTTTCCAACAAAGATTTTGCCAACTACAAGCCTAAGCCCTTCAACGGAAGCGGGGGTGTTATTGCCCTAACGCGGTGGTTTGAGAAAATTAAATCTGTGTTTGAGATATGCGATTGCCCTGAACAGAGCAAGGTGAAATTTGCCGCTTGCACCTTTGCGGATAGGGCCCTCATATGGTGGAACGGCCATGTCAAGCCCCTGACCCTCCCAATAGTAAATTCCATGAGTTGGGAGGACCTCAAGATTTTGATGCTCGCCGAGTACTGCCCCCGAGGTGAAGTCAAGAAGTTAGAACAGGAACTATGGAATCTTACCATGGAAGGTTCCGACATCGAAGCATACACAGCCAGATTTAGCGACCTGGCGATCTTGTCCCCTGGAATGATCACATCGGAGGGAAAAAAGATAGAACGATTCATTTGGGTCCTATCTCCCTTGATCCAAGGGAATGTGATTGCTGCCAACCCCACAAGATTCGGCAGCGCCAAGCGCCTTGCCCAAAAACTTATCGATCATGGGGTACAGAAGGGCACGATGACTCCTGCAACGGAACCGAAGAATAGAAATGAGAACAAGAGGAAATTTGGGAACAAGAAGAAAGGAAAACAAAGCCAGGGACCCTCCAAAAAGCAACAAATAGCGGCGGTTCACGCCGCTACTACTCCTCCCATATCAGCTCCCACGAAACAATATGCTGGTAATATACCAAAGTGCGACAAATGACCCTTCTATCACCACGGATCCTATAGGGAAATGCAATGCACAACCTGCAATAAGAAAGCGCACACTGCCCGATACTGCAAGTCATCGACACAACAAAACAACCAACGCAACAACGCCGGGGCAAGTCAATCTTGTTATAGGTGCGAAGAGACTGGCCACTTCAAAAGAAACTGCCCCACGGCCAACAATTGGAATGCAGGGGGGGACAGGCAGAGTTCTAGCGATAGGACATGAGGAGGCTGTAAGGGATCCGACGGTAGTCACTGGTACGTTCCCCCTCAACAACACCTATGCATGCATTTTATTTGATAGCGGGACAGAAAGAAGTTTCGTGAGTCATAAATTTAAACACTTACTCAACCAACAACCCCAAAAATTGAACGAAACTTTCACAGTAGAAATGGCAAATGGGAAAACAGAAACAACCAACAACATATTCATAGGGTACACATTAACTATAAATAATCACTCATTCCAAATCAACTTAATGCTGGTTACTATTAGAAGCTTTGATGTGATCATCGGTATGGATTGGTTAAGCCCCCTCCATGCCGATATTAGGTGATACGAGAAGGTCGTTCACCTTAACCTACCCAATGATGAAACCTGATTATTTACGACGATTAACCCAGTGCAAACCTCTGTCTCATCTCATGCATCAAGGCACAAAAGTTCTTGCACAAAAAGAACCATGCCTTCCTAGCCCACGTGCTGTATAAAAAGAAGGAAGAGAAGAGCATCAAAGACATCCCAGAGGTGTGCGATTTCCCAGACGTGTTTCCTGAAGACCTCTCGGGAATACCCCGTGAAAGAAAAGTCGAATTTCGGATTGACGTGGTACCCAGAGCCACGCCAGTTGCCAAATCACCATATAGATTAGCCCCTACAAAAATGCAAGAGCTCTCCATCCAATTGAACGAATTACTAGAAAAAGGGTTCATAAGACCGAGATTCTCTCCTTGGGGAGCTCCGATTTTGTTTGTCAAAAAGAAAGATGGTTCTTTTCGCATGTGTATCGATTATCGTGAGCTCAACAAGATCACCGTCACGAACCGATACCCACTTCCCCAGATTGACGATCGGTTTGACCAACTGCAAGGAGCAAGATACCTACGAAGATAGATCTAAGATCCGGATATCACCAGCTACGGGTCCGAGAAGAAGACATCCCCAAAACCGCCTTCCGAACTCGTTACGGGGATTATGAATTCGTGTTAATGCCCTTTGGTCTGACGAATGCACCCGTGGCATTTATGGACCTGGTGAACCGAGTCTGCCGACCTTTCCTTGACAACTTCATGATAGTCTTTATCGACGACATACTGGTTTATTCTCGGAGCAAGGAAGAGCATAGCCAACATTTGCGGCAGGTTTTGGAAATCCTCAGAGCGGAGAAACTGTATGCAAAATTCTCCAAGTGCGAGTTTTGGATTCGCCGAGTGGATTTTCTAGGACACGTAGTCAGCGAAGAAGGGATACATGTGGACCCTTCCAAGATCAAAGTAATTAAAGTTTGGTCAACCCCCAAAATCCCAACTGAGATCAAACAATTCTTAGGCCTCGCAGGTTACTACCGGAGATTCATACAAAATTTCTCCAAGATTGCCAAGCCACCCACTGCTTTAAACCAAAAGGGTGTACCCTTTATCTGGGAGAGGAAACAAGAAATTGCGTTCCAAACTTTGAAACAAGGTTTATGCAGCGCCCCTATCCTGTCCCTCCCAGAAGGGACAGAAGACTCTGTGGTTTATTGCGATGCATCAAATCAAGGGTTAGGCTGTGTAATTATGTAGCGCGGGAAGGTTATAGCCTATGCATCTAGACAACTGAAGACCCATGAGGTAAACTAGACCACTCACGATCTCGATCTCGGAGTTGTGGTCTTCATTCTAAAGATTTAGAGGCACTACCTCTACGGGACAAGGTGCACCATTTTCACAGACCACAGAAGCCTCCAACATATCTTGAACCAGAAAGAGTTAAACATGAGGCAGCGACGATGGGTTGAACTGTTGAATAACTATGAATGTGAGATCCGTTACCATCCGGGCAAAGCCAACGTAGTGGCATACGCCTTAAGCAGGAAAGAATACTCGGGTCGCAGGTAAGAACACTAACAATGACCATCCATTCTCACTTGACTTCGCAAATCAAGGAAGCTCAGTGGGAAGCCTTGAAGAAACATCGAAACCGAAGCCTTGTGTGGGATGGACAAGAATCTGACGATCAAAGAGGATGAAGCTTACTACCTCATGAACCGATTTGGACCCCAAAATTTGGTGGGTTCAGAGACATGATCATGAATGAAGCACACAAGACAAAGTACTCCGTCCATCCGGATTCCGACAAAATGTACTTGGATCTCAAAACAACATTATTGGTGGCCGATTATGAAAGCTGAAATTGCTACTGTGACAACCGTCAAATTTCGGTCAATTCAAAGTCAACAAGTCAAACCGGTCAACTCCAATAACCCTTGTATGCTAGGGTTTACGTTATGTAATCACTATACAATTCGCTATTTTAATGAGAAATCATCATTTGGAAAGTTCATGTGTTTGATTTTCCTTAGCCTTAACAAGTGCTAAACAACGAACCAAAGCGATAAAACACTATTACACAATCATCGGGATTGTGTAAGACACTAAAAGACGGTTTAATGGGGTTTACGAACCTTGCGTTGTGAAGCCGGACACTCAAATTAATCACAAACGAAACCTCTCTAAATCGTTTTCACTCTATCTCTTTCTATTTGAAATCTCTCCCAAATCTCTCTCAAAAGTTACTTTAACTTTTTGTAATCATTTGGGTCATCTCGACCCTTGACCGGGTCAAAAATCGCTTGAAACGGGGTAAAAACGAGTAAAATAGCTTTAAGGATCCGAAACCGAAGCCTCGCATCCGAGGCCTCTGATCCGAAGCGAGGGTCCGAAGGTCCGAATCGAGGGTCCGAAGGTCCGAAGGTCCGAAGGTCCGAAGCGAGGGTCTCGCAGACAGCTCCTTTTTACCGGTTTTTCGACTACGACTTCGTTTTAACTCCGTTTTTCATTATTTTAACGTGGGATTTTCACCCAAAACTTTATTTTATAAACTAAGGCCCCAAAATATATAAATCTCCAGGGTTTTTATAAAATATATTAAAAGAATTGGTGATTGAACTAATTATTGAGGGAATATTTGCTTTTCCTTAATTTATGGCAAAAGCAAACCACTACCACCTCACTCTATGATTAGCCACTCTTTCCCACTACCCCTTGTCTCCTTAGTGGACCTTTACAGCCAATCTCCAGCTCTTCCCACGTTCTAAGAGCTGGAGGATTGATCCTCTCTCCTCATTCTCCATAAAACTCTTTCATTCTACACTTAGCAACCAAGAACACTCTCCAAAATTCTCTCATCTTTTCTCTTAACTTCAAGAACTTCAATGCTTTCTCCAGGGATTTCTTTCTTCAATTAGTAAGTATCTTCATCATTCACATAATTATTAAACTCCATTCTACTCAAATCATTGATATCTTACACAAGTTCCATCTTATTCGGTGTTAGATTCTCGAATCATCAAGACATCTTCTTAGTGTTCTTGAGTTGAACACTTCCTCTCTCTCACTTTCATCTACTGAAACCACATAAGGTGATTTCATACCCATACATTTACATGTTTTTCTTAAGTTTTAAGGGGGGAATACAAGTAAAATCATCAAGAACACAATTAAACTTTTTCTAACAGATTACATCAGAAAAGATGGACGTTAATCACGGACTGTTTTGGTCAACTTAAATATTTTAGTTTTCAAAACTGTTTCAGGTGCAAGTAGTTCAAACTCTTAGCTTTAAAATGGCTACTTGCACATCTCCATATGATTTTTCTACAATTTATGGTGATTTTTACAAAACTGCCTGTCATTTCAGAGGCAAACCCGGACCAGTCTGTGATTATGAACATTTTGACCTCTGTTAGAGATCACTAAAAATCATGATAAAATTTACGAACAAACTAGACTCATATTCCAAACTCTCAAAATTTGCGGATTTGGATTTAGAGCTTTGATGATTTTTCTATAAATTTTCTAAGAACGGTAACAGAAACTGTTTTTAACGAAAAGTTGCTGTTAATTTCATATCACCTTGTAACATGTTGAGCAAGGTATATATCTTTATGTGATTATATGTTACTGCAATATATGACATTTTGTCTTAATATTTAGACACACATCAGTTTACAAATGGATTTGGTCATATAAAATACAAAGAATAACAAGTGATTATAATCAAAGTACAATCGATACATTCAAACATTAAATAAACTATTTTGAATATAGTTTGCATACATTACCACGTACTACCCTTGGTTGATAAACTATAATAGGTATAGTTTATGATACATTACATAACACATACATTTAAAAAGGGTACATTTATACAAAGGATATTTTCATTAAGCAAGGTACGGCCATACGGTACCAAATTTTCATAACACGTAATTCCGTTAATGACTTTGTGAGACATTTACTTCAAATTACCATTAAGTTCTGTATTGTAACCAGAGTCTCCTTGAGGGAGAGCGTGATACTTGTGTATAGATCTATATTGGGTTTGACAAACCCACACCTAAACTGCATGCAACAGTTAGACCGATAGGTCTGGGGTGACAAATGTCATAACATTTCCGACGCCTGAAGAACGTCGTTTTAGGCAACCATGGTCATAGTATGGTTATAATAAACTCACATAAAGTATTAACAAACATTGGAATTTACGGGAACTGCATTAAAATTTAACGAGTTTATGTCGATTTAAACTTGCATTGTTTTACTATAAATATGACAAATTACTTGTACATTTCGGTCTTTGGGTTTTAAGACTACATTTACACATTAAGGAAAATATTGGATTTTTCTAACACAAATACTACTTTTACAAACGAAAGGCTTTTAATAATACCAAACAAAAGCTTATGAACTCACCAACCTTTGTGTTGACACTTTTTCAAACAACTTGTATTCTCAGGAAATCATTAAACAGGTAATCAAGTGCTTTTGAGGATGGGACGCTAAGGCGTCTACTATTTCATATTTTATCAACATATTGTAATTGATTCGTAAACATGTAATTCATACAATGATGTAATTTTTTTCAATTATATATATGTTGGTTGTGTTTGCTTGAATTACTATTACAATTGCTGTTATGATACTATACATGAAGTCCTCCACCCCCGGACGTTTCCGCCATCCTTGGTTTGGGGGTGTGACAGATTGGTATCAGAGCGCAGTTTATAGTGAATTAAGTATATCAAACCACATAAGATATACAAACTATAAACACAATTGGGACTAATAGTCTCTGATTTGTGCATTTTTCAAATAAATATACTTTTAGAAAATAAATGATTTTTTTTATTAAAAGTATAAATACATGCATACATGCTCACATAGTGTCATAACTAGAAGAACATAAAATAAAAGAAGAGGAGTTGTACATTATGGGTATGCCTTGGTATATGTAAATCAAGTCTGGGAAGGATATAGCCTGATCAACTATATCTGTCCGGGAATTGACTTGCATATACCGGGGGATGGTCAGGATGGACAACAAATCTAACAAACCTAATAACATACTACAAAGGATACTTTAAGAACTCAAAACTAAACATTTACAAATACTATAGGAGTATTTTGTGTTACTATAATAAAAATATTTTATACTTTCATTTTACCTCATAACCCAATGTATTGGGTCAATAAAAAGTATAAAATCGTATGTATCGTAAACATACCGGAAAACAACGTAATAATATACTTTATGTATAAAAGATTTCTCTCCCTATAAATACACTTTTACTAAAAGTACATTGGTTTACGACTTATGACAGAACCATGCCGCCAAGGAGAAGACCAAGACCTTCCAGCAACACAGCAACACCTCCTCCGCCGCCGCCTCCACAGTTTGATCCCACGATGTTCCAGGCTGCAGTAACAGCAGCCGTAGCGGCCGCAATGTCGCAGATAGGGACCAACGGAGCTGGTGGTTCGGGATCGGGAGCTACACACTCTAACCACGGAGACAGTACGTGGCGTGCAAAAGAGTGTTCATACAAAGACTTCACAAATGGCAAACCCGACAACTTCAATGGAAGCGGGGGAGTCATCGCTTTGATGCAATGGTTTGAAAATACCGAAGTAGTCTTTCAGGTGTGCTCTTGCCCCGAAGCGAGCAAAGTTAAGTTCGCAGCCTTCACCTTCACCGGCCGGGCCCTTACTTGGTGGAACTGCCGGATTAAGTCACTTACTCTCGAAGTGGCTAGCTCCATAACCTGGGCAGAACTAAAAACGTTGATGATGAAGGAGTACTGCCCGAGAGGTGAAATTCAAAAGCTGGAACAAGAACTTTGGAACCTTAGGATGACGGGCTCTGACCTTGAAACCTACACCACCCGATTCAATGAATTGGCTCTCCTCTGCCCAACAATGGTTACTCCGGAGGAGAAAAAGGTGGAGCGATACCTTTGGGGACTGTCTCTCCACGTGCAAAGTAGTGTCCTGGCTTCAAGGCCAACTACTTTTGACAGTGCCAGGGAGCTGGCACAACAACTTGTTGACCACCGAGCCGGTCATAGTACTACAACCACCACCACTGATAAGTCAAAAGGAGGAAACAACAAAAGGAAGTTCTGGAACGAAAAGAAGAGCCAACCAGCACAGGACCCCGCTAAGAAGCAACAAATTGTTGCTGTCCATGCTGCCACTAATGCTGCCACTACTGCTACCACTCCAGCACCACCAAAGCCATATGCGGGAACCCTACCTAAGTGCAACAAGTGCAACTTTCACCACAATGGTGCTTGTAGGGAGATGCACTGTAACAACTGCGACAGGAAGGGGCACACTGCTCGTTTCTGTAAAGCGCCGGCTCGACCAGTCAACCAAGTCGCCAGTGCGGGGGCAACCCGAACCTGCTACAACTGTGGAGACGAAGGTCACTTCAAAAGAGACTGCCCCAAAGCACAAGCCCCTAATGCTGGTGGAGTAGGAAGAGTCCTGGCAATAGGACATGGGGAAGCAGTCGAGGATCCCACGGTGGTTACCGGTACATTTCTCCTCAATAACTCTTATGCATGCGTACTATTCGATAGTGGAGCGGAGAGGAGTTTCGTGAGCCACCAATATAAACATTTACTTGAACAAAATCCCCAATCACTAAAGGATACTTATGTAGTAGAAATGGCAAATGGGAAAGTAGAACGCACTAGCGATATATACTCAGAATGTACTCTCACTCTAGACAACCATACATTTAAAATTGATCTGATGCCGGTCACCATAAAAAGCTTCGACGTAATCATCGGGATGGATTGGTTAGTTCCTCACCGTGCCGACATTCTATGTTACGAAAGGGCCGTTCGCCTCAATCTACCAAATGACGAAACCCTTCTCATCTATGGTGACAAACCTAGTGCGAATTTACAAATCATCTCATGCATCAAAGCCCAAAAGTATCTCCGGAAGGAGTACCACGCCTTCTTAGCCCATGTAGTAGACAAGAAACAAGACGTGAAAGACATCAAAGACATCCCCGAAGTGTGTAACTTCCCGGATGTGTTCCCAGAAGATCTTCCTGGTGTACCACTCGCACGACAAGTCGATTTCAGAATTGACTTAATACCCGGAGCTACCCCCGTAGCCAGAGCTCCATACCGCCTCGCACCATCAGAAATGCAAGAGTTGTCCAGTCAGTTGAACGAGCTTTTGAGCAAAGGGTTCATCAGACCAAGCTTCTCACCTTGGGGAGCACCAGTCCTTTTTGTAAAGAAGAAGGACGGATCCTTTCGCATGTGCATCGACTATCGGGAACTAAACAAGCTCACCATCAAGAACCGATAACCTCTACCCCGAATCGATGACCTTTTCGACCAACTCCAAGGAGCAAATTTCTTCTCAAAGATCGACCTAAGGTCAGGCTACCATCAGCTACGAGTTCAAGAAGAAGATATTCCCAAAACTGCATTCAGAACTCGCTATGGGCACTACGAGTTTGTGGTGATGTCCTTCGGTTTAACAAACGCACCTGCGGTATTCATGGACCTAATGAATAGAGTGTGTCGACCCTACCTAGACAAGTTTGTAATCGTATTCATCGACGATATCTTGATCTACTCGCGAAGCGAAGAAGAGCATCGCCTACATCTACGCCAAGTGCTAGAGACACTAAGAGCGGAGAAGCTTTATGCTAAGTTCTCTAAGTGTGAATTCTGGATTAGAGAAGTGGATTTCCTTGGACATGTGGTAAGTGAGAAAGGCATACATGTGGATCCCTCCAAGATCAAGGCAATCGAGAATTGGTCAGCACCCAAGACGCCAACCGAAATTCGACAGTTCCTTGGGCTTGCTGGCTACTACCGAAGATTTATACAAAACTTCTCCAAGATTGCGAAACCACTCACCACCTTGACGCAGAAAGGTGTGATATTCAAGTGGGAAAATAAACAAGAAACTGCTTTCCAAACGTTAAAACAAGCCCTATGCAGCGCACCGATCTTGTCTCTCCCAGAGGGAACCGAGGACTTCGTAGTGTACTGTGATGCTTCGAATCAAGGCCTCGGATGTGTGCTCATGCAGAGAGGGAAGGTTATCACGTATGCATCAAGACAACTTAAGACGCACGAGGTTAATTATACTACGCACGACCTGGAATTAGGAGCAGTGGTATTCGCTTTGAAGATCTGGAGACACTACCTCTACGGCACGAAATGCACTATCTTCACTGATCACAAAAGTCTTCAGCATATCCTCAATCAGAAAGAGCTCAACATGCGACAGAGGAGATGGGTGGAGTTGCTGAATGACTACGAGTGCGAAATTCGTTATCATCCGGGCAAGGCCAATGTAGTGGCCGATGCTCTAAGCAGGAAGGAGTACTCGGGCCGCCGAGTAAAATCCTTAACAATGACAATCCATTCCCACCTGACCATACAAATCAAGGAAGCTCAACTGGAAGCTTTGAAACCAGAAAAGGTGGCAGGAGAGACATTAAGGGGAATGGATAAAAACTTAGAAGTCAAGGATGATGGAGCACGTTATATCATGAACCGGATTTGGACACCGAAGTTCGGTGGACTCCGAGATGTCGTCATGAATGAAGCACACAAGACTCGATACTCCATCCATCCCGGGTCGGATAAGATGTATCTGGACCTCAAGAAATTATACTGGTGGCCGAACATGAAAGCTGAGATTGCTACCTATGTGAGCAAGTGCCTGACTTGCGCTAAGGTCAAAACCGAATACCAGAAACCATCCGGGCTATTACAACAGCCGGATATACCTGAGTGGAAGTGGGAACGAATAACCATGGACTTCATAACGAAGCTGCCTAAGACATCGGGCGGGCTTGACACAATATGGGTAATTGTAGACAGATTGACCAAATCAGCATACTTCCTACCAATGAAAGAAACCGACAAGATGAAGAAGCTGACTAGAACGTACATCAGAGAGATTGTACGACTCCATGGTGTGCCGATATCCATTATCTCCGATAGAGATAGTAGATTTACCTCACGGTTTTGGCAGTCTCTACAAAAATCATTGGGAACTAGGCTTTACATGAGTACGGCCTACCACCCACAAACCGACGGACAGAGCGAGCGAACCATTCAAACGTTGGAAGACATGTTAAGAGCTTGTGTGATAGACTTCGGTAAAGCATGGGATACCCATCTACCGCTTATCGAATTCTCCTACAATAACAGCTATCATACTAGCATCAAAGTCGCTCCATTCAAAGCTCTTTACGGTCGCAAATGCAGATCACCCCTGTGTTGGGCTGAGGTGGGGGATACACAGCTAGCTAGAGGGCAAGTCTCTAATAGCACCCTCACTGGCCCTGAAATCATAAGGGAAACCACATAAAAGATCGTTCAAATTCGAGAGAGACTGAAAGCGTCTCGCGATCGGCAAAAGAGTTACGCAGACAAACGACGCAAACCCTTGGAATTCCAGGTGGGTGATAGAGTACTACTAAAAGTTTCCCCTTGGAAAGGAATGATACGATTCGGCAAACGCGGGAAACTAAATCCAAGGTACATCGGGCCATTCGAAATCCTTGCTAGGATTGGGCCAGTAGCATACAAACTTCGATTACCTCAGGAACTCGACAAAGTACATCCCACATTTCACGTGTCGAACCTAAAGAAGTGTTTGTCTGATGAGACACTCGTAATACCACTCGACGAAATCAAAGTTAACGAAAATCTCCACTTCGTGGAGGAACCAGTCGAAATCATGGATCGGGAAATCAAACGAACGAAACAAAGTCGTATTCCCATCGTGAAGGTACGTTGGAACGCTAAACGAGGACCCGAATTCACCTGGGAACGCGAGGATCAGATGAAACAAAAGTATCCACATCTCTTCCCAAACTCTTGAAATCCCAGTCAAAATGAAAATTTCGGGACGAAATTCCTTCTAACGGGGGGATGATGTGACAACCGTCAAATTTCGGTCAATTCAAAGTCAACAAGTCAAACCGGTCAACTCCAATAACCCTTGTATGCTAGGGTTTACGTTATGTAATCACTATACAATTCGCTATTTTAATGAGAAATCATCATTTGGAAACTTCATGTGTTTGATTTTCCTTAGCCTTAACAAGTGCTAAACAACGAACCAAAGCAATAAAACACTATTACACAATCATCGGGATTGTGTAAGACACTAAAACACGGTTTAATGGGGTTTACGAACCTTGCGTTGTGAAGCCGGACACTCAAATTAATCACAAACGAAACCTCTCTAAATCTTTTTCACTCTATCTCTTTCTATTTGAAATCTCTCCCAAATCTCTCTCAAAAGTTACTTTAACTTTTTGTAATCATTTCGGTCATCTCGACCCTTGACCGGGTCAAAAATCGCTTGAAACGGGGTAAAAACGAGTAAAAATAGCTTTAAGGATCCGAAACCGAAGCCTCGCATCCGAGGCCTCTGATCCGAAGCGAGGGTCCGAAGGTCCGAAGCGAGGGTCCGAAGGTCCGAAGGTCCGAAGCGAGGGTCTCGCAGACAGCTCCTTTTTACCGGTTTTTCGACTACGACTTCGTTTTAACTCCGTTTTTCATTATTTTAACGTGGGATTTTCACCCAAAACTTTATTTTATAAACTAAGGCCCCAAAATATATAAATCTCCAGGGTTTTTATAAAATATATTAAAAGAATTGGTGATTGAACTAATTATTGAGGGAATATTTGATTTTCCTTAATTTATGGCAAAAGCAAACCACTACCACCTCACTATATGATTAGCCACTCTTTCCCACTACCCCTTGTCTCCTTAGTGGACCTTTACAGCCAATCTCCAGCTCTTCCCACGTTCTAAGAGCTGGAGGATTGATCCTCTCTCCTCATTCTCCATAAAACTCTTTCATTCTACACTTAGCAACCAAGAACACTCTCCAAAATTCACATAATTATTAAACTCCATTCTACTCAAATCATTGATATCTTACACAAGTTCCATCTTATTCGGTGTTAGATTCTCGAATCATCAAGACATCTTCTTAGTGTTCTTGAGTTGAACACTTCCTCTCTCTCACTTTCATCTACTGAAACCACATAAGGTGAGTTCATACCCATACATTTACATGTTTTTCTTAAGTTTTAAGGGGGGAATACAAGTAAAATCATCAAGAACACAATTAAACTTTTTCTAACAGATTACATCAGAAAAGATGGACGTTAATCACGGACTGTTTTGGTCAACTTAAATATTTTAGTTTTCAAAACTGTTTCAGGTGCAAGTAGTTCAAACTCTTAGCTTTAAAATGGCTACTTGCACATCTCCATATGATTTTTCTACAATTTATGGTGATTTTTACAAAACTGCCTGTCATTTCAGAGGCAAACCCGGACCAGTCTGTGATTATGAACATTTTCACCTCTGTTAGAGATCACTAAAAATCATGATAAAATTTACGAACAAACTAGACTCATATTCCAAACTCTCAAAATTTGCGGATTTGGATTTAGAGCTTTGATGATTTTTCTATAAATTTTCTAAGAACGGTAACAGAAACTGTTTTTAACGAAAAGTTGCTGTTAATTTCATATCACCTTGTAACATGTTGAGGAAGGTATATATCTTTATGTGATTATATGTTACTGCAATATATGACATTTTGTCTTAATATTTAGACACACATCAGTTTACAAATGGATTTGGTCATATAAAATACAAAGAATAACAAGTGATTATAATCAAAGTACAATCGATACATTCAAACATTAAATAAACTATTTTGAATATAGTTTGCATACATTACCACGTACTACCCTTGGTTGATAAACTATAATAGGTATAGTTTATGATACATTACATAACACATACATTTAAAAAGGGTACATTTATACAAAGGATATTTTCATTAAGCAAGGTACGGCCATACGGTACCAAATTTTCATAACACGTAATTCCGTTAATGACTTTGTGAGACATTTACTTCAAATTACCATTAAGTTCTGTATTGTAACCAGAGTCTCCTTGAGGGAGAGCGTGATACTTGTGTATAGATCTATATTGGGTTTGACAAACCCACACCTAAACTGCATGCAACAGTTAGACCGATAGGTCTGGGGTGACAAATGTCATAACATTTCCGACGCCTGAAGAACGTCGTTTTAGGCAACCATGGTCATAGTATGGTTATAATAAACTCACATAAAGTATTAACAAACATTGGAATTTACGGGAACTGCATTAAAATTTAACGAGTTTATGTCGATTTAAACTTGCATTGTTTTACTATAAATATGACAAATTACTTGTACATTTCGGTCTTTGGGTTTTAAGACTACATTTACACATTAAGGAAAATATTGGATTTTTCTAACACAAATACTACTTTTACAAACGAAAGGCTTTTAATAATACCAAACAAAAGCTTATGAACTCACCAACCTTTGTGTTGACACTTTTTCAAACAACTTGTATTCTCAGGAAATCATTAAACAGGTAATCAAGTGCTTTTGAGGATGGGACGCTAAGGCGTCTACTATTTCATATTTTATCAACATATTGTAATTGATTCGTAAACATGTAATTCATACAATGATGTAATTTTTTTCAATTATATATATGTTGGTTGTGTTTGCTTGAATTACTATTACAATTGCTGTTATGATACTATACATGAAGTCCTCCACCCCCGGACGTTTCCGCCATCCTTGGTTTGGGGGTGTGACAGCTACCTACGTGGGCAAGTGCCTGACTTGTGCCAAGGTAAAGGTAGAGTATCAAAAGCCCTCGGGACTCCTACAACAACCGGAGTTACCCAAGTGGAAATGGGAGCGAATAACAATGGGTTTTATAACCAAATTGCCCAAGACGGCAGACAGATTGGATGCCATCTTCGATCGGTTGACCAAATCCACCCATTTCCTGCCAATAAAGGAAACGTATAAAATGGAAAAGCTGACCCGGATCTACATAAATGAGATTTTGAGACTGCATGGCGTGCCAAAATCTTTTATCTCTGACAGAGACAATAGATTTACATCGAGATTTTGGCAATCACTCCAGAAATCGTTGGGAACCGAGCTCGATATGAGCACCGCCTACCACCCTCAGACACATGGGCATAGTGAGAGGACCATCCAAACCATAGAAGATATGCTAAGGGTCTGTGTGATAGACTTCGGCAAGGCATGGGACGTCCACTTGCCACTGATTGAATTCTTGCACAACAATAGCTATCACACGAGCATCAATGTCGCTCCCTTCGAGGCCCTATATGGACGAAAATATAGATCACTTCTCTGTTGGGCAAAGGTAGGAGACACACAATTGGCATAGGTACTGGTACCCAACAACACTCTCACCGGTCCTGAAATTATTCGAGAAACAACTGAAAAGATCGTCCAGATTAGGGAACGACTAAAAGCTTCCAGGGACAGACAAAAGAGTTACACGGATACAAGGCGAAAGCCCTTGGAATTCTAAGTAGGTGATGGCGTACTGCTAAAAATCTCTCCTTGGAAAGGGATGATACGATTTGGGAAGCGAGAAAGTTGAACCCAAGATACATCGGACCATTCGAAATCCTTGTCAGGTTTGGTCCGGTGGCTTACAAACTATAGTTACCACCAGAACTCAGCAATGTACACCTTGTCTTTCATGTGTCAAACCTGAAGAAATGCTTATCCGACGTGACCCTCGTTGTCCTGCTTGAAGAAATTGAGGTGAATGAAAATCTCCATTTCGTTGAGGAACCAGTTGAAATTATAGATAGAGAAGTGAAACGAACAAAACAAAGTTGCATCCCCATTGTGAAGGTCCGATGGAGTGCCAAACGAGGACCAGATTTCACCTGGGAGCGCGAAGACCAAATGATGCAAAAGTACCCCGTACCTCTGCCCTACTTCGTGAAGGCTGCTTTAGAACAAATTTCGGGACGAAATTCCCTCTAACGGGGGGATGATGTCAGAACTGGCAAATTTAGAATTGAAATGGAGATTCATGTACAAAATTTCCTCTATGTAACCTTACAACTTCAAATTAGTAAAATTCAAACTACAATGTTATTTGAATACATACGTACATACCTTGTAAATCAAGTTGTAATAATCCCATGCAAACCCGAAACTCGATCCAATAGCTAAGCCCAATCAATTTTGGACTTAGCCCAAGAATTCTCGGCCCAAACCCCTCTAGGTCAAAAACGCATTTCCTTTGGGCCTTATAGGACCGAAAACTCTCTTATTGGGCCCAAAATCCATTCACACCATAATGGGCCGAAAACCCCTTCTTCTGGGCCTTCCATTGGACTAAAAACCTTTCTATTGGATCAAAAAAAAAACCCCATATACACATCAAAACCACAAATCCCTTAAGGAGTTAGGGTGTTTTCGGCCACCCTAAAGCTGAAAACCCCCATGAACAAGCCATAGGGTCTGAAAACCCCATAGTTTCGGTTGGGATTAGACAAAAAAAGAGAAAAAGAAATGCAAAAAGGGAGTGACACCTCATTATTATCCCAAAAACCTCCAAGTAATTAGCTATCATGTATCTAAGCATTTGTACTAATTACCCACCATGTTTCTATGCCACAAGAAGTCAACCCTTCCCCCATTTAGGGTGTGCTCGGCCGCAAACCCCCCCCCCCCCACATCCTCACCAAAATCATATTTCACTCCATTATACTCGCAATAATCCCTCTCATTCCTCTCTCAAAAATTCGTGTGTGTGTACGTGACATCTTTAAGGGATCTTCTCCAAAAACTCATAAGCTTGGTAAGTGTTCTTGTTAACCTCAAGTACACTTACATCTCTTCAAGCTATAGCTCATGTTCACACACCATTTTTGTGTGTATGATTCTTAGAACATCATCCATTTTCGAGTGGTCATTCAAGCTACACAAACCTAGGCTCAACAACTTCTTTCTTCTTCTTCCTACCACACGAAATCAAGGTGAGCTTCATACCCCCCATCTTTTCGTGTTTTTCATACTTTTCGTGGGGAGAATACAAGTCAAGTCTCGTTTACTCCTTTAGTTATCGCATGCATCGTAGTTATAGGTTGAAAATGGAACAAGTACTTAAATAAAAAGGTTCCTAACATGTGTTAAAAATCGTAAGGTAAATGTTGATGACATCATTGCGTTCCAAAAAATTTTGTGGTCATGTTTGTACACTAAAAATGGCGAAAATAGGGGCATTGTACCCAAATATGTGTAACTCTTGGACATATGCATTTTTTAACTATTATATTTTACACAAATATTGAATATAAGAAATCTCAAGGTTATTATATGTGTGTTGTAAAATTCATGACATATTAGCTTCAAAAAAATATAGAATATTTTGTGTACAGAACATACAAACCGGCTATGATGTGTTAAACGAACCACGAGGCTTGAGATTTTACTAAAAATAACTATTTTTTTTAAATAGTCGTAACTATGTGTCACTATTTTCATGGCTTAAAACCTAAGATATTTTGTTATTTTCACATAATATGTTACTTTTATACATGTTCAATAATTATTATTTATAAAAAGTATTATAAATAATTTAATCCAAACGGTATACGAAACAAAGTTTTATGACAGAAAAATTTGTGCATCATAATCTGCCTGTCATAAAGCTTTTAAAGCATGTGTAGTAAGTTGTATGTCATAAAAGCTGAAAAACGTGTGTCTATTTTCAACTGATTTGAGTTATGATTTCTGATTAATTTGATTCAATTTGAGTTTTGATCTAGTCAATGTTGTCCCAGTTTTGATGAATTTTTTCAACTCGTCTATTTTCTTTCTTGTTATAGGCATACTAGCTTCGATGTTGTCCCAGTTTTGGGTATCAGATGACACACCTGTGAAGCTGTTAAATATATTAAAGATATGGTTGTATTTGATTCGCACCTGTCAAACTGTTTTATTTTATTTCTATTTTGTTGAATTGAGTTTAATTTTCTCATGAGTTTGAGTTCTGATTTTATGAAGAATCTGATTTTGAATTTGAGCTTATTTGATCTAAACGAAACTCGTAGTATTCGTTAAACCGAGAAGTTCGATAAAAAGAACGCCCAAATCTGACTTCGTATGAGGAAGTTATGATTTTTCGAAGTTTCAGTTTAACAGTAGACAACTAAAAACTCGAATTTTAGATCGAGTGATTTTTAGCCGACACGACCTAAACAAGAATCGAAGGTTTCGTCATTTGTAGTACAACGGTAAAAAGTCTGACGAAAACGGACATCGGATGAAGAAGTTATGAATTTTTAACGGATTTCCTGTTCCGGTCTGTTAAAAATAATAATAATAAAATAATATCAAAACTAGCCGACAAAGTCTAAACGAAAGTTGTAGAGCGTAATTTTACCTACGCGTGCATATAAAGAACGTCAAAAACGGAGCTCGTATGCGAAAGTTATGGATTTTAGAAGTTTTGGCGCGAAAACCGAGAAATTTCGCATAGGTGGCTTCGGCCACGTCACCTTTCGCATGCAGCCTCCACGTGGCATATTCTGATTGGACCGCAGCCTCGCGTGGCAACCGCTGATTGGTCCGAAGTCGTCAACCTTCTTCCCCATTGGACCGAAGTCCGGTCCACTAAGAGGCCTCCAGCTATCCGAGCCGAAGCCTTGTCTCGCCATCTGTCCGAACCGAGGCCTCGCAGCCTGCCGCGTGTTCGAACCCTCGCATACGTGTCCTTCTTCCGTGGCTGCCACGTGCCTCGCTGACTCACCTCTTTTCGGCCGACCTTCGGATCTCACTCCTATAAATAGGAGCCTTGCGAACCCTCCCGGGTAAAAATGGGATATTTCCATTTTTGCCCCATTTTTTCCATATTTTTACTATCCCGACATCCCCCGAAGCCCCGGTACTTATTCCAAAGCCCGAAACATGCCCCGAGATTCCCGAGAAGCCCGAAAAATTTATCTTTTCGGTTTTGAAGCCCGACCTTTCGCAGAGCCCGAAAAATTCATCTTACACATAGATATGAAGTATTTTATATAAAATACGTGCTATGTGTATATATGTTGTTTGTTTATTCGAGATGGGCGTTGAATGAATGTTTTATACATGTTTAAAATCATTTAAAATGTATATATATTTTACCTTCGAATATGTTGGGTAAAACATGGGTAGATAAAGTATGAGGGATAGAAGTACAGTATAGATGTACTTTGGTAGCTATAAATTTTGTATAGTATAGATGTACGTTGGTAGCTACGGATTTAGTATGTTGGCAGCTATGGACTTAGTGCTTGTTGTATAAATCTTGGCGACGATGTGACTTCGTGCCTATTAGATAAACCATGGCGACTATGAGACATAGTGCCTATTAGATAAACCCTGGCGACTATGAGACGTAGTGCCTATTAGATAAACCCTGGCGACGATGTGACTTCGTGCCTATTAGATAAACCCTGGTGACTATGAGACGTAGTGCCTATTGTATAAACCCTGGCGACTATGAGACGTAGTGCCTATTGTATAAACCCTGGCGACTATGAGACGTAGTGCCTATTGTATAAACCCTGGCGACTATGAGACGTAGTGCCTATTGTATAAACCCGGCGACTATGTGACGTAGTGCCTGTTGTATGAACCTTGGGCAGCGATGGACTTCGTGCCTATTCCTTAGGATGAATCCTTAGGAATGAGTGAGATTTGATTCTTAGGGTAAATCCTTAAGAAATAAATAAGATAATGGGGATTGGGTAATTGGGTTGATTGTTTGATGTTTAAGCATAATAAATTATTTATTGTGGGTTGAAAACCCTATATGCTCACCAGGCTCCCAAGCCTGACCCACTCAGTTTGTTTGTATCACAGGTATCGATACGAAGTTACTTTACACTGAGAGATTAAAAGAGATGTAGATCACTAATTAAAGTGAGTGTAAGTTCTGTTTATGCTTATGTTTCTATATTGACGATGACATCTCAATGGTTTAAGTGAATAAAATACATTTCTTCAGAAATGATTTGATAATATAATTATCATGTTTTTATGGGAACAAATTCCGCAACACCTTTTAAAAAGGATTACTCTGATTTTATTTTAAAAAGCATAAACGAAATCGGTCTTTTCTGGCCGAGAAATTAGGGGATGTCACAGTTGGTATCAGAGCATTAGTTTAAGCGAACTAAGAAATTGTAGGATTTCTAGACTTAAACTTAGAATGCTAAATGATGATTGTGAGATGAGTGTCTACCATATTTTAGACACGAGCACTAGTTTATTTTAGGAAAGATGCCTAAAATGTTTTTATGTGCTAAATGCTATATGTTTGCCATATATGCCATTATTTGTTCGGATCTATGGTCTGTTGCCGACCGGATCTGGAAACCTTATGTGTGTAGGATTCTAAGCGTACGATTACGATATTAGAACTAACATGTAAACGTTTCGGAGTGATAAGGGAATTTAAATACCTATCGAGGGTAAAGACCTAAATTCGCCTTATTCGGTATATAGATTGTAATGGTAAGAACTCGTAGTGGAGTTGCAAATGAAAACGGAAACAGTGATCAACAGCCTCAACCTCAAGTAGTTGAGCAAGTACCTGTTGTAGGAGCTGCACCTGAGCCAATGACGATGGCTGGGGTACAAGCAATGATGCAGATGATGTTAGATCGCCAAATGGAGGAGACCAGGTGATTACTACAACAGAATAGGGAAGAAACTACGATACCTGTTGAACAACTCGTATTGAATGAAGGGCAATCAGTACGAGGGAACTACAGTGGGACTCTTGGTCAAGCCAACCCACCGATAGTTAGACAAAACAACCAGGATGGATGAGTTGATGGACGCGGGTGCAAATACAAAGATTTCATGGCATCTAAACCACCGTGTCTATCTGGGAGTCCGACATCGGTGGAAGTCATGAATTGGATCTCCGAAATGGAGACGATGTTTGAAAGCTGTGAGTGCAGCAACAAACAAAAGACCGCACTTGCAATTCCTATGTTGAAATCTGGTGTGATGAGCTGGTGGAAGTTAATAGCTGATTCGATGCCCAAGGGGGAAGCTAGCAAGATTTCGTGGGAAGAGTTCGTGGTGCAACTGAAAATGCAATACTGCTCTGAGCAGGACCTTCTGGAAATCAACAATGAGTTCCAGAATCTGAAGAAGGGAAGAATGAGCGTCATCGAGTACGCTACTAGTTTTACAGAAAATATGAAGCTTATTCCCTATCTAATTCCAACTGAACTCTCCAAGGTCAACAAGTTTTCCCACGGTTTACCAGCGGACTTTTGTCCGATAGTCAAACAAGCAGCCACTCTGAAAGCCGCCATCTGGGCTGCTAAGAATGTCGAGACTCAGATAAGAGAGAAAGGTTTGGAGAGAGCTGAAGTTGGAGAGAAAAGGAAGCATGAGGGATCTTCAAAGATCATCAAAGAAAGCAAATTCTCAAAATCTGTAGGAAGAGATGAAGCTAAGTGGTGTGAGAAGTGTAAAAAGAAACACTTCAGGAAGTGTAGCGAGGAGATGACATGCTACAAATGTGGGAAGATAGGACATTACGCCAACAAATGAGCATCTAACAAAAAGGTGTGCTACGAATGTAACGAAGAAGGGCATATTTCTAGAGACTGCCCAAAGAAAAACACACCGCCAAAACCAAAGGCATTCCAAATGATCCTTAATGAAGCAGATGGAAATATAAGGGATCAGGAGTAAGCACCTTATATTCCCAAAACTAAGACATAAAGTAGTAATGCAGTTATTAACTCGTGGTGTAGCCTATTAGAGGCGTAGTATAGGGTAAACTCGAACCTCTGTGTAATTATTTTAAGAAATAATATAAACCCTGGTTTTGTCATCTGATGAATTGATTGACTATGTGAAAATTCTTGTATGGTGACTTGGAGAACTGCGAGACAATACTTGGGACGAGTATGAGTAGGTGTGAATGGTAGTAGAGGCCTATACTACCGGAAGCACAGGACTCGTACTTGGATCAAGGAAAGTCACAAGGTTACCAAGAAACTACTGATTGATTCCGTTTTATTCGGATATGTCATTACCCTTGTTTCGGTAATGACTAGTAAGTTGGTTGTTATTCCGACCCTAGTGGTCATATCAAATTGAGTCCGACTACGATGAGTTTGTTACATGGTTCGGAGGACCAAGTTCGATGTAGCATCTGACTAAAGCCAGAAGGTTGAAATTAGTGCGATCGATAGCATCGCGCTCGTTGTTAATAAAGCTTGTAGCTGGAAATGCTATATGCTAAAATGTGATTATATCACATTAAGATACGAACAAAGGTATATTCCATTCTGGAATTTGACTCAAAGAGACTTGAGTCTAGACGTTGCATCATCCGATGAAGGTCATTAGAACATGACCCGTCGATCTGTTACAATAGATAAGGGGAAGTACTTATCCTAAGAAGAAGAAGGAGTCCTCAGTAAGGATTTATTTTGTAACTTGTAGGTTACGATTGAAAGTCCAACCTAGTACGAAGAGCAGGTGTAAGATTGATCATCATGGTTATTACTTAGGATGGAAAAATAACGTATGGAATCATTATACAAGTCCTATTTTCATTGATGATTCCGGGACGTAATCATCCTAAGGGGGAGATAATTGTAACGCCCGTAGATCCGGGCTAGTCAATTTAGAGACGATAAGCATCAAAAACGACTTTTTTATGGAAGATTATTTAGAAGGATTAATCTTAACCAAGTTGTAGTATATGTCTCAAGGTTTCCGGATATATAAAGAATGCCGAAATCCGAGTTATAACGAAGAAGTGATGACCTGTCGAAGTTTCGCGACAAACCGGCACGGTGCCGAATGTCGTAAAAAGTGAGTTTTTGATAAACTACTTTTTAGCCTTAGTGATCTAAACAAAACTCGTAGTATTCGTTAAACCGAGAAGTTCGATAAAAAGAACGCCCAAATCTGACTTCGTATGAGGAAGTTATGATTTTTCGAAGTTTCAGTTTAGCAGTAGACAGCTAAAAACTCGAATTTTAGATCGAGTGATTTTTAGCCGACACGACCTAAACGAGAATCGAAGGTCTCGTCATTTGTAGTGCAACGGTAAAAAGTCTGACGAAAACGGACATCGGATGAAGAAGTTATGAATTTTTAACGGATTTCCTGTCCTGGTCTGTTAAAAATAATAATATAAAACTTAATGTCAAAATTAGCCGACGAAGTCTAAACGAAAGTTGTAGAGCGTAATTTTACCTACGCGTGCATATAAAGAACGTCAAAAACGGAGCTCGTATGCGAAAGTTATGGATTTTAGAAGTTTTGGCGCGAAAACCGAGAAATTTCGCATAGGTGGCTTCGGCCACGTCACCCTTCGCATGCAGCCTCCACATGACATCTTCTGATTGGACCGCAGCCTCGCGTGGCAACCGTTGATTGGTCCGAAGTCGTCACCCTTCTTCCCCATTGGACCGAAGTCCGGTCCACTAAGAGGCCTCCAGCTATCCGAGCCGAAGCCTTGTCTCGCCATCTGTCCGAACTGAGGCCTCGCAGCCTGCCGCGTGTCCGAACCCTCGCATACGTGTCCTTCTTCTGCGGCTGCCACGTGCCTCGCTGACTCACCTCTTCTCGGCCGACCTTCGGATCTCACTCCTATAAATAGGAGCCTTGCGAACCCTCCCGGGTAAAAATGGGATTTTGCCATTTTTGACCCCTTTTTCCATATTTTTACTATCCCGACATCCCCCGAAGCCCCGGTACTTATTCCAAAGCCCGAAACACGCCCCGAGATTCCCGAGAAGCCCGAAAAATTTATCTTTTCGGTTTTGAAGCCCGACCTTTCGCAGAGCCCGGTTTCTCAATAAAACTCCCAGTTTTATTAGAAACGATCGTTTTAGGAAACGAATTGCTGCCCGATTTTCATTAAATCAGGTGAGTGTGTAGTCACTTTCATCTTACACATAGATATGAAGTATTTTATATAAAATATGTGTTATGTGTATATATATTGTTTGTTTAGTCGAGATGGGCGTTGAATGAATGTTTTATACATGTTTAAAATGATTTAAAATGTATATATATTTTATCTTCGAATATGTTGGGTAAAACATGGGTAGATAAAGTATGAGGGATAGAAGTACAGTATAGATGTACGTTGGTAGCTATAAATTTTGTACAGTATAGAAGTATGTTGGTAGCTACGGATTTAGTATGTTGGCAGCTATGGACTTAGTGCTTGTTGTATAAATCTTGGCGACGATGTGAATTCGTGCCTATTAAATAAACCCTGGCGACTATGAGACGTAGTACCTATTAGACAAACCCTGGCGACTATGAGACGTAGTGCCTATTAGATAAACCCTGGCGACGATGTGACTTCGTGCCTATTAGATAAACCCTGGCGACTATGAGACGTAGTGCCTATTGTATAAACCCTGGCGACTATGAGACGTAGTGCCTATT
This sequence comes from Lactuca virosa, assembly GCF_052849685.1. NCBI lineage: Eukaryota > Viridiplantae > Streptophyta > Magnoliopsida > Asterales > Asteraceae > Lactuca > Lactuca virosa. The sequence continues at coordinate 202,712,192 of NC_136426.1, forward strand.
GTATAAACCCGGCGACTATGTGAAGTAGTGCCTGTTGTATGAACCTTGGGCAGCGATGGACTTCGTGCCTATTCCTTAGGATGAATCCTTAGGAATGAGTGAGATTTGATTCTTAGGGTAAATCCTTAAGAAATAAATAAGATAATGGGGATTGGGTAATTGGGTTGATTGTTTGATGATTAAGCATAATAAATTATTTATTGTGGGTTGAAAACCCTATATGCTCACCAGGCTCCCAAGCCTGACCCACTCAGTTTGTTTGTATCACAGGTATCGATACGAAGTTACTTTACACTGAGAGATTAAAAGAGATGTAGATCACTAGTGTAAGTGAGTGTAAGTTCTGTTTATTCTTATGTTTCTATATTGACAATGACATCCCAATGGTTTAAGTTAATAAAATACATTTCTTCAGAAATGATTTGATAATATAATTATCATGTTTTTATGGGAACAAATTCCGCAACACCTTTTAAAAATGATTACTCTGATTTTATTTTAAAAAGCATAAACGAAATCGGTCTTTTCTGGCCGAGAAATTAGGGGATGTCACATTCGGGGCCAAATTTAACTATCGGGTTCGGGTATAGGATATGCTGACCTGCCCCGAACCCGCCCCATTGACATTCCTAATCATAAATGATAATTTTCTCTCGGTCTATCACTAAACTTTATAGTTCCAAATTAGTGTGCTAGTTAACCACACACGCTTCACTAACGACATATAAAGAATGATGTGCATTCTTATGTATTAGCATACACTTGACATTTTGTCCTAAAGTAAATAGAGTTGAGATTTATAAAAAGGTTCTGTTACTTTATAGTATCATACTTTTACAAGTTATGTCCTATCAAACCCGTTCGGCTAACGACTGTCCACCACACAAGGGAGCGGTGGGTGAGAGTCAACACCCATTCAACGATCATTATATAGGTCATTTCCTTATACCTCCCATAGAGTATGACTTTGTGAATGAGACATACTATTAATTTGACTGACTTGTCTTATACACATAATATATTAAACATTTAATCATATATATAGTATAAGGTATATTTTAAAGCTTTTCAAAATACTAGGGTTTAAAATTAATTTTCAAATTAAATAATTAATAAGTAATTAATTTTAAACTAAATAATGATTTAATCTTCTATCTTAAATAACCAATTAACTAATTAAATTTAAATTATATGGATTAAATAATTATTTACTAATTAAACAATTAATTAAATAATTCAAATTTAATCCTAATCCCTTAACCTTCTAATTTTCGAAAAAGGCATATGGTTATTAGTTTCTAATTATTCAAATTTTAAATATGATGATATATGGTCCGTTAGCATGGCCTAGACCACTCTAGAGCGTCAGCCTGGCCTGGGGCGCTCCTGCTAGCCCTGCATGGCGCTCCCTTGCCAGCCGTGTTGGGGACTTTCCTGCCGGCCCGGCCCGGCGCTCCCTCGTCTGGCGCTCCCTTGCCAGCCTTTCCTGGTGCGCGCCCGCCATCCTTGCCTGGGGCGCGCTCTCCAGCCCCGCCTGGCGCCTCCGGGCGGCCTTGCTCAGCTCCTTGCTAGTTGGGCCTGAATTGGGCTGGCCCAAGGCCTGACCTAATTCCCCTTGACCTAGTTGTCCCCTATAAATAGAATAGTACCTCCTCCATGATGGGGGGGCCTTTTCCCTTGGACTCCTCCTCATGGCTCAGCCGCCACACTATACTCCGACTGGGTGGCTCAGCCACCACCCACCGCCGTCAGCCACCATACACCACCACCAGCACCAAGATGGTTCTCTCTAGCTAAAGAGAATCGTCTCAGATCTACCAGATGATCTAACTTGACCGTCGGAGTCCGCTCTCGGGGCACAGTCCCTGGGGCGGCACTAACGCATCTCTCTGTTGTGACTAGCAGATCACTGCCGCAGTAGAAGACCAGAAGAAACGCCAGAGAGCTATGTCGCATCATTTGGCGCCATCCCGGATTCGAGCAAGTAGCAAGACCCTGAGTTGGTTTCAAACTCGTTTTTGCCTAGATTTGTTCAGATCTGATGTAAGTTCATCTAAGGTTTGCTCAGATCTATCAATTTCTACATTCCTTAGTTCAGATTCGTTTGGATCTTGGCAAAGATCTACCTAGATCCGATTAGCTATGTTTCAGACCTTTCGATCTGATGTACTTTTTCTTCGGATCTGTAGATCTAGTTCATTTTTAGCTCAGATCTCTAGATCTGAAAGTTTTTGTTCACTTAAACATCTCTCATGTTTAAAAACACCAACTCAAACCCGTTTTAATTATATTTTTGGGGAGAGAATAGGTTCTCAGGAGCTCTTCTCCATCTTTGTTCATATTTTGATGTTTTATCCAAGCAACTCGAGAGCTGAAGAACTTTTTTCGTAATTATCAAATTTATTTTCGGTTTATGCAATAAAAAATCGTTTTCAGTTTATGATTTTCTTTTCAAAACTCTTTTGAAGTTGTCTACTTAGTGTTTTCTTCAAAAGCTAAGAGAAGGAAAACGAATTTCTTCAAATCTATCTCTTGTTTATGTTTTGATAGCTTGATGAGCAAGCTGAAAAGAAAAAAAGCTTTATGAGGAGAAAACCTCATCAAATCCCATTTTTGTTTATATCTTAAGGTTTTTCAGCAAGTTTGAAAAGAAAAGAAAATTTTATTATTCATTTGGTGTTTTTTCATTAGAAGTTTAAAAAAAGAAGAAGAAGAGATGAGCTTTCATGGGTTTTCAGAAAATCCCATTTGATGTATGATTTTCAAGTTTATTCAAGTTGTTTAAAAGCATGAAAGAAGAAATAAGTTTCTATGAATTTTTTACCTTCTCAAATTTTAGGAAACTCATTTTTCATTGGACTATTCTTATATATTCTCAGTTTAGATCCTAGGAGCTGCTGAGATTTTTGAGCATGTTTGAAAGGATTTGTTTGAATCTATTTTTGTTATGTTTTGATGGTTTTATTTAGCTTTGAGAAGAAAGAAATCTTTTATGAGTTTTACCATCTTGTAACACATATATTAAAAAGTTATCTCAGTAAGTTGTGTTATTAATTTTTGTACATTTCAAAACACTAGTGAATGTTATTTTTACTTCATAGTGTTACCATTTTATTTAACGGCTTTCAAAAAAAAGAGAAAGAAATGATAAATACAAAAAGCAAGTGTATATTAGAAAAGAAATATCCTTACAGCTCATAGTAAAGTAAGAAGAGAAAATTCGGACAATAACCAAAAAAGGAGGTTGGTTTGAAGAAAATAACCAAGAAAAAACGGATTTCAGAAAATGACCAAAGGATCCGCAGAGCACCCTCTGCGGATCTCTCTACAGCTCTGCGGATCCCTCTACAGCTCTGCGGAATGTGGGTTTTTTAATTTTTTAATTTTTTTTTTCATTTTTTTCGTTTTTTTTTTGCATTCATTTTCGTTTATTAATATTAATTTTTTTTTAATACACTAATACCTTATGTGATTATTATGTAAAACAATTTGACAAAGAAATGTTAAAAATAATGAAATTTTTATGTAATACGTTTGCTACCGGTGCATAAATAACTGTTGAGTCTAATTATGTTGCGTCTTGGGCTTTATGTTTTGTATCCGGATTGGGCCTGTCCATCCGTGTTTATCTGATAGGGTTATACTATAAATATGCATGCATGTATGCATTAGATGGAAATAGTTGATTTATTACGTTCATTGTTTTGTAACCCTAAACACCTCTACAGTCGAAGTTCTTAATCGAGCTCTTCTGATGTGTTGAAGTATTAATCATACGACATATTCAAAGCCATTCTTGTGTTCTTGATTACATTCTTAACTGTTTGCTTGCATAGAATCTAACGATCCTAATAGAACTTTGTTCTAACAATTGGTATCAGAGCAGGAGACTGTGTGATCAATACACATTCCTTCTGTATTCAGAATTCCTTAGGGTTTCCGCTTTTATCGTATAAATAGAAGTCGTCTTCTTCATATCGACGGTAACTCTGTTTCTAATAAAACCCTAATCTCAAGTTTACAGGTTCGATTCTAGCAAGCTCACCATGTCTCACGAAGATTCGCAAACAAATCCCATCAACATCTCAAACAGCATTGTATCTACAACCAGGATACCCATTCTCTACACTCAAGACTATGAAGTATGTGCGCATCACTTTGAAGACTACGTGGTTGGATCTGAAGATAATGGCTATCTCATCTGGGAAGCTATCACACTTGGTCCATTTGTTTCTTCACGAACGAACACAACAGTTAAGTCCCAAAAGGAATATAACAAGCTGGTGGCGGATGTAGAGAAGATGCCACATGATGAGAAAGACAAGTTGTTGTGTAACGTGAAGGCCATGAGAATGATCAGATTCGCCTTGCAATCTGACATTTTTCGATTAGTTGGATCATGCACGACGGCCAAAGAAATCTGGGATAGGTTGAAAGAACTTTATTCAACTGATGAAGATCTGGAACACTCCATTCAAACCTTGCTGCTGTCAGAATTTGGAGTTTTCGAACAGAAACCAGAAGAAAAACTCATACAAACTTTCGATCGGTTCAATCATCTCCTAAGTAAGATGATCAAGCATGGAATAGAAAGAAAGTTGATCGACCAGAAGGTGACCTTCATGAACGGTCTGAGACCAGAATGGATGGCTGTGGTTTCAACCGTGAAAGCGCATGAACAGTTTAAATCTTACTCACTGGCGAAACTTGTGGGAATACTTAAGTCCCATGAAAGTGTAGTAACCAAAGAAGCGAAAGTAGTTTCTGGTGTGGGATCACTGGCCCTAGTTTCAAAAGCAAAAAGCGTTGCAGAAGAAGAAGAAGAGTCTGATATGTGTGAGGGTGATCTTACAAGCGAGGAGTATGCTATGATGGTCACCAATCCAAAGAAGTTTGCTAGAAGAAAATTTCCTGTCAACAAGAACCAAAACTGGCAGGGAAGTTACAGTTCTGAAAAGGTGAAAGATGAAGTGAAAGTCTCTTCTCAAAAGGATGAAGACAAGAAAGAGAGCAAGCTTGCAGGAGACTCTGGGTTCGACTGCAATTACTGTCACGACAAGAACCACTTTACCAAAGATTGCATGCTGAGGAAAATGGCTGAGAAAAGAGAGGGTGAAGATGATGAGACGTACTACATGCGCAAGTTGGAAGAGATCAAGAAAAAGAAGGCAACTAACAGCTCTATGAATGCCTTGATTGTGCAGGAGAATGCAGGTGAAGATGAGTTCGGTGGCGTCGAAGTTTGGTCAACCGATTCTGAAGATGAAGAGGTGAGAAAGCCCACTCATGGAAAGGCTTATGTGGCAAAGGAAGTAGGTTCGGTTGGAAGGTGTTTGATGGTCACAGCTGGTGCATCAACCGAAAGGGAAAGTAAGGAACCGAACCTGACTGAGGACAAGTGTTTTGCTGCCAAGCCTGTGAGTGACAAGATTAACGACTGCGACCGGCTAATTAAAAAGGTACAATCCATCCTTGAATCACTTAAAGTTCCAATAACAGATTACGAAGAAGAATTAAATGAATTAAAATTTAAATTTTCTAACTTAAGTGGTAGTCTCATGCAAACTCGCTTAGCGAATTCTAACCTAACTGACCAACTCAGCAGGGTGTCTTCAAAAAGTGAGGAGAGAAGGATGTGGATTGAGCTGAAGGAGGCGGAGTTAATTAGGGCTAGGGATGAAAGTATTTATTTACAAAGAGACAATTTAAAGTTTTTAAAACAAAGGAATGTTTTTTGTTTAATTGCTAAGCGTTTATACTTTAATATTGCTCAATTGCATTTAAGTTGTGAGATAGGAAAGAAGATTCATAAGATGATGTTACCCTTCCTTGAATTTAAGGAGGATGAGGTCATAGCAGAATGTGAATCAGTAGTGTCCTCAGAAGAAAAGTCAATTCATTACAAAATCGGACTGGACAAGATAGAAACCTTCATTGACTCTAAGGAACATAAATGTATGCTCAAAGATCTTTTAGATGGAAATGATAGGTTGAAAATAAAGTCCGAAACTATTAAATCATTTGACTCGTCAAACGCAAAATTGATTTCAGAAAATAAAATGAATTTAGAAAATACTTCTGAATTTGATGAGGAAAGTGAGATGAGCGAAATCTCAGTGGAAGATGTTGTTGATTGCTCAGAGTTTATGAAAAGCGAAATCGAGAATGAGAAACCCCTCATATCTGAAAATTCGGTTGAGTTCGCTCGATTGTCAAAAGACAAGACAAAGAAACTCAAGGAAAACGCTATGGTCTACCAAAAGGTTCAAACGGTGCCGAATCAGGTGTATGCAGTTACAAGAATCACTACTAAACAAACATCAGAATTACAAATCTTGGTCGACAAAGATAATGCTGAAGGATGCGACGATTACTTCTGGTCTGCTCCTATCGACAACGCAGACGAAACCGTAGGCTTATCTGAGCAAACTTCATGGAGGGTTAAAGGAAGATATGTTGCTGAACCCATCAACAAACCCTCAAGTTTTGACAAACCAAGCACAAGTGGAACTAAAGAAATCCCTGAAGAACCGATGACAGAACCAGCTGTTCCAGCAAATACAACCAAAAGTCAAAAGGAGAAGCCAAAGGCCAGCTTCAATATCCACAAATCACAGAAGGAGTTAGCTGAACAGAAACGCTTAAGAAATCAAAGATACGCAAAAAATCTAAATGAGCGAAAACGTCACTGGGAATCTCAAAATCCCAACTACGTTCCTCCTCAGAAAGAATCAACGGATAGAGGAAAGGAAAAACTGAAAGGAAAAGAAAACTTCAGCCCTAATTCCTACTATTCTAAATCTCAGAACCGAAAGTCAAGTTTCGGTCCCCACGTGGGCTCACAGAACCGAAAGACAGGTTTCGGTCCAAACGCCAAGGCTTACAACAAAAAGCCTACTTTCGGTCCCAACAACAGCACTCAGAACCGAAAGTCGAGTCTCGGTCCTAAGTCTACTTTCGGTCCTTCTAACTCCCAAAGAAAATTAACTTCAATAAAGGATATAAAAGGCAAGGGAAAGCTTGATTCTGAGTTTAATGATAAGAAAAAGTCAGCTAACCCTAGGATTAAAAAGAATATTCCTAAACCATCTAACAACACACAAACTTATACACCAAAAATTAAACAAGATAAAGCTAAAATCAAGGTGTATACCATTAAAAGAAAAGATCAAACCACTCTCGTAAAAAGAACATATATGGTTGATATTTCTACTGTAATTCCTTTTTCTGTGAAAAACTCACCAGGACCCAAGAAACTTTGGGTTCCTAAATCTGCTTGAATTTGCAGGTAATTAGTGACGAGCAGTTCGATGATGAATGGTATATAGATAGTGGCTGCTCGCGTCACATGACAGGAAGAAAGGAAGAGCTGAGGGAGTTTCGGTCCCTAAAATATGGTGGGTGTGTAAAGTATGGCAATAACTCCTATGGAACAATCAAGGGATATGGTATGATAACCAATGGTGATTTCTCGATTCGCAAAGTGGCATATGTGGAAGGATTGCAGCATAACCTCATCAGTGTGTCACAATTAGTTGTGGGTACAGGACTGAAAGTATCATTTGATGATGAGGGCTCAGAAATAATTGAGAAGCAATCGAAAAAGGTTCTACTAAAGTCTGAACGCAAGGGAGAGATGTATCCTTTAAATCTCAACCCAATACGTGGAAAACCAGCAATATGTCTGCTGTCGAAGGCGAACACTGATGAAAGTTGGTTATGGCATCGTCGACTATCGCACCTGAACTTCAAAGACATTAATATGTTAGTGCTTGGTGATCACGTTCGAGGACTCCCTCTTCTCAAGTTTGACAAGGAACATTTGTGTGCAGCATGTGAGATGGGCAAACGAAGCAGAAAGAGCCACCCTATAAGAATCAATACAAAGATTATGGAAGCTCTTGAACTATTGCACATTGACTTATGTGGACCTTCGGCTATCGAGAGCATCGGTGGTAGTAAGTACATTCTTGTAATTGTAGATGATTTTTCATGCTTCACCTGGGTTTTCTTTCTTAAACAGAAATCAGATGCAACTCCCAAGTTGAAGACATTTATCAAGCAAGTGGAAGTGCAGCTGAGGAAAATGGTGAGGAATATCAGAAGTGACAACGGTCTGGAATTCAAGAATAACGAGTTTGAGGACTTTCTGACTGACAAGGGGATAACTCACAATTTTTTGGCCCCTTATACACCTCAACATAATGGGATTGTTGAAAGACGAAACCGTTCTTTGTGTGAGGCAGCCAGAACCATGCTTAGTTTCACCTCTCTTCCACTATATTTTTGGGCTGATGCAGTTGCAGCCGCGTGCTACACTCAGAACCGATCTTTGCTAAACAAGAGATTCTCAATTACTCCATACGAGATCATAAACAATTGGAAGTCGAATGTCAAATTTTTCCATGTGTTTGGTTCAAGGTGCTTCATCTTTAATTCAAAGGAGAACCGAAATAAGTTTGACGTCAAAGCAGATGAAGGAATTTTTCTTGGTTATTCACTCTCTTCAAAAGCTTACAGAGTGTTGAAAAAACGCTCCAAACGAATTGAAGAAACATATTACGTCACCTTTGACGATAATTACATGAAGAAAGTCCAAAGGAGTGAAAATGACTTAAGTGAAATATTTCTTGAATCTGGACAAGTCTCGGTTCCAAAATCCAACTTATTTGAAGAATACATTCGGTTATTTGATGAACCAGAGAAAGCGGCACACTCTGAGGCGAAAGCAGCCGATAACAAGATTGATAATCTCAAAAAGATTATAGATGAAGCTGCCAAAGAAATGGAAGGTGAACCTCCAGGTGGTCAACCCTCAACTGACTCTCCATTCAACAGCTCGCTATTTAAGGGAGAGAGTTCATCCGCACCAAAGACAAACGAAGTATCTTTCGAGCGGGAGATTCCAATTCCGTCCCCAACTCATAAAAGTCCAGGTGAAGGGGAACATACTGCTCCAACCCCACCCAAAAGTAGTCCAATCGAGGGGGAGAATCTAACTATCACAGAGGGTGCAAACTCTGTTGCTGCCACAGGTTATACTTCGCCAGTCGAGGGGGAGAAAGAGAATGCAACTGACGAAGGCGAGGGTGATCAATCAGAACTTGAAGAGGAAGTGAATGCTGAATTGGATCCAGCATATGACCCAAATTATCCTCCGTTAGTCAAATGGACCAAGGACCATCCCAAAGCTCAAATTATTGGAGAATCATCTGAAAAAGTACTCACTCGTTCACAGTTGAAAGCGAAACAAACTGCATTATTCTCTAAAGTTGAATTATGTATGTTTAATTCGTTCATCTCCAAGGTCGAGCCGAAAACAGTTAATGTTGCACTTGATCATTCTGATTGGGTTCAAGCAATGCAAGATGAGCTCCATGAGTTTGAACGCAACCGAGTTTGGAGGCTGATTCCTACACCAAAGGATGCTTCAGTAGTCGGCTTAAAATGGGTCTTCAGAAATAAATTAGATAAAGAGGGGAATGTCATTCGCAACAAGGCTCGGTTGGTGGTGAAAGGTTATTGCCAAGAGGAAGGGATAGATTATGAGGAAACCTTCTCTCCAGTAGCTAGGTTGGAATCAGTAAGAATCTTCCTTGCATATGCTGCTCACAAAAACTTCAAAGTTTTCCAAATGGATGTCAAATGCGCTTTCTTGAATGGAGAACTAGAAGAAACAGTGTATGTTGAGCAACCTCCCGGGTTCGTGAATGAGAAATTTCCTGATCATTTCTATGTGCTGGATAAAGCGGTATATGGTCTGAAGCAAGCACCGAGAGCCTGGTATGAAACTTTAACTCGCTTTCTGAAAATGTCGAAATTTAAGCAAGGTTCGGTTGACCCAACCTTCTTCCGAAAGAAAGAAGGCGAACATCTAATGATAGTTCAAATTTATGTCGATGACATTATCTTCGGCTCCACGAATCCTAGCTTAACGGCTGAATTCAGGAAGTTGATGGAGACTAAATTTGAAATGAGCGCAATGGGTCCGATTAATTTTTTCCTTGGTTTGAATATTAGACAGGGACCAGAAGGTATCTTTATTAACCAGGAGGCGTATACAAAGACCCTGCTAACAAAATTTGGCATGACAGGAGACTGGAAAGTGAAGGTTCCTATGGCATTTGGCACCAAGTTAACACCTTCTCTGGAAAAACCTGTTGTTGATGTAACACTTTATCGACAAATGATAGGGTCCCTTATGTATCTAACAGCTAGTAGACTGGACATTATGTTTTATGTTTGTTATTGTGCCAGGTTTCAAGCTAATCCAAGAGAACCTCACATGGTGGCAGTGAAAAATATCTTCCGTTACCTGAAGCGAACCTCATCTCTCGGTCTCTAGTATCCTGCTAGATCTGGATTCTTCATTCAAGCCTTTTCTGATGCTGATCTTGGAGGATGTGGTCTGGACCGAAAGAGCACTACAGGTGGATGTCAATTTCCTTATGGGAAACTTGTTAGCTGGCAGTCCAAGAAGCAGACCTGCGTGTCACTCTCAACAGCCAAAGCTGAGTATATAGCTGCAGCATCTTGTACTTCTCAAGTAATATGGATTCAAAGTTAACTAAGAGATTACGGGCTTAGTATGAAGAAGATTCATCTCTATTGTGACTCAAAAAGTGCAATAAGGATTTGTCACAATCCTGTGCAACACTCTAAGACTAAGCATATTGCACTTAGATATCATTTTATCAAGGACCACGTAGAAGATGGGAAAGTGGAAGTACATTTCTTTCGATCCTCTGATCAACTGGCTGACATATTTACTAAAGCCTTGCCTGAAGCGAGTTTCAATAAAATTTTACAAGGCTTGGGAATGATGGAAGCAGAGTCGGTATCGAATCCTTAAATCTGTACCTAAAAATTAGACAAGCGAAATGGAGCGAACGCTCGGTCTATTTCGGCTCCATAATTTTCGGGAACCGAAATGAACCGACCGCTCGGTCTATTTCGGCTCTGGAATTTTGAGGAACCGAAATGAACCGACCGCTCGGACTATTTCGGCTTCATAATTTTCGAGAACCGAAATGAACCGACCGCTCGGTCTATTTCGGCTCTGGAATTTTAAGGAACCGAAATGAACCGACCGATCGGTCTATTTCGCTTAATTCCTTTAAGATAAGGTTTCGGTTGTACATTTTGTTAAAAGTGTGTTTAATGCAACTTTATTTTCTTTTTCTGTTTTTATTATTTTTCAGAAAACTTCAAAAATCCAAAAATATTTTCTTTTTCTGTTTTTTTTTTTCAGAAAACTTCAAAAATCCCAAAATATTTTCTTTTTCTGTTTTTATTATTTTTCAGAAAGCTTCAAAAATCCAAAAATATTTTCTTTTTCTGTTTTTATTATTTTTCAGAAAAACTCAACCCTTAAAAATATTTTTCTTGTTTTTGTTCGTTTGTTTTGGTTTTGTGGTGTGTTTGTTTGCTTGTTCTTTTACATAGGTTCCAAGTATACCAGTATAACAGAGTTTGGAGCTAAGGCAGGTATAATCATTTAAATAAGAACTAGTTAAGGGTCCCTAGAAGCATGTTGTTGCATGTTGACCAATGCCTCTACGACTTTAAGCAGGGCCTTAATGATTCGATCTCTACCTATCGTTTCTTCCCAATCAGGCTGTTAAAATCAACATAGTCTAGAGCTACCTTACTCTTCTCATATGAGTTAAGAGTTTTTCTGCTTAGTCACGTCTATATAGCAGAAGGTACTTTCGGTTCTTTAGCCACCCTCCTTATATTCTCCATCTACTTTCGGTTCACCAACTGTAACCCTTGAGACTCTCGGTCTTTACCACTGAGGTTTATGGTTGCACAAAATCTGTGTTTATGATGTTAGATACGTATACCACGTACTGAGTGAAACCCACAATCCAACACCAACAATGAATTGACGGTGAATTATCATATTCAAGATGTTACTGGTTACCTAATGAAATCTCATTTTTATTTTTTGAGCGATCTTTTATGAATTTGTCTAACACCAAGGCTTTTTCTTCCCATAAAGATCCAGTTTATTTTTGTTTTTGAGATTTCTATAACTTCTTTAGTCATTATAAAATATATCCTACCTACTTGTTCAACAGATCACATCGGTCTCACAAGTACTTCTTCCAATGTTCGGTCTTATGTTAAGAGTCGACGTTCGGTTGAAGATAAGCCACCTTAAGCCTATGATTTAAAAAAAAAAACCTTTCAATGTTTCTCTACAAACATTTGATCGTTATTTCACGGGAACCCACACAAGCACTTCAAGTCTCTCTTGACTTTGAAGGAAGCGATTCTTGTCCGGAATCCCCTGCTTTATGTCTTCTAATAGACATCACTCACATCCAATACACATTTGCTTTATTTCTTTATCTTTTGTCACTCTATTGCACAAAAATTTTAATTTTCCAACATTCTGGTTGCTGTTGGTTCAATTTATGTTTATCTTTTGGCAAAACAGGGCTAATTCTGCATCTTGGAGCGAAACTGAATTTCAAACGACGATTGAGGATAAGATTTTGGGCGCGTGAATTTGAACGGTCTCTATACCCACGCGTGCTGACATATATCTGGGAGTAACCAACCTGTCACATCGCGCTTTTTCAGGCGACGTTTTAGTGACCGCGTCATTATCATGATGATTTTTCTCTCTCCTAGCAACGGTATATAAAGGGTTTCTACGTTTATTTGTCTTTTACCAGCACCAAATTCACTCAACTTACAAAGCAAGTTCAAACTGTTCATCTTCTTCCTTCGATCAACAATGGCGACTTCTTCATCAGTTCACGATCAGACAGCTTCGTCTACATTGCTTTCGATCAAGCCTAATCAGAACTTGATTATTGAACTCAATCCGTTTCTATACGACGCTTATATGCTACACGTGGTTGAATGTTTGAAATATTCACCATTGGTTATCGCTCTAACCCAGGTGGAAGCTGTTCCGATGTCCCTTTTATCGCAGGTTTACTCTACTTCTTCTTATGACAAGAACAAGGAATGCATATACTTCCAAATCCACTCTCATAAAGCTTCTATGTCAAAAGGGAGATTTTGTTCCCTTTTGCACCTGGCTGTGGATTCATCTGTAATTTCCCCTGACTTGATCACCACAAATCAACTTTTCTCAATGCTATATGAGATGGGTTACACTGACGTGCTTACCACGATAGCAAAGGTTAAGAAGTCGTGTCTACCGTCTCCATGGAATGGAATGCTTACTCTTCTTATCAAGAGTTTGGCAGAGCGAAGTGCTGGATCTGATGGCACCAGCAAGGGTTTTTTGACCCTTCTCTACGGTCTTTACAATGGTCTCAATCTTGATTACGGGAGTATTATCTGGTCTCAAGTAGTTCAAAGCCTCAACACGTCCACGAGGCATTCTGCAATTTCATGTGCACGATTATGGACCCTTGTTACACGACGGGTGATTAATCAGTTGGAAATTCTGATAATGAAGGATGCCATGGTTGCGTCTATTGTTACCTTTCACACCAAGAAGATCATAATTTCTGATCCAAAGAAGTTCCCTCACATTGGCTCTATCCCAGAGACAATGTACAGGTGTGTTACAACCGCGAGCAAGCTCTTCTCTGAATATCGAAAGATTCCTCCCACGGAACCGAGAGTCCTTTCTGCTGAACAGCAGGCTGCCCTAGCTGCTCTGGACAAGCCGAGTAATCGAGGGAAACGGACTACTACAAAGAAAGAGCCAACAGAAGATGCCAAGTCTAAGTCCAAAAAGCGAAAGTCTGAGAAAGGGGATTCTTCTAAACCGAAGAAAATTAAAAAGATGGCGAAAAGATCCAAGAGTCCTACTCCTCCCAGTTCTGAACACGATGAGGATGAGGAAGAAGAAGAAAGACATCATGACTCATCGAGAGGTAACACTCCTCCCAGATCTCCTACTCCAACCGAATCTCCTCATAACAAACTTCCAACCCCACCTCCATCACCGAAACAGACAGTTCCAGTTTCGGTTCCTCCTATTCCCCCACCAACCACTTCTCAACCCATAACTTCTTTACCACCACCACCACCAGTTTCTTCCATTCCTATTTCTACAACTCCAATTCCAACTCCTATTTTTTCCCAATATACTACCACTACCATTCCTGAACCGACAGTAAGAGTCAACGTATCTGATACGGGGGCTACTACTGAAACAGAACCCCTGGTTACTTCTACACCCCTTTCACCCTCACCTTCAACCGACTCCGGTGCCACTCTTGGTGGTGCTAATGATGAGTATGATTCTACATACTTCAGTCCCTATAGACTTCCTACTTATGAGGATGATGATGCTCCAGTCACAAGACAACACCTACAGAGCATTCATGAGAAGCTTGATAAATTGCTTGAGGACAGCAAGTCATATAGTGGTGTTGTGCTTAAAGCATTTTTGGATACAGCTCTAGAACAATACACCGATTCCATTGAAAAATCCACCAAAGCTGTTGATGAGTCTACCTCCTCTTGCAAAAAGGCCACCACTGATGTTACTGAAATTGTACATAGTACTCAGATTTTTCTTGAGTCACTTAAAGGGCATGCTGATACAAATGCAGCAAAGGTGACTGCTTCTGTTGATTCTTTGTCTAAGTCTCTTCAAGAAGAACAAACAAAGTTTGAGGATGTGCGTTCTTCCATCCAAGCCGAAAACTCTTCACTTATCAGTTCAGTGAATTCTAGACTTGAATCTCTTCACGCTGATCTGGCCAAAGAAAGTGCTTTAAAAGAAGAACTGGCTCGACAAACATCTATAGTTGAAGTACAGAAAGTGCAGCTCGCTCAAGCAGAAAAAGAAATTTCCTTGTTGAAGACCGAAAGAGTTGTTTTTCACAGCTGTGCAGGCGATGTGAAGGATATGCTCACCAACATTCTTGGTGCTCATGATCCTATCCTCACTTTGACCATTCGGAATCATCTTACTACCAAACTTCTTCCTGCCCTTGCATTGTTACACGATATGAAGGGTATTTCAGAGAAATTCGTTGCTCCAAAACATGGGGGAGAGGGTGCTCATCAACCGAAGGTTAAGACTGAAACCGAAACTGCTCAACCGAAGGTCAAAGTTACAACCGAACTGAAGGATAATGTAGCTTCAGGTTCTGGTCCACAAGAAAAACAAAACGAGATTGATGATGATAGCAATGATGAATCTGATGAAACTATTGTTGAGGCTCTCAAGCGAAAGAAGAGAAATAAAGAGCTTGATGAAACCTTGAAGGTTGCAAGGGACTCAGAGGAGAAGGAAAGGAGAAACAAGGAAGAAGAAGAAGCCTTGAATTGCAAGAAGGCCTTGTTTCCCTTATGGACTAAAGAGGCACTTATCAATCAAGCTATAGAGTTTCCAAGTATTTATTGGTTGGAACCTGTTGCATCGTTTGACTGTGATAACTCTAAGGACTCACAGTTCGACATGCCGATAACAAGAAAAGCATTCACATTTCACTGCTTTGATTCGACTGCTGAGGTTCCTTTTCCTCATTCAAAGGTTGACCGAGAGCTTACTGATTTCTATCTGAAGTATGGACAACCTCAGTACATGACATGGAGCGCACAGAAAATAATCATTGTCAAGGTACTGAAACCGACGTCTGCTGGGAGATTTGTAAATGTCAATTTCAAAATCACTCGAGGTTATGCAAACTCGGTGTCGGTTATTTCTCTAGCAGATCTTCCAAACCTAAACCCTCATGATTGGATTTTATTATTCAATATTCTGCTTACAAATCCGAGGGAATATGAACCGATTTTGGAACACTTGAAGAGGATGTTGGCTTCTTACATCCATGAGGTTGCGGCTATGGATCAAGAGATAGCGAAAGTGATGAACAAGAAACCGACCATCAAGCCAACACCGAAACCAGGAGATGTGAATAAGATGAAGATGGGCCAAATAGATACCAAACATCTCACTGTGATGTTTAGAAAAGCCGAAGCTGACAAATTTTTATTCGCTCTTGTTGATAAACATTTATTTTCAACTGACTGCTTGGAGCACATCATCAACATTATACATCGGTGCAAGCAGAACTCAGAAGCTGACAAGAAGAATTTTACTGACATGCTTCGGTGGTACATAACGTTCCGTCATCATTTGCTGGCTATCATTCCGAATGTGTTCAAAACAGTAAAGAAGACTTTTGCAGCTCAACCAAAGTGAGCTTTCGGTCCCATTGACGCAAAGGGGGAGATTGTTGAGTCTAATTATGTTGCGTCTTGGGCTTTATGTTTTGTATCCGGATTGGGCCTGTCCATCCGTGTTTATCTGATAGGGTTATAATATAAATATGCATGCATGTATGCATTAGATGGAAATAGTTGATTTATTACGTTCATTGTTTTGTATCCCTAAACACCTCTACAGTCGAAGTTCTTAATCGAGCTCTTCTGGGGTGTTGAAGTATTAATCATACGACATATTCAAAGCCATTCTTGTGTTCTTGATTACATTCTTAACTGTTTGCTTGCATAGAATCTAACGATCCTAATAGAACTTTGTTCTAACAATAACCTAATTAAAATTATACAAATATTCCATGTTTTTTGTAGGTTACAAAACATACTTTAGAAAACATATACAACCTTCATAATAAACATACTATGAAATAAACTTCATTCATTCAAATCGAACCACGGAAACTTTGATTTGTTTACGTTTTCTGTCCATGGGTTTTCTGTTGCTTGTGTCCCTAGGTTTAACGTCGCTTGCGTCCATTGGTTATCTGGCTATTGCTGCCATTGGTGCTCGGTGCAACCCTGCCATTGGTTCTGTGGCTCTTCCTGCGGTCAGTATTCGGTCCCTTGCGTCCATTGGTTATGTGGCTCCTGCTGCCATTGATGTTCGGTTTGTTGTGTCCATTGGTTGTCTGGTTGCTGTTGACATTGATGTTCATTCTGTTGTGTACATTGGTTGTCTGGCTGCTGCTTCCATTGTTGTTCGGTATGTTGCGTCCATTGGTTCTCTGGCTCATGCTGCCATTGGTTTTCGGGTCGCTTGCGTCAGTTCCTCTTCTTTCGCTTTTGTCCCACTCCCTGATGCCCCAGTACGTTTTTTACTTTTACTTTGGTTATTTGGAACGATTTCCTTACACGTCCTTGCATTATGAGCTGTGTTATGGCATCTACTACACCTTCTTATTTTTGGTTCCTCACCTCGAGAGGGAATACGATTGTTTTATTTTGGTCTACGGGCTTGACGTATTTCCATTACAGGAGGGTTAACAACAAGAAGGTCATCCGGAACCTCCCAATAACTAAGTTCTGAAAGAGGGTATACGGCCTGCTCATATGTTCTTTCATATGTTTCAATTTTATAAGCATCTATAGCCATATGCCCACAGTGATCAATTTTCAAGTGAGTTAAATCCATTATCACATGACCACATGGCAAACCAGTTAGTTGCCAATATCTTCAAGAACAAGTATTTTCCCTCAAATTCACTATGCCACCACTTTTGAAGTCATGCACTTGATATGTTGTATTGTCAACACCGGATACCGACCATCCTTGAATCCCCTCTTTATTTTTTTAACCATATCTTCAGCCCACTTCGTAAGTAATGTTGTACTTTTTTCTGTTAAAACAAACATATATTATTATATATGACATTTATCATATAATTGAAAAATAAACATAATCATACCTGCAGCCATCCGCCGTTTGTAAAACCATTTCTGCATAACTGCGTGAAAGAACTCAAGAAGTGGTAATATAGGCAACTTCCTTGCTTTATTTGATACATCATTCATGGACTCCACACTATTTGAGGTCATATAATCATACATCGTGGTAGGGCAATACGCTCTGGTCCAAACGTGGAATTTGACTGAGATATGTCGCTACATCATCTATTATATTACGAAGTCTCCCCCAATAGAATTCAAAGTCAGTGGTTTTGTAAGCTCTTACCAGCTTCCAAAACAAAATTGATGTTTTATTGTTTTTCCAAAGGTGTGGACTATGTTTCCTATTAGATGAAAAGCACACAATCCATGTTGAGCATTTGGAAAAACATTTTGAATACTTACAGCAATTGTGGGTGCCCTATCTGTGACCATTGTCGCACCTTCCACATCACCAATGCATTCATGTAGTTTTTCAAGAAACCATGTCCAAGAATTCGTGGTCTCTTTTGGGCAAATTCCATACCCAATAGGCAAGATCTGATTGTTGCCATCCATGGTCACTGCATGCAAGATGGTGCCTTTGTACATTCCCTTCAAATGAGCTCCATCCATAATAATAACTATTCTACAACACTCT
The DNA here is from genome assembly GCF_052849685.1 of Lactuca virosa. NCBI lineage: Eukaryota > Viridiplantae > Streptophyta > Magnoliopsida > Asterales > Asteraceae > Lactuca > Lactuca virosa. The sequence goes on from NC_136426.1 coordinate 202,730,448, forward strand.
CTAAAAGCACGTATCTGCAACAACAATATAAAAACCATTTATATATCAACAATATAATTTGTTTATAAACATTTAAGAAAATAACAAATATATTTAAAAATATATTACCGCGCATGCAATAGCGAAAAAGCAATACTCAAAACGATCCTCCGAATCATTTTTTATGTATGCCACAGCACCAGGATTATGTTTCTTCGGATTGTGAAAATAAACTGGAAGTTTGGAGAAACTTTCTTCCGGGGTCCCCATCATCAATCCCAGAGCAAATTCTCTAGCATGCCACGCTTTTGAATAACTCATATTTATTAGTAGTAAAGCATTCATATCTCTAATTATATCTTTAGGCTTCCAAACTCTCAAACTTTCTTGACCCATAATGTCATGCATTGTGGTTCCCACAACTTCGCTATTTACTTGCCTATGATTTGGGTGTATAAGCAACGAAGAAAATGTATGGTCGTCATTAAACGTCTTAATTTCAAACATTTATTTTCCTTTAATGAGAGATGCGTATAAACGCCAATGACAGTTTTCTTGCATACAAACAACCTGATACCGTGACTTTGAAGATTTTTCAACCTTTATCTGAAACTTTTCTCTAACAGCTTTCAATTTAACTGCAAACGCTAGCTCTATTTTTGTGTTATAGGTTTGATTGACAATTAATTTATCATTCGGACCTAAACTGTGAAATGGTCCAGGTTCAAGAATAGGTTCTGGACAATCAGGAATAGAAGGAATACAATACAATGGATTAAAAGCAGTTTTCTGTTTCGTGTCCTCATCATCCGACCATCCTTCATTTGATTTTTCCTCACATCTTTGATCATCAACTTCAGGAAATTCTCCAAACTCGAACAAATTCTGACGTTGTAATTCAATCATGCCCACTTTTGCTTCTTTATCATTATCTGATACAAAAGTATCATTATCAGATACAAACTTAGCAGTAACCGAAACTTTTTTTCATAACCCACTGGTACTTCATTTCCTCTTTCCCTTGAACAGTTTCCATCACATTGGCTTTCTCTACGACCTCTATTAGTTTTTGCTGGACTAAAGTGGTTGTTAACCACTGCTTGTTCTTCAGCTTCTTCACCTACCACCGTTAAATACAAATGCACCGTCTTCTTTGATTTAGACATTACATGGCTCAATTGAAATACATCAGTTTTATCTCCAAGCTCCATGACATACCCTAACTCCTGGTGCTTAAAAGACAAACATATATGACTATTTAGCACACCTACCTTACTTCTAACCATTTGTAATAACATTTCATGGTCAATGTTAGGAGGAAGATTTAAACCATAGTTTTTCACACTATTTCTAACGTAAACCTCATCTCCATTAACTAACTGTCAAGACCCTCCCGTACACAAAATAATAAAACTCATTTTACAAATCACTCTCCACAAACACAATGAAAAAAAAAACTTCTACTGGTAATTGAAACTCACAAAAACCCACTAAAATACTTCTATAACTTCTATAACTGATCCGCAGAGGTGTATATTGATCTGCAGAGGTGTACACGGATCCGCAAAGGTGTACACTGATCCGCAGAGGTGTAAACTGATCCGCAGAGGTGTACACAGATCCACAGAGGTGTACACTGATCCGCAGAGGTGTACACTGATCCACTGATAACAGTTATGTGGATTCCCAAACAGTTCTATGGACTGATATTAAACATAAGTTCATTATTTTTAAACTTTTTTTGTGAAATTTTTTACATAAATATAAGGTATTAGTGTATTAAAAAAATTAATATTAATAAACGAAAACAAAAAAAAGAAAAAACGAAAAAACGAAAAAATAAAAATTAAAAAACTCAAGATCCGCATAGGTGTTTCGGTTCCTCAGAGGCAAACGTATTACATAAAACATTTCATTATTTTTAACCTTTTTTTGTAAAAAATTTTACATAATAATAACATAATGTATTAGTGTATTTTAAAAAAAATTAAAAAAAAAATAATATTAATAACCGAAAATGAACACAAAAAAAAACGAAAAAATTAAAAAAAAATTAAAAAACCCACATTCCGCAAACCTGTAGAGGGATCCGCAGAGCTGTAGAGAGATCCGCAGAGGGTGCTCTGCAGATCCTTTGGTCATTTTCTGAAATCCGTTTTTTCTTGGTTATTTTCTTCAAACCAACCTCTTTTTTTGGTTATTGTCCGAATTTTCTCAAGTAAGAATGGTGTATATTTTGTCTGTCTATAGCCTATTGCCGACAATACAAAAAATTGAAAAAAAAAAAGATAAATGTGCATAGTGCACCTGACAAATGACAAAGCTTGTCAACAAAAGTCAAAAACAAAGGTGGATCCCACCTGGTCCAATCTCCTATGTAAAAAAAACACAAGAGTCGGCACCCAACAGGTCAACACATCTTCCCGGTAGTCAAAGACCTCCGAAACCCCGGCTTCTCTCGCTGGAACTTGGGCACCATCAACTGTTGCTCTCAGCCAAAAAAAAGGAGGATAATGGTAGTTGGCCTGACCATCTACAGTGTACACAAAAGTTTGAAGAGCAGTTAACAGTGCCAATTCGCCAGCATCGCTGACTAGTTTCCGTCCGCTACTCTATTTCCATCGTGACTGCCAACCACCACTATACCATCTCCTTGCTCACGAAAATCAACTACCACTAACATGTCCTCTGGCCGAACTAGCCCTCGCCGGAAACGCTACCCAACGCCATCGTCGGTCGCGCTCAGCCAATCGACGACAGCCTGCACGAAGCATCCCCGCCATCATCTTCAAACTATTTCCAACCTCTGTGTCTTAGATCTCCACCGTTGTCACCTCATGTTCAGACGAAGCGAACCGAAGACAACACCACCCGTCGATCCTTCATTAACACCAGCAGTTCGACCACCTTCAATCGCCGACAGCGCCCGCCAGCTTTCGCTTCTTGATTCCATGCTGGCAACCAGATAACAAGCGCAACCCAGCACAACCCACCATTGTCCTCACGGACATTCAACAAGTCGCGCAAATAGATTTGCGACCAATGAGCTCACCACTCGATCGCCTTCAACATCATCCATTCGTCAGACCATACCACAACTACAAGCACAACAGATGGCTCCATCGGATTGCATCCTTCTACCAACACAGCTTGGCTAGGCCTCCGATCGCCCTAGCCAGCGGACCTTCAACGAGTAACGCAATTGACTGGGCCGCCGGACCTCCAATTCCTCGATCTGTTGTGGGCGGCTGAAACCAAGTATCGTCGGTCTCCGTTTCCCAATAACGAAGATCCCCGACCACCTCCTGTCGACTCTCCAGCAATAGCAGCAGCAATACCGCAGGGAAATTCATTTCTCCGGTCTTCCTCTGTATCCAGCGGTCTCCGACGAAAGCGTCACAACCTCCAGTCGTTTTTTCCCTTTATCTTGAGTTTGGGCGTCTTTGTGAAATCGCGACTGATAAGCCAGTGCAAACCTACGGTCCAAAACTGACAAGTAATGTATAGTGGGCCCATCTATGCAATTCGTTTGTTGACTAAGGAGTTAGCAGCCCATATCTCACAAGCAGTCCACCAATTCATCTTGGGCTGATTTTAAATTAGCTTTTAATTTTATTGGACTACATCACCAATCCATCATGTGAGTGTTACATGGAGAGAAATTTTACCAATCAACCGTTCAAGTGCTGCGACTCGGCCAAGCAAAATCCAAATTTTGAAGATGCACAGCAGTCCAGACTCACTCATCGTTTTCAAAAAAAAATTAGCCATTTAATAATCACACACTGCAAGCTCCGCTTTCAGAATACGCGTTGCAGCCCTGACCACTCGACATTTTCAAAAAAGGGGGGATGAGTAGTACACTACTGCTACTCTATAAAGTGTTCCGAGAAATGATCACGACAGGAAATGTGAATCATTTAATTATTTCAAGAAAATATACTAACCCACAAATTTGATCCTGTTGTCTTTTCAGATAATCGTTCCATCCCTGCGACACTCAGAGTGTGCCAACAGCAAACTCGTGGAGCAAAGTCCGGTCTGTAAAGCATTTACAGGGGACTTGCGAAGGGTTCACCACTGACCAGTCACTCAAAGTTCTCATTAAGCGGGCATAGAAATATAACTCCCCACCCGGTGTTGGCTGCGGGTCTCGTCCCCCTCACCAGGGTGCGCGCGCGACGCTCAGAGCGTCTATTTCTATCAACAATAATTACGAACCAGAACAAGTCCGACGAAGCACCTCTACCAGTGGTGTCCCAGCGACCGACGACCCCTGTTTTCTCTATTCATAGTCGGAATCCAAAATCTGCAACTTGACCACCTTCTACGCCGATGACCCACAGAGCAGCTCTAACTTCAGTCACCATCGTGATACCTCCTGTAGACGACCACCATCTGATCTACCTTCAACCTTCAATCCAACAGGTCGATGTTCCCAGAAGTTGTTGCATCCATCTCCCCTGGCAAGCGAAAAACCTTGCTCCAACACCAATCGCAACCTTCATATTCCCGCTTCATCACTGGGCGCTAGTTGTCACTCCGATGCCAAACACTAACACCTGTTCCTCGATCACTGTTGTCGGCTGAAATCGAAGCACCAACTGCCGTGCCATCTCCCATCGACCCAATAAGCATGCATCGCCGATGATATGGCCGCTTCTATCCTTTTCTTAGATGACCCCCGGTGACCAGGAAACACCACTCGTCGACCACCGGTGAACTTGCGACCCTGGTTTCTCAGACGTCTTCAGTCGCCGACGTTGCGTCTCTTGGATTTTCCCTTTTGATAGATCGAGTTTTTAGGGTGCAGTTGGAAACTTGGAATAAACCCGCTTCGGTGAAAAATTGGTAAAAGAAGCACAAGCGGGTCCTATGTGATACCCTTAAACTGATTGGAACAGTTTAGGCACAGAAAAAAATAAGAAAGAAAAAAATGGCTTTGGCTTCTGATTATTTCAAATGGGCTGCTACCATTTTATTTTATTTGGGCTTTCTCTCGGATTAGGCCATTTGAACTATCTCAACAATTAAATGAGCCGATTTTGCAAGACGACAACCAACAATTTAACGTTGGCATGCCGCAAGCCCCGCTCAAAAGAATAGGCTTTCGGAATATATGTTGCAGCCTGGATTACTTAACAAAAAAAAGAAGGATAATAAGGGAAAAGACTTGGGCTCATTAGTCGAGCTCGACAATTTCATGTTGGGCCAAATCAAATAGATTTTGAGCTCTCTCCTAAACTTAGCTTCTTCAACAATGGGCTACTTCTACAAGGAAAAACAACTCAATGCTCGTATGTTCCAATTCAGTCTAGTTAAATTCGGCTCTGAAAGATATGGCCCGGCTAGCTCAACAGTTTCAAAAAAAATTGGGCCGATAATCGAGAGAACTGGGCTCAAATAGATCTATTTTTTAGTTTTCCTCGGAAATGAGCTGTCAAAATTTATTCTAGGCTCTTATGAAAAATGGACCTTTTCTAGTTCATTTTGGGCTCATCCCAAAGGGACTCCTCCTTGGGCTATTACTATTTTGAGCTCCCCCCCCCCTAAGATATTTTTTCTATTTTATTGGGCCACCTCTCAACTTATATGGGTAGGTTTTACAAGACAAAAGTCAAACAGTTACCGCAAGCTCTGCTCAACAAATATACTTCACAATACGCATGGTGTCTTCAAAGGAAAAATAGAAACAAAAAAGAGAAAGAGAAGAGAGAGAAGAGAAGTATGCTTTTGTTACTCCATGAAGCGTTTCAGAAGAAGATCATGGGCTGCAAGGAAGATGTTATGTGACTCCAAACTTCTGGTTTTCTTTTGGGCCGAGGCGATCAACACGGCGTGCTATGCCCAAAATTGTATCCTGATCAACAAGGCTCAGATGAAGACTCCATACGAAATTTTGTACGGTCACAAGCCATCTGTCAGTCATTTCCGTATTTTTGACTGTCCTTTCACCCTCCTTCATCTGGAATCCAACCCTAAATTCAATGCCAAAGCCTGCGAGATACACTAAAAGTTAATTATCTAGAACTGTGGCTGAATAACAAGTTCGTTGGTAGATCAAGTGGAAGAGGCGTTGGTTGATTAGGGATGAGACCCAGGTTCGATCCTCGGCACCCCCTAATTTTTTTTTAATGTACGCTGCTGTGCTACTAGGACGTGCACGTGTGCGAAGATGGCCGCACACGTGCTGGAGCTGCTGGCCGAGAACGAAGCTGGACCATACACGTGCGAGGCTGCTGAGCCGTACACCGAGCCGTACACTGAGGACCGTACACCTTCAACTAGCCGTACACCTTGAACATATGCGAAGAAAAACGACGTTTTTCACACTTTTTGCTTCAAAACTCGATCCAGAACTCGTTTTTATGAAAAATGCAAAGAACAAACCCCCCCCCCCCCTAATTTTCAGAGATCTATCCAAAAACGCAAAAATCCTTCAAAAATATGATCAAATAAGCTCCAAATCTGACAAAATTGATTGATACAATCCAAGCTCTAATACCACTTGTAAGTCCCAAATCTGCTTGTGTATCAATCAGATCCGTTTGATGGTGCGGAATCCCAATCAAACAGATGATGCCATATCAAAATAGAGAAGAAGGAGAAGAAGAATAACTTGAATCTATGATGTATTCAAAGATATGAGTGATGCTCCGTACACATTATATTCTTGATATTTGCATATTTAGCCTTATATTAAGTATAGATTTTTATCATTTATTAGCTAATTTATTGCATATCATGGACAAAAGATACTTAAAAGTATTTGAATTATGTTTAGAGTCCAAAAGCGAAGCTCGGAAGCAAAAGGAAGCAGGAGAAGCGGTTGGGAGCTTGGGAGTTGAGCAAAGAAGAAAAATGCTAAAAACACAAGGTACTCGGCGAGTAGGGTCGATTACTCGGCGAGTCGCATCGAAGATTCGAGAAGATAAAGACTCCTTGACTTACCGTGCTCGGGAATTAAGTGCTAGACTCGACGAGTCAGTCATGGACTCGGCGAGTCTGGGCGAATCTATAAAAACGACTCTTCAGATCGACACAAAGAATTTTGGAACCCTTGGGGAGAAGCAAGCTGCGAATTAGAGTCAGGAGAGATCTGGAGAACGGAGATACAACCCTAAACCCAATTCCGAAGGAGATTTGAGGCAAATTCACATCATTTTTACTTCAATCTATTGTTTTTTCATTATGTTAAGACTTTTAGATTTAGTTTTTGTGCTGTCAATTACCTCAATCATGAGCTAAAACCTTTTAACTTCTGTTTGGGGAGACAATATTGAGACTATGGTTTGATCTATGGTAGGATTGATTTAATATTGGTGATTTTGTTAATTCTAGCTTGTTAAAGAACCTTACGTGTGAATGATAACTATTTTTCTGTTAATAGGAAGATAATTAAGCTGCATGAACATCTCTTAATTGTTACCTCATATAATTTATGTGACCACTTTATTATATGACTAGGATTAGCGACTGTGAAACTAGAATTAATAGAAAAATAGGTAAATTCATGTGTGAGCTTGTGTGATGACCATCAACAAGAGGTTAATTAAAGGACCAAATTTGTTAACCATTACAAGTCTAAATTAACCCGAATAAATAACCTAGTGAATTGAATTAAATTAGACAACTGGCCACTGTTTGAGTTAGTTTGTTCTCTAAGGATTAGTGCAGCGAACGTGAATCTAATCACTTGAATCGGTAGCCAATAGAAGAATCAATCCATTGCACTATTGCCATAATATCAACCATAGGATCAATTGAGTTGAACTAAACAGAAGTTCCCTTCATTATTGAATTTAGTTGAATCTTTGCTTATCTAGTTTTTAGTTAATTAGTCTAAGTGTTAGTTAGTAAGTTTCTAGTCTTGGAAAACTAGAGAAAACCCCCTTTATTACTTAATTTTTAGATAATATTAGCTTTTAGTTTTAATTTTCCGTTCCCTGTGTTCGATACCCTACTTATTTAACTTTACCACAATTGATAGGTCCACTGCCTTTGTGTGTTTATTTTATAATTAAAAGTAGGATTAAAACTAGTTGGTTTCACACACATCAAGTTTTTGGCGCCGTTGTCGGGGAACGGTTCTAAATTAGCACTAAATTCTATTTTTATCGATCCTTTGTGTGAGATTTATCTTACACAAAGTTAATTCTTAGGTAATTTAGTAATTAGGATAGGTTTCGATAAATTTCTGTTTTAATTAGGAACTTTTCTGTTTTTGCCTTGAACTCGCCGAGTGCACTCGACGCAACTCGGCGAGTCCATCGCTGTTCACAGTTTTAGTTTTTATTTTATTTTTGTTCTTTTTACGCATTTTTCTTGTTTTATTTGCAGTTGTTTCATGACCCGAGGATCTGATACACCTTTGGTCCCTCCACTAGAAGACTCGGAGTCCGCCCTAAGGAAGAACAAAGAAAAATCCGTTGGAGAATCTACTTCTTCAAAAAGCTCGCCTTTGAAGAATCTTAAATCCATTTTCAACAAAAAGAAGAGCAGCAAATCAGGAGCATCCAGCACCTCTTTAGCAAGCGAAGACCCAATCAGAGAGAATACCGAGTACGAAACCGAAGGAGAAGAAGACCCTGCATTCGGGCACGTTTCCGATTCCGACGACGAACTAGCTATTCTCATGGCTAACATTGATGAAATCCCCATGGGGGAATGGAAGAAGAAGATGTGTGACGATACCGGCCCGGGACTTGTGCAACCCGCAATTCCCGCTACTACTACTTTCGAACTAAAGGGCCACATACTCGCTCAACTAAAGGAGATTCCCTTCTATGGAAAAGATCACGAAGACGCCTATAAACACTTGGATGAAGTCAATGATGTAGCTTATTACTTTAATGTTCCAAATGTGCCTCGCGAGACCCAGCTACTTCACATGCTTCCAGTTACATTCAAGGGTGCTGCAAAAGATTGGCTCAAGTCACTCCCTCCCGGGTCCATCACCACATGGGCTAAGATGAAAGAAGAATTTATTGACCACTTTTGCCCACCTTCTAAAATAGCCAAGTTGAAGAAGGCCATTGTTAACTTTGAACAACAACCCGGAGAGTCCCTTTATGAGGCATGGGAGAGGTACAAAAGTTTGCTAAGAAATTGCCCACACCATGACCTTAACAGCCAACAAGAAGTCTCCATCTTCTATGACGGAGTCAATGTCACAACAAGGCAATTACTTGACTCGCAAGGCCCGCTCACAAAGAAGCCACCCCCGGTGATCAAAGAATTAATTGAAGAGTTCTCTAAACATTCTAGAGAATACCATAACCCGAGAAATAAAGTAAGTAGGGGGTAGTGAACACGGTTAATGATGGCATGGCAGCAATGATGGCTAAACTAGACAGTTTAGATAGGAGAATGACAAAGATGGATCAAAAAATCCATGCTATCCGGGTAGGATGTGAAAATTGTAGGGGACCTCACTTAACTAAAGAATGTGACTTGGATGAAAATGGAAACAAGAAGGCGCAAGTATTCTATTCAAGTGGCGACAGATATGATGAAAATTGGCGGAAACCCAAGAAGGAATGGCTCCCGTACGAAGAATACAAAAAGGCAAAGGAAGAGAAATACAAGCAAAAAGAGAGGGGTTTCTATCAAAAGGATGAACCGGCTGTGGAAAGGAAAGCTAATTTGGAAGAAATGTTTACTAGATTTATAGCTGCGTCCGAGAAGAGACACAATGATCATGATGCTGCAATACAAGAGACCAGAACAATACTTAGGAATCAGCAAGCATCTATTCTCAACATTGAAAAACAGCTTGGGCAACTAGCACATCAAGTGAACGAGAGAAGACCGGGTGAACTTCCAAGTAAAACCGAGAATAATCCGAGGATGGAGAATGTGAATGCTATAACATCTATTTTTAGAGAAATTTTCACTCCTTTGACCCCTGCACAGAAGGTCTCAACTAAGGTGCCCGCAGAAAAGACAGAAGGGTCGAGTTCAGCTAAACCCGACACGACTCGCCGAGTCCCTCTAATGGACTCGACGAGTCCAAGGTCTAAAGACAGAAATGCTGTTTACTTAAAGACTTACAGGCCACCTTTGCCATTTCCAATTCGAGCCATACCTGATGAAAAGGCTAAAGCATATAGAACTTTCATGGAACATGTTAAAGCCCTTCAAGTCAACATCCCATTTGTTGAAACGATGCTTCAAACACCTAAATATTTAAACTTGCTTAAGGGTCTCTTTGCTGCTAGAAAAGATATGGCTGAAGTAGCGGAGTTAGTATTAGATGAGCTAACAGAAAAGAAGGGCGATCCGGGAAGCATCTCGATTCCTTGTCAATTTGGAAATATACTTGTTACTCAAGCATTGACCGATTCGGGTGCAAGTATTAATCTAATGCCATACTCTTTCTTCAAGAAGTTGAATCTACCGGAGCCAAAGCCTATTAATATGAAGATCCATCTAGCGGACAAGACAATCATTCGTCCAAGAGGTGTTTGTGAAGATCTTCTCATAAAAGTGGACAAATTTGTATTCCCCGTGGATTTTGTAGTGCTTGACATGGAAGAAGACCCCAAAATTCCAATTATTTTGGGAAGACCATTTTTGAATACCGCATGTGCATTGGTAGATATGTGCGAGTCGACACTAACATTGAGGGTAGGAGATGAGTCGGTAGTGTTTAAGGCTATACAAGAGGTTAAGCAAGAAGAAACAAGAGAAGAATAAATTCCCTCCATTGATTTGGATGATGAAATACTACAAAAAGAACTTGCACTCTTACAAAAAGAAGATCCAAATAAATTTCTACTATCGTCTGGAGGAAATGGTGATGCTGAGAAAGACTTAGAGGAGATAGAGAAGCTGTTGAAGGGAACTGATTCAGAAAAATCGATGGAAAGTGAGGAATGCACATCGATTCGCCGAGTCGAATCGACAGACTCGACGAGTCCAGTCGAAAAGTTCAGAAGTGTGGGCAACCTTGACCTGCTATTTACCAGTCCAGTGTCTGATCTTGTCATGAAGATTTTTCCAGATCCTTTGGAAGGTCCAGCAGCAAAAAGCGAAAGTGTTAAAAATTATTGTAACTTCCAAAATGTTCAAGTAGCTTGCCTTGATACAATGATACAAAGAGATGAAGAAAGGCGACTTGATAAGGAGGCAAGCTTGGAAGAAAGGGAGAATACAAAGGCTGGGAGTGATGATAACTCATCCATTGAGTCACATGCAACCAAACCTCGAGCACGAGTCTTTTCCAATTATGAAGTAATTACGTTTGAAGAAGGAGAAGTACAAAAGATGGGGCCAAAGAATGGGGTGAAGAAAAAGAAGGTTGGGAAACGGAACATGCATGCAATTGAAGAAGATGCCACAAGGAAAAAGATAGAAGAATTGAGACGGGCATATAAGAGGAAGATACACGCCTACAAGACAAAGTATAAACCGCAAAAGATTAGGCGTGCATTCCCGATGCAGGAAAGTGAAGAAACGTAGATGAGAGGGAGGCAACCCGTTATGAGAGTTTGTTTTCTTTCTCGTTTTAGTTTTTGTTTTGATTTTCTTAGGACTTTTCTGTTTTCCTCTTCTAATTCATCAAAAATGTTTGCTTGAGGGTACGCATGGTCTGAGTGTGGGGTGGATTGAACAATTTTTATTAATAGATGACAAAATGATGTAATTTTTGAGATGTTTGCAAGTGACTCGGCGAGTTAGTATACTGACTCGACGAGTCTATTCAAGTCCGGATACCTTTCATTCGCGACAAGACTCGACGAGTCTGACCCCGACTCGACGAGTCGACCATATTTACTGAAAAAATAAAAACATTTTCTTTTACAACCGGTTAAACTAGATTTTTAACCCTAATTTGAAACATAGTATCAGCCGACACACTCGACGTGCGCCCCTTTCCCTCTCAAGCATTCATCCGTCTTCTTCCAATTTTCTTCAAATTTCATCAAGCAAGGTACTTAATTTCTTCTTTGTTACTGTCAAAGTCATGATCTTTAGATGATTAGTAGAGTCGATTTGATAGAACACCCGTTTTTGAAATTTTGTAAATTTTTATGGTTTTGATTTTGGTTTAATTATGGTGTTTTGGATGGATGTTCTTGCCCTAATACACCTTATGCATATTCCTGGACAAACCCTTGGACCAATTTTGAGTTTTTATGGGTGAATTTTCACTGACCCGTCGACTGACTCGCGCAGTTCATCAGACTCGCCGAGTCGTTCATGGACTCGACGAGTCCTGTCGGGAACCCAGATAGATTCTGTTTTAAAGTGTTTCTGTGTTTTCTGGATTGTTTGTTATTTGTTTTGCAGGAACATTTTTTCACAAGGTCAAAGCTCTCGGGGAAGTCAAGGGGATTTTCCTTGGTTGCATTTTCCACGAATCGACTCAAATTCAACAAGGAATAAGTGGAAGAAGAAGCTTGCGGAACTCCAGAAAAAAGAGATTTGTGCTCCCAATACAATTGATTGGGAATGGCTGGGGAGAGTTCGTTACGAAGAGGAGTTGGCTCCTTATATAGTCAAGACATTTGTCCATAATGGGGTATCCATCACGTGTGATGGATGGAGTCGTGTCTTCCGTATTCAGGAACCGATCTATCGTGAGTTGTGCTTGGAGTTCTTTTCCACAATACATTTCCAGGGTGTGGATGATTATTATAACCCCGGAAGTATTACTTTTTGTCTTGGGGGGGGGGAGGTTCGTCATTGTTCTATGGTTGAACTAGCTTGAAGATTGGGGATATATGACCAACGAGTGGTCAACACGGATGCATTTCGTACCTTTTTGGAGCATTGCCATAAAGCATTTCCGGATGGGATCACAAGTTCAAGTTGGTGGAACACCATTGCCAACAAGGTTTACATTCCGAAGTTGGCTCAAGAAGGGAGCATACGATCACCTACGCATCGCCTTATTCACCGTCTTATTTCAAACACCATTAACCAAAGGAAAGATGATGACAAGGTTTCTAACCTTGATGTTTTCTTTCTTTGGAGCATCATTACACCTAATACTTTTTGCAACATTCCGTGGTGCTTAGCTTCGTACTTGGCGGAGGGAGCGGTCAAGGATCGCAAAACTTCAAAAATTAATGGTGGCATGTTCGTGACACGCTTAGCCCATTCTTATGGGTTAATGACTAGTGGTGCTTGGAACTTGCTAACGGAGATCCCGACATCTCCCTTTAATCCTATTCTTTTTCGCAGGGCACGCATCATTGAGGATTATGGAGGGGGTCATTATGCTATCCCACATGACGATCCGGTGATCGGGCCCGAGGCACCGGGACAGAGGGTTCGATCAAGACGTGCACGAGAAGTGGAAGAGGAACCGCCGGTGATTCCGGTGGATAATGACGATATACCAATGGATTGGTACAATGTCGAGATGAGGCGGCTGCAAGACCAAATGGCGAGGGGTATAAATTTTAGCAACGAATCTCACGTGCGGCTTTTTGATCATTTTCATATTCCACACATTGATGGGGGTAACTTCCCCTACATTCCATCTTGGGACGAGGTCATTAACGCAAGGCGGAGTGGAGCTGGTGGGAGCGGGGCTGTGCATGGCCATGATGAGGAAGAGGATGATGATTAGTTTTTTTGTTTTGTTGAACATTTTTTATTTGTTTTTGTTTTGTTTGGTGTGTTTTGAATTCTTAATTAGGACTTAAACTTATGTGCTTGATGTTTTATTTACCTTGGCTTCTTTCAGAATTTGGGTTAGGAAATGCTTGCATAAGGAGTCTAGAGAATGTGAGAACAACATGGAAACGAGTCAAGAAAGGTCGACGTATTGAGTCTAAGTGTTTAGTCCGGTCCTAAAGGGTTTATGAGTGAATGTTTACTGAATCAACGGGAAGTTTTTTTTTTGAAGTCCATTAAAAGCTGGATTCAAGACAGAATTTAATTATTTTCCGCCCAGCGATGACTCGCCGAGTGAACTTAGCCTACTCGACGAGTCGCAGTATATTTCCACGACTTCAAAATTACTGCGCCATGACTCGACGAGTCGTTCATATGACTCGACGAGTTATTCATTTATCTACCACAAAGGCTGATGATTTGATGCTGTTAGCTACACCAATTGACCACTTTATCTTTGTAATCAATTCCTGAAGATTTTACGGTATCTTTCCTGCACATTTGGAGCTACCCACATGCGATTTGATGCCCAAGTCATGGATGAGCTATTCCCATGACTAAAGTCAATTGAAGTAGGAGCTTAATAGAAGATGATCAGTCTAGTGACTGCTACCCCAGGGGAGTTTGTTCCAATTCCCTCTATATTTTATTTTTTATTTTTCTTTTCATGCATTACATGCAATGAGGACGTTGCATGAATTAAGTGTGGGGTAGGGGATTGGTTACATCTTAGTAAATTTAGGTATATTTTAAAAAAATTTGCATACCAGAAATGTTGCTTAGGACTTAATTTAGAAAATTTTGGTAAAAATAATTAGGATTCCATGTTGGAATTATGTTGATAATTGCATGAAGACCCAAATGTTTAGTTGAGCCTATATACGTTCTAGTGCATTTGTGGCTTCCTTATTCCAGTGAAATCATGGGACAAAAACACAACCTCGCTTAGGCCGAAGGATGCAATATGTTTAGCATCGTGTACCAGAAATGTATCCAGGAAAATTATTATTTTAGCCAATAAAGGATGAAGTTGAGCGCCCCTGCTTAAGCATGTAGGTTTTGAGTGAAAAAAAGTGAGGTACATGTAAAAAAAAAGAGAGAGAATTACAAGAAAAGTTGTAAGAATTTTGGAGCAGTTAAAGTAAAGATCAAAAGATCAAAATTCCGAAGATTTAAAAAGTTGAAGATGCCAAAAAAATCAAACAAAGAAGGTGGTGAATTCAAAGAAATCAAGATCAAATTATCAAAGAAGTGAAGAATTCCAATAGCTCCATAGTGGTATCGAAAAGTTGTAATTTTCTAGATTATGTATGTTTGGGTTGCTCAACCAAAAATACCTTGAGGATAGGAGGTTTTCTGCGGATGGATTCGGAGGGATGCATAAAATGAGCATTGTTCGGGATAAGTGGGTGAATGTTTATGAGGATTGTAAGTATTTGGAATATTGGGGGGTTTTAGGGAAATTTTAGACACAAATGCACGCGTTGCGGTCTTGGCATAATGGTTGGGTTCGATTGGAGTTGTCCTATGTGATTCTAATGTGCTAAAACTCAGTTTTGCTTGGGGGCAAGCAAAAGTCAAGTGTGGGGTATTTTGATATTTGCATATTTAGCCTTATATTAAGTATAGATTTTTATCATTTATTAGCTAATTTATTGCATATCATGGACAAAAGATACTTAAAAGTGTTTGAATTATGTTTTCAGTCCAAAAGCGAAGCTCGGAAGCAAAAGGAAGCGTTTTTATGAAAAATGCAAAGAACAAACCCCCCCCCCCTAATTTTCTGAGATCTATCCAAAAACGCAAAAATCCTTCAAAAATATGATCAAATAAGCTCCAAATCTGACAAAATTGATTGATATAATCCAAGCTCTAATACCACTTGTAAGTCCCAAATCTGCTTGTGTATCAATCAAATCCGTTTGATGGTGCGGAATCCCAATCAAACAGATGATGCCAGATCAAAATAGAGAAGAAGGAGAAGAAGAATAACTTGAATCTATGATGTATTCAAAGATATGAGTGATGCTCCGTACACATTATATTCTTGATATTTGCATATTTAGCCTTATATTAAGTATAGATTTTTATCATTTATTAGCTAATTTATTGCATATCATGGACAAAAGATACTTAAAAGTGTTTGAATTATGTTTTCAGTCCAAAAGCGAAGCTCGGAAGCAAAAGGAAGCAGGAGAATCGGTTGGGAGCTTGGGAGTTGAGCAAAGAAGAAAAATGCTAAAAACACAAGGTACTCGGCGAGTAGGGTCGATTACTCGGCGAGTCGCATCGAAGATTCGAGAAGATAAAGACTCCTTGACTTACCGTGCACGGGAATTAAGTGCTAGACTCAACGAGTCAGTCATGGACTCGGCGAGTCTGGGCGAATCTATAAAAACGACTCTTCAGATCGACACAAAGAATTCTGGAACCCTTGGGGAGAAGCAAGCTGCGAATTAGAGTCAGGAGAGATCTGGAGAACGGAGATACAACCCTAAACCCAATTCCGAAGGAGATTTGAGGCAAATTCACATCATTCTTACTTCAATCTATTGTTTTTTCATTATGTTAAGACTTTTAGATTTCGTTTTTGTGCTGTCAATTACCTCAATCATGAGCTAAAACCTTTTAACTTCTGTTTGGGGAGACAATATTGAGACTATGGTTTGATCTATGGTAGGATTGATTTAATATTGGTGATTTTGTTAATTCTAGCTTGTTAAAGAACCTTATGTGTGAATGATAACTATTTTTCTGTTAATAGGAAGATAATTAAGCTGCATGAACATCTCTTAATTGTTACCTCATATAATTTATGTGACCACTTTATTATATGACTAGGATTAGCGACTGTGAAACTAGAATTAATAGAAAAATAGGTAAATTCATGTGTGAGCTTGTGTGATGACCATCAACAAGAGGTTAATTAAAGGACCAAATTAGTTAACCATAACAAGTCTAAATTAACCCGAATAAATAACCTAGTGAATTGAATTAAATTAGACAACTGGCCACTGTTTGAGTTAGTTTGTTCTCTAAGGATTAGTGCAGCGAACGTGAATCTAATCACTTGAATCGGTAGCCAATAGAAGAATCAATCCATTGCACTATTGCCATAATATCAACCATAGGATCAATTGAGTTGAACTAAACAGAAGTTCCCTTCATTATTGAATTTAGTTGAATCTTTGCTTATCTAGTTTTTAGTTAATTAGTCTAAGTGTTAGTTAGTAAGTTTCTAGTCTTGGAAAACTAGAGAAAACCCCCTTTATTACTTAATTTTTAGATAATATTAGCTTTTAGTTTTAATTTTCCGTTCCCTGTGTTCGATACCCTACTTATTTAACTTTACCACAATTGATAGGTCCACTGCCTTTGTGTGTTTTTTTTATAATTAAAAGTAGGATTAAAACTAGTTGGTTTCACACACATCAATTCTCTCACACACACTATTCTTCTCTCTAGTTTTCTCTCTCTAGAATATGCTCTCCTTCTCTAGCCTCCTACTCCTCACATGCACTCCTCACTATATATATATATATATATATATATATATATATATATATATATATATATATATATATATATATATATGATACAGTTGGCCGTACATGGGTTTACGGCCGTAAACCCGTGTACGACCGTACTCACAACCGTAAACACATATATAGCCGTAAACACCGAGCTGTTTACGGTCCTAGACATAAAAATACATTTTCCTAGAAACCAAAGTATAAACCATAATTTTGAACCAACAATCTCCCCCTTGTTTTATAGTTTTCTTTTATAATTGACCCAACAAGCTCCCCCTAAAAAGTAGCTAGCTTTTCTTGTCAATCTTCATTGGGAGCTTGGCTTCAGCATTAATCTTCAAATTCTTCAGAACTTCAAGATGAACATGATGAATCTTCAATAAATGACTTCATCTTGAGCACTTGGGCTTTTCTTCAGAATTTGGCAATGAACGCACGTTGGCTGAGGAGGCTTCTTGAAAATATTCTTGAAAGATAGCGCTTTCAGCTTGAGAATCTTCAGAGAGAATAGAGAACGAAACTTCTGGATCACTTCAGCAGGTACAAGATAGCAGAAAATTGATTGAGGAGGCTTCAATGCAATCTGTCACATAATCTTCAATTACAGCTTCACTTTGCTTCTGGGGTAGAAAAATTGAATGTTGAAAGAATAGTCTTCATTTCTTGCTCCTTTGAATGATAATTCTTCGATGATCACGGATGAAGCCTTGGCTCAGAAATTCTCTGATACAGTCTCCATGAGTCTTATCTACATCTGAATTCACTTTTTAAGACAAAACAAAACTAAAACAAAACTTAGTACACAATATTTTTGGATTTTTTTATATTTTCTGAAAAAAATAAAACAGAAATAACACTAGTTTTTTTGGATTTTTTTTTAATTTTCTGATTTTTGTTTGGTTTTTTTTTAATTTTAATTTTTTTTAATTCTCCCCTAATTTTTAAATTAGAAGAAAAGTATGAACAAATTTAACAAAAACAAAAATAATAGCTAACTTTAAGAGTGATTTGGGATCAAAGTTTTTTAGACAACATTTATCTGTTTATCAGTACCTCTCCCTTCATGAATAGATCTGGTCAATCGTCGGTATTGTGGTCCACTTAAACACGAGATATTGTGACAAAATTAGGACATACTACAAGTGACAAGACAATGTGATCCTATGTTCCTAGATAATATTCCTAAAGGACCATTCAGCTGATGACGACCAAAGATATTGTTGTCCACCTAAATTGAGCAGCGAGATCTACAGACAACCTAGTGATTGTTCAATGTTAAATGTACTAGAACATCCGCTTCCTGACATACCCCAATAATCAGGAACTTCCAAAGTACTCCTTACTTTAGGTGAGTAGACAATTATTATGAGAGAAGTCAGATTTAGAATACATAAGCTATACACCCAGGTCGGATCTCTTCCAATCTCGCAGAGGGTGAAACATATGACTAACCAGATTTAGAGGGATTGAGAAGTAGAATGGTGCATATGTTGTGTACTAGGTCGGATGTATTTCAATCACGCAAAGGAGACAGCATATGACTAACAGACAGGAAGAATTGCATAGATAGAAGATGCTGAGAAATAGAATTGCATATGTTGCAGTCCAGGTCGGATGTATTTCAATCACGCAGAGGAGGAAACATATGACTAACAGAAAGAAAGCAAGAAAATAATTTCCTACAGACC
Source organism: Lactuca virosa (assembly GCF_052849685.1). Classification (NCBI taxonomy): domain Eukaryota; kingdom Viridiplantae; phylum Streptophyta; class Magnoliopsida; order Asterales; family Asteraceae; genus Lactuca; species Lactuca virosa. The sequence goes on from NC_136426.1 coordinate 202,749,277, forward strand.
TACTTTATCGGAATTCCCCAGTCGCCCCATCAATACCGGAATTAAGGACAGAGTCTGTACATCAAGGAAGAGTTAAACCACAGTTCTAGATACAGATTATTTAGTGTATCCGCAGATTCTCATGTATATCTCCCTACTCAACCTATCTGAGCGTCGTATTGTCAGGCTAAATGGATCTATCTAGGTCAAGATTTTTCAAGTCTCTAGATTCCTTAAGTTCCTCTATGCCTAGTCAAGTCCATTTTAAACCTTTCGTGCCTACCATCGCATTGAACACAGGGCCTAGTGTAAGGTCCTCAATACAAGGATCTTAACCAGTGATCAATCAAACAATAAGAAATGAGTAGAAGAAGAATAAGGATCAAGCTTGCACACGTTTAATAACTTAAAAACGTCAAGTACAACTCGATAACCGTAAACTCGACTAACTGACTGACAGTACTTCTGACAACCACTGACAACAACCACTTCTGACAGACTCTGACAAGCTATATATAGTAAGACAGACCGTAAACCCGTTTACGGTCAGGCAGACCGTAAACAAGTTTACGGTCACAGTAAACCGTAAACACACTATAAGCCCTATAACAACCACAAAAGCCTTATACCATCAATACAATTAAATGCCTAGCCCAAACCACAAAATAGGACCTTTCAATCTCCCCCTTGGTTTGGGACTAGCTTGACTTAGTCCTTGTCAACAAGAATAACATCTGATTTGCCCATCACCCTGTTCCACATCCTTTTGTTGATGATATCAGCAACCATGGAGGTATATTCTTTAGCAGCTGGCTCAAAACTGTCTTCTGCAACCTTGATCTGATGAAGGTTCAACTGATGAATATCCCATCTCCCAAACTGAAGCAGATCTCTTTTGTCATATAATCGAATACATCCATGTTGAAGTTTTATGACGGCAGAGGCTGTAGTTTCATCAAAAACCCAGAAGAGCATGGACTTCAAAGATCCATCTGGATAATTCTGAAGCACGGGAATCTGTCTTACTTGTCTAGTAGCAGGCCACATCACATTTCGAATAGGACGTTCAATTTTGGGATCAAGTACACTTGGGTATAGTTTGATGATTGACTCTGTAGTCTTCATTGAAGGAAAACCCTTTTTCACTTGATCTTCCAAAAAGAGCTTGAATTGTGTTGCCTTGGGATTTTGAGAAGGATTTGCAAAAGGAGCTTTTGATAGTTCTGTAAGATCAACCCTGGTCCAGGAATGGAAATCATGAACATCTTTATAATATTCTATGTTGCCACTCTTGCGTCTCACGAGCCACATGTCTAGCGTATCATGAAAGCCCCATGAGATGATTCCTGACCTATCACCATATGTGTCTCTAAAACGGTTTTCTTGAAGGTCTGTGACGGTGATTTTTGGCTGATCTCCAGGAGCATTTTGATCTGAGCTCTTTTTAAACAGGAGTTGACCTTTCTTAACTGCTTTAGCCAATTTGGCGCGTTTCAGGGCTTCGACATTTGGAGCTTGAGCTGGTTCTTTTTCAAAACGATCCACAATTCGAGATGTTTGAACAGGTTGTGGCACAACAGGAGGAGCTTGGGAAGGCAGATACATCCTTGACTCATCAACTGATGATTTGAACTTATCTCCAAGTTCCTCTTCCAATTTCTTCTTCAAATCAAAGAATCTGGCAATGAGGAGACCAAAATGAGTCTGAAGATCAGTGATCTGATTTGTCTTTAGAGTCTTGTCCTCTTCAAAATCAGGAACTTGAATCTTAATCTTGGTATTCTCAGTCATACGATCAGCTACCCGAATGTCAAGCTCAACATTTTTCTGATTAAGCACATTAATTTCCTTTTGAAGTTCAAGAATAGTAGGATTATCTTCTCCAGAGTGGCCTTCCCCAATAGAAATCCCTTTAGCTCGGGGAGAAGGCACTAAGCTTTGTTCTTTAGCCAAATGCATAGAAAGCCTCACAGAGGCAGCATCATGTTCAGGCCTAAGAGGATATGATCTCTGACCGGCTGATGAGCCGCCAACTTCATGAATTGAGCTTGGATCTTCTTGTGATTGAACGGATTATTCAGAGGCAAGAGTAGTTGAAATAGGAGTCACAGGTGCTTGAGCTTTTTCAGGAGTGAGCACTCCCGGCCTCGGATCATGTCTTCTTCTTTTTAAAGGAGGCTGGGAGGTCAGAGTTGTCAATGGATCACTCATAAGAGGCTCAGTGATAGGACCAACATTATCAAGGGGAGGAAACCCTGATGATGTATCCATTGGAATTGAAGTATCGGCCATCTAGATGGAAGTAGGAGGCGTCGTTTTTTGATCATCTTCTTTCTCCCTTATCTTCGTTGTTTGATGAACAACATCATCGATATTGTCAAAAAAGTTGTCGAATTTAGCATTTGGCAAAGGGTTATCATTGACTCCAAAATTCATAGGAATGTCATCTTTTTCAAAACCCGATAAATCGATATTTTCAAAAGAATTATCTTCTCCTTCTTCAGTTTCAGTCATGACCTCCATTGTTCCTTCACTGTAGTCACTATCAACCCGCACGGATTGTAAATTATGTTCTTCGGCCACAATAGCACTAGGAATGACCACATCCTCTTCCTTATCAGAAACTGAGATCACATCATCTTCTGGAATGACAGTTTCTTTAGTTGAGACACACTCTGATGATTCATGAGATTCATAAGCCTCACCAGATTCAGGGAACATACCAAACTTTTCAAGAGGATACTTTCCTTGAAAGTTGATCTTTCCTTTCCTGTTTTGCTTGATAAGACCTACTGTGTTCGGTCCAAGGGACTTCATGTCAAGAGTGTATCCAGCCTTGATAATCTCCGGAAATTGTTTATCAATAAAGGCTTGAATAAATCTTGGATACAGCAAAAAAATTTCCCTGACCTTTCCGTTGGCATTAGCAGACATCTCTTCAAATATAAACCTTGAGAAATTGAAGTTAATTCCAACAGCCATAGCAATGATGACTTGAGTGTTACGAGAGGAAATCTCATCAAATCCTGATTTTCTCCCAGATATGCAACTCACGAACACATGAGCCAAAAACCTCCAATAGGGTGGAAGCAGCTTCTTGAATGTCGGTGGAAAGTCGCCTTCATAACCCATCTTGATCAAAAATCTTTCAATCTGGCTGGCCTCGATTTCAGTAGGAAGGGATGATTGATCATCAATCTTGAGAGCATCCTGGATGAACTGCTCAGTAATTATCACCTTGCAATTTTTGACAATGGCTTGAATAGAAATCACACCATCATCCCCTTTCATCACTTTTGCAGAATTCCAAAATTCTCTTATCAATCCTTGAAAGATGGTTGGGTTTACAGTGAGTTCAGTAGTCAGGCAGCAGTTCCTTAATCCATTCATCATTGATCCAAACTCTGCATGAGAAGCAGGAGGATGAGCCAAGATGATAGCCACATTGTGACTGTCTGCGAATTTCATGCTTGCCATCTTATCCTGCACAAACCAAGACAAGTGAGAAAACCTTTGATTTAACAGTTAAATTTTTGTTGTTCTCATTGAAACAAATTAAATTGGCCTTGGAAATGATAAAAGTCAAATTTTATTTGTTAAAAGCAAGTTTACGGTCAAAATGGTCACGACCGTAAGCTCAGACCGTAAGCTTAGGACCGTAAGCCATTGGACTGTAAGCCGACCGTAAGCCACTGGACCGTAAGCCGACCGTAAGCCACTGGACTATAAGCCGACCGTAAGCCACTTTGGACCGTAAGCCGACCGGAAGCCGTTGGACCGTAAGCTCGTTTGACCGTAAACTCGCCGACAGTTCGATTTTTGGCGATTAATCCCTGAAAACACAACGATTTGATGCGAAATAAACTTTCCAATGATCGAAATTTGTATACCTTTGAGATTAGTGGATCAATTTCAAGAAAAATTAAAAAAATTTTGAGAGAGGATGATGCAGTTTATGGTTTGTACGAATAGAAGTGCAGAGCAATAGGGTTTCCGGTTGAATCCTTTTCTTTTATATACTTGCACCAAAAAGCAATGGGCTGAAAACCTTTATGCATAAAAATAAAGTCCAAAATAAAACCTTAAGGCTATTTAAAAATAATTCATTTTGAGGAAAAAATAAAACTAAAATAAAATAAAATGAATGAAAAATAAAAGGATTTCTAACAAAAATTTAATTTTATCATCCTAAAATAAAAAAAATAAAAATAAAATTGAAAATTAAATCTAATTTCACCTTCACTACAAAAAAAAAAATTATGATGTGGGATCAAAGTTGTTAGACAGCTTTTATCCGTTTATCAGTACCTTTAATTTTATGTCGATGTCTGGTCGATCGCTGGTATGTGGTCCACTTAAACACGAAAGAAAGTGACAAAATTAGAATATATTATAAGTGACAAGGCATTAGATCCTATGAACTTAAATAATATTCCTAAATGACCATTCAGCTGACGACGACCAAGGATATTGTTGTCCACCTAAATTGAGCAGCGAGATCTACAGACAACCTATAATTGTTCAATTTTAGTTGTACTAGAACGTGTTTCCCGCTTCCTAATATACCCCAATAATCAAGGACTTCCGAGATACTCCTTACTTTAGGTAAGCAGACAATTATTCGTAGAGAGGATAGATTTAGAATGCATATGTTGTACACCCAGGTCGAATCTCTTCCAATCACGCAGAGAGTGAAACATATGACTAACCAGATTCAGAAGGATTGAGAAGTAGAATGGTGCATATGTCGTGTACCAGGTCGGATTATTAGTCACGCAAAGGAGACAACATATGACTAACAGATAGAAAGAATTGCATAGATAGGAAGATGCAGAGAGATAGAATTGCATATGTTGCAGTCCAGGTCGGATGTATTTTAATCGCGCAGAGGAAGTAACATATGACTAACAGTAAGAAAGAAAGAAAACAATTTTCTACAGACCTAATTTATCAAAATTCCCCAGTCACGCCGTCAATATCAGAATTAAGTACATGAGTCTGTAAATCAAGGAAAAGTTAAACCACAATTCTAGATACGGGTTCTTTTAATGTGACCGGTAGATTCCCATGTATATCTCCCTGCTCAACCTACCCGAGCGACGTATTGTCAGACAAAATCGATCAATCTAATTCAGGATTTGTCAAGTCTCTGGATTTCTTAAGTTCATCTGATCCTAGTCAAGTCCATATAAATCTTTCATGCCTACCAGCGCATCGAACACAGAGCCTAGACAATTCAGCTTTGGTACCTTACACAGATTCAGATTGTCTGTTATCACTTAATTAATATCACTTCCCATAACATCGCCTATAGAAAGAAACTATCAGTAGTAATTTTTTTGTTTTTCTGAATTTTAATGTTTTTGGATTTTTGAGTTTTTAATATTTTTTTTTGGTTTTTGTTTATTTCTCCCCCTAAATTTGTGCATGGGTGAGAATGAAAATAACATGCGCAAATTTAAACTAACCTAAAAAAAATTTAATCCTCAAAACGAATCATTTTCAAAAATCCTACAAGCACATCAAATCGAGCTTTGTTAAACGGCTTTGTGAATAGATCCGCCACATTGTTAGCAGTGGGAACCTGTTCTAGCCGAATGAGCGATCGCGCATAACAATCTCTGATAAAATGAATTTTGATGTCAATGTGCTTGGTTTTTGAATGTTGGACTGGATTTTTAGCAATCTGAATCGCAGCCTCATTGTCACAAAAAATAGGGGTTTCTTGATAATTCAAACCGTAATCCAACAGCTGATGTTGGATCCATATGACTTGAGAGCAACAAGCAGATGCAGCAACATATTTCGCTTCTGCTGTTGAGGTTGAGACAGTATGCTGTTTCTTGCACTGCCATCACACCAGCCGGTCACCAAGGAATTGACACCCTCCTGAAGTTGATTTCCTATCAAGCTCATAGCCTCCATAATTACTGTCAGCAAAAGCATATAAATCAAATTCAGAATTTTTCGGATACCAAAGACCCAATTTTGAGCTGCCTTTAAGATACCGAAAAATTATTTTGACAGCAATAAGATGTGAAAGTTTAGGATTGGCCTGATAACGCGCGCATTGACAAACTGCAAACATAATGTCTGGTCAACACAATAAACTTCCTGATCGGATAACCTGGTGGTTTGTTTGATTCTCAATCATCACAATAAACTTCTTGATCAGATCAGCAATTCCAGCTTTGTTGGACAAGAAGAAGACCCACGTAAAACGCGAGAAATCATCTATCACAACCAAACAGTATGAATTTCTGTTGATTCTTAGGACATTGACCGGACCAAATAAATCCATGTGCAACAATTGGAGCACTTGACTAATTGAGTTAACCTGTTTTGGCAGATGTGGTTTTCGATGATGTTTACCCTGAGCACATGACACACATTTCTCAAAAGTTATGAAGTCTCTGACTGGAAGACCACGGACCATTTCGTTTTTCGCAAGACGATTCTGGTTCTTTGCATTGGCATGCCCGAGTCTTCCATGCCACAGCATAGCATTTTGTTCGGAGACCTTTGAAAAGAGGCAAGTGACTTGATCAGGGACGTTGCTATTCATGTCAATTATGTAGGCATTTCCATCTCGCTTTTATTTAACTAGAATCCATTCTTCTGGGATGATAATGCCAGGCTTTAAGATCAGACATTCTTTATCAATGAAGTGGATTGAATAACCTTTGTCGCATATCTGAGAAACGCTCAAAAAGCTATGTTTTAACTCGGGAGCATAGTTGACGTTCTCGAAACTAAGCACTCCATTAGACACGGTTCCTTTTTGAGTGATTTTACCACCTTCTCCGCCTGCAAAGGAAACAAACCCCCCATTAAAAGTCTGAATGTTGTTCAATTGGGAGATGTCTCCTGTCATATGTCGGGAACAGCCGTTGTCGACATACCAACGTCTGATGACATTCCTCCGCAACTGTCCCTGCAAAATGAGCGGAATTATTGAGATTTGGGGACTCAGGTCATTACAACCCTGGGTTTACCCTTGACAATCACAGATTTATCTTTTGAGACTTTTGTTTTTGAATTTTCACTTAAAATGATTTTAGAGGTTGATGATGATTGGCTGGAAACAGATTTGGGCACCCATTGAAATTTAGGTTTTTTAAAAGACACAGGTGATTTTCAAATGTTTTTCTTTTCTTTTTGCTCTGAGCATCTGGAGTTTTGACCATTACTGGTTGAAAATCCAGATCCTCCTTTTGACGAAACCGATCTCGGCTTAGCTTTGTTCGATTTCGGCAAATTATTTGTGACTTTATTTTTAAAAACCTGTCTGTTTGGTTGAAAAACTGCCCTTTTCGTGTTATTATTTGCCTTCCATTCATCATCTCGAGGACGAGATCTCGAGGACTTTCTAGTTAAAGACCTTCCACGTGATTCATTCTCTCCTCTTGGGGACAAGAAATGCACAAACATTCGATTGAAACAATTTCGAGCAATATGACCTGAAGTACCACAATTAAAGCAGATTTGCTTATTATTACTAGACTTGGTATCATTCTTATCAGATTTCAGGCTTTTATTATCTTTTCTAACATTCCCACATTTGCAAGTGCATGTATTAGATTGTGTAGCAAATGTAGTAGATGTAGATGCACTCGAATCAATTTTAGAATTTGACACAGACTCATCACAAACATTAGTCGGAGACATCACATTATCACAAACAAAATCATCAGTTTTAGAGTTTGACACAGACACATCACACATTTGAACACCAAACTTAGACACCAAATTATTTGACTCAAACTTCTCAGCCTCTTGCTCCCCCTGGATTAGAGTTTGACACAGACTCATCACACATTTGAACACCAAACATAGACACCAAATTATTTGACTCAAACTTCTCAACCTCTTGCTCCCCCTGGATTACTGACATATCTGCACTTGAAGTAGAAATGTTAGTATCCAAAACCCTAGCACTAGGTCCTGTAGCATGTTTAGCAGCAGGTTTGCCATAGACCATATAAGGTTCTCTGTCAATCTCTTCTTTTGATAAAGGAGTAACAGAATATGGATGATTAAATGGAGGAGGGACACTCTCATATCCTATTCCTATTTGTTTTTGGTCCCTCCACTGTATTTGTTCCTCGATTATTTTTGCAACCCTTTCGCTTGACACGTCAAATTTTTTAAAATTAAAATCAGCATTTTTAAAGCGGATTTTCAATGTGTCAAGTTTAGTGGTTACAGCAGCAAGTTTTCTTTTAATATGATCATAATTCTCACACTTGTTGTAATCTTCTTGCAATTTCTTGAAGTCTTTTATTTTGTTCTCTAATTGAGTTTTCAGAGGTTTCTGAGTTTTCCTGAGGGTATAGCCTTCATACTTAAGGTCCTCATTCTCTTTCTTAATTATCTCAATTTGGTCACATAAAAATTTAACAGTTTTAATACAATATTGAGAGCAACCTATTTCACTGACCTCTGGTTTAGCAGACTCTGGTGTGGACTGAACCATGAATGCAAATTGAAGATTCATCATTTCTGCTTCAGGATCCATTTCAGCTTCTTCTTCTGCACCATCATTGATCTGGGCAAGATGAGCATTTTCAGGTCCTGAAATGTTCAGGGCTTGAATTTGATCTTCCCAATCAAATGATTGAGCCACCATAGCAAGATTTGATGTCTGATTGTTGACAGTAGATCCCCTGTTGTTCGTCACCGGCACCAGAGTTCGTTCAGTATTTTCTCTTCTATCTGGTTTTGGACATTCTCTAGCGAAGTGTCCAGGTTCATGACAGTTATAGCACCGCAATTTTCCCTTATTAAAACCTACCTTCTTGTCAGAATTCACTCCCCAGTTGTTCTTTCCGGTTTTCTTTGCGAACTACTTTACTCTAAATACTGCCATTGCCATTTGCCACGTGATATCCATTTCTTCAACATCTTCTAGATGAATTTAATCTAGATCAGCAAACGACAATTAAGGGGAGAGTTCTCCTGCTACAAACGCATTATAACAATTCACAAGTCCAGTAGCAAGGGTCAGATTTTCATCACTTTCTTTGGATATCAGAACTTGAGAAGTATTTCCAGGAATCTGAACAGATGCAATTGAAGATGAACCAACTTGTTGAAAAGGAGTTGGAGTTGGAGAAACTTGAACGTTTTGCACAGATGGAATGACATATGATGTGGGCTGATGAGCAGGGAAGGGCTGAACTTGAGCAGTAACGAAGGATGAAAAGGCATTGTTGGATTGAATGCCAAGATTAGCATAAGAGTATGAATTAACGTGATTAATTTCTCTCTTCTTGTCATCTAGATCACAAGATTTAATAATCGCCATTGTCTCAGCTAGGCTCAACCGATTCATATCTTTAGTCTTCTTTATTACAGATACATTCATATCCCAAGATTAGGCAACGAATTCAGCAATTTCTTGTTGATTTCGGATTTTGTAACCAGAACTCCAGCATAACTCATCTCAGTGGTGAGAGTGATGAACCTTTGAAGTTGAGTTTCAAGAGATTCCCCCAATACATGATTGAACATGTTGAACTTTTGTCTCAACATGTATTGACGACTTTGCTTCATATCTTCATTCCCTTCATATACTTCAATCAATGCTTCCCATAACGCTTTTGCATAAGTGTACTCACGAAAACCCGGTGCAATTTATGGGGACAAAGCCATGGTAAGAGTGGCAAGAGCTTTTTCTTGTTCTTCAACTTTTTCAAAATCATCATCAGTATAGTTTTCAACTTTCTTGTCTGTAACAGTTCCATCTTCAAGTGTTGTGGTGATGCGAATTGGTCGTCTCAAGATGCTTCTCCATATCTTGAAATCTTTCATCTTGATGTATTTTTCAATGCGATACTTCCATTCAATAAAACCTTCAGTGGATAACAATCTAGCAATGCGTGAGGGGGTACCCATGATAGCATCCAATTCATGATGAGCAGACACAGTTTGAGATTCCATTTTTTTTTGTTTTTGATTTTCTTATTTTGTTTGTTTTTTTTTAATTGAAAAGAAAAAAATTTAATCAAAAGGCTAGTTTACGGTTGAAGAACTTTTGACCGTAAACACAGTTTACGGTCAAGAATACGGTTAGAGTTCACGGTTGAGAATACGGTTGGAGTTCACGGTTGAAAATATGGTTGGAGTTCACGGTTGAGAATACGGTTGGAGTTCACGGTTGATGAAGATTGTCTGTATACGGTTTCTGAAGATTAGCTGTATACGGTTTCTGAAGATCTTGAGATTACAGTTGAATTAGAGATCACGGTTGGAACTAATTTGACCGTAAGCACCCAGATTTCGATGAAAACACAGATTTTAAGACTGAATTGATTCCCCACGCTATGAAAACACCTAACCAAGCTTCAAATGCAGACGAACACAAACCTATTGAGATCGTAAACGTGAAAAGAAGTGAATTGAGATCGTAAACGTGAAACAAAATGAATTGACACCGGTTTGAGCTCTGATACCAATTGTAAGGTCCGCAATACAAGGATCTCAACCAGTGATTAATCAAACAATAAGAAATGAGTAGAAGAAGAATAAGGATCAAGCTTGCACACGTTCAATAACTGAAAAACGTCAAGTACAACTCGATGACCGTAAACACGACTAACTGACTGACAGCACTTCTGACAACCACTGACAACAACCGCTTCTGACAGACTCTGACAAGCTATATATAGTAAGACAGACCGTAAACTCGTTTACGTTCAGGCAGACCGTAAACAAGTTTACGGTCACAGTAAACCGTAAACAGACTATAAGCCCTATAACAACCACAAAAGCCCTATAGCATCAATACAATTAAATGCCTAGCCCAAACCACAAAATAGGAACTTTCACCTAGACAATTCAGCATCGGTACCTTACACAAAAGACGATTGCTTGTTATCACATGAATATATCACTTCCCAACACATCACCTGCAAGCACATTCCATTAACAACATATTTTTGGATTTTTGGATTTTCTAATGTTTTTGGATTTATTTAAAATTTTCTAATTTTGTTTTTGATGATTTGATTGACAATGCTGATGTTCCTGTCTCAAGCACATCCACTTCACCCTCACCCAACACACACACTGATTCTTGCATATGTACTTGTGGAAAAAATAAGGACGTCATTAAAGAAAATAAATCAGAGAAAGGCAATATCAGTTTCGTGATTAAAAACAAATTTGTTTCAACTGTGGTACTGCTGGTCACATCGCTCGAAATTGTACCAATAGGGCATTTCTGCATTTTTCCTCACCAAGGAGAGAGAACAAGTCTCGAGAAAGGTCTTTAACTAGAAAGTCCTCGAGATCTCTCCCTCAAGATGATGATTGGAAGGTTAATCTTAATATAACAAGGGCTGTTTTCAATCAAATAAATAGGTTTTCACTAAATCAGCCACAGGTGCTTTGCCGGAATCGATTGCGACTAAGTCAAGATCGATTTCGTCAAAGGGTGCGTCTGGATCTTCAACTAATTTTATCCGGAAATCTAAAAGCTCAAAGCTAAAGAAAACCATTTCCAAATCACCTGTGAAATCTTCAAAACCTAAATACCAGTGGGTGCCCAAATCTACTTCCGGCCAATCATCATCACCCTCTGAAAGTATTTCCAATAATGATGCAAAATCAAAAAGTAAAAAGGATAAATCTGTGATTGTTAAGGCTCAACCTAGGGGTGTAATGACCTGGGTCCCTAAATTTAAATAATCCCGCTCAATGTGCAGGAACAGCTGTGGAGGAATTTCGTCAGACCGTGGTATCTCGACAGCGGTTGTTACAGGCACATGACAGGAGACATCTCCCAATTGCATGACATTCAAACATTTAATGGGGGTTATGTTTCCTTTGCGGGAGGGGATGGTAGCAAGATCACACAGAGGGGTACAGTTTCAAATGGAGTGCTAAGTTTCGAGAATGTCAACTATGCTCCTGAGTTAACTCACAGCCTGTTGAGCATTTCTCAAATTTGTGACAAAGGTTATTCAACTCATTTCACCAATAAGGAGTGTTTGATTCTGAAGCCAGGCATTGTTATCCCAGAAGACTGGGTTCTTGTGAAATCAAAGCGGGATGGAAATGCATACATCATTGACATGAACAGTAATATTCCAGAACAAGTCACTTGCCTCTTCTCAAAAGTCTCCGAACAAAATTCTATGTTATGACAACGAAGACTTGGACATGCTAACGCAAAGAACTTGAATCGTCTCGCGAAGAATGATATGGTGCGTGGACTTCCTGTCAGAGACTTCATCATATTTGAAAAGTGTGTGTCATGTTCCCAAGGAAAGCATCACAGAAAACCACACCTGCCAAAACAGGTCAATTCAATCAACCAGGTGCTCCAATTACTGCATATGGACTTATTTGGTCCGGTCAATGTCCTTAGCATCAACAGAAATTCATATTGTCTGGTTGTGAACGATGATTTCTCGCGTTTCATGTGGGTCTTCTTCCTTTCCAACAAAATTGGGGTCACTGACTTGATTAAGAAGTTCATTGTGATGATAGAGAACCAAACCAACCACCGGGTGAAGGCGCTCAGAACTGATAATGGGACGGAATTCAAGAATGATGTCCTTGATCATTTTTGTGCGGAAAAAGGGATTGTGCGTCAATATAGTGCTGCTCACACACCGCAACAAAATGGTGTTGCTGAGCGGCGAAATAGAACGTTAAAAGATGCTGCAAGGACGATGTTATGTGACTCCAAACTTCCGGTTTTCTTTTAGGCCGAGGCGATCAACATGGCGTGCTCTGTCCAAAATTGTGTCCTGATCAACAAGGATCAGTGAAGACTCCATACGAAATTTTGTATGGTCACAAGCCATCTGTCAGTCATTTCTGTATTTTTGGCTGTCCTTGCACCCTCCTATATCTGGAATCCAACCCAAATTCAATGCCAAAGCCTGCGAGATACACTAAAAGTTAATTATCTAGAACTATGGTTGAATAACAAGTTCGTTGGTCGATCAAGTGGAAGAGGCGTTGGTTGATTAGGGAAGAGACATAGGTTCGATCCCCGGCACCCCCCAAGTTTTTTTTAATGTACGCCGTTGTGCTGCGAGGACGTGCATGTGTGCGAAGATGGCCGGACACGTGCTGGAGCTGCTGGCCGAGAACGAAGTTGGACCATACACGTACGAGGCTGCTGAGCCATACACCGAGCCGTACACCGAGGACCGTACACCTTCAACTGGCTGTACACCTTCAACAGATGCGAAGAAAAACGACTTTTTCACAACTTTTGCTCCAAAACTCGATCCAGAACTCGTTTTTATGAAAAATGCAAAGAAAACCCCCCCCCCCCTAATTTTTAGAGATCTATCCAAAAACGCAAAAATCCTTCAAAAATACGATCAAATAAGCTTCAAATCTGACAAAATTGATTGATACAATCCAAGCTCTGATACTACTTGTAAGTCCCAAATCTGCTTGTGTATAATCAGATTCGTTTGATGGTGCGGAATCCCAATCAAACGGATGATGCCAGATCAAAATAGAGAAGAAGGAGAAGAAGAATAACTTGAATCTATGATGTATTCAAAGATATGAGTGATGCTCCATACACATTAGATTCTCTCACACACACTATTCTTCTCTCTAGTTTTCTCTCTCTAGAATATGCTCTCCTTCTCTAGCCTCCTACTCCTCACATGCACTCTTCACTATATATATATATATATATATATATATATATATATATATATATATATATATATATATATATATATGAGACAGTTGGCCGTACACGGGTTTACGACTGTAAACTCGTGTACGACCGTACACACAACCGTAAACACATATATATAGCCGTAAACACCGAGTTGTTTAGGGTCCTAGACATAAAAATACATTTTCCTAGAAAAGCAAAGTATAAACCAATATTTTGACCCAACACCATGCACATCACCTCACTCCTTCTCTCTTCTCTCTTCTTCTTCTCGGCCGAAACACCTCACACCACCCTCATTCTCTCAAAAATATTTCAAACACTCTCAAGAACATCCCTCCCCTTCCATCAAAATTTTTTGAGAATTAGAGCTTTCCAAGGAGACTTTTCATCCAAAATCACTTCAAGCTACACTCTTGTGATAACATCTTGAAAACGTGAGTTGATTTAATCTATGTTTAGCTAACTCACTCATTATAAACACCTATTCTCGTGATTTTGCTTCCTAGAACCTCCTAAGTTCGAAAACCACTCAAGGAGCTTGCTAGAGCCAAAAATCACATCATCTTCTTCCATTTCTTCTTCAAAACTGAAACATCAAAGCAAAGGTGAGTTCATACCCCCTTATGTTCAGTTTTTACATGTTTTTGGGGGAGAATACAAGTATTTATGTGTAGATCTATACATTTATGCATTCTATGTGTGATTTTTCTTGGCTTTTGTTGTGTTTGTGTGCTAAACTCGATGGATCTATAAAATCCTAACAAAAATAAGTGAGATTCATAAACAAAAACACTCTAGACATCATACTACAAAGTTAAAAGTGTTATAAATGCCTAAGTTGTGAAAAACAAAACAAAATCTTGTGTAAGAATCATTTTTGGCAAATAAACCAAAGTTTGGGGTCAAGAGTGACACCCACGGATTTGTAGGGGCAAAAGGGGTATTATTAGCTTAAAAATGAGCTTTTATAACAACCATATTTTCCTAAGGGTCAAAAGTGTAAATTTTGGCATTTTGGGCATTAATGTGGGCCTAACGGTTTACTGGGCCCAAAATTGCAAAAATATAAATCTTTGGGGATTGAAATGTTATTTAAACAAAACTTGAGCCAAAAATGAGAATAAACGAGATTAGGGGCTGAAAATGACAATTATCTCAAAATTTGGGCCAAAAATCTTAATTTTGCAAAAATGGGCCGGAAATGTCATTTTACCCAAATAAGGGGCTGAAAATGTAATTTTCTGCAATAATGGGTCGAAAATGTCAAAATATGTATTTTTGGGCCAAATTCGTAAATTACTAAACATTTGGGGTGAAAATACAATTTTTTATAAATTGACAGACTAAAATGTTATTTTTAATTAAAA
Source organism: Lactuca virosa (assembly GCF_052849685.1). Taxonomy (NCBI): domain Eukaryota; kingdom Viridiplantae; phylum Streptophyta; class Magnoliopsida; order Asterales; family Asteraceae; genus Lactuca; species Lactuca virosa. The sequence goes on from NC_136426.1 coordinate 202,764,283, forward strand.
TGGAGCAAAAATGACATTTTATTTAAAAATAAGCCTCTAAATGTTAATTTAGTTCTTAAGGGACCTAAAGTGTAATTTTATTAAACAAAAGTTCAAATTATAGAATTTTGACGTATCACGCTAGAAATAACAATATAACAATACACTAGATTTTTATAACTGTATGGATAAATTTTTCCGAATAAATGAACCATACTATAATAAACAAACGAAATACAATAAGGGTACGAATATTGGGCCTAATACTTCCTATACATGCTTATTGGGCCTTCGTGATCCGTTTGCATGATTAATGGGCCCAATATATTCATTTCATGTGTATTGGGCCTTAGTGACCCAGTTACATGCTTAATGGGTCTAAATTATCCTTTAGATGTTTATTGGGCCTTAGTGGCCCATTTACATGATAATTGGGCCTGAAGTATTCATTATATGCTTAATGGGCCTTAAGTGTCCTTCTGCATACCTAACAAGTCTTGAAACAATTTACACGTCTAATGGGCCACAAGTGTCCGTTTTCATGTTTTGTTGGGCTTTATCATTTCACATCCATATATCAACTGGTGTTTGTAAACTAAATACATATAACGTTATACATATTCATGTGGAAATATTTGGGATCTAGTGGGACCTGTCGGTTGACATCACTGAGTGTATGGTCGTAGCATGTAGTTATAATCAGAGTCTCCTGGAGGGAGAGCGAGAGTTTGTGTATATATCTATACGGGGTGACCCCCCACGCCTTAGCTGTTCGCTACAGCTAAACTAGGTCAGTCTAGGGCCACAAAACCTTGATCAAATATCGACGTTTGGAAAAATGCCAAGACAGGCAATTTAGTCATTATCATGCATGGTTATAACGGCTCACATAGAGATCCAATATCATCTTAACATTTCGGAGATTAAACCTTTCGATCGTGTCGATACAAAACAACTTATACGATGATACAAGAACTATAACACTTTTATAAATCAAAAAATATCGGATTTTCCAGGGGAAACACTATTAATCATTACCTTTTTCTCATAACAGATATAATACAAGGAATTTGGGTTTTTCATTTACACATGATTTTACAATGAAAATCACACATACATTTATACTAAGTCATTACATCTTTTTCAAAGAATTTTACAGAAAATATCGGATTTTCTGGGTTTTGCACCCAATACAAAGTTTTTCAATCAAACATGCTTATGAACTCACCAATATTATATATGTTGACCGTTTTCAAAATAACTTGTATTCTCAGGTAATCGTTAAGCTGGAGAACCATCAAGAGTATTTTGGGATTTCTTTTATGCACGTGTCAATTATCGAACAATTTATATTTCCGAATTATGTAATGTAAAACAATGTACTTGATGTGAACAATTCCAGTTGTAATATGTAATGTTGGTGACGATTGTGTTATGTTTCATGTATATTCATTGTGATGATACTTCAATTTATAGTCACACGAGCCCCCAGACGTTTCCGTCGTTTGGTTCGAGGGTGTGACAGATTGGTATCAGAGCATTGTTTATAGTGAACTAGCATATCTAACCATACATGATATGAAACTATAAATACAATGGGACTAAAACACTCTGAATAAAGTGCATACATTAAAACTTTAACATTAAATGCCTCTAAGGGAAATATAGCCTGATCAACTATATTTATTCAAAATATGACCGACATGTGTTTGGGGGTAATTATGGCGGGAAGTTGACCTAGAAACTCACCATATATTCAAAACTTCTCAGGAATTCAAACATAAATAATTAAAATACTATAGTAGTATTTTTGGAAATACTATATGCATACGTGATTAAAATTTTTACAACGTCTCCCACCCCTCTTACACACTTCTCACCCCTAGTTTCTCGCACAGCCACCATGGACGGAGCGCATCAGGGCATTCAATTCTATCAGAACCTAGTGGCTCACGGAGAGATTGAAGAAGACCATGTGGTAGGACAAGAGGCAGTCTCTGACCATGAGGGTGAGGAGTATACAGATATGGACTATGATTTTGACGAGACTGATGACGACAAGGAGGACGATAAGGACGCTGAGAAAGTTCTCGACGAGCCCCCTACCACAGGAGTGCAGCAGGACCACCCTATACCACCAAGGGACTCCGCTAGTGGAACTCGCTCTTCGGAAGAGGGAATTGCCGCTCTTCGACAGCAGTTGTTGACAATGGAAACGCGAGTTGTGCAAGCAGAATGGGAAAGGGATGAGGTCATTAGAGAAATGACTGAGATGGCTACTTTAGTAGCGCGGCATTTTGGGATATGATATCACTGTTAGATGCATCCTGTCACGATTAGGATTCGCCCCTCACTTACTAGTATTGTCATGTTTCCTTTGTATGTATGCTACTTTATGTACTATCGACCTTATGTTTAAGTGATCACACTACTCATAGGGTCGTCATGCTGCCGGATTTTATATTTCTCCATGTACTGTATGCCTTCTGGCAAATTTTCATGTATTAAAACAATTAGTATTAATGAAAATTCTTTATGTTTTTATCATGATGTTCTTATCTGTTATGTGTTTTATTTCCTCGTTTTATGTTAATACATAGAATTACTTAAATACACACTCGATACGCCGAGTCTATGGAATTCTAAGCTCGAAATAAGATATGCACTCAACATCTTTCCGTTCTGTGACAGAAAGATGCCTCAAAGACCCAACTGTGGAAACAACACAACACCAACCCCGCCTGAAACAAACCCAGTTGCATTCCAGGAAGCAGTGTCTGCTGCGGTCACTGCAGCACTTGCGCAGATTCGCAACGGAAACAACGGAGAAGGCAACGGATAGGGAGTCGGGAGCACGAATCAAGGAACAAACCACATAACCACACGAACCTGCACCTACAAGGATTTCACCAACGCCAAACCTCGAACCATTAATGGAACAGGAGGCGTAATACCCCTGAAGCGATGGATTGAGAAAGTGGAATCAGTTTTTGAAATCTGCGGGTGTCCAGATGGGTGCAAGGTCAAGATCGCAGCCTGCACATTTATTGATCAAGCTCTCTCCTGGTGGAATGGCCACTTGTAACACCCATAAAATTTGAGCCAAATTAAAACATTTTAAATCATTCAAAAACCATTACGTTCATACAACTCGTTTTCAAAATAGTTTAAACATCAGAGTATTCCCCCAGAACCATATCATATAAATCATAAAACATGAGGAGCGGTACGATCACGCCTTCGCCTTGCCACGATCTCCTGAAGTACCTGAAACAATACACTGAAACTGTAAGCCCGAAAGCTTAGTGAGTTACCCCCAAAATACCAACCACACATATCATACTCATAACATATCATAAATAGAACAACCATGCACATCGGTACGATCACGCCTTCGCCTTGCCACGATCGCCTGCACCGGGCCTTCAGTCCACCTGGTCCACCCTCCGAGTCTAGCCATGTACGTCGAGTCTACAGTGTGATTGGTCCGCCCGCACCGGGCCTTCAATCCACCTGGTCCACTCTCTGAGTCTACAGTATGACTGGTCCGCCCGCACCTGGCCTTCAGTCGGCCTGGTCCACTCCCCGAGCCTCGGCACGTCTGGTCCGCCCTCTTGGGGCCTTCAGCCTATCCGGACCGCTCGTTGGGCCTTCGGAATATCCGGTCCGCCCTGGGTATGTTGGCCTTCAGCACAAAGCAGGACCCGCCTCAACCCAACCCCCGTCAAACAACCATGTGCACATAAAACAATCAATCACATAACAATCCTCAACCAGACAAACAGTCTAACAGATCACATAGCATATCAACATCCTAACCAGGATTCCGACCTAACCGGTCACTAGCATAACATTACCCTATATCCCGGGTACCGACCTTAACCAGGTCACTAACATAACACCATCCTAAATACCAGGATGCAGATCTAGCAAAACAATAACATAACAACAATACCCGGATTTCCATCCGATAAAGGTCCGGCCTTGGTGCCGTACACCCTGTCGATATAGTGAGGATAACTCACCTTGCAACTGCCGAAGTCCTGCAAATCTCTGATCGCTGACTCACCGGGACTCCCAACTATCACATGATAATCACCAAGTTAGAATCCAACATGACTTTCTAGGCCAAGGGCCCACAACACTCATTAAGTCCATCACCCTCTTATTCGGCCAAGACCCAAAACCAAATCCACATGTAAAGCCCAATATTGGCCCAATTTACTAAATTGGGCCCACCTCACCAAATGGGCCTAGATCCAAGGTCCATAATAATTATTGGGTCCAATTTACTCCATCCATACTATTCAGTCACGGCCCAAGCCCAGCTAGCCCATAAACAGCCCAATTACTCAAGGCCCAAAATTGAAAACCCAACAGAGGGCGTACGCTGGGCGTACTCCTTTGGTACGCGGGGCGTACGCACGTCTGCACCAAAAATCCTTCCATGTGCTTAATGGCTTAAGCATTTAAGCCCATATGCCAGATCTAGTGACAAAAAGGTCCTAGGACTCACAAAGTCTCAATCTTTATCCTTTTGGACATCCATAAAGCTCTTAACTCAAGGTCTTAACCCATTAAGACCTTCCTACTTCTTACATAGGACAACCAAAGCCATTGGGACCTCATTTTTCTTACTCAAGACCTCTCCAATGGTCTGAAAGGACAGCTCATCTTAACCAAAACACATCATGCATCATAATGGGGGTTTTTGGGACAAGAATGGTGTCAAAACTTCACCACACTTAGATCTACACAAAATAGATGTCAAGCAAGAAGCTTTATACCTTTATGAGCTCTTGAACCACCAGAAAACTTCAGATCTACATGTTGGCCTTCTTCCTCAACTCACTAGATGCAACACCTTCTTCTCAAAACACTCTAAATTCACTTCAAAAGTTCACACACTCAAGAAGTTGGCTAGGGTTTGGGGAAAACGGCTCTTAACAGTGGAGGCTATGGTAAGGGAGGGTTATGAGCTCTTAAAGTTGTTTAAATAGCCTCCACACCCGAAATATTAGGGTTTCTGGATGATAGACGTACGTTGGGCGTACATCCAGTATGCTGGGCGTACGTCGAGGGACTCCCGCGTTCATTTACTCCATTACGCTGGGCGTACATCCAACTTACGCTGGGCGTACCCAGCCAAACACGTGCATGCATGCTTAGCATGCATGGGACCCCTTTTCCAAACTTTCCCCCCTTAGGGACCATTGATGCCAATATCTCCTCTATCCTAAGTCCGTTCCCGACGAACTTTATATCCACGTAAAGGTGGCGAGAAGCCCCACGCTTCTAGCAACACACCCCGGTTCGAAACCATCTCGAATGAAACCCATTGCCCATAAAAGACCGAAACGCCCTTACTCTTGATCTCGGAAATTCATAATTAAATACTTTTAGAATGGGCCGTTACACCACGTAGAGGCCATGACACTCCCGGTGGCGAACGCGATGCCCTGGGAAGAGCTTAGGAAATGATGTTGGCCGAATATTGTCCAAGATGTGAAATTCAGAAGATGGAACAAGAACTGTGGAACCTCACGGTTCAAAACTTCGATATCGACGCATACATATACAGGTTTAGTGAGCTATCTCTTTTGTGTCCCGGAATTATCACCTCAGAAAGGAAAAACCTTGAGAGGTTTATCTGGGGATTTACTGCACCTATCCAAGGGAATGTCATTGCAGAAAACCCTGAGACGTTTGATAGCGCCAAGAGACTGGCTAACAAATTGTATGATCATGGCAACAAAAAGGGTGCCAAAACAGTAGAAGCGGAGGTTAAGAAAGAAGGTGAGATCAAGAAAGGGAATAACAACAAGCGAAAGGGAAAACAGAGTTCCGAGTCATCAAACAAACAACAAATTGTGATTGTCCATGCTGCAACTCAAGCTACCACTACACCACATGCTCCAGCCTCATCCATACCAAATGCTCCAAAGAAGTACTCAGGAAATCTCCCCAAATGTAACAAATGCAACTTCCACCATCATGGGGAATGCAGAGAGATGATTTGCACAAGGTGCAACCGGAAAGGCCATACAGCAAAGTATTGTAGGGCTCGGCTTCAACAAAACCAGATGCCAAACAACAACAACAACAACAATAACAACAACACCAATACTGGGGCCAGTCATACCTGTTACGGATGCGGAAGAACCGGGCATTTCAGGCGTAATTGCCCCAATGCAAACAATCAAGGGGCAGAAGCAGCAGGGATGTAGAGATTATTGAACAGGGTTTGGCATGCGGAATTAAAGATTGCACAATGAACATGGTGAGTTGGGTGTTCAAGAGATGTATTGAATATGTATGGTGTTACACAAACAGGGATCTAGATCTAGTCTACATAAATAACATACACTTACACACTCAACTCTTACACCTCTCAAGCACACCTCTACAAGTGGACTAAACCCACCTTATATAGAGGTGTTTACATGTCTCTCTCTCATTCTCTATCTCATGCCACAAGGCTAATGCACCACATGCAAGTGGGTTTTACAAAAGTCAAACATTACAAAGTCATTCATGGAAAACTTTGTACCCCAACATTCTCCCCGTCAAAGTTAGGAATGAATGACCCACTTCAAATCTTCCAAAATCGAGCAACTACGCGATCCGAGCCTCAAGGGTGACACATGTCGAAACGAACTTCAATCTTCAATTTTTCCATGATTCTTCAATTTGGGCTCTAGGAGGTGAGACCATACAAACTGAGCATCAACGAATGATCACGAGCTTCTCAAACTCAAAATTGATCACCCAAAAGTTGAGCATAAAAATACACCCCGAAAATCTTCAATAAAACCAAACCCATTTCGAAATGAAATCACTTCCAAACTTCCAATTGCTTCATTTCGTATACTTCAAAAATTCAAGGTCACTTCGGTCGTCAAATCCGCGTAATATGAAAAATTCAATTTCGAATTTCCATATAAATTTTCCCCCTTATTATAATCGAAATTTGATTATAAAACCTTCAAGGAAAGAGAACGTGCTCTATTCGGAATTTTTCGTGTCAAAACTCCCCCTTAACATGTGGCATAAACATTGTGCTTCAATCCGGAAAACCCAAAAATATTCAATTTTTAGCTTCGTTCACGGACCGCCTTTGACACAATTTCTCAAAAATGGGTAGAAATTGTCAATTTCAAAATTCTGCAGTGACCCGGTGCGCCCAAAACAGCCAAAAATGCAAAACTCTCCCCCTTTTCCGAAGCTGGGTAGAAAGTGTCAATTTGCATAAACTGTAGGGGCCTGAAATGCATTTTCTTCAATTTTCAGCAAAATCAGTCCTTTTTCGAATTTGGGTATGAACAGCCAAAAGTTCGAAACTTCAGGGACTAATTTCGACAATTCTGCCCTTTGTTCTCCAAACATTCGAAAAATACCCCAATTGTCGAAGTTGGGTATAAGTTGCCAAAATGACGAAACTTCAGGTGTTGTTTTCGAAAATTCTTCCTCTTTCTTCAAAACTAACGAAACTATACACCAATTTTCGAAATTGGGTAAAAGATGCATTTTCGTTAAAAGATCAGATACCAATTCCGTAAGTTTCATGTTCTTCTTCCCAAATTCGTTTCACATTAACGAAATTCACTTTTCGTTAATCAGCAACGAAAAATTTTCATGATCAAAAAACTTGGTTCTTCCCGATCAAAAATTTCCGTTAGTCCACATCTATTCCCAAATCTTCGTTAGTTGACACCAATTCTCACAGACAAAACTTTCGAAATTTTCCTAATCCAATTTTCGACGTTAAATCAAAAGGGAAGTGATTCGTACACAACAGATTTTTGTCATACACAACAATACATGCTTTATAGAGTTGTACAGTATAAGATTTTAAAGTACAAAAGAGTTAAGAGTTGTACAGTACAAAATTTTAAAGTACAAATTGTTGTGTATGGAGAAACTTTATTGTGTACAGATCATCTCCAAATCAAATCAAAGCTTCATCAGTAACCCAAAATCTTCGTTCTTTCAGTTCTTCCAAATTCATCGACCATTAATCCTTCGTCCTTCACTTTTCATGACTGAGAGCCCCAAAATCACATTCCCTCAGTTGCTTTCTAAATCTATGGCTTTGATTGTTGAATACATTGTCAATCAACAAACGAACATCATTTTTCAGACCATTCGACATCTAAACACTGTGATCCCAAAATCAGTTCAATAGCAAACCATCTCCTTATAACGAAGGTCATCTTAAATCGTCCAATAACAAAATGATATTCGACATTCTAACCGATTGATCAAATTTGTTCAAAACTTTATTCGACGTCATCTTGTGTTCTTCCCCAACTCACAATCAAACACCATCCAATCGTCGATCCCAAATCCAAAATACGATGACCTTCAGTTGACAATTTCTCAAAACTATTTCGATTCAAACAGTAAACATTCAGACGAATCTATATGCGACTCACAATTGACTCCATCCAAGAACAATTTCAGTCAAAATCAAAGTCGACTCTAGCATATACATTGATTTTGACTTTTCTTTTTGACTTTTCATTCACCAGTCATATCTGTTCTTGAGTTGTTCATCGTCATCATCGAATATCAAATACAAATACTCAATTCATTCATGAAATTGAGTTCCATTTTCGAGTCCATCATAAAAAAAAACTTTATCGATTTCGAATCAATCGACAATCAAAAAATCGATATACAGATATCGGTCTTAAGAACTAGTCAAAATCAAACAATCATCAAATACAATTTTGAATCAAATACGACTTGCATTCAATTGATGATCAACAAAGTAAAAGTCGATTCCGAACTCGATCCATATCGAGTTTTTGATTCAATCAAGAAAAAAAAAAGAATGAAGAACAACCGAATATAGAACGGACCATGGAGTATTATCAAAATAATCAGTGAATTAATTGTCGTTCTGGGCTTAAAAAAATAGCTTTCGATTACGGGCCCAAGAATGAAATTGATAATGAACAGTATTAGATTTGATAAAATGCGCTCAAATCAATGTATATTATCCGAGAATAAATTTTGGCTTTAATATTAGATTGATGAACAGTAACTTCGAAAATTTTTGGAATTTTATTTTATTTATGAACTTTTGATCTAAGCAACAATAAATGGATCAATCAATGGGGTAAAAACGAATTTTGATCCATTGAGACAAATCGATCAAACAATTAAGAATGCAATACACGATTTAATGAAAATTAAGAGAGATCATAGAGAGAGACTCACCAAAATTGCTCCAATTGTGACAAATATTGCCAAACCGAGAATCGTTCTTCAAAAATCACGTTGAACTTGAAGACCCGCTCTGATACCAATTGTAGTGATTATAGAACATGGTTTGGCATGTGGAATTAAAGATTGCACAATGAACAAGGTGATTTGGGTGTTCAAGAGATGTATTGAATATGTATGGTGTTACACAAAAAGGGATCTAGATCTAGTCTACATAAATAACACACACTTACACACTCAACTTTTACACCTCTACAAGTGGACTAAACCCACCTTATATAGAGGTGTTTACATGTCTCTCTCTCACTCTCTATCTCATGCCACAAGGCTAATGCACCACATGCAAGTGGGTTTTACAAAAGTCAAACATTACAAAGTCATTCACGGAAAACTTTGTACCCCAACAAGGGAGAGTGTTGACAATGGGTCAGGGTGAAGCAGTGCAGGACCCAGCAGTTGTTACCGGTACGTTCCTACTTAACAACTCGTACGCATGCATCTTATTTGATAGTGGGGCGGAGCGAAGTTTCGTTAGTAATAAATTCAAATACTTGCTTAATCAACAACCCCAGAAGCTCAACGAAGCCTTCACGGTGGAAATGGCTAGTGGGAAAGCTGAAACAACCAAAGATATCTATATAGGATGCACGTTAACACTAAACAACCACTCTTTCCAAATAGATTTGATGCCTGTAAATATTAGGAGTTTTGATGTGATAATTGGCATGGATTGGTTAAGCCCCCATCATGCCGATATTATGTGTCACGAGAAGGCCGTTCGCCTTCATCTTCCTAATCACAAAACCCAATAATCTACGGAGATAAACCTGGCACAAACCTTCTCCTTATCTTGTGTATCAAGGCACAAAAGTGTCTACATAAGAAGAACTACGCATTCCTTGCTCATGTGGTGGATAAAACCAAAGAGGAAGTGAACATTCAAAACATTCCAGTGGCATGTGACTTCCCGGATGTGTTTCCATAAGATCTTCCGGGAATACCCCCAGAAAGGTAAGTCGAATTTCGAATCGACCTAGTGCCTGGAGCCACTCCGATCGCCAAATCACCCTATAGGTTGGCTCCCGCTGAAATGCAAGAATTATCAAGCCAACTGAGTGAAATCTTGGATAAAGGATTCATAAGACCAAGCTTCTATCCATGGGGAGCTCCGGTTCTTTTCGTTAAAAAGAAAGACGGATCCTTCAGGATGTGCATTGACTATAGGGAACTGAATAAGCTCACCATCAAAAACCGGTATCCACTTCCCCGAATCGATGATCTATTTGACCAGCTTCAAGGGGCTAGTTACTTTTCAAAGATAGATCTGAGATCCGGTTATCATTAACTCAAAGTCCGAGATGAGGACATTCCTAAGACTGCTTTCCAAACTCGCTACGGTCATTACAAATTCGTTGTGATGCCCTTCGGTCTAACAAATGCCCCCGCTGCATTTATGGACCTCATGAATCGAGTCTGCCGCCCATTCCTTGACAATTTCGTGATCGTTTTCATCGATGATATTCTTGTATACTCACGAAGCAAGGAAGCGCATAGCCAACACCTTCGACAAATCTTAGAGACCCTACGGGCTGAGAAGTTGTATGCGAAACTCTCCAAGTGTGAGTTTTGGCTTCGCAGTGTGAATTTCTTGGGACATGTTGTCAGCAAGGAAGGAATCCATGTAGATCCCTCCAAGGTCAAGGCCATCGAAGGCTGGGCAATTCCGCCAACACCAACAGAAATCCTCCAATTCTTGTGTCTTGCAGGCTATTACCGAAGGTTCATTCAGAACTTTTCCGAGATAGCCAAACCCCTCACCACATTGACACAGAAAGGCGTACCTTGAAGCAAGCTCTCTGAAAAGCACCAGTGCTATCCTTACCGGAGGGAACTGGAGACTTTGTAGTCTACTATGATGCTTCGAATCAAGGTTTAGGTTGTGTCCTTATGCAACGCGGAAAGGTAATTGAAAATGCATCCAGGCAACTAAAAACTCACGAACTAAATTACATCACTCATGATCTAGAGCTGGGAGATGTGGTCTTCGCCTTGAAGATTTGGAGGCACTACCTTTATGGTACCAAGTGCACCATTTTCACCGGTCATAAAAGCCTTCAACACATCTTAAATCAAAAAGAGCTAAACATGAGGTAGTGGAGATGGGTTGAGCTGTTAAATGATTACGAGTGTGAAATCAAATACCACCCAGACAAGGCTAACGTGGTAGCCGATGCCCTGAGCCAAAAGGAGTATTCAAGTCATCGCGTAAAGACTCTATCAATCACCATTCAATCTCACTTAACCTCACAGATCAAGGAAGCCCAATTGGACGCATTGAAACCGGAGAATGTCGCTAATGAATCACTGTGGGGAATGGATAAGGGATTTGAAGTTAAAGAGGATGGAACTCACTACTTCAGGAACAGAATCTGGGTTCCTAAGATTGGGGGATTCAGAGAAGTAGTCATGCATGAAGCCCACAAGACGTGATATTCTATTCATCCGGGGTCAGATAAGATGTATCTGGATATCAAGCAACATTATTGGTTGCCTAATATTAAGGCAGAGATAGCCACTTTCGTGGGCAAGTGTCTTACTTGCGCCAAAGTGAAAGTGGAATACCAAAAGCCCTCGGGATTATTGCAACAACCAGTGATACCCGAGTGGAAATGGGAAAGGATTAATATGGACTTCGTGACCAAATTGCCAAAGACAGTAGACGGATTAGATGTTATCTGGGTAATCGTCGATAGGGTAACAAAATCCGCTCATTTCCTACCAATAAAAGAATCCTACAAAATGGAAAAGCTGACCCGAATCTACATCAAGGAGATCATGAGACTCCATGGAGTGCCAATGTCAATTATCTCGGATCGAGATAGCAGATTCACTTCAAGATTCTGGCAATCTATTCAAAAGGCAATGGGAACACAACTAGATATGAGCACTACCTACCACCCACATACAGATGGTCAGAGCGAGTGTACCATCCAGACACTCGAAGATATGCTCCGAGCTTGCGTGATTGACTTCGGCAAGTCATGAGATGCCTACTTGCCTCTGATCGAATTCTCCTATAACAATAGTTATCACACGAGCATCAAGGTTGCTCCTTTCGAGGCTCTCTATGGTCGTAAATGCATATCGCCTCTGTGCTGGGCTGAGGTGGGTGACACCCAACTAGAAAAAGGGCAATCGCCAGCCAGTGCTCTTACAGGACCCAAAATCATCCGTGAAACGACAGAAAAGATAATCCAAATCAAAGCTCGACTCCAAGCATCGCGAGACCGACAGAAGAGTTATGCTCACAGGCGGCGAAAGCCATTAGAATTTCAAGTCGGGGATCACGTGTTATTAAAGGTCTCTCCTTGGAAAGGAATGATCCGCTTTGGGAAACGGGGAAAACTGAACCCGCTATACATTGGACCGTTCGAGATTCTTGCCCGGATTGGTCCAGTGGCTTACAAGCTGCAACTACCTGCTAAGCTCAGCAACGTACACCCCGTGTTTCACGTCTCGAATCTGAAAAAGTGCCTATCAGATGAAACCCTTGTTATTCCTCTAGAAGAGATCGAGATCAACGAGAATCTCCTGTTCGTCGAAGAGCCAGTCGAGGTATTGGATAGGGAAGTAAAACGTACAAAACAAAGCCGCATTCCGATTGTGAAGGTTCGATGGAACGCCAGGTGTGGACCGGAATTCACATGGGAACGCGAAGATCAAATGAAGCAAAAGTACCCTCACTTATTATCTCCTTCATAATCCTAGTTTTCAAAAGAATTTCAGGATGAAATTCCCTCTAACGGGGGGATGATGTCACAACTAGCATTTTAGCTAGGAAAATTCTATTCTCATGTAATCATTCAACTATTGTAAAGCATGTACTCTAAGTGAATATCAATAAGTGCCCATTTAAATACATCTCTTATGTTCAATTAAGGGTTGAAAACCCTAGAGATCGAGGTTCAAGTTCATTATGGACTAGGATTTCCTTATTGGGCCTAATGGACCAATAAGCATTCAATTCAACTATATTGGGCTTGGAAACCCTATTTGGATTCTAAATGGACCAAATTCATAAATCTATAACATTTTGGACCATTTGGGCCTAGAATGTTTCATTCTAACCCTAACGGGCCTTATTTAGCCATAACAAATCCAATCACCCTAAAGAGCCATAAACTTCCTTTCTTTCATTCAAATGGGCCGTGAACCATCTAATGAGCCCAATGGGCCGAAAAATAATATTGGGCCTATAAAAATTCGATCAAGCCAAGAGTTTGGGCCCAACACCATTTTCTTCATCCCACTAGGCCCATTCTCGGCCCAATGAGTAAAAGAAAAGTAAAATAAAAGGAAATTTGGAGGATTAATGAGAGTTAGCCACCTCCTTATTGCATGGTAGATCTCCATGCACATCACCTCACTCCCTCTCTCTTCTCTCTTCTTCTTCTCGACCGAAACACCTCACACCACCCTCATTCTCTCAAAAATCTTTCAAACACTCTCAAGAACATCCCTCCCCTTCCATCAAAAAATTTCGAGAATTAGAGCTTTCCAAGGAGACTTTTCATCCAAAATCACTTCAAGCTATACTCTTGTGGTAAGATCTTGAAAACTTGAGTTGATTTAATCCATGTTTAGCTAACTCACTCATTATAAACACCTATTCTCGTGATTTTGCTTCCGAGAACCTCTTAAGTTCGAAAACCACTCAAGGAGCTTGCTAGAGCCAAAACCGAAACATCATCTTCTTCCATTTCTTCTTCAAAACCGAAACATCAAAGCAAAGGTGAGTTCATACCCCCTTGTTTTCGGTTTTTACATGTTTTTTGGGGAAGAATACAAGAATTTTTGTGTACATCTATACATTTATGCATGCTATGTGTGAATTTTCTTGGCTTTTATTGTGTTTGTGTGCTAAACTCGATGGATCTATAAAACCCTAACAAAAATAAGTGAGATTCATAAACAAAAAAAATCTAGACATCATACTACAAAGTTAAAAGTGTTATAAATGCCTAAGTTGTGAAAAACAAAATAAAATCTTGTGTAAGAATCGTTTTTTGCAAATAAACCAAAGTTTGGGGTCAAGAGTGACACCCACAGTTTTGTAGGGGCAAAAAGGGTATTATTAGCTTAAAAATGAGCTTTTATAACAACCATATTTTCCTAAGGGTCAAAAGTGTAAAATTTGGCATTTTGGGCATTAATGTGGGCCTCACGGTTTATTGGGCCCAAAATTGCAAAAATAAAAATCTTTAGGGATTGAAATGTTATTTAAACAAAACTTGAGCCAAAAATGAGAATAAACAAGATTAGGGGCTGAAAATGACACTTATCTCAAAATTTGGGCCAAAAATGTTAATTTTGCAAAAATGGGCCGGAAATGTCATTTTACGCAAATAAGGGGATGAAAATGTAATTTTCTACAATAATGGGTCGAAAATGTCAAAATATGTATTTTTGGGTCAAATCCGTAAATTACTAAACATTTGGGGCGAAAATACAATTTTTTTTAAATTGATGGACTAAAATGTTTTTTTTTATTAAAATGGACCAAAAATGACATTTTATGTAAAAATAAGCCTCTAAATGTTAATTTAGTTCTTAAGGGACCTAAAGTGTAATTTTATTAAACACATGTACAAATTATAGAATTTTGTCGTATCACGCTAGAAATAACATTATAACAATACACTAGATTTTAATAACTGTATGAATAAATTTTTCCGAATAAATGAACCATACTATAATAAACAAACGAAATACAATAAGGGTACGAATATTGGGCCTAATACTTCCTATACATGCTTATTGGGCCTTCGTGATCCGTTTGCATGATTAATGGGCCCAATATATTCATTTCATGTGTATTGGGCCTTAGTGACCCAATTACATGCTTAATGGGTCTAAATTATCCTTTACATGTTTGTTGGGCCTTAGTGGCCCATTTACATGATAATTGGGCCTAAAGTATTCATTATATGCTTAATGGGCCTTAAGTGTCCTTCTGCGTACCTAACAAGCCTTGAAACAATTTACACGTCTAATGGGCCACAGGTGTCCTTTTTCATGTTTTGTTGGGCTTTATCATTTCACATCCATATATCAACTAGTGTTTGTAAACTAAATACATATAACGATATACATATTCATGTGGAAATATTTGGGATCTAGTGGGACTTGTCGGTTGACATCACTGAGTGTATGGTCGTAGCATGTAGTTATAATCAGAGTCTTCTGGAGGGAGAGCGAGAGTTTGTGTATAGATCTATACGGGGTGACCCCCCACGCGTTAGTTGTTCGCTACAGCTAGACTAGGTCAGTCTAGGGCGATAAAACCTTGATCAAATACCGGCGTTTGGAAAAATGCCAGACAGACAATTTAGTCATTATCATGCATGGTTATAACGGCTCACATAGAGATCCAATACCATCTTAACATTTCGGAGCTTAAACATTTCGATCGTGTTGATACAAATCAACTTATACGATGATACAAGAACTATAACACTTTTTTAAATCAGAAAATATCGGATTTTCTGGGGGAAACACTATTAATCATTACCTTTTTCTCATAACAGATATAATACAAGGAATTTGGGTTTTTCATTTATACATGATTTTACAATGAAAATCACACATACATTTATACTTAGTCATTACATCTTTTTCAATGAATTTTACAGAAAATATCGGATTTTCTGGGTTTTGCACCCAATACAAAGTTTTTCAATCAAACATGCTTATGGACTCACCAACATTATATATGTTGACCGTTTTCAAAATAACTTGTATTCTCAGGTAATCGTTAAGCTGAAGAACCATCAAGAGTATTTTGGGATTTCTTTTATGCATGTGTCAATTATCAAACAATTTATATTTCTGAATTATGTAATGTAAAACAATGTACTTGATGTGAACAATGCCATTTGTAATATGTAATGTTGGTGACGATTGTATTATGTTTCATGTATATTCATTGTGATGATATTTCAATTTATAGTCACACGAGCCCCCGGACGTTTCCGCTGTCTGGTTCGGGGGTGTGACACAATGTCATATATCTGTTCGTTCTCACTCCTCAAATCTTCTAAAAAGGGGGAGTGGAGAGGGTAGCACGACACCACAGAAGTGTTATTCCTATATCGAGTAAAGAGTTGAACTAAATAACGAGTTGACGTTATATACGACTGTGCATCCTTTGGAAGAGATTGGTGTTATGAATGAAGAAAAAGTTCCATGGCCCAACACCTAACGTTAACCATGTTGCCTGGCTATCAGTAGCCATGGTGGCCGGCCCCAGGCAGTCTCACGGCCCAGATCCCAACAGCCATGCTGCCTAACTCTCGACAGCTATAATGCCCAACTTTTCCCAGCAGTCGTGCTGACTGGTCTTTGGCAGTCTCCTTGATAACTCTCAGCAACTGTGCTGCCTGACTATCGGCAGCCGTGTTGACCAGCTCCAGGATGCCTCGCTAATCAGCTCTCACCAGTCGTGTTGACCGGTTCCCGCTAGTCTCGTTACTCAGTTTTCAGCAGTCGCGCTGGTCGGACCTCAGCAGTCGCACAATCCGACCCCGCCAATCTCGCTGCTCAGCTCCCAACAACCACGCTGCCAGGATCTTAGCAATCGCGCAACCTGGCCCTCAGCGGCCATGCAATCCAGCTCAACAGCTGCAAAACCCAGCCACCAGCAGTCACGTTGCCTAGCCCTCGGCAGCCGTGGTACCCAACTCTTGTCAATGCTTGCATCGCCTAGCTCTTTCTAGTAGCTGTATTGCTCAGTTCTCAGCAGCTATGCATCCAACATTCTCTCTCTCTCCACCGCCCCTAACAAAAAAAGGGTGGGAGAAGGATTGGCACGACACTATGTAGAAGTAAATTTTTATTCCGAAGGGGCAGAGTTAAAGTACATGAAGAGTTGATGTTATGCATGATAGTGCATTGCCAAAGTGACATAAATACTCCAGATTGAAAGAGCATCCTCGAAGTTCAACCCTCAGGAGTCTCGTTGCCCAGCCCTTAGTAATCGCTTTGCTCATCTATCGCTAGCAGCTCGTTGCCCGACCCTCAGCGGCCATATTGCTTAACCCCTGAAAGCAGCCCCAAAGTCCTGCTCTCGATAGTCACGCTGCATAGCTCTTGAAAAAGTCATTAGAAGACGAGGCATAAATCATCGCTACAGTTAATGATACGGTAGATCACCTGGTGTCATTACACTTCAACTAATCCTGATAACCTAGGACGGACATACAGATTGCTGGCCGCAGCGCCCAATCACGCAAGGTTCAGTACCCTTGCCTTGAGTCGTCTGGCTTCTTAGCCCGACTCCATTATAGCGGCAAGCTCCACATGCGAGGTTTAGTACCCTTGCCTTGATTCGTCTGGCTTCTTAGCCCGACTCCATTATAACGGCAAGCTCTGCATGCGAGGTTCAGTACCCTTGCCTTGAGTCGCCTGGCTTCTTAGCCCGACTCCATTATAGCGGCAAGCTCCACATGCGAGGTTCATTACCCTTGCCTTGAGTCATATGGCTTCTTAGCCCGACTTCATTATAGCGGCAAGCTCCACATGCGAGGTTCAGTATCCTTGCCTTTAGTCGCCTGGCTTCTTAGCCCGACTCCATTAAAGCGGCAAGCTCCACATGCGAGGTTCAGTACCCTTGCCTTGAGTCGCCTGGCTTCTTAGCCCGACTCCATTATAGCGGAAAGCTCCACATGCGAGGTTCGGTACCCTTGCCTCGAGTCGCCTGGCTTCTCATCCAGACTCTATTGTAGCGGCAAGCTCCGCATGCGACGTCCATTACACTTGCCTTGAGTCGTCTGGCTTCTCAGCCCAACTCCATTACAGCAAACAGCTCCGCTTGCGAGGTTCAGCATCCTTGCCTTGAGTCGCATAGCTTCTCGGTCCGACTCCATTCCAGCAGCATGCTCCGCCAACAAGGCTCAAAGGCTCATAACCTTTGCCTATACGATTCCACGCGATGCTTTCCCGCGTGATGTATCTACAATCGCTAACAGCCAAGCCCGATTCACTCTACGCAATGCTTTCCCGCGTTGATGTATCTATGTGTGACAACCGTCAAATTTCGGTCAAGTCAAAGTCAAACAAAGTCAACAAGTCAAACCGGTCAACTCCAATAACCCTTGTATGTTAGGGTTTACGTTATGTAATCACTATACAATTCGCTATTTTAATGAGAAATCATCATTTGGAAAGTTCATGTGTTTGATTTTCCTTAGCCTTAACAGTGCTAAACAACGAACCAAAGCGATAAAACACTATTGGACAATCATCGGGATTGTGTACGACACTAAAACACGGTTTAACGGGGTTTACGAACCTTGCGTTGTGAAGCCGGATACTCAAATTAATCACAAACGAAACCTCTCTAAATCGTTTTCACTCTATCTCTTTCTATTTGAAATCTCTCCCAAATCTCTCTCAAAAGTTACTTTAACTTTTTGCAATCATTTGGGTCATATCGACCCTTAACCGGGTCAAAAATCGCTTGAAACGGGGTAAAAACGGGTAAAATAGCCTTAAGGACCTGGAACTGAAGCTTCAGGACCGAAGCCTCTCATCCGAGGCCTCGAATCCGAAGCCTCTCATCAGGACCGAAGCTGAAGCCTCTCAGGAGACCGAATCCGAAGCCATCAGACAGCAGCCTCGCATGCGAGGGTCCGAATCCAGCCTCCATGCGAGAGGTCTCGCAGACGGCCCCTTTTTACCGGTTTTTCGACTACGACTTCGTTTTAACTCCGTTTTTCATTATTTTAACGTGGGATTTTCACCCAAAACTTTATTTTATAAACTAAGGCCCCAAAATATATAAATCTCCAGGGTTTTTATAAAAATATATTAAAAGAATTAGTGGTTGAACTAATTATTGAGGGAATATTTGCTTTTCCTTAATTTATGGCAAAAGCAAACCACCACCACCTCACTCTATGATTAGCCACTCTTTCCACTACTCCTTGTCACCTTAGTGGACCTTTACACCCAATCTCCAGCTCTTCCCACGTTCTAAGAGCTGGAGGATTGATCCTCTCTCCTCATTCTCCATAAAGTTCGTTCATTCTACACTTAGCAACCAAATGACACTCTCCAAAATTCTCTCATCTTTTCTCTCAACTTCAAGAACTTCAAGGCTTTCTTCAGGGATTTCTTTCTTCAATTAGTAAGTATCTTCATCATTCATATAATTATTACACTCCATTCTACTCAAATCATTGATATCTTACACAAATTTCATCTTATTCGATGTTAGATTCTCGAATCATCAAGACATCTTCTTAGTGTTCTTGGGTTGAACACTTCCTCTCTCTCACTTTCATCTACTGAAACCACATAGGGTGAGTTCATACCCCTACATTTACATGTTTTTCTTAAGTTTTAAGGGGGGAATACAACTAAAATCATCAAGAACACAATTAAACTTTTTCTATCAGATTACATCAGAAAAGATGACCTTCGATCACGGACTGTTTTGGTCAACTTAAATATTTTATTTTTCAAAACTGTTCCAGATGCAAGTAGTTCAAACTCTTAGCTTTAAAATGGCTACTTGCACATCTCCATATGATTTTTCTACAATTTATGGTGATTTTTACAAAACTGCCTGTCATTTCAGAGGCAAACCCGGACCAGTCTGTGATTATGAACATTTTCACCTCTGTTAGAGATCACTAAAAATCATGATAAAATTTACGAACAAACTAGACTCATATTCCAAACTCTCAGAATTTACGGATTTGGATTTAGAGCTTTGATGATTTTTCTATAAATTTTCTAAGAACAGTAACAGAAACTGTATTCAATGAAAAGTTGCTATCAATTTCATTTCACCTTGTAACATGTTGAGCAAGGTGTATATCTTTATGTGATTATATGTTATTGCAATATATGACATTTTATCTTAATATTTAGACACACATCAGTTTACAAATGGATTTGGACATATAAAATATAAAGAATAACAAGTGATTATAATCAAAGTACAACCGATACATTCAAACATTTAATAAACTATTTTGAATATAGTTTGCATACATTACTACGTACTACCCTTGGTTGATAAACTATAATAGGTATAGTTTATGATACATTACATAACACATACATTTAAAAATGGTACATTTATACAAAGGATATTTTCATTAAGCAAGGTACGGCCATACGGTACCAAGTTTTCATAACACGTAATTCCGTTAATGACTTTGTGAGACATTTACTTCAAATTACCATTAAGTCCTGTATTGTAACCAGAGTCTCCTTGAGGGAGAGCGTGATATTTGTGTATAGATCTATATTGGGTTTGACAAACCCACACCTAAACTGCATGCAACAGTTAGACCGATAGGTCTGGGGTGACAAATGTCATAACATTTCCGACGCCCGAAGAACGTCGTTTTAGGCAACCTTGGTCATAGCATGGTTATAATAAACTCACACAAAGTATTAATAAATATTGGAATTTACGGGAACTTCATTAAAATTAAACGAGTTTATGTCGATTTAAACTTACATTATTTATTATAAGTAAGAAAAGTTACTTATACATTTCGGTCTTTGAATTTAAGACTACATATACATTTTAAGGAAAATATTGGATTTTCTAAAACAAATACTACTTTTACAAACGAAAGGCTTTTAATAATATCAAACAAAAGCTTATGAACTCACCAACCTTTGTGTTGACACTTTTCCAAACAACTTGTATTCTCAGGAAATCATTAAACAGGTAACCAAGTGCTTTTGAGGATGGGACGCTAAGGCGTCTACTATTTCATATTTTGTCAACATATTGTAATTGATTCGTAAACATGTAATTCATACAATGATGTAACTTTTTCAATTATATATATGTTGGTTGTGTTTGCTTGAATTACTATTACAATTGTTGTTATGATACTATACATGAAGTCCTCCACCCCCGGACGTTTCCGCCATCCTTGGTTTGGGGGTGTGACACTATGATCGCTGGTAGCCAAGCCCTATCCATTCCACACGATGCTCTCCCGCATGACATATTTACGATCGTTGGCAACTAAGCTCGGCCTATTCCACGCAATGCTACCCCACGTGACACATCCATGATCGCTGACTGCTAAGCCCAAGCTATTCTTCTATGTCGTGCAACATAAGTCGCGCATCGTCGCGTACCACAAGCCTATTCCCCGCCTAACACCCCGTTCTCGGTGTTTCCTCTCTCACAATCATCATGGTTCTCTTGTGCTTGGACGACAGATGAAGTGTTTCCCACATTACATCCTGCTATAGTGAGGATACCCTCCAGCAAGAAGGTTATCACGACAGCGGCCATGCTACCTATCACCTTTTAGCATATATGTTGGTTGACTCTCGGCATTGGCCTCACTGCTCAACCTCTCATCATCCTTGTCGCTTGGCTCTCGGAAACAATCTCGTTGAGCATTCCCTACCTACAGTCTCGTCGCGCATCCCTCAGCATCTCTGCTTCCTGGCTCTCGGAAACGGTCTTGATGCGCAACCCTTACCTATAGCCTCACCGCGTATCCTGCAACATCTCTGTTGCTTGGTCCTCGGAAACAGTCTCGCTGCACATTTCCTACTAATAGCCTCACAGCCTATCCCTCACAAATTCCATTGTCTGGCTATAGACAATAGTCTCGGTACATGACCCCTGCTAGCAACCCAATCGCCCAGCTCTTGGAATCTCTGCCACATATATCGCATTCAACAACCTTACAGGTCATCAGTTTGACAACATCCATCTCGGACAAGGGTTTTGCTAACTTTTATTATGCCAACAACTTCTTTGTGTATTGATACAACAACCTTGCGTTATTCATCATAGTCTGATCCGGCTACCAACACTACCCACATCAGACTGGGGGAATCCAGTTAGGTATAGTGTACTTTGGAAACACCTTCAGGATGGTTACTGGTTCTCATGCAAAGAAGACCATGAAGATGGTTATCGGTGACATTCTGTTTGTGCGTAACTACAACAATGGTTGCGTCGGATAACAGTCTTAGGGACTGAAGGGCAAGCTTATGCTTCTTAGTTACCCCGGCCCGACATTTATTGACATCAGTGTTGCGTGACACTATTTAGCAACCTCGGTCTGCATGATCACAACAACAGCTACGTTGCATCGCACCGATCAACTCGCACTCCTCTCAAGAAAGGAGTATCAAGTCAGCTCGAGCTGCATAAGCAATGCTTGGCTCTTCGCATAACCCCACGACTCTCGTGGGCGAGGTTCGTTCGTTTCTCTTTATTATTTATTGTATTGGTGCTTTGTCTAGTTCGATCCGATTGTTAGCAACCCAATCACATCAGACTAGGGGGACTTGATGACGCACAGTTTATTTATTTGACTAAGTCTAGTCCAATGTCATTGGCCGCGTACCAATAACATCAGACTGGGGGGACTTGATGATATATGGTCCATTAGCATGGCCTAGACCACTCTAGAGCGTCAGCCTGGCCTGACACGCTCCTGCCAGCCCTGCCTGGCGTTCCCTTGCCAGACCTGGCTGGCGCTCCCTTGCTAGCCGTGTTGGGGACTCTCCTGCCGGCCCTGCCCGGTGCTCCCTCGCCTGGCGCTCCCTTGCCAGCCTTTCCTGGTGCGCGCCCGCCAGCCTTGCCTGGGGCGCGCTCGCCAGCCCTGCCCGGCGCCTCCGGGCGGCCTTGCCCAGCTCCTTGCTAGTTAGGTCTGAATTGGGCTGGCCCAAGGTCTGACCTAATTCCCCTTGACCTATTTATCCCCTATAAATAGAATAGTGTCTCCTCCATGAAGGGGGACCTTTTCCTTTGGACTCCTCCCCATGGCTCAGCCGCCACACTATACTTCGGTCGGGTGGCTTAGCCGCCACCCGCCGCCGTCAGCCACCATACACCACCACCAACACCAAGATGGTTCTCTCTAGCTAAAGAGAACGGTCTCAGATCTACCAGATGATCTAACTTGACCGTCGGAGTCCGCTCCCGGGGAACAGTCCCTGGGGCGGCTCTAACGCATCTCTATGTTGTGACTAGCAGATCTCCGCCGCAGCAGAAGACCAAAAGAAACGCCGGAGAGCTATGTCGCATCAAAATCCTATTAAAATAATAATTAAGGAAACTAGAAACCCTAGGGATACCTATCAAATTTTCAAAAACAAGGGGGTGGTGGCTAGTGTTTCAGAAAACCCTATCCATGTCGAAAATTCAAGCCTTTAGGGTTTATTTTCGATAAACCCTATATTTGATCAATTCATAATTATGCACTATCAACATAAAACCTTGATCTGATACCACTGATGTGTTTTCTAGGTTTTAAAAGTTACATATGAGCGGAAAAATACTTAACCCTTAAGTTCACATCCAACCTATTTTGGATCTATGTTTTCTCTATTGATTGCAATAAACTATGAATATCAAGAAAACCTAGGAAGCCCTACTTTAATCAAAATTAAAAGAAGAATTAGAGTTAAATACCTTTTGATTAATGTAGCAATTAATCAAAAAAACTTCCTTTGAGTTCCTTGGAAAGCAAGCCCAAACGCTTGGATGAATCTAATGGCTAGTACCCAATACCCTAGCAACTAGAAGACTTGAGGAGAGGAGAGGCTTAGAGAAAATTTTCGACTCTTGAGAGTTGTATGGATTGGATGAAAATATGATACCCTAGGAGTCCTATTTATAGCCGATGAGAAAGTTGTAGATAACCATGATTTGAATATAATAATAATATCTTAAATTAGGTAATCAACCAACTCCTTAATCATCTAATAAGATTAATCTAAACCCTAAAACACATAGCCAAAACCGGTCATGCATAGAAGGTTCTAGAAAACCTATATTGCTCAACTATTGAACAATTACAATTTAGTCCCTACACTTCTAATTAATTATAATAAACCCGAAATTAATTCTAATTAATTATTAATTAATTATTACTAGTTCCAATTAATATATTAATCATATAATATATTAATAAATCATTTATTACAATTTATTAATCATATAATAAATTAACAAATCAACATCTTCTCTCTCTCTCTCTCTCTCTCTCTCTCTCTCTCTCTCTCTCTCTCTCTCTCTCTCTCTCTCTCTCTCTCTCTCTCTCTTTCTCTCTCCAAATGTCATTCTATTCAGTTACCAGTTATGAGGGAAACTCAAAAAAGACTTTGCTTCTAATTCAAGAATATATCAATTTAGTTATTGGCTTAGATATCTTAATCCAACATATAAGTGTTTAAAGAATGGAGAATTCATCTTAGCCCACATCAGTATTGTTATCTAGTAGATTGCTTATTCAGGGTAGTATCATTAACTCATTTATTATGTTGACTTTGTTGGTAATGTAATTATATATAATGTTATCTTATTCTCGAAAAAAAAAGGAATAAGGGGTTTGTTATCGGAAAAGGGTGAACAAAGTATGTAATTATTTGTAATATAATCTTATTCCCAGAAAAGGTGGGATATGGGGTTGTTCCCAGAAAAGAGGGAACGAAATATGGTTCGTGTTCACAGATAAAGGGGACAGAATAGAAAATTAGATTGTACCAACAATATGTTTTAGGAATGAATATGTTATATAAATTTTATGTGAATGTATATGCTACGTGAAGTGCATGATTAATAAAATGAGTGAGTATAGTGTTTAACGCACTAAGTTTTAACTTTATCAGTTGCTAATTAATATTTTTCAGTTAATAAACATGGTTGGACTGCCATGAGCTATCACATGCAAGTTGAAAGTTATACTATGGGTTTCAAAAAATTATATTTTGATGACATTTTGGACAACTTTAGTGACATAGTATTTGGATGTTTTATTAGAAATGATTGTAAATATTAAAATTCATGATTTTCTAGCGAATAACTCTGATAATAATTTAGGAATTTATGTAAGGGTGATTTTAGTAACACTGATTTATCGTAAAAAAATTTAATGGGTTGACGTCGTAGATGTTTCTTTTATAAATTACTAGGTATGAGACCCGTGTATTACACGGGTTTATTAAAAATAAAAATCTAATATCAATATATAAATATAAAATATTTTATAATGTAATACTTTACATAACATAATGTAATCTTTTGAAAATTTGCAAAAGAATTTAAATCGTTTAAAGTATTTATGAGAATTTATTGCCAAATTAATAGATGATTTTATTTCCTTATAGAACCCATTACAATTTTATGAATTTTATTTTAAGAAAATGAAAATCCCTAAAAAATAACAAATGGAAAATAAAATTTCTAAATTCTCACAAAATGACAAGTATCAAAATGAAGGATAAGCTGACATGTGGCAAAAAAAAACTTTCATTTATTAAAGAGGATATTAATTACATTTAATATTTTCAAATAAATGATTTGATTGATGTTGTCATTATTAATTAATATTCTAAAAAATAATAATAAGTTGTTATACTAAAAGATTCTTTCATAGGGTAAATACCAATTGCTCGAAGCCTAATGTTATCACATTGACCCGTAAAAAATTAACAAAAACAAATTGACATAGACTCGAATAAGAATATAATATATAGAGCGTATTCGGCAAAACTAGCTATTAGCTGGTAGCGTTTGTTAAACGCTACATGAGCTAGCTTTTTGATTTTGTGCGTTTTGCTTAAACTAAACGATAAAGTGTGTAGTGACAAACAAAATTTTCTATTCAACACAGAGTGTTTTGTTAAAGGCTAGAAACTAAAAGCTTCCAAACGCTTATAAACACTCCGTATCGTACACACTCGTAATATCAAATAGGTTAGTGAAGCATCAATTTGAGACACGCACTTCAAACTTCTAACCACATCTTGCTAATTAAATTAATTTAAAAATAATAATAAAGACCCTTTATAAAATATTAAGTATCAATAAACTCGGTTCGGGCGAGCTTCTAATCGCGTGAAAGGATCCTTGAAACCGAGCCCATTGGGGAAAATCATGTCCCCATAAAACCACAATGCATATCGATCACTTTGAATAAACTTGCTATCGTGGATCCGGAAACACTCAAGCTTTTGACACATCTTCTTAAGATCACCCTCCAATTTCACATTCCAACATCCACGAATGTCAACATGCTTAAGATACTTACATTTAGTAAGGATTTCACAAAGACCCGTATCTCCGAATCCCCCAAACCAAAGTTTTAGATGTTGTAGTTTCGGCATGGTGTCAGCAATGGCTTTTGCTTCAGAATCATCCATAGGTGGGGACTCTTTCGTTGGGTAATTGTCTCTCTTCAAGTGAATCAAAGACGTGCATTGATTACCAAACGCTACAAGGCTTCTGGCTGTGAACTTTCGGCAATAGCTAATATCCAAGACTCTAAGATTTGGAAGTGGCTTTAAATGCTTCAACACCATATCATCGCTTAAACGACAAAACTGAATATCCAGCGTTTCCAAAGATCTTCCACTGCAAGTAACAAAAGGGTTAAGAGCGAATAATCAAAAGCATTTATATAAAAGATTAATACATTATACATACCACTTAACGACAGATGAGAATCCGGATTCTCCCATCTGGAAGGCAGAAAATCGTTGAACAGTCCACTCACTTTGTCGAATGAGCTTCTTCACCATCGAGTCAATTGCACCTCGACTGAGTTTGTGTTGCAGACACCATGTCTGCAAACTGATATCCTGCCAACAGTATGGCCCCATGGAAACCTGCATCCATGACTTACACACGAGCGGAATACATCTCAGCATGTCTTTCTGTGGTATCCTTAAGAAAATCGATGCCAGAATATCAGGAAGCAACCCCTCCCACCTACCCCCTTCCTTCTCCACCACCTCCACCACTAACGTCTTCTGAACGCTAGATAACACAACCCCGTCCTTGATCATCTCTTTGTCACTGGAAAAACCCTTTTCCGTTGCTACTTCCTGTGAGGACGGAATGTGAACCATTGATGTATGTTAGTTTTAATTATAGTAGAGGATTATATCATACCAAACGCGTATATAACAGAAGAATCCTATTCATTAAAAACGAATAACAATATAACTAATGAGTAAATATATATTGTAACCTAAATATTTACCAATTACCAGTATTCTTCTTGATATACACGTGGTTTGAGATAACGTAAGAAAAGAAATATTCGATTAACTCGATTAAAATTCTATTCTAAATTCTTACTGATATTCTTCTATAAGATATGTCATGTATATATAGAATTTCTATATTCTTCTATAAGATATGTCATGTATATATAGAATTTCTAATCATACATACCACTAGGACAGGGTGTTGAAAAAATCTGAAATAAATAAACCGATCGAATCAATTAAGGTACATGTTATTCAATCAAGCTTAATCGGTTTTCGGTTAACCGATTATTCAGTCAAACTTAAACGGTTTTCGTTTTAACTGATTATCTAAAAGTACTTTTTTTGGTTTATAATTTATATTTCTACGTTTAACGTAATAAACCAATTAAGGATATAACCTTTTTAAAACTATTTATTTTTCACATTCATATCTTATAAAATCTGTTTCCAATTTTAAATATTAGCTTGTCTCTCATGCAATAGATTAGGTGTTGATTGATAGTGTTGTATGATTATTGTGTTGGTGATTTTTCATAACCAAAACATAAAATGCGGAAGCATAAACTTTGGATCTTTAATCTCGAATCTGATTAAAAGAAAACTTAAACATGAAAGAACGATTATATACCTGATTTCATCATGATCTTTGGATCTGAAGAACTAGAGTTGGGTTTACCAATTGATCTCAAGAGCTCTCTCTAAAATCCTTCAGCAAACCCTAAACGAATTTACATGTGTATTTTCGTGTGTCTTGATTGCTCATCATCACATGTATATATAGATGGAGATATACCCTAATGTGATAGATGGAAGAGATCTTGAGGATCTTGAGTCAAACTGGGAACTCAACCCACAAGGCAAGTGAATATTCTATAAATCGGTCCATCAACAATTTATATTCTTACCATAATAATTGGATTTAAAAATATACCGTACATATTTATGAAGAGGTCCATAATTATCCAACAATCTCCTACTGGACCACGAATATATAAATGTACGTATAACTGTATAAGCGTTTTAATGAATGTTATTACAACATTAGTACCCTTAAACAATCTCGTCCACTAATCATGATAGTATAGGATCAAAGCGGCCTTCGTTACAATTTACGTAACTAAACCTATCAATGGTCACATGTACATATATAACTAACGACATAGATTAAACATGATGTGTGGTTTTAAAATCTAAATAGATTTCCAACGAGTTCCTTTTTAACTTGAAGTGAAATCAAACTTCAAATAAGTGCAACTAATAATGGAGTTAACCGAATTCTTAATTTTGTACAGAAAAACATAATTGTTGTTAAACAACACATAAAGCACTATAAAACTCCCACTAAAACCAAATATCACACCAACATGTGTAGTATGCTCATGAAAGACCTAGGGAGGTAATCCCTTTATGAGCGGATCCGCTTTCATGGAGTTTGTTCATATGTGCTATATATATTTCCATTTTGCACTATTGTGTTAACAGAAAAAAAACGGATGTCAATATGAATGACTTAATAAAACTTCTGTTGTTGGAATATAACATTGCTAACTTATTATCACAACTTTAGTGGTCTTTCAATATCAATAATATGTAGCCTCATGACAAATTTTCGCAACCATATTCCATACTACAAATTATTCTGCCATTATGGAAGAAGCTACCGAAGTCTAATCCATGAAATGGCTCATCATGCTAAAATGTAAAAATATCCCGATATGGATCGGTAACCATTTTTGGCATCTAATAAAATCAGATTTTTAATAAAAATGATCTCCAAAATATTTGATTTCCTATAGTTGACCATATAGCCTTTTGTTATATATAGATATCTCAAAATCCATTTGTTTGCTTTCTTATGATCCAAACTTGGGTTGTATAGATATCTGCCCAAAACTAAAAAGATAAATTTACTCCCACTTAATCTGTGATACACAAAATCATCTACTGTACTTACCTCAAAACCAAAAGAGATAATAAATTGATGAAAAATGTGGTACCAAGCATAGGATATCCAAAGTTGAGGTTGTTGAGTTTGTTTATTCAGAATATGAGATTGAATAACATTGTCGATCACTAATTCATAATATGCATACTATCAAAAGCAATAATAGGAATCAAGATTGATTCCTCCTTAAAGACAATGTTTTAACCTTGTTTCTCCCCCAAGCTCAACATACTCAAAGAATGTTGCTCTATCCAAAAATGCAAGGTCAATATCCATGCAATTGAGAATTAACATAATGCCCTCATTCCATTCCTTAAAGTTAATCTCATTTAGTAAATGAATCATAAATGTGATCAATGTTAGCAGATATAATACCATAATTCAAATTTTTTGTTTTAAGAATATAAACAAATCTATTTTTATGCTGGTTAATCCATAAACCGTAATCAATAAATTCAATTTATGACATATTTACAAGGTATCAACACAACATTAATATCATGTCTTTGGACAGTAATACTAACTTACAAGAGATATCTTTGTTTTAGAGATAAACATTGACAATAAATCATATCAATTAACAAGTCCCTCTTTGGATTGACTTATTAATCACATGAAACCAAAAAATCGTCACATATTTATCACCATATATAAGTTTATTCGGCCAAATATCAGTCTACCTTTGGGTCGGCTAATACCCGCATTAATAAACACATAAACTATAAATTTTGATAATAAGAATTGACAATATATCATATCAATTAATAAGCCCCTCTTTGGATTGACTTATTAATGACATGTAACCTAAAAATTGCCGCATATTTATCATCAAACATGTGTTTATCTGGTCAAATATTAACCTACCTTTTGGTCGATTAATATCCGCATTAATAAACACAAACCATAAAATTTAAATTCTCTGTAAATTAATTTTCACAAAAGATATCACTTTGGTGATATATTGTGTCAATTAATTTACTCTGAAAATAAATAAATATGTCATAATTGTAGTTTATTGACAATTAACCTAAAATATTTTGAATGTGTCTACCTTTAGGTCGAACACAGTTCACATAAACAATATCATATAAAACTTTAAGTATTTGCAACCAAATTAATTAAAATAATAGAAGTCACATAGGTAACAATATTATATCAATCAAAAACCAAAAAAAAATATTAATCCCATAATTTTGATACATTGTTTTCAATCGTAAAACAACTCATTAGTTTGTTTGTATTACACCCGATAAATACTAATCATACCAAAAAAAAACATATCTTGTGACTTCTTAAAAAATCACAACCATAAAAAGAAAGATATTCACATGATCATGAATAAAATATATTTTGTGGAAAGGAAAGCATACATAGCTATTCAAGATATTATATGGAACTAATAACATATCATAATGTGTGTAATATTTTAAATGAGTTTTAATACCTCTATAATTAAACTGCATATCCATATCCATGGAAAAGTCTAATACAGAAAAAAACATAGTTGTTCTTAGACAATAAATAATAAAATAAAAGAAAATTCATTTTCCTTTTAAAAAACCTTAATTATTGCATCATACCTTATGTGAAAACCGCCTAAATACATAAACGGCAAATCCCAAGAAATATAATAAGGTAATATATCTTTATTTTAAGAGTTTTCAACCCAAAAAAAAATCGTATGCATATTAAGTCCATGATTCATGGATTTAATTACATATACATAATAAAAATTTAATTGATGTTTATAATTAATAAAACATATACACATGTTAAGGTTGAAAAAATATATATATCAACCAAAATGTATGATGTTGACAACTTAGAACAAGAGCTGCTAATATAAAGGTGTTGTATTTTCTGCCAAATAAAATATTAGGAAGAAAAACAAGGAAAAGCTTAGTACAAGCAAAAACAGCTATTGGCCTTGGCACCAAAAGATTATTTTAACATATTATATTCAAGAAACAAATAATTTTCTTAAGAAACGAATGCCCATACTATCATTCTCTCATCGCCAGTAAGAAAACAAATGCGATCTCGGCGGAATGATGAAAAGAAAAGGCTCTTGGTTTAGGAAAAAAATAATGTTGATGGTTTTAAACCGATCAAACTTTTTTCTAGTAACAAATTCGAGTAAACTCTGATACCAATTGTTGGTGATTTTTTCATAACCAAAACATAAAATGCGGAAGCATAAACTTTGGATCTTTAATCTCGAATCTGATTAAAAGAAAACTTAAACATGAAAGAACGATTATATACCTGATTTCATTATGATCTTTGGATCTGAAGAACTAGAGTTGGGTTTTTCAGTTGATCTCAAGAGCTCTCTCTAAAATCCCTCAGCAAACCCTAAACGAATTTACATGTGTATTTTCGTGTGTCTTGATTGCTCCTCATCACATGTATATATAGATGGAGATATACCCTAATGTGATAGATGGAAGGGATCTTGAGGATCTTGAGTCAAACCGGGAACTCAACCCACAAGGTAAGTGAATATTCTGTAAATCGGTCCATCAACAATTTATATATTCTTACCATAATAATTAGTTTTAACTAATAATTAGTTTTAAAAATATATCGTATATATTTATGAAGTGGTCCCATAATTATCCAACAAATTGACAGTATTAATTAAAGATTGTAAATATTAAAAATTGTTATCTAATGTTGCCATGTCCTTTACATTTAAGAGGTTCGAAGATGGATATGCCATATAGCCGTATAGGTGAATTGTGCATTCAGAATTAATATCATAATCTCATTGGATAGTTTATGTCTCAAAGATTGTTATTATATTTTTATATTAATAATCATGGCTTCACAATATTAGTTAACCTTTTTTTTTTAAAAAAAAACAAATCATAATTCTTTTATTTTAATTTTTCATGAACCATAACTTAAAGCATACAACATTTATGTGGAAACTTGTTATTACTCGTGACATTAAGTTGTACCAAAATTGTCTAATAACCAAATAAACATATAAGTTAAAATTTAAGAAATAAAAAATTGATTAAACTAAATTAAACAAACCAATAACCGAATAAAACAACCCAATAATAAATCTACATAAGAGTCCACTAGAGCATCACAAATTGACAATGGTTAAGTTTTTTAGAAAGCTTTTTTCAAGACACGACAATGATAGAATATTTTAATCACATGTAACACATCCTAATTCAGACTAAGGCGATCTAAACTGATTTTAAAATAAAAAGCAATTATATAAAAGTTTCATATTTTTCATAGGAGAAATTCAGTTTATGATCGAATGAGCAATCTATTGGTCCAAAATCGAAATTTAATGAGTGTTTGTCTTCGCATCATTATCATTATCATCATTATATACTTATAAAGGAAGCATTTTTCCTTTCACCACATTCATTTGAAACTCTCATTCATTTTTTCTTTCACGACATACATTTGAAACTCCCATAACTTTTCAATTTCTTTCTAATAATGATTATATATAAGTTGGTTAATAAGGTTAAATAAATATCAAACCTAAAATGTAATCATATATAAACTAAATTTCAATATTAAAAGAATATATTTTTTTCTACTTATAAATTTAAGTTTTTAACTTTTAACATATTATACTAAACTTATTAGGTCTAATATGTTGTTATATGTAAACCATTATTATCTTAAAGCTATAATTTTTGAACAATTTGTATAAAATACTTCAATTGTTAATTTAAATATAACCTTACAGGATCAACTTAAATATAAATTTTAGTTGAACTTAAACAACCCAAAAAACATTTTGTAAATAGTTAAAACTGATAAATTGTAGTGTCTTTCTAATGATGATTATAAGTTAGTTAATAAGGTTAAATAAGTATCAAGCCTAAAGTGTACTCATAAATAAACTAAATTTTAATATTAAAATAATATTTTTAATTCTACTTATAAAGTTATATCTTTAACTTTTAACATATTATACTTAATTTATTAGATTTAATATGTTGTTGTATGTAAACCATTATCAGTTTAAAGCTATAACTTTTGAACTGTTTGGAAAAAAATACTTAAATTGTTAATTAAAATATAACATTAGAGTGTCAACTTAAATATAAATTTCAGTTCCACTTAAAAACCCAATGAATATTTTGTAAATAGTTAAAAGTGATAAATTGTAGTGCTAAATGTAAAAACTAAATTGTAATCTCAAATTAGCTAAAATATTTCCTAAAGATATTTTTATAATTGTTAAAAGTTTTCAAATAAGTAACTTAAAATAACTTACAATAACAATAGTTCATAATAACTTTATATAAATGATTATATTGTTACCTTTAAAATCAAAAAAAAATATTGTTTGATGTTTTAAATAATTACAATGATAGAAATTAAAACGTTAAGCAAATAAATTTAAAAAATTAATTAACAATAACAATAACTATAAATAACATTAAACCATATATTATATTTAATTTTATTCATGAGTAACCCGCGGAAAAAATTCATTCAAAAGATTGAGATTATACAGTTTTAATAGATGTATATATTATCATATAATTCAAAATAATCAATATATTATATCAACTTAGTATACGAATTATTATATCAAATTTAACAACATTATTGTTATAGTTAAAAAAAACATATATTTGTAAAGATTTCGGCTATATAGATGCTTCTGCACAACGCGCGAAAAGTCTTCTTGAACTTATTAATAATAATAAATGGTTCAAAACTAAAGAACAATAATTTTAAATGATAATAACATCAATTTGTAAATTATATAATGTTAACAACAAATAAATTGTATTTTAAATGAACATCATTATTGAAATTAGAAAAGAATCACATAAGTAAAAAATTTTAATTAATCAATCATAAAAATTGTTAAAAATAATATTAAATAGATAATTAAATTTAATTTTATTGATGAGGAAGGTGGGTTGACGTCAATGAATAATATTGTCGAAAATATTATGTCAAAGTTAATGTCAATAACATAACCATTTTAAACATATATTTTTCAACATTTTGACAATATATTTTTAACCTATGTTGCGCAACGCGCGGGAATTCGCCTAGTCTTATCTATATATCTATATCTATCTATCTATATCATACTATACTTATAAAGGATGCATTTTTCCTTGAACCTCATGCATTTGAAACCCCCACAAAAATTTGCAAACACCTCATGCATTTGAAACCTCCTATTTTAATGAATACCACTCAAAAGTCTCTTAATAATGATTAACAATTCAAAGGTTTTATAACTTACATAATATGTTTAATAAAAAATTAATACATAGTCTAATATAAAAAGGTCAATCTCCTTGAGTAGACACACGAATAGAAATCACATACAAAATTCACAAAGAAAACAAGTTTAAAAGTTTTTGTGTTGGTTTGAGAGCTTTGGACCATTTTTCGAGTCATGCTATTATGTTGAAGTTTTTAATTTGTAAGTTTGTTTTATACTACTTCTTTTTTATATTTTCTTGGTTTAAGTATTCTTTTAAGAATATCATTGTATGTTGTGGTTGAAATTTTAATGTACATTAGATTGGATTCATGTTATCGATCATATGTTATGGAAGGTGATATATATAATATTTAATTAACTATTGTATACATGTTTGTATGTTCGTGTTGCTTCAAAGCAATAATTAATTAAAAATCATGGATATGTCATATTATCCATATTATCCATGTAAGTCTCTTTTAAAATGCATTAGTATATGTTTAACATTTTAATTATCATAATAAGTGCTTTTTAAAAGATTCTTTCACTTATTAATAATAATAAGTGGTTTTAAAATTAATGAACAATAATTATAAATAATAAAATCAAATTATAAAAATCATGGATATGTCATATTATCCATGCAAGTCTCTTTTGAAATACATATTATCTATCTTATCACTTTATTATTTAGTGTATGTTTCACATTTTAATAATAATATTAAGTGTTTCTTAAAAGTCTTCTTTAACTTATTATTAATAATAAGTGGTTTAAAATTAATGAATAATAATTTTAAATGATAATAACATCAAATTATAAATTACATTTTGCTACAAATAAATTGTATTTTAAATGAACATCATTATTATAATTAGAAAATGATCACATAAGTAAAAAATATAATTAATCAATCATAATAATTGTTAAAAATAATACTAAATACATAATTATATTTAATTCTATTAATGACTAAGGTGGGTTGATGTCAATGAATATTATTTTTCAAAATAATTGAGATTATATATATATATATATATATATATATATATATATTATCTCAAAGTTAATGTCAATAACATAACCATTTTAAACATATATTTGTCAATATTTTAACAATATATTTTTAACATGCGCTGCGCAACGCGCGTGAATTCCTCTAGTATACTTATAAAAGGAGCATTTTTTCTTTCACCACATTCATTTGAAACTCCCATGACTTTTCAATTTCTTTACAATAATATTATAAATAAGTTAAATAATGTTCTATAAACAAGAAAGTATGTTTTATTACAATGTCTTCATCACACATCAATGGTGAGTGTAAACAAGAGAACTTTTCATCTTCTATAAATTGGAAATGTTGTGAAATGTTTCAAAGGGACCAAACCATGAGAACTTCTTTATGCCTACATTTGTAGGATTTTGAGGATATTATTTGGTGAGATTGTCTATATTGGCAAGTGTCCAGATAAGTTATAGAATTCCAAAAATAGTTTTGAACCAGATTTTTTAAGGTTCAAACTTTGTTTAAGTAGAAAGAAAAGTTATGTAGCTGGGTATATTGAGTTGAATCGAAGTTGGATCAATTTGGACCGATAAAGGAATCATTTTCCTTTCACCACATACATTTGAAACTCCTATGATTTTTCAAATTATTTCTAATAATATTATAAATAATTTACATAATGTTATATAAATATAAAAAAAAACATCTACCTAAACCTAAAACTATAACTGTTTGAAAAATCACTTTTATTCAAAAGTACGAAATATATATAAACCGGGTTTCACTAGAAAAAAAATTATGTAGTTTGGTATATTGAGTTGAATCGGTCCGAGTTTGATCATTTTGGACCGATAAATGAAGCATTTTTCTTTGACCACATACATTTGATACTCCCATGATTTTTCAAATTGTTTCCAATGATATTATAGATAAGTTACATAATGTTATATAAATATAAAAAAAACATCTACCTAAACATAAAATTATAATTGTTTGAAAAATCGCTTTGATTCAAAACCACAAAATTGTTGGATTAGGTGTCTAAGCCCATAACTATAATTGGTATGTACTTGAATTGATAGCAGCACAGTCCTTTTGGGTTGCCCTCAACCTAGCAACTGGACAAGGAAATTATGAAAGGAGAGATATTAATTTATAAGATTAATAAATTAATATATATATATATATATATATATATATATATATATATATATATATATATATATATATATAAAAATGATTTATTAATATGTTAATGGATTAATATATTAATTAGAAATCATTATGTTTAATTAATTGTTAGCCAGAAATTAATCAGAATTGATTTTGGGGTTAAAAGAATTAATTATAAGGTGCAGGGACTAGTTTGCAATTATCTAATAGTTGAGTGGAAGGCTCTAGAATCCCCTTGGAAGAGGGTGGACGAAATCTTTAGGGGAAACCCTAATAATTTCGTCCATAGGGGCTTGGATAAGGCCCTTGGGTTTGCTTAGGCCCTAAGCAAAGGATAACTAGGGTTTCCCTTAAACCCTAAATCCCTCAACTATATAAGGAGCCTCCTGGTTCATGTTTTTGGTCACTCTTTCTTTTGAAGAAACCCTAAGGCCGAGATTTTGCATACTCCCTCTCCCCTCTCTCTTCTACTTTCCTTCTTGCTAGTTTGGGTGTGATTCCATTAGAGGCATTACACTTGTGGTGCTAAAGCTTCCAAGAAGATCAAGATCAAGATCAAGGGAATATCAATTGTTTGTTGTAACAATTGAAAGGTATGTAAACCCTAAACCCTAGTTTGTTAATTTCGAAATTAGCCTCTCTCCTCTAGGGTTCTTGTTTTGCAATTCAAAGTTGTATGTTCAATAGTTAAAACATAGATCCAAAGTAGGTTGCATGTGAACTTAGGAATTGTTTCTAGTTTATTTGTTGTACCCAAAAATCCCATCAGTGGTATCAGAGCCATTGTTGTTTTAAATTGAATTGCTACAATTGTTGAATTGCAAATTAGGGTTTATAGCTATTAAACCCTAAAGGCCAATTTTTCGATTTCTAGGGTTTTGGATCAAAGGGTTTTTTCGAAAACCCTAGCCTCCAAAGAACCCTAATCGAAATTAGGGTTAGGGTTTTGAAAACCCTAGCCTCCTCCCTTATGAATTTCGAAATATGCTAAGAGGATAACTAGGGTTTCTTGTTTTTGGATAATTGTTACTTAATTAGATTAATTGGATAATTATCCTTACCCTATTTTTCGAAATTAGAGGGATAAGGATTAGGATTAAATTAATTGATTAATTTAATTAGATAATCCTTACAAGATTTAATAATTTGATTAATAGTTAATTAATAGATAAATATTAAATCTAGTTAATTGGTTTATTTAAATTTGAATTTAACAGCTTAAATTTCGAAATTTATATAAACCCTTGAAGTTTTAAAAAGTTTTAAAACACACCTTATATATATATTATAATTAAAGGTTTAATATTATATGTATAAGAATATGGTCAGTCAAATCGCTAGTATGCCTCATTCACGAAGCTAATCTATAAGGGGGGGTATAAGGAAACTGCCTATAAAATGGTAGTTGAATGGGTGTCCACTCTCACCCACCGCTTCCTTGATTAGTGGAGGGTCGTTAGCAGAACGGATTTGATAGGACAACTACTTCTCATTAAAAGTATAATGATATTAAAAGTACTAGAACATTATTTTCAAAAATCCCAACTCTAGTTACTTTAGGAAAAATGTGAAAAGTATGCTAATCCATGAAATTGCACATTATGCTTTATTGGTCGTTAGTGGAGCGTGTGTGGTTAACCAGCACACTAAAAGGCACTAATAAAGAGTAGTAATGGGTATCTCATAATTGTCATTTTGATGGAGCGTGTGTGGTTTACCAGCACATCAATAGTTAATGATAAAGACAATGAGGTTACCAAGCACATTTGCATGGTTATTCACATCTTGTTTGTGATCCTCGGCATCCCAGTCACAAATAGAAGAGCATAATCTGAGATTAAAACATGCCATTGAATAGTTTCAATGTATCTCAAAAGAATTAGGAATTTCACTTCGTTTGTTTCGTCTAATGGTGGAATTGGTGAATCGTCATTCACCTACCTTTATGAAATTTGCACTTGGATCTCGGCATCCCATTTCTAAGTTGTGAATCTTCATAGTTGGATCCTAACCTTGATATTATATCTTTGGGTTATTCTATTAAGGTATCTTGAAATCTAACTAAAACTTTCTTTCTTTTCAGATGTCTACTCCTGGAAACACTTCTGCTTCGTCCTCCTCCAACCAAAACTTCTCTTTGCTCAATATATGCTCCAAAGTCGTTATGGATGGCTCAAACTATAACGATTGGATGCGCAACATCAAGATGGCTCTTCGTTTCGAGAACAAAGAATATGTTCTTGAAAAGGAGCTCAAAGAGCTTGATGAGAATGAAGCTACTCCTGAAGATCTTGCTGCCTACAAGAAACATTACGATGATGCTACCAAAGTGGCATGCATCATGGTGGCAACTATGTCCCCAGAACTGCAGAGGTACTATGAGGACTACTGGCCTTTCGAGATGAACAAGGACCTTATGGAAAAGTACCATAAGCGAGCTCGTCAAGAAAAGTTCGAAGTAGTCAAGTCACTCATGGCTTGCAAGATGAAGGATGGGGAGTCGGTAGTGTCACATGTGCAAAGAATGCAACGCTACATAGAGCGTTTGGTCAAGCTCAATATTCACTTTGATGAGGAATTGGCCATTGACATGGTCTTGAACTCACTTCCTGAATGTTATGGTCAGTTTATTCTAACTTACCATTTGAACAATACTGACCAGACCTTGGCCTAATTGCACAACTTGTTGCAGACAGCTGAGGCAGGGATGAAGGGTAAAAGTATACCCTCCACACCTACGAGTGCCCCTGTTTTGGCTATTGGACAGGGAAAGGGGAAAAAGAGGAAAGGTCCTCCCAAGCAAAACTGGAAGAGCAAGGCTCAAGCTGGGTCATCTAGTAATGGCCCAAAGGCTAAGCCCAATGGTTCCACTCCCCATGTTTCTGATCCAAAAGAGGCAGTTTGCTTTTACTGCAACCAAAAGGGGCATTGGAAGAGATCTTGCCCACAATATCTGCAAGATATCAAGGATGGCAAAGTGAAGCCATCTTCGGCAGGTATTTACACTATTTCTGCTAATAACTCATTATCTTCTCGTTCATGGGTCCTTGATACAGGATGTGGTTTTCATATCTGTTCTGATTTGCAGGGTCTAAAGGAAAGTGAGGAGATAGAGCGAGGAAGGATAAACCTGATCATGGGAAACAGAAAGTCTTCACCAGTAACCAAGATCGGAGTTTATCAGCTTCTGCTTAGTAATGATGTTAGATTAGATTTAATAAATTGTTGCTATTCGTCTGAGATGACGAGAAACATTATTTCATTTCATGCATTGTTCAGACAAGGTTTTACATATTCTTTTAATGATTTGAATGGTTCAATTTCTGTTTATAAGAATGGTGTTTTTATGTTTGAAGCTTTGCCTTGTAATGGTGTGTATGAAACAGTGACTTGTGTTGATAGCCTAGGAAATAGTGTACTTAATATTGACTTGTCTAATAGTGTAGACAAGGCATGCTTGTGGCATTGTCGTCTTGGACACATTAACAAGAAACGCATAGCCCAACTCCAAAAGGATGGAGTGTTGGAATCATTTGACCTAAAATCAAATGATATGTGTGAATCTTGTCTTTTGGGAAAGATGACAAAATCACCATTCACAGGGTCTTGTGAAAGAGGTGAAGGTCTGTTGGATCTCATACACACGGATGTGTGTGGGCCCTTCAGATCAACTACAAGAGATGCTAATCGATTCTATGTGACTTTCACTGACGATTATAGCAGATATGGATATATCTACTTGATCAAGCATAAGTCAGAAACTTTTGAAAAGTTCAAAGAGTTTAAGCATGAAGTCGAAAATCAATTGGGCAGAAAGATAAAGATACTTAGATCCGATAGAGGCGGGGAGTATCTTAGTATCGAGTTCAACGACTATCTGAAAGAATGTGGGATAGTCTCACAATTGACTCCTCCTAGGACACCACAGTTAAATGGTGTAGCTGAGAGGCGTAATCGAACCTTGTTAGACATGGTTCGTTCTATGATGAGTCGGGCTTCGCTTCCCATTCACTTCTGGGGGTATGCCTTAGAGACAGCCGCCCACATCCTTAATCTTGTCCCTACAAAGAAGGTTGCCAAAACACCTCACGAAATGTGGACAGGGAAAGTTCCCTCGTTAGCACATATTAAAGTCTGGGGTTGTGAAGCTTTCGTAAGACGAGAGACTCACGACAAGCTAGCAGCTAGAAGTGAGAAATGTGTTTTCATTGGTTACCCAAAGCAGTCTTTTGGATATTTGTTCTACAGGCCTAGTGAGAACGTGGTCTTTGTAGCACGAAGAGGAGTCTTTCTTGAAAGAGAGCTCATATTCAAAGAGGACAGTGGGAGCACTATTGACCTTGAAGAAATTCAAGAGTCAGCCAATGAAGGAACCTTAGATGACACTAGCACTCAACCAGAGGAAACAGTTCCTGTTGAACCAATCGATAACTCATTACCTCTTAGAAGATCCACTAGGGTGAGTGTGCCACCTGAGTTATATGGTTTTCATATTACTTCAGATGGTGACACATTCATAAGTGACAGAACACTGGTAAACTTAGATGAACCAGTCACTTATAAGGAAGCAATGGCAGGCCCAGAGGCTTCCAAGTGGAAAGAGGCAATGGACAGCGAGATTAAGTCCATGTATGACAACCAAGTTTGGAATTTGGTTGATAGTGCACCAGGTCGTAAGACAGTTGGGTGCAAATGGATCTTCAAGAAGAAGACAGACATGGATGGAAATGTGCACACATTCAAGGCTCGACTGGTTGCAAAAGGTTTCACTCAAACCCCATGGGTTGACTATGATGAGACCTTCTCGCCAGTGGCTAAGATTAAATCTATTAGGATATTGCTCGCCATAGTTGCCTTTCATGATTATGAAATCTGGCAGATGGATGTCAAAACTGCTTTCCTTAATGGGAAGTTGGCTGAAGATGTTTACATGAGTCAGCCAGAGGGTTTTGTTGATGCGAAGTTCCCCAATAGAGTGTGCAAGCTTGAGAAATCCATTTATGGATTGAAACAAGCATCTCGCAGTTGGAATCTTTGCTTCCATGAGAAAGTCAAAGAGTTTGGTTTCTCTAGAAGTGAAGATGAGTTATGTGTGTATATCAAGGCTAGTGGGAGTATAGTAACTTTTCTGGTGTTGTATGTCGATGACATATTACTCATTGGTAACGACGTTCCAACCTTGAAAGAAGTTAAGTCTTGGCTTGGAAAGTGTTTTGCCATGAAAGACCTTGGAGAAGCTGCCTATATTCTTGGGATTAGAATATTGAGAGATAGAAAGAAGAGACTAATTGGACTTAGTCAGAGCACATACTTGGATAAGGTACTAAAGAGGTTTAGTATGGAAAATTCCAAGAAGGGAGAGCTACCTATCCAGAGCAATACCAAATTGAGTAAGACTCAATGCCCGAGTACAGATGTTGAAATAGATGACATGAGTCGTGTACCTTATGCTTCCGCTGTCGGATCGATCATGTACGCTATGACATGTACTCGCCCTGATGTGGCATTTGCTTTGAGCATGGTCAGTCGCTATCAGGGAAACCCAGGTAGAGCTCATTGGGTAGCAGTTAAGAATATACTCAAGTATTTGCGAAGGACAAAGGACTGGGTCCTTGTGCTTGGTGGCAGTGATACTTTGAGAGTAGATGGTTACAGTGATGCCAGCTTTCAGACGGATAGAGATAACTTCCGTTCTCAGTCACGCTGGGTGTTTTTACTGAATGGAGGAGCAGTTACTTGGAAGAGTTCCAAGCAAAATACGGTGGCTGATTCTACTTGTGAATCAGAGTACATAGCAGCAAGTGAAGCGTCGAAAGAAGCAGCTTGGTTGAGGAACTTCATCGGGGATCTCGGAGTTGTTCCAACCATCCAGGAGCCTATGGAACTGTTCTGCGATAATGAAGGAGCGGTTGCCTTGACAAAGGAACCAAGAGATCATGGTAAGACCAGACATATCGACAGAAAGTACCATTTCATCAGACATAGAGTAGAAGAAGGCCATCTTATAGTAAAGAGGGTGTCATCTGAAGATAACCCAGCAGATCCTCTCACAAAGGGTCTGAGTAGGGCTAAGCATATTCAGCATGCTCGGAGCATAGGACTGAAAGATGATATTAGTTTTAGTAGTTAGATTAGTTTTTGAAACTTGTAACAAAGTAAATGTAATTGACTTTTGGTGATTAAATAATAAAGTATTATTTATAAGTTTGGCTACTACCTTTTGTCGATTGTTTATTATTGTGTTTCATTTTTGCATGTTTTACTTCCTGAATAATGAGATTATTCAAACTCCAC
Organism: Lactuca virosa; assembly: GCF_052849685.1. Lineage (NCBI taxonomy): Eukaryota > Viridiplantae > Streptophyta > Magnoliopsida > Asterales > Asteraceae > Lactuca > Lactuca virosa. The sequence continues at coordinate 202,807,184 of NC_136426.1, forward strand.
AGTCGCTCGTACTCTTGGAAGTAAGTAGTGAATTAAGACTGTCATGAATTGGATTGCAGATTGTCTAAGGATAGACATGGCAATAGAATTGCTGCAATGTTCATGAGTACTCAGAAATTGAGATTTGAGTATTGGATAAACCCTCGCTCAGAGTATTACTTCATGGAATTCATCACGAGTAATACTGAGACGATAATATCTTATAATCTTGAAACGAAGATATATGAGTTGTAATTTACAAGTCGGTTGTGCATTGGTGATACGAAAACGCATCAGTAACTTGGTGTTATAAAACGTATTGTCATGCATAATTTGATGAGTAAAAGATACAAGCATATGAGTCAACGTTTATTCGTTCCTTTTGCCCTAACAGGAAAAGCGATATATGTGGGCCCCTCGATGATTTGGTGTTGACTTATGTGCTGGGCCCAGCCAGGACTAAATTGATGTGTTCGATTAGAAGTCCTACATCATCACAAATCAGGAATCGGGAAACATAGATTCTGGACAAACAGATTGATTACATTCCATGTCTTTTGTCTGGGGATATCAAGCAGAACGAAGGGTTATATGATCACTTATCTTAGGACACGTAACTGACTGGGTCAGAGTTCGGCAGCAGCTTTTTGGAAGCTACAATTTGCTGGTCAAATTTAGAAGGCATACTAGCAATTATAGTTATAGACTTATCCAAGTGGGAGACTGTTGGATTAGGTGTCTAAGCCCATAACTATAATTGGTATGTACTTGAATTGATAGCAGCACAGTCCTTTTGGGTTGCCCTCAACCTAGCAACTGGACAAGGAAATTATGAAAGGAGAGATATTAATTTATAAGATTAATAAATTAATATATATATATATATATATAAATGATTTATTAATATGTTAATGGATTAATATATTAATTAGAAATCATTATGTTTAATTAATTGTTAGCCAGAAATTAATCAGAATTGATTTTGGGGTTAAAAGAATTAATTATAAGGTGCAGGGACTAGTTTGCAATTATCTAATAGTTGAGTGGAAGGCTCTAGAACCCCCTTAGAAGAGGGTGGACGAAATCTTTAGGGGAAACCCTAATAATTTCGTCCATAGGGGCTTGGATAAGGCCCTTGGGTTTGCTTAGGCCCTAAGCAAAGGATAACTAGGGTTTCCCTTAAACCCTAAATCCCTCAACTATATAAGGAGCCTCCTGGTTCATGTTTTTGGTCACTCTTTCTTTTGAAGAAACCCTAAGGCCGAGATTTTGCATACTCCCTCTCCCCTCTCTCTTCTACTTTCCTTCTTGCTAGTTTGGGTGTGATTCCATTAGAGGCATTACACTTGTGGTGCTAAAGCTTCCAAGAAGATCAAGATCAAGATCAAGGGAATATCAATTGTTTGCTGTAACAATTGAAAGGTATGTAAACCCTAAACCCTAGTTTGTTAATTTCGAAATTAGCCTCTCTCCTCTAGGGTTCTTGTTTTGCAATTCAAAGTTGTATGTTCAATAGTTAAAACATAGATCCAAAGTAGGTTGCATGTGAACTTAGGAATTGTTTCTAGTTTATTTGTTGTACCCAAAAATCCCATCAAAAATATATACTCGATTATATTTTATTAATAAATTCATTTTATAATGAACTTTTGAATCATGAAAATACATATAAAAAAACTTTCAATATTAAGTACCTAACTGAATTTATGATTTTTGAATTTAACAAAAAGTTATTCAATAAAAACTTACTTTTTTGGATAGCAGCTTACGAGATTATAGAAAAATGGAACTATTGAACAATCAAGAAAGGGTAAACAAGAGAAATTGTGTTTTATTAAATAAGTTAAATAATGTTTCATAAACAAGAAAGTGTGTTTTATTACAATGTCTTCATCCCATATCGATAGTGGGAGTAAACAAGAGAATGTTTCCTCTTCTATAAATAGGAAAGGTTGTGAAATGTTCCAAGGGACCAAACCATGAGAACTTCCTTATGCCTACCTTTTTAGGATGTTGAGGGTATTCTTTGGTGAGATTGTCCTTATTGGCAATTGTCCAGTTAAATTTTAGAATTCGGAAAATGGTTTGAACCAGATTTTTTCAGGTTTAAACCGAGTTTCAGTTGAAAAACTATTATGTAGTTGGGTATATTGAGTTCAATCGTTCCGAGTTTGATCAATTTGGACCGATAAAGGAAGCATTTACCTTTCACCACATACATTTGAAACTCATGATTTTTCAAATTGTTTCTAATAATATTATAAATAAGCTACCTAAACATAAAATTATAATTGTTTGAAAAATAAAATTGATTCAAAAACACGAAATATATACAAACCGGGTTTCACTAGAAAAAACGTTATGTAGTTTGGTATATTGAGTTGAATCGGTCGGAGTTTGATCAATTTGGACCGATAAAGGACACATTTTCCTTTCACCACATATATTTGAAACTCCCATGATTATTTTATAAATGAATTCATTTTATAATGACCTTTTGAATCATGAAAATACATATAAAAAAACTTTATGTATTAATTACCTAGCTGAATTTATGATTTTAGGATTTAACAAAAAGTTATTCAATAAAAACTTACTTTTTTGGATAGCAACTTACGAGATTACTGAAAAATTGAACTATTGAACAATAAGTTTTATGGATAACGTTTTATTTTTATTATTTAATGTTTAATTATTGGCAAATAAAGAAAAGACTTTAATTAAAATGTCGTCATCTCACCTCGATGGTGAGAGTAAACAAGAGAATGTCTCTTCCTCTATAAATAGGAAAAGTTGTGAAATATTTCAAAGGGACTAAGCCATGAGATCTTCATTGCGTCTACCTTTGTAGGACGTTGAAGGTATTCTTTGGTGAGATTGTCTTTGTTGACAAGTGACCAATTAAGTTTCAGAATTTCGAAAATGATTTTGGACAAGATTTTTTAGAATTGGATCGAGTTTGATTAATATCTGAGTGTCTTTTGGCTGAGTTAGGCAAACTCGCTTCCATTAGAGGTTGATTTTAAGTAACATGTCGAGCATTTGGTTGTGTTAGCCATGTTTTACAACCATGTATATAATACAATTTTAAGTTCTAACCTTATAAAAGACGTCGCTATTATCACATGTCCTACATACTTATAGTAATATTTATGATACAAAAATATTAATTTACTATTTAAGATAAAAGGATGTCTCTATTATCATATGTTGTACATAATGATAATATTTAAGATATATAAAAAGATGTCTTTGTTATCGTACGTTCTACCTAATGATAATATTTAATATAAACGTTTTAATTTAATATGAAATTATTATTTAATAGATAACAATAATGATTTATTTAGTTTTAAAATTTTATAATTTCTTTTTTCTATTTTAACCATATAACTTTGTATATGCACAACTTCAAGTTCCAACCTTATCTTTTATGATATAGTTGAACATAATGATAATATTAAAAATCATTTTTATATTTGTTATGAAATTATTATTTAATTGTTAATAACAATGATTTAGTTATTTTTAATATAAAATATTTTTTTATATCCTGCGCAACGCGCGGGTATTCGCCTAGTATACTTATAATGGAAGCATTTTTCCTTTCACCACATTCATTTGAAAATCCCATGTATTTTTCCTTTCACCACATTCATTTGAAACTCCCATGACTTTTCAATTTCTTTGTAATAATGATTATAAGTTGGTTAATAAGGTTAAATAAATATCAAACCTAAAGTGTAATCATATATAAACTAAATTTCAATATTAAAAGAATATATTTTCTTTTACTTATAAAGTTATGTTTTTAACTTTTAACATATTATACTTAATTTATTAGGTCTAATATATTGTTGTATGTACCATTATCATTTTAAATCTACAACTTTTGAACAATTTGGACAAAATACTTAAATTATTAATTTAAATATAACCTTACAGGATAAACTTTAATATAAATTTTAGTTCAACTTAAACAACCCAAAGAATATTTTGTAAATAGTTAAAAGTGATAAATTGTAATGTCGTTATAAAATTGATTATAAGTTGGTTAATAAGGTTAAATAAGTATCAAACCTAAATTGCAATCATAAATAAACTAAATTTCAATATTAAAATAATATTTTTACTTCTAATTATAAACTTATGTCTTTAACTTTTAACATATTATACTTAATTTATTAGATTTAATATGTTGTTGTATGCAAACCATTATCAGTTTAAAGCTACAACTTTTGAACAGTTTGGACAAAATACTTAAATTGTTAATTTCAATAGAACATTATACGATCAAGTTCAATATAATTTTTAGTTCCACTTAAAAAACCCAAAGAATATTTTGTAAATAGTTAAAAGTAATAAATTGTAGTGCTAAATGCAAAACCTAAATTGTAATATCAATTTAACAAAAATATTTCCTAAATATATTTTTATGATCGTTAAAAGTTTTCAAATAAGTAGTTTAAAATAACTTATAATAAAAATAGTTAAATATAACTCTATATTAATGATTATATTGTTACCTTTAAAAAAAATGTTTGACATTTTAAATAATTACAATAATAGAAATTAAAACGTTAAGCAAATAAATTTTTAAAAATTAATTAACAATAACAAAAAATATAAATAACATTAAACCATATATTATATTTAATTTTATTCATGAGTAACCCACGGGTAGAGGTCATTCAAAAGATTGAAATTATACAGTTTTAATAGATGTAAATATGATCATATAATTCAAAATAATCAATATATTATATCAACATAGTATACGAATTATTATATCAAATTTAACAGCATTATCGTTATATTTAAAAAAACATATATTTGAAAAGATTTCAGCTACATAGATGCTTCTGCGCAACGCGCGGGCATTCGCCTAGTATTACTATATTAGATGCTTAATTTATCCATCTATAAGTATCTATAAACATGGGCTTTTTCAAGAGCTTTTTAAAATAAAAAATCTTTGTTGAATTCTAGAAAAAACGTATTAAAAAAAACTTTTTTCCAGCAAAAAACTTTGTATAAATTTTGAACTTAATATATAATAAGAGAAAATTTTTTAAAAAAATACATATGGTACATATTGATATTTTTTTTATGGATATGCACACATAGAAAAAATATCAATTTTTTTTAATGTCTTGTATGCAACAAATGATGATTTTTGGTTTTTTTTTTTGAAAAATATTGTATAGAAGATAAATTCTATTTTAAAATGGTTCTTAACATTAGTTAGGTCTTTATTTGAACTTTATATATATATATATATATATATATATATATATATATATATATATATATATATATATATATATAACAGTCCACTTGACATTCTTAAAAAAAATAAAGATCTTGAGATTAAACATCAATTACATATTTCTCATTTGTCGTTCTAACACTCCAGCATACCAGCAGCAGCGGGTATGCCTAATCATAAATGATTATATGGCAGAGAAGTATAATCATATATGATTATGATGGGTTTTAAGTGAAACAAATAAACTAGAAAACAATTCCTAAGTTCACATGCAACCTACTTTGAATTTATGTTTTAACTATTGAACATATAACTTTGAATTGAAAAAAAAGAACCCTAAGGAGAGAGGCTATTTTCGAAAATAACAATTAGGGTTTTAGATTTACATACCTTTCAATTGTTATAGCAAACAATTGACAATCCTATGATCTTGATCTTCTTGGAAGCTTAGCACCACAAATGTAATGCCTCTAATGGAGTCACACCCAAGAGCTAGCAAGAAGGAAACTTGAAGGAGAGAGAGAGAGTAGGGTATGCAGTTTTCGGCCCTTGGGTTTCTTCCAGGAAGGAGTGGCCGATTTTTGGAGCCAGGAGGCTCTTTATATAGCTGAGGGATCTAGGGTTTAGGGAAAACCCTAGTGTTCCTTTGCTTAGGGCCTAAGCTTATCCAAAGGCCTTATCCAAGCCCCTTGGACGAAATCATTAGGGTTTCCCCTATAGATTTCGTCCACCCCCTTCAAGGGGTTTCTGGAACCTTCCACTGAACTATTAAATAATTGCAAACTAGTCCCTGCACTTTATAATTAATACAGTTAACCCCAAAAATAATTCTAATTAATTTCTGGCTAACTATTAATTAAACATTATGATTTCTAATTAATATATTAATCTTTTAACATATTAATAAATCATTTATATTAATTTATTAATCTTATAATAAATCAATATCTCTCCTTTCATAATTTCCTTGTCCAGTTGCTAGGTTTGAGGGTAACCCAAAAGAACTGTGCTGCTATAAATTCAAGTACATACCAATTATAGTTATGGGCTTAGACACCTAATCCAACAGTCTCCCACTTGGATAAGTCTGTAACTATAATTGCTAGTATGACTTCTAAATTTGACCAGGAAATTGTAGCTTCCAAAAGCTGCTGCTGAACTCTGACCCAGTTAGTTACGTGTCCTAAGATAAGTGATCATATAATCCTTCATTCCGCAAGATATCCCCAGACATAAGACATGGAATGTAATCAATCACTTAGTCCAAAATTTATGTTTCCCGATTTCTATTTGTGATGATGTAGGACTTCTAATCGAACACATCAATTTAGTCCTGGCTGGGCCCAGCACATAAGTCAACACCAAATCATCGAGGGGCCCACAGATATCGCTTTTCCCATTAGGGCAAAAGGAACGAATAAACATTTACTCATATGCTTGTATCTTTCACTCATCAAACCATACATGACAATACATTTTATAACACCAAGTTACTGATGCGTTTTCGTATCACCAATATACAATCGATTTGCAAATTACAACTCATATATCTCCGTTTCAATATTATAAGATATTATCGTCTCAATATTACTCGTGATGAATTCCATGAAGTAATACTCTGAGCGTGGGTTTATCCAATACTCAAATCTCAATTTCTGAGCACTCATGAACATTGCAGCAATTCTATTGCTACGTCTATCCTTAGACAATCTGCAATCCAATTCATGACAGTCTTAATTCACTACTTACTTCCAAAAGTACGAGCGACTGTGGAATTTGAACAATCATATTATTCGGGAAGTAAAACATGCAAAATATGAAACACAATAATAAACAATCGATAAAAGGCGGTAAACAAACTCATAAATAATACTTTATTATTTAATCACCAAAAGTCAATTACATTTACTTTGTTACAAGTTTCAGAATAAAACTAATCTAACTACTAAAACTAATATCATCTCTCAGTCCAATGCTCCGAGCATGCTGAAAATGCTTAACCCTACTCGGACCCTTTGTGAGGGGGTCTGCTAGGTTATCCTCACATGATACCCTCTTTACAACAAGATGGCCTTCTTCTACTCTATGTCTGATGAAATGTACTTTCTATCGATATGTTTGGTTTTACCATGATCTCTGGGTTCCTTTGTCAAGTCAACCGCTCCTTCATTATCGCAGAACAGTTCCATAGGCTCCTGGGTGGTTGGAACAACTCCGAGATCCCCGATGAAGTTCCTTAACCAAGCTGCTTCTTTCAACGCTTCACTTGCTGCTACATACTCTGATTCACAAGTAGAATCAGCCACTGTATCTTGCTTGGAACTTTCCAAGTAACCGCTCCTCCATTCAGTAGAAATACCCAGCCAGATTGAGAACGGAAGTTATCTTTATCCGTTTGAAAGTTGGCATCAATGTAACCATCTACTCTCAAAGTATTATTGCCACCAAGTACAAGGACCCTGTCCTTTGTCCTTCGCAAATACTTGAGTATATTCTTTACCACTATCCAATGAGCTCTACCCGGGTTTCCCTGATAGCGACTGACCATGCTCAAAGCAAAGGCCACATCAGGGCGAGTACATGTCATAGCGTACATGATCGATCCGACAGCGGAAGCATAAGGTACACGACTCATGTCAGCTATTTCCTCATCTGTACTAGGGCATTGAGTCTTACTCAATTTGGTATTGCTCTGGATAGGTAGTTCTCCCTTCTTGGAATTTTCCATACTAAACCTCTTTAGTACTTTTTCCAAGTATGTGCTTTGACTAAGTCCAATTAGTCTCTTCTTTCTATCTCTCAATATTCTAATCCCAAGAATATAGGCAGCTTCTCCAAGGTCTTTCATGGCAAAACACTTTCCAAGCCAAGACTTGAGATCTTTCAAGGTTGGAACGTCGTTACCAATGAGCAATATGTCATCGACATATAATACCAGAAAAGTTACTATACTCCCACTAGCCTTGATATACACACAAAACTCATCTTCACTTCTAGAGAAACCAAACTCTTTGACTTTCTCATGGAAGCAAAGATTCCACCTGTGAGATGCTTATTTCGATCCATAAATGGATTTCTTAAGCTTGCACACTCTATTGGGAAACTTTGCATCAACAAAACCCTCTGGCTGATTCATGTAAACATCCTCAGCCAACTTCCCGTTAAGGAAAGCAGTCTTGACATCCATCAGCCAGATTTCATAGTCATGAAAGCCAGCTATGGCGAGCAATATCCTAATAGATTTAATCTTGGATACTGGCGAGAAGGTTTCATCATAGTCAACCCCCGGGGTTTGTGTGAAACCTTTTGCAACTAGTCTAGCCTTGAATGTGTGCACATTCCCATCCATGTCTGTCTTCTTCTTGAAGATCCATTTGCACCCTACTGTCTTACAACCTGGTGCATTATCAACCAAGTTCCAAACTTGATTGTCGTACATGGACTTTATCTCACTGTCCATTGCCTCTTTCCACTTGGAAGCCTCTGGGCATGCCATTGCTTCCTTGTAAGTGACTGGTTCATCTAAATTTACCAGTGTCCTATCACTGATGAATGTGTCACCATCTGAAGTAATATGAAAACCATACAACCTAGGTGGAACACTCACCCTAGTGGATCTTCGAAGAGGTAATGATTTATCAACTGGTTCAACAGGAACTATTTCCTCTGGTTGAGTGCTAGTGTCATCTAAGGTTCCTTTAGTAGTTGATTCTTGAATTTCTTCAAGGTCAATGGTACTCCCACTGTCCTCTTTGAATATGAGCTCTCTTTCTAGAAAGACTCCTCTTCGTGCTACAAAGACCACGTTCTCACTATGTCTGTAGAACAAATATTCAAAAGACTGTTTTGGGTAACCAATGAAAACACATTTCTCACATCTAGCTTCTAGCTTGTCTTGAGTCTCTCTTCTTACGAAAGCTTCACAACCCCAGACTTTAATATGTGCTAACGAGGGAACTTTCCCTGTCCACATCTCGTGAGGTGTTTTGGCAACCTTCTTTGTAGGGACAAGATTGAGGATGTGGGCGGCTGTCTCTAAGGCATACCCCCAGAAATGAATAGGAAGTGAAGCACAACTCATCATAGAACGAACCATGTCTAACAAGGTTCGATTACGCCTCTCAGCCACACCATTTAACTGTGGTGTCCTAGGAGGAGTTAATTGTGAGACTATCCCACATTCCTTTAGATAATCGTTGAACTCAATACTAAGATACTCTTCGCCTCTATCGGATCTAAGTACCTTTATTTTCCTGCCCAATTGATTTTCGATCTCATGTTTAAACTCTTTGAACTTTTCAAAGGTCTCTGACTTATGTTTGATTAAGTAGATATAGCCATATCTGCTATAATCATCAGTGTCACATAGAACCGATTAGCATCCCTTGTAGTTGATCTGAAGGGTCCACATACATCTGTATGTATGAGGTCCAACAGACCTTCACCTCTTTCACAAGACCCTGTGAATGGTGATTTTGTCATCTTTCCCAAAAGACAAGATTCACACATATCATCTGATTTTAGGTCAAACGATTCCAACACTCCATCCTTTTGGAGGTGGGCTATGCGTTTCTTGTTAATGTGTCCAAGACGATAATGTCACAAGCATGCCTTGTCTACACTATTAGACAAGTCAATATTAAACACATTTTTTCCTAAGCTATCAACACAAGTCACTGTTTCATACACGCCATCACAAGGTAAAGCTTCAAACACAAAAACACCATTCTTATAAACAGAAATTGAACCATTCAAATCAATAAAAGAATATTTAAAACCTTGTATGAACAATGCATGAAATGAAATAATGTTTCTCGTCATCTCATACAAATAGAAAAAATTTAATAAATCTAATCTAACATCATTACTAAGCAAAAGTTGATAAACTCCGATCTTGGTCACTGGTGAAGACTTCTTGTTTCCCATGATCAAGTTTATCCTTCCTCGCTCTATTTCCTCACTTTCATTTAGCCCCTGCAAATCAGAACAGATGTGAAAACCATATCTTGTATCAAGGACCCATGAACGAGAAGATAATAAGTTATTAGAAGAAATAGTGTAAATACCTGCCGAATATGGTTTCACTTTGCCATCTTTGATATCCTACAGATATTTTGGGCAGCTTCTCTTCCAGTGCCCTTTGTCATTGCAATAAAAGCAATCAGCATCCTTTGGATCAGAAACATGGGGAATGGTAGCATTGGGCTTAGCCTTTGGGCCACTGCTAGATGACCCAGCTTGGGCCTTGCCTTCCAGTTTTGCTTAGGAGGATCTTTCCTCTTTTTTTCCCTTTCCCTGTCCAATAGCTAAGACAGGAGCACTTGCAGGAGTGGAGGTTATACTTGTACCCTTCATTCATGCTTCAGCTGTCTGCAACAAGTTGTGCAATTGGGCCAATGTCTGCTTAGTATTGTTCAAATGGTACGTCAAAATGAAGTGACCATAACAATCAGGTAACGAGTTCAAGACCATATCAATGGCCAATTCATCATCAAAGTGAATGTTGAGCTTGACCAAACGCTCTATGTAACGTTGCATTCTTTGCACATGAGTTACAACCGACTCCCCTTCTTTCAACTTGCAAGCCATGAGTGACTTGACTACTTCAAACTTTTCTTGACGAGCTCGCTTATGGTACTTCTCCATAATGTCCTTGTTCATCTCAAAAGGCCAGTAGTCCTCATAGTACCTCTGCAGTTCTAGGGACATGGTTGCGACCATGATGCATGCCACTTTAGTAGCATCATCATAGTGCTTCTTGTAGGCAACATATTCTTCAGGAGTATCTTTGGATTCATCAATTTCTTTGAGCTCCTTTTCAAGGACATACTCTTTGTCCTCAAATCGAAGCGTCATCTTGATGTTACGCATCCAATCGTTATAGTTAGAGCCATCCCTAACGACTTTGGAGCAAATGTTGAGCAAAGAGAAGTTGTGGTTGGAGGATGATGAAGCAGAAGTGTTTCCAGGAGTAGACATCTGAAAAGAAAGATAGTTTTAGTTAGATTTGAAGACACCTTAATATAGTAGCCCAAAAATACAATATTAAGGTTAGGATCCAACTACGATGATTCACAACTTAGAAATGGGATGCCGAGATCCAAGTGTAAATTGTATAAAGGTAGGTGAATGATGATTCACCAATTCCACCATTAGACGAAATAGACGAAGTGAATTCCTAATTCCTTTTGAGATACATTGAAACTATTCAATGGCATGTTTTAATCTCGGATTATGCTCTTCTGTTTGTGACTGGGATACCGAGGATCACAAACAAGATGTGAATAACCATGCAAATGTGCTTAGTAACCTCATTGTCTTTATCATTAACTATTGATGTGCCGGTAAACCACACACGCTCCATCAAAATGATAATTATGAGATACCCATTACTACTCTTTATTAGTGCCTATTAGTGTGCTGGTTAACCACACATGCTCCACTAACGACCAATAAAGCATAATGTGCAATTTCATGGATTAACATACTTTTCACATTTTTCCTAAAGTAACTAGAGTTGGGATTTTGTAAAATAATGTTCTAGTACTTTCTTAATAACATTATACTTTTAATGAGATTTAGTTGTACTATCAAATCCGTTCTGCTAACGACCATCCACTAATCAAGGAAGTGGTGGGTGAGAGTGGACACCCATTCAACTACCATTTTATAGGCAGTTTCCTTATACCCCCCTTATAGACTAGCTTCGTGAATGAGGCATACTAGCGATTTGACTGACCAATTCTTATACATATATAATATTTAACTTTTAATCATAATATATATATATAAGGTGTGTTTTAAACTTTTTAAAACTTTAGGGTTTATCTAAAATTTTCGAAAATTAAACTTTTAATTTTAAATTTAAAATAAACCAAATAACTAGATTTAATAATTATCCATTAATTAACTTTTAATTAATTTATTAAATCTTGTAAGGATTATCTAATTAAATTAAACAATTAATTTAATCCTAATCCATATCCCTCTAGATTTCGAAAATTAGGGTATAGGATAATTTCCTTATTTTTCTCAATTATTCAATTAGGCAACAATGATCCAAAACAAGAAACCCTAAAAATACTATGCAAATTTCGAAATTCAAAGGAGGAGGCTAGGGTTTCCAAAACCCTAACCCTAATTTCGATTAGGGTTCATGGAGGCTAGGGTTTTTTCGAAAAACCCCTTGAACCAAAAACCCTAAAAACGAAAAATGGCCTTTTAGGGTTTAATAGCTATAAACCCTAATTTGCAATTCAACCATTATAGCAATTCAATTTAAAACAAACAATGACTCTGATACCACTAATGGATTTTAGCTGAAACAAATAAACTAGAAAACAATTCCTAAGTTCACATGCAACCTACTTTGGATGTATGTTTTAACTATTGAACATATAACTTTGAATTACAAAACAAGAACCCTAAGGAGAGAGGCTATTTTCGAAAATAATAATTAGGGTTTTAGATTTACATACCTTTCAATTGTTATAGCAAACAATTGACAATCCTATGATCTTGATCTTCTTGGAAGCTTAGCACCACAAATGTAATGCCTCTAATGGAGTCACACACAAGAGTTAGCAAGAAGGAAACTTGAAGGAGAGAGAGAGAGTAGGGTATGCAGTTTTCGGCCCTTGGGTTTCTTCCAGGAAGGAGTGGCCGATTTTGGGAGCCAGGAGGCTCTTTATATAGCTGAGGGATCTAGGGTTTAGGGAAAACCCTAGTGTTCCATTGCTTGGGGCCTAAGCTTATCCAAAGGCCTTATCCAAGCCCCTTGGACGAAATCATTAGGGTTTCCCCTATAGATTTCGTCCACCCCCTTCCAAGGGGTTTCTGGAACCTTCCACTCAACTATTAGATAATTGCAAACTAGTCCCTGCACTTTATAATTAATACAGTTAACCCGAAAATTAATTCTAATTAATTTATGGATAACTATTAATTAAACATTATGATTTCTAATTAATATATTAATCTTTTAACATATTAATAAATCATTTATATTAATTTATTAATCTTATAATAAATCAATATCTCTCCTTTCATAATTTCCTTGTCCGGTTGCTAGGTTTGAGGGCAACCCAAAAGGACTGTGTTGCTATCAATTCAAGTACATACCAATTATAGTTATGGGCTTAGACACCTAATCCAACAGATTATACATGTTATATATATATATATATATATATATATATATATATATATATATATATATAATCATAAATTATTATACATATATGTCTGTTTACAAATTGAGTAAGCATATATGATTATGGTGGTTAGTGAAATAGCAGGTGGAAGAGGCAGTGGTGGAGGTGGTATAGGTAGCGGAGAAGGTATTGGTGTGGTCGGTTGATGGCAGAGGTGGTGGTAATGGTGGTAGCGGTGGCGGTTGTGGTTGTGGGGAAGGTGGTTGGGGAAAAAGGAACGGTTGGCGTCAAATAATCATTTACGATTATAACTCATCCGCTGCACCGGTACACTGGAGTGCTAGAGCGACAAATGAGAAATATCTGGTTGAGGTTAAATATGAGGTTCTTTAATTTTTTTTCGGAATCTCAACGATATATATATATATATATATATATATATATATATATATATATATATATATATATATATATATATATATATATATATATATATATATATATATATATATATATATCAAGGTTGTAGAAATCGCTCGACGTAGGCTAATCGGTGGATTGGGGTCAAGGGATTAATCGGCTAGGCGGGGATTAATCGGGGGATTAATCGGGTACCATTAATTATTAAAAAAAACTATTAAAAAAATAATAAATATAACATTAATCCCAAGAATATAACATTAAATATAACATTAATAGACATAACATTATAAATTTAAAAACTTATTAAAATTTTAATAAATATAACATTATAACATGAAATTTCTCTTAAGCATTTACACAAACACTTGGCATGCTTGTTATTATCAACCATATCATTGAAATTTCTCTTAAGCATTGTATGACCAAAATCACTGAAATTGTGATTCCCAGTGATTGAACAACCATTTACACAAACATTGTATCAAGTATCAACTTAAATTTTCCTTCAATCGAGTTTAATTATGGGCTAGACTAAAATCTGTTTTAATACCGAATTAAGTTTATGGGTTTGCCTTCAATGCAGTGATCAAACAACCATTAAGCAGATTTTACCAATTTGAGTTGAGAGAGAATCGATTTTACCAAGAACAAGAACACTAATCAGATTAATCAAACGATTCAGATAAATCAAACACATCAACAATTTGAGTCGACATCGATTCCATCCATAAACAAGAAAACGAATTAGATTAATCAAATGAATAAGTGATTCGATCCCACCAGAACAATTACAGATCTTGAAACTGCCAAATAGAATCTCGATTTCAAAAAAACGAAGCAAGAACGAACGAGTGATGGTGATAGGGTACACGAAGACGGTTGATGGGGGTGATAATCTGTAATGAGAACGAACGAGTGCACTACCTCCGATGCCGATCGAAAAGCCTCTTCAGAACGAGTATTTGATTTCACTTCGAGTATCTGTTTTCAATCCATGCTTCTTGATTGTTTCCACTTGAGTATGTCTTCGAGTATTACCTGATCGAGTTGTCTTCGAGTATCACCTGATCGGAGTCGAGATTGAAGAAAAGGAAACAAATAAATTAATCTTTGTGTGTTCCTGTGTTTATTCAATTAAGTATCCCACATCGTTGGTGGGATAAAATATCAAAGGGAAAACAATTCTATAAAAAGGGTAGAAGGCTTATTGAAATCCATATCCAACTCTCTTTTGGGCCAACTGTCTCCTTTGAGCCGGTGGGTCATTTGAGCCCCATTTTGGGTCCGATTTTGGATCCGATTTGGGTCCGATTTAGTCCGATTAGGACCGAATTGGACCGGTTTTGACTGATTTTGACCAAGGCCGATTATTTTACCCTCTAACCCTTATTCGTAAGCAGTTGGAGGCCGCCAAGCGCCTAGGCGCCGATTAATCGGCCGCCTAGGCCGATTTTTACAACCATGATATATATATATATATATATATATATATATATATATATATATATATATATATATATATATATATATATATATATATATATAGTTAGGTTATAAGTGGATTGTAACTATTGTATGGATGTAGGGATCCTTTGTAGTCCAATCATTTTTGGTAATTTAAAAAGTGATTATCCTATGTAATTAATAAGCTTAAAACGGTTTTAAGGGTAATTATGTCAATTTGGTTAACAATCAAATAAGACATGTGAGATATTCTTACTACTGACCAAACAATCAGACACGATTTCAACAAATTCAGGATTTGAATTTGATTCTCCAGATTATGGAGTTAAGAGCTGATAAAGAACCATACAAAACTTTCTCTGATTATGCATTCTTACAAGAATAAACTTACATAACTTAAAGAATGAACATAAAATAAGAATCCATATTCTGAGAGAATAAATATACAATAACCTGGCTTTACTCATGAATGAGTATACATAACTTTTTCTGATTATACATTCTGACAAGAATGAACATACATAACTTTAATAACCAACATTAAAGAATGAACATACATGTATCAACATAGCATAAGAATAGTTATTCTAACATAATGCAATATGCATATTCTAACAGAATACAATGACAAAAAAGAAAAAAATATATATTATTCTTTGAAGAATAATCATGAAATCATGTAAAAAGTATTACATCAAAAAGAAAATCCTAAAAAACATTCTTCAGTAATTCTTTAAGATTGAATGATAATACATTTTTTTGTTGCAAGAGTAACTCCAAAAACAATAATCTTTTGTTGATTATCTTCCTTATTTGTCAAGAGTATCACAATATCCTTCTTCTTTATCTTTTTTTTTTCTTTTTTAGTATCAAAATGTCCTTATTTGTCTTTTTTTTCTTATGCAGCACCTAGAAGCATGTAATGCTGATAGAATGTAATGATTTCATTCTGAATATGTATATACGCTTCAATTGAAACAAAAAATAAAATTGAAACATAAAACACAAAATAAATAAAGTAAGCACAACAATTATGAACATAATTTGATCAAATGGAATTTTACTAACCTGAATCGAATGACTGGTCTAGACACCGCTTCACGATTATAGAGAAAACACCTGAATCATGTTTATCAAACGAGCCCTGGAGGGTCGATTCGGACATCAATTTGGGGATAAGATGTGGAATCCAACAATGAAGATAACCGGTGGTGTCTTCGATTTGGCGTTGGGGTTGGGCGACGAAGAAGGCTCGACAGTGGAGAGGCACACACCAGAGATGAAGATCCCCTCTCTGCCTCTTCTATTTGCAGGTGGATAAGCAAAAATATCTCGTCTCCCTCTAGAATCGTGTGGTTATTTATCCTCTGTATGACGTAGTGTCTTTCTTTCTATGAATCGCACAAACACAAAAGAGGTGGCGTTTCCCTCCTAGGCTACACCATTATCATTTTTGGTGAAAGCCACCAGCACCGGAAAAAACGGGGGTAAGTGTGAATCGGTGCAAATGAGATTAGGTGGCATAGGGTTCTTGAGATGTAGCAGGGATTTAATGGTAAATGGCCCATTATCTAAGGGATTTTCCATATATATTCTAATTTATTTTTTGTTTATAAAAAGGATTATACATAATGTTACAAATTTACACTTATATAATTTTATAAATTAATAAAATTTTCTTATATATGATTGGTGCCCCACACAATAATTAGTCATATATATATATATATATATATATATATATATATATATATATATATATATATATATATATCGCAACCTGTGACCCTTATAGCCATGGATAAGGTTATTATGTGTAGTTATCTTTAATTTTCTATCACTCTGTCACATCAACACTATATCATTTTGTGTTATGTTAGCATCACGTTAATGTCTTTATATTCCTTTCATCTTTCAAACCATGTTATACTCATCTTCCATCTTTCAACAACAATGCATAATTCCTAATGCACAATATACAAAGAAAAAGCGAAAGAAAAGAAGAGAAAGAGGGGACAACGTTGCAGGGTTGCCACATGGTAATCGTGGGCTGACTATGAGGCATAGCTACTGTTGGTGCCACATAGCTTACCTCATTACCTCGTGGGCAACCAAGGAAGACGTCGTATAGTCTAAGAAATTCCTTTAAAACAAGGTAGTATAGCTACAACTATATTAGTTTCGGTTTGGTATTTCTTGTTCTAAAAACGAAAATATGTGATTGATTAACAAAATACCAAAACAACATCTTAAGGAAAAGGGTTCTACTTTAGAAGTGCTTTTGGCTTTCATAATCTACTTAATATTTCATAGTTTTATTCTGAGGAAGTGTTTGTAACACTTTTTTTCATTTTATTAATATTTCTTATGGTTGAGCAACGCTAAATAAATTGGATCTTACTGGTTATTTAGTGGACATAGTTGAAATTTAGGAATACTTTAAAACTGATACCTTTAGGATACAAACCCTTTAGTCAGTGTAAATATAGTTAACTTGAAAATATATTATTAGCTTTTTCAACTTGTACGGGAGTGCTAAAATTAAAAATAGAACTACAAAATCATTAAAAAGGAAAAATCACGAGAAAAAAAAACCTAAAAAATATAACTCCAACAGTTTTTTCTTTAAAAACCAAATTCTAGATTTGGTTTGGGTTGTAGCTAAAAAAAAACATATATATCTCATACAAACATGACTAAAGTAAAAAAAATCATATATCTAGTATTACCTTCATAGACTATTAGTTAAAATAACTTTTTAAAAAATAATTTTATTTCATAAAAAAATGTTATGGAGTTTCTATTGGAAACAGTTCTTGGTATGTATCAAGTGGGTTCAGATGTCAGACCAGACCGGTCTCAACAGGTACCTAGTAGGTACCGGTTCCAAAAGGTTAGTCTTATTCCAAACGTTCTAAACTTTATAAACCTACAAAAACCTATAGTCATATTGGTTCCATAGCCACGAACAAGACCCGAATTACCAGTTTCAAACTATCTCCCTAAAACTAGTTCCCAGGTCTCTATGCTCACTCATAGTTAAGTCCTAGTAAAAAACTAAAACCTAGGACTTGACAAAGGAAGGGATCAACGAGTCCTATAATGGATTCTCCCTATTCAATTTCATTAAAGTCTCCTTGATGCTTAAAAACGATTTCACAATTGTTTTATTTTAGGACAAAATTTAATCAACTTATACAACCAAATGGATCCCTTAATAATCTATACACTCGTGCAACAAGTTGCTATAAATTGGTCAAAATTGATGATAAAAAATCAAAGCGTGGCTTACATAAATGGTTAAAACGATACTTCGTTACATACATCGTAAAAAGGTGTAACTATTCTATAGAAAAGTGATTAGCCCTTTATTTTATACAAACAAAATAAAGGATACCTAGATGTTGTATATCTGCTCATAACTTCTTTCACAAACAAAATGGTCATTTCCTTTTCGATCTACGTGTCACATATGATGGAACTTACAAAGCTGAAGTGACCCTATTAAATATTAAAATATAAAAACATTTAGAGAAATTAAATATCCTCCTACATTTTAGTCCTACTATTCTCCTACCACATTAAATGGTGACAAGTGGACTAAAATATTATCAATTTCATTAAATGTGTCATTAAATGTGACACATGTCAACATTTGATTGGATAGGAAGATAAGTAGGAATAAAATGTAGGAGGATATTTAATTTCTCAAACATTTATTATCTTAGTCTACTTTTGAAACCGATGGATGCACAAGATTCAAAGACTTTTGCTCATTTAGCTGGAAGAGTTGTTAAATTACAATATGAGAAGGGCATTTATGTCTTTTGCACATACTAATTTCGTTAAGTTGGCAAAAGTTTAGACCCCTTGGCTTTCAACTTTGATTCAAGCCCAAAAAACTTCAACCCAGAAAGCACTAAATCAGCTGTCTTCTTCTTCGTATGGTCAACAAGCAAGTCATCATACACAACCAAATCCGACTCGGTAACCATCTTACTCTCTCTCATAAGCAAAAAGACTTTTCTACCCTCCTCAATTGTTCCATATCTACACATACCCGAAATCACCGCACAACATATCACATCATCAACCCTACAACCATCTTCCACCATCTCACTAATAACATCCATCACCTTTTTAGCATCATTTGATCTACAAATGTCGATAATTCTTAAAGTATACATAAACTTTCGAGGGGCATTTTCGACATTACCTAAACATTCACGAATAAGTACAAACGCCGCATCAATTTCACCAATTTTACAAAGCCCTTTAACCAATGACACGTAGGCATCAACCGAGGGTAATAAAGACATTTCCTTTATTTTATTGTAACATGTACATGCCTCATGAATATCACCGATCTCAATAAAGCACGAAACTACATTGCTATAAGTGAATGAATCCGGTTCCTTTAATTCTTGAAATAAAGTTAATGCCTTTTTCACCTCTTTAATCTCATAAAGTGCTTGAATGAGAATATTGTAAATCGGGACATTGAAATAACCTTTTTGTTTTAAGTTATCAAAAAGTTCTAAAGCCATTAAGACTTTATCTTTCTTTTCTACCATTAATGAGAAGAATTTCACAAGATCATCGATAACCCTAAACCCTAAACCCTGAATCTGTTCAAGAAACTTGCAAAATTCATCGAATTTGTTCAATTCAACAAATGAAAGTAATATCGGATTAATAGTATCGAAATTGGGTTGTAGATCTTCTTCGATTGTAACACGGAAAAGTTTAAGAGCTTTATTAACATGTTTCATGTTGCATAACCCTTTTATAAGATGATTATATATCATCAAATCGGCTCTATAACCCGAATCAATTAAATCTTTTAACAAATCACAAGCCATTCCAACTTTCCCTTCATTCACAAATCCTTCTATCAATGATCTGTAAATAGCTCTATCGATCAAATACCGTTTTTGTTTCATATTTTTAAAGAATTCATGACCCTTTTGGACTCGATTTCCTTTACATAATCCCATAATTAAGGTTGTGTAAGCCATAGCATCAGGGTGGACATTATCACTCTCCATTTCTCCCCAAATCCTCAAACACCCGTCTAGATTTTGTTCTGAAATCAAGATTCTGATCATGGCAGTATATGCAAACACATCGGGTTTACATAATTTCCTCATTTGGTTCAGAAGCTTGAGGGCCTCTTCAATTCGACCTTCTTTACATAATCCTTTTATCAAGATCATGAAAGTAATTCCCTCTTCCATTAATCCATCGTTTTTAAAATCGTTATATACAGACATGGATAAATCGAAGTGGTTGGTTTTCACAAGAGTGTCCATGATTCTATTGTACAAGAAAACCCTAGGTTTTACTCCGAATTTCTTCATTTTTTCATATACGTAGAATACCCTAAGACCCCTGTTAGCATCAGAGTGCATTCTAATTAAGATTTCGAATTGCTTCTCAGTTGGAGGCTTACCTTGCATGTTCATCAGCTCCGGGACCTGGTCAGCTGCCCGGAATTGGTTGTTTCTGTTTAAGCAATAAGAAAAGGCGTTATAGCTAGCGAAATCATGTTTATACCCTTTTTGCTTTCCAGCCCAATGGAAGAACTTGGAGGAGATAACTGGATCTGACTGAACTTTAAGTACCTCTGCAACGAGCTTCGGGGTTACGCGGCGGAGCTTGTTGAGATCGGCGACGACCGGCGGACCCCAGCGCTTGTGTTTTCGGAAGGAATCGACGATGTAACGGGCGATGGGAGAGAGCGTTTGGGCGACGGAGAAGTAATGTTCCGATGGAGAGGGTCGTGGTGATGGGGTGGAGATGGATTGTTCTGGGTTCCATTTTTCGAGATCAAAATTGGTGGTGGCGCGTTGGTGATTTTGATTGGGGTAGAGGGTTTGACGATTGGAGAAAGAGCCGCCGCGGACAGTTGGGCGATTTTGGGTGGTCTTGCGGTGGCCGTAGAAGATGTTGAAGTTTTTGGGAATGGTGGTTGGCGGCGGAGGTTGGGGAGGCATTGTTGTGTACTGATATTGCTAAAAGAACGTCTTCGTCGCTGCTGCCTGCATCCATTGGACTATACAAAAATCGAAAATTGAAAATCAAATGGTACAATAAAAGGTTAAATGATAAATGTATGGAAATGAGCTAATCTAGCCTAAAAACATTTATTATCTATCTAAAAATAGCCAAAAATAGCCCATGAAACACAGTAGAAAACTACTCTTCCGTGGTAATTTTTTCGGTCGTTTAGTCTTTCGCGGCTCATTGGCTCATAGTATATAATATATAATTTTTAAGATTAAGTTATTTTGATTATTATTTGAGTAAATTACTGAAATCGTCCCTGTGGTTTGGTCCCTAACTTTTTTTTTGCACTCGGATCGTCCTTATTGTTTGATTTTGTTGCAAATTTCGTCCCTATGGTTTGGTCAAAATTACACGTTTGGTCTCTAACTTTATGTATGTAAGGGACGAAAAACGCAACAAAATCAAACCACAAGGACGATCCGAGTGCAAAAAAAAATTAGGGACCAAACATGCAATTTTGACCAAACCATAGGGACGATTTCAGTAATTTACTCAAATAATAATCAAAATAACTTAATCTGAAAATTTATATATTATATACTATGAGCCAATGAGCCGCGAAAGACTAGACGACCGAAAAACAATAGCCCATTACCACGAAAGAGTAGTTTTCTACTGTTGACCGTAGTCAACCCTGACGAATCTATTATTTCATTGGCTATTTTTAGCTATTTTTAGATAGATAATAAGTGTTTTTAGGCTAGATTAGCTCATTTCCATACATTTATCATTTAACCTTTTATTGTACCATCTGATTTTCAATTTTCGATTTTTGTATAGTCCAATGGATGCAGGCAGCAGCGACGAAGACGTTCTTCGGGTGCTTAATTTTTTATTTTTGTATAGTCCAATAGAGCACCCGAAGAACAACGAAGTACGTCTATTTTTTATCAAAAATTTACCGTATTGTTAATTAGGAGTAGTTTTTGTATATGGAGATAACTATTTTTTTAAAAAAATGAAAAAAAAATACTAAAACCGTAGGTTTCATACGAAACCTACGGTATACAAGTGCATAATGAACAGATTGTGCAGTGTAAACTTGTACACCGTAGGTTTCTGTCACACCCCTGGACCAGAACGGCGGAAACGTCCGGAGGCGGGTGACGCCATTATACAGTATCATAACAATTGCATATAAATGAAACATAACGAATCCAAACATCATACATCAATATATCAAACTTACATTGTTGTACATCTTGTTCATGTTCTTGAAATACACAAAAGAGACAATATTGAGTAAATTCCAAACTACATCAAAATAATCTTGAATCTGCATTCCATTAACCTGCTTATTGATTTCCTGAGAATACAAGTCGTTTGAAAAGCGTCAACATAAAATATGTTGGTGAGTTCATAAGCATTTTGTATAAAGAATCTGTGATAGTTGGAAAACCAGAAAATCCCATATTTTCTTATCAAATGGTTGTAAGTCTTGTTTCCCATCGAATATAATTGCATGTGTGTTTTAGTTTATCGTTTTTCGAAATCGTATAAAATCATTTCCCTATAAAATCTTATATTTTCTGGTGTATAAAATGGTAGAACTAAAACCCTAAGACTTGTGTGGTAAGAGCTTCGTTCAATGTATCCAAACATTAGTTGTTTAAACTCAAAAGGTGTAACTTATGTAAAGTTCTAAATAATAACTGTTATATTCTTAGTGAGTCGTTATAACCATACTAATATGACGGAGTGTCTGTCCTGACGTTCTTCAGGTGTCGGTTTCGTTTAAGACATTTGTCACCCTAGACTGGCCGGTCTAGCTGTAGCGAACAGCGAAGGTGCGGGGTATCATCCCCGTATAGATCTATACACAAATTCTCGCTCCCCCTCCAGGAGACTCTGGTTATAACTCTTACAGTACTTTAAGCGTACACTATTATGTATATATATAAGTACTGTGAAGATTCGTCTGACTAGAATACTAACAGGTGTTTGTGCAAAAATCTTTGTAATCCGTTATTTATTTCAAAAATAACGATGGTGTACTCGTTGACTAGATATTTCGTTTTCGTTTATAGAAAATATTCTTTTTTAAATCAGGCTTGTCAAAATGACCCAATATACTTGATGTTGGCAAAATGGTCCTTCATTTTATAATTTATCAAATATGACTCATATTTGTCAAAAGGTGGCTCAAAGCTATGTGGATTGTTGAAAGTGGTTCATTTCCTCCAAAATACTTGTTTAAGCAATTTTTGACGTAATTACTTATGATTTTTGTCGTAAAAATTTGTAACTCATATTTTGTAACATACTAGTTCTTGTTTCTTTACATAATTTGTGAAATATGATTCAAACTCTTGAGACTTACCCAAGATTTCGAGTTCTTTGAGTTTTCATAACTTTAGCACATATAACTTAGCATACAAGCAATACAAGCAAATAAATCAAGGTTTAAAAATAAGGTTTTGGCTTGTATTCTCCCCCCAAAAAATAATAAAAAGTCGAAAAAGTAAGGGTATGAAGCTCACCTTGGGTTGGTTTCTGGGATGATTGGAGTGATGGAGTGAAGATCTCAAGTCTAAACTTTTAGATGAGTTGAGGAACTTCTAAGGATGATTATTATCCTAACAATATCAACACACAAATATGTGTGTAAAAATGGTGGAACTATCATATAATCATATATAAATACTAGGGGATTATGAAAATACTTACCAAAAATTCTAAGGATGAACTTGGGCTTAACCTTCTTTGAAAGTTAGGAGAGAGAGTTTTTGAGAGATAAAGAAAAGTTATATGTAGAAAATGAAAAGATGGTGGGGTGTTTTAAGGTGGACGTGTTTAAGATGGGAAGGTGAAATGAGTTGGTGCTTGCTTGGTAATCTGGAGGTTAAAACATTGATATTTGGTGGGTAATTCATGGGTTACTGTGAATTGCATGGAAAATGGGAATTTACATCACATCATAAAGTCAAACCCTCTTATCTACTTTAGGATTCCTTTATAAATCTTGGATATTATTTTATGTAAATATGTTTAAAATAATCAAATTTGGCATCAAATAGGGGTTTAAGGGGTCTAAGTTATGAAAAATACGAGTTTGGTGGAATTCCCAACGTCGAAATACCTTAAAATGAAGAAAAGGTCCGAAATAGATGAAAATCCGGAGTCAGATGGTGAGTTCCAGAGTCACACTATGAGTTCCGAAGTCCTTCTCAAGTTCCGGAGTCAATTCACAAATCCCGGAGTCGCACAGCAGCTTCCGGAGTGGCTGGTCTTCCGAGAGGGTTCGATCCGGAGCATGCGAGATCTTCCGGGGTGAAATCTTCCGAAGCATGCGAGACATTCCAGGGCTGCGAGGACTTCCAAAGCGAGATAGTCCGAAGCAATTCAAAAGTTCCAGATGCGAATTTGTCCGGATGAGAGGGTATTCCGGAGTCAGGGTGCTCCTAGGTGCAAAAATGTCCGATTCTTTTAGAAGATTTGAAGTCGCTTAAGAGGGTCTGAACTGGGCTTGCTCCTTCAAGTTTTCTCCTTTCGTTTTGAGTTGTTTTCGGCTAAGGGAGATACATGGAGAGATTTGAGAGAGATTTGAGATACATGGAGAGATTTGGGAGAGATTTGAGATACATAGAGAGATTTGAGAGAGGTTTGAGATACATAGAGAGATTTGAGAGAGATTTCAGATACATGGAGAGATTTGGGAGAGATAGAGAGATATAAATGCTTTATATTATAACAATACATGGTTCATTAAGAAACATAGTGTAATCCTTAACGCGTTAGTACAAGTCTTACAATAGTTGATGTTCACATGAGGACATAATTTCCTAGCTGAAAATACTAGTTGTGACAGTTTCATATGAAGCCTATGATTTTTTTTTTGTTTTTTTTTAAATTGTTGTAACCTCATAAGCCATCATATATAAGTTATGATTTCATGATTTTTTTTTTCAAAAAACTTAAAAAAAAATTAACGAAACCGTAGGTTCTTGAGAGGAAACCATAAGTTTCCAAAAAACCTACGGTTTTAGAAGTTCAAAATGAATAATTTTTTTTTTCATACTTATTACGAAACAATACTCTACTCTAATTCGTGGGCTATTTTGGAATAATTCCTAATTTTTGGCTAAAAATAATTAATTACCTTCTTCTTAATCAGGCTAGATTAGTAATTGTGCCTAAGATAAAAGTCATAAAATACAGAGTAAATTATAGATTTGGTCCATATGGTTAGTATATTGTTACAGTTTCAATCCAACTTTCAAAACTTTATCAAATGCAATTCTCATGGTTTCCGTTTCCGTCAACTTTTGTCCTTAACATCAACAACTTTAGTCCTTAACATCAACTTGCTTAGAAAATATAGATAAGTCGACCATTTTACACTCATTTTGTCTTGTCTTTTTTGCTTTTTTAATTGCTTTTATTATTTCTCACACAAACACTATTCAAAAGGGTTCGTACACCACCATCACATTCAAATATCTAACTTGAAATAAAAAACCAAATAGAAATTTATAGCTTAAAAATCAAAACAAAAATCAATCTCTGAAATCAAAATCAAGATATGATGTTAACATATTATTTTTGTTCATTTTAAAATATCCATATCCTATGTTAACAATATTTTCGTTCTTTTTATAAATCCATATAAGATGTTAACCTTAGTCTAAACCAAAATCTAGATGTGATACTAACCCTAACCCCAAAGTAGAATAAAAACAACATAAAACATGAAGTATAATTAAAGCATAATTCAAATCCTAATCCTAAATAAAAAACCCAAATAAGAAATCAGTTGAACAGATTTTAGGACAGGGCAAGCGCTGCCATATAAGGGATGGTGTAGGTTGATGGTTTTGAAGATAGCATAGAAGGGTGGAGAATAAGGGATATATAAGGAGGAATAATTGGAGTCGAAATGGACGTCGGCTGATTCTACATGTGAATCAGAGTACATAGCGGCAAGTGAAGCATCAAAGGAAGCAACTTAGTTTTTACACTCGAACCCTGGTAAGTTTCCCTTCTAATCCTTTAATTTGTGATTTTGGAAACCTTGGCCCTTACGTGGGGCGTACCTGGATGGTACATTGGGTGTAAGTGGGTTTTAGCGGAATGACATCATTTTGGGAAGTACATTGGGCATACTCCGCCTGGACATATACCCTAATATTTAGGGTTTGGACCTTATATGTTGAACCTTAAGTCCCCTTTCCTCATTCCATTTCGAGCCTCCATCAATTGAAACGTTGCCCCTTGAAAACCCTAGCCCCATTTTTGCATTTTGAGGCTTGAAAGTGTGTTTTTGTATGTTTCAAAGGAAGAAGAAGTTGGTGGTGAAGCTTGGAAGCTAGAAGCAAGCTTGGATATGGTAGTCTTGCATCATCCAAAACCTCCAGAAGGTATAAAGTTCATACCTTGGTGATTAGCTTTATTAGATCTTGTGTATATGGTGATATTATGAATTTTTGTCCCCAAATATGGCCTTATTGTGCATGGCATGCTATAGGGAAAATGGGCTATCCTTTTGGATGTTTTTCTAGGCTTAGAGTGATAAAAATGTGTTCTTGACCCTTAGTTCTTCCCCATGCATGAGTTTGGTTGTGTTAATAGCTTATGATGTTAAGGTATTTAGTGTTAAGCTCATTAGGGCCATAAAAGACGATAAAGTTGGATACTTTATGGCCAAGGATAACATTTGGGACTTAGATCTGTATTTTGGACGAAAAAGCTTAAGTACTAAACACTTAATGGGTTGAGAAGCATTCAGCTGTGTACGTTGGGCGTACTAGATGGTACGCCATCCATACATGGTTAGTCCCCCGTTTTTGTTCGCGACTGAGTATGCCTCTTGTACGTCCGAGTACGCCTCCCGTATGAGGATGGGTCAACTCGGCTGGGTTGACTCGGCTGAGTTGACTCGACTAGGTTGAGTCAGCTGATTTATTGAGTTTGACCAATACTGACCTAAGGGTATTTTTGGTAATTTGGTCTTAATTAAGGTTAGGTAATGTTTTTCATAATAGGTTACGGGTAGAGTCGGTATTCAAAGTCGAGACTTATTTTGGATTTTGTTTAGACTAAGATGTGAGTTCTCTCACTATGCCAATAGGTCCAAGGCACCAAGGCCGGCCCATTTATTTTATTTATGTATCCTAGGATGTAGGATTGTTATGATAGTTATATGTGTAATTGTTGTGTATATGTTGACGTATAGGTGGTTGTTTTGAGCCTGCGCGCCAACAAACCCGATATGGTTGGCTTGAGACGGGAAGTCAACATACCCGGTATGGTTGGGATGAGGCCACATGCCAACAAACCTGGATGGTTGGGTTGAGGTGTTACTGCTCTGTGCTAGAAACCAACAAACCTTGTATGGTTGAGATGAGGTCAAGGACCAACCAACCTTGTATGTATGTTTGTATTATATATGTAATTGTTGTAATATAGGGTCTTTTGGGAAGCTTACTAAGCTTTGGCTTACAATTTGGATCTCAATCTTTCAGGTACTTCTAATGAGAGGGGAAAGGTGAAGGCGTGGTTGTACACATCATCCCGCAATTTATGTTGATTGATACTTTGAATCGATGTTTTGACTTAATATGACTTGTAAACAATGTTTAGGTAATTTTTGGGCTTATGGATTTTTGTTTTAAAATGAAAAGTTGTAACATCCAAATCCACAGGTACGAATTTAAAGCTTTAAATAATTATATTTGCACGGCAACTCGACGAGTTGGAAGGCTCCAACTCGTCGTGTAGGGTATCTAATACCCGCGTATATTCAATGTCTACTTGACGAGTTGGAAGTCCCCAACTCGACGAGTTGAGGGCTAAATATGAAAACCCTAATTTTTTAGGGTTTGCACCCTATTTAAAGGCCTTAACTCTCATTGTTGGCCTCCCTCATTGCTTCCTTGTCCAGAGAAAACCCTAGTTTGTGCTTTTGCCCTCATTGTGTGTGTGTGAGCTTGGAGAGTGATTTTTGGTGCTCTTTTGGAAGGAACAAGAAGCTTGAAGAAGTTGGCTGAAGGGAAAGACTATGGATCCAGTGTTTACTCTGTTGTGGCAAACATTTTGAGGTATAAAGTTGATACCTTGGTCATTTATTTACTTGATCTCTTCATTTGAGAGTTTATGGTTATTATTAGCTTATATTGGAGTCATTCTTGGAATTGAGCATGTCATGTAGCTATAACTTTAGATCTAGACATTTGATGGCCTCTTTTGACATAAAGTTGCCATCTTTATCAAGTATTGGCCCTCCTCCATGCCTTAAACCTCTTATTAAGCTATGTTTGAGTGTTTTAGCCCCTTTGATGCCATGCATGGATGTAAAGTTAGCAACTTTATGTGGTATCTCAGTCCTAGGGGACTAGATCTATAGTTTGGAGCATTGTACTCGCTTGGGAGATGGCTGAATGAGTTAAGACAAGGAAAAATCGACAAGTTGCTTTGCCAACTTGGCGAGTTGGCCCGGGGTTTCCTCGATCTTCGAGACACTATACAAACTCGATGAGTTGTCTTGATGACTCGGTGAGTTGACTCGAGTTTTCGCGGTTTTCTGAGTTCTGAAGGAACTCGACGAGTTAGTAGATGCACTCGACGAGTTGGGTCAATATAGATTGTTGACCTTGACTGTTGACTTTGACCTTGACCATGGTTGACCATGTTTGACTTTAAGGGTATTTTTGGGAATTCAGGATTTTGATGAAGTTAGTCACATGGTGGTTGTAGGCGGTTGAGTTCGGAGTCGTGATTCCAGATTTGAATCTTGTCAGTCAGTGCTACTTGTGAGGTGACTTTTCCTCATTATACTAACAGGGTCAGAGGCACCAAGCTCGGCCCTTTGGATTGTTATCCTGGTTATCGTATGATGTTATGTGTAGTGATCTGTTAGATTTGTATCCTAGTGTATAGGATAATGCTATGATTGATTATCTGTTAGGACTGTATGATTATTGTATGTGCTAGCTAACGTCTGATATCTATGTGATGATTGTGTGATTGCGGGTGGGTTGAGGCGGTCCTGCTTTGTGCTCTAGGCAATTAGACCTAGGGCGGTCCGGATAGACTGAAGACCCAACAGTCCAGACAGACTGAAGGCCCGGTGAGGCGGTTTATATATGTTGAAGGTTCTGAGAGTGAGCTAGGTAGACTGAAGGCTCGGTGAGGCAGTCCAGTCTTGCTGAAGACTCTATATGCACATTATTTGTTTATGATATTGTTCTGTTGTATGTCGTTGGTATTTTGGGGGAACTCACTAAGCTTCGGGCTTACAGTTGTGGATTTTGTTTCAGGTACTTCGGATGACCGCGAGAAGGCGAAGACTTAATCGTGCACCTCCTCACATTTTATATCATGATTTCTGGGATTCCCTGATGTTATACTACTTTGAAAACAATTTGTAAACAATGAATGTTTTAGGATATTTAAAAAGTTTAATTTTTTCATGAATTTTACGGATGTTACAAGTTGGTATCAGAGCCTTGATTTGAGTGAATTGGAGGAACACTCGTGTGAATCCAGTCTCAAACTAAGGAAAAGATTTTCAAAACGATTTTCAAAATACTAAAGGAGGATGCAAAATGTACGATCAACCGGAGCCAGTAAGTAGACCCCAAAATACCATGTTATTATTTGATATTGTGATATGTTAGAGCAGTATGCTAGTGATAGGATAGGGATCCTCATGAATCGTATTATAGAATTGTCTGATCTTTGATGCATTATCTTTTGTAGAGTACCTCATTGATTGCTGTGTGACTATTTCTTGTGTGAATTAGTTATTGAATGAATGCGTTAAGTCACAAACTACATGAGTTAAACGTGATGGGTTTTAGGTACAACAAATAAACTAGAAAAACAATTCCTAAGTTCACATGCAACCTACTTTGGATCTATGTTTTAACTATTGAACATACAACTTTGAATTGCAAAACAAGAACCCTAGAGGAGAGAGGCTAATTTCAAAATTAACAAACTAGGGTTTAGGGTTTACATACCTTTCAATTGTTATAGCAAACAATTGATAATCCCTTGATCTTGATCTTGATCTTCTTGGAAGCTTTAGCACCACAAGTGTAATGCCTCTAATGGAATCACACCCAAGAACTAGCAAGAAGGAAAGTAGAAGAAGAGAGAGGGGAGGGAGTATGCAAAATCTCGGCCTTAGGGTTTCTTCAAAAGAAAGAGTCACCAAAAACATGAACCAGGAGGCTCCTTATATAGCTGAGGGATCTAGGGTTTAAGGGAAACCCTAGTTATCCTTTGCTTAGGGCCTAAGCAAACCCAAGGGCCTTATCCAAGCCCCTATGGACGAAATTATTAGGGTTTCCCCTAAAGATTTCGTCCACCCTCTTCCAAGGGGGTTCTAGAGCCTTCCACTCAACTATTAGATAATTGCAAACTAGTCCCTACACCTTATACTTAATTCTTTTAACCCCAAAATCAATTCTGATTAATTTCTGGCTAACAATTAATTAAACATAATGATTTCTAATTAATATATTAATCCATTAACATATTAATAAATCATTTATATATATATATATATATATATATATATATTAATTTATTAATCTTATAAATTAATATCTCTCCTTTCATAATTTCCTTGTCCAGTTGCTAGGTTGAGGGCAACCCAAAAGGATTGTGCTGCTGTCAATTCAAGTACATACCAATTATAGTTATGGGCTTAGACACCTAATACAACAGTCTCCCACTTGGATAAGTCTGTAACTATAATTGCTAGTATGCCTTCTAAATTTGACCAGCAAATTGTAGCTTCCAAAAGCTGCTGCCGAACTCTGACCCAGTCAGTTACGTGTCCTAAGATAAGTGATCATATAACCCTTCGTTCTGCTTGATATCCCCAGACAAAAGACATGGAATGTAATCAATCTGTTTGTCCAGAATCTATGTTTCCCGATTCCTGATTTGTGATGATGTAGGACTTCTAATCGAACACATCAATTTAGTCCTGGCTGGGCCCAGCACATAAGTCAACACCAAATCATCGAGGGGCCCACAGATATCGCTTTTCCTGTTAGGGCAAAAGGAACGAATAAACGTTGACTCATATGCTTGTATCTTTTACTCATCAAATTATGCATGACAATACGTTTTATAACACCAAGTTACTGATGCGTTTTCGTATCACCAATGCACAACCGACTTGTAAATTACAACTCATATATCTTCGTTTCAAGATTATAAGATATTATCGTCTCAGTATTACTCGTGATGAATTCCATGAAGTAATACTCTGAGCGTGGGTTTATCCAATACTCAAATCTCAATTTCTGAGTACTCATGAACATTGCAGCAATTCTATTGCCATGTCTATCCTTAGACAATCTGCAATCCAATTCATGACAGTCTTAATTAACTACTTACTTCCAAGAGTACGAGCGACTGTGGAGTTTGAATAATCTCATTATTCAGGAAGTAAAACATGCAAAATATGAAACACAGTAATAAACAATTGACAAAAGGTAGTAGCCAAACTTATAAATAATACTTTATTATTTAATCACCAAAGGTCAATTACATTTACTTTGTTACAAGTTTCAAAAACTAATCTAACTACTAAAACTAATATCATCTTTCAGTCCTATGCTCCGAGCATGCTGAATATGCTTAGCCCTACTCAGACCCTTTGTGAGGGGATCTGCTGGGTTATCTTCAGATGACACCCTCTTTACTATAAGATGGCCTTCTTCTACTCTATGTCTGATGAAATGGTACTTTCTGTCGATATGTCTGGTCTTACCATGATCTCTCGGTTCCTTTGTCAAGGCAACCGCTCCTTCATTATCGCAGAACAGTTCCATAGGCTCCTGGATGGTTGGAACAACTCCGAGATCCCCGATGAAGTTCCTCAACCAAGCTGCTTCTTTCGACGCTTCACTTGCTGCTATGTACTCTGATTCACAACTAGAATCAGCCACCGTATTTTGCTTGGAACTCTTCCAAGTAACTGCTCCTCCATTCAGTAAAAACACCCAGCCTGACTGAGAACGGAAGTTATCTCTATCCGTCTGAAAGTTGGCATCACTGTAACCGTCTACTCTCAAAGTATCACTGCCACCAAGCACAAGAACCCAGTCCTTTGTCCTTCGCAAATACTTGAGTATATTCTTAACTGCTATCCAATGAGCTCTACCTGGGTTTCCCTGATAGCGACTGACCATGCTCAAAGCAAATGCCACATCAGGGCGAGTACATGTCATAGCGTACATGATCGATCCGACAGCGGAAGCATAAGGTACACGACTCATGTCATCTATTTCAACATCTGTACTCGGGCATTGAGTCTTACTCAATTTGGTATTGCTCTGGATAGGTAGCTCTCCCTTCTTGGAATTTTCCATACTAAACCTCTTTAGTACCTTATCCAAGTATGTGCTCTGACTAAGTCCAATTAGTCTCTTCTTTCTATCTCTCAATATTCTAATCCCAAGAATATAGGCAGCTTCTCCAAGGTCTTTCATGGCAAAACACTTTCCAAGCCAAGACTTAACTTCTTTCAAGGTTGGAACGTCGTTACCAATGAGTAATATGTCATCGACATACAACACCAGAAAAGTTACTATACTCCCACTAGCTTTGATATACACACAGAACTCATCTTCACTTCTAGAGAAACCAAATTCTTTGACTTTCTCATGGAAGCAAAGATTCCAACTGCGAGATGCTTGTTTCAATCCATAAATGGATTTCTCAAGCTTGCACACTCTATTAGGGAACTTTGCATCAACAAAACCCTCTGGCTGACTCATGTAAACATCTTCAGCCAACTTCCCATTAAGGAAAGCAGTTTTGACATCCATCTGCCAGATTTCATAATCATGAAAGGCAGCTATGGCGAGCAATATCCTAATAGATTTAATCTTAGCTACTGGTGAGAAGGTCTCATCATAGTCAACCCCTGGGGTTTGAGTGAAACCTTTTGCAACCAGTCGAGCTTTGAATGTGTGCACATTCCCATCCATGTCTGTCTTCTTCTTGAAGATCCATTTGCACCCAACTGTCTTGCGACCTGGTGCACTATCAACCAAATTCCAAACTTGGTTGTCATACATGGACTTAATCTCGCTGTCCATTGCCTCTTTCCACTTGGAAGCCTCTGGGCCTGCCATTGCTTCCTTATAAGTGACTGGTTCATCTAAGTTTACCAGTGTTCTGTCACTTATGAATGTGTCACCATCTGAAGTAATATGAAAACCATACAACTCAGGTGGCACACTCACCCTAGTGGATCTTCTAAGAGGTAATGAGTTATCAATTGGTTCAACAGGAACTGTTTCCTCTGGTTGAATGCTAGTGTCATCTAAGGTTCGTTCATTGGCTGACTCTTGAATTTCTTCAAGGTCAATAGTGCTCCCACTGTCCTCTTTGAATATGAGCTCTCTTTCAAGAAAGACTCCTCTTCGTGCTACAAAGACCACGTTCTCACTAGGCCTGTAGAACAAATATCCAAAAGACTGCTTTGGGTAACCAATGAAAACACATTTCTCACTTCTAGCTGCTAGCTTGTCGTGAGTCTCTCGTCTTACGAAAGCTTCACAACCCCAGACTTTAATATGTGCTAACGAGGGAACTTTCCCTGTCCACATTTCGTGAGGTGTTTTGGCAACCTTCTTTGTAGGGACAAGATTGAGGATGTGGGCGGCTGTCTCTAAGGCATACCCCCAGAAGTGAATAGGAAGCGAAGCCCGACTCATCATAGAACGAACCATGTCTAACAAGGTTCGATTGCGCCTCTCAGCTACACCATTTAACTGTGGTGTCCTAGGAGGAGTCAATTGTGAGACTATCCCACATTCTTTCAGATAGTCGTTAAACTCGATACTAAGATACTCCCCGCCTCTATCGGATCTAAGTATCTTTATCTTTCTGCTATAATCGTCAGTGAAGGTCACATAGAATCGATTAGCATCTCTTGTAGTTGATCTGAAGGGTCCACACACATCCGTGTGTATGAGATCCAACAGACCTTCACCTCTTTCACAAGACCCTGTGAATGGTGATTTTGTCATCTTTCCCAAAAGACAAGACTCACACATATCATCTGACTTTAGGTCAAATGATTCCAACACTCCATCCTTTTGGAGTTGGGCTATGCGTTTCTTGTTAATGTGTCCAAGACGACAATGCCACAAGCATGCCTTGTCTACACTATTAGACAAGTCAATATTAAGTACACTATTTCCTAGGCTATCAACACAAGTCACTGTTTCATACACACCATTACAAGGCAAAGCTTTAAACATAAAAACACCATTCTTATAAACAGAAATTGAACCATTCAAATCATTAAAAGAATATGTAAAACCTTGTCTGAACAATGCATGAAATGAAATAATGTTTCTCGTCATCTCAGACGAATAGCAACAATTTATTAAATCTAATCTAACATCATTACTAAGCAGAAGCTGATAAACTCCGATCTTGGTTACTGGTGAAGACTTTCTGTTTCCCATGATCAGGTTTATCCTTCCTCGCTCTATCTCCTCACTTTCCTTTAGACCCTGCAAATCAGAACAGATATGAAAACCACATCCTGTATCAAGGACCCATGAACGAGAAGATAATGAGTTATTAGCAGAAATAGTGTAAATACCTGCCGAAGATGGCTTCACTTTGCCATCCTTGATATCTTGCAGATATTGTGGGCAGGATCTCTTCCAATGCCCCTTTTGGTTGCAGTAAAAGCAAACTGCCTCTTTTGGATCAGAAACATGGGGAGTGGAACCATTGGGCTTAGCCTTTGGGCCATTACTAGATGACCCAGCTTGAGCCTTGCTCTTCCAGTTTTGCGTGGGAGGACCTTTCCTCTTTTTCCCCTTTCCCTGTCCAATAGCCAAAACAGGGGCACTCGTAGGTGTGGAGGGTATACTTTTACCCTTCATCCCTGCCTCAGCTGTCTGCAACAAGTTGTGCAATTGGGCCAAGGTCTGCTCAGTATTGTTCAAATGGTAAGTTAGAATAAACTGACCATAACATTCAGGAAGTGAGTTCAAGACCATGTCAATGGCCAATTCCTCATCAAAGTGAATATTGAGCTTGACCAAACGCTCTATGTAGCGTTGCATTCTTTGCACATGTGACACAACTGACTCCCCATCTTTCATCTTGCAAGCCATGAGTGACTTGACTACTTCGAACTTTTCTTGACGAGCTCGCTTATGGTACTTTTCCATAAGGTCCTTGTTCATCTCGAAAGGCCAGTAGTCCTCATAGTACCTCTGCAGTTCTGGGGACATAGTTGCCACCATGATGCATGCCACTTTGGTAGCATCATCGTAATGTTTCTTGTAGGCAGCAAGATCTTCAGGAGTAGCTTCATTCTCATCAAGCTCTTTGAGCTCCTTTTCAAGAACATATTCTTTGTTCTCGAAACGAAGAGCCATCTTGATGTTGCGCATCCAATCGTTATAGTTTGAGCCATCCATAACGACTTTGGAGCAAATATTGAGCAAAGAGAAGTTCTGGTTGGAGGAGGATGAAGTAGAAGTGTTTCCAGGAGTAGACATCTGAAAAGAAAGAAAGTTTTAGTTAGATTTCAAGATACCTTAATAGAATAACCCAAAGATATAATATCAAGGTTAGGATCCAACTATGAAGATTCACAACTTAGAAATGGGATGCCGAGATCCAAGTGCAAATTTCATAAAGGTAGGTGAATGACGATTCACCAATTCCACCATTAGACGAAACAAACGAAGTGAAATTCCTAATTCTTTTGAGATACATTGAAACTATTCAATGGCATGTTTTAATCTCAGATTATGCTCTTCTATTTGTGACTGGGATGCCGAGGATCACAAACAAGATGTGAATAACCATGCAAATGTGCTTGGTAACCTCATTGTCTTTATCATTAACTATTGATGTGCTGGTAAACCACACACGCTCCATCAAAATGAAAATTATGAGATACCTATTACTACTCTTTATTAGTGCCTTTTAGTGTGCTGGTTAACCACACACGCTCCACTAACGACCAATAAAGCATAATGTGCAATTTCATGGATTAGCATACTTTTCACATTTTTCCTAAAGTAACTAGAGTTGGGATTTTGAAAATAATGTTCTAGTACTTTCTTTAATATCATTATACTTTTAATGAGAAGTAGTTGTCCTATCAAATCCGTTCTGCTAACGACCCTCCACTAATCAAGGAAGCGGTGGGTGAGAGTGGACACCCATTCAACTACCATTTTATAGGCAGTTTCCTTATACCCCCCTTATAGATTAGCTTCGTGAATGAGGCATACTAGCGATTTGACTGACCATATTCTTATACATATATAATATTAAACTTTTAATTATAATATATATATAAGGTGTGTTTTAAAACATTTTAAAACTTCAAGGGTTTATAAATTTCGAAATTTAAGCTATTAAATTTAAATTTAAATAAACCAATTAACTAGATTTAATATTTATCTTTTAATTAACTATTAATCAAATTATTAAATCTTGTAAGGATTATCTAATTAAATTAATCCATTAATTTAATCCTAATCCTTATCCCTCTAAATTTCGAAAAATAGGGTAAGGATAATTATCCAATTAATCTAATTAAGTAACAATTATCCAAAAACAAGAAACCCTAGTTATCCTCTAGCATATTTCGAAATTTACAAGGGAGGAGGCTAGGGTTTTCAAAACCCTAACCCTAATTTCGATTAGGGTTCTTTGGAGGCTAGGGTTTTCGAAAAAACCCTTTGATCCAAAACCCTAGAAATCGAAAATTTTGGCCTTTAGGGTTTAATAGCTATAAACCCTAATTTGCAATTCAACAATTGTAGCAATTCAATTTAAAACAATAATGGCTCTGATACCACTGATGGGTTTTAGGTACAACAAATAAACTAGAAAAACAATTCCTAAGTTCACATGCAACCTACTTTGGATCTATGTTTTAACTATTGAACATACAACTTTGAATTGCAAAACAAGAACCCTAGAGGAGAGAGGCTAATTTCAAAATTAACAAACTAGGGTTTAGGGTTTACATACCTTTCAATTGTTATAGCAAACAATTGATAATCCCTTGATCTTGATCTTGATCTTCTTGGAAGCTTTAGCACCACAAGTGTAATGCCTCTAATGGAATCACACCCAAGAACTAGCAAGAAGGAAAGTAGAAGAAGAGAGAGGGGAGGGAGTATGCAAAATCTCGGCCTTAGGGTTTCTTCAAAAGAAAGAGTCACCAAAAACATGAACCAGGAGGCTCCTTATATAGCTGAGGGATCTAGGGTTTAAGGGAAACCCTAGTTATCCTTTGCTTAGGGCCTAAGCAAACCCAAGGGCCTTATCCAAGCCCCTATGGACGAAATTATTAGGGTTTCCCCTAAAGATTTCGTCCACCCTCTTCCAAGGGGGTTCTAGAGCCTTCCACTCAACTATTAGATAATTGCAAACTAGTCCCTGCACCTTATAATTAATTCTTTTAACCCCAAAATCAATTCTGATTAATTTCTGGCTAACAATTAATTAAACATAATGATTTCTAATTAATATATTAATCCATTAACATATTAATAAATCATTTATATATATATATATTAATTTATTAATCTTATAAATTAATATCTCTCCTTTCATAATTTCCTTGTCCAGTTGCTAGGTTGAGGGCAACCCAAAAGGACTGTGCTGCTGTCAATTCAAGTACATACCAATTATAGTTATGGGCTTAGACACCTAATCCAACAAAACGGTCTTAGGTTAGGGGATTTGGTCTTGCTGCACAGCTCTCGTCTGAATCCAACCGTTGTGGGATTGAATCTTTTACTCTAGGGTTGTTTAAGTCATGTGGTATGTGATGGTGTTCATGCAATAGCTATCCGGAACCAATAGAGGGTCGTGTGGCAGTTGGTGGTAGGATGAATTATGTGGGGTCAGTCGGCCAGTTATGAAATATTTAGCCTTCCTCTAGGAGTGAGGATTGAGCACTCGCCTATGTTTATGAGTATTTTTAGGGCGTTGTGATGATCCTTGAGACAAATACGGGTAGGTGTGGAAGGTATTATGGGCCCGTACTACTGAAAGCACAGGACCCGTATGCGTAACAAGGAAGTCACAACCCCTAGGGTCTCGTTGGGAGTTGGTTTCCCGTTGTTTATGCGAATTATCTGATATCTCCTTGGTGTATTTTTAATATGGTGGTTACGAGGTGATTTGAGACCGGATTCGGGTCGAGATCAGGAGCCAGCGGTCAGGGCGGGCCAGTATTGTCGGGGACCATTGGTCAGATGAGACCAGATGAGTTCGATGCCAGGATTCGGGAGATCCTGCAAGATGAGGTTGTTGCATTATTCCGGGCTCAGTTACCAGAGATGTTTGGGTCTATTAAGACCGCTATGGTGGATTACTTTGATGAGCTTTATGTTGGATATAGTGTCTAAGTCCATAACTATATTTGGTATGTACTTGACCCGACCCGGCATGGTCCATTTGGGTTGCACTTCACCCGAACAATTTGTGGATAATCGTTTGAGAATAGTATAAGTTATGATTTATTAATATATTATAAGTCCTAATATATTAATATAAAATCATATTATTTAATTAGTATTGATCTATAGTTAATCTAGAATTAATTTAGAGATCAAAAGTATGACTAATTAAATATGGGCTCTTGTATTTATATAGTGTGGGCTAATGCTTATTTGGAATGGGCTAGGCTTGCATGGAAAGTCCATGGATACTCCATGGAGCTTTAACCCGTGGATCTCATGGAAATGAAAAGACATGGGTA
Organism: Lactuca virosa; assembly: GCF_052849685.1. Lineage (NCBI taxonomy): Eukaryota > Viridiplantae > Streptophyta > Magnoliopsida > Asterales > Asteraceae > Lactuca > Lactuca virosa. The sequence goes on from NC_136426.1 coordinate 202,846,269, forward strand.
TTAGGGTTTACATGGATGTAACCCTAATCCACCACACTATATAAAGGAGGCTTTGGTTCTTGAAATCACACGAGTTGTGGTGAGTAAAGTAAGAGGGCCTGATTTCAAGAAGGTGATTACTATTCTCTCAAAGTTCCAAGTTTGTGGTGATTTGTGATTTCCATTTGAGGCATCCACACTATTGGTGCTAGGCTCTAAAACTCCAAGCAATCAACTACAACTACAAGGTAAGTAATTCTACTAACTTTATTTGGTTCAAGTTCCCCATGCCATGCTAGATAGGATAAGAACCTTGGAAAAATAATTATTTGCATGTATCATAGTCAAACATAGATCCAAGGTTTCTAGGGTTGCATGTACACCATAGGAGTGTTAGAATGCTCAAAACCCATCACTTTATGCGGCCATTACTGAGACGGCTGTCGCTGCAGCTGTAGCAGCTACAGGTGGTAGGGCTGGTCGGGCTTTTCAGTATCGGGACTTCGATAACACAAAGCCCCTGACTTTTGATGGAGTACAAGACCCGATCATAGCCATGAGGTGGCTATCTGACGTTGAGGGATGCTTTTTCACATGTTCATGCCCTGCTGACTAGAGGGTCATGTGCGCTCTGAACCAGCTGCGGTCCGGAGTGAAGGATTGGTGGACACTTGTTACGGGGACGTATTCTGAAGAGCATAGAGTTACAGTATCATGGGATCAGTCAGAGAGATGTTCCCCACTCGCTACATTCCTCGAGTTGAGTGCAAGAGGTTGGCTCAGGAGTTTTTGGATTTGAGACAGGGATTAGAGTCGGTGAATGAGATCACCCAGATGTTTACCGAGCGGGCGATGTTTTGCCCTGAGTTTGCTTCTGAGCAGGCTCAGATGACTCATTATCTGAGCATGCTCAAGACAGATATCAGGCAGTTTATTTCTACTCAGAGGTATGATACCTTTTTGGAGCTGCAGGAGGCCGCCTGGCGGTGTGAGCTTGAGATAGAGCTTCAATTGAGGGAGCAACGGTAGGCCCCGGTATAGGCACAACCGGTGTCGAAGTGGTTAAAGGCCGTTGATTCTAGGTTTGGAGGTTAGCGTGGCCACACTTGTGGAAAGTGCAGGAAGGTTCATGTCGGAGCTTGTCGATCTAGTGGTGTGTGCCACAAGTGTGCCGGGGGGCACTTTGTGAGGGATTGCCGCTAGTTAGTCCCGGTTCAGGATATGACGATTTGTTACCATTGTGATCAGATTGGTCATATGAAGACGAATTGTCTAATGCTCGCTGCTAAGCCAACGCAGGCCCCCGTGCCAGTTGCATTGAGGATCACTAACATGGGTCAGGGCAGGGCGGAGCCGCCGAGGGCTCGAGGTAGTGCTTTCTAGCTCACTGCCGAGGAGGCCAAGAGAGCACCAGATGTGGTGGCTGGTATGTTTCTGCCCCTTATCTCATTGATTATGCTTGTTTTATGCTCATATGTCTGAACCTCTATTAGGTACGTTCTTAGTGAACTCTTTGCCTACTCTGGTACTATTTGACTTGGGAGCAAGTCAGTCTTTTTTCTCTCGACCTTTTAGTAGGGAGTTTGGGTTGCCCCTAGGAGAGCTAGAGTGTCCGTTGTGAGTCTATCAGGGTTTCAGCTTCATTAGTCTATCAGGGTTGCGTTCTAGAGATATTCGGGGTGTCTTTTCCGATTGGATTGATTTCGATTCCCATGGGAGATGTTTGCATGATAGTGGGCATGGACTGGCTGAGTCGTTTCGGTGCCATGATCGACTACGAAGGTCAGTGTGTGGTGGTTCGAACCCCAAGTGAGGAGAACTGGTTATCTATGGAGAGGGCACCAGGATGGGTTTAGGATTTTGCTCAGCAGCCAGGGCTCGACATTATATTCAGAACGGATGTGCGGGTTATTTGGCATATGTGGTGGATACGCGGGTCAGGGATCAAAACTCGGTTTTATATGTTCTAGTCGTTAGAGAGTTCGCCGATGTATTTCTGGAGGAGTTACCTGGAGTTCCTCCTGAGAGGCGGGTCGAGTTCAGGATCGACCTTGTGCCAGGTGCGGCCCCTATCGCCAAGGCACCTTACCGATTGGAACTGTCTAAGATGCATGAGCTGTCATCTCAACTACAGGAGTTGCTAGGCAATCAGTTCATCCGTCCGAGCAGTTTTTCATGGGGAGCATCGATCCTTTTCGTCAAAAAGAAGGATGGTTCACACCGGATGTGCGTTGATTACTTAGAGCAGAACAAGTTGACAGTGAAGAACTGTTATCCCCTCCCATGGATAGATGACCTCATCGATCAGTTACAAAGAGATACTTGGTTCTCCAAGATAGATATGAGGTCCGGGTACCATCAGGTCAGGGTGAGGAGGAGGACGTGGAGAAGACCGTGTTCTGGACTCGTTACAGATATTATGAGTTCTTGGTGATGTCGTTTGGGCTCACCAACGTGCCGACAGTATTCATAAACCTCATAAATCGGGTATGCAAGTTGATGCTCGATCGCTCAGTTATTATATTCATCTATGATATCTTGGTATATTCCAAGACCATAGAGTAGCATGAGGAGCATCTCTGTGAGCTTCTGGGAGTTCTGAGGCGAGAACAACTTTACGCCAAGTTCTCAAAATGTGAGTTTTGGTTGTGAGAGGTTCAGTTCCTTGGATATCTTGTTAACCAGGAGGGCATTTTGGTCGACCCGGCCAAAATCAAGGCGGTGATGCGGTGGGAGGTTCCGAAATCTCCCTTGGATATCAGGAGTTTTCTAGGTTTGGCAGGGTACTACCGGAGATTTATTCAGGTTTTCTACAAAATTTCAATGCCCCTCACTCGTCTAATGAGGAAGGGGTAGATTTCTGGTGGGGCCATGAGCAGCAGAGATCATTTGAGACCCTATGGCAGCGACTGTGCGAGGCTCCAGTCTTGACCCTTCCGGAGGGAGTGGAGGACTCTGTGGTTTTTTGTGATGCATTCATTACTGGATAGGGAGCAATCCTCATGCAGAGCAGGCGGGTGATAGCCTATGCGTCGCGGCAGTTGAAGCCGCATGAGACAAGATATTCCATGCATGATCTTGAGTTAGGAGCGGTGGTGTTCGCTCTCAAGATCTGGAGGCATTACCTATAGGGGGTCTGCTGTACCATCTACACGGATCACAAGAGCTTGAGACATATTATGTATTAGTCGAACCTTAACATGAGGAAAAACAGGTGGATGGACGTAGTCAAGGATTATGACTACGAGATCCTTTACCATCCGGGTAAAGCAAACATGGTGGCGGATACTTTGAGCCGCAAGTCGGCTGGACCTTCTGTTCCGACATCATGTATGAGGATTTCCGTGGACTCTCCACTTGTGTGATTGATTAGAGAGGATCAGGCTGAGGGAGTGCGAGAGGAAAATTGGAAGATCGAGAGGATCAGGGGCAATATCACCAGATTTGTCCAGGACAGCTGTGGGTTGTTGACCCGTTACGATCGGGTGTGGGTCCCGATGTCGGGTGGGGTTAGACAGATCGTGCTAGCGGAGTGTTGGTTATATGGGTTGTGTTATTGTGTATTTAATGTTTAGTCCATTTTGTATAGCGGGTTGGGCCTGTCCACCTATTTATTTATTATTAGGGTTTTACTATTTAAAGTGCATGCATGCACCGTATCTTGTAATCGTCCAAGTGGTAAACCCTACATAGCCTTTATAGTAGCAGTTCTTCATCGAGCTCTTCTAAGGATGTGCTTATTAATCATTTGCCATAACTTTGATCTTCTTTTTGTGTTTTGATTCTTTTACCTGTTTGAATCTAATCGATCATATAAATTTTATTCTTAACAATTGGTATCAGAGCAGGAGCTTGTGTAAATCTACGCAAATCTTCTGTCGAGTTTCATTAAGGTTTCCGCTTTTATTAGATATGTTCTAAGTCGTCTTCATCATTGTTATCGATTGTAGACGCTTAATCTTGATCTATACTCTAACCTAAACTCGATTTCAGTTTACACATCTGATTCTTACAGGTTATTATTGAATCGAAAAACATGTAGCCTGACGATTCTCACATTAACTCCATCAATCTCTCAAGCAGTATTGGATCTACGACACGGATCCCTATACTCTTTTCAAATGACTATGAAGCGTGGGCACTTCACTTTGAGGATTACGTGCTAGGTCTTGAAGGTAATGGTTCCCTGATATGGGGTGCCATAACTAAGGAGACGTTTGCTCATGCTGGTACAAAAAAGGGTTATCAAGACTCAAGCTAAGTACAACAATCTTCTTTTGAAAGTGGAAGATATACCTAAAGATGAAAAGACAAGCTAATGAGCAATGTCAAGGCTATGAGGATCATCTATTTTGCTTTGCCTGCCGACACGTTTCATCTAGTAAGCTCCTGTGAAACAGAAAAAGAAATATGGGAAAGGCTTAGAGAACTCTACTCGAGTGACGCTGATCTTGAGCATTCTATTCAGACTCTATTACTTTCGGAGTTTGCAGCTTTCGTTTAAAATCCTGAGGAGAAACTAGACCAAACATTCAACCGTTACAACCATCTTGTGAGCAAGATGGTGAAGCATAATATAAAACGTGAATTGATAGAGTAGAAGGTCACATTCATGAACGGGTTAAGATCCGAATGGAATGTTGTGGTGTCGACAGTTCAAGCGCATGAGCAGTTCAAAAACCACTCCTTGGCAAAGCTTGTTGGTATTCTAAGGTCACACGAGGATGAAGTGAAAAGTGAGGGAAAAGTTGTTTCTAGCATGGGTTCTTTGGCTCTTGTAGCTAAGGGTAAGAAGATTGTTGATGATGGTTCGGAGTCAGATCTCTCCGATTGTGAACTCTCAAAGGAAGAGTATGCTATGATGGTGTCCAACCCTAAGAGGTTCGCAAAGAAGAATTTCGTTCGCAACAAAAACTGAAACTGGTAGGGTAGTTACAGTTCTGAGAAGGTGAAGGATGAGAGTGCGAACAACTCTCAAAATGAAGAAGCGAAGAAAGAAAAGAAGCTTGTAGGGGACTCCGGTTATGACTGTAATTATTGTCATGGAAAAAATCATCTAGGAAAGGAGTGTATGCTAAAAAGAATGAATGAGAAGAAAGAAGAGGAGGATGATGAGGCTTATTTCCTCAGAAAGCTGGAGGAAATCAAGAAGAAGAAAAGTGCTGATGACGCTAAACCTACTTTAATTGTGCAGGAATAGGATGATGAGTTTGGAAGAGTCGAAGTGTGGTCGACTGACTCTGAGGACGAAGAGGTTCGTAGGCCAACTCACGGGAGAAGCTTCGTGGCGAAAGATGATGTTTCGCAGTTCAGTGGAAGGTGCTTGATGGTGACCAATGAAGTTTCGGAGCATAGAGGATATGCTACTGAAGGCGGCCATCTCTCCAACAGTTGTTTCGCTGCGAATCCCGTCCCTGAGCAGATCAGCGAGTGTGAGAAGGTGATATAAAGGTACACACTATTCTTACATCTCTAAATATTCATGTGTCTCAATATGAAACTGAATTAGATGATCTAAAATATATAGTCTCTAGTTTCAGTGAAAGTTTAAAAAGAACCCGTTTAAATAATTCTAACTTAATCGATCAACTTGGCAAGGTTTCGAACAAAAGTGAAGAGAGGCGTATGTGGATTGAAAAGTTGGAGTTGGATTTGTCTAGGTCTAGGGATGAGTTGATTTATTTGCAAATAGATAATTTGGTGCTTTTAAAACACTGAAACATTTTTTGTTTAATTCCTAGAAGACTTTATTTTAATATTACCTAGTTACATCTTGATTGTGAAATTGGAAAGAAAATTCATAAGATGATTGTGCCCTTTCTTGAATTGAAAGAGGGCGAAATCGATGCAGATTGTTACAGGTGCGAATCCATCATTTCATCTGACGAAGTCTCGGATGCTTACAGAATAGGACTGGACAAAATTGAATCTTACATACAGTCCAAAGATCAGAAAAATATGTTGAAACATCTTTTGGATTAAAATGACAAAGAGAAAATTAAATCTGATACTATACAGAAGTTTGACTCATTAAGCACTAAGTTGAGTTCAGAAAATAAACTTAATGTTGAAAATACATCTGAATTTGATGATGATAGTGATATGAGTGAAATCTCTGTAGAGGATGAGGTTGATTGCTCAGAATTTGTCAAAAGCGAACTTGAACCTGTGAAAGTTTTAATTTCTGAAAGTTTAGTTGAGTTTGCTCGTATTTCTAAAAATGGTTCAAAGGTTTTGAAAGAAAGTGCAACTGTTTTCCTAAAGGTTCAAACTATTCCTAACCAGGTTTTCGCAACTAAGGGACTGAACAAAAATCAGACAATTGAACTAACGTCCTTGGTAGAAGAAGACAATGTCGATGGATGCGATGAATATTTTTGGTCCTCTCCCATTGACAATGCAGATGAAACCAAAGGTCTCTCCGAAATGACCTCTTGGAAAACGAAGGGCATATATGTAGCTGAACCGCTGAACAAAGTCAACTCAAGCTACGAAAAAGGGAGTCCAAGTGGAACCAAGAATGTTCCAAGTGATACATCATCCGTATAGACTGAAACTCCCATTAGAAAGCCGAAATCTAGGGCTAATGTTTATAAATCCTCTGAGTAGTTTTCAGCTCAAAAACGTCAAACAAATGAGAGATATAACAAAAATCTGAAGGAAAAAAAAGCATTTTTGGAGATCCAAAAATCCCAACTTCGTTTATCAAGAAAAATCATCCAATCCAAATGCGAAAGTCTCTTCACATGCGAATCCTAGGAGTTTTTCACGAACTCAGTCTCAATCTCCACAGGTTTCAAACGCTAAAATTTTTCAAAACCCTACTTTTTCCAAACAAGCGAAACCTATGGAGAAGTCAAAGTCTCACTTTTCTCCAAACAAAAGTGCTTCAAATTCTGCCAAGACATCGCAAGATGTTAAGGGCAAAGGAAAGATAGTTTTGGAGCCTAAAATTCCATTTAAGAAGTCCGCGAAGAAAGTTGAGAAGAAAGTTGTCAAGCAACACAAAGGAAAATATCCATAAAGGATATGAACTTAAAAGATAATAGGATCGTTGTTTTTCAAATTACAAAGAAAGATAGCACCACCTTGGTTAAAAGATCTTATTTAGTTGACGTTGTTATTACTTTTCCTGTTTCTGCGAAAGCCTCACATGCACCCAAACAACTTTGGGTTCCTAAATCTCTTTGATTTTTGTAGGTGATACGTGATGAGCAGTTTTTCTCCGAATGGTACATAGACAGTGGTTGCTCGCGTCACATGACTGTAAGGAAGGAAGAACTATGAGAATACAGAGCTTTGAAGGATGGAGGGAAAGTGAAATACGACAATAATTCAATTGGAGAAATAAAATGATATGGCATGATAACGAATGCGAAATTTTCCATTCGCAAGGTAGCGTACATGGAAGGCCTGCAACACAACCTAATCAGTGTATCACAATTGGTTGTAGGCACGGGCTTGAAAGTGTCGTTCGACGATGAACGATCAGAGATAATTGAGAAGAAATCCAAAACTGTGCTGTTGAAGTCTAAGAGAAAAGGCGAGATATATCCGCTAAATCTAAACCCCATCAAAGGGAAGCTTGCCATCTGCCTTCTTACGAAAGCTTCTACAGATGATAGTTGGTTGTGGCACCGAAGACTCTCACACCTCAATTTTAAAGACGTCAATAAACTTGTTCTTGATGATCATGTGCGATAGATTCCTCTCTTGAAGTTTGATAAAGAACATCTTTGTGCAGCCTGCGAAATGGGGAAGCAGAGCAGGAAGAGTCATCCAACAGTTGTGAATACGAAAGTCATAGAACCAATTGAACTAGTGAAATGAGTGTTACAGAATACAAGGCTCTAGCAGCTGGACTAGTGATCCATTCCTTAAAAACTATGTCATTGACTCCTTTACATCATCAACTGATCCATTCTGGGAAATAAGTGCTACATGATACAAGGCTCTAGCAGTTGGACTAGTGAAATTTTATGAGTTTTGTAACTTTTGTCATGTTTAACCATTTGTTTTGTTTTTCCCGTTAACATTTTTGTGATAGTAGATCTATTGTTCTCATTTGTTAGAATCCTATTTTTCATTATAAAAAAAACACATTGAAGTAAATGTTCATTTGTTGCTGATTCATAACACAAATGATTAATCAATGATCCAATAATTAATATAAATAACAAAAAATACATTAAATGGTATGATATCCATTTCACTCATCCAGATCACCGGTCATAGAAATAAGAGACTTGTATAAGGCTTGTCCATTTTGGCATCCTATAAATTCAACATCAATGACATGAACTAGATCTTCAAAGCTTATCGACTGATACATTACAAACTTGTAGATTACTTGTCTCCAAACATGTTTGGATAAATTCAACGTCAAATACATGGACTAGATCTTCAAACCTTATCTAATGATACATTGCAAACCTGTAGAATACTTGTCTCCAAACATGTTTGGATAAATTTAACGTCCAATACAAGAACTAGATCTTCAAACCTTATCGACTGATACATTGCAAACTTGTAGAATACTTTTCTCCAAACATGTTTGGATAATATGCGTTGGAGGAACTTTTCCAATTTGAAATTTGGTGATGAGACAAAACAACACCTTTGTCTGAAACAAATAATCGACAAATAAGAACAAGTAACGAAATTTAATATAAAATGATATTTTTGCAAAACCTTAAAAAATTTTAATAACTCTAAAAATTGTAAAATATGATTCGAAACGAAAAACTGTGAAACACTAGAAAACAGAGATATATAAGGAATTTAACTTTTCGAAATGACAAATCGCCCCAAAATCTTAAGACCATGACATGAAGGTGTGGGTTTAATTGTTTAAACATTTCGAAACGACAAATGGAGTTTCACCATTTTTAATTTCATAAACTGCAAAACAGCCATTTAACAATTTATATTATTATTATTTGTATATTTATATAAACATCATAATTCTAACATCAAGTATTTATATATGAAATACTTTCAACTTGAATATCTTATATATGTATAGTCTTATATAAATTATAACTTATATTCAAAACAAATGTAATTAAACTAAATAAAAATCACATAAGTATCATTTCGATCAATTCAGTTAGCCCAAAAAAACAAAACTTGTTATTACAAAAAATTTCTCTAAGTGGAATGATTTACCATAAAAATATGACTTTAGTAAAATCATATATACATACAATATCTATTCATACATGCAAAAACCATATTGGATGCATGCATGTGCATATTATAAACAAACAAATACACAACAATAATTTAAAAGGTTATAACGAAAAAAGAAAACGTGTACACTAACAATTCTCACTAATCATTCCCATTTGCAGCTTCTTTTTTTGGATTTTTCTAACCGTAGGATCGACCCAGAGTGCCACGTGTCAACCTCCAATCTCACTCTCTCTCCTCTGCAAAACAACAAAACAACTGACCAACCCACAGAGCAGCAAACAACGAAATGGGTTTTTCCGCAGACATGATCAGCAAGAAGAGGGTAGTGCTATCGAGCAATGAAAAGACGCCGGTGATGGTGGCGCTGGGTGAGGAGGAGGAGTGGCGGCGGAGGAGGCCGTGGGAGGGTTTGAATCCGGAGATACTTGCATTGATTTTTGTAAGGATACCTGCGGAAGAAATGGTGAGCTGTGTTCCGTTAGTGTGTCGGCCATGGATGGAGGTGGTGGCTGGGCCGTACTGTTGGCAGGAAATCGATGTTCAGGCGTGGTGTCGCCGTCGTAATGACAGTCATGCGGTGGACCTGGTGGTGAAGAAGCTGATACGGCGGAGCAAGTGGTCAGTTCAACGTCTGTCTGCTTACCGCATGGGAGAATCTGGGTTCTTCTTTGCTGCTAACTGGTAATTTTGATCATGTGTTGTTGCTCTCTGTTTTTCATTATTATAACTAAATGAAATTACCAAAACTTCCATCGTCTTCTTCATTGATCTTGATACTGAAGAACAAACACGAAGATAAATCGTACACAAACAAAGGCAAATATAAAATCTGGAGTACAAAAATCTAATATTTGGATTCAATTTTCATTTAGAAACTGTTTTTGTTTTTGATTCCGAGTTACGATTTTCACACATTTGAATTTATTATTAGGTCAATTTTGGTTTGTGGGTGTTTTTCCCGATTTATTCTTGAGTCTTGACGTTGAAGATGAAATGACGAATAGAACTTTTTGTTTTTGCTTTTGTGATCTTCGGTTTTGAACTTATTTTTAGCTTTTGCTTATTGTTAAAGATATATGAAGATGATTTTCTTCTATTTTAATTTGTTTTTGTTATATATATGTTTATGTGTGGCTATTGAATTTGTTTTCCGAATCGTTGTATTGAATATGAAGATGATCCATGAATGTACGAAGAAATGATGAAGAAGATGAAAGGGATGAACATGTGGGGGTAGATTTGTCATTTTATTTGATTGTGAAAACCTTTTAATAAATATACACTGATATTTTACTCACCACGATAAACAAAGTACGTAATGACTAAATCGGCAATATTTCTTGTAATTTTTCTGAATTATGAACGTGGGTGTTTTGGTGATTTTAGTTTCTCATCATCAAAACCTTTAATAAACTATACCATAAATTATTATTTATGATTATTATTTTTATTTTGTATATTTTGAAGTGGAAAATGCTTGAAAGTGCTGGAAATCCCAATGAGTGGAATCACGGACCAAATGATATCAAAGCACATAAAGCCATTGCCAAATCTTGGAATCTTGGATATAAGCAATTGCTTAAAAATCACATCAAAAGGCATTGCAACATTTGGTACCCAATGCAAATCCCTAATTCACTTGAAAAGAAACATGCTCCCAATAGAAGATTCCAAACCTATGGATGATTCCGAAGCAAAAGCCATAGCGGACACAATGCCGAAGCTACAACGTATTGAACTTTGTTTTGGTGGATTTGGTGATTCCAGTGTGTCTGAAATCCTCACCAAATGTAAGTTACTTACGCATCTTGACATTCAAGGGAGTTGGAATGTGGAGTTGGAGGGAGAACTTGAAGGGGTGTGTGAAAAGCTCGAGTGTTTCCAAAGTCCTTGGAGCAATTATAGTGACGAGTTTCCTGAGAGTGAGAGTGAAGGTGATGATAGTGAAGAAATGGAATCGGAATCGGAATGAGATCGAGAGTGAAGATGATGGTAATTGGTAGTGAAGAACCGGAACAGGAATTGGTATGGGAATGACTTTTTGAGGTTTTTCTTGGTTTTATTTTCTTTTGGTGTTTTTTTTTGTTATTATAAAGCAAATAATCAAATATAAGAAGAAAGTGAGTACAAATATAGGATTTGGAAATACATTGGAAATTGTGCTAGTTTTTGCACATGCTAAATATATATTTTATCTTTATTGGGTCATATATATGGGAATTGGATGATACAAAAACACAATTGAATGCTTGTTTACATTTTTTTACATGTTTATATTGCATATATCCATAACCATTTATTTTAACATTTTATTTCAAACTATACAACAAGGTGAAGGTTTAGACGAAATATGGAAACACATTTCGATTTGATTAACTATGTATAAGTTCGTTTTGATTATATATGGCAAATAAGTAAAGTTTAAAAGTTTGATTAAAATTTTATTGGAACAAATGTCAAAAGTTGATGGAGGCATATATATTGAATTACAATCCATAAAAGGTTTTTTGAAAAAATAAAATAAAATCTTCAGTATAATATTATAGTTTCAACAGTAATAATATAATATTGATTGAGTTACTTTTTAAATTTACTATTTTACCCATAGCTTGACCATCTATTCATCTTCATTTTTTCATCGTCATTATCAATGACAATAAGTTCTGAACTCAAAACAAATTCAAATAAAATCCAAAAAACATTTCTAAAATTAAACAAAGCAAATCAAAATTCAAATAGGAAACTCTTTTAAGTTTGTAGCTTGGCAACAGATTAGTTCATCAGCCTCCAAGTAGGAAGTTGTTGAGTTGTGGAGCTTTGATATTCCTCTTGAATTATAGTGAGGGTGAAGGGGAAGCCACTCCCTGCATGGCCCGAGGCGCAACGCCAAGAAGATTTTTTTTTTCCCAATGTCTGCAATGCAGCCGATGTGGGAGCTACATACGGTGCTGGAGCCAAGGTTTGTTGTGCTCAGGAGCAAGGTGCAACATTTCCCATGTCAAAGGTCTATAATGATCGATGAGCATGTTTGCGGTGCACAAACCAGAATGCGTGTTTTCGGAAGATGATGTTTTGAGCTTTGCCTACAAGTAGATTTTAGGTCTGTTTATAAATAGATCTATATGCACAGGGGCGGTCCTAGCTAGGTGCCCGGTGTGGCACCGGCAACACCTAGCTTCCGCGCACGTAGTAGAAAAAATTTCATTTTTTTTTAATTTTTACCTATTGTGCCACTACGTAAAAAAAAAACCGTGCAACTACTAAAAAAATTATGTGCAACTACGTAAAAAAAAAAATGCGTCACTCTATCGGGAATTACTAAACGCAAAAAAAAATAAATAATGAGCCCAATGTTTTAATCAATTATTGTCTAATAACCCAATTGCCCAAAGCCCAAAATAAAACATTAATTGGATAAATTAGCAATTGGGCTAATTGCTTGTAAAAAAAATAGCTCAATCCTAATTAATTGAGTAATATATTATCGGTACAAGGAAAAAAAATAAACGATTACAGAATCCAATCGACCACTCGACTTCCGATTTCCAAACTTCGCACCTTGGCTCCTGTCGACAGTCGTGACCTCCTGTTCGCACAATCCTTCATCGACTTCATTGTTGGATTGATCAACATTCAAGTATTCAACAATCGCCAATCGGGTGAAGCAAGTAACAAAATCGACTTCCTTCAATTTCTACTTTTTTGGTTAACAAAATCGACTTTAAAGCCCTACAATGAAGCAAGTAAGTTTTACCAATTCCTTTAGGTATTTGAAATTGTATGTTTATTTGAAGTTATTGATTTACTTGGGTGAAATTGATTTGTTTTATTGAAGTTATATGGTTTGCTTAGGTTATATTGCTATGTTTTTTATTGAATTTATTGTTTGATCAGGTGAAATTGCTATGTTTTATTGAATTTATTGTTTGATTAGGTGAAAGCAAATTGGTTTATTAAAGTCATTGTTTGATTAGGTGTAAATGTTATGTTTTTATAGGTTAAACTAAGTGGTTTTTTTTACCAAAAGACAAAGACCTAATGAAAGTGGTGAAGAATGTTCCTAAATACCAATTACCAATCAACCAATCCCTTCCGTTCCTAATTCTAGTGCAACTCCACAAACACCAATCACCAATTAATCAATCCCTTCGGTCTCTAATGCAACTCCACAAACACCATGCTCTAACCAACCTAATGATAATGTTGACTTGAAAGATCTTCCAAAGGACCCGACGAATAGACCAAAGATTACAAGTTACAAATCAAACATAAGAGATGAAGTAAGAAGAGCGTATTTGCTTCAAGGACCTTGTCAAGTAAGGGCACATAAGTTTCCCAAAAAAAAATAGGTGATAGATTTAGAAGATTCGTTCCTTCATGGTTTGATAACTTTGATTGGTTGGAATATAGTGTGAAAAAGAATAGTGCATATTGTTTATATTGTTATGTGTGTGGAGACCTCATGGGACAAAAAGGAGGGAGAGATGCATTTGTTTCCCAAGGTTTTGATACTTGGAATAAAAAAGATGCATTCCGTACTCATGTAGGTGGTGTTGATAGTTTTCACAACAAAGCAAAAGAAAAGTGTGAGTTTTTGATGAGGGAAAAACAAGCTATTAATGTAGTCTTGAGGAGGCAAACCGAAGCGGAGGACCACAAATATAAAGCTCGATTACGTGTTTCTATTATTGTTGTTAGACTTTTATTGAAAACCGGTTTACCGTTTCGTGGTCATGACGAGTCGGTTAACTCGGAAAATAGAGGGCTTTACATTGAAGTGTTAAATGTCATTCGAGAGACCTGTGAAGATATTTTCAACAATACTTTAGAAAATGCTCCTAAAAACAATCAACTAATTTCCCCTAAAATTCAAAAAGAACTTGTGCAATGTTTTGCACAATAAGTACTTTTGAGTATTCGTGAAGAGATTGGTCAAGATGTCTTTGGTTTACTAGTTGATGAATCTAGTGATGTTTCAAAAAAGGAACAAGTGGCTATTGTTTTGTGTTATGTCGATAGTCTTGGCTTTGTGAAAGAAAGATTCATAGGACTAGTGCACGTGAAGGATACATCCTCTTTGACACTCAAAAATGCCATAAATGAAGTGCTTACGAGTAATAAGTTGAGTTTTAGTCAGGTAATTTATTCTTTACTTTTTTGTTATTTCAATTTAAATTTAATATATATTAATTGTTTTAAATTTTAATAGATAAGAGGACAAGGTTACGATGGGGCAAGCAATATGCGAGGGGAATTCAACGGTTTGAAAGCTTTGAGATTACAAGAGAATGACACAGCTTTTTATGTACAGTGCTTTGCACATCAACTTCAATTAGTAGTTGTGGCTGTAGCAAAGAAGCATGATGGTGTTAGTGACTTTTTTGAGCAAATTTCATTGGTGGTTAATGTTGTTTGTGCCTCGTGTAAAAGAAAAGACTTAATACGAGAACAAGCAAGAGAAAGGGTGCAAAAAGGCTTGTGTAGTGGTGAACTTGAAACCGGAAGAGGGTTAAATCAAGAGACTACACTTGTTCGAGCGGGAGAAACAAGATGGGGTTCACATTTCAACACACTCACAAGTTTGATGAAGTTGTTTGTGGATGTTCTTGTAGTTTTAGATTTTGTGAAAGAGGAGGGAGGGTCGTTGGCAAACCGTCAACAAGCGTCCGGAATCTTAGCATATTTTAAATCATATGAGTTCGTGTTTTACTTACATATGATGTATGACATTTTACGCCTCACGGGTACATTGTCAAAGCAACTTCAAAGAAAAGATCTTGACATTTTAGAAGCGGCTTCGATGGTTAGAGGGACAATGGAGGCATTGCAATCTTTTAGATGCACAGGGTTTGCTAGCATTTTGCCAAAAGTATCCTCTTTTTGTCAAACACACAAAATTGATACTTTAGATATGGAAGAGTTGTATATTGGTGCGAGAAACCGTAAGACTACAAAGACTAATAGTTCCATTTTGACGTTGAAATCTTCAACACGGTGATAGATATGCAACTTACAGAATACCGGTATCGATTTAGTGAAACAAGCACCAATTACTAGAATACATGGGTGCTTTGAGCCCTTGTGATTCATTTGCACAATTTGACAAATCAAAGTTGTTGAAGTTGGGTAAGTTATACAAGTATGACTTTGATGATTCGGATATGATAGACCTTGAAGAACAGCTTGAGATATTTTATCACTCTTGCATCAAAGATGAGCGCTTCACTAGTTTGAAAGGAATTTCCGACCTTTCTCGTTTGATGGTTAGTACGGGGAAGCATCGGTCTTATCCTTTGGTTTATAAGCTTTTAAAGTTGGCTTTGATATTACCCGTAGTGACCGCAAGTGTAGAAAGATGTTTTTCAAAGATGAAGCTCTTGAATACCGACTTGCGTCACAAAATTGGCGATGACTTTTTGAACGACGCATTGCTTTGTAATGTCGAGACCGAAGCACTTGCAAAAGTTGAGAATGAAAAAGTAATGGAGCGGTTTCAAAAGATCTCTGCACGAAGAGGACAAATTTAAATTGTAATAGATCATTGTTATATTATGTTTAACCAGTAAAAAAATTGTATTAGACGTTTTATATTATGTTTGACCGGAAATTTTTTTTATGTTTTATATTATGTTTGACCGGAAAAAAAAATTGTGCAACCCCTACTACTAATTTCTGCGTCCGCCCCTGTATATGCATGAATGTAACCATACATAGTAAGTGTGTGTTTGACGACTGCGATTAATAAGATATCTCTATAGCTCATTTGTGAATTAACCAATTACTCTAATCGTGTGAACCACATTAAAATTATCGTTTTCTTTGCATCTTTATTATCATGTGTTTCTTGCTTTTATTTTGATTCTTCATAGGTAACTCTTTTAATTTCATAACTTCTTTTTGGTTGGGGAGAAGCTTTTGGGGCGTGATTCATATCAATACTAGATCAAAAGGACTTTAATGATGACATAATCGTTGAAAATATATGTGTTTTTGGTGATAGATTTCCCATGGAATCATATTTTTCGCATAAAACCGATGTTGTTAAAATTGTGTCCATGACCGTAGTATCGTATGCTCCTAAGATCTCACCTTGGTAAATCAATATCGATCATACATAAAACATTTTTCGGTATGATCGGAGTAGGATCGTAGCATCGGACCGTAAGATCGTAGGATCAACCATAAGATTGTAGGATCAACTATAAAACTTTAGGATCGTTGTTATTTTTTAAAAAATCTAATGTTTTGTCTTGGTTAACTAAGTACATCGAATATGAACTCTAGAAAACCTATTTTTAATTGTTTATTGTTAAATGATGTATTGAAAATATATATTTTTTTATGTTGTAAACTATTTACTGTTAAATGAATAGTTGACTGATGGATAAAATATTTTTTTTATGTTTTATAAATGCTTTTTGTGGGATCTTACAATCCCGATTCAATATTATGATCACGATCTTGCAAAGAGAAAAATTGTCATATATAGAATTATGATCTTGACAACCTTGCATAAAACGTTTTGGAAAAACTTTACCCACACATTCGCTGACGTTATTTTTCAAATTTAGCGACGTAATAAGTTGTTGCTAATCCAATAAAAATATTTACCATAGAATTTTAAACAAACCAAATAGCCACAGCCTTGTCACAAATTATCCACATATTTTTTACAATGGATTTACAATTAAACAATGGAATAACGGGTTGGGTTTTCTAGGTTATAAAATTATATGAAAGTGGGAAAATACTTAAACCCTTAAGTTCACATGCAACATAGAAATGATCTATGTCGTATCTATTGATAGCAATAAACTATGAATATCATGAACCCTAATGGAAGATTATAATAATCGAAATTCATATAAGGTTAAGGTTTACATACCTTTTGATTATTATAGCAAATAATCACAACAAATCCTCTTGAAGTTCCTTGAAAAGCAAGCACTAAAAGCTTGAGTGCCTCTAATGGCTTGTACCCAAAACCCTAGTAAATAGAAGACTTGAGGAAAGAGGAGAGGGAGAGTGAATTTTCGGCTCTTGGCTTGTGCAAGGGAGTGGAGGAAAACAAGGCCCTAAGGAGTTCTATTTATAGTTGATGCAAGACGCCTTGGAAACCATAATTTGAATATAATATTAATATTTCAAATTAGGTAATTATCCAACTCCTTAATTATCCATAATGATTCTTATAGAAACCCTAAGAGGCTCCCCCAAAATCGTCCCCTCCTGGGAAGGTTCTGGAACCGTTCTTGTTCAACTATTGATCAATTATAACTTAAGTCGCTGCACTTTTAATTAATCCATTTAATCTCAAAATTAATTCCAATTAATTTCTGATTAACTATTAATTAAATAATACTATTTGTAATAAATATATTAATCTCATAATATATTTAAAGATTATTTATTACTATTTATTAATTACATAATAAATCAATAAATCAACATCTATATCCAAAATTCATGCTATTTAGTTACTGGTTATAAGGACAACTCAAAAATGACTTTGCTTCTAATTCAAGAATATAACAATTTAGTGATTGGCTTAAACACCATAATCCAACAGCCTCCCACTTGGATAAATCTGTAACTACAATTGCAAGTATAGACCTTGAATTAAACAGCAAAGTGTGCTTTCCAAAGCCACCGCTAAACACCGATTCAAATCAACCATTGGCCCTAAGATAAGTTATCATTTATTCCTTCGTTCTTCATGATATCGCATCGACACGAGACATAGATCATAATCAATTTCATTGTCCAAGATTTTGTTTCCGGATTTCCCGATTTGTAAAGAGTTTATTAGACTTCAAATTAAACACATCAATTAGTCCTGGGTGGGCCCAACGCTATAATGTCAACATCAAATCATCGAGGGATCCAATGATATTGCTTTTCCTGTTAAGCCAAAAGGAACAAACAAAGTTTGACTACATAATTGTAACCTTTACTTACCAAATCATATATGATACTATGTTTTATAATATCAAGTTACTAATGCATTTACGTAACACCAATATACAACTGATGTTAAATGTGACTCGAGCATTTAGATCATGTTCATGGAGGATTTGGAGCACTTGGAACTAAATGGAGCACTTGGGGTTCAAGGAGCATGTGACAAAGGAACGGATCGTCTGAGAAAGGAATGGATCGTCTGACAAAGGAACGGATCAAGTGCCAAAGGAATGGATCATACAGAAGGGGGTTTGGAGCAACTAGAAGAAGTTTTGAGCACTGGGGAGTGATATGGAGCAACAAGGGAACCTTGTTGCACCATATGATAAAGGGGTGGGCCAAGAGTGATGCTCTTGCGCCATGGTGTTCTGGAAGGAGTCAATTGTGAAACAATTCCACATTCCTTAACATAGTTGTGGAACCCGATACTAAGATATTCACCACTTGTGTGTGTCAGATCTGAGCATCTTTACCTTCCTGCCTAATTGATTCTCAACTTCGTGTTTAAACCTTTTGAACTTTTCAAAGGTTTCCAATTTATGTTTGATTAATTAGATACAACAATATCTGTTATACTCATCCGTAAATGCCATGTAATATCGATTAGCATCCCTTATGACATATCCAAATGGCCCACACACATTCGTATGGATGAGGTCCAACAATCCCTCACCTCTTTCACATGTTCCAATGAAAGGTGATTTTTTCATCTTGCCCAATAGACAAGAGTCGTATTCATCATCTGTTCTTAGATCAAATGATTCCAACGCTCCATCCTTTTAGAGTTGGGCAATGCGTTTCTTGTTTATGTGCCCACAATGACAATGCCACAAGCATGCCTTGTCTACACCATTAGACGAATCAATATGAAACACATTATTGCCTAGGTTATCAACACAAGTCACAATTTCATACACACCATTACAAGGTAAAGCTTTAAACATAAAAATACCATTATGATAAGCAGAAATAGATCCAATATCATTATCAAATGAATATCTAAAACTTTGTTTGAACAATGCATGAATTGAAATAATATTTCATGTCATATATGATGAATAACAACAATTTATGTCACAACTGGCATTTTTTCCAGGAAATTATGTGATCATGTAAACATCATCTATGATGATACTTGTAACTCTAACTTGATATCGTACACTATGTTCATTCTATGACCACAAACTTAGTCAAGATTTACAATTGAAGTTCAAAACTCTATACAAAGTATTCAAATAGTCAATTGGGAATTGAAAACCCTATAGATCCCGGTTCAAGTTCATTATGGACTAGGATTTTCTTATTGGGCCTAATGGACCAATAAGCATTCAATTCAACTATATTGGGCTTAGAAACCCTATTTGGATTCTAATTAGACCCAATTCATAAATCTATAACATTTTGGACCATTGGGGCCTAGAATGATTCATTCTAACCCTAATGGGCCTTATTGGGCCATAAATGAATTAATTAACCCTAATGGGCCATAAACTCATTCCTTTATACCATATTGGGTCGTGAACACTCCTAAGGGCCCAATGGGCCGAAAAATTAATTTTGGGCTTCATAAATTCGAACAAGTCAAGAGAAGGCCCAAATTTCTTCATCCTCTTTCCTCCTAGCCCATTCTCGGCCCATATAGTATTTAAACAAAAAATAATAATAATAATAAGAGGATTAACTAGCATTAGACACATCATTATTACATGATGGACTTCCATGCAATTTAACCACTAAATAATCCATACATCTCATGCATCTAGGTATCCATCACATCCTCACCCTTTTCTCCCCTCTCTTCTTCTACCCACGGCCGAGAGCAAGAAACACACACACACATCTTCAAAATTTCCTTCAAACTCTCTCAAGCACTCAAGAACATCCCCTCCCTTCCATTAAAAATTTCGAGATTTCTAAGTGCTTCAAGAGGATCCTTCACAAATATCATCAATCCTTGGTAAGTCACTACACCTCTAAGTTATACAACTTCATTCTTATGTTAGATCACTCCTCCTAAACATTTGCTTGTGATCACACTCTTAGAAACCTCATAAACTCGAGATCTACTCAAGGAAGCTTGCTATGATCAAAAACTCACTCCATTCTTCTTCAAAACCGAGATCATCAACCCATTGTGAGTTCATACCCCCTTCTTTTCGGTTTTTACATGTTTTTGGGGGAGAATACAAGTGTTTATGTATAGATCTATGTATATATGCATGTTATGTGTGATTTTCTTGGGTTGTGTTGTGATTATGTGGTAAAACTTGATGAATCTCGAAAACTCGAACAAAAATGGGTGAGATTCATAAACTAAAATACTCTAAACATCATACTACAAAGATAAAATTGTTATACATGTTTTAGATGTGAAAAACAAAACAAAGATCTTGTATAAGGACCATTTTTGACAAGTAAACAAAAGTTTGGGAAGAGTTTGCTACTTACGGTTTTTATAAGGACCAAAAAGGTCATATTCACATAAAATTGGATTTTTATGATAATCACACTTTTCAAAGGGTCAAAGGGGTAATTTTTAGCATAATGGGCTTAAAAATTGGGTCTTGCGATTTTTAGGCCCAAAATGCGAAAAATATGAGTTTTAGGGATTAAATTGTTATTTAATCAAAACTTTAGTAAAAAATGAAGATAAACGAGAATAAGGACTGAAAATGACACTTATTTCAAAGTTGGGCCAAAAATGTAATTTTATAAAATTTGGGCCGAAAATGTCATTTTATTCAAATAAGGGCTGAAAATGTAATTTTCTGCAAAAATAGGCTGAAAATGCCAATATAAGTAATTTTGGGCCAAATCCGTCAACTACTAAACATTTGGGGCGAAAATATAAATTTTTATAATTACGTGGGCTAAAATGTTATTTTTAACTAAAATAGACCAAAAATGACATTTTTGTAAAAGTAAGCCTTAAATGTTTAGTTTAGTTCTTAAGGGACCTAAAGTATAATTATAGTAAACACGAGTTCAAATCATGGAATTTCGACGTAACGAACTAAAAGTATCTTTATAACAAAACGCATGACTTTTTATAATATTATGGATAAATGTTTTGACTTAATGAACTATACTATAACAAACAAACGAAATACAACAATGATATGAATATTGGGCCTATTACTTGCTATACATGCTTATTGGGCCTTCGTGATCCATTTTCATGTTTATTGGGCCCAATATATTCATCACATGTCTATTGGGCCTCAGTAACCCAATTACATGCTTAATGGTCCTAAATTAGCCTTTACATGTTATTGGGCCTTAGTGGCCCATTTACATGCTAATTTAGTCTGGAATAATTCATCATATGCTTAATGGGCTTTAACGGGTCCATTTGCATACTTAATAAGCCTGGAAATAACTTACACGTCTAATTGGCCATAGTTTTCTTATTTCATGTTTGTTGGGCCTTATCCTTTCACATTCCTGTTTCATCTGGTATTCGTAATTCTAAATACATATAACGTTATACATATTCATGCGACAATAATTGGGATCTAGTGAGACTTGTTGGTTGACTCCATTGAGTGTATGGGCGTAGCCTGTAGTTATAATCAGAGTCTCCTGAGGGAGAGCGAGAGTTTGTGTATAGATCTATACGGGGGTGACTCCCCCACACCTGAGCAGTTCGCTACAGCTAGACTAGGCCAGTCTAGGGTGATAAAACCTTGATCAAAGTCCGGCATTTGGAAAAATGCCAAGACAGACAAATTCAGTCACTATCATGCATGGTTATAACGACTCATATAGAGATCCAATTCCATCACGACTTTACGAAAATCACAAAATCTGTAAATCATATTGATACAAAACGAATCATACTATAATGCAAGGATTACAACATTTTTAT
The DNA here is from genome assembly GCF_052849685.1 of Lactuca virosa. NCBI lineage: Eukaryota > Viridiplantae > Streptophyta > Magnoliopsida > Asterales > Asteraceae > Lactuca > Lactuca virosa. The sequence goes on from NC_136426.1 coordinate 202,868,272, forward strand.
AAATCAGAAAATATCAGATTTTCTGGGGAAATACTATTATTCACTACCTTCTATTTACAACTGATATAATACAAGGAAATTTTGAATCGTTCACTTATACACGTTTTTACTATGAAATTCACGCATACATCTGTACTCGATTTACGCATCATTTTTCAGACTTTTTACAGGAAATATCGGATTTTCTGGGTTCTACAAACAATACAAAATCTTTCATTCAAATATGCTTATGAACTCACCAACATTATATATGTTGACCGTTTTCAAAATAACTTGTATTCTCAGGTAACTGTTAAGCCGAAGAACATTCAAGTGTGCGGATTTATTTTGTGTAACATCAATCATCGTACAATTTATATTTGGAATATGTAACCTAATACAATGTACTTGATGTGAACAATACCAGTTGTAATATGTAATGTTGGTGATGATTGTGTTATGTTTCATGTATATTCACTGTGATGATATTTCAATTGATAGTCACACGAGCCCTCGGACGTTTCCGCCGTCACGTTCAGGGGTGTGACAATTTAACAAATCAATCCTAACACCACTACTTAGAATAAGTCTATAAGTCCCAATCTTGGTAACAGGTGAAGTTCGCATATTCCCCATGATCAGGTTTAGCCCTCCATGCTCCAAGTCCTCATTTTCTCTTAGCCCCTTCTAATCAAACCAAATGTGGAAACCACATCCTATGTCAAGGACCCAAGAATGAGAAAGTTGTGTGTTATTAACTTGAATAGTGTAAATACCTGAAGAGGACGGCTTGATATTTCCATCTTTCAAGTCCTGCCAGTATTTGGGACAACTTCTTCTCCAATGACCCTTTTCACCACAATGGAAACAAGTGGCCTCTTTGGGACCATTGATCGCAGGGACATCAAATCTGGGTTTCGACTTGGACCCACTACTAGACCCTTAAGTATGGGCCATCCCTTTCTAGTTGGATTGAGAATGAGACTTTCTCTTTTTCTCTTTTTCAGATCCAATGGCTAGGATATGAGCACTCATTGCAGAAGGAGCATGATTTTTTCATTCCCGACTCAACAGTTTGCAACAAGTTATGGAGTTGGGTCAATGTCGTCTCCATGTTATTCAAATGATAATTTAGAATAAACCGATCATAACTATGAGGTAAAGAGTTACGAACCATGTCAATGGCCAACTCCTTGTCAAATGGCACATTGAACCTTTCCAGCTTCTCCACATATCTCTGCATTCTCTGTATGTCAGCACAGACAAATTCTCCTTCCTTAAGCTTGCATGCCCTAAGAGACTTGACCACTTCGTAGCATTCTTGAATCTCTTTCTTGTGAAATTTTTCAGCAAGATCAATGCACATTTCATAAGGCCAATAGTCCTCATAGAACTTTGTAAGCTCTGGTGCCATAGTGGCCACTATGATGCAAGTGAACTTAGTAGCATTATCAGAGTGTTTTTAATAGGAAGAAATTTCCTCAGGAGTAGCGGTGGGATGATCAATTTCAAGGAGAATCTTTTCTAGAACATATTCCATGTTCTCATATCGAAGAGTCATCTTCATATTCGCATCCAGTCCTTGTAGTTAGGACCAGTAAGCTTCTCCTTTGACTGAATCGACAGTAGAGTGAAGTTCGATTCGGGAATGGCAGTTTGAGTAGTAGCGAGATCACCGGTTCCATACATCTATATAAAGATGCATAGTTTTTAGTTAGTGATACAAATCCTTAATCTTTTAACCCAAAATGAATATTCAAGGCTAGGATCCAAAATTACAATTCACAACAAAGAAGAGGGACCGTAATCTAATTGCAAATTTATCAAGGTAGGTAATACAAATTTACCAATTTCAATCTAATATGAAATTCCTAGATCATTTGAGATTCATTTAATCTTGCATATTTAATCTCAGATTATGCTCTTTAATTTGTGACTGGGATGCCGAGGATCACAAACAATATGTGAATAACTATGCAAACCCGCTAGACAACCTCGAGGTCATTTATCGTCTCGAATTTATGTGTTGGTAAACCACACACGCTCCATCAACAATGATTATTTTCGATTTGTCCATCACTCAACTTTATAGTCCCAAATTAGTGCGTTGGTAAACCACACACTGTCACACCCCTGAACCAGACGGCGGAAACGTCCGAGGGCTCGCGTGACTTAAATTGAATATCATCACCATGATTATACATGAAACACAACATAAACTTCACCATGCATTAATACATAACGATTGACATTGTTCACATCTAGTACATTGTTTAAATATTACATATCCATAGCATCAATTGTTTGAGAGTTTTCAAAACATAACATCCTAACATACTTGATATTACCCTGCAGCTTACCTGTTACCTGAGAATACAAGTTATTTTGAAAAACGTCAACATATGAAATGTTGGTGAGTTCATAAGCAGGGTTGTGATAAAAATGATTTGTGTAGTTTATAAAACCCAGAAATCCGATATTTTCTGAAAAGACAATTGTTTATACCAAAGTGTGAAGATCCAATAGATGGTGCATGAATGATTTCAAAACGTGTATAAGTGGGAAGTTTTGTATTATAGTTATTGAAAAATACAAGCGAGTGGTGCTGATTTCCTCGAAAAACCCGATGTTTTCCGATGACATAATATATTTGTTTCAAATTGTTATACCGCCACACGAGTGATTTTGCTTACTTTTCATTGATTTCTCGGATAGTGTTGGATTTATTTAATTACGTGAGTCGTTATAACCATGCATAATAATGACTAGTTCGTCTGTCTTGGCATCCTAATGTACGCCGGAATTGATCTTAAGATTTTGTCACCCTAGACTGGCCGAGTCTAACTGTAGCGAACAGCTGAGGTGTGGGGGAGTCACCCCCGTATAGATCCATACACAAACTCTCGCTCTCCTTCCAGGAGACTTTGATTATAACTACAGACTACGAACGACCCTTAGAGGTGTCGCCCGTTATTACTCTCTTAATCCAAACGAAATTGATTACTATTGATTAACGACCTGTATTTGTTTACTTGAATTGAAGGTAAGCCTAAAAACGAGAAGAAGAGGATTACAAGGTCCTGCTAATTACGTGTGTTATTTAAGGCTGTTGGTTATACGAAGGACGCGTAGGCCCAATTCATATTTGATTTAATTTGGACCTTACTAGCAATGCTAATGGGCCACCGAGGTCCAATAGCACGTGTATGCCATTGAGGGTCCCTTAAACATGTAATTGGGTCACAGGAGGCCCAATAGACATGTGTTATTATTGTTGGGCCCAAAAGTCATATCAATGGGTCACGAATGCCCAATAAGCATGATTAAGATCTTTCAAGCCCAACTATTTGAATATTTACTTATTTTAGATATAGTATAATGGTCGGAAGTTTGATTGAACAGTTGTTACGTTTTCAACGGCACGAAACTTGTCGGTTGTTTATAACGATATTTGAAAATATATGTATATTCTTCATTCTATTTTCATAAGTTGTAATTTGGTATTCTTTTGATCCAAATATCTTAAAACCAAAATAATTTGTGACAACCATCAAATTTCGGTCAAGTCAAAGTCAAACAAAGTCAACAAGTTAAACCGGTCAACTCTATTAACCCTTGTATGTTAGGGTTTACGTTATGTAATCACTGTACAATTCGCTATTTTAATGAGAAAACATCATTTGGAAAGTTCATGTGTTTGATATTCCTTAGCCTTAACAGTGCTAAACAACGAACCAAAGCGATAAAACACTATTGCACAATCATCGGGATTGTGTAGGACACTAAATCATGGCTTAACGGGGTCTACGGACCTTGCGTTGCGAAGCCGGACACTCAAAAAGATCACAAACGAAACCTCTCTCAATCTCATTCAAACCCTACTCAAGATTACTTGACGCTAATAGGATCAAAACTCATACACTACGATATAAATTGACGTTAATAACAACATAGTATAGTACAACGTTATAACTATAATCAAATTAAATTATGATACCATATTAAAATCAAATCAAAGTATAATGCTCTAATTAAATTTAAAAGAATCAAACTTGAATGCTATAATTAAACTTCAAATCAAAGTAGATTGTTATAATCAAATAATAACTCATCTTTTATAAAACTCCATTTTTATAAACTTTACATTAAATTTTATAAAACTCTATTTTTATAAACTTTACATTAAATTTTATAAAACTCTTATATTAATTATGTAAAAGATGCTTGTGTTAGTGGGAAATTATGAAGACCACCAAAAGCAAAAAGATTATTCCCATGGTCTCCCACTCACACCTCCCATCCACTTTCCTTTCCTTTTTCTCCCAACACATTATTCTCTTCACCACTTAAACCTTCTCTATTCTTTCTCTCACTCTCAATCTCGAAATTCATCCAAGAAATACTCATATTCCAGCCAAGAACAATCTATTATACTCAAATCTTCATCCCTCTTGAAGCATTCATCAAGGTATGTTGTTAAAAGTTTCAAATTCATACAAGAAACAAATTAAATCCACCAAAATATCTAAAACTCATTTTATGCATAAACCTGATTTTTCTCAGAATCTCATCAATAAAATAAGAAGTTCTGGAAATTTTCAGAAAATAACTTATTTTTATTGAATTACTATAATTATTGTAATAAAGTAGGACAATAATTCACATAAAATACTTTTTGCATTCAATAAATTTTGAGAAAATTATGGGATGACCTATATGTTGATTAAACATAATTTATGAAGTTTCATGCATTTATATTACTGTTTACTATTATTTATGATTTTATTGATTAAGTAATAATGAAATATATAAAAAATACTTCCCATAGTCACAAATATCTGAAACTTATACAGTGAGCTCTAAATCATGTTATAAAACTATGGTTAAATTTACAGATGTTTTGAGAATCATTTACTATTTTTCCCGAATTTTGTGTTGTTTAATCATTAAAATATTAAATAAATACTAAAACAGTTCAGAAAAATATACAAATTTTACAGTAATTCATATTGTATGAAATAATGATTTCCTAATAATTTCATAATTTTTCAATACTGTTTACTATTTAAAACTATTTTCCTAAGTATTTAAGCATGTAAAAATGCATTTTAATGATTATTTCATATAAATAATTGTTAAAATCTGTAAATAATTATAATTGGGCAAGTTATTATTTTAATAAGAAATTATTAAAATCTGGCCTAAATTGAAAATATAAATTAATTATGCAAAGTAAGTAATTCAATTTAAAATTTATTTAACAAATAAATACCTTAATATTATAATCGAAATGAATTATTGTTAATTCATCTAATATAATAATATGTGTCTAATTATTTGTATTAATACTCCATTCTCGTTTAGCAGTTCCTAAACCAAAACTATTAATTATATTAGGTTCTACGTCATTTTGACCCGAACCGTCTATCGTACGACACACGCATTTCGTTTTGGGACTAATGTGAGTAATCTACCCCATACTTTATAATTTTCAATACTTTTGGGGTGTATCATGTGGTTCTAATATGTTCCAACTTCATTTTATTGTTTTATCACAATTGAGACATTGTTGGGACATTTATACGTGAGTCATTAATTGTATAACTATTGTTTGTTTACGCTACATGTACTTGTAGTGCATTATCATTTTTAGTCTAATCTCCATGACTATGCCTGTATTCTTGAGGTACGTTATGGACAATAATAGCGCTATTGGGTTGACCACCCCGCCTTGGGACGCTAAGGTGATTGATCGCACGTGGTTGAGTGTGTATGATGATTAGATGCTCTATCCTATATATTTTTATATATATATATATATATATATATATATATATATATATATATATATATACATATGTATATATAGGGTGAGGACTTATTGTTGTTGTTATCATTTGTTAATCAATTTTTGATTTATAAACCGTTATCTCAAATACAATTGTTTGCCGACTTCAAAAGAAAACAAATTTTCAATTATAAAGGTTTCAACTTCATAATTTTCTCTACTAAAATTAGATTACTCACCAACTCTCGTAGTTGACCTGTTTTTACCCATGATGCAGATTTGAAGAATGAAGTTGATGAAAAATAGGTTGTGCCTTAGAAATCCACAAGACTATTTAAATTTGATGTAATAAATGTTGTTCGTATTTGGATTTGTATTTGTATGTTGTGGATCTTGTTTGCATACTTAGTACTTAATTGAATCTAATCATATTATAACATAGTTGTCATGAGACTTTGAACAATATATCACGCCTCGATCGATTCCGACAAGGATCGGGGTGTGACATAATTGACTCAAAATATTGATTTGACCCATTCAACCTCCTTTTTTTTATAAAAATGACAATTTTAGTCCCTTACATAAAGAAAAAGACATTTTAGGCCCTTAACTCATTTTCTTGACATTTTTGACCCATAGACTTGTTTAAATAAATGTTTTTAGCTCAAAATTTACTCTTTGGCAGTTTCAGCCCTTCCAGTAAGGAATTTTTCAGTTAAAACCCAAAATTTTTGCAACTTTTACAATTTTGGCCCAAAATCCAAAAAGTTTACATTTTTGATCCTTGTTTGGAAAAAAAATCATTTTAACCCCTGAATTGGTTTTGTTTACCCTTTTTCCCCCTGTTTTGAGAAGCTTATCATTTCAATCCCTTGAAAATTTCATTTTTCGCAATTTTGGGCTCAATGAGCCGAAAAGCCCAAAAATTGGCCCATTAAGTTACAAATTGCATTTCTAGCCCTTTAGAGAGTATGATATTCATAAAAACATTTATTTTTACTGTTTTGACTCTTTTAGTCCTTAAGAAAACCGTGGATGGCAACTCTCAACACAACTTTTAATTGTTTGACAAATTTAGCCCAAAAATGAGTTTTATGTTGCATTTTGTTTAATTTGACTTAATCTAGAAACTTTTCTTGACTTGTTCAATAAAAGTATATTAGATCATGTTTGTTTCCTCTTTTGTACCATAGATCTTGAGATTTCTTCCTTTTTTGTTACATATTTACCACATAAACACATAAAATCACACACACATACATGAAATCATACATAACATACACATACACATAGATCTACACATTTTACTTGTATTCTCCCCCATAAAACTTGTGAAAATCGAAAAGAGAGGGGTATGAACTCACCTTTGCTTGTTGTTTTTGATTTGAAGAAGAAATGGAAGAAGTTTGATGTTATTCTCGGCCCTAGAAAGCTTCTTGAGAAGAATTTGGCTTAGATAGGTTCTAATAGGCATGATCATGAACTTTCATGAGTTAGAAGGAGATTTATAACAATTTCAAGAAGCTAAACCATGGATCTCGAAAATTTTGATGGAGAAACAAGAGTGTTCTTTGAGAGTGTTTGGAGAGAATTTGTGAGGTGTGTGTGTTTTCCTTTGTGTTCTCGGACGAAGAAGAAAAAGAAAGGGGAGAAGAGAGAGAGGTGAAAGGATGGTTGCATGGAGGTATGTGATGTTGCTTGGAAGTCCATGGTGTAATAAGGACGTGGCTAACCCTCCTTATTTCATGAATTTCTATTATTTTTTTTTGTTTTCTTCTTGGGCCGAGAAAGAGGGAAGAAAGAAAAGAATTTGGGCCTTTTGTGCTTAAGTCCATATTATGGGCCCATTTTGATGATTTTTGGCCCAATTGGTATTTGGAGATGGTTCACGGCCCAAAATAAATCAAGGTATGAGTTTTATGGCCCATTAGGGCTAATTAGATTTGGTATGGCCCAATAAGGGTATTTTATTTCATTCTAGACCCATTATGGCCCAAAATGTTAAAATAAAAGAAAATGGGTCCAATTAGAGCCCATATAAGAGTTCTAAGCCCAAAATAGTCAAATTGGAAGCTCATTGGTCCATTAGGCCCAATAAGAAAATCCTAGTCCAAAATGGACTTAAACCGGGATTTTTAGGGTTTCCAACTTTTGTTGACTATTTGAAAGTTTGTATAGGGTATTTGATGGAATTTTGTTGTCATTGACTAAACAGCATACATGTTTTCTAGTTTTAGCTACAATGTCATTCTTTGTTAAGTGTTTACAACGTATCAAAATTTCTAGTTGTGACATCATCCCCCCGTTAGAGGGAATTTCGTCCCGAAATTCTTTTTAAAGCTGGATTTGAGAAGGCGAGAATAGGTGAGGGTACTTAAGCTTCATTTGGTCTTCGCGTTCCCATGTGAATTCTGGTCCGCGTCTCGCGTTCCATCGAACTTTCACAATCGGAATGCGACTTTGCTTAGTACGCTTCACTTCCTTGTCCATGATTTCGACTAGTTCTTCGATGAACAGGAGATTCTCGTTGATTTCGATTTCTTCTAATGGAATGACGAGAGTCTCGTCGGATAAGCACTTCTTTAAATTGGAAATATGGAACACGGGGGTGTACACTGTTGAACTCAGCGGGTAGCTGCAGTCTATAAGCCACTGGACCGATTCGGGCAAGAATCTCGAAGGGTCCAATGTATCGAGGGTTTAGTTTTCCTCGTTTCCCAAAACGAATCACCCCTTTCCAGGGAGAGACCTTTAACAACACTCGATCCCCGACTTGAAATTCCAAAGGCTTTCGCCGTTAATCGGCGTAACTCTTCTGTCTGTCTCGTGATGATTGCAGTCGGGCTCTGATCTTAATTATCTTTTTGGTCGTTTCACGTATGATTTCTGGTCCCGTTAATGCATTGCCTGGTGTCTGTCCTCTTGCTAGCTGAGTGTCACCTACCTCAGCCCAACACAACGGCGATCTACATTTACGCCCATACAATGCCTCGAATGGCGCAACTTTGATGCTTGAGTGATAACTGTTGTTGTACGAAAATTCGATCAAGGGCAAGTGGGTATCCCACGACCTTCCAAAGTCTATCACACATGCGCGAAGCATATCTTCTAGCGTTTGAATGGTTCGCTCGCTTTGACCATCCGTTTGTGGGTGGTAGGCAGTGCTCATGTCAAGTTGTGTTCCCATGGCTTTCTGAAGCGATTGCCAAAAGCGTGAAGTAAACCTACTATCTCTATACGAGATGATAGATATTGGCACTCCGTGGAGTCTCACGATTTCATTGATATAGATCCTTGTCAAACGTTCCATCTTGTATGATTCCTTTATTGGCAGGAAATGAGCGGATTTCGTTAACCTGTCAACTATTACCCATATGGTATCCAAACCATCATTCGTCTTGGGTAGTTTGGTCAAAAAGTCCATAGTAATCCTTTCCCATTTCCACTCAGGAATTACTGGTTGCTGTAGTAATCCCGAGGGCTTCTGATATTCCACCTTTACTTTAGCACATGTGAGGCACTTGCTAACGTAAGTGGCAATTTCTGCCTTCATGTTAGGCCACCAATAATGTTGCTTGACATCCAGGTACATTTTATCCGAACCCGGATGGATGGAGTATCGTGTCTTGTGGGCTTCATTCATGACTACTTCTCTGAATCCCCCAAGTTTAGGGACCCAAATGCGGTTCATGAAGTAATATGCTCCGTCCTCCTTCACTTCGAAATTCTTTTCCATTCCACGTAGCGCTTCGCTTGTTTTGTTTTCTGCCTTAATGGCATCGAACTGGGCTGCTCTGATTTGCGAGGTCAGGTCGGATTGGATGGTTATGGAGAGAGTCTTCAAACGACGATTCGAGTATTCCTTTCGACTCAAGGCATCCGCTACTACGTTAGCTTTACCTGGGTGGTACTTGATTTCGCACTCATAATCGTTCAGCAGTTCAACCCATCTTCGTTGCCTCATGTTTAACTCCTTTTGATTTAAAATATGTTGGAGACTCTTGTGGTCTGTGAAAATGGTGCACTTGGTACCGTAAAGGTAGTGCCTCCAAATTTTCAAGGCGAAGACCATAGCTCCTAATTCAAGATCATGGGTGGTATAATTCACCTCGTGGGTCTTTAGTTGTCGGGACGCATAAGCTATGACCTTCCCACGCTGCATAAGCACACAGCCTAAACCTTGATTCGACGCATCGCAGTAGACTACGAAGTCCTCTGTTCCCTCTGGTAGTGATAATACCGGTGCACTGCAGAGTGCTTGCTTCAGAGTTCGGAATGCAGCTTCTTGCTTATTCGTCCATTCAAAGGGTACGCCCTTCTGCGTAAGCGAGGTAAGTGGCTTGGCTGTTTTGGAAAAGTTCTGAATGAATCTCCTGTAGTAGCCTGCGAGGCCTAAAAATTGGCGAATTTATGTGGGTGTTGTTGGGATCGCCCATCCTTCAACGACTTTGACCTTAGAAGGATCCACATGTATCCCTTCCTGACTAACAACATGACCCAAAAAGTTCACACTACGAAGCCAGAACTCACACTTAGAGAGTTTTGCGTATAACTTTTCGGTTCGCAGGGTTTCCAAGATTTGTCGGAGATGTCGGCCGTGTTCCTCTTCGCTTCGAGAATAGACTAGGATATCGTCGATGAAAACAATGACAAAGTTGTCAAGGAATGGTCGGCATATTCGATTCATTAGGTCCATGAATGCGGCAGAGGCATTCGTTAGACCGAAGGGCATTACGACAAATTCATAATGTCCATAACGAGTTCGGAAGGCGGTTTTGGGGATATCCTCCTCCCGGAATTTGAGTTGATGGTATCCGGATCGCAGATCTATCTTAGAGAAGTAACTTGCTCCTTGGAGTTGGTCAAATAGATCGTCGATTCTCGGAAGTGGATAGCGATTTTTGATAGTGAGCTTATTAAGTTCCCTGTAGTCAATACACATCCTAAAGGAACCGTCTTTCTTTTTAACAAAGAGAACCGGAGCTCCCCAAGGTGAGAAACTGGGTCGGATGAATCCTTTGTTCAAAAGTTCGCTGAGTTGACTGGACAACTCTTGCATTTTTGCAGGAGCCAATCTGTAGGGCGATTTGGCGATGGGTGTAGCTCCTGGCACAAGATCAATTCGGAACTCGACTTGTCTTTCTGGGGGTATCCCCGGGAGATCTTCAGGAAAGACATCCGGGAAATCGCAAGCCACAGGGATGTTTCGAATATTGACCTCTTCTTTGGACTTATCCACTATATGAGCTAGAAACGTCAAGTCCTTCTTTCGTAGATACTTCTGTGCCTTAATTCACGAGATAAGACGAAGGTTCGTGTTGGGTTTGTCTCCGTGTATAATTAGGGTTTCGTGATTTGGGAGGTGAAGGCGAACGGCCTTCTCGTGACACAAAATTTCAGCATGGTGGGGGCTTAACCAGTCCATGCCGATAATCACGCCAAAACTCCTAATGGATACAGGCATTAAGTTTATTTGAAAGACGTGATGGTTCAGGGTCAGGGTACATCCGATGTAGATTTCCCCAGTGGATTCTGTTTTCCCATTAGCCATTTCCACCGTAAAGGTTTCATGGAGCTTCTGGGGTTGTTGTTTTAACAAGTGTTTGAATTTATTACTCACAAAGCTTCGTTCTGCCCCGGTATCAAATAGGATGCATACATAAGTGTGGTTTAGGAGAAACGTACCGGTAACAACAACGGGATCCTGAACCGCTTCTCCCTGTCCCATGGTCAGCACTCTTCCTGCTCCTCCATTCCCAGGGTTGTTGTTGTTGGGGCAGTTTCGACGGATATGCCCAGACTTTCCACATCCATAGCAGGTGGGGCTTGATCCTGCATTATTGTCGCTGTTGTTAGTGTTGTTGTTGTTGCGGTTGTTGTTGTGGTTGTTGTTTCCTTGCTGCTGGTTCTGGGGAGGATAGGTCCTGCAATATTTTGCCGTGTGACCCTTCCGATTGAAACTGGTACAATGCATCACCCTGCATTTGCCATTATGATGGAGACTGCACTTGTTGCACTTTGGGAGATTCCCGAAATACTGCCTAGGGGCACTTGGATTAGCTGAGGCTGGAGCATGTGGTGTGGAGGGTACTTGGGTGGTTGCAGCATTGACTGTCACTGTTTGTTGCTTCTTTGACGACTCTGAGCCTTGTCGCCCTTTTTTCTTGTTGTTCTTTCCCTTCTTTTTGTCACTCTCCTTCTTGCCTTCAGTTTCCACTGACTTCTCGCCCTTCTTGTTGTTGTGGTCGTACAGTTTCTTGGCCAACCTCTTGGCACTGTCGAAGGTTTCGGGATTTGCAGCTATCACATTTCGTTGAATTAGGGAGGTTAATCCCCAGATGAATCGTTCGATTTTATTTCCCTCTGAAGTAATCATGCCAAGGCACAACAGTGACAGTTCGCTAAACCTTGATATGTATGCATCTATATCAGAGTTTCGGACGGTGAGATTCCACAACTCTTGCTCCATTTTCTGAATTTCGCCTCGCGGGCAGTACTCAGCCATCAGCGTTTCTTTCAACTCCGCCCACGGCATGGCGTTGGCTACGGGGAGAGTCATGGCCTCGACATGTCCATTCCACCAGGTGAGAGCCTGGTCAACAAATGTGCATGTGGCAAACTTCACTTTCATCTCCTCGGGGCATTCGCATATCTCAAATATCGATTCCACCTTTTCGATCCATCTTTTTAGGGTTATCATTCCGCCCATGCCATTAAAGGTTCGCGGCTTGGCATTGGTGAAATCTTTGTAAGAGCATGTCTTGGTAGGTCCTTGATTTATTCCGTTGTTCGAACTTCCAGCCCCTTGTCTAATGCCTCCACCATTGTTCCCTTGGTGGATTTGCGCCATGGCTGCAGTAACCGCAGCAGATACAGCTGCTTGGAATGCAGCTGAGTTGACTTCGGGTGGGGTTGGTCCAGGGTTTCCACGGGTTGGTCGTTGAGGCATCTTTCTGTCATGGAACAGAAAGATGTTGAGTGCCTATGATTTTTGTGAGATTGTGGTCCTATAAACTAGGTGTGTTGCATGTACTTAAGTGGTTTCACAATTTAGCATACAATCATGGATACATAACACATAGCAGATCATAACATCACAATAGAGCACATAAAATTTTCCATTAATAATATCCGTACTTTGATACATGAAAATTTTCTCGAATGAGCATACATAAGTGGTGCAAGTTCGGCTGCGTAACGACTCTATGAGTAGTGTAATCACTTAAACATATAGTCGATGGTACATAGCATAGATCATATAAGCATAATACTAAAGATAGATATGACTAGTCCTAACACTCTAAGGTGCGCTCGACGGCAGCAGTGAGGTCATATACCAAAGTGTTGTGCCAACAACTGGGCCATCTCTGTCATTTCTCCAATGACTTCATCTCTTTCATGGTTGGCCTGCACCGCTCGTGCTTCCATGGCGAATAGTTGTCGCCGCAGAGCGGCAATCTCAACTTCCGGAGAACGATTCTCTCTTGTGGAATTTCCTGGTGGGGCAGGGGGTTTCTGTTGCGTCTCGCTGGTAGGTGGTGTGACGGAAACCTCGTCTAAGTCTTGTTCTTCCTCCATGTCGTCATCGGTCTCATCAAACTCGTAGTCTGTGTCCGTGTACTCGTCAGGCCCCATGCCGTGTGCTCCCCCCTGATCTCCCTCAGGCTCATCCTCGATCATCCTGTGGGCCACTAAGACCTGATGAAACTGAATGCCCTGGTGCTCCCCTTCCATGGTGACTGAGAGGAGGTATATGAATAAACTATTATTACTCCTAAGATGTTCTAATTATTATGCAAATTGAGTTGATGTTCTTTTCTTGGTAACAAAGGGGTATGTTTTTAGGTTTACCGACCATCGAGGTTTCCTCGGGGGCATTGATAGTTGTACTTCGGAGAAAATGTAGTTGATCAGGCTACATTCACCCCTTAATACAACTAGGAACAGTCCCGACTTAACCAAGATGTCAGTATTATCTTATTTGATTTGGTATTATGTTCTTTTTCCTATATCGCACAAGTAAAAATGTTTTATCGTTGTGTTTTATTTGTTTTGTTCAGAGTTGTTTTAGTCCCTCTTTGGTTTATAGTTGCATATCAATATGTGGTTAGATATGCCAGTTCACTATAAACAGAGCTCTGATACCAACCTGTCACACCCCTGAACCAGACGGCGGAAACGTCCGAGGGCTCGCGTGACTTAAATTGAATATCATCACCATGATTATACATGAAACACAACATAAACTTCACCATGCATTAATACATAACGATTGACATTGTTCACATCCAATACATTGTTTAAATATTACATATCCATAGCATCAATTGTTTGAGAGTTTTCAAAACATAACATCCTAACATACTTGATATTACCCTGCAGCTTACCTGTTACCTGAGAATACAAGTTATTTTGAAAAAACGTCAACATATGAAATGTTGGTGAGTTCATAAGCAGGGTTGTGATAAAAATGATTTGTGTAGTTTATAAAACCCAGAAATCCGATATTTTCTGAAAAGACAATTGTTTATACCAAAGTGTGAAGATCCAATAGATGGTGCATGAATGATTTCAAAACGTGTATAAGTGGGAAGTTTTGTATTATAGTTATTGAAAAATACAAGCGAGTGGTGCTGATTTCCTCGAAAAACCCGATGTTTTCCGATGACATAATATATTTGTTTCAAATTGTTATACCGCCACACGAGTGATTTTGCTTACTTTTCATTGATTTCTCGGATAGTGTTGGATTTATTTAATTACGTGAGTCGTTATAACCATGCATAATAATGACTAGTTCGTCTGTCTTGGCATCCTAATGTACGCCGGAATTGATCTTAAGATTTTGTCACCCTAGACTGGCCGAGTCTAACTGTAGCGAACAGCTGAGGTGTGGGGGAGTCACCCCCGTATAGATCCATACACAAACTCTCGCTCTCCTTCCAGGAGACTTTGATTATAACTACAGACTACGAACGACCCTTAGAGGTGTCGCCCGTTATTACTCTCTTAATCCAAACGAAATTGATTACTATTGATTAACGACCTGTATTTGTTTACTTGAATTGAAGGTAAGCCTAACAAACGAGAAGAAGAGGATTACAATGTCCTGCTAATTACGTGTGTTATTTAAGGCTGTTGGTTATACGAAGGACGCGTAGGCCCAATTCATATTTGATTTAATTTGGACCTTACTAGCAATGCTAATGGGCCACCGAGGTCCAATAGCACGTGTATGCCATTGAGGGTCCCTTAAACATGTAATTGGGTCACAGGAGGCCCAATAGACATGTGTTATTATTGTTGGGCCCAAAAGTCATGTCAATGGGTCACGAATGCCCAATAAGCATGATTAAGATCTTTCAAGCCCAACTATTTGAATATTTACTTGTTTTAGATATAGTATAATGGTCGGAAGTTTGATTGAACAATTGTTACGTTTTCAACGGCACGAAACTTGTCGGTTGTTTATAACGATATTTGAAAATATATGTATATTCTTCATTCTATTTTCATAAGTTGTAATTTGGTATTCTTTTGATCCAAATATCTTAAAACCAAAATAATTGACTCAAAATATTGATTTGACCCATTCAGCCCCCTTTTTTTTTGTAAAAATGACAATTTTAGTCCCTTACATAAAGAAAAAGACATTTTAGGCCCTTAACTCATTTTCTTGACATTTTTGACCCATAGACTTGTTTAAATAAATGTTTTTAGCTCAAAATTTACTCTTTGGCAGCTTCAGCCCTTCCAGTAAGGAATTTTTCAGTTAAAACCCAAAATTTTCGCAACTTTTACAATTTTGGCCTAAAATCCAAAAAGTTTACATTTTTTATCCTTGTTTGGAAAAAAAATCATTTTAACCCCTGAATTGGTTTTGTTTACCCTTTTTCCCCCTGTTTTGAGAAGCTTATCATTTCAATCCCTTGAAAATTTCATTTTTCGCAATTTTGGGCTCAATGGGCCGAAAAACCCAAAAATTGGCCCATTAAGTTACAAATTGCATTTCTAGCCCTTTAGAGAGTATGATATTCATAAAAACATTTATTTTTACTGTTTTGACTCTTTTAGTCCTTAAGAAAACCGTGGATGGCAACTCTCAACACAACTTTTAATTGTTTGACAAATTTAGCCCAAAAATGAGTTTTATGTTGCATTTTGTTTAATTTGACTTAACCTAGAAACTTTTCTTGACTTGTTCAATAAAAGTATATTAGATCATGTTTGTTTCCTCTTTTGTGCCATAGATCTCGAGATTTCTTCCTTTTTTGTTACATATTTACCACATAAACACATAAAATCACACACACATACATGAAATCATACATAACATACACATACACATAGATCTACACATTTTACTTGTATTCTCCCCCATAAAACTTGTGAAAACCGAAAAGAGAGGGGTATGAACTCACCTTTGCTTGTTGTTTTTGATTTGAAGAAGAAATGGAAGAAGTTTGATGTTATTCTCGGCCCTAGAAAGCTTCTTGAGAAGAATTTGGCTTAGATAGGTTCTAATAGGCATGATCATGAACTTTCATGAGTTAGAAGGAGATTTATAACAATTTCAAGAAGCTAAACCATGGATCTCGAAAATTTTGATGGAGAAACAAGAGTGTTCTTTGAGAGTGTTTGGATAGAATTTGTGAGGTGTGTGTGTTTTCCTTTGTGTTCTCGGACGAAGAAGAAAAAGAGAGGGGAGAAGAGAGAGGGGTGAAAGGATGGTTGCATGGAGGTATGTGATGTTGCTTGGAAGTCCATGGTGTAATAAGGACGTGGCTAACCCTCCTTATTTCATGAATTTCTATTTGTTTTTTTTTTTGTTTTCTTCTTGGGCCGAGAAAGAGGGAAGAAAGAAAAGAATTTGGGCCTTTTGTGCTTAAGTCCATATTATGGGCCCATTTTGATGATTTTTGGCCCAATTGGTCTTTGGAGATGGTTCACGGCCCAAAATAAATCAAGGTATGAGTTTTATGGCCCATTAGGGCTAATTAGATTTGGTATGGCCCAATAAGGGTATTTTATTTCATTCTAGACCCATTATGGCCCAAAATGTTAAAATAAAAGAAAATGGGTCCAATTAGAGCCCATATAAGAGTTCTAAGCCCAAAATAGTCAAATTGGAAGCTCACTGGTCCATTAGGCCCAATAAGAAAATCCTAGTCCAAAATGGACTTAAACCGAGATTTTTAGGGTTTCCAACTTTTGTTGACTATTTGAAAGTTTGTATAGGGTATTTGATGGAATTTTGTTGTCATTGAATAAACACCATACATGTTTTCTAGTTTTAGCTACAATGTCATTCTTTGTTAAGTGTTTACAACGTATCAGAATTTCTAGTTGTGACACACACGCTCCATTAACGAATTATAAAGAGTGATGTACGTTTTCATGGATTATCATACACTTTACATTTTCCTAAAGTAACTAGAGTGGGATTTTTAAGTGGGTTCTAGTACTTTATAGGATCATACTTTTTATGAGGTTACGTCCTATCTAATATGTTCGGCTAACGACCCTCTACCAAATAAGGGAGCGATAGGTGAGAGTGGACACACATTCAACGGTTATTTTAAATGATTATCTTAAATTAAAAAAATTAATAAAATAATTCAAGTTTAAATCATTAGGGAATAAATAATTATCATCAATTAACCAGTTAATAAAATAATTTAAATTTAATCCTAATCCTTTACCCTCTAATTTTCGAAAATTAGAGTATAGGGTTATCATGTTTTAATTATTCAAAATTCAAGGCAATAAAAAAATAATTAAGGAAACCCTAGAGCCAATTTCAAAATTAAGGAGGTGGATCCTAGGGTTCAAGAACCCTAGCCTTTTGCGAAAATTCAAGCCTTTATGGTTTAACTTCTATAAACCTTAATTTTGATCAATTCACTATTATGCACAATCAAATAGAAAACTAAGTCTCTGATACCACTGTTCAGTTTTCTAGGTTATAAAATTACATGTAAGCAGAAAAACACTTAAACCCTTAAGTTCACAAGCAACCTAGAAATCATTTATACTTTCTCTATTGATAGGAATAAACTATGAATATCAAGAACCGAAGGGAAGCCTACAATAAACGAAATTCATATAGGGTTAGGGTTTACATACCTTTTGATTATTATAGCAAATAATCACAACAAATCCTCTTGAAGTTCCTTGGAAAGCAAGCACCAAAAGCTTGAGTGACTCTAATGGCTTGTACCCCAAACCCTAGTATCTAGGAGAGAGAGAGAAAGAGAGAGAGAGAGAGAGAGAGAGAGAGAGAGAGAGAGAGAGAGATAGGAGGGGAGGGGGAGAGGGAGGTGAATTTTTGGCTCTTGGCTTGTGCAAGGGAGTGGACGAAAACAAGGCCCCAATGGGTCCTATTTATAGCTAATGCAAGAAGCCTGAGAAACCCTAACTTGAATATAATATTAATATTTCAAATTAGGTAATTAGCCAAAGGGATTATTCTAGAAACCCTAAGAGGCTCCCCCACAACCGTCTCCTCCTGGGATGGTTCTTGAACCTCTCTTGTACAACTATTGAACAATTACAACTAAAATCTCTACACTTTTAATTAATCCAATTAATCCCAAAATGAATTCCAATTAATTTCTGATTAATTATTAATTAAATAATACTATTTCTAATTAATATATTAATCTCATAATATATTAACAAGTTATTTATTACTATTTATTAATCACATAGTAAATCAATAAATCAACATCTCTCTCCAAAAGACATTTTATTCAGTTACGTCAAAATGAGGGTTAATTACCAAAAATCCATGCATGACACCAAAACTCATTTCTAATTCAGATCCAAAGCACCAATTACTCAAATGGCCTGGAGATTCATAAAGTTGCAAACTTTATGAGATCTCACCACTCAAACCCATCAAGACATGAAGAAAAGGGACAAAATCTAAAGATCTAATAACTAGCAAGGAAAAAGGTTGGGTCTTGGACACTCGCCAAGGTCCATAAGATGTTCTAGCTAATGTAAATGATGCTTGCAAGGTAACTACCATACCAAGGGCTTCCTTCTCCTTCAAAGATCACTAAAAGCAATAAAAATGAGCTCACAATTGCAATCGAGGATATGGTTAGGGTTTTTGAGCTTGAGAGGGTGATGGAGGTTGAATGATCACAAAACCCTAACCTTAATGTTCTTTAAATAAGGCACAAAGCTAAAGATTAGGGGTTTTCTCTAAAAACACCATCCATGCCATGGCGCTTATGGCCATGTCGTGGCGGGTCATTTAAACCCATGGTCCAAAACAATACCACCACGCCATAGCGAAACTCCTCCACGCCGAGGCCACCCAAAAATAAAACTTGATATTTAAAAATTGACTCATACCTGGAACGGGTGTTACAATTTAATCGGGTAATTGATCTCAATGGCCATGATAATCAGATGGTTCACAAAATGGTCATCTATTATAGTTGACACACATTAAAGTTCAATACTTAATTAACATAACGCTATGATTTGCTCCATCTCTATTCACAATTATCAATGGTCATGATCAACTATGATTCAAGCAAACACAATCACATTGGTCCACTAGACTATATTTGCTCATCAATAAGTAATTATAATATACAATCTAACTCATATGGATCTTTGATCAAACAAACAAGATAAAATAAATAACTCAAATTCCAAGTAGCACTCAAATCACGATTTTAGGATTCATCTACATCTAATCAAAAGCAAAAGGGTTTTCAGCCCAAAACAGAAACAACTCAAGAAAATAATAGAAGTGTGCTAAATATAAATCGTAAATCAAACCAAAAGAATTTCCTAATATTCTACTCTCGATCCTTCAAATTCCCGCTTCATATCAGCCTTCCGGTCTTCAAACTACCTGGACTCTAAAAACGGCTTCCCTGATGTGTATCCCCGTGTATATGATTAGGTCAAGGATATTGACCTATTTATTATAATTATGTCGACATGAAAAATACGGCACACGGGAGTTAAATATGCACCGTGCAATACAAAATTCTTTTAGTGTTTATGTATCCATCAGCTAGCTCGACACGGTGCATATGCGAGTTGGACGTGTCACGTTTCTTTCGATATGCATTTTTTTCTACTTCTTGAATTCAATCCAATTTTAGCTCCTTTTTACCCCCTTTTCATCCGACAACTCTAAATATATCTATAAAATAGCAATTCCAAACATTATGAGTATCTGTTAGCAAAATTTTGTATATGGTTTTTGTTGTCTTTATGTTTTTAAGGGGCTATTTTTTTTTCTTTGGTTGCAGACTCAAAATATGTTTGGAGTAGAGCCCTGAATTACGGAACATATATCACATCCACATGTAGGTTCGTAAACCTAAAACTAGCTTCTTTTATCTGTTTAAACCCTAAAACCAAACGTGCATCATGAGCATAAAACATTGTAGTTTGCATTCTTTTGCAAACAACAATTATAGTTTGTTTGTAGTAAAAAGTAGAGATCCACACATACCCCCCCCCCCCCCCCCCACACACACACACACATTGGTACGGTCAAATTCGAGAAATAAGGTTACTCAATGTTTAAATTGCCTATGCTCAGTATGACCACATCTTGTCCTGTTTTTTCTATTTTTGAAACTAACATTAATATTGGTGATAGAAAACCTAAAAATGAGGAAAAGGACAAAGCTTGTCAAACCGTGTCTTGTCCAAAAAGGCCCGGATTAAGTCTGTTTATTTATTAATCGGTCCTCACCAAAAAGTTTGACCCGAATGTGGACCAGTTTGTTTTGATGACGTCGTTTCCCGGTCAGGTTCCCACAAAACCTCATTAAGCCCGGTCCTTCTTTGCTCCTATAACAAAAAGTCAAACATTGCGTTCAATGAGCACTTATGTATAGTACCATAAGTCTAGGTCCTGAAAGAGGTTTGCCATGTGACCATATATATCATAGTAAGCATAGTTCGTGTTCGATTTGGATTTCTTATCTTGTATTATCGCCTTCAGCGTATCATTGTCTTTCTAGACCAGTAATTTAGCCCCACATTGCATCCACTGGTTTTGTTTAGCTTCGGTCCTCGGAGAAAGCCTATTACCCCTGACCCTGTCACCATAACATCTGTATTAATTAGAACCAAGTTCATTTAAATCATAAGGGTCCGTTAGTTTTAACTTATTTGTTACCAAAATTCGGTACCTTGAGTGGACACCATAAGATCGACATATTATTATGGGGTGTATATATTTGTTGAAACCATGGAACCCGTGGTGAAGTAGGCAAAAGAGTTGTTGCTTCCAATAACAATCATAAATAGTCGTTTGACCAGTTGGTTATGGACCAACGAAGAGTATATTCTGCCTGTTAAACAAGTTAATTGATTGCTTCTGAATTGTATTTATAAGTTGTGTTGGTAAAGTAAACAGTAAGCGGGGATAGCTCAGTTGGGAGAGCGTCAGACTGAAGATCTGAAGGTCAGGTGTTCGATCCACCTTCACCGCATTTTACTTTTTTTTTTGTTATCGCCGTTGTGTCACTGCCGATCGATATACAGTGGCCATGTTGTTAGTAAGCTCACTTGTTACGATATCACACCCACTGCATATATAATCATAAATAAACCCCGTGTACTAAATACATAATTTTATTGCGTAAAGATTTGTTTTAACATTTAGTTGATAATCAAACCATATCATAAATATTGCGAACCTTATTAAGTGAAAAATATCATTATCTGAATGAGGGGTGATATATAAAATTTAGTCTAAATGAGTTATAAGTATTTAGAGATGATAAAATGATTCGATAATTTCTAAACTTTTAGAACAAATGCTTTTTAAACAAGCAAATCAGCAAACTTTATTTATATGCTGTTAATGAATTTATTTTTAACTAAAACGACATATGGTTAGACTTCAATAAATACAATCTCTTTCCTAATAGAGCTGATGGTTTCCTTGATAGATCATACTAGGTTAAAACTCGTGTATTACACGGATGATAAGTTAACATAACTTAGATTTTAGAAATAAAAATTAAAGAAATAGCAACATAATTTCATTTGTCTAATGTTGAACACATGATTTTATGAAAACTAAAAAATCAAATAGAAATGTAGTGCATTGTTATTTGTGACTATATAAAAAACCTCAACATATCTATCTATTACCCATGTTTTACTAAAAGTACTAACACACATCAATATAACTACAAAGATCTCTTTATTAATAAAAAAGACAAAGAAACTCCTATAAACACCGATATCTATCTATTACCCATGTTTTACTAAAAGTACTAACACATATCAATATAACTACAAAGATCTCTTTATTAATAAAAAAGACAAAGAAACTCCTATAAACACCGACCATACGAGAAAAAAAAATATATGGTAAATCAGTGTCAAACCAAACTCTCATGTGCAAAATAACAATTATGGCATCCATTTCCATCTTAGGGCAAGAACCTATAAAATTAAATTCTAAATTTACTTGATAGAATCCTATGCTAGGTCTTGAATGTGTAGAAAAAGAGAACCAAGAATCTATTGACATAAACCCACATCGACATAATTAATTGAAATTAGCATTAAAAAAAACATATGATGCAACTGTATCAGGTTGATTAAAATACATACTAAATACTAAGGAGACATGAACGCAGTCATATACATACACATTATTCTTCTTGCAGATGGTAGTTATAAGCTTCAATATTTGAATGTTCCTTGTGTTTACCGGTGAGAACTTGAAAATCATGACTATTTGAGAATGAAACTCAGCTGTGTCAGTTTTTTTTAAATAAAACTTGCATCAGACTTGTACTTAACTTGGTAATAATTGACATTAAAATTTCACAAAACCATTTCTTTAAAGTACATTGCTATTAAAACTACCATTTCATGTTACACGGTTGACAAATTAATATAATTTAGATGAACTTAGTTAAATAAGGAAATAACATCATTGCACACACCTAAATACCAACGCACTTTAAAAGTACAATGCTATAATTAGGAATCTGCTATCCGGCAATGCAAAAAACATTAAAAAACACATAGAACTGCATTGTTGTAAATGGGAAAAACAACCCCCATGTGGAATGACAGAGTCATTTTAACAAAATTCTTGAAATCGAATAGAACTACATTGCTATAAATGGAAAAACTGCCCCTATTTGGGCATGCTACTGTTTTTTTTATCAAATCAAATGAACGTACATTGTTGTAAATGACAAAACAGCCCCTATATGGTCATTTTTATTTTTTTTTATTCAAATAAATGAAAATACATTGTTATAAATTGAAGAAAAATCTACATATGGTCATTTTATTGTTTTTTATGAAATCAAGCTAAAACATATTGCTACAAACAACAAAACAACTTTAATGATAACTTTAATAAAATTTTGCAAAATTAAATGAAAGTACATCATTATAAATGGCAAAAATGCCCTTTATAGGTTATTTAAATAAAAGTTCACAAATCAAATAAAAGTATATTTTTATATGTGGCAAAATAGCTTATATATTGTCATTTTAATGATTTTAAGCAAATCAAATGGAATTATATTGCTATGTAGTCATTTGAATGATTTACCCAATGTCGCTACACGTCACATGAAATTTTTATTAAAATATAGCAACATACTTTCAAAGTATATTGTTATTTTAAAGTAAATAGAAAGAAAAATTAAAGTAGGATGCCATAATGAGCAAATCAATGAAAATATAGAAACCTATAGTTAACTATCTTGAAAAGTTCACCATCAGTAGAAAAATCGAACCTGTCGGCAATCAAACAGACAAAATCAAAGACTTTAAATGCATTATGCTTATATAAAACTTAACACCAAAATTAGTATAAAAATAATATCAAAACAAAAAAGGAAAATAAAGTATTAGTGGAGACTTTGAGCGACAGAGAATTTCCACATTTAAGCCTAGCTCTTGTAGAACCTTTTATAATTAGTAACCAACTAACCAGTATCAACAACTCCTTTTACACTTTATGAGCAAACCATAATTACCTACATTACAATTCAATTATGTAACATCCCGAAATTTAAGTACATCTATTGAACCCTTTCTATTTACCAAACTGTCAAGTTTAGCCCCTAAGTGAAAAGTGTTGCAAACGAGTACGTTGGGCGTACTGAAGAGTACGCTGCGCGTACTCATGCGCTTATTATGGACGCGGACTCAGTTAGGTACGTTGGGCATACCAAAGTTACGCTGGGCGTAACTAGCTCAGATGCAAAACCCTAAATGAGACTTGAGGACTATAAAAGGAATGATATGGTCCTTACCCCAACCACCATATTACAGAGAGTGAAACCCTAAGAGAGCAAAAACCCGTTATAAGCTTATGTGTGTGTTCTTAAGCTTGAAAGTGTCATTTTGTGATGGTGAAGAAGAAGAGGAGGCCATGGTGGAAGCTAGAAGTTAGAGGGCAAGCTTAGATCCGAGTTTTATAGAGGTTGGAGCTTCACCTGGAGGTAAAAAGCTCAAAGCTTTCCTTGTCATCTTTGATTTGTGCTTTATGGACCCATTTTTAGGGTTTTTGGTCCCAAGGTGGAGACTTTATGAGCAAAGGGTCTCCATAAGCTTAGATCTGCCCTATTCCAGTGTAATATGTGTTGTAGGTTCATAAAAATCCAATCTTGGACGTTGAGATTAAGTCATGCATGAGATTAGGGCTTAATGGGAAAAGAGGATATATGTTTGAAGTGATTGGTGACCTTTACAGCCATGCAAGGGCTTAAAGGTTCCAACTTTATGACTTAAGAGGCAGTAGGGAGCTTAGATCTGAGTTATGAGCCTAAGTCTTAATCTTTTCAGACCAAAAATGAAGAAAGTAGGAAACAGGGACTTACGCTGGGCGTAATCCCAATACGCGTCGCGTAAGGGTTTGAGACCCCGATTCTGGATCGCCGGAGTACGCCCCGCGTACAAGAGTTGGTACGCGCCGCATACTGCTCCCTGTTGACTTTTGTTGACTTTTATGGTTTTAGTCAACATTTGGACTTTTGGGTCAAGGAGGGGTAAAATGGTCTTTTACCCTTCTGTGGGATTGTAGAAAGGGATTTAATCTAGCCTTTGAGAGCCATTATTTATTTGAGGATATTGTTTATGTGATTAGGCGGGGGCTAGATCCGTATATCCGTGTGCGAGATTATCCGAGTTACCCGAGGTGAGTATTCTCACTATACATTACCTAGAGTGGTATTTATGTGTAGACCGGAGGGTCTTGTATGCTATGTGTATATAAATGAGATTATGTGCATTGTGTTATATGTATGCTATGTGTTGAACAGACCGGGTCGGATGGCCCAACGATATAGACCGGGTCGTAGGACCCAACGATATAGACCGGACCGAAGGGTCCAATGACACAGACTGGACCGAAGGGTCCGACGAGCTATGACCGGACCAGAGGGTCCAATGAGCTACGAGACTGGAGGGTCCCGCTGAGACACATCGACCGGAGGGTCGTACTGTAGCCTCGAGTGGCGTATCTGTTGTACGTGATATTTTGGGGAACTCACTAAGCATTTATGTTTACCGTGTTATGTGATATGTGTTTCAGGTACCAGCGAGAGTCGTGGGAAGGCGCCAACATTATTTGTACACACTGGCAGAAGATTAAGTGTTTAGATTCTGAGATATGTTTTATGGTGATGACATTGATATATGAGATTTTGAGAATATTATATGAGTTTTATTATGTTTGAAAAATGAAAAATTGTTTTAAAAATTTACGTCGTTACAAATTGAATAAAACCAAATGAAGATAGCTGCAAATGTAAGTTGTTACACATTTTTTTTCTAAAGCAACTGGAGTTCGTTCTTTATATCCTTGTATATCAAAACAAAGTTTTTAATAAATAAGGAAAGAACGTGAAAAAGAAGAAAGCAACTCACATATTCCCATTCCACTCTACTCAATGTGAAATTAAAAGACATGAAACATCTACTGGCAAGGAAGCACAAATCAATTAGTATAATGTTAACAATCATCGAATGGTTTAATAATATGAAGAATGAAAAATGTAGCGTAAAGAAAGAAAAAAAATAGAACTTTGAAGGTATCAATTCCAACCAAACCCAAATTATATATTGTCTCGACACAGATGCACACATTGATACACAAACATATCAATAATCAAAAATAGATAAAATAAAACAAAATTGCAAAGAAAACAAACCTTTAGTACCCAAACCGACGAATTTAGCTACTAAACCAAAATAAAGACTCTCACAGGTGATCATGTAAATGTATTTCTCTTAGACATTTCATCAAACACCTTTAGATCACTCCTAAATCTACACATTTACCATGGATTGTCACAAAAGAATCTAGATTGAGATCTTCGAGAAAACAAAAAAACCAACCCCTTTTTATTGCTTGAGATCTTCGAATCTTAGATGCATCCAAGAGGCTCTCTATAAAACAACAATATAATAACACATAAGAACATGAATACAACAAAAACAAAAACCAACCCCTTTTGCTTACTTACAAAACGCTGATTAATTAGATATGAAGAAAAAAAAACATCATTCAAGGTTCTACTAAACCTTGAAACCAAAAATCCAAAAAAAAAAAAGTAATATAAATAGAAAAAGAAGTGAGAGAGGGGAAGATTTTAACCTAACTATAAAAAAGTAATGACATACCTGCACATCGAAGCCATTATTTAACGATCATCCATTAAGAAAAATTGAGCAGCAAGACAAAGAAGGAAAGATACAGACGGTCGCAGGAGAATTCTTAAGCTGGTAAAATAAGAAAGATAACTGAAAGAATGATGAAGGAGGAGAGATGGTGGCGGTGAAGGTGACCGGCGTAGGGTTTTGTTAACAGAGAAAGATGTTATAAATTGGAAAGTTTGAAATAGAATCCAAATTAGTAACTGTTGCAATCCAATCCCTACTTTGTTTCTTAATTTTTAGGAATGAAATAAGGATGAAGGATACAAGTCAAACGAAGCAGGGGCAATTTCGGAAATGCAGTTAGATGATAAGAGCGGGAAAAGTCGATTGAGGGAGGCTAAGAAAATGCCACATGGCATAAAAGTATTTATTTATTAGATTAGAGGATTATCAACGTCCATAATATACTAGGCGTACACCGTAACATTAAAAAAATATGATTATATAAAATAATATATTACATATGAACCTATAAATTTTAAATTTAATACAAAACTATTTATAGTATAATCACCACAATGCATATTATCTAACAATAACAATATTTACGCCACAAAACTTGAACAGAAAAACATAATCTCATGTTCAACACGATAATATAACTAACATCAACAACACATTTAATAATATCTAGTAGTACATTGAAAATAAAGAATATATATATATATATATATATATATATATATATAATAATAATAATAATAATAATAATAATAATAATAATACAAATGTCATATATAAATATGGTATTATTGTTGATATTTTTAGTGAATCTCATGTAGTATAGAAAAATACAATATAAGAAATTCTATGCTGTAGAATAAAAAAATATATCCATAAATTTTATTTCATATATTATTTTCAAACAATAGAAACAAAATCTATTGATCTTTTTATACTAAAATATATACATAAGTAGGAATACAAAAACTTATTAGAAGTTTATAACTATTGTAGTAATTAATATATATATATATATATATATATATATATATATATATATATATATATATATAGGTTCAGGTTCATTTGAGACCATGAGACCAAATCTAAAAATAATTTTAAAATGGAAAATAAAATGAAAAATCCAAAAATTCTTTTTTTAATTATTATTTTCGGAACTTTAATTACCTAAAAAAAATATAAAAAAATAATAAATAATAAAAAAAAATTACCGTTTTTTTTTTCAAAAATACGTGAAATATTCTAATAGAATATTACACTGTAAATATTCTAATGTGATTTTTAGAATGTTAGAATACTATACTAGATTTCTCGATATGTAGAATATTCTATTATTCTACTAGAATATGTAAAAAAAGTTTTTTTTTTATTTTTTTTTAGTAATTTTTTTATTTTTTTTGGAAAATATAAATTCCGAAAATAATATTTGAAAAAAAAAATTCGAAAATTTTCAATTATTTTGCATTAAAAAAATGTTTTTTGTTTTATCTACCAAATGAATGGCTAGGATTGCGTCTCACGGTCTCACAAAATTAGGCCGTCTCACAAGAACCTAACCCTATATATATATATATATATATATATATATATATATATATATATATATATATATATATATATATATATATATATAAAAGACAAAGCTTAGGAATAGCGAACATCCACCATTTTTGTAAAACTAATCCTTCTTTTATATTAACTTTGTTATATTCTGCCTCTGTTGCTATTGCTTTCTTTTTTT
Organism: Lactuca virosa; assembly: GCF_052849685.1. Taxonomy (NCBI): domain Eukaryota; kingdom Viridiplantae; phylum Streptophyta; class Magnoliopsida; order Asterales; family Asteraceae; genus Lactuca; species Lactuca virosa. The sequence continues at coordinate 202,896,435 of NC_136426.1, forward strand.
GGATAATTTATGCCAATTTGTCCATTCTTTGTGGACACGTGGTCCCATGTGTTCCTCACATATTATCTCCACTGATTTTCCGCCCAATCACTTCCCACCGCCTCTGTTATCTGTTTATATCGGTCGCCTTCTTCGATTTGTTGATTTCGCTTTCTTCTTTGAATCCCAGCTATTATTCTTGCCCTATAGAGGTTGTTTCGATTACTTTCCCACTAATACTCACCTGTTTTTACTCCACCCCCTTCACAAATTAACTTTTCGATTGTTTGGAGAGAGACAGACAGAGATCGAAGAGCGCAATCGACCGTCTCCGGCGGCTCACTCCCTTGCTTTGCTTCGTCTTCGGCCTTCTCAGTTTCTAAATGGAATGGATGTCACGACCTGGTGAAGATCCTTAAACCACCAACACTGGACCGTATTCTGAAGTGAGGTGCTCACTGTTGACTTTAGGTTTGTCTACTTTGCCCAAATCGTTCTTATTTATACTGGTATGCGGTCTGAAACCAACCATTTGAAGAATGTTCAGATGAAACATGGCAATCAGTTAAGCTGAGGTGCAAGAATGCCAAATTAGCAAGATTTGAGGGGCCATGGTATGACGCTTCAACATGTCTCAATTTTTGATCCGCCATTTTCATTACTGTTTGATTTTTGAATAATTTTGATAGGGTAACTGTGAGGTACAAAGCAATTCCACTCACAAACAAGAAACATCTTGAATTCAGATTTCAAATTCTTTCCTATTCTGTAATGGTCTCATTTTTTATTTTTATTTTGAAACAAATCGTGACTAATTGAGGTTAGGCTTATCGTTGATGATCAAGATGTCTTTGCTCATTCTCTATCTGGTACCAGAAAAGCCTCCATAATTGCGCTTACTATTTAAAGCGCTTTTTTTTATTTCTTCTGACGACTTCAAAATACCAAAATAATCTGAAGTAACCTTTGACTTTCATAGGGTGGCAGCAGAACAAGGATGTCTAGAGCTACTAATGCTTATGATCTACCTACAAGGTATGCATCACATTGTTGTTTCAGATTATATATATATATATATATATATATGCTTTCACTTTTAGTTAAACATATTAATTAAATATAATATGTTTTCATGTTCTTGTACAAAGGTTATACATACTGTGGGTGTGGGTTTTGAGAAGAAGAACTAGCAATTTTTGTCCAAAACGCCACAAAGGTTGGTTTATTGTACTATTAATTAAATTATTAATGGTTTATTTGTAGTTTCCCCATCATTATCATCTTTGCATTGCATATATTAAAGTTTTATTTGTTATAGATAAATAAATAGACATTAAAACCCGGTATGAAAAGATGGAATATCAATTTCATTTAGATTTTTTTTACACATGTTAGTCCTTGGTTATGAACTCATGGAGGTACATGTACTCAATATTTTATGTCATTTAACAGCTAGAATGTCATTACATATGGAATCGCCTACAACATGATGAGACGGAAACTACTAATATTAGGATGACCAATAGTAGCAAACTTTTGTATCTTCTCCTTTGATATGTATTAACTTTTGATATGTATTGGACTATTACACTTGCAATCAACAAGGCTATCATCCCCAGGCAATACACCGCTTCTGGCTCAATTTGATTTGATTTTTCGATTTTGATTTTGAAGGTTCATTTTTGGTTTCTCCATGTCTGCTATCGCCTTACATATTGGAGTATTCATTCTGATATGTGCTACGTATGATCATCTATGTTTTTTCTTTAACATTTTCATTTGGTTTTTGTTGTGTTTCAAGTTATTATTTTCACAAGTGGTGTCCTTTTCGGTGTAACAAGTTTGGACTATGACTAGGATTAGTAATATATCTTAATGTGTATGCATGTTTAATGTTCCTTTTCACAAGATTACTTTTATTTATTATTTTCTATTAATTTTGTAGCTTTTCTTCAAGCTTTCAGTTTGGGTATTTCTTCATGGGGGGTCAGAATAAAGCTAATATTTTCAAATAGTTGACTTTTTAAGTGTTATACTTTGATTTTTTTCTATGTTTTCTAATGATTCCTTATTTAATCATTATACTTAAATTCTGAATATGTGTTTTTGTTCATCTGTGTAGCTTTAAGAACCCAGCATATGTGTTTTAAAAAGAGAATAGAACTTAGTTTACTTCTACTTCCATGACGAACGACTGATAAACGATGACACCATCTTTAACGTAATGTTTTCCGTCGGTTTTCTTTGACATTAGTGGCTAATCCAACCCCCGCGAAGCGGGGTTTCTTATCTAGTTGTCATTGATTTAGGAAATATAAAAAGTCATAGGTTTCAAGTTTGAGATAACAATTTATTTTTAACCACATGATTATCAATGAACTTCTTTATAATAGATAATAGAAATAGATAATAGATTTATCCTTTTTCAGGTATTTGCAATGTCATTACATGATTTAATAGAAAAATGACTAATGAAAAAATCCAATGTCCCTTCCTGAGTAGGGCAAAATCGTTTTTTGTTTTTATTTAGTCTTATTTTCCTATTTCATATGTAAATTACTTTTGAAAAAGCTGTTCAAAATATATTTGTTAAATTTATTGGAACATGACATTTTGCTCCTAGCCTCGCAATTCTTATTCAGTAAGCAATAATTAATTTTTATAATTATATATTTTCATTTATAACTAAATTATGAGAAGCTAATACATAGGAGTAAATAAAATTGCAGCTTTTTAACATACTCCAAAATAAAAGATATTCAAACTATAACATAGATCTTTTCAGTTATACCAAATGGCTTTTTCTACGATCGGATTGTTCTTGAAATGCGGCTAATAGTGATATAACTTCAAACTATAACATAGATACATGAAAACTAGCCGATATAAACAACAAAATACATTAATGCTGGTGCTCTATCAAGATGAAAAACTATTAAAAGTAATCAGTCCATTACTTTCAACAATGAAGTTGTTACATCTTTATACATGAGGGAAAAGAAAAATGATTCTAACTACTACACAGATTCTAACTGACTATCTATTATAAAATTACAATAATACCCTTATAGTTTATCTCCAATATTCCCCCCTCAAGATGGAAGGGAAGAATAGATGTTCTTCAATCCCATCTTGACCATGAAAGGTAACAACTTGGAAGCAGGTAAAGGCTTGGTAAACATGTCAGCAAATTGCATTGCTGATCGAATTGGTAACAATTTGATAGTTTTATTCACTACTTTTTCCCACACGAAGTGACAATCAACTTCAATATGTTTCGTACGCTCGTGAAAGGTTGGATTTGTTGCAATCTGAACAGTTGCATCATTATCACAGAAAAGAAGAGCTGAATCTTTAATTTTGACATCAAAATCTTGTAACAATTGCTTCAGCCAAACTAATTCAGATGTGGTCATTGCCATAGCACGATATTCTGCTTCAGCAAAAGATCTGGAAACAGTGGATTGCTTCTTTGACTTCCACGAAATCAATGAGTTGCCAAGAAAAATGCAGAACCCTATGATTGACCTTCTCGAATCCTTGCATTTTGCCCAATCAGAATCACAAAATCCTTTCAATTGAAGTTTGGATGTAGATGGGAAGAAAATGCCTTGACCAGGAGACATTTTTAAGTACTTCAACAAATGACAAGCAGCATTGTAGTGTTCGATGGTTGGTTTTGAAATGTATTGGATAACTGTTGAACTGCATAGGATATGTCAGGTATGGTGATATTGAGATATAATAAACGACCAATTAATCTTCGATATTGAGAAGGATCTTTATAAACTCTTGACCCTTTGAAGACAATTGTGATCTAGGCTCCATAGGGGTATTTTTGGTTTTTGCAGCTAATAATCTGGCATCCTTAATCAATTGTAATGTGTAATTACGTTGAGAAACCATTATACCTTCCTTTGACCTAGCAAATTCTAATCCAAGGAAATATCCCAAACTTCCTAAATCTTTGAGTTTGAACTCTTGTCTTAGCTTTTCTTTTATGAGATTTATACCAGATTGAGATGAACCTGTAATGATAATATCATCAACATACACCAATAAAGCAACCTAGTCATCTCCTTTACCCTTATGAAACAAAGAGTAATCAGACTTTGATTGAACAAAACCAGAACTGAGCATAAATTGAGAAAATCTTTCAAACCGTTGTCTAGAAGCTTGTTTAAGACCATATATTGATTTGTTCAATTTGCATACTAATCTTGATGAACGTTTCTGTTCTTGATTGTTAACATGAAGACCAGGTGGAAGATCCATGAATACTTCCTCATGTAATTCACCATTGAGGAAAGCATTGTTGACATCTAATTGAACCATGTTCCACTTTTTAATGGCTGCAATAGCTAAAAGCATCTTAACAGTTACTAGCTTCGACACTGGAGAATAAGTTTCAAAATAATCAATTCATTCTTTTTGGTTAAAACCTTTGGCCACCAATCTTGCCTTATATCTTCAATCTTCCCATCACTACCATGTTTGATCTTATATACCCGCCTGCAACCCACAGTATTCTTGTTTGCTGGTAATGGAACATTGTTCCATGTGTGATTAGCTTTCATTGCCTCTAACTCAGAATACATGGCATTACACCATTCTGGATATTTGGATGCTTGATTATAATGTTTGGGTTTAAATGTAGCAGAAATAGACATAGCAAAAACACGATGTCTGGTTGAAAGTTTTTCATAAGAAAGAACTTTACGTAACGAATGTGCGTTATTAGAATTGGTAACAGCATTACAATGAAAATCTCTAAAATAAGAAGGAGGTTGATGTATACGAGTAGACCTCCTTAAAACATTATCTTGAGATACATTTGATGGATCATCATGTACAGGAATTGAAGTGTCAACTTGTGGAACTAAATTGTCAACAATGTCATTATCAGCAAAGGGGTATGGAAGGGCAATTTTGTCAAAAACATCTTGACATGAGTTTTTAGAGTAATTTTGAAAGGGAAAGATATTCTCATGAAAAACAAAATCTCTTGAATAAAAAATCTTCTTTATATTGAAATCAAGAAATTTATAAGCCTTCATATTTGGAGGATACCCAAGAAAAACACACATCTTTGCTCTTGGTTCAAATTTGAGACGATTAGTTGTTAATGTTGAAGCAAATGCTAAACAGCCAAAGGTTCTAAGAGAAGAGTATTCGGGATTGAAACCATGTAATCTGAGATATGGTGAATCATTATGAAGAATCTTAGAAGGAATTCTGTTGATGAGATATGCAGCTGTAAGAACAGATTCGCCCTAAAAATTAATTGGAAGATGTGACTGGAACATTAAAGACCTTGCAACATTTAATAGATGTTGATGCTTCCTTTCAACTACAGAATTTTGTTGAGATCTTGCAACACATGATTTTTGATGTTCAATCCCTTTTTCAACCGTTGAAAAAATTCTGGAACTCCAACTCTTTGGCATTATCAGATCTAAAAACCTTTATCTTTTTGTTGAATTGAGTTAAAATGAATGGATAGAACTTTGGGATTATTTCTTGAATGTCTGACTTTTGTTTTAAAAGAAATATCCATGTATTTCTGCTGTGATCATCAACCAAAGTTGCAAAATATGTAACATCCGGATATCCAGGGACATTATCGTGTATGTTAATCTTGAGATTTAAGGAGGGACTCGATGAGTTGAGGGACCAACTCGTCGAGTCGAGTCGAGTTAATCGCGTGAATTTAATGAATAGACTCGACGAGTCAGAGGAGGGACTCGCCGAGTAGGTGCTGGGCAGAGAAACCCTAATTTCCCGAGTTTGAGACCTATTTAAAGGAACTTATAGCCTCATTTGCGGCTACCCTTCCTTGAGAGCAAACCCTAAACATGTATAGAGAGCCATGAGAGTCTTAGAAGCTAAAACTTGGAGTAAACTAGTTCATCTCTTGAGGAGAAGAGGAGATCACCCATCAAGGGAGCTAGAGAATCAGTGGATCTGGTGTAACTTCGTGCAAGGGCTTGAGTAAGAGGTAAAAGCTTGCACCTTTCTTGTTGTTTTGCTTAGATCTTGTAGATATGGAAGATTAGGGTTTCTTCCACCATTGTTGGGACTTTGTATGCATAAGGTCTCTCGTGAGGCCTAGACTTCAGATCTGGACCTTGTGAGGTCCAGAGAGTCCAAAGATTATAGCTTTAGTTAACCATAGAAGAGTTATTGTGGTTAATCATCCTCGTTAGAGTTATATTGGCATTATGAGCTTTATATGCCATGTTTAAACGTAAAGCTTGCAGCTTTACGTGACATTCGACCCTCAGGATGGTAGATCTAGTGTTTGGGGTGATGGATCTGCCTTAAATCGTCTGAATGAACATTTGGTCTGAATGAACTCGCCGAGTCGATGAGCCGACTCGACGAGTTGGTTAGGGTTTGTCCCGAGGAACCGAATCAGGCGATAGCTCGACGAGTTGGGGGTCAACTCGACGAGCTGAGCTGGACTGGCACGAGATTTCTGAGGAAAGTAAGTGGACTCGACGAGTCGCAAGGGTGCACTCGGCGAGTCGGGTCAAACATGGACTGTTGACTCGAGTTTGACTTCTGTTGACTTTGGGGCTTGGATCAACATAAGTAGTAGAGACCATGGAGGGGTAAAATGGTCTTTTATCCACTTCAAAGAGTTAAAGAGAGGAAGAATAGCCTTCGGTCATTAGAGTTGTGATTAGAGTATCACTTAGAGATATTCATCCCTTGTGTCAGGTGGAGGCTAGTTCGAGATTTGAGAGCGGGGTCTTTACTTGCTGCTGGTCAGGTGAGTCTTCTCACTATACTTTACCTTGAGTGGTAATTAGAGTTATGTGACAGAGTATCTTGTATGCTATGTATGTGATGTGTTGCACTGCATTATTTCTATGTGATTTATGCTGTGTGTATTCCAGAGTTTACAGAGTTAGGACCGGAAGGTCCACAAAGTTAGGACCAGGGGTCCACAGAGTTAGGACCAGACGGTCCACAGAGTTAGGGCCAGTAGGCCCACAGAGTTATAGCCTCGAGTGGCTAATATATGTTATACGTGGTATTTTGGGGAACTCACTAAGCTTTATGCTTACAGTGTTATGTGTTATGTGTTTTAGGTTTTCTCAGGATCGCGGGACGGCACCGACTTGATTGTACACACCAGAGAAAGAGTTGCATTTTGAGGATCCTGGATTATTAATGGAGTTGTGTTTGTATTTTGAATAAACAAGATTTCTATACAATATGTTATGAAAAGTATGCGATTTTGAAATGAAAAATCTATTTGAAAAATTACGGTGTTACAAGTTGGTATCAGAGCCTTGGTTTGAGGGATTCGGATGCACCTTCGGGCGTATCTGAACTCAAACTGAGGATTTGAGGAAATTGTTCATAAAAGAAACAATTTTTCTAAAAAGAGTAAAAGATTTTTGAGAAAATCAGAACAGAGCAGTGTGTACGATTAGCCAGCGCCCAAACGGTGATTTCCCAAAATACCCTTACATTATGTGTTATGAGATACTATGTGATATGCTATGCATGCTAGAGATAGGCTAGGTATTTCATATTTAGGACTAGAGTGGCCTGATTTGTGATGCCTTAGCCTAGGAGTTGCTGTTATATGTGATGTGCCTCGGGTACGTGCTGAGTATGAGTATCCAGCAGGAATCCTTTTAAAGAGGGATCTGAGTAGAGGAGTAATCTAGGAGAGATACCTAGATGAGCATATGAGGAGCCTACGGAGAGAGTAGTCAGATGCCCGCATGGGGTAAAGTTGCTTGAGTTCGGTGATATCTTTTGAGTATGAGGAGAGCAAGTGGGTAATAACCTAGAGTGGTTTTACATGTTGGTAGAGGTTATTCGATGCCCGAATGCTGCTTGCTTTGTGCTTTGTGGAACTCTTGATGGTGGGAGTCACCTACTAAGTGAATATGGCGATATTCAGGAGGTAGGTGGCTGGTATCATAAGGAGTTCTTCAGCAGCTGATGGCGGAGAAGTGTGAGAACCTAGGAAGAGCCTAGGAAAGGGTGACCCTAGTCAGATGAGTACGTTGACAGAGTAGAGCATTTCGCAGAGGAGCGAACACACGTGACAGGATTGGTGATCGAGAAGGTTGAGCAGCTACTTAGGAACTCAGGGATGGTCCGTGCAGAAAGTATGAGTAGATGTGGCAGGTAGTATGGGCCCGTACTACTGAAAGCAGAGGACCCATACTCGATACAGGGAACATTCCGGAGGATCTAAGTAGCAGATCGAGAGGTGATTTCATGGTTCGAGTACCATGATTTGTAGCAGATCGAGAGGTGATGTCATGGTTCGAGTACCATGATTTGTAGCAGATCGAGAGGTGATGTCATGGTTCGAGTACCATGATTTGTAGCAGATCGAGAGGTGATGTCATGGTTCGAATACCATGATTCGTAGCGGATTAAGAAGAGATAACATGGTTCGGGTACCATGATTCATAGCAGATCGAGAGGTGGCCACATGGTTCGAGTACCATGACCCGTGGCAGTTAGTGTTATTGGTTCTACCAGTTATTCCGTGGTGATTGGTTAGACTGAGATCAGAGGTGAAAGAGTATGGGGCTAGAGGGCCATGAGGAACGAGTTTTAGTGAAGCATCCCTTAAAAGGGAAATCGAGTTAGCTCCGAGGGATTGTTGGTGAAATGCCAATTGGAGTCGCAAGACTCAAGAATAAGTAGAGATGGCGGTTATGGAGGATTCCGGCATGAGTTGAGCAATCAGCCAATGGTGGAGATGTCATTTCTGTGACCTGAGCGGTGTTATTTCTGTTCCTGTGAGAAACAGGAGGGGTATTAAGATTTTCGGTTTCCAAGGTTGGGGGTGAGCCCTGTGGGGTAGCTTTGGTTACGATCTTTCATCAGAGTATTTGGGCAGTATGTCTGCCGAGAGGTAATGTTAGAGCATGAGTAGGTTATCAGCGGAGACTGAGATGATTAAGGACAAGGATACACCCTATTTGAGCATAGTAGGGCATGTATTAGCTGCAGCAGCAGACGATCAAGAAGAGGATATTGGAGCGGTGGCTCTTATTATCTATGATGAGTATCGAGTGTGGTAATGAGGACTCCACTCTTATTACAACCCACATGATGGAACGTGGTTGAAGAGTCAAGGATGAGGAAAATGTTAGTTCGTTATTTCAGACTGAGAGTCAGGGTTGCGACTGGACAGTTGAGATGTCCGGTAGTGGGACGGTATGAGATTCCGAATGACTAGAGGAAGTCATGATGAGAAGTTTCTGAGGATTTCATCGGAGATTCGGGGTATTTGGAATTGCTCGACCTCCATCGGGGGGATTATCAAGCATTGCGTATCACCTTCCAAGAGTAGGTGCGATGTTATTGGTAAAAACAGTATGTGTGCTAGATGGTTGGCGAACCAATTGGTGATGGTTCGAACCCTGAGTGGGGGAGGACCGGGTACTTTTGAGGAGATCAGAGATTTGTTCAAGAACGGTTAGAGAACTGGATAAAGAGGCCTGCGGTGCGGATTCTTGAGACCAGGGTTATTGGTGGTCAAGGAGAGGTGCAGAGTGAGATAGTGCATGTGGTACGTGTTTAAGAAAGGATGAGTGTCTCTACGGCAAGTGGCCGTTGGTCGGAGACCTTATGATGGTTAGGAATCCTTCAAGGTTAAATGGTGAATTCGAGGTGGTTGGCTTGTGAGGGTAGTTCGGCAGTTTGAGAATTCCTGGATCAGAGTATGGGCTATTATATGCAGTATGGGAAAGGAAGAAGTTGTTTGGGCAACCAACTTTAGGGTCGTTAAGAGTATTCTTGCATGAGTTTTGAGCAATAGAGGAGGAAGTTTCGGATTGTCATCTTCGTGTTCTGAGTCGTTGGCAATTTCTCCGTGTTTTAAATTGGGAGATGGAGTATTCAGGGGTTACAAGTGGCACGAGAGAAAGACCGGTTGCGAGGTTCCGAGGAAGCAATACGGTATCTGAGTATGATGCCATGAGTATAAGATTAGTGGTAGAGCCAAGACACTGCGAGGCGTTGTGATGATATTCCGGGGTATCCGAGTTTAATGTCCAAAAATCTCGGATTATTTTGAGTTTGAGTTTGAGAAGACGAGTGGTGTATCGAGTGTCTATGGTTCCGGTGGGGACCCTTCAGATAATTGACATCAAATGGATTTATTGAGAATGTGAATTGCAGCGAGAAAAAGAGGTTTTGTCACGACGGTGGTCGTCCGAAGTAGTGATGCTTAGCCCGGATGGGTGTGTGTGTACCTATCTATGCTAGGTCGCAGAGCATGAGTTAATGATCGCAGTATGGTGTCAACCTGAGGATGAGATTGTGAAGTGGTAAGAATAAGTGCGGTAAGACTGCAGGGAGCTACAGTTTCAATGAGTCAGTGCAGAGGGTGTGGTGATGCTACGGGGAGCCGTAGTACTCACCAGTCAGCGAGAGGGTGTTGTGATACTGCGGGGAGCCGTAGTACTCACCAGTCAGCGAGAGGGTGTTGTGATACTGCGGGGAGCCGTAGTACTCACCAGTCAGCGAGAGGGTGTTGTGATACTGCGGGGAGCCGTAGTACTCACCAGTCAGCGAGAGGGTGTTGTGATACTGCAGGGAGCCATAGTACTCACCAGTCAGCGAGAGGGTGTTGTGATACTGCGGGGAGCCGTAGTACTCACCAGTCAGCGAGAGGGTGTTGTGATACTGCGGGGAGCCGTAGTACTCACCAGTCAGCGAGAGGGTGTTGTGATACTGCGGGGAGCCGTAGTACTCACCAGTCAGCGAGAGGGTGTTGTGATACTGCGGGGAGCCGTAGTACTCACTAGTCAGCGATAGGGTGTTGTGATACTGTGGGGAGTCGTAGTAACCACTAGTCAGTAAGACGACGTCACGGTGCGGCAGGGAGCCGCGTTATTTGTTGACCAGAGCATGACGTAGGAGAGTTCTTAGGCTTGAGTAGCCTTATTTGGGTTGAGTATTTGGGAGCCTGAGGGCCAGATCAGGAAAGAGACGGAGGTCTCTATGTTTGTGGAGAAACGTTATACTCTGAATTGAGTTGTGGTTGTCGCAACCCAAGGGAATTGGAGATGCGGTTTACGCATGAGTTACGGGTCAGGAGTCATGAGTTGAGTGGTTCGTTGGGACGAGCGGTTTCAATTCTGTGCCGGATCAGACTCTTGAGTTGAGTTCGATTCTAGTGGTGTATTGAGTAGACGGAATGAAATTCCAGATTCAGAGATGCACATCATTTGGAAGGGGTATTGTTCCATCTGGTGTCTTAAACCGGAGTGGGTCAATTCGTTGGTATGAGAAAACCGCGAAACACATGGAACTAATGAGTAGTAGACGGCAGAGGTCGAGAGCGAGTCGAATTTCGTACTCGCTTGAGGTGAAGCGAACTTCGTGACTCGTGTGTCACACAGAGCCGAGATAGTTGCATTGATAAGGAAGTCAATGAGGCGTGTAGGTACACGCAATGGGTAACCTTTGGAGGTTCACTTGCTGGGTCGGGAGATGACCTGGCACTCAGTCTTGAAAGGGATATTGAGAAGGGAGCTGAGGTTTATGCTTGTCAGATGTCGGAGGACGCTTCTGAACAAGCATAGTCATTGTTCGTGTCTGAGGACAGGGTGTTGAGGGTTCGTTGTTCAGAGGGGTTGTGATTGCAGCACGGTGGATGAGTCCCTGGTGTGATGTGATCCTTCCATTCCTTGGTATATGATCTGGATTGTTTATCATGTCTGGGACGAGTGATCGGTAGCCAGTTTTGGGCATGGACTTGTTTTATCGGTTCCCACTAGAGAATCAGAGGGGCAGTGAGCTATCGGGGTTTGTTATTCGAGGAGCGAATAACATGGTGACATCTGGAGAGGGCGGTCTGGCTGTGTGTCAGGCTACTAGAGTTCCAGATTCTTGAGAGTCAGAAGGGGTAGCATAGTGGCAGATGGGTCTGTCCTTTTTCCAGGGAGGAATTCCTGTTGGATTCAGGTGTCCAGAGAGGAAGAAAATGGTGTGGTATGAGACCCTTTCGATGGTGCTGTTTTGTTAATGAATTGGATCTATATGTGGTGGAGGAGCGATTTCGAGGGCGAAATCTAATTCAAGTGGGGGAGAATTGTAACATCCGGATTTCCAGGGACATTATCGTGTATGTTAATCTTGAGATTTAAGGAGGGACTCGACGAGTTGAGGGACCAACTCGCCGAGTCGAGTCGAGTTAATCGCGTGAATTTAATGAATGGACTCGACGAGTCAGAGGAGGGACTCGTCGAGTAGGTGATGGGCAGAGAAACCCTAATTTCCCGAGTTTGAGACTTATTTAAAGGAACTTATAGCCTCATTTGCGGCTATCCTTCCTTGAGAGCAAACCCTAAACATGTATAGAGAGCCATGAGAGTCTTAGAAGCTAAAACTTGGAGTAAACTAGTGCATCTCTTGAGGAGAAGAGGAGATCACCCATCAAGGGAGCTAGAGAATCAGTGGATCTGGTGTAACTTCGTGCAAGGGCTTGAGTAAGAGGTAAAAGCTTGCACCTTTCTTGTTGTTTTGCTTAGATCTTGTAGATATGGAAGATTAGGGTTTCTTCCACCATTGTTGGGACTTTGTATGCATAAGGTCTCTCGTGAGGCCTAGACTTCAGATCTGGACCTTGTGAGGTCCAGAGAGTCCAAAGATTATAGCTTTAGTTAACCATAGAAGAGTTATTGTGGTTAATCATCCTTGTTAGAGTTATATTGGCATTATGAGCTTTATATGCCATGTTTAAACGTAAAGCTTGCAGCTTTACGTGACATTCAACCCTCAGGATGGTAGATCTAGTGTTTGGGGTGATGGATCTGCCTTAAATCGTCTGAATGAACATTTGGTCTGAATGAACTCGCTGAGTCGATGTGCCGACTCGACGAGTTGGTTAGGGTTTATCCCGAGGAACCGAATCAGGCGATAGCTCGACGAGTTGGGGGTCAACTCGACGAGCTGAGCTGGACTAGCACGAGATTTCTGAGGAAAGTAAGTGGATTCGACGAGTCGCAAGGGTGCACTCGGCGAGTCGGGTCAAACATGGACTGTTGACTCGAGTTTGACTTCTGTTGACTTTGGGGCTTGGATCAACATAAGTAGTAGAGACCATGGAGGGGTAAAATGGTCTTTTATCCACTTCTAAGAGTTAAAGAGAGGAAGAATAGCCTTCGGTCATTAGAGTTGTGATTAGAGTATCACTTAGAGATATTCATCCCTTGTGTTAGGTGGAGGCTAGTTCGAGATTCGAGAGCGGGGTCTTTACTTGCTGCTGGTCAGGTGAATCTTCTCACTATACGTTACCTTGAGTGGTAATTAGAGTTATGTGACAGAGTATCTTGTATGTTATGTATGTGATGTGTTGCACTGCATTATTTCTATGTGATTTATGCTGTGTGTATTCCAGAGTTTACAGAGTTAGGACCGGAAGGTCCACAGAGTTAGGACCAGGGGTCCACAGAGTTAGGACCAGACGGTCCATAGAGTTAGGGCCAGTAGGCCCACAGAGTTATAGCCTCGAGTAGCTAATATGTGTTATACGTGGTATTTTGGGGAACTCGCTAAGCTTTATGCTTACAGTGTTATGTGTTATGTGTTTCAGGTAGCTTTATGCTTACAGTGTTATGTGTTATGTGTTTCAGGTTTTCTCAGGATCGCGGGACGGCACCGACTTGATTGTACATACCAGAGAAAGAGTTGCATTTTGAGGATCCTGGATTATTAATGGAGTTGTGTTTGTATTTTGAATAAACGAGATTTCTATACAATATGTTATGAAAAGTATGCGATTTTGAAATGAAAAATCTGTTTGAAAAATTACGGTGTTACAAAATATCTATGTCCAGTGTGTGTAACATTTTGATAAGGCCCCCATATATCACAATGAACTAAGGAAAAATTCTCATCACAAATGTGATTCATGGAATTAAAAGGAAGTTGTTTCTGTTTAGCCAAGGGGCAAATTGGACAATAATTGTCATTTTAATTAGTAGAAACAGAAACATTCAAAAGTTCTTTAATAGGAATCAAATATTTATTGGATGGATGACCTAATCGTTTATGTCATACTTGTAAAGAAACATTACTAATCCTTGATGTAGTAAACTGAGATTCTTCCTTCTTGACTCCACAATTTCCCATGACATATAATCCTTCATCGATTTCAGCCTTGCCAATCATCTTCATTTCCTTGATATTCTGAATCATTGCATGATTACAAGTGAAATATACTATAAATCTTTGTGTTCTAGTAAGTGCACTGATTGATATAAGGTGCATATCAAAATCAGGAACATACAACACATTTTGAAGAGTGATTATAGGATCTAACTTCACATCACCAACAAGATGAACAGGTAAAGTAACTTTGTTCGGAAGAGTTATTGTATGTCTATACACCTTCCTTTTGTTGTGAAAAAGAGTTATATCATGGCACACATGTTGAGAAGCCCCTGAATCAAGAATCCACAAAGAGAATTTGGAACCATGTATAATTGAGAGAGAATAATGTTTACTTGTAGTGGTCTCTTCATTAGGATTAACAGAATTCATGTGAGAAGATAGAGCATACATGATTTGTTGACATTGCTCTTGAGAAAATCCTTTGAACATGTTGTTAAGACCATCATTAATGGAGGAAGAATTGTTGTTATTTGATGATTGATCATTGGTGATAGCAGCAGCTGTGAAATTAGACTTTGATTTTGGTTTATATCCTGGGGGATAACCATGAATCTTATAACACTTGTCAATAGTATGCTCCTGAAACTTGCAATGAGTACAATATGGCATTTCTTGCTTGAAGATCTGGTAACATTGTTGTTATTCTTACGAGTTGAACTTAAACTTTGATTAGTTCTAGCAAGGAAGGCCACACTTTGTTGAGATTCATTGATAATGGATTTTTTATTTTCTTCTCGAGCAACCAACGAGAAAACACGATTAATGGAGGGAAGAGGATCCATAAGGAGGATCTGACCTCTAGTTTGAGAAAAAGAGTCATTCAATCCCATTAATAAATTCATGATGTACTCTGTTTGAAAATACTTCTCGATCTCTTGAACTCCATTACAATCACATTTGTTACAAGTACATTGAGGCCTGAAATTGACCAATTCTTCAGTAAGAGACTTCAATTTAGTAAAGCAAACACCAATTGAGTCTTGATTTTGATTCAAATTGACGATCTCTCTCCTGATTTGAAAAATTCTCGGACCATTACTCTGTTGGAAGCGTTCCTGTAAATCCTTCCAGATATCGTGAGCATTTTCAGTGAACATGATACTTGTAGATATCTCTTTGGATACAGAATTCAAGATCCAAGATATAACAAGTTTGTTGTTCCTTATCCAAGCACTGTAATTAGGATCACCATTGTTGGGCTTCGGAAGAGTTCCATCAATGAATCCAGTTTTGTTTTTTACAGGTAATGCTATTTGCATAGCCTGACTCCATGAATTGTAATTATCACCGGTTAAAAGTTGTGATACAAGAATGAATCCAGGGCTCTCAGAATGCTGTAAGTAGTATGGATGCATCCGATCATCAATCGGAGCAATTGGATGAGAATTAGATGTTGAAGACATGATTTCAGATCAAGATGAAATGAATCGATAGATACAAATTCACAAGAACAATTTGTGAATCGAGAAATCAAAGAAATATAATTCACAAGAACAATTTGTGAATTGAGAATTCAAGGAAATAGAATCAACGAAGACGACCTTACAAAATAAGAATGAATGATTGATTCAGATCAAGGAACAAATGAATTGAAAGCGGAAATTTGAGCGTTTCTATGCTCTGATACCATGTTACATCTTTATACATGAGGGAAAAGAAAAACGATTCTAACTACTAAACAGATTCTAACTGGCTATCTATTATAAAATTACAATAATACCCTTATAGTTTATCTCCAATAAAAACCTCAAAGTTCAATTTCAAATTTACAAATATTAAGACGATTGTTCAACTAAAAAAAGAAAAACAAAAGTTGATAATTTGGTTTGTTCAATAAAAGAGAAAGAAGAGTTGATAATGTGCCTTGGTAACCCATCTTCAATACTTTTTTTTACAATGGGTTAATTGGTTGTTAAATGCTTTATAATATGGTATGTATAATCTAAATGTTTTATATATACGATCTTATAAAACACAAATATTATAAACATCTTTTCAATTATAAAATCATATTTTTTTGTCTTCCCACCTATGTGGGACAAACCAAAACCCATTTTAAGTTGATAAAGACCACATTCAACCTATTTTTTTGAAAGTATGGTATAAATGATTTATTAGGAATGACATCTTGAACAATGCACAACTATAAAAATTGTTAACACGATGTTGATATATTATAACCCAAATCAATCTATTTATAAGTAATTGGATCTCGATTCTCACTTGTTTCCAGTTAAATAACACACCTTACATTAAGTTTTAAGAACAATAAGTTATTTGATTCTCTTTATTTTGTTTTCCTGCATAAGCCTAAAAGTCAAACAGAAGAAGCTGTTTCACATTCATGGGAATCATATATTGTTGCAATCCATTGTACAAAATGTTTGAAAATATGCTTGAAATTCTGTTGGATGATAAAGATCCCAAAACAGATGGCTCCTCATGTTCGAGCAATAGCTAGATGTAGATCACATTATCAACATACATATTATATTTACACTTTTTAAGATATTTGCAATGCCATTATATGATATATAATAGATATGTGCATGCCATATGGCACATCGGCATATAGGTTCCCAATCCCACAATAAGCTTCTTTTATCTCTATAAAACTTCAAATTCAACCATTTTAGTTTCTTTATTTTGCAAAAATAATTATCGTGGTTTGAGAAAAAATTAGAGGTGCAAACTGCCAACACCCAAAAAGACTGTTATGGTCAAAGTAGTCCAAGAAAGCCCATTATCCAATTCGATCCAATCAAAAATAGTTATCTTCCGAATTATTTTGACATTGTATTTATAAGATTATTTGGTAAAGTGAACAGTAAGCGGGGATAGCTCAGTTGGGAGAGCGTCAGACTGAAGATCTGAAGGTCAGGTGTTCGATCCACCTTCACCGCATTTTATTTACTTTTTATTGTATATTTTGATTATTGTTGGTGTTGCCTTGCCGATCATTATATTGGCGATGTTTGTAAATGCCATCTTTTTCGTTGCCAGTGAAAAATAGCATTTATCTTAATGAGGGAGGATATAATTTAGTTTCGATTATTAATTAAATAATATGTAGTGTAAATGAATTATAAGTATCTTTGAAATGATAAAATGATTTGATGTTTTCTAAACTAATGCTTTTTAAACAATTAAATGAGCAAAGTTTAGTTCTATTAATGAATTTATTTTCAAGTTAAACAACATATGGTACATCAGATTTCAGTAAATACATTTTCCTTCGCAATAGAGCTGATGGTTTCCTTAAAGACAGAATATTAACCTATATATTATACTTATCCTCTTTCAGGTATTTGCAATGCCATTATATAATTTATAATAGAAAGATAACTAATGAAAAAGATCCAATTATTTTCTTTTCTTTCGATCTTATTTTCTGGTTTCAATTATAAGTAACTTTGAAAACGTTGTACTAAATATTTGTTAAATTTAATGGAACATGACGTTTTACTTCTAGCCTCCCAATTCTTATTTAGTAATAGTATGCAATAATTAATTTTTAGCATTCTATATTTTCATTTATAACTAAATAATGATAAACTAATTATACATAGGAGTAAATAAACTTTGCAGCTTCTAAACATACTCCAGAAACCAAAGAAATTCAACTATAACATAGATCTTTTCATTTGTACTCAATGGGTTTTTCTGGTAACCTATCAAAAAAAAGCTCAAAGTTATACTCCAAATTTACAAATATTAAGACAATTAGATGCCGGTATGTTTAATTTAAAAAAAAAAAAAAAATTGATAATTTGGTTTGTTCAATTAAATAAAAAAAAGAAAGAAGAGTCGATAATGTGATGTCTTGTGATAACCTATCTTCAAATATCTTTTTGACAACTGCCGTAAATGAAAAACCTCAAAAACAGTTGATAATGAAATTTACATGTCCATTTTGCAGCATAAGCCAATGCATTAGTTTTATGAAATTTATAAGCAAAACACATGCTATACAAGCTTAATTTCTGATGTAACTAACTACCTCAAATAATTGCCACATATGACCCTGAACCATTTACCGAATACCTCTTTGTTTATGAAATGCCTCATCAGCAAAACCTAAAACGCAAAAAAAAATCCAAAAAAAAAAAACAAAACCTAAAAAAACAAAGTCAAACACTAGATCAAGTAAAACATGTTTAAGATCCATCCCAAAAAGAACATGTAGATCCACACCCAAATGGGTTCATCGGTTGTTCATTAATCATTGAATAACGATATTGATTGGTATGCACATTAAATTTCTACTCTATGTTTTGTAATTGGGATTACTTAAAAATAAATATTTTTGGAATAAATGCTTTATAATATACTATATATATAACATTAACTATATAAATTATAAGCATTTTTTTGCTTATAAACTCGCATTCTTTTCTATTTCCACCTATGTGGGACAAACTAAAACTCATTTTGAGTTAATAAAGACACACACATATTTTCTTAAAAGTTAAAAGTATAGAATAAATGATTTATTAGGGATGGCATCTTGAGCAATGCAGGTGTAACGCTTGTTTAACCTGATGATGATATATTATAACCCAATTCGATCTATTTATAAGTAAATTGGTCGAACTTCTCACTTGTTTCCGGTTAAATAACCCACCTTATATTAAATTTTAAGAACAAGTTATTTGATTCTTTTTATTTTGTTTACCTAAATGAGCCTATAAGTCAAACAGCAAGAAGCTGCTTCACATTCAAGGGAATCATATATTGTTGTGATCCATTGTACAAAATGTTTGAAAATATGCTGTTGCTTCTGTTGGATGATAAATATCTCAAAACACATGGTTCCTCCTGTCAACGTACATATTATATTTATTCAATTATCCTTTTTCAAGTACTTGCAACGCCATTATATTATTCGATATAAAATATCTAAAATGGCAAGACCTAGATATCATAACGCATGGTACATTCGCATCCCGAGCCCACAACAAACATCTTGTCTCTATAAACTCTTAAATCAACACACTGTATTATCATCATCATCATCATCATTTCTTTCTTTTGCAAAAATAGTTATTGCAGTTTGTAATACTAGAGGTGCAGACAACCGACAGTCCCACACCCAAAACGTCTTTTATGGTCAAAGTCAGTACCAGCTTGGTCCGATCCAAAGGCATGAAGAATAGGACTCACGAGTCACGGACTCGACCTTTCCATGGTCTATGCTCTACTCGGTAAGATCCCGCAAAAATTATTAATGAAAAAAAAATAATAACCTTAGAATGAGGAAAAGAAAAAAAAACTGGCCAAACCATTCTTGTCCAAAAAGTTTCTAGCTTGTTTCCAACTTCTTTGGTGACCATCTTGGTTACTTCCGTGGGTTTCATTTTGCTCCTAGCCTCCCAATACTTATTTATACACATGAACAAACAGGTTTTTTTTTCCAAACCGGTTCCGTTCAAATCAAACAAGTGAACACCAAGACTAAACTGGTTCTGTCTAAACCGTTCTTCATTAAAAAGATATGAACCTTTGCAAACCGGTTCAATTCGTCGCAGACCGGTTCCTCAAACCGGCTCCGAAAAAAACCTGGAGTATTAGGCTTTTTTTCATTTGGCTTTTGTTTTTAGTTAGTTTGGATACTAGATACATTGGGCTAATTATATATATATATATATATATATATATATATATATATATATATATATATAAAGTTCAATAGAGAACCATAATTATTGGCTCTCCAAGAAACCAAATTTTTTTTTTAAGTTGTAGAGCTTATTCTTTATCGAAAAAAAAAACTAAAAATATCTAAATTCATAACTTAACATTGTGAATGTTAAATATATTTTTCGGATTCACCGTGTGAATCTAGATTCACATTGTGAATTTGATGAAAAAAATAAATTTTTTTTATTGAATTTGATATCATTGGAAAAATGATAAAAAGTTATGAATTTCTGTATTTTTAGTTTTTTTTTTGATAAAAAATAAGTTCTAAAAGTTGAAAAAAAGATTGGTTCCTTTGTTAATTATGGTTCTCTATTGAACCTCACCCTATATATATATATATATATATATATATATATATATATATATATATATATATATATATATATATATATATATATATATAATTGAAAGGCTAAAGCATTAGACACATTTTTGGAGCAATTTCCATGATTTTTTTGGTTATAAAAACATAAACCATCGTCGTCGTCGTAGTCACTGTCATCATAGTCGTTGTAATTGTTGTTTGGATTTACTATTTATCCGCCATGTCGTTATGTAATGCGCTTTTAAACTCGAGCTCTTGTATGGTGAATGGTATTGATAATCCCATCATTATTTTTTCCTCATGTACTTGTTGTTCAACATTCAACGATTTGCCCTCGAGTAGCAACATTTCTTTTATCATTTCACGTCGTCTAGGTAGCATTCCAAGAAAATGCACACTTCTACCGACAAAAGGAGTGAGTTTTGTTCTTCTTGGGGAAAATAAACACTTTTACCGACAAAAGGAGTGAGTTTTGTTCTTCTTTGTGATATAACCCTGCCACTAAAAAGAATAAAGTTGATTCTGAAGATAATGTAGACACTTAGGAGCTTAGTAGATCACATGTCATGGCGGCTAGAACCGAAAATTGGGTTTACTTGTCTTTCCAGCAAGCCTTTTAATATCCAAATTCTCAAACACTTGCACACTTATATGTGCCAAAAAAATTGAAACCAATATAACTTCCGAGCTCGCTACTAGGGATGTTTAGACAACTTGTTTGGTATTTTCATTCCTCAAAGTATTATAGAGTCGAAATGTTTCATTATTTTTATAAGAAGTGGATTCGGATACCTCATATTTCGCATCATGTCATGAATGTTTGTTTTTATTAAATAAACTTCAAACAAACTTTAGAAAATTTTCTTAAATTTAGAAATTTCCTTTTATGCAAAATCTTTGTCAGCGTCCAATAAATCCAAATCGTAACAAATATTTTCAAGTAGAGTCTCAACCCCCAACATTTAGAGTCGGGTTCAAAGCGGCAATACAAGTTATAATAGGAGATGTATTTTCAAAATATTTATTTAAACTTTGATTTCATCGGTTTCACCATATTAGCAAACATTACACCTCCGATTTCAAACTCGTTTATTTTTTAACACATTAAAAAGATTTGGTTTAAAACTAAATAACTAGTAGGATAATCCCCCCCCCCTCCCCCCCCCACGCGATAAAATTTTAGTTACTTTTTTAAAAACTCCAAGCATTTCCGAAACAAGTTTGATAGTATCTCAACTCAATTCTGGATAAGTTGTAACCTAATTAGGACCTGACCAAAAGGCGTTCGCAACGGCACAAAATTTCATATAATTGTGTTATTGAGCATTAGAAGAACTATAAATATTTTGTAGCATTTGTATGAAGGGAAAATGGCGCAACTGCCCATTATGTATTTCGATTTTACCATTTCAGTCTCTAAAGCTATTTTCGTGTCCCTTAACGGCAAAGTTGATGTCGACCTTGGTCACTACAATTTAATATTAAAGCTGATGTGGCTTATGATTTGAAATTTTTTTAATAATAATAATAATAAAAGAATAATCAAAATTGAGGCCCACCATCTCTCTCTCACACACACCACCAACTACGATCACCAAATCATGCTCCATATCATCCAATTCAAAGACACAGAAGAGGGTTTACCTGCCGGAAGTGAGAACCCCGATCAACCCGTTTCTGATGAGTTCTTATCCATTTTCTTCGAAGCCATGTCCATGCTTTTGGAGCCTGTAGAACAATTTATTCGTGAATCCCACCCAAATTGCATCATTGCAGACATGTTTTATCCATGGAGTACTCTGAAATGGCTGCCAAATTCAACATTCCCATAATCGTTTTCAATGGAACTGGGTTCTTTCCACTGTGTGGCAAACGCGGTGGCACTGTTTGATCATACCAAAAATGTTTCATCTGATTCGGAGCTTTTTGTCGTCCCTCATCTTCCCCATGAGATAAAGTTCACTAGAAAGCAACTGCCTCAGTTGGACTCAGACGCGTTTAAAGGTTTCATGAAGGTGTTTATTGAAGCAATAGAAGCAGAGATAAAGAACTACGAAGTGATTTTTAATAGCTTCTATGAGCTTGAGACGGAGTACGTTCACCATTAATATTATCGTGAAGTAATGAACAGGAAAGGATGGCATATAGGACCAGTTTCGTTATGTAACAAGAACACATAAGATAAATTCAAAAGAGGGAAGAAACCAGCCATTGATGAACACAATTATCTGAAATGGTTGGAACGATTGTGAAAGTAACTCGCTCTCAAGTTTACGAGATCGCTATGGGGCTTGAAGAAGCATGCAACAAAGATTTCATTTGGGTCATCAAGAACGAACACGACCGGTGACTGCCATAATTCAGGGGTAAGTTCAAGAAATGTAAGAACGGATGGAAATGGAATTAGCAATTCCTTTAGCAGCAAGGTGGTTCCTCCGACTTTGAGAGAGAGAGAGAGAGAGAGATAGATGAGTCATCGGAGAGAGAAATGGGTCTCATCGGTTATTTTTTTGTTTTTTTAAATTGTTAATAATAAAGATATATCAAAAAATGAATAAAAATGATAAAATAGTCATTTTATGTTCATCAGGACGGTGCGAGTGAGAAAAAAAACATTACATGGATGGTCCGAGTTAATTTTTGAAAATAAAAACTAAATGCACAATTTGACGCATGAACGAGAGACGAATCGTGTAATTTACTCTTTTTCTAAATTATAATTATCAAAAGTTAAAAATTATCTAAATTTTAATACCAAGTGTACCGGTTAAGTTTTTCGATTGGTAAAAATGTTTTTTATGCATATTAGTAAATTATGGATTTTTTACAACTATAATAATTAAGACTTTTCAATTTTGTAAGAAATCAGACCAAATATTTTTTTTACATATTACAATTGTTTCGGTGTTCTAAAAAACAATATTATTGTATGAATTAAATTTGGTTTATAGTTAAATATAACAAATATCTATTATTGTGTTCGATAAATATTAATAAATTACAGAAGTTATTGATATGTTATAAATAAAAACACCATAGTCGTTAAAATTATATGTATATTTAATCATATATAATAATTACCAAAAGTATGGATATGATTAGAGGGTACTTAAGTCAATTTGTTCAAATTTAACATAAAAGGTTTTTGCTAAATGTTGGTTAAAATAATTTTTGGATTTAGAGTTTTTTGTTTACCCCAAAAGCTAAAAGTTTCTTCTGTCGAATGATTTTTTTAGAGTTTTTTGTTTACCCCAAAAGCTAAAAGTTTCTTTTGTCGAATGATTTTTTTAGAGTTTTTTCTTATAAACTAGAAACTAGAAACCCCAAAAGTTACGTAGCAAATACTCCTTATAACCATTGATATGTTCAATTAAAAAAAGAGAAACAAATGTTGATAATTTGGTTTGTTCAATTAAATAAAAGAAAAATAAGAGTTGATAATGAAATTTAATATACATGTCTATTTTGCAGCATAAACCAATAAATTAGTTTTATGAAATTTATAAGTAGGGATGGCAAAAAACCTCATACCCGAACCCGAAACTCATACTTGTTTTGACTGGGGAATCCTTAAGTTGACCAGGGATGAGGACAGGGATCGAGAATCCCCGAATAAAAAAGTGGGGATGTGGATGAGGATAGGGATACCCCTAATCCCCGACCATGGATCCACCCCCGATATATATATATATATATATATATATATATATATATATATATATATATATATATATATATATATATATATATATATATATATATATATCACTGTTGTAAAAATCACGACTAGGTCCCGATTAATCCCTAGACGCTACCCAACCGATTAGATAGCGCTTAGCAATTAATCTCTGCCTACAAAATGTGTGAAGCAGTAGAAACGATGAAATTCTAATACTTTGAATAAGTTCTAACTCAATAAAAACTATTTGACAAATGATTAGTGTTGTATTAATCATATTAACCTATTTTATTATGATATTAGTAGTATTTACGGACTTTGTTATAATATTAGTCATTTAATTTTTTTAAATTCAACTAATAATCTCTGCCTACAAAATGTGTGAAGTAGTAGAAACGATGAAATTTTAACACTTTGAATAAGTTCTAATTCAATAGAAATTATTTGACAAATGATTAGTGTTGTATTAATCATATTAACCCATTTTATTATGATATTAGTGGTATTTATGGACTTTGTGATGATATTAGTCATATTTAATTTTTTAAAATTCAACGAATTAGCATTCAATGGTCTCCGATTAATCTCCGCCTAGCCGATTAATCCCTTAACCCCAGTTCACCGACTAGCTAACGTCGAACGTTTTTTACAACCTTGATATATATATATATATATATATATATATATATATATATATATATATATATATATATATATATATATATGAAAATAGAGAAATTAAATATCCTCCTACATTTCTTCCTACATATCCTCCTACTCATCTTTAATGGTGACATGTGTGACACAAGTATATTAAAATATTGTTATTTTCATTAAATGATGACACATGTCATCATTTAACATGGGTAGGAGGATATGTAGGAAAAAAATGTAGGAGAATATTTAATTTCTCATGAAAATAATACAAAACATATATTTATAGTATTAATTTACAATACACAAAATTTGATTCAAGTAACCTAACTCATTAGTAATTACTTGGTTGAAATTATACTTATTTTTTCTTTAATCTAATTTAAACTCATGTATAATTTTTTTTCTCTTTGGTTTATCTATTTTACCTCAAATATCAATCTGATAATTTTTTTATGCTTGATTTTTTATGTATGTATTTAAATTTGTTAGGAAATTTGTTTATATTTTTTATGCAATCTATGAATATTTTTTTATATTTTGTAAAATCTTTAAACTTATGCTCGTAAAATTGAAATTTATAGTTGTTCTTTACGTAAAAGTTTTCATATTAAATGAGAAAAAATCATTGATTCCCCGGTGGGATCTCCGGTCCCCGTTGGGGGTGGGGATGGAGGTTTATTTATATTCTTCATTAGGGAGGAAGATAGGGATGGGGATGAGATTGGAATGAGGATTCGAAGATAGGGATGGAGATTAGGTTCCCTGTATTCCTTGCCCCCGTTGTCATCTCTCTTTCTCTCTCTCTCTTCATATATATATATATATATATATATATATATATATATATATATATATATATATATATATATATATATATATAGAGAGAGAGAGAGAGAGAGCGAGAGAGAGAGAGAGAGAGAGTAAGGATCATTTGAGAACTAATAGTTTCGTGAGAACCCGAGAACTAAATGTGGAACGTTAGATAGAAAAACGGATGACCAAGATCATTGTGGCATTTTTGTAAATAAATAGAAACTCATAAATGCAGGGTATCTTAACTTAAAAGGGAAGGGGCATTATAGGAAACACAAATTTAATTGAAGAATATCCTAAATGACAGATCTGATAGACTGATGAAACACATCTCGTTCTCTCTCCCTCTCACTCTCACTCTCTATCATGATTTGGCGTAATCGATGCAAAGCTCGATTTGTTCCCGTATCAGCAATCTGTTGATGTTTTCTTCTTCGAAAACACACTTATTTCTTTTTTCTTTAGAAACAATCGTTTCAACAATCCGATGATCCCAGCCTATGTTCGTCAGTTTTTGTTGTGATTTGATTGGAAGAGGAAGTGGCGGTGTTGCGATGAATCCAAAATCGATCGTGAAGATCAATGTAGCTGACTATGCGACACCAAATATCGAGGTTGTTAATTACATCATAAAACGTACATTTGCGATCCACCGACAAACTACTGGTAAATCTTTTATATCTATATGAGTTTAATAAGAGTTTTGATTATGCCTTGAATTTTCAAATTAACTGCAATCGTTTATTTGTATGTATTATAATTTTGATTTTGCGATGAAGTTTTCACAAAATTTTGCTATATCTATAAGTTAGTGTAAGAAATTGAATGGCTGATTCAATATAATTTCTCCTTGATTTTAACTTATTTTAAGCTTGATTCCTTTTTTTTCATTCACTTTAGAGAGAATCAAGAATTCTTGGATGTAACAAAAGGCACCACTTAGTATAATTGGCCATTAAATTCTAGTCGGTTATTTATTACATTTTATATTTTTTAAATTTAAATCAAATCAACTATATAAACATTTTATCCAACGTTATAGGTTGTGTTTGTGTTATTTATTATGCACATGTAATAGTCTATCAGTTGTTTATTGAATTGGATTATTGAATTGGATAGTATTTCCAGATTGTAATTTATTCAATGAAATCATATACTTCGTGCACACCAACTGTTCGATAAATTGACAACTTTTCTAAATAGGTTGGAACTACAACAACTTACCAGTGGACATGATTATATTCATCCAAACAATATGTTCTGCCTTTTAGCTTCATCAATTCTTATAATCACCTGGCTCAAATGAAAACCATCTGGTAATTCCATTCCTTTCTGATTTCATTCCATTATACAAATCAAGACATAAGTTTCATCTATTATAAATCTATAATCACTACACATTATAAAAGAAAAACATGGGGTATATGATGGATCGTAATCAATACCATTAATATTTATTTTAATCATAATAACAAGTAAATAAATAATCATTAACTTTATTTTTTTTATAGGAGGTCAGGTGGTGAAAGATGCAAAAGAAAATAGTGAAGAGAATCACTGATGAATTGGTTCAGGAAATTTTAAAAGGTACCTCATGATTATATATAATTATATATATTTTGTTGATTATTTGGTGGGTTACCAAATATTTATATTTTTATATTATATTATTTGAACATTTTTTTTTCAAATGTAAATGTTATGTGGTATATTGACATGTGAATATAACATGATAAATGTAACAAACTTTCAAAAAGGAGGACATCATCAGCTTAGTACAGTGCATAAGGTGATAAATTTTACAATGACATGATATCGATTTACATGTAAGTCGCATGTGAATCACATATGAATTACATGTGATTCACATGTAAATTACATGTGATTCACATGTAAATCACATGTAATTCACATATGAATCACATGTAATTTACATGTAAATCAAAAGTGAATCACATATGAATTACATGTGATTCACATGTATATTACATTTGAATCACATGCAATTCACATATGACTTACATGTGATTCACATGTAAATTACATGTAATTCACATATAAATCACATGTAAATCACAAGTGAATTACATATGATTCATATGTAAATCACATGTAATTCACATATGAATCACATGTAATTTACATGTAAATCAAAAGTGAATCATATATGAATTACATGTGATTCACATGTAAATCACATTTGAATCACATGTAATTCATATGTAAATCACTTATGAATTACATGTGATTCACATGTAATTCACATATGAATCACATGTATATCACAAGTGAATCACATATGAATTATATGTGATTCACATGTAAACCACATAGGAATTACGTCTATATGCAGACATGCATTTTGTGTGAGTGTTCTTTGTTAATTATTTTTTTATTTTTTCTTGTGAATTTTACATGTAAATCTTAAAGATACAATTACATGTGAATATCACATTATATAATCACATGTGAATCTTACATGATATATACATATGTATTTTTGTGAGTGTTCTTGCATTAAGCGATTTTTTTTTAATTTTTTAATTTTTTCTTGTAGATTTGGAAGAAATTGTGTTGAATATTGAAGAGTTGAAAAATGATAAATTGAAGAAAATATGGAAATATTGACACGAAGACATGAAAACGCTTTGAAATTTTGTAGCATTTTTTTTTGTTTTTGATATTTTATATTGTATCGAATAAAATGCTTATTCTATTCTGTTTATAGATTAGTAAATAAAATGAGTTTTCTTATGATTCCTTTACAAATATTATAATATATGAAATATGCATATATGCACTTGTAAAGATATTCATAAATGTACCAAAAATATGTATATATGCACCTAAAAAATGCAGTTTTTTTTAAATAGTGTCTTTTTGAAAAAATTTGGCTTTTCAAAAAACTGCAGTTTTTTAAAATAAATGCATTTTTTTAAAAAAAAATTACAGGTTTTTTAAAAAAATTTAGTTTTTCTTTTTGAAAAGTTTGTAGATTTTTTTTTTAAAAAAAATATTGTTTTTTAAAAAAGGAAATACAATTTTTATTTTTATTTTTTTGAAAAAATTGCAGTTTTTTTTTAATTTTTAAATTGTTGTTTTTTTGAAAAAAAAATGTAGTATTTTTTTTTAAAATGCTGTTTTTTTAATATTTTTTTCATTTTAAGAAAAAATCATGTTTTCTTAAAAAAAATTAAAAGATCTCCATTTTTTTTTAAAATCGAAAATAGTTTTAAAAAAAATCTGAAATTTGAGTTATTATGTTAATTTTTAAAACTTTTTATTAATGTTTCCAATAACACAAAAAATTAAACATTAAATGCGATTGGTATGATTACGATCATGCCCTTATTGAATTAGTTTTGATCTAACGCTTCACTTTTAGTTCTCGGATTCTCGGGAAACTATAAGTTCTCAACCGATCTCACCCATATATATATATATATATATATATATATATATATATATATATATATATATATATATATATATATATATTGTAACGCCCCGATTCTCAGGTATTGTTTAAATAAGAATTTAATTGGTTTCAAGGCCTACTCGACGAGTTGGTTGCCCTACTCGTCGAGTAGCAACGGGTTTGGTACGCGTGTTTAGTGACCTACTCGCCGAGTCCATGAAGGGACTCGACGAGTAGGAGTTGGCAGAGGAAACCCTAAATCTCGGGGTTTTGCACCCTATTTAAGGAAGCATAAGCCTCCTTTGGCCTCTTTGCAGTTCTAGAGAGCTCTTAAGAAACCCTAATTCGTGTGGTGCTCTATTGTGTGTGCATTAAGCTTAGGAGGAAGATCTTTGGAGAAAAGGAACTTGGAAGGCAAGGGAATTGGAGCAAGGAAAGTGTGGGAATCAGAATCTACCTCAGTTAGCATCTTCCACAGGTATCAAGTCGCCACCTTTACTTCTTTTCCCTTCTAGATCTCTTTTTGGTAGAGTTTGGGGCTTTTATGGATCTTTGAGTTGATAAGGTGGACTATGGGCTAGATCTGAAATTGTAACTTCAGATCTGGACCCTTCTTAAGTCCTAGAGTCATAAAGTTTATGGTTTGGGCGTGATTGAAACCTCTTTGAGTATGAAACCCCCATTGTAAGCTTGGATTTGACATTAAGAGCCTTTGTAGCTATGCATGCACGTAAAGTTTGCAACTTTACGTGAAAAGCATGCCTTAGAAGCTTGGATATGTAGTTTGGAGCCGCTGCATGGCTCAAATGAGTCTGTATGGCAAAAAGGACTGAAGGGACTCGGCGAGTCGCATGGTCGACTCGGCGAGTCATATGAAGATAGGCATGAACTCGGCGAGTTGGAAGAACAACTCGGCGAGTCCAATGAAGATTGCCGTAGACTCGACGAGTGGATGAACAACTCGGCGAGTCGGATGAGGTTGCCCCAACTTATGTATGTGCGGGTAACTGTCGAGTTGCAAGAAGGAAGCTCGACGAGTGGCCTTAGGGTCTCGATCGTAAACCAAAGGAACTCGACGAGTCACTCAGGTGACTCGGCGAGTGGGTTAGTACTTAAAGGAACTCGGCGAGTAGCTGAGGGTACTCGGCTGAAGGGTTTTGAGCATTCTAACACTCCTGAGTGTACATGCAACCCTAAATACCTTGGATCTATGTTTTCTCTATTATACATGGAATTATGAACTTTCCAAGGTATTACCCTATCTAACATACAATACTTGATACTTGGGTAATCAAATGGATAGAATACATACCTTTGTTTGATGTAGCTTGTCTCCATGAAGCTTGAGTGCCTAGTGCCCCAAGTGTGACACCTCAAATGGTTCACACAACACCAAATGCACATGTTATGTTGATGGTTGTGAGGAGTTGTGAGATCAGTTGTGGGATAGGCGATGTTTTCCTAGGAGTAAGGGTTAAGCGCATGTTATGTTGATGATAGTGTTAGGGTGTTGTGGTGATACTGTTGGATTAGTGTCTAAGTCCATAACTATTTTGGTATGTACTTGACCCGATTATGAGCATGGTCCTTTTGGGTTGCCTTCACCATAGCAATATGTAGGATGAATTAAGGAGAGAAAGGTTTAATTATGATTTATTAATATATTATAAGGATAATATATTAAAGGAGAAATCATATTGTTTAATTAATATTAGTCAAGAATTAATTAAGAATTAATTTAGTGGCTAAAAGAGATTAATTAAACTTAAGGGACTGGATTTGTAATTATAAGATAATTACAATTGGGCTATGGATCACCTAATAATATATAGGTTGGACGAATTCTATGGGAAGCCCATTAGAAATCGTCCAATGGATATGTTAAAGGAGTCCATGGGCTGCTTAGGGCCTAAGCAGCCAGATTAGGGTTTCCTAGTTGTAAACCCTAATAACCTACATGTATATAAAGGACCCTTAAGCCCCAAAAACGTGGACAAGTAATCCTTTAGGGTTTCCAGCCGTTTTGGTGCCTCCTCTCTCCTCCCTCTTCATCCAAGTTGCTTAGTGGTGTTTGTGACTCCATTAGAGGTGCAACACTTGAGGCACTAAGCTTTCTGAAGCCAATCAAAGCAAGGATTGATTGTTATTGCTATATAACAATCAAAGGTAATTACTAAACCCTTATTTCAGTTCTTATTTGATAGATCTAGGGTTTATAAGTCTTGGATTCAAAGCATGTACAATAGAGAAACCTAGATCCAAGCATTAGGGTTTGTATGAGCACATAAGATTGTTTCTTATGCATAAAACCCATCAGTGGTATCAGAGCCTTGATTGGTTTCAATTGTATGTGATGCTTAACTGTTTTGCTTGCTGAAAATCGAGTTTTTTGCCTCTGCCCGACTCAACTCGGCGAGTCAGTATCTGGACTCGGCGAGTTGGCCCTACTCGGCGAGTTCAGAGCTGACTCGGCGAGTTTGTGCGTCAGGCAGAGGATATTTCGAGATTTTGTTGCTATTTTGACTTGGATTTGATGCCTAAATCGTTTTTTTGAAGTTAAAATCCGAATTTTATCTTAATTAAATGATTATCCTTGCCAAAACACAAGATAATTACCAATTGATTAGATAATAAATTCCTTATATGATTAAAATTGATTATTTGTATTAATTGGGTAACTTATCTTGCAAGAAATTGAATTAGGTCAAATATAGATAATCACTAAATTAATTGTTTGATTTATATTATTTGTTATTTGATCCCTAGTAAGTTTGAATAGTTTCAAATTACTCCCTTTAGGTTTTATAGTTTAAATTTGAACCTAAAAGTTTGTTTTTGAAATTTAAATAGTTAAACCCTAATGTTTTGAAATGTTTCAAAACTTGCCCTCAAGTTTTGGAATTTAAAATTTTGATTAATAGTTTAATTATGTAATATTTAAATTCTAAAACTCGAGTATTTTGAAAAGTTCAAATTACACCCTCATGGTTTTGTTAAGTTAATTAAAAGAGAAAGTTAATAAAACCACCTAGTATTTTAAAAGTGTAAAATACACCCTATACTATATATATGTAACATTAAAAGTCTAATATTATATATATGAGTAAAGAGTCAGTCTTACCGTTAGTAGGTCTCATTCACGAAGCTGTTCTATAAGGGGTGTTTAAGGAAATTGCCTATAAAATGACGATTGAATGGGTATCCACTCTTACCCACCGCACTCTTGACTAGTGGAGGGTCGTTAGCCGAACGGGTAGGATAGGACGAAACCTTCCATTATAAGTATAATGAAGTACAAAGTAACTAAATGCTTTTATAAATTCCCAAATCATAGTTACTTTAGGAAAAATGTGGAATTGTATGCTAATCCATGGAATTACACTTTGTACTTTTGTCGAAACGTTAGTGGAGCGTGTGTGGTTAAACGACACACTAATTTGGCATTGACATTGGTGGCGAAGGGTGGCTCGATGTTTATCATAGATCAATGGAGCGTGTGTGGCTAACCGGCACATTGATTAGGTGATAGTAGCAATTGGGTGCACCACGTGATTCGTATGGTTATTCACACCTTGTTTGTGATCCTCGGCATCCCAGTCACAAATAGAAGGGCATAATCGAGATTAAACATGCAATTGAAAAGTTCAATGAATCTCAAAAGATCTAGGAGTTTCAATTCATTTAAAACTTAAATTTCTTTTTCGTTTTTCATGGTGGAAATTGGTAAATCGTCATTTACTTACCTTCAAATATTCTGCAACTAGATTACGGCATCCCTCTTCTAGGTTGTAGAGTATTGTGTTGGATCCTAGCCTTGATGTTTCATTTGGGTGTTACATCGAGGATTCTTATCAAATAACTTGAATTTTCTCCCGTTTTGTAGATGTCTAAATCTTACAATGGTCTTCCCAAGTCCCTTGGAACAAGCTTTCCAAATGAAGATGACGTTCCACGATACGATCAAGGAAATGAGAGTCATGCTTCACTTCCTCCACCTCCTCCAATTATTCTCCCTGACCCACAAGTTCAAAGGCTTGAAAAGTTCAAGCTCACTCAAGCCCTTTTGGCAAGTAAACACGAAGATGGGAAACTTGTGTGTGCACACATCTTAGAGATGAAGTCACACATTGATAGGTTAAGGATGATGGGTGTCGATATCTCAGAAATGTTGGCTGTTGACTGGGTTCTTCAGTCACTTCCTGAATCATATAGTGAGTTCGTTAGAGAGTACTATATGATGGACCATGGCGTGACCCTCATTGATTTGACCTATTTGATTATAGCTGCTGAATCAGAAATGATTTGGCATGTTGATCAAGCAAATTCGTCTGGCAAATCAAACTCCCAAACTTCAATGGACATTGAAAATGGTGACATTGGAAATCCAGAAAAGGTAAATTCTGAGATAGTTCCTTGTGCCATTCCAAAAGAGTCCATCTGCTTCTACTGCCAAGAGAAGGGGCATTGGAGACGAAGCTACCCTGTTTACCTGAGAGATCTAAGAGATGGGAGAGTCAAGACGTATGGCTCTACTTCAGGTAAAATCTATTAACTAACTCTATAAGTTCCTATTCTTTGATTCTTAATACATGATGTGATAAGATTACATTTTGATGTTTTTGCAGGATCAAAGAAAAGAGAGGAAGCTTAAGGAAGAAGCGTGCTGAATCTGATCATGAAGAAATGGATTTCGATCGCATGGACTCGAGGATCAGATTTTTGAGCTGCTACTCTAGAGTTAGGATAGAATGATAAGAAATATGTAATAGCATAGTTTTTCAGTTGAATTACATTGTAAGGACAAGTTTTTCCGCAATAAAATAAATTTTGATTTTGTCTTATTTATTTATCCTTGCAATGGTGTGTATGAAAAATTGATGTTTAATTGTTTCTATAATGGATTTGATTCTCAATTATGTTATTTGTGGAAATGTCGAAAATTTACCAAATAAGGGAAGATTCTCATCGCCCAAGTTTCAGTTAGACAGAAACTTGGAATCATGGATCTTGGTTGCGTGATGAATGAGAAACTTCATATTTGGAAATTAGACTAATTCTTTGACAAAGTGTCAAGAGAAGGACTAGGAGATCGAGTACACTAGGTTGTGCGTTGATCAAGTCCACCACAAGAGTGATAAAGATATTCGTCATGATTTACTAAAGTTTAGTAAATATGGTTATACTTATAAGATTAAGTATAATTCTGAGTTGATTGAAAGAGTTTCAATCAATAGCAGAACGAATAAGAAGAATCAAGTAGGCAGAAAGATAAAAGTTTCTCCATTCCAAGAAGAAGGGAGAGTACATTTTATTGTGTTTTATGATAAGTCTTAATGATTAAGAACCATATCTCAATAGATCCTCTAAGTGAGTCTTAGTGCAATTGCATGTCTAAGAAGAGAAATCGAGAATTGTAGAAATGGTTAAATCAAGAAGTCAATCATACTTCGTTCCAATATCAAGTCTTAGAGTCAAGATTCTGACATGAGTGACAAGTCTTAAGTAAGTTTATAACACTCGACAAACGTGGAATTTGGAAAAGTTTTCTTATTCTTGCACATTTGAAATTGGTAAGTTGTGATGTCTTGGATAAGACAAAGACCAACCAGGACCAATTGTGTGAAGTGTTGAACTTGACAAAAGGCTACACTAACTCTTGAATATTTGTTTGTCAAGAAATGTTTCTTGACAAGAGAATCTTATATGTCAAGGAGTCAGTGGGAGTCTTAATGGTCTTGAAAAGTTTCAAGAACAAATCAAGAGTAAACCTAGTTGATCATTACTAGCACACGACTTGAGGTCTAAAGCCTATCGTGGATGACATACTCTTTTTCTGTGCCATTCCAATTGAGTTAATTATGCATGTGAGTTCTTTGAGTTCTCATTTGAATGCATAAAGACAAAGCACCTTGATCAATGGAAAGTACATTGATACGAAAGGGTGAGTTGCTTGGAAGACATGGTGGGCATTCATGTTACCATGAGGCAAGAAATCAAGATGGAACAAGTTCAATCCATATGGTTCTAGATTTGCCGCAAACTTTCGTTTTGACAAATTCACATGGATAGGAACACATACATCATAAAATCTAAGTGTCATAAGGTTTTCCTCCTTCATGAAAATGATTGTGAGGAAATGCTTTCACTAAGAGAGATTTTAAGAAGATAGCAATTGAGAAAATTGTATTCTCAAATTCGATTATGATTACGGCATCCCTTTTCATAGTTCGAATTGTGAGATTTGGCAATTGATCTGAACATTTGGGACTTAGTAACATAAATTCTGAATTGTTTAGACACACATGTGAGATATCTAAGGCAAAGGTGTATGAGCTTAAAAAGCTTAGATAAAGGCTTATCAAAGCATTAGGTATTAGAAATATGAACTTAAGGAATTCAATAAGCATTGTTTTTCTAGAAGTTCAATTGTTTTCTGAATACATGTCAAAGCTAGTGGGAGCATAAGTGTTATGCTGGTAAGAAAATAATCATCATGTTAGTGGGAGCATGATTATTATGGTAAGTATTGCAAGTTAGCAATATTAATTATAGAAAACAAAGATTCATTTTGCAAAGTTGTAAGGGTTGAAAAGTTGTTTTGCTATAATTAAGGGAGAGAATATTATACTTCGTTTCAAAATTCTAAAGCTTAGATCAAGAAATGTTAATAAATTTAGTCAAGGATACATAGTGCATTCTCAAAATTCGATCATGATTACGGCATCCCTCTTCATAGTTCGAATTGTGGGAACAGGGCACATAAAATATTATGGCAGAAGGATGATAAAGTATCACGTCCTTATGTGAGACATTATGCATCGTGTCCAATACGCTTCGGATATAGGATCGATTGCATATGCTATAATATTTGACCATTCTAAATTTTCCAAATGCCTAGGGCATTAAGAGGGAAAAAGGACTAGAATCGGTTTTGACTAAAATAATTAAACAACTATCAAATGACGATCTGAGGTTCACTGAGGATTTGTCACTTGTGAGTAGTTGGAAGTATAGTACTGGATGGACTATATTGACATTATTATGAATAGATAAGATTCTATTAAGAATGAGTTGTCATATGGCAAATATGGAAATGTTTTCATAAATGGGAGTTGGAAATTAAGAATCTATGTAGATTAGAAACTTTTATGCATAAGGATGTTCAAAGGAATGTACTTTGAGTGAGAGACATCACATCTATAAAATTGGTCTGTAACAATTTCTGATAGAGAACTTAGTAATTTCATTAG
The DNA here is from genome assembly GCF_052849685.1 of Lactuca virosa. NCBI lineage: Eukaryota > Viridiplantae > Streptophyta > Magnoliopsida > Asterales > Asteraceae > Lactuca > Lactuca virosa. The sequence continues at coordinate 202,932,428 of NC_136426.1, forward strand.
CCAAGTCCTGGTGACTTTAGTGCTATATGACTTTACGAAAGGGTTGTTGCATAAAATATTAGAATCTAACATATTCTAAAAGTGGCAAGAATTTGGTATTCTTACAATAAGGATTGGGGATTGTGAAATGAGTTTCATTGGAAAAGGTTTTTCAATTTATCTATTTCACAAAGTATGGACCATAGGAAACCAAAGTGTGCATGCTTGGAGCATGGGACAATTGTGGTTATAATTCGAGTAATAAGTTGATTTTCTGAAACAATAAGCAATGAATAATGAGTAATCAATATGGTGTTTAAATAAAAGGGTTTTCATTTACGCTCAAAAGTTTTGGGACCATATAGGATTAATATTATTATTGCGTTTCATTTTGCATGTTTTGACCTCCAGAATAACTAGGTTATTCGAACATCCACAGTCGAACATACGTTGGAAGTAAGTATGAAGGAAGACTGTCATGAATCTGTCTGTAGATTGTCTAAAGTGTTTAGACATAGCACAAGTTTGCTGCAGAGTTCATGAGTGCTTTGATAAGATTAAAGTATTGGATTAAACCCACGCTCACTTGAATCACTTCATGGTTTTATCACGAGTGATTGGTGAGACGATAACATTGTATATTCTTGAAACCGAGACGTGTGAGTTGTTATTTGCTGGTCGGTTGCACATTGATGATAAGTAAACACACCAGTAACTTGGTGTTATAAAACTTATTGTTGTGTGTGATTCGATTAGTAGGTGCAAGCAAGAATTTGAGTCGAAGTTTATCCATTCCTTTTACCCAAAGTGGGATAAAAGCGATATCTGTGGGCCCCTCGATGATTTAGTGATGACAAAGGAAAGTGCTCGGCCGGGCCAGGACTGATTTGATTTGTTCAATTAGTCAGTCGTCATAAATCGGAAATCGGGAAACGACACATAGACTGAGAGAATGATTTCAATCCATGTCTCATGTCTATACGATATCTTGTAGAATGGAGGAATATATAATCCCTTATCTAAAGGACACGCGTATCTGATAAGATCAGAGTTGACATCGGATTTTGAAAGCTACGATTGCTGATCAGGTTCTGAAGTTATGCAAAATAGTTATTAGACTTATCCAAGTGGGAGACTGTTGGATTAGTGTCTAAGTCCATAACTATTTTGGTATGTACTTGACCCGATTATGAGCATGGTCCTTTTGGGTTGCCTTCACCATAGCAATATGTAGGATGAATTAAGGAGAGAAAAGTTTAATTATGATTTATTAATATATTATAAGGATAATATATTAAAGGAGAAATCATATTGTTTAATTAATATTAGTCAAGAATTAATTAAGAATTAATTTAGTGGCTAAAAGAGATTAATTAAACTTAAGGGACTGGATTTGTAATTATAAGATAATTACAATTGGGCTATGGATCACCTAATAATATATAGGTTGGACAAATTCTATGGGAAGCCCATTAGAAATCGTCCAATGGATATGTTAAAGGAGTCCATGGGCTGCTTAGGGCCTAAGCAGCCAGATTAGGGTTTCCTAGTTGTAAACCCTAATAGCCTACATGTATATAAAGGACCCTTAAGCCCCAAAAACGTGGACAAGTAATCCTTTAGGGTTTCCAGCCGTTTTGGTGCCTCCTCTCTCCTCCCTCTTCATCCAAGTTGCTTAGTGGTGTTTGTGACTCCATTAGAGGTGCAACACTTGAGGCACTAAGCTTTCTGAAGCCTATCAAAGCAATGTATATAAAGGACCCTTAAGCCCCAAAAACGTGGACAAGTAATCCTTTAGGGTTTCCAGCCGTTTTGGTGCCTCCTCTCTCCTCCCTCTTCATCCAAGTTGCTTAGTGGTGTTTGTGACTCCATTAGAGGTGCAACACTTGAGGCACTAAGCTTTCTGAAGCCAATCAAAGCAAGGATTGATTGTTATTGCTATATAACAATCAAAGGTAATTACTAAACCCTTATTTCAGTTCTTATTTGATAGATCTAGGGTTTATAAGTCTTGGATTCAAAGCATGTACAATAGAGAAACCTAGATCCAAGCATTAGGGTTTGTATGAGCACATAGGATTGTTTCTTATGCATAAAACCCATCAGATACTTGAGACAAATATGGGTAGGTGTGGAAGGTAGTATGGGCCCGTACTACTGAATGCACAGGACCCATACGCGTAGCAAGGAAGTCACAACCCCTAGGGTTTGTGGGTTTTGGTCTCCTGATATTATGTTATTTATCTGATGACTTGAATATATATTTCAGTATGGTGGTGATGAGACGTGTTGCTACTGGATTCGGATCAGGATCAGGATCGGGAGACGGAGGGTCAGAGGTGCCGATAGCACCCGAGCCCGTGGTACAGATAGGGACCGAGGAGTTGGATGCCAGGATCCGGGAGATTATGCACGACGAGATTGCCGCAGCGTTCCGAGCACAGCTGCCAGAGATGTTTGGGTCGATTAAGACCGCGATGGTTGAGTACTTTGATGAGCGTTATGCAGCTCTAGCAGAGACAGCTGCCGCTGCAGCCACTTCGGCTGTAACTGCGGCAGGGGTTGGAGGAGGAGCCAGCAGGGCTTTCCAGTACCGGGACTTCGATAATACGAAGCCGCCGACGTTTGATGGTACACAGGATGCGATCGGGGCTATGAGGTGGTTATCTGACGTGGAGGGATGTTTCTTCACGTGTTCATGTCCTGCTGACCAGAAGGTCAGGTGTGCCCTGAACCTGCTGAGGCTTGGGGCAAAGGACTGGTGGAGATTGACGACAGGGTCGTACACGGATGATCAGCGGGCTGCTGTTACTCGGGAGCAGTTCCGGGATATGTTCCGCACCCGCTACGTTCCACGTGTTGAGCGGGAGCGGCTTGCTCAGGAATTTTTGACATTGAGACAGGATGGGGAGTCAGTGATGGAGATCACTCGTATGTTCACGGAGAGGGCTATGTTCTAGCCGGAGTTTGCTTCAGAGCAGTCTCAGATGACTCGTTATCTGAGTATGCTCAAGACTGATATTCGACAGTTTGTTGCTACGCAACGTTGTGAGACTCTTTTGGATCTTCAGGAAGCCGCGAGGTGGCGCGAGTTGGAGATAGAGCTGTAGTTGAAGGAGCAGCGTCAGGTTCCGGCACAGTCTCAGCCGGCACCTAAGCGGTCCAAGACTGCTGATACTCGGACCGGGGGTCAGCAGAGCCGCACTTGTGGAAAGTGTGGCAGGGGTCATTCAGGGATTTGTCGAGCAGGAGGTGGTTTCCACAAATGTGGCAAGGAGGGGCACTATGCCAGGGACTATCGCCAGTCCGCCCCTCCAGCAGATATGAGGATTTGTTATCATTGTCATCAGGTTGGTCACGTGAAGACCAACTGCCCGCAGCTCGCCGCCAAGCCGGCGCAGGGATCCGCACCGGCTACTTGGAGGATTGGGGATGGGAGGCCAGTCAAGGCGGAGCCTCCGAAGGCTCAGGGGCGCGCCTTCCAGCTCACGGCCGAGGAGGCCAAGGCAGCACCGGATGTGGTTGCTGGTATGTTTCTATTTTCTGTTTCAGTCATTTTATCTATGTTGTGCTTATCATTGGTGCCTGTGTTTAGGTACGTTTTTAGTAAACTCTTTGCCTGCATTGGTTTTATTTTACTCAGGGGCGAGTCGGTCGTTTGTATCTCAGACTTTCAGTAGAGAGTTCAGTGTGTCGGTAGATGAGCTTGAGTGTCTGTTGCGAGTTTCGATCGCCAACGAGCACGGGATTTCTGCTTCTTCAGTTTACCAGGGATGCGAGCTGGAGATTTTCGGGGTATCATTCCCGATAGATTTGATTCCTATTCCCATGGGGGAAGTATGTGTGATCGTAGGGATGGATTGGCTCAGCCGGTTTGGCGCCATGATCGACTGTGAGGGACAACGAGTAGTAGTTCGAACCCCAAGTGGGGGAGAACTGGTGGTATATGGAGAGGGCACCAGAGTAGGATCAGGGTTTTGTTCGGCCGCCAGGGCTCGGCAGTATATTCAGCACGGATGTGCAGGTTATTTAGCATGTGTGGTGGACACGCGGGTCAGGGATCAGACTTCAGTTTCAGAGGTCCCGGTGGTTAGAGAGTTTGCTGACGTGTTTCCAGAGGAGTTACCTGAAGTGCCTCCGGAGAGGCAGGTGGAGTTCAGGATTGATCTGGTGCCGGGGGCGGCCCCTATCGCTAAGGCGCGGTACCGAATGGCACCGCCGGAGATGCAGGAGTTGTCATCTCAGTTGCAGGAGCTGCTGGGTAAGCAGTTTATTCGTCCGAGTAGTTCCCCATGGGGAGCACCGATCCTCTTCGTCAGGAAGAAGGACGGTTCGCACAGGATGTGCATCGACTACAGGGAGTTGAACAAGCTAACGGTGAAGAACCGTTATCCACTCCCAAGGATAGATGATCTTTTCGATCAGCTGCAGGGTGCATCTTGGTTTTCCAAGATCGACTTGAGATCCGGGTATCACCAGGTCAGGGTGAGGGAGGAAGACGTGGAGAAGACCGCGTTTCGGACTCGTTATGGTCATTACGAGTTCGTGGTGATGCCGTTTGGGCTCACCAACGCACCAGCAGTATTCATGGATTTGATGAATCGGGTCTGCAGACCGATGCTCGATCGCTCGGTCATTGTGTTCATAGATGATATCTTGGTGTATTCCAAGACCCGAAAGCAGCACGAGGAGAACCTCAGGGAGCTGCTGGAGGTTCTGCGACGAGAACGGCTGTATGCCAAGTTCTCGAAGTGTGAGTTTTGGTTACGAGAGGTCCAGTTCCTCGCACATCTCGTTAACCAGGAGGGGATTTTGGTCGACCCGGCCAAAGTCGAGGCGGTTATGCAGTGGGAGATTCCGAAATCTCCCTCCGACATCAGGAGTTTCTTGGGATTAGTAGGGTACTACCGGAGATTTATTCGAGATTTTTCCAAGGTTGCAGTACCCCTCACTCGTCTAACGAGGAAGGGGGTGGATTTCCGGTGGGACCCTGAGCAGCAGAGGGCGTTTGAGACCCTCCGACGATGTTTGTGTGAGGCGCCAGTGTTGACGCTCCCCGAGGGAGTCGAGGATTTCGTAGTATTTTGTGATGCGTCCATCACAGGTCTGGGGGCGGTCCTCATGCAGAGGGGACGAGTGATAGCCTATGCATCGCGGCAGCTGAAGCCGCATGAGACGAGATACCCTACGCACGATCTTGAGTTGGGAGCGGTGGTCTTCGCTCTCAAGATTTGGAGGCATTATCTGTACGGGGTCCGATGTACTATATACACGGATCACAAGAGCTTGAGGCACATCATGGATCAGCCGAACCTGAATATGAGGCAGCGCAGGTGGCTGGATGTAGTCAAGGACTATGATTGTGAGATCCTTTACCATCCTGGTAAAGCGAATGTGGTTGCGGACGCTTTGAGCCGCAAGTCAGCTGGGTCTTCTACCCCGGCAAGGTGTATGAGGATAGCGGTGGATTCCCCGCTTGTGAGCTTGATTAGGGATGCTCAGGTCGAGGACATGAGACCATAGAACTGGAAGATGGAGCGGATTAAGGGCGAGAACGCCCGGTTTGTTCAGGATAGTCGCGGATTATTGACCCGACACGGTCGGGTTTGGGTTCCGATGTCCGGAGGGGTCCGGCAGACAGTGATGGAGGAGGCTCATAATTCTCACTTTTCGATACACCCGGGGGCCACCAAGATGTACCGGGATTTGAGTTTGAGCTACTGGTGGCCGTGCATGAAGCGAGAAATCGCTTGGTACGTCGAGAGGTGCTTGACTTGTAGGATGGTCAAGGCCGAGCATCAGAGGCCGCATGGTAAACTGCAGCCCCTGGAGATTCCCATGTGGAAATGGGAACAGATCACGATGGACTTTATTACCAAGTTGCCAGAACGGCGAAGGGGCTTGATGCTATATGGGTCATCGTGGATCGATTGACCAAGAGTGCCCATTTCTTGGCCATACGGGAGAGTTCGTCGGCCGAGAGATTGGCCGATATGTACGTCAGTGAGATTGTCTCTCGCCATGGGGTTCCAGTCTCCATTGTCTCCGATCGGGATGTCAGGTTTACTTCCCGTTTTTGGCAGAAGTTCCACGAGGAACTGGGTACGCGGCTGCACTTTAGTACAGCATTCCATCCGCAGACCGACGGGCAGAGCGAGCGGACCATTCAGACCCTCGAGGATATGTTGACGGCGTGTGTTATTGATTTCGGTGGGAGCTGGGATTCTCACCTACCGCTGGCAGAGTTCGCCTACAACAACAACTATCATTCCAGTATTGTTGTCGCGCCTTTTGATCTGTTGTATGGTCGGAGATGTAGAACCCCGGTCTGTTGGGGTGAAGTTGGACACAGAGTGATGGGTCGAACAGAGGTAGTCTTGCAGACTACCGAAAAGATCCAGCAGATCAGACAACGGCTGCAGACCGCTCAGAGTCGGCAAAAGAGTTACGCTGATAGACGCCGATCGGATTTAGAGTTTCAGGTTGGTGACATGGTACTTCTGAAGGTCTCTCCCTGGAAGGGTGTGATCCGCTTCAGGAAGAGGGGAAAATTGGGTCCCCATTATATTGGGCCATTCAGGATTATTGTCAGGGTTGGCAAGGTGGCTTATAGGCTTGAGCTACCGGAGGAGCTCAGCCGAATTCATAGCACGTTCCATGTTTCGCAATTGCGGAAGTGTATTATGGATCAGGAGGCAGTAGTATCGATGGATGATATTCAGGTCAATGAGCGCCTGAATTACGTGGAGAGGCTTGTAGCCATCTTGGAAAGGAAGAAGAATATTTTACGGAATAAAGAGATACCTTTGGTAAAAGTGCAGTAGGAGCATCGGAGAGGATCCGAGTGGACGTGGGAGCCGGAGGCGGAAATGCGGGAGCATTACCCGACATTGTTTATTCCAGCAGACTTCGAGGGCGAAGTCTAGTTCAAGTGGGGGAGAATTGTAACGCCCCGATTCTCAGGTATTGTTTAAATAAGAATTTAATTGGTTTCAAGGCCTACTCGACGAGCTGGTTGCCCTACTCGTCGAGTAGCAACGGGTTTGGTACGCGTGTTTAGTGACCTACTCACCGAGTCCATGAAGGGACTCGACGAGTAGGAGCTGGCAGAGGAAACCCTAAATCTCGGGGTTTTGCACCCTATTTAAGGAAGCATCAGCCTCCTTTGGCCTCTTTGCAGTTCTAGAGAGCTCTTAAGAAACCCTAATTCGTGTGGTGCTCTATTGTGTGTGTATTAAGCTTGGGAGGAAGATCTTTGGAGAAAAGGAACTTGGAAGGCAAGGGAATTGGAGCAAGGAAAGTGTGGGAATCAGAATCTACCTCAGTTGGCATCTTCCACAGGTATCAAGTCGCCACCTTTACTTGTTTTCCCTTCTAGATCTCTTTTTGGTAGAGTTTGGGGCTTTTATGGATCTTTGAGTTGATAAGGTGGACTATGGGCTAGATCTGAAATTGTAACTTCAGATCTGGACCCTTCTTAAGTCCTAGAGTCATAAAGTTTCTGGTTTGGGCGTGACTGAAACCTCTTTGAGTATGAAACCCCCATTGTAAGCTTGGATTTGACATTAAGAGCCTTTGTAGCTATGCATGCACGTAAAGTTTGCAACTTTACGTGAAAAGCATGCCTTAGAAGCTTGGATATGTAGTTTGGAGCCGCTGCATGGCTCAAATGAGTCTGTATGGAAAAAAGGATTGAAGGGACTCGGCGAGTCGCATGGTCGACTCGGCGAGTCATATGAAGATAGGCATGAACTCGACGAGTTGGAAGAACAACTCTGCGAGTCCAATGAAGATTGCCGTAGACTCGACGAGTGGATGAACAACTCGGCGAGTCGGATGAGGTTGCCCCAACTTATGTATGCGCGGGTAACTGTCGAGTTGCAAGAAGGAAGCTCGACGAGTGGCCTTAGGGTCTCGATCGTAAACCAAAGGAACTCGACGAGTCACTCAGGTGACTCGGCGAGTGGGTTAGTACTTAAAGGAACTCGGCGAGTAGCCGAGGGTACTCGGCTGAAGGGTTTTGAGGATTCTAACACTCCTAAGTGTACATGCAACCCTAAATACCTTGGATCTATGTTTTCTCTATTATACATGGAATTATGAACTTTCCAAGGTATTACCCTATCTAACATACAATACTTGATACTTGGGTAATCAAATGGATAGAATACATACCTTTGTTTGATATAGCTTGTCTCCATGAAGCTTGAGTGCCTAGTGCCCCAAGTGTGACACCTCAAATGGTTCACACAACTCCAAATGCACATGGAATGACTTGAGAGAAATGGAACACTTCTTGAAATCTTCTAGCCCTCATATTCACACATTAGTGCACGATTTCTTGAGCCATGGGATTCTTTTATATGGTGGCTATTAGGGTTACACCATGTAACTCATAACTTTACCCATTCCTTATGCTCCATGGATTTTAACCTCCATGGAGTATCCATGGGTCACCCCATGGACTTAGTCCAACATAAGGAATCTTGGATCACAAGCCCACATATATAAGAATGAATGATTTACACAATCAACCCATATATTTAATTAGTCTCCTTTTGATCACTTAATTAATTCCAAATTAATTCTTGATCGATACTAATTAAAACATATGATTTCATATTAATATATTATAACTTATAATATATTAATAAACCATAAATAACCTTCTTTCAAAAGTCCATCCTAACAAATTGTCCTGATGATATGCAAGCCAAATGGACCATGCTACTCTCGGGTCAAGTACATACCAATAATAATTATGGGCTTAGACATCTAATCCAACAGTCTCCCACTTGGATAAGTCTAAAACTATTATTGCAAGTACGAATTCATAACCCGACTAGCAATCGTAGCTCTTAAGCCGCTGTCGAACTCTGAACAAATCAATGACGCGTCCATTAGATAAGGGATCATATATTCCTCCATTCTAGATATCATATGGATTGAGACATGGATTATAATCATTCTCTCTGTCCATTTGTTGTTTCCCGATTTTCGATTTATGATGACTGACTGATTGAACAAATCAAATCAGTCCTGGCTTGGCCAAGCACTCACATGTGTCATCGCTAAATCATCGAGGGGCCCACAGATATCGCTTTTATCCCGAAGGTAAAAGGAATGGATAAACTTCGACTCATATGGCTTGTTCTACTACTTGTTGAATCATACACAAAGGCACATTTTATAACATCGAGTTACCAAATGCGTTTTCGTGCAATCAATGTATAACCAACTCATAGTAACAACTCATATCTCTAGGTTTGAAGAATATAAGATATTATCGTCTCATGATCACTCGTGATAAAATCCATGAAGTGATTCAAATGAGCGCGGGTTGAATCCAATACTCAGAACTTATGAGCACTCGTGAGTGTTGTAGCACCACTTTGTCCACCAACTTGGACCTCTACAAACCAACTCATGACAGTCTTGATTCATATCTACTTCCAACATATGACCGACTGTGGATGGTTTGAATAACTTAATCATTCAGGAAGAGCAACTTAGTTATTCTGGAAGTCAAAACATGCAAAGTGAAACACAAGAATAAATGAATCAAATATGGTATCAAACCCTATGAATATAAATAAACACTTTTATTTATCACCATACTGATTACTCATTATTCATTGTTTCGGTTTTATCAACTTTATACTTGAATTAAAAACACTAGTTGTCCCATGCTCCAAGCATGTACACTATGTTTTTCTTAAACAATAGCTTTGCCATACACCAAGTATGCACTCTATGTTTGTCTATGATCCTTACTTTGTGAAATAAACCAATTGAACACAATTTCAATGATTCTAATTTCACACTCCCAAATCCTTATCGAAAAATGTGAGAATTTCAAATTCCTATCATTTATCGAAATATGTTTAGATTTTAAACTTATATGCACTGACCCTCTTGTAATGAATGTGTACAAAGTCACAAAACTTGTCAACAATCATTATAGGGCATTCCAATGAAGATCAACTTCATGGAAATTAAGTCTCATATTCAAAGTACATAGCTTTGAACATGCTTCTTGCATTAAGTTTTTCTAATCTTACACATATAACTTCCACCTATGGAGACAACTCCATATTCCCATTTTGACTACCCCTTCTGAACAAGAGTTGCCTCTTTTCAGATTAGGTCAATATGGTCCTTCCAAAGTTAACACTATACTTCCAACTGTCCTTGAGCAACCAATCTTTGGTAAAGCCTTAGATTGTCCTCGACAATTGCTTAATCATTTTACTCATATCCAATTCTAGACCTTTTCCCTTCTTAATGCCTCTGGACATTTGGAAAAATTTAGAAATGACAAATATTATAGCACATGCAATCGATCCTGTACCCAAAGAAAATGGTACACGATTCATGATGTCTCACATAAAGACATGATTCTAGACCAGTCTTTTGCTACAATATTTTTATTTGCCATGTTTTCAAAATTTGACTATAAAGAGGGATGCCGTAATCATAATCGAATTTTAAGAACGCAATATATAGAATTTCCTTAAGTTGAACCAATCCAACATGAAATTCATATATATATTCTTGACTAAAGATGATTAAGGTCTCAATCTAAGCCTTTAGAACTGAAATGAAGTATATCCTCTCCCTTAATTATAGCAAAACAACTTTTTCAATCCCTGCAGCCTCACGAATTGAAACTTTTGTTTTCTATAATTAACATTGCTAACTTGCAACACTAACAATAATTATCATGCTCCCACTAACATGATGATTATTAGCATAACACTTATGCTCCCACTAGCTTTGGCATGTACTCAGAAATCAGCTGGACTTCTAGAAATCAATACTTTTTTGACTTTCTTACCAAAGTTCAGATTTCTGATACGAGATGATTTGATAAAACTTTATCAAAATCATACACCTTTCCTTAGATAGCATGCATGTGTGTCTAAACAATTTCAGAACTATGAAAAGGGATGCCGTAATCATAGTCTCAATTGTTTAGACCTTTTGCCATCTGCTTCAAATCTACTTGGTGGAAGTGTTTCCTCACCATCATTTTCATGAATCGGAGAGAAACCTTATGACCCTTAGATTTTATGGTGTATGTGTTCTTATCCATGTGAATCGTCAAAACCATAGTCACAAGACAAGGATAATGACAAATCCAAACTCATATGGACTGAACTTATGCAATCTTAACTTCTTGCCACCTGGCAGTACAGGGCCTGCCATTGCTTCCAAGTTGTTATGCAACCAATTGAGAACTTTCAGAACTCCTATGCAAAGCCAACTTTAACTGGAATGGGCACAGAATATGTCAACACGATAGGTTATAAACCTCAAGTCGTGTGATAGTGAAGAACCTCAGGTTTTATTCTTGATTAGTTCTTGAAATTCTTTTTAGGATCTTTAAGACTCCCACTATCCTCTTGACATATAAGACTATCTTGCCAAATATTCAAGAGATGGTGCATATTCTTTATCAAGACAAACACTTCACACAATTGGCCTTAGTTGGTCTTTGTTTTATCCAAAACATCACAACTTACCAATTTCAAATGTACAAGAGTAGGACACTTTTACTCTTACATTTGACAAGTGTTTTAAACCTTTCTTTAAGATATGTCAATCAAGTTACAATCTTGGAGTATGACTCTAAGAATTGTTTTGGAACGAAGTATGACTCATCTTCCTGATCTAACCATTTCAACAATTCATGACTCCTCTTCTTAGTCATAAGAATGCACTAAGATGACCTTTAGAGGACTAATTGTGATATGATTTCTAAATCATTAAGATGATCACAAACATGATACTAAAGTACTCTCCCATCTTTTCAGATTTGAGAAACTTTTATCTTTCTGCCTAATTTGATTCTTCCCATTCGTTCTGCCATACATTGAGACTTTTCCAATGTTTCAGAATTATACTTAAACTTGTAAGTATAACCATATTTACTAAACTTTAGTAAATCAAATAGTCTTAACGAGCTTTGTGGTGGACATGACCAGTGCACAAGAATGTGTACTCAATCCCTTTAGTCCTTCACTTGACTCACACATCCATGTGAACAAGTAATTAGTCTTGATTTTCCAATGCTTGAAAGTTCTCATTCATCATACTATTCAACTTGCATGATTCCAAGTTTCGGTCCAATTGAAACTTGGGCGATGAGGAACTTTCCTGATTTGGTAAATTTAGACACTACCACAAATGAAAGAATCAAATCCATTTTCCAATATTGCTGTCAGTGGAATCATATAAGCAACAATTTTCCACAAATGCCATTGTAAGGATACTTCAAATAAATAAAATTAAACAATTTTCTTTTATTTTAAAACTTTGCGGAAAAACTTATCCTTACAATCCACATGGAAAATTGTTGTTATCTATTCCTTAGCAATATATCATAACTTCTTAAGCAACTGCTCAAAATTCTGATGCGATCGAAATCCACCTTCGCGATCAGAATCAGCATATACTTCCTTTAAGATTTCTCTCTATTCTTTGATTCTGAAAAAACATCAACATGTGACGCAGTCACATCATGTAATGAGGATCTCAGAATAGAACTTAACATAGTTAGATAATGGGCTCTACCTGATGTAGAGTCAAACTTATTGACTTTAACATCCTTAGGTAAATTTGGCAGCTTTGCAATCAACGCCCCTTCCTTTGGCAAAATAAACATATGGACCCTTTGGTAATGGGACTATCTCAGACTTAGCCTTTCTCTTTACCATTTGGTCAACCGGGTTGACTATGGCCAATCCCTTTCCATTGGGAAGAGAATGCTTTTTCTAGATTTCCAGTGTCACCATTGTCACTGTCCATAAAGTTTTTGGGAAGTTGATCTTCTAATCAAATTTGCTTTACTATCGTTCCAAATAATTGTTGATTCAGCAGCACCAAGCAAATAGATATGATCATTAAGGTTCATGTCATAGTCTATTTCATAGTAGTCCCAAAGGAACTCACTATGTGACTTAGAAAGTGATTGAACATCCAACTTTCTCAAGACTTTGACACCCAACTCTCCCGGCTTGTCAATATGTGACTTCATCTCTAAGATGTGATCACACATAGACCTTGCTTGCCATTAGGGCTTGAGTGACCTTGAACTTGTGGGTTAGGGAGAATAATTGGAGGAGGTGGAGGAAGAAAAGTTCCAAGAGATTTGGGAAGATCATAGATGTCTGAACTAGACATCTTTTGGGAGATATTCAAGATAGTTGATCTAAAGTCCTTAATATAACACCCAATATGAAATATTAAGGCTAGGATCCAACAACCTATTTATAACTGGAAGAGGGATGCTGTAATCCGAGTTATAAAATAGTTGAAGGTAGGTAAATGACGATTTACCAATTTCCACCATGAAAAACGAAATAATGTAATTAGGTTTTTAATTGGATTTGAAACTCCTAGATCTTTTGAGATTCATTGAACTTTTCAATGGCATGTTTCAATCTCGAGTGTGCCCTTCAGGTTTTGTGACTGGGATGCCGAGGATCACAAAACAAGGTGTGAAGTAACCATGCAAATATACTTGGTACCCTTAATATTTACCCCTCAATCGATGTGCCGGTTAACCACACGAGCTCCACCGATACTATGATAAATATTAAGTTACCCTTTGCCTACTTTGTTAAATCCAGGTTAGTGTGCCGGTTAACCACACACGCTCCACTAACGGTTTAAACAAAGTGCAAAGTGTAATTTCATGGATTAGCACCTTATTCACATTTTCCTAACTAACTAAGATTGGGAATTTATAAGTGTTTAGTTACTTAGTATTTATCATTAATACTTTTAATGAAGGGAGAATTTTAGTCCTTGTCCTACCCGTTCGGCTAACGACCCTCCACCAGTCAAGGAAGCGGTGGGTGAGAGTGGACACCCATTAAACTGCCATTTTATAGGCAGTAACCTTATACCCCCCTTATAGACCGGCTTCGTGAATGAGGCCTACTAACGGTAAGACTGACTTGCTCTTATACATATATTTATTATTAACTTATAATACTATAAAGTATAAGGGTTGAATTTTAACTTTTAAAATTCTAAGGACTAACTTGGAATTAAAGTATTCATGGGGAAAACTTTACAAATTCCAAAACTTGAGGGCAAGTTTTGAAAATATTCAAAACTAATTAATTCCATAACCTATGTGTTTAAAGTAGTTTTAATTAAAAAAAACTCTTCAAGTTCCATAACTTGAGGACAAGTTATGGAAGACTTTAAACTAATAAAAGAATGTAACTTTTCTTTATTTTTGTAACTTATGGAACTAATTAAGGTTACACATTTTATCATTTAATGAAGTGACTCTTGAACCTCCATAACTTGAGGACAAGTTATGGAGTCATAAAACCATTTAATGAGGACAAGACTCTTCCTTTTTGTAACCATTGCCAACTTTTTATGAGTTTTATGAAACTTAAATGTGACTATTCATATAACTTGAGGACAAGTTACAAAAACACATTTTAGAATCAACTCTTAGATTAAAATGGATTCAAAACACATAATCAATTAACTTTTCTATTAATCTAATAAACTCATATGAACAAAGATAATTCAAATCAAATTTTTTTTCAAGTAATTAGCATAACTTTTAAACTAATACAATTCGATTTTTCAGCTAATTTTGCAAGTATAACAAGAAAACAAGCCTTGGCTCTGATACCACTGAAGGGTTTTGAGCATTCTAACACTCCTAAGTGTACATGCAACCCTAAATACCTTGGATCTATGTTTTCTCTATTATACATGCAATTATGAACTTTCCAAGGTATTACCCTATCTAACATACAATACTTGATACTTGGGTAATCAAATGGATAGAATACATACCTTTGTTTGATGTAGCTTGTCTCCATTAAGCTTGAGTGCCTAGTGCCCCAAGTGTGACACCTCAAACTGTTCACACAACACCAAATGCACATGGAATGACTTGAGAGAAATGGAACACTCCTTGAAATCGTCTAGCCCTCATATTCACACATTAGTGCACGATTTCTTGAGCCATGGGATTCTTTTATATGGTGGCTATTAGGGTTACACCATGTAACTCATAACTTTACCCATTCCTTATGCTCCATGGATTTTAACCTCCATGGAGTATCCATGGGTCACCCCATGGACTTAGTTCAACATAAGGAATCTTGGATCACAAGCCCACATATATAAGAATGAATGATTTACACAATCAACCCATATATTTAATTAGTCTCCTTTTGATCACATAATTAATTACAAATTAATTCTTGATCGATACTAATTAAAACATATGATTTCATATTAATATATTATAACTTATAATATATTAATAAACCATAAATAACCTTCTCTCAAAAGTCCATCCTAACAAATTGTCCTGATGATATGCAACCCAAATGGACCATGCTACTCTCGGGTCAAGTACATACCAATAATAGTTATGGGCTTAGACATCTAATCCAACAGGCGAGTCGAGGTCAACATGGACTGTTGACCTTGACTGATGACTTTGACTTTGACCAGGATTGATTAGTTGGCTTATGGGTATGATTATACTATGGTTATAAGTGGTGGAGTTTGTGGCAGTGATCCGAGGGTTGAAGTTTATCTACCGAGTCGACATCTGCAAGGTGAGTTATCCTCACTATATCGATAGGGTCTAAGGCACCAAGGCCGGCCCTTTTAGTTGTTATCGTTATGGTATGCTACATGTGGATATGATCTGTTAGATCAGAATCAGGATAGACAGTATGTTATGCTCTTATGATCCGTAGGGATTGATATGTTAGTGACCTGCTAGGTCAGTGCTCTAGTTATGAGAGATTGCTATGTTTGGTGCTTAGTGAGATAGATACGTTTGATGTTGTATATGCCAGTATATGTTAGTTATGCGCACAAGGTTATTTGCTTGTTGCTTGGGTTGAGGCGGTCCTGCTTTGTGCTGAAGGCCAACACACCCTATGATCGGTCCGGGAAGACTGTAGGCCCACGTGGCGGTCCAGTCATGCCGAAGGCTCGGTATAGATTTAGTTGGACTGTAGGCCCTGTAGGGCGGTCCAGTCAGGCCGATGGCCCAGTATGCATGTTGATTGATTGATTATTACGGATATGGTATTATTAGTGTGGTATTGGTATCTTGGGGGTAGCTCACTAAGCCCTCGGGCTTACAGTTTTCAGTTTATTGTTTCAGGTGCTTCAGGAGTTCATGGCAAGGCGAAGGCTTGACCGTACCGCTCCTCATCCTTATGATCTGGCTTTTGGGACACTCTGATTGAATAATGAATTGAAAACACTTTTGTAAACAATTACTATTTGGTTTTATTTATGCTTGAAAAGTTTAAATTTGGCGTAAAATTTTGGATGTTATATATATATATATATATATATATATATATATATATATATATATATATATATATATATATATATATATATATATATATATATGGGTTAGGTTAATTTGTTTCGTACATTTATTGTGTGCTAGAATGCACCAATAGGAATTTAGTAAATTAAATAATTATTTAATTAAATAAATATAGATATTAAATGATTTCCATAGTTATATGTATATTAAATGATATTCATAATTATAATTCTCTTTTTATGGAAACTAATTAAATCTGTCATTAATGTCAGTAATAACATTCTTTCAGAATGAATTCACATCTAGGTTTTTATATATGAGTTCGTATTTTGTTTCGGGACTCACTCACTTAAAATACAATAAAGTTGCATGGAATATGAAGAATGAGAGTGTATTATACTAGAATACACTTTCATTCTGCTGGAATACACTCTCATTCATGTAGATATGAATTCATTCTGAAAGAATATTATAGTTGACATTAATGA
This sequence comes from Lactuca virosa, assembly GCF_052849685.1. Lineage (NCBI taxonomy): Eukaryota > Viridiplantae > Streptophyta > Magnoliopsida > Asterales > Asteraceae > Lactuca > Lactuca virosa. Next base: position 202,949,240 of record NC_136426.1, read on the forward strand.
CGAATTTAATTGGTTTCCATAAAAATGAGTTATAAGTATGGATATCATTTAATATACATATAATTAATACTAAAATCCTATTGGTGCATTCTAGCACACAATAGATGTGAGAAACATTTGAACCTACCTCATATATATATATATATATATATATATATATATATATATATATATATATATATATATATATATATATATATATATATATATATATATACACACACACACACACACTAAACGTTTTAATTTTTAGGTATTCCTTTTTATATAGGTGATAATCCTTATTTAATGAAGACAAAATTGCAAAAATTGCCCTGTGGTTGGCAAAATTTTGTAGTTTTGGTCCAAAACGAAATGTTGGTGCACCACTGGTCCAATTTTAAATACCTTGTGTGGTTTTGATCCCTATGGTTGTATTTTCTTGTGTTTTTGGTCCACATCCCACCTAAAATGACTAATATGCCCCTTAAATAATTATATTTTAATTTCTTTTATTTATTTGCTTATTCTTATAATAAAATGAAAAACAAAATAAACCCATCTCTCTCTCTCTCTCTCTCTCTCTCTCTCTCTAAATCTTCATCTGGCATGACAACAACCTCATCTCTCGCACTTCTCTTCTCCTCCCGTCGAGCAAACTCTACCGAACCCCTACCTGCCTGCCTTGTTCCACCGGACCATTCTTCTGTCCACCTTCCATTCGAGTTTCATCGTTGGATGCCGCCTCCGTTATTCTTTCTTCGAGGGACCCAAGGTCGGCGATTCTGCTGCCGAAGACGAGGAAGAAAAACCCACAAAGGGTCATCGGTCTCGAAGAATCTGCATATTTGGAAGAATTCTTAGCTCATCATCGCTTTAGTAAGGATTCACATACACACACACACTTTTTGAAATCGATTGAGAAGTAGAAGACATATCAGGGGACGAAATCGATATCAAATCTGTCAAGATTCAACCACTTTAAACCAGTCAACCCTAATGGCTCGATTAATAGGTGTGTGTGTGTATGTATGTATTTTTGATCGCAACTCTCAAGGATCCGATTTAAAGGTGATATCTGGTGGTTCGGGAAAGGGGTGAAGGAAGGTGTTCGATTGTGGGTGATTAAGGTGACTTGAGGAATTTATGATTTTGGTTTTGCTTAGAAGAAATCAGAGAGGGGAAACAATGCGATCTTGGAAGAAGGAATGATTCTAATGATGAATCACTTTCACAAGTGTGGAAGGTTGTCAAGCACATAAGGTGTTCGATGAATTGACAAAGAGACAAATAAAGTTATACCATTGAAAACGACTCACCTTTGGCTGACCCACACACTCTGTTTCTATTTCTTCTTCTTCTTCAAAGCCTCACACAACTATCTGTTCTTTTACTTTTGCTCCTATATAATATTCATCACAATCTTTTCTGCTTCTCTTGCAAATTAATGAACAACTCCAAATTAGAACCAAATTGCTTAGAAGGGCAGTGTTGATGGGGAAGTTTTATCGGGCATGAGGAAGGAAAGATGGAGGTGAGGGCGGGATTGGATGTTTATGGTAGACAATGGTGGAAGTCAATGGTGATGGTGGCGGCCACTAGTGGTGATATGTTCTTTCTTGAGTGCGTGTGTGCGTTTTTGTTGAGAGAGAGGGAAAGAGAAATGGTGGGTAGACCTTTTTTTTAAGTTAAAAAAATATAAATTAAATTAACATATATGTTTCGGCAATTAAAGAAAATTAAAAATATAAGTTATAAGGGCAAAATCGTCTTTTCAAGTGTATAGGGACCAAAAACAATAGAAATATCTAATTTTGGACCAGTGGTGCACCAACATTTCGTTTTGGACCAAAAGCACATAAATTTGCCAACCACAAGGACCATTTTTGCAATTTTGTCTTTATGGCAGCGTTTGGTAGTGGGACAAAAGTGGACTGGACTGGACAGAACTGAATTGGACGGGACATAACTGAACAAAATAAATAGTCCACATAACGTTTGGTAAAACTATAACGAAACAGAACAAAGATATTAAAATTACCATATTACCCTTGATTTAAATAAAACCAAATGATGAACATCACATTTAAACTGATAAAAGTTTCAATCGTGACTTTTATGTGGGTTTTGTTCCTTTGATAATTCATCATGGGTGTTTCATTGAATTGTTTCAATCAAACATAAAATAAATCCAATAAAACCTCTATTCAAACAAAAATATATATCAAACTGTGAATTGTAATATATAAAATGTTTAGATTCAACAAGAGTGAGTTGTCAATACAACACCACATCCCAGATTGAAAAAAAAAACCATAAATTGCAACACGTGTGAATGATTTTACAAAATATTGCAGAAGCTATTGTTCATCAATAAATCACAAAGAAATGTGTGAATTGAGCAGGTGATTGGAAACTAAAAAAAAACAAATCGTCTTTCTTTTTCTTCTAAACCTGTTTTCTTCTAAAAAACTTACTCGCCCTTTTTAAAACCTAAATCTAAATTTAGGACATCATCTTCCTTTGGAATAGATTCTAGTCAAATACCCACTTTCTAGAACAATTAAGCACGGTAAATTCAAGGGAATTTTTTTTGGAGATTTTCTAGAAATAAATTGATGGATTAACAACTCTCCTTTGTACCACGTGAACTCGTGGATAGGGCATGTGCCGAGAAGATGCTGGATTTTGATGAGAGAATGAAGGATCCAAAATCATGCAAATCACGACCAAGAAGAAGTCTAAATTATACAGGGTGAGTTGAAAGAAAATTTATATGTGCAACCATCAAGAGATTGATTGAAAGAGGCGATGGATGAAATTATCAATCTTAAGTATTTGCACAAAAACGGTACATAAGAGGAGAAAAATGAATAGGGCTTTTAGTCTTTGTAAGGATATTTTGTTTTGTCCCACTTGGTTCCACCTTTTTTGGGTAGGACTAAATTTACCAATTTTAGTCCCATTGACCAAAATTTTTGTCCCATTGACTTTTTGTTCCATCCATGCCAAACATCATTTGAACGGGTCTTGTTCTATTCAGTCCAGTTCTGTTCTGCCTACCAAACGCTACCTAATGAACAACCGATGAACCGCTTTTGGTGTGGATCTACATGTTTTTTGGAGATGGATCTTCAACAAGTTTTACTTGATCTACTAGATCTAGTGTTTGATATGTTTTTTTAGGTTTTGATTTTTTTTGGATTTTTTGTATTTCTGATTTCGGTGATGAGTCATTTCAAAAAGAGTGATGATCTCTATACAATATTTTTTAGCCATACACAACAATTTATGCTTTATACAATTGTATAGTACAACTATCTAATGCATAAATTATTGTGTATGCCTAAAAAATGTTGTGTAGAAATCAATACCCAAAAAGAGTAGAACAAACACAGGAAAAAGTTATTAATTATAGGAACAAGTTAGTTGGTTTTCGTTTTTAACGTAGCTTTAATCAAGGTTCTAAATGGCGTGGCGGCAAGGCAAAACGTCAAGCTTAACGAGTCATGACGTTTTTCAAGGCGTGATGTAAGACGGCGATTTTATATTAATTTATAATTATATTACCACATAAATATAAATTTATATTAAATATAACTATTTTTTAAAAGTGTTATATCAATAACTAATAACAAAAAGTTAACAAAAAACACAGTACTTGTATCCCCGATTAGAAAAGACACAACAAAGAGCAAAAAAACGCGTCTCAAACGAAAAAACATGCGTCATAACATGCCTTGCCACACACCACGCCTAACAGCAACCTTATGAGGTTTTTCGTAACGGTGGCGCCATGGCAGACCTTTTAGAACACTGACTTTAATACAAGCAAATTAAGGGGTATTTGGTTTTCTTTATTGGTGAACTAGGTTGAAACCCGTGTAAACCACGGGTAAGGAATAAAAACACTATTGATAATTTAAAACGGCAATGACAAATGAAAGATTTATAAAAAATTTATTAAATTACAAAGGTAGAAGTTTTATCTATAAGTTTATAATGATTAATTTAAATTAATATATACATTGTTCTGAACATCCGATCTACGTTTTGTATGTGTAGACATTTAATGCAAATTATAATTTTAAACCATACAATACATTTTTGAATAGAGCGAAAAAAAACAATAAATTATAAAAATAGCATTGTTATATGACAAATTAAAGATAACAAAGTTAAATGTATGATTTACGATATTAGACAAATATAGTCTTTAACCATAAATTTGCAAACACTTATTTGTATATAATAAGGAATGCTATGTTGCTAAGTATATAATTGATTTCCGATATTAGACAAATATAGTCTTTAACCATAAATTTGCAAACACTGTATATAATAATAAGGAATGCTATGTTGGTAAGTATATAATAAAATATCATTAACCTTACTAACTTTATGAAACAAAATTGAAATAGATGTTTCGGTCTAACAACTTCCAGTTGCACAGGTTTAATAATCCAAAGAGGATGAAGCTTTGATAGTGAAATAATTTGAACAAAAATTGTACCATATGTTGGATTTGGGCACACCAATGGAATCAACACATGTTTTTCCATTTGAGGTCGTCTCCATTTCGGCCACCACGACCTCCACCCACCTGTTCATCACCGCGTTGAGCCTATATGGAAGAAGCAAAAGTCGGAATTGCGTGAATGACGAGACCGACCTAACCTAAAGTGGGTCCTCCCTTCGGGTCTTTATTAAAAACGTTGGAAGGAAATCTGTGCGAAGGCTTTTTGTGGGTAAGGCAAAGGTAGATGTAATATTGCGATATGTGTCTTACCTTGGTAATTCCTTTATTTACCTAGTGGGTCTAACTTTATGTCTAAGGAAGAGGATAATCGCCCTAGAGAGCCTGCCTAGTCCTTCTCGAATCCTGAGAGTTCTGTTCCATTTCGTAAGCGAGTGTTCAGTGTGAAGTACTTCCATTCGCCCCTCCTCCAATTGCGGACTCCTTGTCAGAAGAGTTATCAAGCGCAAGGGAAAAGACTAGCAAACCAATTACAGTCGATTGAAGTCCACCTCCTTCGTTAAGGTGATTAAAAAAATCCAGACCATAAAAATACAAAAAATAAAATATTTTTTTTTATGGGATGCTAGTAAGGATGAACATGACGAGGTCTTATTTCATTACCTTTTTTTATTGAAATTCAAACATATCAATCTGAGAGCGGTCGTCAGTGGTGGGAGAGAGAGTAAAGATGAAGTGTTAAATTGAGAAAGCCAAAGAAAAAGAAGGGAAGTAGTGCCCGGCGGATTAAATTTTTCTTGAACCCCAAATCAAACCCTGATATTGGTTGATTATCGATTGCTTCTTGAAAACGCAAAATGCCGGTAATTTGAAAGTTGATTTCTTGGAATGATTTTAAAAAATGTCATTTGCTTCCATCTTTCTACAAAACCGTGGAGTAGAAAAGATAGGATTTCAAATTTGTTGAAATCAATTATTAATAGGAATCCTAGATTTGTAGTTCAAATATCAATTCTAAATATTTTCTTTGATTCAATTTTCTTTGCGGGAATTAATATTATCAATTATCAATTCAAAATAATGTTTACAAGTTTAAAGGAACATAAAGGTAAAATGGACATTTTATTTTGTAAATTTTAAGACCGAGGAGATGACATGTGGCAATTTTACTCTCTTTTATTAGGATAGAGATTTTATTAGGTTAGAGATGGGTTAAGTTGATATCTAACAATAATTTGAGGTAGTTAGTTGTATCAAAAATAAAGCTTGTATATCATGTTTTGCTTATAAACTCAAATGCTTTTCTTCTTCCCACCTATGTGGGACAAAACGAAACTTACTTTAAGTTAATAAAGACCACATTCAACATATTTTCTTAAAAGTATAGAATAAATCATTTATTAGGGATGACATCTTGAGTAATGCACAGTGTAACGCTTGTTTAACTCGATGATGATATATTACAACCCAAATCGATCTATTTATAAGTAAATGGGTCGAACTTCTCATTTTCGGCTAAATAACCCACCTTACATTAAATTTTAAGAAAAATAAGTCATTTGATTATTGTTATTTGTTTTTCTAACATGAGGCTATAAGTCAAAGAGTAAGAAGCACCTTCACATTTATGGGAATCATATATTGTTGTGATCCATTGTAAAAAATGTTTGAAATATGTTGGATATTGCTTCTGTTGGACGATAAAGATCCCAAAACACATGGTTCCTCCTGTCGAGCAATTAGATATTAGATCATATTGTCAACGTACATATTATACTTATCCTTTTTCAGGTATTTGCAATGCCATTATATGATTTAATAGGAAAATGACTAATGAAAAATGGCAATAGCTAGATATCAGAATGTATGGCAGATCCTCTTTTTCACATCTATTGCCCCGAATTTGGTCACCACAACTTCTCGTGCACCCAATCTATATAACATCTATATTAGATCCAAGTTTATTTAAATCAGAAAAGTCAATTAGTTTTAAATTAATTATTTGTTATCAAAAGTGGGTATCTTGATTTGACCTTTGAAAGTGGAGACTATAAGATCGACATATTGTTGAGAGGTGTATTTGTTGGAGACCATGGAACCAGTGATGAAGTAGGAAAAAGGATAGTTTCTGAGCCGTCTGAATACCTTTTGGATAAGTTAGATCGATTTTTTTCGGAGTTAATATTTATACATTATGACGGAAAATTAAACAAAATGCGGGGATAGCTCAGTTGGGAGAGCGTCAGACTGAAGATCTGAAGGTCAGGTGTTCGATCCACCTTCACCGCATTTATTCAATTTTTATTTTGTTTTTATATCTTCTTAAAACTACAAATTTTAGCTTGTGCTGTTCAGGATTCTACAACCTCGATATGCAAAGTAAGCCCTTTTTTTCTCTACCATAAAAAAGTTACAATACAAATAAACCCCACGTACCAAGAAAATCAGCAGCATTTATTCCATTGAAGAATCTTCCGTTTGGTTTTCCATTTGGAAAATCTACGTGAGTTATCTAACATATTTTTTTGATTTTATCAAAGTAAAGCATGATCCCTATTTCAATAAAAATGATGAAGTACCTTTCTATTTTGCAAATAGGATAAAAAGACTCATCTGGTACTTAAGTGAAGGAATCGTTGGATGCATCGACGAAAATATGTCACCGTATCTTTGTGTTTTACTTCAAATTGCATTTCACATAGCTGTAAATCAAATAATAATGAGTAATGAAAAAGTCTTGAAACTTTCAAGTAGAATTACCTTTTTTCGTATTTTGAAAGTAATAAAAAGAGACGACACAAGGATTTGTCTTACCATATTGCAATACAAATTGACATTCTATCATATGTAGATGTTTGACTAAACTAATTCATCACCTTAGACCCAAAACCCCTCGTATCACAGGGGCATTAAACACCAAAATACACAACATGAATGTTGTCATAGTGCCACCACCGTTGACGGGCGTAGCTACAACCAAAGTGTGTTTGTGCTTCATAAGGCAGAGGATGGTGGGATTTATAAACGGAGTTAATAGTCGGTGACGTGTAACTATGAATGTTCGGAAGTTTTATAACGTAATCTCATGTTTGAGTGTGCATGGAGGCTCTTTGTTTTGAGGTACGGTTGGTACAACTATGTGCTTGGAGGTGATATATTTTTATGTGTGTTGCTATTCATACACTCTCATTAGTAGATGTACACCTATTTTCTAATTTTTTTTTTAATATGTATTTACTACGTATACCTCTTAATTACTTATTGTATATCTCTTATTTAACATTTTTGTGAAATCATTGGTGCAATAAGTAATTAGATATATGAATAGAATCTATGTTTAATTCGACATCTTTTAAAATAATTTATATCAAATTGTATATTTAATTAAATTTAGTATTTATTTTGATTTCCTTCAAAACCCAAATATCTAATTTTAATTGTATATTTCATTAAATTAGTTTTTTTTAAATCTTATCCTTTTTAATTAATCAATTTTAAATTATAAAAAGAAACATAAAAATGGGCCCCACTTTTGAACCCTATATCCCCTCCCCCTCTAGTGGCATCCCTATTTAAACCATTTTCCCCTTTCGTACCTATAAAAATCATAAATGTACGAAGACCCTTTACTAAGATGCAATCATGCAACCATCCAACAATTTGATCTCCAATTGAACCTTCAACAACAACCACCACAGAACACAAAGAATGATATCGTCGGAGATGGTCAATCTTAAGGAGGTTGATTGTTTGTATGCATAAAAGCGATGTATTCATCAATTATTGCTTTTCCCATTTAACAAACATCTCAAATCAATTAAATCATAAAGAACTATGCAAAACCCATTAATCCTAGCTACATATCTAAAGATCAAATGTTATAATTAATCATTCCTTAAATGTGATATTTGACAACAAAAACGGTTTATATATTTATTAAATTAATATTATTAGAGCTAAATAATATTTAATTTAGTTATAAATATTTAACTAATGTTTAAATTTAATTAATAAAAAGGTTACTTGATATTTAAGTTATTTAAAAGGATCAAATGTGATAATAATAAACTTAAATATAAGTTAGATTGTTAATAAGGGTCAAAGATGTACTTACCAATGATGACGGGGTTGTTGGTCATTTTGGAAAGTACCAAAAATGTTATGAAATACATGTTTTGGCTGAGTTTAAGAAGCTGCCCAAACTTCAAGGGCCAAAAGTGAAAATATGAAGGCTCTAAAAAATTATTTCTATTTTGGTCCCCAAGTGTGAGTGTCTAGTCTGTTTTTTTTTTTCCGAGATTTGAAGACCCTCACCCCTTAATTTAAGCTACTAAATACTCCAATAATACATCTATGGCCCCTTGACTAATTGATTGAGAGATTTAAGGGAAGAATCTCTTGTTTTTCTTGATAATGTCGAGAGTGGAAAGTCATGGGAAAAGGAGAGAAAAGGGTAAGTGGTTGTTTTTTATATAAATTATTTTAAAGTTGTCAAATTGTATATCTATATGTTAGAAATCAATAGTGAAGAAGAAAAATTGAGAGAAATTTGTATAGAAAGAGAGTACCTGGAAAAGAGAGAGGCTCGGGAAAAAGAAGTAAATAAGTGCTTTGTGGGTAGTTATCTTTGATCAAATTTCTTCCTTTCTATCACAAAAACATCTTCGTAACAATTCTTTATGCTTGTAATCAACTTTGATGAGGAGATAGCAAGAGAGATATTACCGAGAAGAAAGAGTATTGGAGAGATGGAGAGAGAGAGATATATAGAGAATGAATAATGGGTAAATATGTTGGAAATAGCTAAAATACCTAGAACTAATTAATTTGATTTAATGTGAAGGTGCATGGACTGCATGATAATTGTTCAATAGTTGAGCAATAAGAATATTTTGGATGGTCCATTGAGTAGACGTTTTTATGGAGGTTCCAGAAATCTTTCAGAAGCTATCCAGTTAACAGATAAGGAAAATATTTGAATCATGAATAAATCTGATTATTTAATTGATTCAAATCATGGTTATCTGAAAAATACCAAAGCTATATAAAGACCCCTCTAGGCCTTAGAAAAATCGTTCATACTATCCATAAGGTTGAGAAAACAAATTTTTCTAACCTCTCCCTCCTCTGTCTTAAAGTTCTAGGGTTTTTAGTGTTTTAGATGTGAATAATTAAAGATATTCTACTTTGGGTGCTAGACTTTCCAAAAGCAACAAGAAGATCGAAATCATTAAGTCTTCAAGTGAAAATTTTGAATTTATCTAAAGGTTAGTAAACAAATCTCTTTCTTTAGTTTATATTGCTAGTTTTCTAAGTACATTGTCATAATAGTAAAACCTATATCTTATGTTGCATGTACACTTTAAGGTTTATATCAAATGCTTCGGTTGCCTAATTTAAGTGTATAGATACCTAGTAAACTCATTAGTGGTATTAGAGCCATTAGGTTTTGATTATACACTACTGTTAAAAATTGAGAAAAACTGAAGAAACATGCTAGTCGCAAGGAGCGGCGTGCCCATAACCGGACGCGAAGCGCTTTCTGGCGAATAGCAGGTTTCGGGATTTTTGCTATAATTTCGAATTTAGGGTTTATCTTTAGTTTTAAATAGTATATTAAATTGTTTAAATGGGATAATAAATATGAAAAGATAAATATGCCTAAAAGACTAGGAATTATAGATAATGGTTTGAAATTAATTAATTAAAAAATTAATTAACGATAATTTGTTCAAATCAGATGATTTTAAATTGTTTAAAATTTATCTTACATATAATTATAAAAGATTATAAAATAATATGTAAGGACCACAATAATTTATATATGTAATAGTGTAATACATTTACTATATGTAAAAGAATATTACAACATTTGTCCTCTTGTGTTTAATTTATGATCGTTAGTCGAATCAAGACTATGCCTCATTAATGAGATCATGCTATAAGAGAGGTATAAGAAAACAACTTATAAAATGATCGTTGAATGAGTGTCATTTTTTAACATCCCAAATACAGAGTTAATTTTTTATTTAATATTAAAAACATTTTTTCTAATTCCAACTTCATAAGTCTTTGTTAAAATCATTTGTTTCAAACATTAATTATAGTACAATATAAAAGTATTAAATGCGGAAATCCCTAATGGATGTGATGCAATCAAGCCGTGCCCTTCCATTTGCTGCCAAAAGAACCTGAAACAATTTAAACTTAAACCCGTAAGCAAAAAGTTTAGTGAGTTCCCCAAGATACCACATACGACATACATATAACAGGCCTCGCCCAACCTACATAATGGGCCCCGCCCAACATACATAATAGGCCCCAACCAACATACAAAATGGTCCCCGCCCAACATATATAATGGGCCCTGCCCAACATACATAGCGGGCCCTACCCAACATACATAACGGGCCCAACCGAACATACATGCAAGACTCACAAAGACATTATAACATCCTACACATTATATTGAGAAGACTCACCTTACAGTCAAAGCAGACAGACACTATAGCTCACAAGAGACGTGAAATCTGGTATTACAACCACTTAAACAAGTAATAAAATGTCAAATCTTAACCTTTGACCCATAATCCTAAAGCTTGACCTAAAGTCAAACTTTCGAAAAAAATTCAACATCTTGGTTAAACAGGCGCCCTAGTAGGGCGCCTACTATAGGACAAAACAATCGAACCTTTGGAGCCAAAACAGACGCATATCACAAAACCCAAAAAGTACACCGTGCATGGGAGAAATGTGTCACGCCCAAAGCATTTTTACAACACCAAATGACTTAATCTATTAAGTCAAGGCTCCAACTTCCAGATCTGGATCCTAATGATGTCCAAATGAATAAAGTTTCCAACTTTATCCATTAAGATACCCCTAAACAAATTAGATTTAAAACCTCTATCACTAAAAATGTCCAAAACTCTGTTTTTATATTTTGATGGAGTAAAAAGAGCCCTTTCATGCACTTTCTACTTCACTTAAATGTTAGATCTGAAGTAACATGTAACACTCGGTTCCGGATCGCCTTATTATTCGGGGCTGAGGCCCAATCATCAGTTATCATAAGGTTTAAGGCCTTGGGGAAGAAAGGATTTAGCCCTTTTTGGATGAGGGTGTTATGGTTTAAGTGATCCGAGTGCTCGATGGTATTTCCGGAGCCCAAGGGTATAATCGTAATTCGATAACTCAGCCTTTTATGGATTTTGGGTTTTGTTCGGTAAATTTTAAGGCCATGGTGAGTTGATGGATGTGTAGATCTTTTCGCCACCTTTCCGTGAATATAAAGAACGTCAAAAACGAAGTTGAAACGAAGAAGTTATGGCCGTTTGAAGTTGGAGTGGTTCGGGTAAGTAATTGTTGACTTGTTGACCAAGCTCATTTAAGGATCACGACGTGAGACACACCTGATGCACTAAAACCCTAATTTTCGGGTATTTAAAGGTATAGGATGATTAGGGTTGCTTCTCCTCAACCTCTTTCACTCCCAAGTCACTGAAAAACCCTAGATTCGACCCTCTTGAGCTCTTAAGCTATTGTTGGTGGTTTTGGTGTGCTATTGGTTCTTTGATTCCCTTAAAGAAGAAGAAGAAGGTCTTGTTGTGATTCCTTTTTGGCAAGATAAGCTCCTCCTTGTGGCACTTCTGAGCTTATAAGCCCTTGTAAGTCTCAAAGATCCCACCTTTCTCTTCTAATCTTGCTAGATCCAGATTATGGTTACCTTCCTTGCATGGATCTTGGATTATCATGCATGAGGTCTGGTGTGGTAAAAATTCACTCTAGTCTTAAATTTATAAGGTCGAAATTACCGATGCTAGAATTTACTACACGACTTAGGCAAGTGTACCTAATTGTAATTGTAATATAGCAATGGTAAGAACGGATGTCGAACACTTGGGGAAACGAGTATGATTTACGTTTAGACTATTTGTCGCTAATTAACTTAAAAGATAAGAAACTTGGGGGAATTTTTAGTAACGAGACAAATAATGAGAATTTTAACGATTAAAGTGTAAAAACAAATATAGAACAAGAATTGGTTTTTAAGAATCAAGAATTATAAGGATGCTTTCACTTAGATTTAATTCCACCTTTTAGTAATGAATGATTTATATTAAGTGCAATGGATATTATTAGTTATTTACCGATTTCTAAAATTGGTTAAAAATCATGATCTAATTTTTACCGTTTTGATAATAAAAATAATTAAAAACAATTGTCATGCAATTAACAATTTTATTAACAATATTTAATTCGTATCATGCAAACATTTGATCAAACTATTAATTTTAGTGGTCGTAAAACTAATAGGAATCGTAAGTTGGTCATACGATACAAAATATACATGTTAAATTTTTAGTATTTTATTTTGCCTAATCCTAGGATTTTGTCCATCACTAGTCATAAATATCAATGGTTATGAAAAATTTATGATTCAAGATAATATAATTAAAGTGATCTTTTAAAAATATTAACTTAGTTATGGGAAAATTAATTACAAAAACTTAACATATACAAATAAATGATCAAATATGCATGATAAAATAAATAACAATTAATATCCGAATAATATAAATCAAATCATATTTTCAAGGTTTCATTATCCAAGTGAAAGCAAAGAGAATTTAGCTCATAATTAAGGTTACAACATACATAGAAAACATATTGAGAATGTTAAACATGTCGATAAAACAAACCCGATGTAGTCCCTAATGCCACTGCAATCTTCAATTCCTTAGCTTTTTGACTCTTGAATCCCCAATTGTGGTTCAAAGGTTGGGTGGAATTTGGTATAGTGGTGATATGGTAAGAAATTGTATGGAGAAATTTGTGTATCAAAGTGTATGATTCAATTTCTTCTCCTTTTTCTTCAGAAATGATTTTTAGCTGTAAAATGGAATTTCAAACTTTATAAGTACCTTTTATCTTAAATCATACCAAAATATAGCTAAAAATACATAAATATCGCTCGAAATATATGTATAATTATTGCGATATCAAGGTCCATAAAGTTGGCAACTTTATGGACCATTGAGTCATTTTCTATGCTAGAACCCTTAGATCTGGATTTTGGTGCAAGTTATGGGCTTCAAGTTTGAATCTTGAAGTTTAAACCTATATTTTGACCTAACTAGTGTTTAAGTAATGTATTGGACATATGTGACTAAAAAGCTTCGTTTTTTTATGGTCCTTGGGGTCAAGGAAGACCCTCTATATTGTCCCATGTTAAGGCTTAATGGATTAGGAGCTTCATGCTCATTTTTGGTCAGATCTGGGCTCACGACGTGAGGAATGAAGCCTTACGACGTAAGAACGTATTCGAGGAAGTTTCTGGGCCAAAGTTACGACCTTACGACGTGAGCATAAGGTGCTCACGACGTGAGCATCACCTGTGCAAGTTTTGGACTCTTTGATTGTTGGTTAGCTTGGTATTGGACTTATCCTTTGGTTTGGGCTCATAATGGGCTAAGGATTTTAGAATAATGGACTTTTGGTTGGGCTTGCCTTGCTAGGCTTGCCCTAATGGGCCTTGGATGATGAATTAGGCCTTAGTGGGCCCAATGTAGTTAGGCCTTGATTGGGTCCAATGAGCTTGGACCTTTGGGCCATCGGAAAGTTATTGGTTCAGAAAAGTAAATGGGCTTTAGGAAAAGGCCCATGTAAGGGTTTGGGCCCAATTTGGAAAATTGTGCCATTGATGGACTTTATTGGACTTTATGGTTTTGGGCTTTAGGCATGGACCAAATTAGACCAAGGGTAAAATGGTTATATTACCCTAAGAAGTAATTCTGAGTTTGGACTAAGTGATATTTTGGTACTGATAGCTCGAGGAGTCGAAGGATCAACAGTTCGGGGAATTGCCTGTTAGCAGCTAGAGGATTATCCGGGGGATTTTAGCAGTGAGAGGTGAGTTTCCCTTTGTGTTAACGGGTCTAAGGCACCAATGTCGGCCTGTATGTATGCATGTAGGATGTTATATTCCAGACTAGAGTCCAATGTCGGGTGGTACCTGAGGAATGTTTATGTATGTTTAGTTATACTCGTTGTCTGTGTGATACTTGTATGTGCCTGGTAGGGAGGTGAGTTTGGGTGGGGGCCCGTATCTCATCACTAGGCGAGTATGGACGGGGTTCCATATCTCATCATTAGCAGAGTAGGGGTGGGACCCATGATAGGTGAGGTAATTCCGGATTACGGTTTGATGCCGGGTGGTACCCGAGGAATGTCTATGCATGTTAGTATACTAGTTGTCTGTGTGATGCTTGTATGTGCCTGGTAGGAAGGTGAGTGTGGGTGGGGGCCCGTACATCATCACTAGCTGAGAGTGGACGGGGTTCCATATCTCAATAGCAGAGTAGGGGCAGGGTCCAAGACAAGCGAGGCCTAAGGACTAGAACATATTGTACTGTGTATGATTCTTTATGTGTTAGCATGATTATATGATATTGTTTGTATGTGTATAGCGGGCAGGGCCCAGTGACAGGCGGGACCTAATGAGAAACAGATTGGTATATCGAGCGGGGCTCGATGCCAGGTGGGACCTGATGCCAGGCGGGGCTTGATGCCAGGCGGGGCCTGATGCCGGACTTTGTACGATGTCGGGCGGGGCCCGAGGTAGGGGTGGGGGCCCAGTATGTGGTTATGTGTATGGTATGTGGTAGGTTGGGGAACTCACTAAGCTTCGTGTTTACGGTTTTTAGTTTTGGTTTCAGGTACTTCCAGTCGCAAAGAGAAGAGCTCGGGATGACTGCATTGCACACACCAAGATGTTTTAGCCTGGGATGTTTTACTTTGATAATTTGATATGCAAAACTGATAATAATGTTTTGAAATATTTGACTTGTGTTTTGATGGAATGGTTTGATAATTGATGGTTTAATTATTAATTTAAAAATGAAATTTTTGGGCTGTATTTTTGGGATGTTAAATAACACTTCAACCACAAGCTCAAGAGTTCAACAAAATCTTTGGAACAAGCCACAAAGTGACCAAAACTCACTATAATGGGCCAAAAACCCAACAAACTCTTAAATCTATGGAGGGACAGGGCCGATCCATAGTTTTTTCATGCCTTTGGAAAAGAGGCTTTGTAATGCCCATTAGTATCTATAACGTACATTAGTATATGTACATTAGTATCTATATAGTATATAAGGGGTACTCAAAATTCAAAATTTAGGTTAGCAGATTTTGGTATCCAAATCTCTATGTGAATTTTAGATATCTAAAAATTCGGATACTATAAGTATTTCAAATAACAGAAAGCATAAAATAAGTAAATAGTTGTTGAATGTTGTAATGATTTTAATAAGTAAATTAATTAGATTATTAATGAATGTGTTTGTGGCAGTGATTTTATTAAGGAAAACACAAACACAAACACAAACAAAGCAACAACACCACACAAAAACTCCATTAGATGATTAAAATACAAAAGCTAAAAGGTAGAATTCACCCTTAAACTATAAACAAAGCTGGATATTGGTGGTGATATTAACTAGTAATCTATTATACAATAAGTACCTAAAAGCATACGGCTGCTTGGTTTAGCAATAAGCCAATAATCATGTGATATATCAAACAGGGCCTAAGTTTTCCACAAAAAAACAAACCTAATAAATCATCTATTTATTCAAATCATTAAAAAACTAGATATCTACGATCATTCTGATTGGAATATTAAGTAACTTGATAGATAGATTATCAACCATTCCAAATTCTATCTCTAAACCTAATAAAGTTAGCAATTGTGTTTATGAATACTGAATGGATAATTAGAAATTGACGGCATTTAGTAACTCAGAAACAGATAGAGATAAAAAGAGAGATGATATAAAGAAAGATACGTATAATCAACCGATCCATCTCGAAAGTAAAAAGGGAGCTATTCAATCGGTAATCGACAATAGTGATTGCGTTTTACCATTTGCGTCAAGATTGATTTATTTTGCGTTTTACCATTTGCGTCAAGATTGATTTATTTTATATATATTTTTTTTACTTCTACCTTTCGTCTAATAGATACAACGACTAACTTTACCAAACTCAAAATATTTACATAACCAACCCCTAAACTATATACAACTATACACATTTGTCTTAAAGTAAATATATTCCAATACCCCCCCCCCCCTCAAGTTGGAGGATGATCAATCATACTTAACTTGAAAACAACGTCAGTATGGTCTGAACCATTTAAGACTTTCGTGAAAACATCAGCAGGTTGTTGTTTGGTAGAAATGTGAGACAATGTAATCAATCTTCCTTGAAGATTTTCACGCACAAAATGACAATCAAGTTCGATATGTTTTGTACGCTCGTGGAAGACTGGATTCTTGGCAATATATCGTTGCCATGTTATCACTATGTAAAGGAATAAGGGTAATTTCGGGAATTTCAAATTCTGTAAGCAATCGACTTAACCAAGCGAGTTCAGAACATACTCTTATCATGGAACGATATTCTGCCTCAACAGAAGACAAAGAAACAGTTGCTTGTTTCTTTGATTTCCATGAAACAGGGCTACCTCCCATTGTTATATAATAGCCACTAAGAGAACGTCTGGTAGTTGAACAAGCTACCCAATCGGAATCCAAAATGCCTTTAGTATATAACTTGGTTTATTATTCAAAAGTAAACCTTTATAAATGGTATTTTGTAAATAAGCCAATACATGTTTTGCTGCATCAAAGTGACTTTGACATGGAGATCTGTTGAATTGACTCAGAAATTGCATAATGAAAGCAATATATGGACGTGTATGCAACAAGAAATTAAGTTTTCCTGTTAATTGTCGATATGATGTGGTATCTAAGAGAGGATCATCAGTAGTATAGAGAGATTTGAGCTTGCTTGGAAGTGGAGAAGTAATTTGTGATGATGATGAAATGGAATATTCATCAAGTAATTCCTTTATGTACTTGTGTTGATGCATGATGATCCCATATTGAGTGTGAATGAATTCAAGACCTAAGAAGAAATTAATCATTCCTAGATCTTTTATTTGAAATCATTTATGAAGTAATCTTTTTAAATCCAGGATCTTTTGTTCATTATTTCCAGTCACAAGAACATCATCTACATAAACTACCACAATAACCAATGAATTGTCACTTTTCTTGACGTGCGTTCGGGCTCTTCTAAAGCAGATGACAATTTGTCATACCATTGACGTGACGCTTGTTTGAACCCATACAACGACTTTTTCAATTTACAAACCATAGTTGATGAAAAATCCATGTCTCGGGGTAATTTCATATAAACAGTTTCATGTAAATCACCATGCAAAAATGCATTATTCACATCAAATTGATGAATCTTCCAAGCCTTTTTGACTGCAAGATTAACTAGGCATCGGACTGTATTGAATTTTATGACTGGTGAGAAGGTTTCATGAAAATCAATACCTTCTTTTTGAGTGAATCCCTTTGCTACAAGCCTGGTCTTGTACCTCTCAACTGTTCCATCTGATTTGTACTTCACTTTATAAACCCATTTGCATGAAATTGGTTTCTTACCCTTTGGAAGAGGAAATATATCCCAGGTGTGATTAGGATGTAATGCATCAAATTCTTTCTTCATTGCTTCTTCCCATAAAGGGTTTCCCTTAGCTTGATGATAAAATTGAGGCTCAACAATCTTAGATTGGACATTTAAAGCTAAGAAATCAACTTGATTGATATAATGATCAAAAGATGGTTTGTCTGGTATGAACCAATTTGTGATTGTGTTACAACATTCATCAAAACAATCACCTTGATTTTGAACATTTGAGCAAATATAATCGTTTAAATGAACATGTTTGACAGATCTTCTGGTTATTCTTCGTAACTGGGTTTGAGGTTGAGGAGGAATTTGTTGAGGTGGTTCAGGAATATGATCATTCGGTTCAATGAATTGATCATTTGAAGAAAGAAAAGGTTGAGTTTCATTTAATGACTGAGAAGGTTCTTCAAAAACAGTGGGAAAGTATGAAGCATCAAGATTATAACCATTGTGTAATGGAAATTTGTCTTCAACAAAAATAACATTCCTTGTGACAGAAATACCCTTGGTATTCAAATTGAGAACTTTATACCCTTTTTGACCAAAAGGATATCCAACAAATATACAAGTATCAGCTCTTGGTTGAAATTTTGTCTCTGTTATGAGAATTTGTAGAAGCATAACATAGACATCCAAAATATCTTAAGTTGTTGAGATCTGGTTTGACTTTGAACAACATTTCATATGGTGAAGAATTGTTGATAATCTTTGAAGGTATTCTATTGATAATATATGCAGCAGTAAGAACACACTCTCCCCAATATGCTTTACCAATTCCAGATTGAAAAAATAGTGCTCTAGAAACTTCCAACAAGTTCTTATGTTTTCTCTCAACAATTCCATTTTGTTGAGGGGCATTGGGGCAAGATTTTTGATGAATGATTCCTTGTTCTTGGAAAAACTTAATACCTTCATTGCTTGAAACCATTGCAAAAGCATTATCTGTTCTTATAGTTTTAACAATGATGTTGAATTGATTCTTAACATATTTGATGAAAGCTTGAATAAGAGTGAATGCAAACTCTTATGTTTCATCAAATGTACCCATGTGCATCTTGAATAGTCATCAACAAGTGTTAAGAAATATTTAAATCCATTATAAGTCTCAACCTTATAAGGTCCCCAAACATCAGCATGAAGAAGATCAAACGGATTATTTGACACAGAATCACTAGTAGTGAATGACAGCTTATGTTGTCTTGCTTGATGACAAATACCACAAGAATCAAAAGTCTGTTCATTATAATTTTTCTTTAGTAAAGACATACTTTTCATCTTATAGATTGGTAAAAGACCTAATCTATAGTGCCACAGATGATTATTATCAATCTTATTACAGTTCATACAATTTTTGGAAAAATTGTCTACAAATACAGGATTCTTCAAAGTCTTGTAGTTTCTGATGTAGAGATTTTTAATCCGTTTTCCAATGATGAACTTATTCCTAGATAAAGGGGCCATCATTGCACAAAACTCATCAGTAAAAATCACCCAAACCTTAAGTTGAGAAGTGACCTTTGAGACTGAAATGAGATTGTGCTTGAACTTAGGAACATATAATACTTGTGAGAGCATGATTTTATCATGAATGGGTACAGTTCCATATTGAGTAACTTGTATAGACTAATCATTTGGTAACCCAATCAAATGAGACCTTGAAAATTTGTTTAAAGTAGTGAAAAGCAATTTATCACAACAAATGTGATATGAAACCCTGAATCTATAATCCATGTCGACTGTTCTTGATTTGAACCCATAACAACATTGAATGCATAAGAAACATGTTTTCCATGAGAATCAAGAAAATTACCTGATGTATCCATAGCACCATCAGTAAGAACAGAATTAACACGAGTAGAGTCATTTATGTTGACCTTTGATAAGATTTCAAGGAGTTGTTTGTATTGATCAGGTGAAATGACTTGATTTTTGTCTGGAGTATTGTCAACAACGTTGTGAGCAGTGGATTCAAATTTCTTTAACTTTGTAAATTTGAAATCAGATGGAAAACCGATCAATCTATAACATTGAGACTTGACATGTCCAGTTTTCTTGCAATTTGAACAATACTTATTGGATGATTGATAATTTAGAGTTGAATTGTTAACATGCATCGCCATAGAATCAGTAGTCAGATTTGGAATAGCAGAAATTTCTCTTTGTCTCTCTTCATGAATTAACAAAGAATGAACAGTAGAAATTGAAGGAAGAGGAGACATCATTAGGATTTGGCCTCTAATAGCTCTGCATGAGTCGTTCAATCCCATGAGTAACTGAACAAGCCTTTGTTCTTCCAGAAATTTGTTGATTGCAGCAGAAGATCCACAAGAACAATTAGGAATTTCATGTATAGTTTTCAGCTGATCCCAAATTCGATTGATCTTTGTGAAGTAAGTGGAAAAATCATCTGAACCTTAACTTAAAGAGAACAATTGCTTTTGGATTTGAAAAATCAACACTCCATTGGATTGTTCATACCTTTGATTGATTTCATTCCATATTTCTTTTGCGGTTTGCAAGAAAAGAACACTTTCAACAATTTCCTTAGACAACGAATTCAGCAAACAACTGATGACCATAGAATTAACTCTGTTCCAGTTGTGATAATCTGGAGAAGTAGAATTTGGCTTCTCAATAGATTCATCAATGAAACCGGTCTTATTCTTTGCTGATAACGCAAGAACCAGATCTCTTCCACATCACGAATCCAATTCCATCAAAGACCTTTGAAACGAGTATAGTACTCGGATTATCTGAAGAGCTGAGAAAAAGAGGATTTGAGATATCAATCGATCCTGAAGGTATCGATCCCGTAGAATTACTTGAGGAAGCAGGTATCGACATGATGAATTAAGAACATATACAGTAATGAATTCGAAAATGAAAAGAATGAATGAGAAAGCAGCAATGGAGAAATTACAGATTGAAAAACCCTCTCTCTGATACCATATTAATTTCTAATGAATCAAAAGATGAAATCATTTTCTCATTATTGAAAGAATGAATCAAGAAGATTCATTATATACAAGACTCTTTCTAATTCTACCTTTCGTCTAACAGATACAATGACTAACTTTACCAAACTCAAAATATTTACATAACCAACCCCTGAACTATATACAACTATACACATTTGTCTTAAAGTAAATATATTCCAATACCCATTAGTGATGAACCAACCTACTACCCCCCTTTATTGTTATGCCCTGGGCCGTTGCCCAACTCGCCCTAGGCTTGGGCCGGCCCTGTGGAGGGAACATAATAAACCTTGAAATTTTAGAGTTTATCAAGGTTCAGAGGTGTTAAGAAGGTTGAAATCTTCAAGATCCATGCTTCCTTGCCTAAGCTTTCATGCATTACCACCCAAGAACAACATAAGAGCATAAATGAACACCAAAATGAATTTAAGAGAGAGGATGTGTTTCAAACATCATAAGGGAGGCTAGGATTTCTTTAGAGATAACTTAGAGGTGGTGGAGGATGAAAATGGCAAACCCTAGAGTTAAATGCACTTAAATAGGCCCAAATCCCAAGGCCTAAGGCCTAATCCCAAGCAACGGGGGCGCTTCACACCCAAAGTGAGGCACTCCGCGCTCCGGGCCTCATTTTAGTTCACTTCTGGCTTTCTTGTGGCGGATTCCTTCACGCTTTGATCCATAATTCTATCTTTTCGTAGACTATAAAACCCGCAAACCAAAAATGAAAATACAATCGGAAAACGGGTATTACAATTCTCCCCCACTTGAATTAGATTTTGTCCTCGAAACCCGTCTCGGCTAGAATCTCAAAACCCAGCTACATGCTTAATACATATGCTTCCTCTAAACCACTTCATAAAATCTAGGCATCCGTAATGGGATTTTCGAGACCATTCGGAACCTAACCAATGGCAAAAGAACACACGAAACACTTGGAAACACTCAACTACATCGACTACTTTTTTCCCACTGATAGAACGACTCGTCTCCTCGGAAAGACCACTCAAACTAGGAAACCACCAGTCTATAACTCCAAAAATCATACCAAAAAGTATGGCGATCATCCCTCCGTCATGCCCACCCCTAGTCCATAACTAGGAATACCACCAAACCATGTTGAACCGAACACTCGAAAAATTATGATCATAAATTCCCAACCAATCCCGGATCCAGAAATTTGTGCCTAAAAGACCTCAAATGCACACTTGACTTCCTAACAAGTGATCGCTACCTCATCGCTCCCACGAGCGTAATCCAAGCTGATCCAAATTATGCATGACCACCTGATAAATTACCCAAGAGATCCTCAACTAACATCCTGGTTTGAAGTTCCTGAACCAATTCCCAACAATGGTAACTAAACTCCTAGTAAACAACCCGCAAAAGCAAACATGGATCCATGAATGCAACACTTAGCTAGCGAGTTTCGATGTACAACTAAGACTTCCAACAAAGCAACATTCCACCAAACACATGATCAAAAACCAACTGGCCACTAAACCTTCAATAGTCCACTAATGCTCTAACACCCAACCTTGCCAAAACATACTACGAACCGAGACTTAGAGTCTCAAACACATAACTATCGGGTCCAACCCACATCATCCATAAACTCAATGGTTCACGATACGTTGTGACACCATTTAACCATTGGGATGATAACTTCACGGTTCAATATTGTTCTTGATATTATCCCTCCATGGACCTGAAGACTCACAACCAACACCTCAGTGGGCCTATAGGAATTTGACCATCATCCCACCGACCTGTTGGAACCCAATCAACATCCCCTACCAACCTTTCCAATTGGTCGGACACATCTTGCCAACTATCCAATACATTTTTGCCGATAAGGCAGTTACTGATGACTGACCACGTCCTTACTCACATATTTCATCACTTCCCATGTCTCCTTCATGTATCCACAAAAAGGACACATTAGTCACCATGACTCTCAACATTCACTGCCTTCTCATGTCTCCTCCAGGTTTGCGATGTACATGGAAGAGATGTGGGAAAAATTGGTCGCTAAAGATAAGGGAATACAAGTCTCCAACCGGAAACCAACTGTCAGTATTATACAAGAACAACGTTTCCAGAATGATGACACAACAATTTTGAAATCCTTTTTTTGATACATCAGATGCCAACCGTCAAAATCAAACTCGATGATCAGATAGAACTCCTCTCAACCGAATAAATCAATCGGTCTCCAGTCACTATAACCACTCCTCGGATAGAAATCGATCAGTTTGTCTAACCTCATGCAACATCAGCTAATGAAGAAGCAATGGGTCCCGTTGATAGACGGTACACTCACCTATCGTCTACTGTCTGAACGTTGTGCTACGACATAACTCTAGCTTTCTACCTGTTAAACTGTATGATTGCTTTTACCTTATTAAAATTGGTCTTAGTATTCATTGACCCATGATAACATTGCAACATTCGTTACACACGAGCAACCAAATCAAAACATGAAAAATTGCTAAGGTAATTTGACTAGATTTTTCGCATGTAATTGTACATTTAGCAAATGAACATATGCTAAAATGTACGATTACCTACTAAAATATCCTGCCAAATCCTATGATAACTAATTTTCGGGCTAAAAACAATAAAACATAGATAGAGATAAAAAAATCTAACCGATTGTGTTGTCATTTCGAACCATTTTCTTTAGAGAGAATTTTATAGTGCTCTCTAACAATGTAGAGTAAAAATGAGAAAAATGATTTTTCCTGTTTTTTTTACCCTCCAACCGAATCAGCCCTTGGCCCAAAGATTTTCACAGCCTATCCATACATATTCATAGTCAACATGTCTAAGATGACCCCGTTTTAATCAAGAAAATTTTGTTAAAAATATGATTATAGACAATGTTTTAAAAACCGGTTTAAACCGGCCGGTAAAACCGATTGGACCGGGAACTGGGGAAATGAGTGATTCAACTATCACTAGTTTTATGCCTATTTTTGAACTAGAACGAACCGGTCAATTTTTACAAAAGTCCGGTTAAATTACACCGGTTGAACGGGCTATATTGAATAAAATACATGAAAGAAAACTATTTTGCATAATAATTTTTGTGATTTTTTTCACATTTATTTATATTTCTTCAAATAAAAATATATGGTAAATGTTATGAAGTTTTTTGATGCGTTTGTATTTATCTAAAACTATATTTTGTTTCGATAATATTTTATTTTGTTTTTAATGTATGTAGATTGATATAAAACTTATGATTATGTGTTATTTTAATGTATTTTAATTGATTTACAACTTGTTTTTATATGTATTTTTAATATTTAAACTTGCGGACGTCAAATTCTTGATTTATGTATGTATGTGTAGGAAAACAGAAAAAAAAAAAGATAAAAATCATAGAAACCGGTTTACCCTGCAGTCGAACCACTTAAATCGGTTGAATTGGAAATCAATCACCATACAAGTTCAACCAAAAAACCGGTTTCTAAAAAACTTATTATATGAAACATTTTTTTATTAATTATTGATATTTGATAGTAAAAAGTTGGAAAATGACTTAAAAAGGTAATGGAGTTTTCAAAATGTTCAAAAATATCATTGTTGTTTTTTTTTTAATATAAAAAAATAACATTAAAATATATTTTTTGTACACAGAATACCAACGAAGTACACATGTGTTTAAATAAAACCTTATGATAACCTGTTATATTAAGTAAACGGAAAAATGACTTAAAAAGGTAACGAAGTTTTTAAAATGTTCAAAAAATATCATTGTTTTTTAGTACAAAAAATATCATTGAAGTATATTATTTGTACACGGAAAACGAAATACATATTTTAGTACAAAAAATACCACTGAAGTTTCCAAAATGTTTAAAAAATATCATTGTTGTTTTTTCAGAACACATTTTGTTAACTTCGTTGTTTCCGGATTATATAAAACATGGTCATCGGAGATCATTCACCTTCATACCCGTTCACATCAATTGTACATTCTCTTTCATTCCCTTACTCGATCGGTTTGTATCTAAATACAATCACAGAAAAACACATAACTAAGAATACATCAATTAGGATGCAAGTTGTTCAAACGCTCCAACACATATGATTCTCTCTCTACTTTGACTACAAATCATCATCAAATCATCTACATGACGTTGAGTGTTCCTGACCATTTATCTATCACTAGTCCCGGAAATTAAACGCAACTCCTACTTTCTACATCCACATTTAGGAATTCTCACTGCATAACGTCAGATTCATTTCTCCTTTGTGTTTCTCTTGTGCCACAACACTAATAAACGGCTAACATTGATGTATAATATGTGTATCTATATAACATTTATATGTTTTAGGTTTGAGACATATAATGTGATCGGGAAACAAGAACGTTTAACTAAGGTTATTACCCACTTACTTCTCATGTTATCACAAGAAACGATCGAGTAAGGGAACGAAAAAGATTACACAACTGTTGTGAATTGATATGACGGTGCATGATCTCTGGTGATTGTGTTCTACATAATCCAACAATAACGAAGTTAACAAAAAGTGCGGTATTTTTTGAACATTTTGAAAACTTCGTCATGTTTTTAAATCATTTTTCCGTTTACCTGAAGTAACCGGTTACCATGAGGTTTATTTGTACTAAAAAAGCAACAATGATATTTTTTGTACAAAAAAAAACAACAATGATATTTTTTTTAACATTTTAGAAGTTTCGTTACCTTTTTATGCACTAAAAAAAACAATGGTTTTTTTTATACATTTTCATAACCGAGTAACATGATTATTACCTATGATAGTCGGTTAATGATATTTTATGTATTAAAAAAGTAACAATGATTTATTATTATTATTTTTTTATATTTTGAAAACTTGTTTACCTTTTGAAATACTTGTTCTCTAAAAAGTCTTAGAAAATTGACAGGTTATTTTCTAATAAAATTATTTAAGATCCTTTTTCTCGTCATTATCTAATTGCCAGGTGGTGCTACAGTGCCCGCCACCAATCGCTGCGGCGACGCCGCTTCCCCCAAATGAACTTTAAATCCTTTTCAAGCAAACTCGACCTGCGTTTGTGAATAAACTGAAATATATCGAAGGGAAAAGACTAGCATTTCATCGGTAGACTCGTCGATCATCTACATTTTGGGGAATGGAAGCTTAGTTTTCGAAGTGTAAATTGCAATCTGCGGATTCCAGAAGAAACACCATATGCTTCTGAAGAGTGCGAAATTTCGAATATGTTTTCTTAATCAATTGCTAGTTTGCTACTCGTTCTAAACCCTCACTTCCGCGAAGGAAAAGAAACCGATCGCCGATATGATTCCAATGCATTTCCAACAGCTACAGCTCAAGGCCGAAGAACTACAATCTCGACCTTCCAGGTATTCTTCCGTGAATCGAAATGACATAAACTGCAAGTATTTGTTGATTTACAGAAGTATACATATTTGCGGAAGTAAAGTGTCCATCATTTACTCGATCTGTTACACAACACATCGATACACATTGTTTGAGATGATTTCTTGTAATTACAACATAACATTTTATATCTTAATATGCTGCAAGTCATTGTAAGCAACTAATCTTGATTTTGCTTTGAACTGAAACAATCAATTCTTGGTCCTTAATTCATTTTGATTCATGGTTTATAACTCCTAAATTTTCATTGACTATAAATGTTACTTACTGATACCAAATTCAACCACAGCAAGCATGACAAATTCCAGTGAAGCTTGATATCTGTCACAGAGAAACTAGAGTCAGGTCTACCCATGGGAAGTACTATCTTACAGGTAAATGTCAATATTCTGATCATCAATTAATTGACTATTATCTTTGCTGAATTTTTTGAGATTCATTGGTCTTCTAGCATCCTGATAAAGGTAGTAGGGAGCATACTAGGTAACTTTTTATTTTATTTTTATATATGAATAAAAGGTAAGCTGACTAGAAGTCTAGAATATATAACTTTTAGTGTCAAATATATGCCATTCAAGTATTCAACCATGTGGTAGTCATTATTGGAATCTGAAAAAGCTGCTACTTCCCTTTTTGGATGCTCCTCAAGTCCATATAGGCCAGTGATGTTTTGTCAGTAGATATGTCAATATTGCACTTATGGTGCATACTGTCTCCTTGATTCCAGCCCTAGAGTTTTAACTGGAGTTTCATCAAAATCATAATGAAATTTCCTGCAGTAAATAGTAATCTACTATTCAATCAAAGACATAAAGTTCATTTAAAGGGTTTCCAATTCACCAACATTATGTGGTTCAACTTCTCAATCATTATTACTATAAAGATTCCAATTTCACCTATTTTTTGTTCAAGTTTTTCTTTTTTTCAGTGACAACTTTTTAAAGATTACACACTAATTAATATGCAAAATGACTATGGAATTGTGATCCTTTTGGAATTTCGAAAGTAGTACCAGTGATGAAGTTCAATTGTCTATCCTTAAACTCATGAAACTTAATTCCAATCCTTTTTAATTTGTATAAATGACTGAAATACCCTTTCGAAACCTATTATTAACATTGCACTATGCTGCTTTCTTTGTTTTCTGTTATTAAATTTATCTTTTTACCTAAAGATAGTCTTAAAGA
This sequence comes from Lactuca virosa, assembly GCF_052849685.1. Taxonomy (NCBI): domain Eukaryota; kingdom Viridiplantae; phylum Streptophyta; class Magnoliopsida; order Asterales; family Asteraceae; genus Lactuca; species Lactuca virosa. The sequence continues at coordinate 202,976,827 of NC_136426.1, forward strand.
AGTTTCATGAACACGAAATTAATAAAAGGGTAATTTAAATACTTTGACAAGTACTTAAAAAGCTTCTTGATCGAGAAATCAGTTACATTCTAAATCATTTGATAGATTTAGAAGCCAAACAAAAATCTACAAAGTGTGAAAATTTCACTCTAGATTGTGATGCAAATGTCATTCAAGTCATGATATAAGTCATTAGAAAAGAGTGAAGGGAAAGATTCCAAGTGGAGAGGCATTTTGGCATTTAATGAAATAAATTCCACTATTTTCATGATATGCCAAGTCACCCTTGACAATGAACTTTATAAGTATCTTATTATTGTTGATGTAGTCCATTAATACATTATATCTTATTATTTTAAACATATTAATATTAGTTTTGAACTATTTTAAGTATGTTTATTGTGTAAAAACACTCCTACAAGCCTACAACAACATGAACAATAAATATCCTAATAAGACAAATAATTAAAGATTGGAGATTTGTCAAAGTACAATGCCTTCATAAGAAAAAAATTGAAAATACAATGTTGTAATTGTGACTTTGACTTTGACTTTCGGATTAAAAAGGCTATATTTAGCTTGTAGATTGATATATATATATATATATATATATATATATATATATATATTACAAATTTACAAAGAGTCAAAGAACTTAATATAACTACATTACACAATATAAACAATACTATGTCAGAAAGAAAAAGATTTTCTTATAACTTGTAAGATAATTTACATCAAATTTAGAATCAATTAAGTGCCTTTTTGACTTTAGTATTCAAATCAAGAAGCACTTAATCTCAAAGAATGAACTTTGACTCTTCCAAGAAACTCTGTTGACCCAAATTCCCAATTTTCCAACTCTTTTCAAAAAAAAGAGTTAATTTCCCAAAAAAGTAGAAAAAGAAAATCCAAGTCAACTCCTGTGATAATTTGAGTCAATGATATGGAGGTCATGATTTTTTTTTTCTTTTTTCTTTTTCAAATTCCTCCACTACCACACGTTGCTTTGAAAGGTCATTTTCGACTTTTCAAAATAATTATGATTTTTATTTTTGGTCATAAGTCCAATATACCCTTTTGAAAAATTCTCTGGCCAGGAGCAAGGATTGCTAATGGGTCATAAGCCATTTTCCTCCGTTGAAAAGTCTTCCATGTTTGACCAAAGTGGGCCCTCCACTCATCTTGTGTGAGAAAATGTGGTAAATATTGTTTGACTCCTAAGTGGGCTTCTTTGCAGAAATCCAAGATTTTTTTATTCTGACTCAGTAGATGTTGTAGACTATCTTTTCCTTTGGTGGATAAAGGATTTGCTTGTGATAGAAATGCCACTAAGTAGAATATATCTTCATCTGGTATTACTGCTGAACTCCTGTTGCTCCATCTGAAAAATATAAAAAAAAAAAAAGTTTACATAAGTTTCACTTCACCCCCCTGTACAATTTCTCCTTTGCAAAACTACCCCCTCCGCTTCACTAAATGTTTTTGTAAGCAATTGAATCTATCAAATCGTGAAATTAGTTTTAAAAAATTAATAGTTTTATATATATATATATATATATATATATATATATATATATATATATATATAAGGGTTAATCTCATAAAAGACCTTGTATTTTGTGTTTTTTACGGATTAAACCTCAAATTTTTTTTTCCCGAAAAGCCTTCAACTTTGTATTTTATTTTTTTCTGAAAAAAACCATCAACCTTCTAAATGCTTCTAAATAAACCCTGACTTTTTTAGTTATTCTTGAAAAAACCCACACATTTTACCATTTGTTTTGGAAAAAAATGACTATAAGGGCCAAATCGGAAAAAATTAAAAAAATACAAGGTCTTTTTCAGGAAAAAAATAAATTTGAGATTTAATCCGGAAAAAACACAAAATATAAGGTCTTTTATGAGATTAACCCTTTTATCAATTGTAATTATATACAATTGAAATTGTTTTTATTTATTTCAGTATATATTATAGGGTTAATCGTATAAAAGACTTTATATCTTGTGTTTTTTTCCGGATTAAACCTCAAGTTTATTTATTTTTCCTGAAAAAGACCTTACATTTTTTCATTTTTCCCGATCCGGTCCTTTTAGTCATTTTTTTTTTCAAAAAGGTTGAGGGTTTTTTCGGGAAAAGCTAAAAAAGTCGAGGGTTTATTCGGAAACAGTTAGAAGGTTGAGGGTTTTTTTCGGAAAAAAAGACAAAGCTGGGGGCTTTTTTTGGAAAAAAAAAACACAAGATCTTTTTAAAAATCAGGAAAAAACATAGATCATATAAGGTATTTTATGAGATTAACCCTATATTATAAGGGTATTTTTGTCTCTCGATAAAAAAAAATTGAATCTCACATTCCAATTCCTTCATATTCCACTTGAATACGTAAACAAACGATGAAAGTATATAATAATAACCCAGTTCCACGTATTCAACATTCATCATTGTGTAATTTTATAAAGTAGAGGGGTTGATTTGCCAATCTGAAATAGTACAAGGGCTAAAAAAAGTTACTTTGATTTGTTGACGGGGTAAACAAGGACAGGGCCATTGCTTGTATCTGCTAAAATCTTCCCAAAAACTTCATCACCAAATCTCTGAATTTTACTACTTGGAACAAGAAGATTTAGCCATGGATGTGGAACATCCCATAACCCTTTTGCTTGTAGTTTTATCTCTGCTGTATGTACTCTATCCAAAAACTCTATATATGTAACTTCAGTCATAAAAACTGTTGATGGTATATACCTCAACTCAGATAACATGCTCTCAATTTCCTGTATCAATTTAAATCACTAAAACTTTAATAAATCAAAATCAAAACTGGTTTGTATTTGGTTCACATTTATCTCACCTCATAAATCTCACCAGTGTTATCTGATGGATTGAAGTATTTTGCTAACTCGAGGCAAAAAAGGGTTTTTCCTTCTGACTTAAATTGACTTGCTTCATCATCATCTTTTGGGTTAAAAGATGATCTCCAATTATTGAGAAGACCTGTTCTGTTTATAATTACAAGTCCTTCTATATAATCAAATGATTTTTTTGCGGATATTAATCGCTCTTGATCTCGAGTAAATGTTGAAAAATCTGAATACAACACTCTGATCCAAATCACCTGTTCATATTCGTTTCAAATATTAGGTAAACCTTTCTTAAATTTCTAACTTTTTAGGGAAAATTACAAAAAAAAAAAAACATTATAGTTTTTGCAGTTTGCAGTTTAGCCACTAATATTTATGGTCTGATTTAAAAAAAAAAAGTTAGAAGTGGTTGTTAAACCACAAAAATGCTCAATATATAATTCATATATTTGGTAAATTTTGAATTTTTCAAGGAGAATTACAAAAAAAAAAAAAAACATTTTATTTTTTTCAGTTTTGCAGTTTTACACCACTAATACTTTTTTTTTCTCCAATCGAACCCTAAATTTTTTTGAGAATTTTCCAAATTAACTATATTGACCTGTTATATCTGGTCAAAATGTTTAAACTGAGAAAATATCTGAAACATTTATGGTCTGATCTAAAAAAAAAAAAAAAGAAAGTGTCAAACCACAAAATTGCTCAAAAAATAATTCAAGTATTTGGTAAATTTTTTACATTTTGAATTTTTCAAGTAAAAAAAAAAATTATATTTCAGCATTTTTACGATTTAACTACTTTTACTTTATTTTTTCCAATTAAACCATAAAAGTTTCCAACATTTTTCCAAATCAATCATTTTGACTAGTAATTTACAGAAGTACCCATTTTGACCTGTCATATTAAGTCAAAATGGTTCGACTGAAAAAATGTACGAAACTTTAAAAAAAAAAAAAGTATAAATCGTTAAAACCGCAAAATCACCCTTTTTTATTTTCCCATTTTTTTATTATATCAAAAAACAAACAAATTACCATTTCCGCAGCCGGTTCAAGTAAAATCCTTGCCCGTGTAATTATCCCAAACTGCCCAAGCCCTCCAAGAACACCATTAAAAAGATCCGCATTCTGTTCCTCAGAACACGTCACCACCTCTCCCTTTCCTTTATCCCCAAATCATTAATATTATATTAATAAATTATACATTTTTTTATTTTTATATATTTATATATTTATATTTTATACAAACCTGTAACAACTTCAAGCTGGCGGACATTACTAATCTGAGGACCATGCCAAAACGCCTGACCACTAATCCCCGCATTCGACAACGTCCCTCCAACCGTCAAATGCAAATAATCCGTCCAAGATTTTGGCGCGAATCCAAACTTCAAACTCTCCTTCAAAATATTAATCCACAACTCCCCTCCCGAAACATCAACATATCCAAAATCAAAACCAAATTCAAATTCCATTTTCGGTTTCTTCAACGACTCCATATTCACCACAATCCCTCTGTGCGCCTGAGCCTGACCCTGAATCGAGTGTCCATGCCCCCTGGCTGCAACCGTGAGCCCAGACCCTGGCCCGAGGTCCCACACATGGCTCACGGTTGCAGATATGTCAGACACTGACTCAGGGTGCAGGACAGCAAAAGGAAGGAATTGATATTGGTTTCCGTAATCTTTCGCCGCAAATTCGTTGTTGGTGAAAGTGAAATGCCCGTTGATTTGTAAATCCGGGAGGGAAAATTGGGTGTTGGAAAAACAGAGGTTTAGTTGAATTGCTAAGAAACTTAGCAACATGATTGTGAAACTAACGCTTCTTATGAAGAATGATAAAGATCTCATTCTTATTTTTTTTTTCTGGCTAGAAATAAAGAAAAGAGGAGGGGATTTAAAGAGATTTGATAAGGATCCGTGTGTAGACTGTCTCCTTTAAAAGTTTCTGACTCCCAAGGGTGCCTTTTTAGCTTCCTTTTTCATGGAAAAAGTCACAAGAAAAAAGAAAGATTTTGCAATCTTTGCACTTATTTGGTTACAGTTACAACCATATTTTTTAACTTCCCTTTTACTATCTATTTGCCAATTTTTAGGAAAAAGATACATTCTTACATAGTTACAGGTGTCTAAAGATTAGTAGCGGTTTAGTTTTAGTTTTGATTTGCGGGAATTAAAATGGCAGTGTGGGGTCCATGAAATCATGCGAATTTCAATAAAGTTTTTGGGACCTCTTTCAACCAATGGTGTATGGACAATTGAAGAGTTGACAGGTCATTAGAAGACATCAATATCTGGTGCCCATAATCACCCATGCTTTAGTTTTAATCCAAGTAAGAAAGTTACATCCTTTTTTAGCATCTTACTTTTATATAGTTTAACATGCTTCAATTTACTTTATATAAAATATTGCTATTTTCCTTTTCATAATACAATATATTTTTTGGTCCTTAAGTATAGTTGAGTTTTGAAATTTGGAAGTCATTTTACCTTGAACAGGGACCAAAAATGTTACAAGAACCTCAAATAAGAACCAAAATGGCAAAAGAAAACTTTAATGGACCAAAATTGAAAAAACTCGACCAAAAACGTAATTACTATATTTTCTTATTAAAAGGGTGAAGTGTCTAATGTTGAATGCTTAAGAGAAATGAAAGCAAGAAGCTATAAAATTTAAGAAAGTACGTTGCTATTCCTTGGCTTTAATTCTTTTAAAATTGTAAAAAAATAAAATGGTGAAGTTGGGGTGTAGTGCCTTGAATGATGTTGTGACATATATGAGTTTTTTATGGAATATTTAATGCTCAAAGTTGTCCATTGGATGCTAAGATCCATATCTTGTCCCTCCTTACCACAACACACTTGACCCTTTTTCCTTTGTGGGCTATGTTGTGTGAAATCTCAACCATCAAACCCTACTCCCATTTTGTGGTCCAAAACCTAATTTGACCTAATTCTCTACATACTCACCGACCATTGACAAAATCAAAACAAAAAAAAAAATATCAGCAGTCTGCAGTGTGATAGTTTCAGTTCCAATAAATTAACCTCCTTACAGGCACTAGGGGGTCACTGTGTACCTGATTGTACCTGATTGTAAATGGAAGAATAATTTTTTTTTGTAGAATTTAGGATGATGTGATGAATGTACAAGTGTTGATGCATAGGGTACAAGTGGAGTAGTGAGGAGTAAGGACATATCTTTGTGAATGATAAGGGGACAAGTGGGGTGAGATTGTATGCCACTATGAAAGATGAGATTGGCTAGGCTGCCCACTAATGGGGTCCTCTAGAAGTTGGTGATAATAACCATAGATGCCTAAAGAAAAAGAGTTGGTAGGATTTAGACTGATTTAGGATTTTGCTAATTAAGATTACTAGTAATCATGGATGTTTTATCTAATCATGTTACATGTCTAACTTTCAATTCATTCTACTCGATGTTGTTTTGTCTGATTCACACTCAATCAAAATCTAATTTGATTTTGATATCATCTCTCCATTCATGTCTCACATATCAGACATTGTACTTGGACACAAATAAATCCATCTCTACCAAATCTTCACTTGTCTGTAACACTCTATTTATTTCGTTATTCGTATTGTTACAACTTGTTCTTAAATAACGTTGATTTTGATAGGGTATTTTAAGATAATCTTGTTGCTAATAATATAACTGTTATCTGATGTTTATCTAGAAATTATTTTGTTAACTCATAACTTTCTTTTCGTAATTATTACTTTATTTTAATGCATGTGTATGTCGTGCAAATGATGAAAGATACCATCCATATTCAACGGTGGCTTTTATTACCACCGTTTATTCATTAACATCATTTTTCTTATTCCCTTAGACCAGACATATTCCAACTAGATCCTTATCGACCCACATACAGATATAAACAAATACAAAAACATTAAAAAAATATTTTGTGATGTTAGTATAAAAATAAAGAATTGAATTATTAGTATATATACAAATTTTGGTTTAGCTTATTTATGGCTATACATGGTTGTTGTTCGGGTATATTTTTTGAATTTTAGGTTAATCAGGTATTTTCTGTTTTAAAATGTTGCTTAAACCGGAATCGAATTGCATTTCGGGTTGGCCGGTTATTTATACGCATACCTTAATTACATAGAAAAATAATAATTACATATCTAAGAAAAAAAGAAGCAACCAAGACACTTTAGCAAAGAAACGTGGGGACTAGAAAGAAGAAGAAAGTGTAAGTGGACATATAAAATGAATAAAAAATGGCAACCAATTTGATTAATAGAAGCTTATGTTTATAGTCAACATATGCCATCAAATAGAAACTTTTTTAATATATCAACTTGTTTTGTACTTGAAAGATGTATGAAACGAAGCCTTGAAAAGTGAAAACCACAGTGAAAACCCTTAAAAATGCCAAAAAAAAAAAAAAAAAAAAAACTGAAAATTCTATAATTTATCATGGATGCCCACTAAAACTATTAAAATTGCATAAGAAACAGAATTAAAATTTTACAGAAGTTGGTGAATGTGTAGTTTGGATTTTGAAAAACCTTGATAACCGAAAGGCGGGAGGGTTTGTCATGGGTTTTGGTTAGGGTTCTCTCATAATTGCGTTTCAAGAACAATATGGTTATTGGTGTGTTTTAGGGAAGGGTAGAGAGTTAAGATGTTAAGTACCTAGGGAATATTTGCTTTCTTTAAGCAATTCCGTAAAATTTCATACCTTATACCCGAATTGAAAATAGAGTAAATTACATGAATAGTCCCTATGGTTTGGGGTAATTTACATGTTTGGTCCCTAACTTATTTTTTTAATTCGAAAGGCCCCATTGTTTGTTTTTATTACGCGCTTGGTCCCTAATGTTTGTTTTTGTTACTTGCTTAGTTCATGTCTTACCTAAAAAGACTAATATTTAAATAGAGAAAAATGATGGGGTAAGTAAAGTAAGGTGAGGGGGTGGGGTTGGAGGTGTGTTTATTTAAATAAATTAAAAAATCAAGGGCAAAGTAGTCTTTTTAGGTAAGATAGGGAACAAACGTGTAACAAAAACAAATAGTAGGGACCTTCCGAGTAAAAAAATAAGTTAGGGACCAAACACGCAAATTACCCTAAACCATAGGGACCATTCGTGTAATCTACTCTTGAAAATAATACGAGTAAACAGATTACCTTGTTTTCAATACCAGTGATTAACCCATAGCGATCTACCCAAATCGTATACAGGAAGGTCATTCGAGTATCAGTTTTTTACTTTTTTTCCAAAATGCTTATAGGAGAACGTTCAAATGAGAACAATATAAAGGTTGGGAACAAGATAATGAATATGTCGGACATCTATTTTAAAATGTTGTTTTTTTCGAAAAAAATTATGAATACATCAAAATTTGTGATTTTTTTATTCTATATAAATAGACGTTTATATGAATATAATATTTTTTTTTTATAAAAATGGAAATTTTTTTTACACCAAATCTCGTCATTTGTGTTATTTACAAGTTATTAAACTATGTATCTGATTTTTATTATAAGTCCTTTTTTGTTTACATGTGATGATGTGAATAACCAATATATTATAATGAAAACAAGATACAAAGTTTATTTATATGCGGATCATATGTATTATAATGAAAACAAGATACAAAGTTTATTTATATGCGGATATTACATATGATGAGAGTTTTATAAAATAAAAAAATAAGAAATTGTATTTTGAAAGAAAAAAATATCGGTATGGATGTCCATTTATAAAGAATAAAAAATAATAAATTTTGATATATTATATTATTTTTTTATATAATGAAATGTTGAAAGTTATGTGGTCGAAATTTGTTATCGTGTTCTCAACTTTTGTTTTTGTTCTCATTTAAACATTCCTATATCTATAGGGGTGGATGATGAGATAGAATGTTGCCAATTTGATGTGTAATTGTGCAAGGATTATACCATTAAAGATGACACAAGTAGTTTTTTAACAACAGTAAAGCTGAATCAATGTCAACACATCTGAGCCCTAGTGGATCACCTAAGTTCTACATGAAATATGCTCTTAAAGATTGTGCAATGTCACTACTATGAAGAAAGGTGAAGATTATATCCATAAGTACTTATTACGTTCTAGGCAACATTTGAAAAAATAAAAATAGTTGATAGTATAAAAACGGTAATAATCAAACTCAAAATCACCCATCAGAATTATTGGTTCTCAAGCTTGCGTTAATAAAATTCAAGATGAACCATGACGATAAAGTTATGGTATATGCTCTTCAAGATAAATAGATAAAACCATAAATGATAAAATGTTATCACCAAGATTCACATATCTTAAATCCTTAAAGGAAGATGCCATATTCTCAACATCAAGTTATGGTATAGCGTTAATAAAATTCAAGATGAACCATGAGAATAAAGTTATGGTATATGCTCTTCAAGATATATAGATAAAACCATGATTGATAAAATGTTATCATGAAGATTCACATATCTTAAATTCTCAGAGGAAGATGCCATATTCTCATATCAAGTGGTCCATGACATATCTAACATAAACATAGGTAACGCTAAACCATTCAAGTTATTATACAAATCTTGGGATGGATTTGACAAAGTAAGTGTTACTTCTGTTGGTTTAAAAACTTGCAAACATATACCAATTCAATTCATTGGTGAATTTGATGAACACATGGTCATGATATATGAAGAAAGTGTACTTAACCAATACATGATTTTTGGAATAATTTATATATTAAACATCCAAAACACCCAAAAATCTATCTATAAGTATATAAGTTAAACATTAAACATTCAACACCCAAATTAAAATATGAATCTTAAGTTTTTATCTAATATCCAAAATAACATTTTTCAAACACGAATTAACTATTCGGGAATATTAATTGGTTGTTTTCCCTTTCCATCTCTGTTCTTTATCGCCTCTTCTAAAGCTTTCGCGACCTCATCGTCTTTCAAAATTTCATTAATGTTGTCCACAATTGGCTTTCTTGATTTCCTTACCCAATCTTGAGTGCAAACCAAAGCCTCTACTATATTTGCAGACAAATTTGTTCGATATGGATCCAATATCCGCCCGCTTGTACTAAACGCCGCCTCTGACACCACGATAGAGATTTGCAGTCCCAAAATATCTATCAGCATAAACATAGAAAATGTTAAAATATAATTAAAAAAAAGTATACAAATAATAAAGTTATACCTTTCGCCATACGGGATACAATAGGGTAACGAGATGCATTTTGTTTCCACCAAAGTAGAATATCAAAATCTTTATTGTATTTAACTGGCTGCTCGTTTAGGTATCGTGTCAAGTCCGTTTCCATTGATGCCGATGGGTAATCAGTTTGTACTATTAAATCACCCATGAAGTCATTCTCATCATCAATCACAACTACATCTTCATGACCATGTGTTTGATTTTGAGAAGAGTCGGTATTGTCAAACTTTGATTTGTAGAAATAAAAAAAATTCTCAAATCTTTGTTGAAGACCTCGTATTAAGACCTTAGCCTTCAAAATGACTTCCGAGTTGAGCATAGGATCTTTTTGTGGATTCTTCAACTTAATCAACTTCTCAAAAACTTGTTGAAGAACAGATGCACATCACAGAACCGAATACGTAATTGTGCAAGGAAAAAAAAACGACTCTTCATATTCGGTTCGGTTCTTTGGACCAAATAAGCCCTTATTCGGGTAACCCGGATCGAATAACCCAAAAACCGAATAAGCCTTATATAGATACCCGAAAACCGAATCAAATTGCTTATTCGGGTCTAATTCGGTTCGGTTCTCGGTTCGGTTCGGATTTTCGGGCCAAATTCTCATCCCTAATTTGTATAAGTGGTTGTTACCGGCGTTTTAAGAAAACCTTTGGTAAATATGTGAATATATTTTTCAAGGATTAGAGTAAATTATACGAATGGTCCCAATGGTTTGGGATAATTTGCACGTTTGGTCCCTTACTTATTTTTTTAACTCGAAAGGTCCCTAATGTTTGTTTTTGTTGCGCGTTTGGTCCCTGTCTTACCTAAAAAGACTATTTTGCCCTTGATTTTTTAATTTATTTAAATAAACACACCCCCAACCCCACTTTCATCTCACATTACCTTACCTATCCCACCTTATTTAAATAAATTAAAAAATCAAGGACAAAAAAGTCTTTTTAGGTAAATCACGGACCAAACGCGCAACAAAACAAACTGTAGGGACCTTCCGAGTTAAAAAAACAAATTAGGTACCAAACATGCAAATTATCCAAATCATAGGGACCATTCGTGTAATTTACTCCAAGGATTAAGATCCTTCTATCATAGAAGCTATTCTACTTGTCTTCCTAACTACAAGACATCGTGTATGTGGCATATAAGGGAGAGATTTACTATCGAGGTAAATACATATATGATGATTTTGTTATATTGAATCATTTGTTTATTTTGGTTCATTTTCCCGAATCAACATCTATTTTATTATAAATTTTCTTAATATTCCATTACAGCTTCACTCTAATCTGACAAAGTCTAGTATTAAATCATTTAAATAGTTTAATTTGGAATCAAATGGTAGATATTAATGTTGTTTTGAGAAAGAAGGGCGGTTGATCATGGATAAATTGATGTTAGGCAACAAGTGATTTAATTAATTTTTTGTCACTCGTGAAAAATGGATTATGCAAATTATAGAGATTGGGCGATTTCAATTTGCAACTTTGATGAGGACCAGATCAAGAGTGGATTGGGTTTCGGGTTGGGTCGGTTATTTATCCATATACCCAAATTGCATGACACAGAGCTAAGAAAAAAAGCTACCAAACCACTCCACTTTAGTAAACAAACTTGGAACTGAGAAGAAAGAAGAAAGAGTAAGTGGACAGATAAAATCAATGAACAATGATAACCAATTTGATTAATAGAAGCTTATGTTTATCGTAAAAAACGTGCCATCTAAGAGAAAATTAAAATTCTTAATATATCAATTTTATTTTATTTATTTATTTATTTTTTTGTATTTGAACGATTTAGGGTGACACGATTATTTTTATAGAACAGATTATCATAGAGAACTGTGGTATGCCATAAACTTCAAAAATGGTCCCTGTGGTTTTTGAAAATATCAAGTTTAATCCCTAAGTTCAAAAAACCTCACAGAAGGTCCTTGTGGTTTTAAAACTTTTAACATTTGGTCCTTCCGGCTCACTCCGTTAGCATTTCACCGTTAAGTAAGGGACATTTTTGTCATTTCACTACCCAGGGACCATTTATGAGGTTTTGTATTATTTTTTTTTTAAATAAATAAAATTTAATATGCAAGGGGTCCCACCCTCTCTCTCTCTCTCTCTCTCTCTCTCTCTCTCTCTCTCTCTCTCTCTCTTCTTCTTCTTCTTCTTCTTCTTCTTCTTCCTCCTCCAGAAAAAAAATCCCCCCCGCTTCCCTTTTACTGATCACGATTTTTTTAGACCTAATCTAACTCCAATCTTCATCTACGTTGCAACAACAACCATCGTAACTATTGGGGGTTTTCTTTGCTCATTTTTGAAAGAGTCAAAACTAGTTAATAACACTTCTACAGGATCGGAATGACAGATTCCTTCTTCCCAACAAAACCAAAACTAGCTAGCAACAACGCTAGGTCGAGATTGAGAAAAACGGTGAGGTATCAATTCCATGGTGGCAGATCGTCGGAAAAGATGATTTGGGTTCAGCTGTTTCAAAATGATCAAATTCACATGATTGTAATGAGAATCATCTTCTTCCAAGATCAAATCTAGAAAAGATGGTCAATCCATAAAAGATGAACATTCATTTGATATCTTATTACCATGGTGAACCAACGCAGGAAGCAAAAACAAGAAAACTTGACAAATTACTCGGAATAAATTCAAAGGCGAACATGAATTCGAAGGCAACAACACATCATAGTGTGCAAAAGACCACTGAATCGATTTACTGGGTTCACCAGGGCCCAAGCTCGTCTTCATTGTTATCGAATCAAAAGCAAATACTAGAATCGTATGCACAACGATCAAACCTCAATGTGATGGACCCTGGTGAAAAGCGATACCATAGCCTTCGCTTTCAATCATCTTCTAATGGTCTTCGAATCTCAGGATTCTGTTGGGTTCGATGATCAACCAACTATTGTTCATCAACCAGCTATTGTTCATGGTTATCAGATCAAGTCTTACATGAATCAAATGGAGTCATTAACCCCAAAATCACAATCATTTGGTTCTTTAAAAAAGTATAAATGGTCCGTATTCTTTAACGAAAGGCCTGCAAAACCAAACCCTGTGAGTGAACCAAACAAGGGAATGATATTGGAAGCTCTAAGACATCCTCAAACACGAGGAGGAGAATCAGAAAACGCATCAAAGGAAGCGTATGTAGAGAAAGAGAATTTGTTGAAGGTCGTTTTGAGACAGGCATCAGAGTTGCAGTTGTTTGCTTGCAGACAACAGGGAAGCAGGGGGATTTTTTCTGGAGGAAGAAGAAGAATGGGGAAGAAGAGAGAAAAGGGAGGAGACGAACTAAGAGAGAGAGAGAGAGAGAGAGGGTGGGACCCCTTGCATATTAAATTTTATTTATTTATTTGTTTTTTTAAAAAAAGTAATATAAAACCTCATAAATGGTCCCTGGATAGTGAAATGACAAAAATGCCCCTTACTTAACGGTGAAATGCTAACGGAGTGAGCCGGAAGGACCAAATGTTAAAAGTTTTGAAACCACAAGGACCATCTGTGAGGTTTTTTGAACTTAGGGATTAAACTTGATATTTTCGAAAACCACAGGGACCATTTTTGAAGTTTTGTCTATTTAATTAGATATATGCTATTATTTGTTATATGCTTGTCTCCAATGTTCTTTTTCTTTTATATATTTTTGTTGTAAGTCTTTATCAATCATTTCATTCTTATCTAATCTTACTCTTAGCTTATTCTAAGATCGCACACATAAAATATGTTTGAGCATTATTTTCATGTTCATCAAGTCTTTCAAAAAGGTGTTGCCAATTATTATATCTGGTATTTGCTAAAGAAATTTGATTATTATTAATAGGTTCAAATAATTTAAAACAAAAACAATACACTTTATCTATTCGTTTAGAATAAACTAACCGATCACCTGTTTCACCATTACATAGTTTTTTGGTGTAGGTACCATAAGAAAAATGCCTAGATAAACTATTTTTAGGAAACACAAGAATAAATTCTCTAATTGGTCATTTTTCAACTAAATTTTCTTTTAATTTATTGTCAATATTATCCCACTTACGTAGATCATAAATATTTAAAGGATGAACAAATTTATGGCCATTTTCATTAATATCATTTTCATTACTAGTATTATTTTCATTATCATTTTCATTCTCGTTAGTGAAATTTTATTTCATTATCATTTGTTTTATTTTCATTCTTATTAGTGACATTATTTTCATTATCATTATCAATTTCATTCTCATTATTGTTATTTTCATTCTAATGGTTGACATTATTTTTATTACCAATTTCATTCTCATTAGTGTTATTTTCATTCTCATTAGTAACATTATTTTCATTACCAATTTCATTTCTCTTTTGTGATATTTTCATGTTCAATTGAAGCATTAGAATGATCTATTTATTTATTTATTTATTTTAAATATATTTTTATAAATTTATGCATGGTCCCTTTTGAGCATGTACTTTTATTCTATTTTTTGTTTCTTTTTCTTTTTTACTTCTTATAGTTATTATACGTGGACTTTTTAGTTAAATAAAACAACGATGATATGAAAAAACAATGGAAAAGAGCACCTTGTAGGCAGTAGGCTCTTGTCAAGTTGCTTCCAGCAAAAAGTTTATACTTCTTTTTTCAAATTTCAATTACCTACACTCATTACACATACAAACATACACATTACTCTTGGATATGAAAAAATAATCAAAAACATAAATTGAAGACTTGTTAAGAGAAATCAAAAAAAAAAAAAACACTTTTGGATCCGGTAAAAGTACACTTTTGGGTCTAATTCAATGATCGAAAATTCGAAATCAAATTATTAAGGTTCAAAAATAGATTTTGGGGTATGATAGAATAAACAAAGAAATCGGTTTGGGGCTTATTCAGATAAAATAGAAGAAATCAAATTCAGAATATAAAAAAATAGACAAAATAAAGCAATTAGAAAATCAAAATTTGATATCTTATTAGATGTTATTGCTTCTAAGCTTCTTAATGGATGATGACTCACACATTCAATGTCACTGGAAGTCTGGAACCAATTTCAGAAGAATAAAAAAGAAACTCGATGAAGATGATGGACAATGGATCGATATTACTGATTTGGGAGTGTAGAAAAATCATAAAATTAAAACTCGTTCTCCTTCAATACTAAGAGAGAGGAGGGGGACGGTTCAATGCTCGATGGTATTGAAAACTTAAAAATTGTTAGTCCTCTTCAACCTTCAACGAACCGGTGTGCCAACAACATGAATGGAGCCAGAAATCAGGCGCCTTTTTTTTCCTGATTTTATTGTTATTTTAGCATAATTTGGCAATTTTAGGGCCCTGCGTTATTGCTCAACCTGCCCCCACTTATTGGGTTTGGCCTACATATAGACAGTCTCTACCTACGTATGCATCCGAATAACCGAATGAGATCATTGAGGTACCCCGATCATTACCAAACACCATTGTTGGCACTTAGGCATACGCAACGAGCAATGCATGTTTTGGTATGGTTGAAGTTTCCATGGATAAAGATGAAAAGGAAAGATATCACAAGCGTACGCCCACCACTGTTAGACGATTGTATAGATGATAGCATTACTGTCACAACTAGTATTTTAAGGCTAGGAAATTATGTCTATGTGTAATTAACTTTTGGTGTATCTTGTAACCCTAAGTATGATGTTATACAAATTATTCATTCAAAAATGACAATTCGAATCAAAACTCACTCGTGCAAGCTCTAAACCTAATTCCATACACTACATTCACTCAACTTTGGGCTTGTAACCCTAACTTCCCGGTTCAAACCTATTGTTGGACCAGGATTCACTTATTGGGCCTGATGGGCCAGTAACCCCTCAACTTGGTTCTTTTAGGCCAAGAATCCTTATTTGGGCCCTAATTGGACCCACATTCATTAAGCGATAGTATTTTGGGCCATAAGACTCTTCATGGGCCTTATTGGGCCGAAAACCACTCAACTTGTCTCTATGGGCCGAAAACCCACCTATTTAATCACATTGGGCTGAAAACCCATTTCTTTTACTCTTTTGGGCCGTAAACTTGTATGTGGGCCCAATGGGCCGAAAAATTTCTTATTGGGCGTTATATTTTCGGCTGATATTCAATTCAAGCCCAATATTCCTTTTCTTTTCACCCCTCACCTTATTCTCGGTTATATATATATATATATATATATATATATATATATATATATATATATATATATATATATATATATATAAAAGAGAGAGAAATTGAATTAATTTAAATTAGTGACACCTCATTGTTGTTTAGAGGTTATCCATGCAATTTGCCTCACATATTTCTAAGTTCAAACCCTCTAATCCTCCATTTAAGAACCAAGCTAATCCTCTCTCTCTTCTCTCCTTAAAATTCTCGGCCTAAGGCCATTCCTTCCCTCATAAAATTATCTCAAACTTCATTCCACTCCTAATTTCCTCTCAAAACTTCAAGAAATCCCCTCACTTCCTCTTGCAAATTTCGTGACTTTGGTATGGGATTTCAAGAAGCTTTGCCTCAAGTATCATCGTCTTGGTAAGTCTTTAACTAAACTCAAGTTGATTTATTCCATTTTGTGCTAGATCATTCCTCATAAACCGTCACACCCCCGAACCAGACGGCGGAAACGTCCGAGGGCTCGCGTGACTTAAATTGAAATATCATCACAATGAATATACATGAAACATAACATAAACATCACCATGCATTAATACATTACAACTGACCTTGTTCACATCAAGTACATTGTCTAAATATTACATATCCATAGCATAAATTGTTTGAGAGTTTTCAAAACATAACATCCTAACACACTTGGTATTGTTCTTCAGCTTATCCGTTACCTGAGAATACAAGTTATTTCGAAAACGTCAACATATATAATGTTGGTGAGTTCATAAGCAGGTTTGATATGAAAATATTTTGTATAATTTGTAAAACCCAGAAAATCCGATTTTTTTATGAAACGGCAATTGTTTATACAATAGGTGTGATGATCCATAAGTATATGCGTGAATAATTTCAAAACGTGTAAAAATGATATGTTTCCCATGATAAATTCTTGCATTATAGTTATTGAAAGTTCAAGTGAATAATGTTGTTTCCCCGGAAAACCCGATGTTTTTCGATAAAATAGTATGATCGTTTTGTATTATTGTATCGTCACAACGAATGAATATGATTTCCCATGATTACTTAGATGGTGTTGGATCTCTATGTGAGTCGTTATAACCATGCATAATAATGACTAGTTCGTCTGTCTTGGCATTCTACCGAACGCCAGAATTGATTTAAGATTTTGTCACCCTAGACTGGCCGAGTCTAACTGTAGCGAACAGCTTAGGTGTGGGGGAGTCAGCCCCGTATAGATCTATACACAAACTCTCACTCTCCCTCCAGGAGACTTTGATTATAACTACAGACTACGACCGACACTTATTGGTGTCGCCCGTTATTACTCACTAATCCAAATGAAATTGAATAACCTTGATTAACGACCTGATTTTTGTTTACTTGAATATGAGGTAAGCGTAACAGACGAAGAGAAGAGGACTACGGGGGCCCTACTAATCACGTATGTTATTTAAGGTTGTCGAGTATACGAAGGACGCGTTAGTCCAGTACGCATATGATTTATTTGGACCTTACTAGCAATGCCAATGGGCCACTGAGGCCCAATAGCATGTAAACGCCATTGAGGGTCCCTTAGGCATGTAACTGGATCACAAGAGGCCCAATAAACATGTGTGAATACATCGGGCCCAATAAACATGATATTGGGCCACAGAGGCCCAATAACACGTATAGAAGGTAATTGAGCCCAACTTTTGAATCGCTTATGTTTTATCGAGTTTGAGTTCGTATTGTTGGTATTCGTGGTATGTTAAATGTTTTATTCGCAATAACGAAATATTTTAACGTTTGATTTATAACGAAGTTTTTATTAAACATATATATGTATATTTTTAAAACTATGCGTTATAAACTTGCTATTTTTAACCCCAAAAGTTATAGTCGTTTTAATTGGCCCAAAAACGTTTAGTTTAACCATTGTGACACCTTTTTCTATAAAAATGACAGTTTTAGTCCCTTTTTACGAAAATTGACATTTTTGGTCCTTAAACCATTTTTTATGACATTTTCCACCCAAATATTATTTGAATAGAAATTTTTGCCCAAAACTATTGCATTTGTCATATCCAGCCTTTATTTGTAAAAATTTTACATTTTTGGCCCAAATTCCTTAAGTTTTACAATTTTGACCCCAAAATAAAAAACTTTGCATTTTTAGTCCAATTTTCGTAATATCTCATTTTTAACCCCTGAAAAAGTTTATTTACATTTTAGACCCATAATTTGTTAAGTTTTCCAATTCAGCCCCTCAAAATCTCATTTTTTCGCAACCTTGGGCCCAAAACCTATTAGGCCCACTTTTAAGCCCATTAAGCTAAAATTTATGTTTTTGACCCTTTGAAAAGTGTTATTTTCATAAAAATCAGCTTTTATACAAATAAACAACTTATAACACTCATAAAACCGACAATTTACAATTTATACCCAATCTTTGTTATTTTTGCAAAAATGACACTTGTAAGGTTCTTTTGGTTTTGTTTTTCACTTTTTAAACTTAAGGACCCTTAGATCTATGATGTATATTGTTTATTATGTTTTTGTTTATGATTCTTTCACCCTTTTTGCTATAGATCTCGAAATATAACAAATATTACATATTATCACAACCAAAAACTAAAGAAATCACATATAGCATGCAAACACACATAGATAATCACATAATACTTGTATTCTCCCCCAAAAAACAAGTAAAAACCGAAAACAAGGGGGTATGAACTCACCTTGCTTAGTTGCTCACGGTTTTGTAGAAGAAATGGAAAAGATTGATTAGATTCTCGGCCCTAACAATCTTCTTGAAGAGACCTTCGAATTTGAAGAGTTCTAGGGAGTATGATCAAGAATTTAAGATGGTAAGAAGAGTGATTAAGTTGTAGAAAGAAAGTATGTTGACAAGATCTTACCACAAGTATGTATCTTGGAGTGATTCTTGGATGAAAACCTTCTTGAAATGCCCTAAATCTCGAAAATTTTGAAAGAGGGATGAAGGTGTTCTTGAGAGGATTTGGAAATGAATTAAGTGTGTGTGTGTGTGTTGATGCTCTCGGCCGAGAGTAGAAGAAGGAGAAGAGAGAGAGAAGTGAAGGGATGGGTGCATGGAGACAAGTGAAGTTACATGGAAGTCCAACATGTAATAAGGAGGTGGCTAACCCTCCTTAACCCCCTTAATTCCCCCCCCCCCCTTTTTGTTTTCTACTTGGGCCGAGAGAGGGAGAAGGAAAAGAATGGTTTGGGCCTTTTGTGCTTGAGTCCCATATTATGAGGCCCCATTTGATGGTTTTCGGCCCATTGGGTCTTTAAAGTAGTTCACGGCCCAAATCTTGCATAAAAGAATGGATTTGAGTCCATTAAGGGTAATTCGATTTGTCATGGCCCAACAAGGCCCATTAAAGGTAAACTAGTCCATTTTAGACTTATAAGGCCCAAAAAGGTTAAGTCTCATGAGAGTGGTTCCAATGAGAGCCCATTTAAGAGTTCTAAGCCCAAAATAGTCAAATTGGAAGCTTATTGGTCCAATAGGCCCAATAAGGAAATCCTAGTCCATATTGGACTTAAACCGGGATTTCTAGGGTTTCCAACCTTTTGTTGACTATTTGAGTGTTTGTATAGAGTGTTTGATGGAATTTTGTTGTCATTGAATAAGCATCATATATGCTTTCAAGTTTTAGTTACAATGTTATCCTTGTTTATTGTTTACAAAGCATTAAAATTCCTAGTTGTGACATCATCCCCCCCGTTAGAGGGAATTTCGTCCCGAAATTCTTTTTGAAGCTAGATTTGATAATGCGAGAATAGGTGAGGGTACTTTTGCTTCATCTGGTCTTCGCGTTCCCATGTGAATTCCGGTCCACGTTTTGCGTTCCACCGAACTTTCACAATCGGAATGCGACTTTGCTTAGTACGCTTCACTTCCCTGTCCATGATTTCAACTGGTTCCTCGATGAACAGGAGATGCTCGTTGATTTCGATTTCTTCCAATGGGATGACGAGAGTTTCGTCGGATAAGCACTTCTTCAAATTGGAAACATGGAACACGGGGTGTACACTGCTGAGTTCAGCAGGTAGTTGCAGTCTATAAGCCACTTGGACCGATTCGGGCAAGAATGTCGAATGGTCCAATGTACCGTGGGTTTAGTTTTCCCCGTTTCCCAAAACGAATCACCCGTTTCCAGGGAGAGACTTTTAACAACACCCGATCCCCGACTCGAAATTCCAAGGGCTTTCGCCGTTTATCAGCGTAGCTCTTCTGTCGGTCTCGTGTTGCTTGAAGTCGAGCTCTGATTTGAATTATCTTCTCTGTCGTTTCACGTATGATTTCTGGTCCTGTTAATGCATTGCTTGGTGTCTGTTCTCTTGCTAGCTGAGTGTCACCTACCTCAGCCCAACACAACAGTGATCTACATTTACGCCCATATAATGCTTCAAAAGGAGCAACTTTGATGCTTGAGTGATAACTGTTGTTGTACGAAAACTCGATTAAAGGAAAGTGGGTATCCCACGACCTTCCAAAGTCTATCACACATGCGCGAAACATATCTTCAAGCGTTTGAATGGTTCGCTCACTTTGACCATCGGTTTGTGGGTGGTAGGCAGTGCTCATGTCGAGTTGTGTTCCCATCGCTTTTTAAAGCGATTGCCAAAACGTGAAGTGAATCTACTATCTCGATCTGAGATGATAGATATTGGTACTCCATGGAGTCTCACGATTTCCTTGATGTAGATTCTCGTCAATCGTTCCAACTTGTAAGACTCCTTTATTGGCAGGAAATGAGCGGATTTTGTCAACCTGTCGACTATTACCCATATGGTATCCAATCCATCTGTTGTCTTGGTTAATTTGGTCACAAAGTCCATAGTAATCCTTTCCCATTTCCACTCGGGTATTACCGGTTGTTGTAATAGTCCTGAGGGCTTCTGATATTCTACTTTCACTTTAGCACAAGTGAGGCACTTGCTAACGTAAGTGGCAATTTGTGCCTTCATGTTAGGCCACCAATACTGTTGCTTGATATCCAAGTACATTTTATCTGAACCCGGATGGATGGAGTATCGTGTCTTATGGGCTTCATTCATGACTACCTCTCTGAATCCCCCAAGTTTAGGGATCCAAATTCGGTTCATGAAATAATATGCTCCGTCCTCCTTGACTTCGAAGTTCTTTTCCATTCCACGTAACGCTTCGCTTGTTTTGTTTTCTATCTTCATGGCATCGAACTGGGCTGCTTTGATTTGCGAGAACAGATGGGATTGAATGGTTATTGAAAGAGTCTTCACACGCCGATTTGAGTATTCTTTCCGACTCAAGGCATCAGCTACTACGTTAGCCTTGCCTGGGTGGTACTTGATTTCGCACTCATAATCGTTTAGCAGCTCAACCCATCTCCGATGCCTCATGTTTAACTCCTTTTGATTTAAAATGTGTTGGAGACTCTTGTGGTCGGTGAAAATGGTGCACTTTGTACCATAAAGGTAGTGCCTCCAAATCTTCAAGGCGAAGACCACAGCTCCCAATTCGAGATCATGGGTGGTATAATTCACCTCATGTGTCTTTAGTTGTCGGGATGCATAAACTATCACCTTTCCACGCTGCATGAGTACACGGCCTAAACCCTGATTCGAAGCATCGCAGTAAACTACGAAGTCCTCTGTTCCCTCTGGTAATGATAGTACTGGTGCACTACAGAGAGCTCGCTTCAGAGTTCGGAAGGAAACTTCCTGCTTTTCTGTCCATTCAAATGGCACGCCCTTTTGTGTAAGCATGGTAAGTGGCTTGGCTGTTTTGGAGAAGTTCTGAATGAATCTCCTGTAATAGCCTGCGAGACCTAAAAGTTGACGAATTTCAGTGGGTGTCGTTGGGACTGCCCATCCTTCAATGGCTTTGATCTTAGAAGGGTCCACATGTATCCCTTCTTAACTGACAACATGACCTAAAAAGTTTACGCTACGGAGCCAGAACTCACACTTAGAGAGTTTTGCGTATAACTTCTCGGTTCGTAGGGTTTCCAAGACTTGCCGGAGATGTCGGCTATGCTCCTCTTCGCTTCGAGAATAGACTAGGATATCGTCGATGAAAACAATGACAAAATTGTCGAGGAATGGTCGGCAGACTCGATTCATCAGGTCCATGAATGCGGCAGGGGCATTTGTTAGACCGAAGGGCATTACAACAAATTCATAATGTCCATAGCGAGTTCGGAAAGCGGTTTTGGGGATATTCTCTTCCCGGACCTTGAGTTGGTGATATCCGGATCACAGATCTATCTTAGAGAAGTAACTTGCTCCTTGAAGCTGGTCGAATAGATCGTCGATTCGTGGAAGTGGGTAGCGATTTTTGATAGTGAGCTTATTCAGTTCTCTGTAATCAATACACATCCTAAAGGATCCGTCCTTTTTCTTAACAAAGAGGACCGGAGCTCCCCAGGGTGAGAAGCTAGGTCGGATGAATCCTTTGCTCAAGAGTTCGCTAAGTTGGCTTGACAGTTCTTGCATCTCCGCAGGAGCCAACCTATAGGGTGATTTGGCAATGGGCGTAGCTCCCGGCATAAGGTCAATTCGGAACTCGACTTGTCTTTCTGGGGGTATCCCTGGAAGATCTTCAGGAAAGACATCCGGGAAATCGCAAGCCACTGGGATGTCTCGAATATTGACCTCTTCCTTGGACTTATCCATTATGTGAGCCAGAAACGCCAAGTCTTTCTTTTGTAGATACTTCTGTGCCTTAATGCACGAGATAAGACGAAGGTTCGTACTGGGTTTGTCCCCGTATATAATTAGGGTTTCGTGGTTAGTGTCACACCCCCAAACCAAGGATGGCGGAAACGTCCGGGGGTGGAGGACTTCATGTATAGTATCATAACAACAATTGTAATAGTAATTCAAGCAAACACAACCAACATATATATAATTGAAAAAGTTACATCATTGTATGAATTACATGTTTACGAATCAATTACAATATGTTGACAAAATATGAAATAGTAGACGCCTTAGCGTCCCATCCTCAAAAGCACTTGATTACCTGTTTAATGATTTCCTGAGAATACAAGTTGTTTGAAAAAGTGTCAACACAAAGGTTGGTGAGTTCATAAGCTTTTGTTTGGTATTATTAAAAGCCTTTCGTTTGTGAAAGTAGTATTTGTGTTAGAAAATCCAATATTTTCCTTAATGTGTAAATATAGTCTTAAAACCCAAAGACCGAAATGTACAAGTAATTTGTCATATTTATAGTAAAACAATGCAAGTTTAAATCGACATAAACTCGTTAAATTTTAATGAAGTTCCCGTAAATTCCAACGTTTATTAATACTTTATGTGAGTTATTATAACCATGCTATGACCTAGTTGGCCTGAAACGACGTTCTTCAGGCGTCGGAAATGTTATGACATTTGTCACCCCAGACCTGCCGGTCTAGCTGTTGCATGCAGCTTAGGTGTGGGTTTGTCAAACCCAATATAGATCTATACACAAGTATCACGCTCTCCCTCAAGGAGACTCTGGTTACAATACAAGACTTAATGGTAATTTGAAGTAAATGTCTCACAAAGTCATTAACGGAATTACGTGTTATGAAAACTTGGTACCGTATGGCCGTACCTTGCTTAATGAAAATATCCTTTGTATAAATGTACCCTTTTTAAATGTATGTGTTATGTAGTGTATCATAAACTATACCTATTATAGTTTATCAACCAAGGGTAGTACGTGGTAATGTATGGAAACTATATTCAAAATAGTTTATTTAATGTATGAATGTATCGATTGTACTTTGATTATAATCACTTGTTATTCTTTATATTTTATATGACCAAATCCATTTGTAAACTGATGTGTGTCTAAATATTAAGATAAAATGTCATATATTGCAGTAACATATAATCACATAAAGATATACACCTTGCTCAACATGTTACAAGGTGAAATGAAATTAACAGCAACTTTTCGTTAAAAACAGTTTCTGTTACCGTTCTTAGAAAATTTATAGAAAAATCATCAAAGCTCTAAATCCAAATCCGCAAATTTTGAGAGTTTGGAATATGAGTCTAGTTTGTTCGTAAATTTTATCATGATTTTTAGTGATCTCTAACAGAGGTGAAAATGTTCATAATCACAGACTGGTCCGGGTTTGCCTCTGAAATGACAGGCAGTTTTGTAAAAATCACCATAAATTGTAGAAAAATCATATGGAGATGTGCAAGTAGCCATTTTAAAGCTAAGAGTTTGAACTACTTGCACCTGAAACAGTTTTGAAAACTAAAATATTTAAGTTGACCAAAACAGTCCGTGATTAACGTCCATCTTTTCTGATGTAATCTGTAAGAAAAAGTTTAATTGTGTTCTTGATGATTTTACTTGTATTCCCCCCTTAAAACTTAAGAAAAACATGTAAATGTATGGGTATGAACTCACCTTATGTGATTTCAGTAGATGAAAGTGAGATAGAGGAAGTGTTCAACCCAAGAACACTAAGAAGATGTCTTGA
Organism: Lactuca virosa; assembly: GCF_052849685.1. Taxonomy (NCBI): domain Eukaryota; kingdom Viridiplantae; phylum Streptophyta; class Magnoliopsida; order Asterales; family Asteraceae; genus Lactuca; species Lactuca virosa. The sequence continues at coordinate 203,001,535 of NC_136426.1, forward strand.
TGATTCGAGAATCTAACACCGAATAAGATGGAATTTGTGTAAGATATCAATGATTTGAGTAGAATGGAGTTTAATAATTATGTGAATGATGAAGATACTTACTAATTGAAGGAAGAAATCCCTGGAGAAAGCCTTGAAGTTCTTGAAATTGAGAGAAAAGATGAGAGAATTTTGGAGAGTGTCCTTTGGTTGCTAAGTGTAGAATGAAAGAACTTTATGGAGAATGAGGAGAGAGGATCAATCCTCCAGCTCTTAGAACATGGGAAGAGCTGGAGATTGGGTGTAAAGGTCCACTAAGGTGACAAGGAGTAGTGGGAAAGAGTGGATGATCATAGAGTGAGGTGGTGGTGGCTTGCTTTTGTCATAAAATAAGGAAAAGCAAATATTCCCTCAATAATTAGTCCAACCACCAATTCTTTTAATACATTTTTATAAAAACCCTGGAGATTTATATATTTTGGGGCCTTAGTTTATAAAATAAAGTTTTGGGTGAAAATCCCACGTTAAAATAATGAAAAACGGAGTTAAAACGAAGTCGTAGTCGAAAAACCGGAAAAATTATGACACGCAAACATGCATGTCGTCTTCTTTTATGACAGGGGCTTCCTTGATACTCATTGCGTGTCATCAACACGCGAGTCGTAAGGTTACGACAGACAAATGTGTGTCGTCTTCCTTTATGACAGGGACTTCGGTCCTGAAGCTTCAGTTTTGGGTCCGTAAGCCTATTTTACCCGTTTTTACCCCGTTTCAAGTGGTTTTTGACCCAGTTAAGGGTCGGGATGGCCCGAATGATTACAAAAAATTAAAGGAACTTTTGAGAGAGATTTGGGAGAGATTCGGGAGAGATTTGGGAGAGATTTTAATAGAGAGAGGTTGAGTGAAAGAGATTGTGAGAGGTTTCGTTTGTGATCTTTTTGAGTGTCCGGCTTCGCAACGAAAGGTCCATAAACCCCGTTAAGCCATGATTTAGTGTCTTACACAATCCCGATGATTGTGCAATAGTGTTTTATCGCTTTGGTTTGTTGTTTAGCACTGTTAAGGCTAAGGAAAATCAAACACATGAATTTTTCAAATGATGTTTTCTCATTGAAATAGCGAATTGTATAATGTAAACCCTAACATACAAGGGTTAATGGAGTTGACCGGTTTGACTTGTTGACTTTGTTTGACTTTGACTTGAGCGAAATTTGACGGTTGTCACAGTTAGGGAGATGAAGGCGAACGGCCTTCTCGCAACACATAATTTCGGCATGATGGGGGCTCAACCAGTCCATGCCGATAATCACATCAAAACTCCTAATAGTTACAAGCATCAAGTTTATTTGAAAGGCGTGGTGATTTAAGGTTAGGGTACATCCTACGTAGATTTCCCCAGTTGATTCTATTTTCCCATTAGCCATTTCCACCGTAAAGGTTTCATTAAGCTTTTGGGGTTGTTGTTTTAGCAAATGTTTGAATTTATTACTCACAAAGCTTCGCTCTGCCCCGATATCAAACAGGATGCATGCATATGAATGGTTAAGGAGAAACGTACCAGTGACAACAGCGGGATCCTGAATCGCTTCTCCTTGACCCATGGTCAGCACTCTCCCTATTCCTCCATTCCCTTGGTTGTTGACATTGGGGCAGTTTCGACGGAAATGCCCAGTCTTTCCACATCCATAACAGGTGTGGCTAGCCCCAGTGTTGTTGTCATTGTTGTTAGTGTTGTTGTTGTTGCTGTTGTAGTTGCGGTTATTGTTGTTGTTGTTTCCCTGCTGCTGGTTCTGGGGAGGATAGGTCCTGCAGTATTTTGCCGTGTGACCCTTTCGGTTGCAACTGGTACAATGCATCTCCCTGCATTCGCCATTGTGATGGAGATTGCACTTGTTGCACTTTGGGAGATTACCGGAATACTACTTAGGGGCACTTGGAGTGGATGAGGCTGGAGCATGTGGTGTGGAGGGAACTTGGGTGGTTGCAACATTAACTGTCACTGTTTGTTGTTTCTTTGACGACTCTGAGCCTTGTCGTCCCTTCCTTTTGTTATTCTTTCCTTTCTTGTTGTCACTCTCCTTCTTGCTTTCAGTTTCCCCTGACTTCTCGCCCTTCTTGGTGTTGTGGTCGTATAACTTCTTGGCCAACCTCTTGGCACTGTCAAAAGTTTCGGGATTCGCAGCAATCACGTTTCCTTGAATTGGGGAAGTTAATCCCCAGATGAATCGTTCGGTTTTCTTCCCTTCAGAAGTAATCATGCCAGGGCACAACAGAGACAGTTCACTAAACCTTGTTATGTAGGCATCGATGTCGGAGTTTCGGACAGTGAGATTCCATAGCTCTTGCTCCATTTTCTGAACTTCGCCACGCGGGCAGTATTCAGCCATTAGCATTTCCTTTAGTTCCGTCCATGGCATGGCATTATTCACTGGAAGAGTCATAGCCTCCACATGTCCATTCCACCAGGTGAGAGCTTGATCAACAAATGTACATGCTGCAAACTTCACCTTGACTTCATCCGGGCATCCGCATATCTCGAACACTGATTCCACCTTTTCAATCCATCTTTTCGGGGTTATCACTCCCCCTGTGCCATTAAAGGTTCGTGGCTTAGCGTTGGTGAAGTCTTTGTAAGAGCATGTCTTGGTAGGTCCTTGATTTATCCCGTTGTTTGAACTTCCAGCCCCCTGCCCATTTCCTCCACCATTGTTCCCATTGTGGATTTGCGCCATGGCTGCCGTGACTGCAGCAGATACAGCTGCTTGAAACGCAGCTGAGCCGATTCCTAGTGGTGTCGGTGGTTGATTATTTCCGCGGTTTGGTTTTTGTGGCATCTTGTTGTTACGGAACAGAAAGATGTTGAGTATGTATTGTTTTTAAGTTGGGAATTTCGTGAATCGATTTGCGCATCTAAGTGTTTCCATAAATTTACACTAAGCAATAAGAATATAAAACACATAACAGATAACAACATCACAAATAAACACATAATATTTTCCATTAATATTATCCGTACTTTGATACATGAAAATTTGCTCGAAAGAGCATACATAAAGGTACAAAGTTCGACAGCATAACGATTCTATGAGTAGTGTAATCACTTAAACATGGAGTCGGTAGTACATAATATAGTGCGTACAAAAGAAACCCAACACTAGTAGAGAGGTCTACTGGTCCGAAGTGCTCTGAGATGCGTCGGGCGGTGGGGCTGATGATGTGGATGCGCCCTGAAGACGCGCCACCTGCCGTTCTGTGGCTCGTAGTCGATCCTCCCATATTGCTTGACGTACCTGAAAGTTATGAATTACTTCTTGAGTTTCTCGTTCCGCTCTTGCCACTGCGGCGCACATCTGATTCAGTTGCTCGGCCGTGTCCTGGGCTAGGTCGCCCGTGTTCCGTAACCGCCTCACTATGACAGGAAGTGCCCGGTCGGCTGGCCCTCCGTCTCTTAGATCATAAAATTCCCTGGCCATCCCATATGGGGGTCGCTGCCCCGGCTGCCTGCTCCATCTCCAAATATCCACGCCCCATGGAGGCGTGGGGCCATTTGGGCCCATCCGATGAGCGGGCACCCTAATCGGGTAAGGTGGGTTGATGACTTCGAACTCCGCGTCCGAATCGCCATCGCCGTCATCACCGGGTTCTTCCTCGGACTCCCCTTCGTGGTCTTCTTCGGCCTCTTCTTCTTCCAAGTCTACCACTGGCTCAGTAGGTCCGCCCTCGACTTCCGCTTCAGGTTCCTCTTCAGACTCCTCCTCGGGGTCTTCTTCAGGTTCCTCTTCCAGCCATCCGTTATTTCCCTGGTTAGGGAAATACGGATCTCCAGGATGATGGAAGCCGGCCATACTGTCTGCGAGAGGGTATATAAATAAACTATTATTACTCCTAAGATTTGTTATTTATATATAAATTTTTTTTTGGGTGGATGCGCTCTTCTTGTTTAACAATAGGGTATGTCTTAGGTTTACTGACCATCGCGATCGTTCCAGGGCTTGTGATAGTTGTATTACGAAGAAATGTAGTTGATCAGACTACATTCATCCCTAATACAACTGTGAACAGTCCTGGCTTAACCGGGACGTCTGATTTTCCCAATCCTCTTCTTTGATTTGTTATTATGTTCGTTTTTCTAAGTCGCACAAATAAGAGTGTTTATTAATGTATTTTATTTGTTTTGTTCAGAGTTATTTAGTCCCTCACTGGGTTTATAGTTGCATATCAATGTGTGGTTAGATATGCCAGTTCACTATAAACAGAGCTCTGATACCAACCTGTCACACCCCCGAACCAGACGGCGGAAACGTCCGAAGGCTCGCGTGACTTAACTTGAAATATCATCACAATGAATATACATGAAACATAACATAAACATCACCATGCATTAATACATTACAACTGACCTTGTTCACATCAAGTACATTGTCTAAATATTACATATCCATAGCATAAATTGTTTGAGAGTTTTCAAAACATAACATCCTAACACACTTGGTATTGTTCTTCAGCTTATCTGTTACCTGATGTCACACCCCAAAACCAAGAACGGCGGAAACGTTCAGGGGTGGAGGACGTCATGTAAAGTATCATAACAGTGCAAAGTAGTAAACAAGCAACAACATCATCCATTGCATTAAAAGTAAAGTTTTAATACATGAGTGTTCTTTCATTGTAATAAGACACCAAAATATGAAAACAAAATAAAGACGAGTCTTGTCTGTGCTCCGTCTTCTCAAAACCCTGGTCATCGTACCTGTCTACTGGTGACCTGAGAATACAAGTTATTTTGAAAGTGTAGATCAGCATAAAGCTGGTGAATTCATAAGTATTATGGTGTCATTGATTCGAAAAGCTGTTATGAAAGACTTGTATATGTTTAATGAAACATTTAGTATAAGTGTGAAAACCCTAGAGAATCCCATATTTCCTACTAGTATAAAAAGTAGTCTTCTACCAAGACCCGAATGCTTTGAAGGTTTGCATTTCTGTATCAATGAAGATTTTTCCCCTGTACAACTATTATTATAAAAATATAGTCTACCTCTTCGTTTATGTGAATGTGTCACAAAATAAAAGTAATAGGGAAAATTATATAATCATTGAAATCGTATCCTTTTGCCTTAGGATAATCACGGCGTGGAAACTCGCCGAACAGTACAACCGAGAACATCAGTCGATGAACAGGTCCCGCTGTAGCTAGCAGCCAGGTGTAGGATGGTCAGTCCCGTATAGTATATATATAGTATTTCTCTCTGTATAGATATAGTATTTCTCTCTGAATAACATGTAATAATATCTCTTCATATAGTAGTATAGACTCATGAACGAACTGACTCTTGTGTAATTCCTTGTAATAGGAATAGTAATTTGTATCCCCTAAACTATACCTATAATAGTTTACTGGAATGTAAATTGAATGTCCAAGTAGGTTTATACACCTTTGCTACTCAAGAGTGTTGGAACTGAAGAAAGAATGAAAGCTCTCATATCAATACATATATACATGAAACATAAGTGTATAGATATGGTTTTTAACAGTAAATTGAAAGAGGTTTTGTAAAACATTTAAGAGTTTTGAACAATAAATAATAATGACTTGATGTCAGTTTATAAAATAATTCAAAAGTAATTTGTTGATAACAAAGTAAAAATAACTGAAAAGCATTGTATTTATCACATTTTGAAGTATGTGAAATCAGTTGTTTGAAAACACAGTTATAAATCACATGTGAGTGATTCTATAACTTCCTGTTTTCTACTTGTATCTCCCCCCATGAAAGCATTTAAAATCATTTAAAAGATTGATTAAGGGGGTATGAACTCACCTGTAGGGAGTAACTCGAATGAAAGATCGATATAGGATTTGTTGGGTGTCAATTGGAGTCTTGAGCACAAACGAATCCTATTTAACATATAATTACACATATATGAATACATTCCATGTATATAACCACTAAAAGTGTTAGGGACACGCCTTAGGGACATAAAAACACTTAGAATTAAGTGTTACAACCATATATGATTGTATATAAGGGTTATATGGCTATACAAGGGAGTGTATGGTCAAAATGCACAACATTTATGTGTGTGCGGCCAGGATGTGTGTGCGGCCGCACACTCCCTATGAAATGTGCCAAAACGTATTTTAAGGCTATAGGACTCATCTAGGAAGGTTTCTTACTTCATGTCTTAGCCTTATATGGAGTTTATTGCCATTTTTGGACCTAAAAAGGGTGTGTGCGGCTACACATGGTGTGTGCGGCCGCACACCCTTTATGAAGATGATAAAATCGAGTTTTTCTAGTATATCATCAAGTGTTCTTAGCATATAACAAGTTATGATAAGTGTATACACGTTATAGAGGCTTGAAAGGGTGATTAAGGTCCAAAACTAGTGTGTGTTCTTGGTGATCTAACACCAAATAGGTGTTTTCATGGATCAAATCAAGGAGAAAGGCTAGTTAAGGTCATATATTAGCTATTCAAAGGATGAATCACTCACTTGATTGAAGATTGAAGTGAAACTTTGGATGATACTTGAGAGAAAACGAGTTCTAGCTTTGAAGAAGTGGAAAAAGTGTTCAAAATGGCTAAGTGTTGAATATATAGGTGGGAGTGTGCGGTTGGGATGGGTGTGCGGCCGCACACTCCATGTGTTGGAGTGTTTGGCCCGATTTTGCTTGATATGCATCGTGTTATCCCATTTCTAGGTTCCTACCTTAATTGTACTGGGTTTAGAACACTCAAATAGACCCCAAACAGTGCTAAAAGCTAGCGAAACGAGTCTATCTTTGATTAAATTGATCCATTGATCGAGATAGAAATTTCGGGTTGTCACATCATCCCCCTGTTAGAAGGAATTTCGTCCCGAAATTAGAGTTTAAGCAAATAAGTAGTTACAAATAACTAAGTAAAAAGACGAGGATATTTCAGTTTCATCTGATACTCTCTCTCCCAAGTGAATTCAGATCCTCGCTTGGCGTTCCAGCGAACCTTCACTATTGGGATACGGCTTTGCTTTGTTTGTTTGACCTCTCGGTCCATGATCTCTACAGGTTCTTCCACGAAGTTGAGGCTCTCGTTGATCTCGATCTCGTCGAGTGGGATTACAAGAGTCTTGTCGGACTGATACTTTTTCAAGTTCGAGACGTGGAAAGTAGAATGTACGTTACTGAGTTCGCGTGGTAAGTTAAGTTTGTAAGCTACAGGGCCGATTCTTGCGAGAATCTCGAAAGGCCCTATGTACCTTGGATTTAGCTTTCCACGCTTTCCGAAGCGTATCAAGCCCTTCCAGGGTAAGACCGTCAATAGAACACGGTCGCCCACCTGGAATTCCAACGGTTTCCTTCGCTTATCAGCGTAGCTTTTCTGTCGGTCTCTAGAGGCTTTCAATCGTTCACGAATCTGAACGATCTTCTCTGTTGTTCCCCGAATGATCTCCGGACCTGTGAGAGTGCTTTTAGGAACTCGTCCTTTAGCTAACTGGGTATCTCCCACCTCAGCCCAACACAGATGGGATCTGCACTTTCGGCCATAGAGGGCTTCGAATGGAGCATCCTTTATGCTCGTGTGATAACTGTTGTTGTAGGAAAATTCGACAAGGGGTAAATGAGTATCCCATGCTTTCCCAAAGTCGATCACACAGGCTCGCAACATATCTTCCAAGGTTTGGATAATCCTCTCACTTTGTCCGTCGGTCTGTGGATGGTAAGGCATTTACTTACGAAGGTAGCAATCTCTGCTTCCATGTTAGGCCACCAGTATAGCTTTTTAAGATCCAGATACATCTTATCTGAGCCTAGGTGGACGGAATAACGAGTGTTGTGTGCCTCGGTCATGACCAAGTCTCTGAAGCCACCGTGTTTCGGTGTCCAGATCCGATCCATGAGGTATAAGGCTCCGCCACCCTTGACTTCCAAATTCTTATCCATCCCTCTTAGGGTTTCACTCGCCACATTTTCAGGTTTCAAAGCGTCGAGCTGAGCCTCCTTAATTTGCATGGACAAGTGTGAATGGATAGTCATAGTCAATGATTTGACTCTACGACCAGAGTATTCTTCCGACTTAGGGCGTCGGCTACTACGTTGGCTTTACCCTGATGATAACGAATTTCACATTCGTAATCACTGAGTAGCTCGACCCACCGTCGTTGTCTCATGTTGAGCTCCTTCTGGTCGAATATATGTTGTAGGCTTTTGTGGTCTGTAAAGATAGTGCTTTTTGTACCATACAGGTAATGTCTCCAGATCTTCAGAGCAAACACAACTGCTCCTAGCTCAAGATCGTGGGTGGTGTAGTTGACTTCATGTGTCTTCAGCTGTCTCGAGGCGTAGGCGATGACCTTACCACGTTGCATCAGAACACAGCCGAGCCCTTGATTTGAAGCATCGTAATAGACAACGAAGTCTTCTATCCCTTCGGGGAGGGATAGTATTGGTGCGGTGCACAAGGCTCGCTTGAGCGTTTGGAACGCTCTCTCCTGCTTCTCTTCCCAGTCAAAGGTTACGCCCTTCTGGGTCAGAGTGGTAAGAGGTTTCGCAATTCGGGAGAAGTCCTGAATGAACCTGCGATAGTAGCCAGCGAGACCTAGAAATTGACGAATTTCTGTAGGTGTCTTCGGTGCTGACCAGTTCTCAATGGCCTTGATTTTGGAAGGGTCCACGTGAATTCCCTCTTCACTAACTACGTGGCCCAAGAATTCGACTCTTCGAATCCAAAATTCGCACTTAGAGAACTTCGCATAGAGCTTCTCCGATCGTAATGTTTCTAAGACTCTTCGTAGGTGTTGACTATGTTCCTCCTTACTTCGAGAGTAGATGAGTATGTCATCGATAAAGACAATGACGAACTGATCTAAGTAAGGACGACACACCCAATTCATTAAATCCATGAATACTGTGGGCGCGTTGGTTAATCCGAACGGCATCACCACAAACTCGTAATGCCCATAACGAGTTCGGAAGGCTGTCTTGGGAACATCCTCCTCTAACACTCGTAGTTGGTGGTACCCGGATCGTAGATCTATCTTCGAGAAGTAGTTGGCTCCTTGAAGTTGATCAAATAAATCGTCAATGCGGGGTAAGGGATAACGATTCTTAATGGTAAGCTTGTTGAGTTCTCTGTAGTCGATGCACATACGAAACGATCCGTCTTTCTTCTTGACGAACAAGACCGGTGCTTCCCATGGTGAGAAGCTTGGCCTAATGAATCCCTTCTTGAGAAGTTCGTTAAGCTGACTGGAAAGTTCCTGCATCTCTGCTGGTGCCAGTCGATATGGAGATTTGGCTACTGGAGTAGCCCCTGACACTAAGTCGATTTTGAACTCGACTTGGCGTTGTGGTGGTAATCCTGAAAGCTCTTCTGGAAAGATGTCGGGAAAGTCGCGTACTTCTGGGATGTTCTGAATATCTTTCACTTCTTGACTCGTATCGACGATGTGTGCGAGGAATGCATGATATTCCTTTCGCAAGCACTTCTGAGCTTGTATGCACGAAATGATGCGAAGGTTCGTACTAGGTTTGTCGTCGTAGATAACTAGAGTTTCGCTGTTAGGAAGGTTAAGACGAACTGCTTTTTCAAAGCACAAGATGTCGGTGCGATGAAGACTCAACCAATCCATGCCGATAATGACGTCGAAACTTTTAATAGGAAAGTTGATGAAAATGACTCATGGACTAACTCTTCATAGCCCAACAGCACGATTGAATGTAGATCTAGAACTAACAGATGATAGCATTTGGATAATAATTTCCATGAGATTAGGTACCTGTCAATATTACTGGAATTACAGATGTAACAAGTTCGGGAAAAATGGCCTAGTAGGAGGCCTTACATCAACCATGATGGGAAAATTTTTGACAGGACTATGACCTAATCAAGACCTAATAGGTCTAAGATTTACAAAGATAGGAAATTAGACCAGAGTTTTACATAACTAGGTTATATCCAAAAGAGAAGTCGATGAGATTCTATCGGCGACGAGAACTACTAGAGTGAATTCTTGATTCCGACAGAAGGCGTTCTATGTCCCTCACACGCCTGTCAGATCTTACTTGCTGAGCTCGAAGTTCCCTGACTTCAGCTTGGGTTCCAGCAAGTTCTCTCTACAGAGCTGCATTGTGGACCAGAGTCCTTTCATGAGCAGACTCTAGTTGGCGAATGCGGACAGTGTTAACGCCAGAGTTGGCGTCAATCTCCACAACTCGGTCGATAGCTGCTCGACCTTGTTCGGTGTTCCGGGAAATCCTACGAACCATGATGGGTAGGACTCTGTCAGCTGAACCTCCCTCAGTGAGGTAGTAGAAGCTTCTGTCTCCATTGTAGGGGATGGGTTGACCCTGTTCCTGACTCCATCTATTCAAGTTTGTGGCCCACAGAGGTGTGGGTCCTTGAAATGCTGGGCGAGGGTTTGGGTCATGAGCAGCTGGGGGTAGGTTGTTGACTTCTGGTTCTGAGTCAGAACTATCAGAAAAGCCTTCAGCTTCGTGATCATCCAAAGGAATTGGGTGATCATTCTCTGGCTCTTCTCCGAGCCATCCAGCATTGTCGTGGTTAGGATAGTACGGGTGGCCGTGGGGATGGAATCCCGCCATAATATCTACGCGAGAAAAGGGATATAAGAAATAACTAAATAGACGTACTAATTAGATAATTATAAGATGATCTTTATCAGTTACTTCAATACTTGTTTAGTGCATACCAGTTATATGTATTCAGGACAGGATAGACATTCGAATAGGTGACCCTAACTCTAAGTCTACAACCAAACAAGGACAAGAAGTAAAGCAAAGATTCACAGATTCTAAGTCTATGACGTCCTAGATACATATAACCTTAGTGTATCCACTCAGCAACTATTAACCTACTGATAAAGACCTTTTTAGTTCTCAGATAAGTAATTATAGTAACACCAAATACCCCTATGGTATTTCATTGTGGTAGTGTTGGTAAGTTTTTAGACTTGTTGCCATATCACAACCATTCTTGGGCATATGCTAATCACTCCTCGGACCAGCATAGTTGATCAGGCTATGCCACTCCCAGGACTGACCATAAATCCCCGAGCTTACTTGTGATATTCAACAATCGTAATACTTTTGTTCTTGTCATTGTGACACTGATTTTAGTATGAATGCAGGCATGTATACTTAGTTAAATATTTTATTATTTAAAAGTATAAACTCTTGGTCAGAGTATTTTAATCCCATTGTATTTATAGTATGTATATCTTTTATGGGTTGATATACTCAATTCACTATAAACAATGCTCTGATACCAATCTGTCACACCCCAAAACCAAGAACGGCGGAAACGTTCAGGGGTGGAGGACGTCATGTAAAGTATCATAACAGTGCAAAGTAGTAAACAAGCAACAACATCATCCATTGCATTAAAAGTAAAGTTTTAATACATGAGTGTTCTTTCATTGTAATAAGACACCAAAATATGAAAACAAAATAAAGACGAGTCTTGTCTGTGCTCCGTCTTCTCAAAACCCTGGTCATCGTACCTGTCTACTGGTGACCTGAGAATACAAGTTATTTTGAAAGTGTAGATCAGCATAAAGCTGGTGAATTCATAAGTATTATGGTGTCATTGATTCGAAAAGCTGTTATGAAAGACTTGTATATGTTTAATGAAACATTTAGTATAAGTGTGAAAACCCTAGAGAATCCCATATTTCCTACTAGTATAAAAAGTAGTCTTCTACCAAGACCCGAATGCTTTGAAGGTTTGCATTTCTGTATCAATGAAGATTTTTCCCCTGTACAACTATTATTATAAAAATATAGTCTACCTCTTCGTTTATGTGAATGTGTCACAAAATAAAAGTAATAGGGAAAATTATATAATCATTGAAATCGTATCCTTTTGCCTTAGGATAATCACGGCGTGGAAACTCGCCGAACAGTACAACCGAGAACATCAGTCGATGAACAGGTCCCGCTGTAGCTAGCAGCCAGGTGTAGGATGGTCAGTCCCGTATCGTATATATATAGTATTTCTCTCTGTATAGATATAGTATTTCTCTCTGAATAACATGTAATAATATCTCTTCATATAGTAGTATAGACTCATGAACGAACTGACTCTTGTGTAATTCCTTGTAATAGGAATAGTAATTTGTATCCCCTAAACTATACCTATAATAGTTTACTGGAATGTAAATTGAATGTCCAAGTAGGTTTATACACCTTTGCTACTCAAGAGTGTTGGAACTGAAGAAAGAATGAAAGCTCTCATATCAATACATATATACATGAAACATAAGTGTATAGATATGGTTTTTAACAGTAAATTGAAAGAGGTTTTGTAAAACATTTAAGAGTTTTGAACAATAAATAATAATGACTTGATGTCAGTTTATAAAATAATTCAAAAGTAATTTGTTGATAACAAAGTAAAAATAACTGAAAAGCATTGTATTTATCACATTTTGAAGTATGTGAAATCAGTTGTTTGAAAACACAGTTATAAATCACATGTGAGTGATTCTATAACTTCCTGTTTTCTACTTGTATCTCCCCCCATGAAAGCATTTAAAATCATTTAAAAGATTGATTAAGGGGGTATGAACTCACCTGTAGGGAGTAACTCGAATGAAAGATCGATATAGGATTTGTTGGGTGTCAATTGGAGTCTTGAGCACAAACGAATCCTATTTAACATATAATTACACATATATGAATACATTCCATGTATATAACCACTAAAAGTGTTAGGGACACGCCTTAGGGACATAAAAACACTTAGAATTAAGTGTTACAACCATATATGATTGTATATAAGGGTTATATGGCTATACAAGGGAGTGTATGGTCAAAATGCACAACATTTATGTGTGTGCGGCCAGGATGTGTGTGCGGCCGCACACTCCCTATGAAATGTGCCAAAACGTATTTTAAGGCTATAGGACTCATCTAGGAAGGTTTCTTACTTCATGTCTTAGCCTTATATGGAGTTTATTGCCATTTTTGGACCTAAAAAGGGTGTGTGCGGCTACACATGGTGTGTGCGGCCGCACACCCTTTATGAAGATGATAAAATCGAGTTTTTCTAGTATATCATCAAGTGTTCTTAGCATATAACAAGTTATGATAAGTGTATACACGTTATAGAGGCTTGAAAGGGTGATTAAGGTCCAAAACTAGTGTGTGTTCTTGGTGATCTAACACCAAATAGGTGTTTTCATGGATCAAATCAAGGAGAAAGGCTAGTTAAGGTCATATATTAGCTATTCAAAGGATGAATCACTCACTTGATTGAAGATTGAAGTGAAACTTTGGATGATACTTGAGAGAAAACGAGTTCTAGCTTTGAAGAAGTGGAAAAAGTGTTCAAAATGGCTAAGTGTTGAATATATAGGTGGGAGTGTGCGGTTGGGATGGGTGTGCGGCCGCACACACCTGTGTGTGGCCGTACACTCAAGTGTGCGGCCGCACACTCCATGTGTTGGAGTGTTTGGCCCGATTTTGCTTGATATGCATCGTGTTATCCCATTTCTAGGTTCATACCTTAATTGTACTGGGTTTAGAACACTCAAATAGACCCCAAACAGTGCTAAAAGCTAGCGAAACGAGTCTATCTTTGATTAAATTGATCCATTGATCGAGATAGAAATTTCGGGTTGTCACATCATCCCCCTGTTAGAAGGAATTTCGTCCCGAAATTAGAGTTTAAGCAAATAAGTAGTTACAAATAACTAAGTAAAAAGACGAGGATATTTCAGTTTCATCTGATACTCTCTCTCCCAAGTGAATTCAGATCCTCGCTTGGCGTTCCAGCGAACCTTCACTATCGGGATACAGCTTTGCTTTGTTTGTTTGACCTCTCGGTCCATGATCTCTATAGGTTCTTCCACGAAGGACGCGTTAGTCCATTACGCATATGATTTATTTTGACCTTACTAGCAATGCCAATGGGCCACTGAGGCCCATTACGCATATGATTTATTTGGACCTTACTAGCAATGCCAATGGGCCACTGAGGCCCAATAGCATGTAAAAGCCATTGAGGGTCCCTTAGGCATGTAACTGGATCACAAGAGGCCCAATAAACATGTGTGAATACATCGGGCCCAATAAACATGATATTGGGCCACAGAGGCCCAATAGCACATATAGAAGGTAATTGAGCCCAACTTTTGAATCGCTTATGTTTTATCGAGTTTGAGTTCGTATTGTTGGTATTCGTGGTATGTTAAATGTTTTATTCGCAATAACGAAATATTTTAATGTTTGATTTATAACGAAGTTTTTATTAAACATATATATGTATATTTTTAAAACTATGCGTTATAAACTTGCTATTTTTAACCCCAAAAGTTATAGTCATTTTAATTGGCCCAAAAACGTTTAGTTTAACCATTGTGACACCTTTTTCTATAAAAATGACAGTTTTAGTCCCTTTTTACGAAAATTGACATTTTTGGTCCTTAAACCATTTTTTATGACATTTTCCACCCAAACTTTATTTGAATAGAAATTTTTGCCCAAAACTATTGCATTTGTCATATCCAGCCTTTATTTGTAAAAATTTTACATTTTTGGCCCAAATTCCGTAAGTTTTACAATTTTGACCCCAAAATCAAAAACTTTGCATTTTTAGTCCAATTTTCGTAATATCTCATTTTTAACCCCTGAAAAAGTTTATTTACATTTTAGACCGATAATTTGTTAAGTTTTCCAATTCAGCCCCTCAAAATCTCATTTTTTCGCAACCTTGGGCCCAAAACCTATTAGGCCCACTTTTAAGCCCATTAAGCTAAAATTTATGTTTTTGACCCTTTGAAAAGTGTTATTTTCATAAAAATCAGCTTTTATACAAATAAACAACTTATAACACTCATAAAACCGACAATTTACAATTTATACCCAATCTTTGTTATTTTTGCAAAAATAACACTTGTAAGGTTCTTTTGGTTTTGTTTTTCACTTTTTAAACTTAAGGACCCTTAGATCTATGATGTATGTTGTTTATTATGTTTTTGTTTATGATTCTTTCACCCTTTTTGCTATAGATCTCGAAATATAACAAATATTGCATATTATCACAACCAAAAACTAAAGAAATCACATATAGCATGCAAACACACATAGATAATCACATAATACTTGTATTCTCCCCCTAAAAACAAGTAAAAACCAAAAACAAGGGGGTATGAACTCACCTTGCTTAGTTGCTCACGGTTTTGTAGAAGAAATGGAAAAGATTGATGAGATTCTCGGCCCTAACAATCTTCTTGAAGAGACCTTCGAATTTGAAGAGTTCTAGGGAGTATGATCAAGAATTTAAGATGGTAAGAAGAGTGATTAAGTTGTAGAAAGAAAGTATGTTGACAAGATCTTACCACAAGTATGTATCTTGGAGTGATTCTTGGATGAAAACCTTCTTGAAATGCCCTAAATCTCGAAAATTTTGAAGGAGGGATGAAGGTGTTCTTGAGAGGATTTGGAAATGAATTAAGTGTGTGTGTGTGTATGTGTGTTGATGCTCTCGGCCGAGAGTAGAAGAAGGAGAAGAGAGAGAGAAGTAAAGGGATGGGTGCATGGATACATGTGAAGTTGCATGGAAGTCCAACATGTAATAAGGAGGTGGCTAACCCTCCTTAAGCCCCTTAATTCCCCCTTTTTTGTTTTCTACTTGGGCCTAGAGAGGGAGAAGGAAAAGAATGGTTTGGGCCTTTTGTGCTTGAGTCCCATATTATGAGGCCCCATTTGATGGTTTTCGGCCCATTGGGTCTTTAAAGTAGTTCACGGCCCAAATCTTACATAAAAGAATGGATTTGAGTCGATTAAGGCTAATTGGATTTGTCATGGCCCAACAAGGCCCATTAAAGGTAAAGTAGTCCATTTTAGACTTATAAGGCCCAAAAAGGTTAAGTCTCATGAGAGTGGGTCCAATGAGAGCCCATTTAAGAGTTCTAAGCCCAAAATAGTCAAATTGGAAACTTATTGGTCCAATAGGCCCAATAAGGAAATCCTAGTCCATATTGGACTTAAACCGGGATTTCTAGGGTTTCCAACCTTTTGTTGACTATTTGAGTGTTTGTATAGAGTGTTTGAAGGAATTTTGTTGTCATTGAATAAGCATCATACATGCTTTCAAGTTTTAGTTACAATGTTATCCTTGTTTATTGTTTACAAAGCATTAAAATTCCTAGTTGTGACATAAACACTTTGTTTTCGTGATCATGCTCTTAGAACTCTCTAGGATTCGAAAACTCATCTCAAAGAATCATCCAAGGCTGAAAACACCTTCATTCTCTTTCACTTCTTCATCAAAACCGATCCATCACCAAGGTGAGATTCATACCCCTCCTTTTTCGTGATTTACTAACTTTTGGGGGGGAATTCAAGTTGATTTTGTGTTAAATCTAAGTATTTATGCATGCTTGTGTGTATCTTCATGATATGTTGTGTAAATATGTTATGAATCTATGTTAAACTCTCATAAACTTGATATATTTTCCAAGTCTTGAAGATCTTAGGAAAACAAGTTACTTTATGTAACTCACTATGATGTTGAAAAGACTAAGCATGGTAAAGGATACCATAAAACTAAAGAAAACCTAAGGAGGGGCTATAATTGTCAAATGAGCAAAAGTGAGCCTTTTTATGAAACTCACGGTTTTTGAGCAGTCAAAAGAGTCATTTTCGACAAAAAGGGCTTATGATGATAAATCTCGGTTTTATAAGGTTCATAAATGTTACTTTTGTCAAAATGAGTTTCTTATTGGGCCTTCTCGGTTTTTATGTGTCAAAAATGTCATTTTTCATAAAAATGGGTCTTAAATGACAACTGACGGTTTTATGGGCCAAAAGTGTAAACTTCTAACAAAAGTGGGCCTTACTTGTAATTTTCGGCTTATTGGGCCTGGTGTATTCAATTACATATTTACTGGGCCTTGTATATTCATTTACATGCTTATTGGGCCTTGTATATTTATTTACATGTTATTTGGGCCTTATATGCCCATTCACTCTCTTATTGGGCCTTACATACTCATTACATGTTTATTGGGCCTGTTATACTCAATTTCATGTTTATTGAGCCTCACGACACATTCTATATTAATCGGGCTGATAACAATAAATACTTGACATTTTGATAAAAACAAATGGTGTTTTTATCACCGATGATTTGTATTCAAGATACATACTTGAAACATTACTTAAAGCGTTAAACAACGAGACACACTATTCGCATAGATTTAGTTAAGGCTCTTGTGAGACACGCCTTCATTCGTACCTACCTAGTGTACATCATAAGTCATGTAGTTATAACCAGAGTCTCCTAGAGGGAGTGTGAGAATTTGTGTATAGATGTATACGGGGTTGACACCCCCGCACATGAGTTGTTCGCTACAGCGAGACGGGCCAGTCTAGGGTGACAAATGTCTTACCTAACGCGACGCCTGAAGAACGTGATGACAGTCATCACAATCATATCAAGCATGGTTATAGCGACTCACATAGAGATTAACAAACACAATAAATTTACGGAATATACATACTATACTCTTGATACATTGTACGAACTATACATTTACTACATTAGTCGGGTTTTAGGGTTAAGACCAGACTTTTTCGTTATACAGAAAATATAGGATTTTCTGGGAAACTCTTTTTATACATTATCAGACAAGATCACACATGCTCTAATACAAGATTTGAGACAAAACTTACAAACCATTTTTACAGAAAATATCGGATTTTCTGGTGTTTACAAACTACTACAAAACTTTTCATACAAACATACTTATGAACTCACCAACATTTTGTATGTTGACGCTTTTCAAAATAACTTGTATTCTCAGGGACTCGCTAATCAGGTCGATCGTCAAGGAAATGTGGACTTTTGTTGTAATTTGTTTTCATCATACATTTAATATATTTGGGGATGTAATTTGTGAACAATGTGACAACCGTCAATTTCTAGTCAAGTCAAAGTCAAATAAAGTCAACAAGTCAAACCGGTCAACTCAACTAACCCTTGTATATTATGGTTTACATTATGCTTACTATTGTACAACTCACTAACTTAATGCAAAGTATCACTTAGGGTTTTCACGTGTTTGGAAAATCTAAACCCTAATCAGGGTAAATGATGTAACTACTCGATAAAATACTATTACATACCCTACGGGGGCGTATAACACTCTTAACAAGGTTTAACGGGGCTTACGAACCTTGCATTTCGACGATAAACACTCACAAAGGTCACAAACAAATCTCTCCCAAATCTCTCTCAAAATCTCTTTCAACTCTTTATAATCATTCGGGGCATCCCGACCCATAACATAGTCAAACACCACTCGAAACGGGAAGATTTCTTGGAAAACAACCATGTAGGGCCGAAACCACTATATGAACCGAAGCGTCCCTATAAGAACCGAAACTAGCTATAAGAACCGAAAATAGCTATAAGAACCGAAACTAGCTATAAGAACCAAAACTAGCCTTAAGAACTGAACCCTAAGGACCGAACCTGCCAAGACCGAAACCTCTTAAAAACCGAATCTGCTTAAGGACCGAACTCACCCTTTGGTTCGGATCAGACGCTTCGGACCGAAGCTTCATCTACTCTTGGTTCATTATGCCTTCGCTTCCCATGTGACACTTTCGCCTGTGAGCTTCTCGGACCGAACCTACTTTCGGTCCTCAACAACATGAACCGAACCCTCGCAGGTTCGCTCCTCATTTCCCGGTTTTCGACCATCTTCGAGTTTTGAGCCCGTTTTTCATGATTTTAACGTGGGATTTTCACCTAAATCCATATTTTATCATTTTCAACCCTCTAACATCAGGATTTATCCATATCTTGGAGTTTTTCTAAGATATGATCCATAACATTGAGTAGGATAAAAGTGCAAAGTACAAGAAGGCACTTTGACTTTTCCCAAAAAGCTATGACAACAAGCCACCCCCCTCCTTTTTGCACCTTCCAACACTCCATATGATTCCCTAACCAAATCTTAGACAAACATTACCCTTCCCCTCTAAGACTTCACTCTTTCACCAAAAAGCAAACATATATCTTTCTCTCATTTCCCCTCTCACAAAACTCGAGATTTCAAGGGCTGATCTCAAGCTTTTCATCCACTTTTGGTAAGTGTCTTCATCCTACACTTGAACATTCTACACTTCTTCACACAAATCATGGATTCCTTATACAAAGATCGTCATATTTGTTCTTAGATCTTCAAATCTTCAACATCTTTCAAGTGTTCTTGACTTGTAAACTTCTTTTCTTCATCATCTATCCCAATAAATCAGTCAAGGTGAGTTCATACCCCTACATTTTTCATGTTTTCTTCAACTTTTAGGGGGAGGGGGAATACAAGTTAATACACCAAAAACTTAACTAAACTCAAACATCAGCTTTCGTCAGGAAAGTTTAGTTCCATTCACGGACTGTTTTGAACATCTTAAACATTTTAGTTTTCAAAACTATACAAGATGAAAATAGTTCAGGTTTATACCTTTCTAATGACTACTTGCACATGTTCATACGATTTTTCTACAATTTATGGCGATATTTACAAAACTGGCTATCATTTCAGAAACAACTTCGGACCAGTCTGTGGAGTTGAACATTTTCACCCAAGTTAGAGACTTTTAAAAATCATAATAAAAATTATGAACAAACTAGATACATTTTCTAAACTCTCAGAGTTTACGGACTTAGTTTTAGACTTCGTATGATTTTTCTGTGATTTTTCTAAAACAGTGCAGAAAAGTGAAAGGCTAGTTAAATAGCTTACAATATTAACAACACTTTGTAGCATGTCGAGCAAAGTGTATAACAATAAGTTTCTAAATTTTGAATGTATTTCTTGTTAGTTTAACATCATAAATAGAAATTAGTCATTCAAGATAAGGGTTTTCATTCAATTCGAACACGTACAATAAACTATAATAGGTATGGTTTATGGATTCTACATTTCAAACATACTACATAAAAGGGGATTTACTTCTACCACGGAAAAGGTTTTACATTCAAACCACACGTAAAATCGTTAACGTAAGTTGTGAGACAATTCTTCATTGTACTCTTAGAGTACGGGTTAAAATTCATGTAAGTTATAACCAGATTCTCTTGTAGGGAGAGCGTGATAATTGTGTATAGATCTATATTGGGATTGACACCCCACACCTTGCTGCTAGCTACAGCGGGACCTGTAGGTCTACGGGTGACAAAAGTCATAACATTTCTAACGTCTGAAAAACGTTGTAGCAGGTCATCCAGTTGTAGTATGGTTATAGCGACTCACATAGGGAGTTAACAACACTTAAAGTTTACGGGAAATTCTACTTTAAAAAGGGGTTTTATCTATTTAAAATTGCATACTTCGTTACAATTACGAAACACACTCATACATTATGTCTTGGGATTTAAGACTACATAACATTTTATAAGGAAAATATTGGATTTTTCTTGAGTATACATTACATTTACAAACAAAGGTTTTCCAACACTACATCCAAAAGCTTATGAACTCACCAACTTAATTGTTGACACTCTTTCAAAACTACTTGTATTCTCAGGAAACCAGTGAAACAGGTAACCAACCGCTTTTGAGGATGGGATGCAAAGACATCAATTAATACATTTTTGTCATCATAATGTAATTGATTTTGAAACATGTAATTCATACTATGGTGTAACTTTTTCAATTATATTTATGATGGTTGTGTTTGCTTTGGTCACTATTATACTCGTTGTTATTATACTGTACATGAAGTCATTCCCGCCCCCGGACGTTTCCACCATCCTTGGTTTGGGGGTGTGACAAACAAACACACTTATGTAAAACTCTGATGGTTATTATATTTCATGTACGATGATGATTTTGTCCTTGATTCATTTATATACACTATGATGATATTACAAGATGAAGTCACCCGCCTCCTGTCACAACTAGCATTTTAGCTAGGAAATTATATTCTCATGTAAACATTCATCTAGTGTAATGACTTGTACTCTAAATGAATATCATACTCTATTCTCATTCAAATACATCTCATATGTTCAAATAAGGGTTGGAAGCCCTAGAAATCCCGGGTCAAGTTCATTATGGACTAGGATTCTCTTATTGGGCCCAAGAAACCCTAATTGGGTTCTAATTGGACCCACATTCATAAAACTTAACATTTTGGACCATATGGGCCTAAAAATGATTCCATTTACCCAAATGGGCCTTGTTGGGCCATAAATAATTTAATTAGCCCTAATGAGCCATAAACCTTTCTAAGTAGGCTTTATTGGGCCGAGAACCTTCATAAAGGCCCAATGGGCTGAAAAATAATTATTAGGCTTCCTAAAATCCAAACAAAGCCAATAATGGGCCCAAAACATTTCATCCTCATCTCTCCTTAGCCCAATTCTCGGCCCATTATGCATATAAACAGAGAAAAGAGAAAAAGGGAATTAATTTGCAAGTGACACATCATTGTTGCATGGTGGATTTCCATGCAACATCACCTCAGATCTCTCTCTCTTCTCTTGATATTCGGCCGATACCTCCCCCCTCTCTCCACATCTCACTTCAAAAATTTATTCAAACTCCCTCTCAAATCCTCTCAAGCTCAAGGAGAAACTCTCTCATTTCCTTTGCCATTTTCGTGATCTTGGGTGAGACTCCAAGAAGTTTTTTTTCACTAAGATCATCATCTTTGGTAAGTTCATACTTGGATCTATAGTTTAGTTTCTTGATTACTTCAAAAATCTCTTCTTAACTCATGTCATTTCATGATCTTGTTTCTTAGGACCATCTAAGTTCAAAAATCATTCTCAAAAAGCTTCCTAGGACCGATATCTTCACCAAAAACTTAGTTCAAACCTCAAAGTGAGTTGATACCCCCTTGTTTTCGGTTTTATCTTGTTTTGGGGGAGGATACAAGTCATTATGTGTTAGATCTATGTATTTGTGCATGTTATGTGTGTTTATCTTGGTTTAAGTTGTGATTATTTGATGAAACACTATAGATCTCGAAAATTATAACCAAAAGTTGTGATATATGTAGCTAAAACACTTCAAACAACATACTATGAAGTTAGATGGGTTTAACATGTGAAGATCCATAAGAAGTTGAACAAAATCTTGAAAAAGGGCCATTTTCGAATAAATAAACAAAAATATGAGATTTTATGACACTTTCGGTTCTACAAGGGGTAAAATGGTCTCATTTACATAAAAAATGACTTTTTCTAATATTCATAGTCTCTAAGGGGCTAAAAGTGAATTTTTTTCGCATAATGGGCCACAAGATGGGCCTTACGGTTTTCTTGGGCTTAAAGTGCAAAATTTTGGTTTTTGTGGACTAAAATGTCATTTTATACAAGTTTGAGTCGAAAATGTGAATTTACGGAATATAGGGGCTAAAAATGTCACATTCCTCGAATTTGGGCCAAAAATGTTATTTTTATAAAGTTTGGGCCGAAATTGTCATTTTTATCAAAAATGGGCTGAAAATGTAAATTCTCATAATAAAAGAGCTGAAAACAGCAATTTAAATATATTTGGGCCAAAAATGTTAATATTTATGATTTTGGGCCAAAAATGAAGTTTTTACCAAAATGGGCCATAAAAGCTATTTTATTAGAATTAAGCCCATAAAAATGAAAATTCTTAGCCTTAAGGGACCTAAAGTGTCAAATTTTCCAAAAATGTGACTAAACTGTATATTTTCGGTCTAATGGGCCAAAAATGTCACTATTACGAAAACTAAACATTTTTATGTCATTCTGTTAAACTCTTAAACAAAAACAAACAACGAAATAATAACGATTGGACTAAAAACGTTGATAACATTTCATTGGGCCTAATACCCTCGTTACATGGCTAATGGGCCTTAGGGGCCCATTTAAATGTATATTGGGCCTAAAATTTTCCATGAGATGTTTATTGGACCTTTATGATCCATTTCCATGTTAAATTGGGCCTGAACTATGGAACATGTTTATTGGGCCTTATGGGTCCATTTACATGTTAATTGGGCCTGGACTAAAGATCACATGCTTAGTGGACCTTAACTGTCCCACTATATATTTGTTGAACTTCATGTACTCATATATATACTTTTGGATTTGAAAACTTAAAACATACCCGTAAACGTTATACTCGGTGCAGTACATTACTCGTGAACAAGTTAAGGATCTAGTGAGACTTGTCGATTGACACCCTTGAGTGTATGATCGTAGCCTGTAGTTATAACCAGAGTCTCCTGGAGGGAGAGCAGGAGTTTGTGTATAGATCTATACGGGGTGACACCCCACACGTGAGCTGTTCGCTACAGCTAGACTAGGCCAGTCTAGGGTGATAAACCTTACGTTCGACAAACCGACGTCTGATACGCCATGACAGGCGAATTAGTCATTATTAAACATGGTTGTAACGGCTCACATAGATATAAATATCATCAGAATATTATGGAATACAAATACAAATCGTGGCGACACAAAACGCACACACACTAATACTTGGTCTTAGGGTTTTAAGACTATAATACTTTTATAATCAGAAAATATCGGATTTTCTGGGGGGAAAATATACATTTGTACACTGCCTTCAACTTACAAAAAACAGGATTTTTGGGAACTTATTCTTACATATTTTCTACAATGGAAACCACACATGCATTAATACTTGATTTGATACATCATTTTCAAACTCTTTTGCAAAAAATATCGGATTTTCTGGTGTTGTACTATCAATACAAAAATTTTCATTTAAAATACTCTTATAAACTCACCAACATTGTTATGTTGACCGTTTTCAAAATAACTTGTATTCTCAGGAACTCGGTAAGCGGAAGAATCAACAAGAACATGGATTTTGTTTTGTGTACTGTTAAACATCTTACTTTGAATTTTATGGTCATGTAATTTAAAATGTTGTACTTGATGTGAACAATGACATTTGTATTATATTATGCATGGTGATGATGATGTTATGTTTCATTTATATTCATTGTAATGATATTTCAAGATGAAGTCACGCACAAGCCCCCTGATGTTTCCGCCGTCTGGTTCGGGGGTGTGACAGATTGATATCAGAGCATTGTTTATAGTGAACTGGCATATCTAATCATATACTTGATATGCAACTATAAATACAATGAGACTAAAACACTCTGAATAAAGAGCATACATTAAAACAATAACATTAAAAGTCTCTGGAGGAGATGGAACACTGTGATTAAACCCTGGCAGTTATGTAGTCATATTGGGGGTAAATATAGTCTGATCCACTATATTTATTCAAAATATGACCAACATGTGTTTGGGGGTAATCATAGCGGGAAATTGCCCTAGAAACTTACCTCGTATCCAAAACTTCTCAGGAATTCAAACACAAATAATTAAAATACTATAGGAGTATTTTGGAAATACTATATGCATACATTTTCTTACAACGTCTTACACCCCTCGTGCAGACACTATGGCCATCTTTCATCATCCTGGAGATCCCTATTTCCCCAACCACGGAAATGGTGGATGGTTAGAACCCGAGGAAGAACCCGAGGAAGAGCCCGAAGAAGAACCGGAAGAGGAACCCGCGGAAGGACCGGCAGAACCGGTAGCCGACTCGGACGAGGAGGAGGCAGAGGGCAGCGACACAGATGACTCGGACACGGGATCCGAAGTCATCAATCCTCCGTACATGGCCAGGGTGCCCCCATACCGGATGGGCCCCAATGGACCTACACCCCCATAGGCACACGACATCTGGAGATGGAGCCGTCAGCAGGGGGTGCGGCCCCCATTTGGTATGGACCGGAACTACTACGATCTGAGTCACGGGGGACCCGCTGATCGAGCCTTGCCAGTGATAGTGAGGAGGACTCGCGACATCGGCGAGCAGGCGCAGTCGACTGCTGGCCAAATGGTGGCCATGAGAGCCGCAATGGAGCGCACAGAGAGGATCACACACGAGGTAGTCAGGGACTACCAGATGCTTCAGGCAGCTTTGGAAGCCCGACTTCAGGACGCCGAGCGCCACTTGGCTAGACTTCAGGGCGCATCCACCCCGTCGCGACTAGCACCTGTTCCTGTACTATCGACCATATGTTTAAGTGATTACACTACTCATAAGGTCATCATGCTGTCGGATTATATGTTTCCCCATGTACTGTATGCCTTTGGCAAATTTTCATGTATTAAAAACGATTATTATTAATGGAAATGTTCTATGTTTTATCGTGATGTTGTTATCTGCTATGTGTTGTATTTACTTGTTTAATGTTAATACATGAAATCGCTTAGATGCACAAAATCGATTCGCCGAGTCTGTGAAAATCTAAACTATGAATGCGATATGTACTCAACATATTTCCGTTCTTTGACAGAAAGATGCCTCAAAGATCCAACCGAGGAAACAACACAACACCGACCCCACCTGAAATAAACTCAATGGCATTCTAAGCAGCAGTGTCCGCTGCGGTCACTGCAACACTTGCACAGATTCGCAACGGGAACAACGGAGAAGGCAACGGACAGGGAACCGGAAGCACAAATCAAGGAACAAACCACAGAACCACACAAACATGCACCTACAAGGACTTCACCAATGCCAAACCTCGAACCTTCGATGGAACAGGAGGCGTAATAGCCCTGAAGCGATGGATTGAGAAGGTGGAATCAGTTTTCGAAATCTGCGGGTGTCCAGATGGGTGCAAGGTCAAGTTTGCGGCATGCATATTCATTGATCAAGCTCTCTCCTGGTGGAATGGTCACGTAGAGGCCATGACCCTCCCGGTGTCAAACGCGATGCCATGGGAAGAGCTTAAGGAAATGTTGCTGGCTGAATACTGTCCAAGAGGCGAAATTCAGAAGATGGAACAAGAGCTGTGGAACCTCACGGTTCAAAACTCTGATATCTGCGCATACATATCCAGGTTTAGTGAGCTGTCTCTCTTGTGTCACGGAATGATCACCTCTGAAGGGAAAAAGATTGAGAGGTTTATCGGGGGATTGACCGCGCCAATCCAAGGGAATGTCATTGCGGCAAACCCTGAGACGTATGATAGTGCAAAGAGGCTGGCCAAGAAATTGTATGATCATGGCAACAAAAAGGGTGCCAAAACAGGAGAAGCGGAGGCTAAGAAAGAAGGTGAGAGCAAGAAGGGGAAAAACAATAAGCGAAAGGGAAAACAAAACTCTGAATCATCAAAGAAACAACAAACTGTAACTGTCCATGTTGCAACTCAAGCTACCACCACACCACATGCTCCAGCCTCATCCACACCAAATAATTCCAAGCAATACTCAGGGACCCTTCCTAAGTGCAGCAAATGCAATTATCACCATCAGGGAGAATGTAGAGAGATGCACTGCATAAGCTGCAACCGAAGGGGTCACACTGCAAGGTACTGCAGAACATATCCGCAACAAAACCAACAATCAAACAACAACAATCGCAACAACAACAACAACAACAATCGAAACAACAACAACAACAACAACAACAACAACAACAACAACAACAATGATGGGGCCAGTTACACCTGCTATGGGTGTGGAGAAACCGGCCATTTCCGGCGCAACTACCCTAAAGCAAACAATCAAGGGGCAGGAGCAGCAGGAAGAGTGTTGAAAATAGGTCAAGGCGAAGCTGTGCAGGACCCAACGGTTGTTACCGGTACGTTCCTACTTAATGAATCGTACGCATGCATCTTATTTGATAGTGGGGCGGAGCGAAGTTTCGTTAGTAATAAATTCAAACACTTGCTAAATCAACAACCCCAGAAGCTCAAAGAAGCCTTCACGGTGGAAATGGCTAAAGGGAAAACTGAAATAACCAAATATATCTATGTAGGGTGCACATTAACACTAAATAATCACTCCTTTCAAATAGATTTGATGCCAGTAAATATTAGGAGTTTCGATGTGATAATTGACATGGATTGGTTAAGCCCCCACCAGGCTGATATCTTGTGTTGCGAGAAGGTCGTTCTCCTTCATCCCCCTAATCACAAAACCCTAATAATCTATGGCGATAAACCTGGCGCCAACCTTCACCTTATCTCGTGTATCAAGGCACAAAAGTGTCTACACAAGAAGAACTACGCATTCCTTGCTCATGTGGTGGATAAGACCAAAGAAGAAGTGAACATTCAAGCCATCCCAGTGGCATGCGACTTCCCAGATGTATTTCCAGAAGATCTTCCGGGAATACCCCCAGAAAGACAAGTCGAATTTCGGATCGACCTTGTACTAGGAGCCACTCCAATTGCCAAATCGCCCTATAGGTTGGCTCCCACTGAAATGCAGGAATTATCAAGCCAGCTAAGCGAGTTATTGGACAAATGATTCATCCGACCAAGCTTCTCACCCTGGGGAGCTCCGGTCTTGTTTGTCAAGAAAAAGGATGGATGCTTTAGGATGCGCATCGATTATAGGGAACTAAATAAACTTACCATCAAAAATCGGTACCCACTTCCACGAATCGACGATCTATTGGACCAGCTTCAAGGAGCTAGTTATTTCTCAAAAATAGATCTGAGATCCGATTATCATCAACTCCGAGTTCGGGAAGAGGATATTCCCAAAACTGCTTTTCGAACATGATACGGTCATTACGAATTTGTCGTGATGCCCTTTGGTCTGACAAATGCCCCCGCTGCATTTATGGACCTCATGAATCGAGTCTGCCGCCCATTTCTTGATAATTTCGTGATTGTCTTCATCGACGATATTCTTATCTACTCCCGAAGCAAGGAAGAGCATGGTCAACACCTCTGACAAATCTTGGAAACTCTAAGAGCTGAAAGATTGTATGCGAAGCTCTCCAAGTGCGAGTTCTGGATCCACAGTGTAAACTTTTTGGGTCATGTAGTCAGCCAGGAAGGGATTCATGTAGATACTTCCAAGATAAAGGCCATTGAAGGTTGGGCTATCCCGAGAACCCCAACAGAAATCCGTCAATTCTTGGGTCTCGCAGGCTACTACCGGAGGTTTATCCAGAATTTTTCTAAGATCGCCAAACCCCTTACAGCCTTGACCCAAAAGGGTGTGTCTTTCGACTGGACAGAAAAGCAAGAAGCCGCCTTCCAAACCCTAAAACGAGCCCTTTGTAGCACACCAGTACTATCCTTACTATCCTTACTAGAGGGAACCAAAGATTTCATGGTCTACTACGATGCTTCAAACCAAGGGTTAGGCTGTGTCCTCATGCAGCGCAGAAAGGTGATAGCTTATGCATCCAGGCAACTAAAGACGCACGAAGTAAATTACACCACTCATGATCTCGAACTGGGAGCGGTGGTCTTCGCCCTAAAAATTTGGAGGCACTACCTCTATGGTACAAAGTGCACCATATTCACAGATCACAAAAGCCTCCAGCACATTCTAAATAAGAAAGAGTTAAACATGAGGCAACGGAGATGGGTTGAGCTGCTAAATGACTACGAATGTGAGATCAAGTACCACCCAGGCAAGGCTAACGTGGTGGCCGATGCCCTGAGCCGAAAGGAATACTCAAGTCGTCGGGTGAGAACCCTATCAATAACCATTCAATCCCACCTAACCACTCAACTCAAGGAAGCCCAAATAGATGCATTAAAGCAGGAGAACGTCGCAAATGAAATGATGTGTGGGATGGACAAGAACTTCGAAGTCAAGGAGGACGGGGCTTACTATTTCATGAACAAAATCCGGGTCCCTAAATTTGGAGGATTCATAGGAATGATCATGGATGAATCTCACAAGACGCGATATTCCATCCATCCGGGTTCAGATAAGATGTAGTTGGACATAAAACAACATTATTGGTGGCCAAATATGATGGCAGAGATCGGCACTTACGTGGGAAAGTGCCTCACTTACGCCAAGGTGAAAGTGGAATACCAAAAGCCCTCGGGACTATTGCAACAACCAGCGATACCCAAGTGGAAATGGGAAAGGATTACTATGGACTTCGTGACCAAATTACCAAAGACAACAGACATATTGGATGCTATCTGGGTAATCGTCACTAGGTTAACAAAATCCGCTCATTTCCTACCAATAAAAGAATCCTACAAGATGGAAAAGCTGACACGAATCTACATCAAGGAGATCGTAAGACTTCATGGAGTACCGGTGTCTATCATCTCGGATCGAGATAGTAGGTTTACCTCGAGGTTTTGGCAGTCACTTCAGAAGGAAAGGGGAACGCAATTGGACATGAGTACTGCTTATCACCCTCAAACCGATGGCCAAAGTGAACGAACCATACAAACACTTGAGGACATGCTGCGAGCTTGTGTGATTGATTTTGGCAAGTCATGGGATGCCCACTTGCCCTTGGTCGAATTCTCATACAACAACAGTTATCACACGAGTATCAAGGTTGCTCCTTTCGAGGATCTTTTTGGTCGTAAATGCAGATCGCCTCTATGTTGGGCTGAGGTGGGTGACACCCAACTAGCGAAAGGACAATCACCAGACAGCACTCTCACAGGGCCACAGATCATTCGGGAAAAGACCGAAAAGATAGTCCAAATCAAAGCTCGACTTCAAGCATCGCGAGATCGATAGAAGAGCTATGCTGACAAACGGCAAAAGCCTCTGGAATTCCAAGTCGGAGACCGGGTACTATTGAAAGTCTCTCCCTGGAATGGAATGATTCGCTTTGGGAAACGGGGAAAACTGAACCCGCGATACATCGGACCGTTCGAGATTCTTGCCCGAATTGGTCCGGTAGCCTATAAGCTGCAGCTACCTTCGGAGCTCAGCAATGTACACCCCGTGTTCCACGTCTCGAATTTGAAAAAGTGCTTATCAGACGAAACCCTTGTCATTCCTTTGGAAGAAATCGAAATAAACGAGAATCTCATGTTCGTCAAAGAACCAGTCGAGATATTGGATATGGAAGTGAAGCGTACGAAGCAGAGCCACATTCCGATTGTGAAGGTCCGATGGAACGCTAAGCGTGGACCGAAATTCACATGGGAACGCAAAGATCAGATGAAGCAGAAGTACCCTCACTTATTCTCTCATTCATGAACCTATCTTTCGAAAGAATTTCGGGACGAAATTCCCTCTAACGGGGGCATGATGTCACAACTAGCATTTTAGCTAGGAAATTCTATTCTCGTGTAAACATTCATCTAGTGTAATGACTTGTACTCTAAATGAATATCATACTCTATTCTCATTCAAATACATCTCATATGTTCAAATAAGGGTTGGAAGCCCTAGTGTGACATCCCCAATTTCACGGCCAGAAAAGACCGGTTTAATTTATGCTTTTAAAATAATTTCAGAGTAATCATTTGATTAAAAGTGTTGCGGAATTTGTTCCTAGAAAAATATGATAAATATGTTATCAAATCATTTCCGAACAAATGTATTTTATTCACTTAAACCATTGGGATGTCATTGTCAATACAAAAACATAAGCATAAACAAAACTTACATTCATTTACACTAGTGATCTACTTCTCTTTTAATCTCTCAGTGTAAAGCAACTTCGTATCGATACCTGTGATACAATTAAACTGAGCGGGTCAGGCTTGGGAGCCTGGTGAGCATATAGGGTTTTCAACCCACAATAAATAATAAACTTATTAAGTTCTCAATCAACAATAAATTTATTAATTCCATCAACCAAAATAACCCTAATTACCCATTCCCATTATCCTCACTTTACGTCCCTAAAACAACTATCATAAGGGACCTAGCCTAAGGATTATCACTAGGGGCGACAACATTGCTTTGGGAGTTCCTCAGCAAGTTATGTCAAATAAAACAAACATCGGGTGACAACATTGCTTTCCCTCAGCAAGTTATGTCAAACAAGACATCCTAACATAAAACAACCAACAAGGTGACAACATTGCTTTCCTTCAGCAATTTATGTCAAATAGGCACGAAGTCACATCGTTGCCATGTGCTAGTCCATATCTCTTATTCATCGACGGTATTTCCCACGGGAGTTTCCCCCCGCAATACATGTCAATGGGTTTTCCATACAGCTGATGAACATACTTAAGGGGTTTTCCCCAGCCTTACTTGCCCTAAAGGCACTCATGAGGGGAATAGAGTACATCGAATGAACACTTAAGTCCATTAACACCTACAGGTTACGAGCCTGCTAGTGTTCCACAGACCATCAAAACAGTCCATGGTTGTCATCCATACTCTGCTGAATGACGGGGGTCTTAGAGTACAGCGAATGAACACTCAAGTCCATTAACACCTACAAGTTGCGAGCCTGCTAGTGTTCCACAGACCATCAAAACAGTCCATGGTTGTCATCCATACTCTGCTGAATGATGGGGGTCAACGTTGGGTAAGGGCTTTTCTCATATTGCACCACTCACGCCAACATTTGGGTAAAAGCTTTTCCCATATTTCACCACTCACTCTCAACTCATGATCTATATCACTGATCATCTCATCTATCTAACTCACCTTTCATCACACACCCACTATTTAACTCATGATCTATATCGCTAACTCATGAAGCTAGTCCGATCACTTCATAAAAGAACAAAGACTCCAAAGCTCTTCCAAATAAAAGTATAGGGAAAATACTGATAAAGTACTCCCGTACGCTCCTGTACCCCGACACGTAATAGTGTCAAAAGGAAGAACTAATGGATGAACACATAGTTCAAAAATACCTAATGAACATATAGTTCAAACATACGTACCGATTACAAGTCTACTAACGTTCCACTGGGCTATCTAAAATAGTCTGTGGCCGTTGTCTATACTCTGCTAGATGACTAGATCATCTTAAACATCGATACCTCTCATCACTTTTATTTCATCACACATCATCTAATTCATCTACCCATGTTTTACCCAACATATTTGTAGATAAAAATATATATACAGTTTAAAACTTGTATAAAACATCAATTCAACAGTCACCTCAAATAAACAATTAATATATTTACACATAGCACGTATTTTAAGGTAAATACTTCATATCTATGTGTAAGGTGAAAGTGACTATACACTCACCTGATTTAATGAAAATCGGGCAGCAATTCGTTTCCTAAAACGATCGTTTCTAATAAAACCGGGAGTTTTATTGAGAAACCGGGCTCTGCGAGGGTCGGGCTTCGAAACCGAAAAAATAAATTTCCCGGGCTTCTCGGGCACTCCGGGACGTGTTCCGGGCATTGGAAATGATCTCGGGGCATCGGGAGAAGCGAAAATGGCTAAAATATTGAAAAAGGGGGTGAAAATGCCAAATTCCCAAAAGTACCCGGGCAATCTCGCATGCCCTCTATTTATAGGAGGGGAGATCCGGAGTCGGCCGAGAAGAGGCGGTGCCAGCGAGGGTTTGGACGCGACACGCGTCGCACATGCGAAGGCAGCAGGTGGCAGCCGCAGAGCGAGGCCAGGTGGAAGGTGCGAGCTTCGGACACGCGAAGGGCACGCGACACCCTCGGATTGGACCAGCGAAGCTCGGATAACTCAGCTGCTTCGGTGACTCAGCAGATCGGAACAAGGGCGATACGCGGCTTGCTTCGGTTGGGCCTCCCTTCGGTCGAATCAGAAGCGAGCACGTGGATACTGTTCATGCGAGGTGACTCATCCATTTCGGACACGTGGCACTCATACAGCGAAGGTGACGTGGCCTATGCGAAATTTCTCGGATTTTAAAATAATTTCTCGATTTTCGCGCCAAAACTTCTATAATCCATAACTTTCGCATACGAGCTCCGTTTTTGACGTTCTTTATATGCACGCGTAGGTAAAACTACGCTCTACAACTTTCGTTTAGACTTCGTCGGCTAATTTTGACTTTAATTATTAAATTATTATTTTTAACAGACCAGGACAGGAAATCCGTTAAAAATTCATAACTTCTTCATCCGAAATCCGTTTTCGCCAGACTTTTTACCGTTGTGCTACTAATGACGAGACCTTCGATTCTCGTTTAGGTCGTGTCAGCTAAAAATCTCTCGATCTAAAATTCGAGTTTTTAGCTGTCTACTGTTAAGCTGAAACTTCGAAAAATCATAACTTCCTCATACGAAGTCAGATTTGGGCGTTCTTTTTATAACTACTCTCGGTTTAACGAACACTACGAGTTTCGTTTAGATCACTAAGGCTAAAAAGTAGTTTATCAAAAACTCACTTTTTACGACATTCGGCCCCGTGCCGGTTTTGTCGCGAAACTTCGACAGGTCATAACTTCTTCGTTATAAATCGGATTTCGACATTCTTTATATATCTGTAATCCTTGTCACGCCCACTACAAGTTTCATAATAGATATCGGCTTTATATAAAATTTAATTTTTGACGCTCATTTTTATTCTTAATTAATTAAACCCTAATAATTAAGCATAAAACACATAATTCACATAAAATTCACATAATTCCTTTTCATTTCTTCTAAATGAGTTACAAAGGTTAACCTAGACCATTATGTCAATATTAATTCCTAGCCTAGAAACACGGGCGTTACACCTAGAAATCCTGGGTCAAGTTCATTATGGACTAGGATTCTCTTATTGGGCCCAAGAAACCCTAATTGGGTTCTAACTGGACCCACATTCATAAAACTTAACATTTTGGACCATGTGGGACTAAAAATGATTCCATTTACCCAAATGGGCCTTGTTGGGCCATAAATAATTTAATTAGCCCTAATGAGCCATAAACCTTTCTAAGTAGGCTTTATTGGGCCGAGAACCTTCACAAAGGCCCAATGGGCCGAAAAATAATTATTAGGCTTCCTAAAATCCAAACAAAGCCAATAATGGGCCCAAAACATTTCATCCTCATCTCTCCTTACCCAATTCTCGGCCCATTATGCATATAAACAAAAAAAAAAGAGAAAAAGGGAATTAATTTGCAAGTGACATATTATTGTTGCATGGTGGATTTCCATGCAACATCACCTCAGATCTCTCTCTCTTCTCTTGATATTCGGCCGAGACCTCCTCCCTCTCTCCACATCTCACTTCGAAAATTTATTCAAACTCCCTCTCAAGCTCAAGGAGAAACTCTCTCATTTCCTTTGCCATTTTCATGATCTTGGGTGAGACTCCAAGAAGTTTTTTTCACTAAGATCATCATCTTTGGTAAGTTCATACTTGGATCTATAGTTTAGTTTCTTGATTACTTCAAAAATCTCTTCTTAACTCATGCCATTTCGTGATCTTGGTTCTTAGGACCATCTAAGTTCAAAAATCATTCTCAAAAAGCTTCCTAGGGCCGATATCTTCTCACATCTTCACCAAAAACCGAGTCCAAACCTCAAAGTGAGTTCATACCCCCTTTTTTTCGGTTTTATCTTGTTTTGGGGGAGGATACAATCCATTATGTGTTAGATCTATGTATTTGTGCATGTTATGTGTGTTTATCTTGGTTTAAGTTGTGATTATTTGATGAAACACTATAGATCTCGAAAATTATAGCCAAAAGTTGTGATATGTGTAGCTAAAACACTTCAAACAACATACTATGAAGTTAGATGGGTTTAACATGTGAAGATCCATAAGAAGTTGAACAAAATCTTGAAAAATGGCCATTTTTGAACAAATAAACAAAAATATGAGATTTTATGACACTTTCGGTTCTACAAGGGCTAAAATGGTCTCATTTACATAAAAAAATTATTTTTTATAATACTCATAGTTTCCATGGGGCTAAAAGTGATTTTTTTCGCATAATGGGCCACAAGATGGGCCTTACGGTTTTCTTGGGCTTAAAGTGCAAAATTTTGGTTTTTGTGGACTAAAATGTCATTTTATACAAGTTTGTGTCGAAAATGTGAATTTACGGAATATAGGGGCTGAAAATGTCACATTCCTCGAATTTGGGCCAAAAATGTTATTTTTATAAAGTTTGGGCCGAAATTGTCATTTTTATCAAAAATGGGCTGAAAATGTAAATTCTCGTAATAAAAGAGACGAAAACAACAATTTAAATATATTTGGGCAAAAAATGTTAATATTTATGATTTTGGGCCAAAAATGAAGTTTTTACCAAAATGGGCCATAAAAGCTATTTTACTAGAATTAAGCCCATAAAAATGAAAATTCTTAGCCTTAAGGGACCTAAAGTGTCAAATTTTCCAAAAATGTGACTAAACTATATATTTTCCGTCTAATGGGCCAAAAATGTCACTATTACGAAAATTAAACCTTTTTATGTCATTCTGTTAAACTCTTAAACAAAAACAAACAATGAAATAATAACGATTGGACTAAAAACGTTGATAACATTTGATTGGGCCTAATACCCTTGTTACATGGCTAATGGGCCTTAGGGGCCATTTAAATGTATATTGGGCCTAAAATTTTCCATGACATGTTTATTGGACATTTATGATCCTTTTCCATGTTAAATTGGGTCTGAACTATGGAACACATGTTTATTGGGCCTTATGGGTCCATTTACATGTTAATTGGGCCTGGACTAAAAATCACATGCTTAGTGGACCTTAAGTGTCCCAATATATATTTGTTGAACTTCATGTACTCATATATATACTTTTGGATTTGAAAACTTAAAACAAACCTGTAAAAGTTATACTCGGTGTAGTACATTACTCGTGAACAAGTTAAGGATCTAGTGAGACTTGTCGGTTGAGACCCTTGAGTGTATGATCGTAGCCTGTAGTTATAACCAGAGTCTCCTAGAGGGAGAGTGGGAGTTTGTGTATAGATCTATACGGGGTGACACCCCACACCTGAGCTGTTCGCTACAGCTAGACTAGGCCAGTCTAGGGTGACAAACCTAACCTTCGACAAACCGGCGTCTGATACGCCATGACAGGCGAATTAGTCATTATTAAACATGGTTGTAACGGCTCACATATATATCAATACCATCTGAATATTACGGAATACAAATACAAATCGTGGCGACACAAAACGCACACACACTAATACTTGGTCTTAGGGTTTTAAGACTACAATACTTTTATAATCAGAAAATATCGGATTTTCTGGGGGAAAAATATTCATTTGCACACTGCCTTCAACTTACAACAAACATGATTTTTGGGAACTTATTCTTACATATTTTCTACAATGGAAACCACACATGCATTAATACTTGATTTGATACATCATTTTCAAACTCTTTTGCAGAAAATATCGGATTTTCTGGTGTTGTACTATCAATACAAAATTTTTCATTTAAAATACACTTATGAACTCACCAACATTGTTATGTTGACCGTTTTCAAAATAACTTGTATTCTCAGGAACTCGGTAAGCGGAAGAATCAACAAGAATATGGATTTTGTTTTGTGTACTGTTAAACATCTTACTTTGAATGTTACGGTCATGTAATTTAAAATGTTGTACTTGATGTGAACAATGACAGTTGTATTATATTATGCATGGTGATGATGATGTTATGTTTCATTTATATTCATTGTACTGATATTTCAAGATGAAGTCACGCACAAGCCCCCAGACGTTTCCACCGTCTGGTTCGGGGGTGTGACACCCCCGAACGTTTCCGCTGTCTGGTTCGGGGGTGTGACAATTACAGTCTATATTTGAACCAATATGATTCGCTAATTTTTGTTCTACAGATTCTCATCCGTAAACTGATAATGGACTTTTGATGCGTATATATGGTGACTTTGGCAACGGATAGGTAGAATGTGATGTAAGTTTTATATATATGTTATTAGTTAACAATTTAGTTAGGTTACTTACTCTATTTTATACATATGTTAATCGACAACACATCATGCTTTGTATTTTGTTGCTTCTAGAGCAAAGGTCAGATGATGTTCGGTGGACATTTGTACCGACAACTTTCAATACTGATGTAAAGGATTGGCATGGATGATGGATCTGTTTGCCTAAATTGTTCTGAATGTGATACGATATACTTGTGTTTCAATTATATTACCTAAGTCATAGTCATTCATGACAAAATGTTATCTGATGATTTGTTATTCCCAACCTTTTGTGCAAGTATACATCCCCATTAACATACAAGATGCCCACTAGTTTTTGAGGGTTTTGGATTTCCGGTTGTTCACTCTCATTATATATATGATAGTTATGAGTTGTTTGGTAGCCTCTTAATTGAAAATTTTAAGGGTTATGCTCTTAAAAATTCAGATTCACATTGTTGGATAACATCTTGTTATTTGCCACTTAATAAGAAAATACACTCTTATTTGGTCATACCTATGCATCTGAAAAGAAAAAAAAGACTGTGTTTCTTATTTTTTCCTAACCATAACCTTGTCACCATATTCTTTCCTTTCTTGTATCCGTCAAAAAACACCCACATCCATCTTCTGATGGAGTTTTGTAACTAAAAATGATAGCTTTTCTTATTACGATAATGGAAGCATTATTTAAAAGGGAAATTGTCAGAAAAGTTCCAATATTTTCAGAAAAGTTACACTTTAGTCTTAAGTTTTTTTTTTTGAACATAAAAGTCCCGATTATTTGTAAAAACACGATAATATGTCGTTTCCTGTTAAAAGAAAAAAAACTTTTTTGTTAATTTGAGTCAAAATGAAATAATCAGGACTTTTATGTTAAAAAAAAACTTGGGACTAAAGTGTAACTTTTTTGAAAATATTGAGACTTTTCTGACAATTTCCCTATTTAAAATAATTATTATTTTAAGACCGTTTAAAACAAACCCATCACAGATCCAATTACATGAGCTAAAAAATTATACTTTTTCTTATGATAACCTTTGGAGCCTATTATCCCAGTTGAAATTGGTGAGTTGAAGAAGATGGCAAAGAAAAAGAGTATCATCTTCTCTATTGGTATCCGCTAATAAGTTCAAGCCACCAAGAATACTAGTTCTCACTTGTATTTAGAACTTCTTAATCCTTAACAAATTAAACACGGTTTAGTCTTAAAATAGAAGCACTTAAAACCACCAACACTTTCAGTAGTCTTCTGAAGATATAAAATAGGAGATGGGGGAGTTTTGTTCTCGACAATGAGAGAAGAAAACCAAGTACCAACCTCAAATGAAAGCCTTTGCTTCTCTTGTA
Organism: Lactuca virosa; assembly: GCF_052849685.1. NCBI lineage: Eukaryota > Viridiplantae > Streptophyta > Magnoliopsida > Asterales > Asteraceae > Lactuca > Lactuca virosa. The sequence continues at coordinate 203,039,457 of NC_136426.1, forward strand.
TTCACACACAAGATAAAAGGACCATACCTTCATCATGGTCAAAGGTAAGGCTTATAAGGAGCATGATGTGTGTAAGAGTATGGAAAATAAGCAAACCTACCCATATTTGGGTGGTTTCGGCCAAAAACATAAGAGAGGAGAAGGGTGGTATGGTTTAAAATCCATCTAATCTTCCACATTTACATGTTTTAATCTAATAAACTCAAATAGGTCCAAAAACTTGTACATGACATATTAATTCATACCTTATAAGTTAATACTTTAAAAACACTCTTTGGAAAATAATCAAAATAATAATTTTTTCACTTTAAATACAAGAGTTGATAATATTTATTAATAATCGAATTCTAATAAATATTCAACAACTAACTACTTGCTAAATGTATGACCCTATAGAATCATATGTCAATTGGCAATATCATTCCAAAATGATTCTTAAGCATATAGATCCAACATCCTTTCATTTGCATCTCGTCGTACTTCACACTAGCACCGACCATTGTGCCGCCTTCTTCAAACATACCGTCGTGTGCCACCATTTGTTGGTACCAAAGTTCTTCAATCCTCCACGGACGACCTGATAATCGTCGCACAATTCCAACAATTCCTTTCCTTCATCGTCCTCACTGTTCTGTTGGTTCCCCGGCTTTCCTTCAGATGAATTCGAATTGTCCAGCACCTCCACACCCCCTTCCAAAGTTCCACCTTGGACAATAAAACTTGAAATGGTAGATGACGCCATCTCCGCCGGAAGCAACTCCTCTTCATCTTTATATTCTTCACAACAAAAACTCAATCAATCACATAAATAAATAAACAAAGCAGAAGGAAATAAATGAAAGCTTTTGGAGCGATTCCCCTTCGTTAATCGCCCCTTTAAAATGTACAAGAAAAGAGGCGATGGATGAATGTATAGAGTTTTGACACAACCAAGAAGAAGGGTTTGTTTATAGGGTCTCTGTTTAGGTTAGAGAAGAGTAGCGACAGTTGCGACGGAGAATGGTGTTGGTGGTGAAGAACCGTCTTTAGGATAATAAAGCTGGAAAATACATATTGGTGGAGAAGATAATGAAAGTAAGATAATGGAGGGATGAAATGCACGCAGCTCCAAAACGAAGCCGACGGCTCCAAAAGCAAGTTGGCTTAGAATTGTTACTATACATAAACCGACAATGGGTTTTAATAATATATATAATTGGATGATTTTATTATGATATTCCTATAGAAAGTAATTATTTTGTGTAATAAAACCTCCCATATTGGTCATTTTTATAATTTTTTTTCTATAAAATTTAATATATAAATCTTAGTTATCATCGTACAACGAATGAGAAGGTAAACGGGCAACAAGTTGCGCCGCTAAGACTTTTTGTATGGTAAAGCCAATTCTTATGAAGACTATATCCATAGATATAGGGGATATAACATTGTTATGCATGATCCGTTGTACTCTATTAAGAAGCTTTACCGCATCCGGCGCAAGGAAAGCAAACGTATCAAATGCATGTATAACTAGAGAAAACCTAGATCCAAAGCTATTAGGGTTGTATGTGCACCATAGGAGTGTTATAGTACTTAAAACCCAACATATTTTTGACCTTGCATAGGAGGGTTTGGGTTCCGTACTGGGGCGGTGTACGTCAGGTTCTGATGGATGAGGCCCACAAATCGAGGTTCTCCATCCATCCCGGGGCGACGAAGATGTATCGGGATCTTCACCCTGATTACTGGTGGCCCTGCATGAAGCGGGACATAGCTTGGTATGTGGAGCGGTGCTTGACTTGTAGGAAAGTCAAGGCCGAACACCAGCGACCTCACGGCAAGATGCAGTCGTTGGATATTCCCGTGTGGAAATGAGAAGATATCATTATGGATTTCATCATGAAGCTTCCCAAGACCGCATGTGGAGTAGATTCAATATGGGTCATCGTGGATTGGATGAACAAGAGTGCTCATTTCATCCCGATTCAGGAGAGTATATCGGCTGAGAAGCTAGCGGAGATCTACGCACGTGAGGTGGTGGCACGTCATGGAGTGCCAGTTTCGGTTGTGTCAGATCAAGATGTTCATTTAACTTCCAGATTTTGGAAGCGGTTTCACGACGATATGGGTAATCGTCTTCACTTCAGTACCACTTTCAACCCTCAGACTGACGGGCAGAGTGAGAGGACGATTCAGACTCTAGAGGACATGTTGCGTGCGTGTGTATTGGATTTTGGAGGCAGTTGGGATACATATCTTCCGTTAGAGGAATTTTCGTATAACAATAGCTACCATGCTAGAATAGATCGGCCTCCCTTTGAGATGTTCTACGGAAGGAAGTGTAGGACCCCAATCTGTTGGGGCGAGGTCGGTCAGAGAGTCATGGGGAGTACCGAAGTGGTACTCAAGACCACTGAGAAGATTCAACAGGTCCGGAGCAGGCTTCAGACTGCTCAGAGTCGGCAGAAAAGCTATGCCGACAAGCGCCATTCAGACATGGAGTTTCAGGTGGGCGACATGGTTCTCCTGAAGGTGTCACCTTGGAAAGGTGTCATCCGGTTCAGGAAGCGGGGAAAGCTGGGCCCCAGGTACATCGGTCCATTCAGGGTTTTGGCTCGGGTGGGCCGGGTTGCTTATCGTTTGGATCTTCCAACAGAGCTCAGCCAGATCCATAACACTTTTCATGTCTCCCAGCTGTGGAAGTGCTTAGTGGATGACTCCGCAGTTGTGCCTTTAGAGGATATACAGGTTGATGACAGCTTGAACTACATCGAGAGACCAGTAGCTATCTCGACAAGAAGACGAAGGAGCTGAGGAACAAGAGGGTAGAGCTGGTGAAAGTGCAGTGGCAGCACCTCAAGGTCTCGGAGTGGACTTGGGAGCCCGAGGAGAAGATGAAGGAGCACTGCCCGAAGTTATTTCTAGGTGCAGCAAACTTCGAGGACGAAGTCTGATTCAAGTGGGGGAGAATTGTAACATCCGTCACTTGAGGTAATATTTGTTTTAAAATATTTGTAATTTATTTGTTAGGCTATGGAATAATTAATGGATTATTGAGTGGACTTTAGCAAGTGGGCCGTTAGGATTGGGCTACCCGAAGACGTACGCTTGGCGTAAGTTTGGCGTACACGGGGCATAGTGCAACATTGGATGCGGGGGAGGAGGTGCGTACGCGCAGCGTACGCAAGCAGACTCAAAACCCTAATTTTTAGGGTTTAAGCCATATAAATACAACATTATGACTCAAACCCTAGCCTCCCTACCAGTCTCTCAACCTCAAAAACCCTAGATAGCCTCTCATTCTTCATCCTTGTGTGTTTTTGGCTTTGTGAAGTTCTTGGTGGTGTTTAGAAGCTTGAAAGGAGAAAGAAGAAGTTGAAGAAGAAGAACTTGAGTTGCTTGAGCTCAAGGATCCGAGATAACATCACCATTTGGCACTCATTTGAGGTAAAAAGCTTTTAACTTGCCTCATGAATTCTTAGATCTATGTTAATGGAGTTTTGGACGTTTTTAGGTCCCAATAATGGATTTTTATGGTTCAACTTCGTATCTAGGCTTAGGGTTGCCACCCTTAGTGCTATATGAGTCCCATTAGCAGTAAAGTTTTGATCTTTAAGGTCCTTTTGTGACCATGCATGAGTTCTAGTCATTTCCATGGAAGTTAGTTGCTATATTCCAAGTTTGGGTCCAATTGGTGGGTTGCAAGCCACCAAGTAATCGACTTTATGATTTAAGACATGTTAATGGACTCAGATATGTAATTTGGACTTATGGTATGGAAGGATTAACCACTTTTGAGGAATATGGCTTAACAGGGTAGTACATTGGACGTACAAGCCAGTACGCACAGTGTACATGCCATGCAGTCTGTACGCTTAGCGTATAGAGAAGTACGCCCTGCGTACTCACAGTTTTGGGCTTCACAACATTTGGGCCTCGAGTTGGGTCAAACTTTGGACTTCTTAGCTTTTGGGCCTTTATCGGCCATCAGGAGTCAGTTATTGGGCCAAGGTCATGTTTGGGCTTAAGGGAAGGCCCATTTGAGGAGTTGGGCCCAATTTAGAAAATTGGGCCATTAGTGGGCTTGGAAAGATTAGATGGAATTGGGCATTGGATATGGATCAAAGTAGATCAGGGGTAAAATGGTCATTTTACCCTAAGAAGGATTATTGGATTTTGACCAAGTGTTGTTGTGATATTGATAGTCGGGGAGTCGTTGGAGCAGTCGTTAGAGATTCCTTACCGTGAGATTTCGCATTCAACTTTGCGAGGTGAGTTTCCTCCTGTAGGAATGGGTCGAAGGCACCAATGCCAACCCGTTTATGTATGCTAGTATATTCCGGACTAAGGTCCGATGTCGGGCAATCCGACCCGATGTAGGTTTATATGTTTCCGGACTTCGGTCCGATGCCGGGGAAAGCCCGAGGAATGTTTGTATGCTTGATACTTCGTGATTCTTGCATGTTCTTGTTTTATATGTTCCGGACTTCGGTCCGATGCCGAGGAAAGCCCGATGAATGTTTATATGTTTATGTTATATTCTTCCGGATTTCAGTCCGATGCCGGGCGGGGCCCGATGAATGTTTACTTGTTTATGTTATGTGATTATGTTTATATGTATATGTTGATATGTTATATGTATACCAGATTTCGGTCCGATGTCGGGCGGGGCCCGATGCCGAACTTCGGTCCGATGCCGGGCGGGGCCCGATGTAGCGGGCAAGGCCCATGTTATGTTATTATGTGATTATGTGATTATGTGTATGGTATGTGGTAGTTTGGGGAGACTCACTAAGCTTCGTGCTTACAGTTTTCAGTTTTGGTTTCAGGTACTTCCGGTAGCAAGGGGAAGAGCTCGGGATGGCTGCAGTGCACACACCATGATTTTAGCCTGGGATGTTTTTACTCTGATATGTTTGACAGATGTTTATGATTTTTTGAGAAACAATGACTTCTGATTTGCATGTGATGTTTGATAACTATGGTTTTATTAATAATTAAAAACAAAATTTTTGGACCATATTTTTGGGATGTTTCACAATACTACCTTCCACACCTACCTGTACATTCCCCAAGGCCATACCTGATATCCCTAATTCATCCAACCACAAATTATGAACCACAAACACAACACTAACTCAGATCCTAGACTATTCTAGGATTTCTCAATCCTTACCGAACCAGAAACTCAAATCAATCATAGCAGGTTGCCCTATGCATGCAAGTTATACACAAAGAGAATCACATAGATTGTCAAATATAGCTTCTACCCTAAACCACAACCAGACAAGGAACATGAATAAGGCAGATCCCCTCATTCTAGGGCTATGCAATCCTAGGCATGTACAACTTTGAAAGCATACACTTAGAAAATAATCCATTCAACATCAATTTCCATATATACTATAGCATGAGTAAAACATTGGGAACACTTACTTGAACTCGGCCGATTACACGTATTGCACTCTCCCCTTTTACTTACAAAAATCATTCTCAAGAAAATTTTAACTTTTGGTTTCTTTTTGAAAAACAAATTTTCCATTTCCTCAGTTTGAGTTCTGACACACCCAAGAGTGTGCCCGAATCTCTCAAACCATCGCTCCGATACCAACTTGCAACAGCCCAAAATTTCAAGTAAAAATTTTAATTTAATTAATAGAAATTCCCATTTAATATTTACAAGTTCCAATCACATTTATTCCCACGATTAAAACACATAATCATATTATCCAGAAAGATCAGAGTGTCCATGAAAACTAATGGAGAAAAATACTAGAGAGTGCATGCTGCGCCATCACACCGGGCCCTTTGCCCTTAGATCCCGAAGTACCTGAAACAACCAACAAATTGTAAGCTAATTCTTAGTGAGTTCCCCAAAACATACCCAACCATATATCCACACAATGCCATGCAAACATACACATAAGGATGTCATGGACTCCCTGCATGGTCTTTATCCGGAATGCCATGGGCTACCCCTATGGTCTTACACCCGTGGGCCATGGGATCCCCCATGGTCTTAACCATTTTGTCGTGGGTTCCCCCACGGTCTTTACATAAACACATAACACAACAAATAACACATTCAATGCACATACAACTATTAAAGCTTCATAATAAATATGGGTCTGCCTTGGTGCCTTCGACCCATTAGTATGATGAAGAGACTCACCTCAGTCTGTTGAACACAAAAGCTGCTCTCCTAACAGTCTAATACCTCACACTGAACAATGGAACAAATAACCCTAATTAGGATTATAACTCATCTTAGTCAAAGAGTCCAAAGACCTAAGCCTAAGTCCTTTCATGATGGCCCAAAAGTCTTTCCTTTACTGATGGGCCTAGGATCCAAGATAAAAGCTATTAATGGGCCACATGGCCCTATAAGTACGACCCAAAACCGAATAACAGCCCACCAACCCTAAATGGGACCAGACCTAAAACAGAATAAGGCCCAAAAAGCTCATAAGTCCACATGAAGCCCAAACCCATCTGGGGTGCGTATGCCCAACGTACCACTCCAGTACGCTTAGCGTACTGAGCCTCTTGCATGTACGCTCAGCGTACAAAAGGTTATGCCCGACGTACAAACAGAAGATGCACCAACGACCATTAAGTGCTTAATACTTGGAATTTCAATGTCCAATTTCAAATTTGAGCTCATTAATATGTCCTAAGGCATAAAGTTGGAAACTTTATGCCCTTGCATGCCATAAGCGACTCCAAAACATTATTCTTCTCATTAAGGCTTCATATAAGACCTCAAACCCATGCATGGAATCTAAACAACCTTCAATACGACACCTTTATGCATCTAGCATGCTCAAAGAGCTTAGATCTAACCATCCTAGTCTCTGGAGTTTCTCAACTCATAAGAGAAGGTCCAAGAACCAAAAAGGGACTCCATAACAAAACTTTAGCTCAAACTAACAAAAGAGATGACAAGGTTATGACTTTATACCTCCAGAAGTTCCTTAAGATGAACTTGATGCAGGATCTAGAAGCTCAATGACACCCAAGACTTGATCACCACCTTCTCCCTCTTGAATGCCCTCTAAAATGGCCACCAAAACACTCCTTAAGCTCAAGAATCACACTCACAAGAAAATATGAGGTTAAGGGACGAAATGAGGCTATGGAGGCTGATTAGGGTTTGGTTCAAATGGTGAAAAGGTTGCTTAAATAAGTCACAAGTCCGAAAATTAGGGTTTTGGCCATCTGCCACGTACGCCCCGCGTACGTGGTTCACCTCCGCAATCAATCCTCCTTAGTACGCTAAGCGTACTCATAAGTACGCCCAACGTACGAAAGGGACCAATTTTGCAATGAAATTTCATTTAAAGGGTTGAAGGGTAAGTACATGGATTGGAATGTTACATATAATTAGACCATTTTTTAATAAAAACCCAACAAGCATTAGTCCTTAAAAATATATTATAAGAAAGCCTGTTTCTTATCAAATGAGCTATAAGTATCTTTAGGGGTCATTTGATAGTTTCTAACTGGGTTAGAACTGACTGGGTTAGAAGTTCTAACTACTTCTAACGAAACTTGTTGTTTGATTTTTCATATGATTGAATGTACAAAATAACTATATTACCCTCGAACAACATTTTTTATAATAATTCCTTGGGTCATTTGTAGACACACACATGAAAACATATATTTGATTCAACATTTAGAACCAAACATACACATAATATTTTTGTACCCAAAATACCTTTACTCATCAAAATGCCACAAATAAAAAAAATCAATACATCAACAAAACGACCACACATACATGATTTTTATGCCCAATATACCGTTGCTCAACATGACAACCAAAATGACCAAACAAGGCGTCCCAGAAGGTTTCTTGTTCATAAGACGATGGAGGAAGGAGGCGTTGTGGAGGCGGAGGAACATCTACACAACAATCTTTTGTTCTTGTGTTGCGATGGGTAGGGCAAAACGGGCATACTAACTTTTGTTCCCAATCCTTGCCATTTCACTTGTGGATATGCGTGGGAATAAACCCCATGCCCGATGGGGAACCCGAAACCCACACCCGTTTTGACTGGGGAATCCCCAAGTTGACCGGGGATAGGGATGAGGATGGGGAATCCTCGAATAAAAAAATAGGGATGGGGATACCCCTAATCCCCGACCCTGGACCCGCCCCTAATATATATATATATATATATATATATATATATATATATATATATATATATATATATATATATAATACAAAATATATATTTATAGTACAATTTATAATACATAAAATTTGATCAAAGTAACCTAACTCATTAGTAATTACTTGGTTGAAATTATATATATATTTTTGTCTAATTTAAACTCGTGTATAATTATTTTTTCTATTTGGTTTATCTATTTTACGTCTAATATCACGATGATAATTTTTTTTCTACTTGATTTTGCATGTTTTTATTTAAATTTGGTAGAATTTTTTTTATGCAATCTATGAATATTTTTATATTTTGTAAAATCTTTAAACTTATACTGGTAAAATTGAAATTTAGAGTTTTTTTTTACATAAAAGTTTTCATATTAAAAGAGAAAAATAAATCCCTAATTCCCTGCTGGGGATCCCCAGTCCCCATTGGGGGTGGAGATGAGAGTTTATTTATATTTTCCGATGGAGATGGGGATGAGGATTGCAATGAGAATTCGGGGATGGGGATTGGGGTCCCATGTATTCCCTGCCCCCGTTACCATCTCTACTTGTGGACAGAGTTAGATGAAATCATCGGATCAAACATTCACTTTAGACCAAGTCTAATCTCTTAAATGTCATAACAAACATGTTGAATCAGATTTTTGGACCCGCTCCTCACTTGAACCCGGTCCATACTTAAACACAACCTTAGTGTCTTACAAATGAACCATAAGTGATACGATTTACCATATCAAGCCATTAGGCATTAACCCTTAAAAATAAATCATAAACATCAATATAAAGGACCAATAAGTAATTACCTCAAACTTGAGAGGAATTCTCTGAAATTTGGACAAACTTAACATTTTGGACAACACGTTGGAAACACCGCCATGGGACTTTATCCCCCTTGATGAGTTCGAAACGTGAAAACTAAATTGGTTCTTCGTTTTTTTGCAAGCAAAAACAAAGTTCTGTTAGGAATTCGTCAAAAAATTGGCTCGCAAATCCTTCGAAAGGGTTTCTCAATCCCACACGAAACAAACAAACGCAAAACCTACATTGGTATGTAACTTCTCACCACTTTCCTCAATATCAATCAACGTGTGAAGTCTGATGGATTTCGAGTTCAATTTCAGACTTTCAGCCGTTTCAAACTGAATTCCCTGATGGGTTTACTTCAGCCGACCTTCTTGTAGATGTTAAACGTGTTACATTTATTGCAAAACACGTATTCACCTCCACCGTTGTACTTTTCGTCGTTTTCTTATAGAAATCATACACCATCATTTCTAATCGAAGATCTCACTCGATACAAATCAACCCAAACCCCAATTCAGAAAAATCAAATTCATCGAGGTTTGTGCAAGAAAACGATGGTCGGAGCAGAAATCGATGGATCGGCCTCGACGAACAATGCTTACGCTAATGGATTAGTCCAAATCAACAACGGGTCTCTAGAGGAAAAACTCGACGAGCTTCGTAACCTATTGGGTAAAACAGACGACGATCCTTTAAGAATCGTGAGCGTTGGAGCCGGTGCTTGGGGCAGTGTGTTTGCAGCAATGTTACAAGATGGTTATGGTCATCTTCGAGATAAAGTTCAAATCAGGATCTGGAGACGAGCAGGTAGGTCAGTCGATCGAGCCACATCACAACATTTATTCGATGTAATCAACTCACGAGAAGACGTGTTAAGACGATTGATTAGAAGATGTGCGTATTTGAAATACGTTGAAGCAAGATTAGGCGATCGAGTATTGTACGCAGATGAGATTTTGAAAGATGGGTTTTGTTTGAATATGATCGATACTCCACTTAGTCCATTGAAAGTAGTAACGAATCTACAGGAAGCTGTTTGGGATGCTGATATTGTCATCAATGGATTACCATCAACTGAAACTCATCAAGTTTTTCAAGAGATTAGTAAGTATTGGAAGGAAAGAATTACAGTTCCTATTATAATCTCTTTATCGAAAGGTATCGAAGCTGAATTGGAACCTGAACCCCATATAATCACTCCCACTCAGATGATTAGTAGATCAAGTAAGATTCATGTTTCTTTACTATTTCATTTCGTTAATTTCCCCAATTTTTAATAACGATTATGTTCAACAGCTGGAATTTCAATGGAGAACATTTTATATCTTGGAGGCCCTAATATCGCATCAGAGATTTACAACAAAGAATACGCAAATGCAAGAATTTGTGGATCAGAAAAATGGAGGAAGCCATTAGCGAAGTTCTTAAGGCAACCACATTTCATCGTGTGGGATAATGGTGATCTTGTCACTCATGAAGTCATGGGTGGGTTGAAGAATGTCTACGCCATTGGAGCTGGTAAGATTTAGGATATATGAGGGGCAAATTAGTAAAATATGAAATAATTCTTTTATTTAATATTTACTTTGCAACTTTGATTTTACAGGTATGGTAGCATCTTTAACGAATGAGAGTGCAACTAGCAAATCGGTGTATTTTGCACATTGTACATCTGAAATGATATTTATAACTCATCTTTTGGCTAAAAATCCGGAAAAGTTAGCGGGCCCACTTTTAGCAGATACATATGTGACATTATTAAAAGGTCGTAATGCATGGTATGGTCAAAAGTTGGCTAATGGAGAATTAACTCTTGATATGGGTGATAGCATTAAGGGGAAGGGTATGATTCAGGTTAGTTTTTTTTTCTCTGTTACTTTTTTAAAATCTCATTGGGACAAATTTTTAAAAAAAGTTGGGATTCAGACTGTGATTGGTGCGCCATAGCTAGCTGATATGCTAGCTTATTTTTTGAGCTTTTTTAAGTTGTGATGTTTGGCAAACCAAAAAACAGCTTATAAGCTAGCTTTTTAAAAAGCTACTTAGACTAGCTTTTTAGAAGCTTTTTTAAAATTTTCCAAATGTACCCTTTACTTAATTATAGAAACACATTTTGTTAAATGTCATTTTATATTTTTCAGTTAGTTTTACCAAATGACATTTTTTATCAGCTAGCTTTTTATTTAACAGTTAGCTTTTCAGCTAGTACTCTCTTTTTGCCGTAATTTTGTCTGTTAAGTCGTTATTTCTGTATTAAGTCAAAAAGAAACAGTCATATGTATAACTTAATGGATTAGATGATGTTTCTTTATACATAAAGTTTGTTTTTTTTCTTTCTTTGGACAGAATGAACTGTCTGAATGTGAGTAAATGACCATTTTACCTTTCTGTTTCGAGTGACGTTTTTAAGAAACTTATAGATGTAATGAAGAATATCATTAAATATTTATCTTGTAACATGTATGAACATTGTATATTTTTTATATTTCAGGGAATTTCAGCAGTGAAAGCATTTTATGAGCTACTTAGTCAATCTCATTTAAGCATCCTTCATCCAGAAGAGAAAAAGCCTGTTGCTCCAGTTGAGCTTTGTCCCATTTTGAAAACCCTCCACAAAATTCTAATTTCAAGGTAAACCCTTATATATTTGGATGATATTGCTATAATCATGTGGATTTTTCAAAACAATGTTTTAATAAAAATAAACAATGGTTGGATGATGCTATAGTTAAAAGTAGTAAACAAATGAATAAAAGTATATTGTTATATCTTGCAATATTTATTCGACTATTTGATGTTTTTGTTATATTTTTTTAGGGAGGTTCCTACACAAGCTATTCTTCAAGCATTGAGAGATGAAACAATGAATGATCCTCGAGATCGAATTGAAATGGCTCAAACTCATGCTTTTTACATGCCTTCACTCTTGGGGCAGTAGTTTTTTTTTGTTTGTTCAAAGTTTTGACTTTTTGACTGTTGATTATGTAATATTTTTGTTTGAGTTTGTTCTATAGATGAACTTTGTTACTTGTGTTTCTTGTAAAATTTGTTATTAAGGATGTGTACTTTGAAAATTTACAAAAGTCATATCGTATTGTTTCTTTTAATTTTTATTTCTTTTTAGGATACTCTACTTCGAAAATTTTAACCAATTATAGGAGAGCAAATCTGTTAGTATCTTGAAGAGATTGCAAATGATGGGTACTTTTTTTTTCTTTTTCTTTTTCATTGACAATGTTGTAATGGAAAAAATATATATAAATAAGATTTTATAGTAAACAAAGTAATGGAAGGATGTTGATGCAATGCATTTTGATTTTTGATAAGAAAATTACTAGGAAGCTAGAAAAAGTAATAAGATAATTGCAATTGGGTTTTGCAACTAAACAACTTGGCGTGTTCGCGTGTCCCTTGTTTATAATATACAACATAACAGAATGATATGTGAATTGCATTAATACAATGTATGTAAGGTTTTGTTATTGCATATGAAACTCATTTTCGAAAAGAACTTCTAAGAAGAACAAGTATGAGACTTGAACAACAAAATGGAGTCTGTTTTTATTTGGACTGTTGACACCATGGAAGTAAGCTCTTCTCCCATGTATCCTGCTTTTGAATTATACAAGCAAAAAACTACTTTGTCAAGTTCGAAACACAAGGATAAATGTATTCCAAATTTTGAGTCATATTGGTATATGACCTATTTCGAGGAAGTAATGAAAGTAGGATATCCTCATAGCTATCTTGTGTTATTAAATTATAAAACCAAAAAAACGTTTACAGGCTAAAAATGTCATACTATGAATATGTTCGGAACTCTTATACGAATCATGTTAAAATTTAGGAACAAGTTTGATATTCATCTATGTTGGTGATTTTAGTGTCACCATGTCATTTTAAGTAACTGGAACTAACATGTGAGCTAAGGGGCTTCATGATTTGTACTCTAATATATGTACGGGGTTGTGCGGAGTGCACGCATGTATAAGATCGAATCAGAAGCCGGTTCGACGACTAGTCGGGGTCCGGGGGCAGCGCCCCTTTGGCGGGGTCTAGGGGCAGCGCCCCTAGCGGGGTCCAAGGGGCAGAGCCCCTGGCTGGGGTCCCGCTGGATTATCCTAATGGAAAACTCAATTTCTTGAGGGAACATAATGGAAAACTCAATTTCTTGAGGGTGATGTTAGGTGCATTTTGTGCACCTTTTTGCACAACCTTTAGCCCTTTGTATGTATGTTTTTAGCTTAATTGTTCTTTCCTTTTTCTTGCATTTCATCATATTCATGTTAGTCTCTAGAACAACCTTATTTGCACACTTTCATGTCTTTTTCAGGTAAACCGGAGCTTGGAATGCGCTTTGGGAGGTGCCGGGAAGCATTGGTAAAGATTTCGGGATGATCGGGCGAAGAACGAAAAAGTTGGAAAAATCAAGTTTGGATTCGACGTCAGAGGGGAACACGGGCCGTGTCAGATTTACTCTATGTCCAACACGGGCCGTGTTCACCAAAATGTGAGCTGTTGACCATGCTGAACACGGGCCGTGTTCGACCGAGAAACCAACTTTTGGCAGTATTTCCTATTTTTAATATTACGGGTTAAGGGTCATTTTTACACAAACACAACATATCAGAGCACCATTGGAGAGGAGAATTCGAAGGTTTTTGCAAGGGTTTGTCCGTTAATCATTTGGAAACATTAATTCTCGTTTTTGTAAGTTGTAATTACACTTAATTTCATCTTTTAGACTTGTGATCTTGTTCTAGCCATGTGTGGCTAGAACCCTAACTTCTCCAATTTCATGTTTTGACTTTTTGGTTGTGAATCAAATCATATGACCTGATGTTTGTGTTTAATTTCTATCTAGTGAAATTGATTTTACTTCAATCGAATGTTTGATTCTAATAATAATTCTTATTGGCCATTTGAATTGGGGTTAGGTCATTCAAGTTATTCATTTTGCAAAATCCGTAATTGTTTTGTGAATTGAACTAAGTAACAAGCATTAAATTGATTTCTTATGAATGAATTTAGTGTAAATCTTTTCACACATTCTTACACTCCCGAGCTTGTGAGGAGTATTGGGTGTTGTTGGGAACATTCACAATAAGCTTAATGCAATCTTTTAATCTACTTCTAAGAGCTTGTTTAGATTAGGTTAATAAGGTTAGGATTAATCAAAGAGCTTGTTTTGATTGATTAATGTGGTGAATGGAAAGTGTTAGAGCTTGTTAACACTTTCAAGTACCAACTTCGATAGAATGAAACAAATGTCTTGTCATCTTTGATTCACATTGCTGGATTGTCATACATGGAGTTGGAGTCCTTACAAAAATCTGAACTTAATTCATTGGTTTAGTTGTTTACTCCTGTTTTAAATTGATTTGCTACATCATTACACTCAAACCCCCCCTCTTTACTGTTGGTGACCATAGTACCTTGCGCAAAGAGGTATAGACTAATTATCCCGTGTCTCTGTGGATCGACCCTGCTTGCCTTGTACTATTTTTCTAGTGCAATAGAGTAGTGTACTTGGAGTCATTTGTACCCCTTTATTTGTTGGGTTTGACACGCCTAACACGTGATTATGGTAAAACTAACGAAACTCGTTAGTTTTGGTATCCCTAATCCGGATTAATATTACTTGCTTCCAAAGCAACTAATGACGTCCCAACCCTAATGAAACCCTAATCTTGTTTAATATATAAACAACTCTTCCTTTCCAGAAGGTGGAGACGTTCTTTAGCTCTCGTTTTTCATCACACATTCACAGAACCCTTTAGCATATTGGCTTACGTTTTCTGTGCCTAGAAACGTAAGTGTCCACTTGGATTATCCTAGGCTGAATTTCTTGTAACCCAGGCATAAGGTAGAAATATCAGTTCGGAAAGTGATATCACGATCCAAGTTGGTATCCAGATCTCCACCACAAACCCTAAATTTCCCAACAATCGAACTGATATTTCCTGTTTCTGGAGATGGGTGACTCAATCCGCGAGATGACCACTAAGTTTGCCAAGTTGGAGAAGTTTGAAGGCGTCGATTTCAGGCGCTAGAAGAAAAAGATGCAGTTCATGCTGACCACTCTGAAAGCAGCATACGTGCTGACTACTCCAAGACCAGCAGAGCCTGAGGAAGGTGTTGTTGAGACGGCTGAAGAGACAAGAAAGAGACAGAAGTGGGACAATGATGACTACATCTGCAAATGTCACATTCTGAACGGTATGTCTGATGCTTTATTTGATATCCATAGTGAAGCCTTGTGTGCCAAGGAGTTGTGGGATACCCTTGAACTGAAATACATTACTGAGGATGCTTCTAGCAAGAAGTTTCTGGTTAGTGACTTTAATAATTATAAGATGGAAGATTCAAGGTCTGTCACTGAACAGTACAATGAACTCCTTGGCATATACAGACAGTTTAAACTGCACAAAATGAATATGGATGAATCCATAGCTGTGTCCATTGACAAACCGCCTCCGTCCTGGAAAGACTTCAAACATAACTTGAAACATCAAAAGGAGGAACTGTCATTGGTTCAACTTGCTAGTCACATTCGTATTGAAGAATCTCTTCGTGCGAAGGAAAGTGACAAGTCTGAAAAACCCAAAGGAAAAGTTGAACCTGGACAGCCCGCGGTTCATATGGTTGAAAACAAACCAAGGAACCAGAACCACAAAGGACATGGCAAATGTAAGCAGGAACATGTCCCAAGCAACTCCAACAAAAAGAGAAAGGATCTGGTTTGTTGGAGGTGCAATCAAGTTGTGCATTGCAAGCGTGATTGTCGTGTGAATTTGGGCAACAATGGTGCTGGAAACAGTGGAGCCAATGGGAAAGTGAACGGGTCTTCGGCCCAAGTTAAAGGAGGTCAGTTTTTGACTAACTTTGATAATTCTAATCAGAATTATGTTTATTATGTTTCATTTATCCCTGAATCATTCTATATGCAGGATGATGATGTTGCTTGGTGGATCGACTCTGGAGCAACGAACCATGTATGCAAGGATAAACAGATGTTTGAAACATTAACTCCGCTTGAAGATGGGTCGGTGCTGAAAATGGGAGACGATTCTTTTATTCCTATTTGTGGTTTAGGTGTCGTGTGTCTTGAATTTACTTCTGGAAAGACAATTAGGTTATTTGATGTTTTGTTTGTTCCCAAGATTCGCAAGAATCTTGTTAGCTCTAGTTGTTTGAATTCTGATGGTTTTAAACAAGTTATTGAGTTGGATAAGTTTGTTTTGTCTAAGGGTGGAATGTTTGCTGTCTTTGGATATTTAAATAATAGAATGTTTCGTTTGAATATTGTTAACAAATTATTACCTGTTCAGAATTCTGCATTTGTATCTTCTGCTTCTAATGTTGATAAATCTATGCTTTGGCATGTAAGATTAGGTCATGCCAACTTTAGAAGGATGCATGAGATGTCAAAAGATGGATTAATTCCAGCCTTTGATATGACATCTGATAAATGTAAAACATGCATGCTTACAAAAGTGACAAAACAGCCCTTTCCTAGTGTCACTAGAAATTCAGCTGTTTTGGAACTTGTACACAGTGACCTGTGTGATTTTCATTCCACTCCTTCTTTAGGGAATAAAAAGTATGTACTCACTTTTATTGATGACTGCACTCGGTTTTGCTATGTGTATTTGTTGCATTCTAAGGATGAAGCCTTAGATAAATTCAAAATATACAAAACCGAGGTGGAATTGCAATTGGGCATTCCGGTTAAATGTCTCAGGACTGATAGGGGAGGTGAATATATGGATCCCATATACTTCCAATCAGTGGGTATCATTCATGATACCATGACACCTTACACGCCTCAACAGAATGGCATTGCTGAACGCAAAAATCGAGTTTTAAAGGAAATGGTAAACTCGATGCTGTCTTACTCGGGATTGAGTGAAGGATCCTGGGGAGAGGCCATGTTAACGGCCTGCTATTTGTTAAATAGGGTTCCAAATAAAAGGAACAAAACAGTCCCATATGAACTTTGGTTCAAGAAAAAGCCGAATTTGAGTTATTTTCGGGTTTGGGGATGTCGGGCAGTTGTAAAACTTACCGAGCCCAAAAAGAAAAATTTGGGAGAACGTGGAATTGATTGCATATTCATTGGATATGCTGAACATTCCAAGGCATATAGGTTTTATGTAATAGAACCTAGTGATTCGGTTTCAATTAACACTGTTATCGAATCGCGGGACGCAATTTTTGATGAGATGAGGTTTTTATCGATTCAAAGGCCTAAGGATCTGACTTTTGATGCTAATAAAGAGCAAAATTCAGAAAGTCAAGATGGTCGTATCGTGCAAGAACCACAAGATATTCGTAGAAGCAAAAGGGGTCAAGTTGCGAAAAATTTCGGATCCGACTTCCAGCTGTACTTGGTGGAAGGTTCAAGGGATGAAATTAATCTTGAATACTCTTATTGCTATAGTATTGAAGATGATCCTAAGACTTATCAAGAGGCCATGGAGTCTCGTGATAGTGCCTTTTGGAAGGAAGCAATTGATGATGAAATGTCATCAATTCTTGAGAACAATACATGGGTGTTGTCTGATTTGCCTCCGGGTTCTAAACCTCTTGGTTGCAAATGGATTTTCAAAAAGAAAATGAATGTTAATGGGACTATTGACAAATTCAAAGCCAGGTTAGTCATTCAAGGTTTTAGACAAAAAGCCGGTATTGACTATTTTGATACGTATGCTCCAGTTGCACGCATTTCTACTATTAGATTGTTGGTTGCCTTGGCAAGTATCCACCATCTGGTTATTCACCAAATGGATGTGAAAACAGCCTTTTTAAATGGTGATCTTGACGAGGAAGTTTACATGAAACAACCAGAAGGTTTCATTATGCCCGGTAAAGAGCATATGGTTTGTAAACTTGTCAAATCTTTGTATGGGCTTAAACAAGCGCCTAAACAATGGCATCAAAAATTTGATGAGGTGATTTTGTCTTTTGGTTTCAAAACAAACCAATGTGACAAATGTGTTTATAGTAGATTTGATGATGCTACTAGAGCTGGAGTGATCATTTGCTTATATGTAGATGACATGTTGTTTTTTGGTACCGGCCAAAATCAAGTGGATGAAACAAAGAAATTGTTGTCATCCAAGTTTTCCATGAAAGATTTAGAAGAGGCTGATGTAATTCTTGGAATAAGAATTAAGAGGATGAACAATGGATTGGTAATGACTCAAAGTCATTATATTGAGAAAAATCTCAAGCGGTTTAATTTTACCGAGTGTTCTCCTGTGAGTACTCCTATGGACCCAAGTGTGAAATTAATGCCAAATAATGGTATTCCCATTTCACAGTTGGAATAATCTAAGGCTATTGGTAGCTTGATGTATGCCATGACAAGTACCAGACCTGATATTGCGTTTGCTGTGGGTAAGTTGAGCAGGTACACTAGCAATCCTAGTGCTCAACATTGGCAAGCAGTGAATAGAGTGTTTAAGTATCTTAAGGGAACCATGAATTATGGTTTGAGTTACTTGGGGAGTCCTTCGGTTTTAGAAGGTCATTCAGATGCAAGTTGGATTACCAACATGGAGGACCATTCCTCAACTTCTGGTTGGGTATTCTTGCTTGGGGGAGGTGCCATTTCTTGGGCTTCCAAGAAGCAATCTTGCATTACAAACTCGACAATGGAATCTGAGTTTGTTGCGTTAGCAGCTGCTGGTAAAGAAGCAGAGTGGCTAAGGAATTTGGTCTATGAGATTCCTTTGTGGTCTAAACCGATAGCACCTATTTCTATCCTTTGTGATAGTGCTTCCGCTTTGGCTAAGGCATATAGCCAGGTTTATAATGGCAAGTCTAGACACCTAGGTGTTAGACATAGTATGATTAGAGAACTAATCATGAATGGTGTGATTTCGGTTGAGTTTGTGAAATCGCAACAAAATTTGGCAGATCACTTGACTAAAGGTCTGACAAGAGACTTAGTGCACAAGTATGTAATCGGGATGGGATTAAAGTCCATTTAATTCTATAATGATGAGACACCCAATTCCCTCTTAATATAATGTTAGGAGTTGAATTCAATGTGGAAAGCTCATACTTATAGATTGGAACACATGAAGTATTCATCCCAGGTATGTGTTCGGTTCTGCAAGTTAGCCAGGTTGAAGTTTAACTTCTTAATAATTCCTTTGATAAATGTATGTGCAGATACATGGAAAGGAGTTACCTACGTGATTGTGAAGTGTAGCCGCATTTCAAGAGGTTGTGGACTTGACCTTGATACGATCATGAGAGGATTGGGACACACGACTTTATAATAGTGTCAAGTTGTATTATGCTAGAAATTCAATAAACTAGTATGTATTTTACTTTATGGTATTCAAATGGGTTGATGGGTTCAATTCTTAGAACACCCTGATTCTCAAGTATTTGCAAGTGTATGATACTAAGTGGAAATTCAATCGTTTCGATATTTTCATTATGTACTAGTTTGGTTTGTTGTTGATAAGGTTATGTTTGTTCAAGGGTTACACTAAAATGGGGGAGGATTGTTGGTGATTTTAGTGTCACCATGTCATTTTAAGTAACTGGAACTAACATGTGAGCTAAGGGGCTTAATGATTTGTACTCTAATATATGTACGGGGTTGTGCGGAGTGCACACATGTATAAGATCGAATCAGAAGCCGGTTCGACGACTAGTCGGGGGTCCGGGGGCAGCGCCCCCGGGTCCGGGGTTTCCAAAGGGGCAACGCCCCTTTGGCTGGGTTTAGGGGCAGCGCCCCTAGCGGGGTCCAACGGGTTTCCAAACCTCACCGAATTTTGCATGTGGGAACATAATGGAAAACTCAATTTCTTGAGGGTGATTATGGTAAAACTAACGAAACTCGTTAGTTTTGGTATCCTTAATCCGGATTAATATTACTTGCTTCCAAAGCAACTAATGACGGCCCAACCCTAATGAAACCCTAATCTTGTTTAATATATAAACAACTCTTCCTTTCCAGAAGGGGGAGACGTTCTTTAGCTCTCGTTTTTCATCACACATTCACAGAACCCTTTAGCATATTGGCTTACGTTTTCTGTGCCTAGAAACGTAAGTGTCCAGTTGGATTATCCTAGGCTGAATTTCTTGTAACCCATGCATAGGGTAGAAATATCAGTTCGGAAAGTGATATCACGATCCAAGTTGGTATCCAGATCTCCACCACAAACCCTAAATTTCCCAACAATCTAGAGTATATATTTTCCTTCCAGTTGTTCGCTTTCGAGTTGTTACTAAATCAAAGGGAATGAAGAATAACGTTGAGGTGTTCATGTCCATTACTAGAAGTCCTCAAAAAGGTACATCAGAGTCGGCTCAAAGGAAGTTCAAAGTGTGACCATGAATAAAGTTCGCTAAATCATAGGGCCCAAATTTTTTTAGCATATATCTTAGCCTAGGTTGAGTTTAGGCCCAAATAAAGTTAGGTTAATTTTTTGTTCACTACCAGCCATAGCCATAGGAAATGCTTGTAGGAAAGCACGTACACATCGCATCATTACTTCAGAAGCGGGAAAATCGACTAAAACTTGGGGAAGTAAAAAAAAACGCTTAAATTTCTTTGCTGATTGTGCGGATATTAATAATGGCTACCAAATCGTCTTCAATCTTAGATAGCAACGATATCAATCTTTGAATAAAATCAGTTAATTATAGAGGTTTAGGGTTTCTACTTTCGATTTATTTCCTCTTTCATCTCGAACAGAAGCAAAACAATCTTACAACCTTCTTGGAAAATAGATGTAACACCCCATTTTCACCATAGCCATAGTTTGTAAATATTATAAAATACTGAAGAAAAATATATCCATATTGAGCCAAAATAATTATCATAGGCACATAGGAAACGTCAATACGATTTCCGTAGATATATAGAACGTCCAAATCTGAATTCGTGAGAGGAAGTTATGATTTTCCGAAGTTTCCGCGCAACTAGGTATAGCAGTGCGCGGCATAGAAATCGAATTTTAGAATGGTAGATTATTAGGAAAAATAATCTAAATGAGAGCTGAAGATCTCGTTCATAGGAGTCTGTCGATATAAAGAACATTGAGAATGGAGTCCGCATGTAAGAGTTATGCTTTCTACAACGATCTCTAACAGTCTAAACTTATCAAAAATATAAATTTTTGATAGATTGAGAATTAGCTTTTGGGATCTAAAGTGAAGCTGTAGATCTCGTCGAGAGCTTTCTGACGATATAAAGCACGTCGAAAACGGAGCTCGTAAGAAGAAGTTACGCCATTTCGAAAAACTAGAAATTCGTGCACGTTGATGACGTGGCACCACCAAAGGGCACCATGTGGCAAATCGGCCACCCACTCCTGCAAGGTTCAAGGCAACGTGGAACTTTGTGGATGTGACACGTGATACCATGGTTTTGTGACATGTGGCTTGTTTCTAGAAGGTAAGGGGTGAATGACTCTGGGCGCGACACGTGGCAGAAGGAAGGTGGAGCCAACAACACACATGTGTGCGACACACTATATGCATGCACAACGTGCACCCCTTATGAGCCTATAAATACTCTGAATTTCGTATAAGCTGCTCACTCCATACTCTTAGAACTTCCTTCTCTCAATATTCTCCTTTGTAGAGCCATTTTCCCGTAGTTTTCGGCCTGCGGCAAAGCCCTATGATGCCCTCGAGTACGCATCCGAGTAGTAGCCTTTGAGTAGGAGATCCCGAGTCAGTATTCTGTACGTTTAACTCCCGATTACTTTATCCTAAGTGTACCTATATTTATGTTCATAGTCATTGTTATGAATATATATATATATATATATATATATATATATATAAGATTTATCAGTAACTTCAAGTCGTTATACTAATTGATCTACTTACAGGAGAGGTGTGTAGAATGGTCATGTTGGCCAGGTTGTTGGATTTCATAAAAGCTATATGCCGAAATGATCCTGCCTCCCAACTGCTATACGTGGCTGATCCTTATATGATAGAACTATCAGTTCTCATTGGGATTAGTGATAGATCTAGCCTAATTTACCATAAGAACTAATAATCTATAATAATAGAGGTTAATCGTCGTTGAAGTGTTGGTCATCGACTAAATTGTCCGGTTAACTGTTTATCCCTTGAGAAACCTTTGAGTTCATCTCACTATATTGCACATTCCAGTATGTATCCACTGCATGTTAGGATATAGATGCCTTTAGTATACATTTAAGCATTTAGGCTAGATAGTTACCAGTAACGTAGGAATAATGCTTGCTATATGTGTTAATATGTTAATATATTATATGGAAATTGAGTGCGGACTAGCTTCGTACTGAAGGCCAATAGACTCGGGCGGACTAGCTTTATGCCAAAGGCCAAGATGCGGTCCAGTTATATGTTGTACGCAAAGATAGGGCGGACCAACTTTATGATGAAGGCCAGGGGTGGACCAACTATATGTGAAGACCATTATGTGTATGCATTGTATATGTGTTGTGGTATGAAATATTTTGAGGGATTTCACTAAGCCTCGGCTTACAGTTGTTAAATAACTACTTTACAGGTTGTTCATTTGATCGTGAAAAGGCTCACGCATGACTATATCGACATCAAAGCATCAATTAAGTTTTATACACTTTCACTAAGATACTCTTTTATATAATAACAAATTGTAATGTTTTGTAAGACTTATATTCTTAATAAATAAAAGTGAAAATTTTTCCTTTGAAATTGGGGACGTAACAAGTTGGTATCAGAGCCCTGGTTTGAGCGAATTGGATGAACAATCGTGTGATTCCAGACTCAAACTAAGGATCTAAATACCTTAAACAAAATTTTTATCAAAGAAATGATACACAGAGAAAAAGGATGCGATGCGTACAGCCAGGCGGAGCTCAGAAATGAAAGTGATTCCCAAAATATATATTGTTATATCTGCTAATAGATGATCTGTTAGGAATGCATGCTAGTATGTAGGCTAGGGATCTTATCAGGAATTATAGGTTAGAGTTTGCCTGATGCCGAAGATGCCTTATAGTCTAGAGATTTGATTGTTAAATGCTGCTTAGAACCTTTAGTAATGCTAAACTATCTATTTAACAAAATACGTTAGGTTGCATGCCCTAGAATTTGATAGTTTTAGACTGCCTGATTTGGCGCTATTGTGCAGCTCTTGTCTGAGTCCAAACGTTTTAGTTTCAGACCTTCTAGTCAATAGACGATTTGATCCTACGACATGTAATCGTATTTTGCCAGATAATTAGTTAGTATTAGTGAAAGTTCTTCGTCGACCGTTAGAAGGGATAGTGAAAGAGATCCTAGGAGATACATATAACAAAGATAGTAGTTAGGCCTTTGAACACCGAGTGTGTGAAAAGGGAAGTAGATAAGGGAGTATAGCAACTTAGAAACGTTGGGGTAATTCTTGATCTAGTATGGATAGGTGTGGAAGGTAGTATGGGTCTGTACTACCGGGAGCACATGATCCATACGGGAATCAAGAAGAGCTGCAAAGTTACTAAGAAGCTGGAAAGGGTTGAGTGTTACCTCTAAATAACCTAAATAAATTCGTATTAAACCACTCCCATTTCTCATCCTCGGCATGGTGATGATCACAAGAGCAAGTGGTTCTGGTTCTGGATCAGAAAGGTTGGGACCAAGCGAGGCGGGCATACGTGATTGGACAGAGACAAGGGTAGCAGCAGATGTAAGAGAGATAATGTAACATCCACAAAATTCATGAAAATTTTAAACTTTTAAAACAACCCATAGATCATCATTGTTTACAAAATAGTTTTCAAAACATGTTTAATATCAGAGTCTTCCCAAAATCATAAAACAAAACATGAGGAGTTGCATGATCACGCCTTAGCCTTCCCGCGATACTCTAGGGTACCTGAAACATAATCCAAAACTGTAAGCCTAAAGCTTAGTGAGTTTCCCCCAAAATACTCATACAAAACAAATAGCACATATACAATAACATCATGAAATGGGTCCATAGATAACAAACTGGATTACCCCTAAGCCCACAACATAATTCTGGCTTTCCATTGGCCCACAACTTATGTCTGGCTTGCTCCCCGACTTGGTCAGTCCTTGGAATGAATACCACTAAGCCCTCAGTACGATTCTGGCATGTCCTTCCCGACCCTCAACTTGTATCTGGAATGCTCATGTGCCCTCAGTATGAGTTTACCATGCCCTCCCTGGCCCTTAGCTCATATATGGCTTGCTCCAGGGTTTGTTGGCTACAACACAGAGCAGTACAACCTCAACCTAACCCACATAATATGTTGACATATAACATATAATATCATACACAGATAAACAGACATTATCACGGGTAGTCCTACAGATCTACCAGACTAGCATAGCAAAACTAGCATGCATATTTATTCCTTACTCAACATATCAACGAATATCAGGTTATCAAACCAATGGGTTGGCCTTGGTGCCTTTGACTCGTAAGTACAGTGAGGAAAACTCACCTCACAAACCGGACAAAACTAATAAGGCCTGACTTTGAATCTCAGCTCTCTACTTAATACCTACATCCACAAAGTGACCAATTCCATCAAAATCCTGAAATACCCAAAATTCCCTCAAAGTCCAACTTGGTCAAACGTGGTCAAACTTGATCAAACTCAAAGTAAGCTGGTCAAAGTCAAATGGTCAAACCAAATGAGTCAACCCAGTTGAGTCAACTCAACCGAGTCAACTCAATAAGGGCTAACTCATGCGAGTACGCGAGGCATAACTCAGAGGTACGCTAAGCGTACGCGAAGCCTCACATTGACCAACTTACGGGGTGGCTGACCGAGTATGCAGGGCGTACTCCCACCTACGTAGGGTGTAACTTCGCAGATCTCAAATCCTCATTAGGTGCTTAATGGCTTAAGCACTTACGCCTATATTTCAGATCAATGGTCCAATTGCATCCTAAAGTCATAAATTCTCCAACTTTATGACTTTGCACGTCCATAAAGTACTTAATACAAGGTCTTAATCCATTAAGATCCTTTACAAGATGCATGAGACAATTCTAGCCATTGGGACCTCATTTTTATGGCTTAGGACCCTTCCTAGGGTTTAGAAGGACAACTCAAAGCGTCAATAACCAAACATTCATAGAATGGGACCTTTAGGACAAGAAAAGCAACATAAAACTCCCAAAGATGGGATCTAATAACCAAAGCATAGAGGTATAGACTTTATACCTTCTGGAGCTTCACAAAGGGGTAAAGATCCCAGATCCACAAGATTGCTTCAACTTCAAGGCTTCTTGATGCAACTTCTCCTTCCACTAATACACCAAGAACACACTTTAAGGCTCAAATCACACTCTAAGGGGCTAGGGTTTTGCAAGAACGACTCTAAGGCTTTAGAGGCTGAAAAGGTGGGGATAAATGAGCCATAAGGATGCTTAAATACCCCTCAAACCCTAAAACTTAGGGTTTTCCTCCATACATAAGTACGCCCAACGTGCATAAGTGTACGCCCAGTGTACTAGGGCGTGCCCTAGTACGGTCAGCGTACCTTCATGTACGCTTAGCGTACTCCTCCTGTCGCAAAATTACAAAATTGCCACTAGGGCTTCTCATGGATACTTTCTTCTCTTATAGGGGCCAAAATTACATGAATTGAAACCATAAGGACGAATTTAAAAGTACCTGAATTCCGGGGTGTTACAACTCTCCCCCACTTGAACTAGACTTCGTCCTCGAAGTCTGATGTAGTGAACAAATCCAAATAGTGCTCCCGCATCTCAGCCTCTGGCTCCCAAGTCCACCCGGAGTCCCTCCGGTGCTGCCACCATACCTTTACAAAAGGTACTTCCTTGCTTCGCAAAAACTTTACCTTCCTTTCCAGGATAACTACCAACCTCTCAACATAGTTTAGGCGCTCATCAACCTGAATATCATCTAATGAAACCACAACATCCTCGTCCAATAC
The DNA here is from genome assembly GCF_052849685.1 of Lactuca virosa. Classification (NCBI taxonomy): domain Eukaryota; kingdom Viridiplantae; phylum Streptophyta; class Magnoliopsida; order Asterales; family Asteraceae; genus Lactuca; species Lactuca virosa. The sequence goes on from NC_136426.1 coordinate 203,065,354, forward strand.
GTACTTCTGCAGCTGCGAAACATGCAAAGTGTTGTGAATCTGACTGAGCTCCTCAGGAAGATCCAATCTGAAAACAACCTTGCCAACCCTGACGATCATTCGAAATGGCCCAATGTACTGGGGACCCAGTTTCCCCCTCTTCCTGAAGCGAATCACACCTTTTCATGGTGAGACTTTCAGTAACACCATGTCTCCGACCTGAAACTCCAACTCGGATCGACGCCGGTCGGCAAGTATCGTCTACCAACTGTGAGCAGTCTGCAATCTCTGTCTGATCTGCTAAATCATCTCCGTGGTCTAAAGGACCACTTCGGTCAGTCCCATAGCCTTGTGATCAACTTCGCCCCAATAAACCAGGGTACGACATCTTCACCCATACAAGAGCTCAAAAGGCGGAGCACCAATGCCAGAGTGATAACTGTTGTTGTAGGAGAACTCCGCAAGAAGTAGGTAGGAGTCCCAACTCCCACCAAAATTGATAACATAGGGTCGCAACATATCCTCAAGGGTATGTATCATCCGCTCACTCTGGTCGCTGGTCTGCGGATGATAAGTGATGCTGAAGTGCAACCTCTGATGGGGTTTTAGTTTAAAACTAGATTCATAAACTAGAAAAATATGGCAACGGAAGACTTTAATTTTTGAAATAACATAAACATTTTATACCCACCAAGGATCTTCTTGCAAGTTATAGAAAGATTAAAATACCAACTAAAGAAGAGGTGAATAAATAACAACCTTTGTAGTTCTTTGGGTCCTCTTGGGAGGCTTGGAAGTTGATGAAGAACGTGGAACCTTTGAGACACCAACAGTGACTCAACTTGATGTAGATGCTAGTACAAAACTCTTAAACCCTTAAGCTTTAAGTTCATAACCAATATGAACTTAAAGAGGGCATGAAGATGCAAGCGTTCTTAAAGAAATGAAGAACAAAAGGGAGAGAGTATCCTCCTCTAATGAGGTTATGGTTTTAAGAGGAGGAATAGAATGAGCAACATTTCAAGAATGCAAGCCTCTTATTTATATGCATAAAGTGAAAGTATTAACCATTAGGTCTTAACACTTTAAGCACATATGTCCCCATTTCATAAACATGTCTCCCATGCTTCATTTATTTTGAATAAACTAATGGAAAGCACATACTTTTCTTTCTTTTCATCAATTTCCGAAAATTATATAAAAAATATGAAAGTTAGTTTAAAGTTTATAAACTCAAGGTTTATAAAATATAAACTTTGTCTTTTGAGTAAAAGACAAAAGGGTTTCAACTATTCCAAAAAGTTGTACACAACTTATTAATTCATACCATATGAATTATGTAATATTACTTGCTAATGAAAATTATTATTTCCATGAAATAAATAATTTCCAATTTAATTATAAGAGTTTTATTGAATATTTATTAAAATCAATTTCTAATAAATAATCAATTGCATCAAGTTGTTGTTAGTGTGACCCATTGGCAATATCACTTTAGTATGACTCTTGAGTATACTAGACCTTTCAATCTCCCACTTGCGCAAGACTCATATTAGACTGATATAGACAGTGGTGAACGTCTAGCAACATTTCACTGCCCCCAAGACCATACAACTTTTTGTGCCATTCTATCAACGCCTAATTCCCAAAAAGCTCAAAGCCACAATTGGTGTATAAGGTAAGTTTATCAGTTATCCCTTTGCTACAGACATAATGTTGGACATGAGATTCGGATCACGATCAATCTCATTATTAGTTTAACTTTTGCTAAGGCGCCTTTGTGACAACCCGAAATTTCTATCTTGTACAGCCTTTCAATTCAATCAAATTCAGACTCGTTTCTGCTATCTTTTAGCATTGTTTAGGGTCTGTTTGAGTGTTCTGAGCCTAGTGCATTCAAGGTTTGGGTTTAGGGATGAGTTAACTTAAGTTCATCGTGTTGCATTCGAGCCAAACACTCCTTCAAGAGGAGTGTACGGCCGTACACATGGGTGTACGGCCGTACACCCAAAATGGCCGTGAACTCATGCCCATATATAAGCCAATCCTTCTTTTTCCTTCACTTTTCACACTTCCAATTCAAGAAATCCAATTCTCTCTCAGCTATCATCAAGCTTTTCACCTTGATCTTCAATAATGTAAGTATTCCTTCCATTGATTAGTTGATACATTGCTTTATCTAGTGAAGATCCATGATTTTATCCATGAAATTATCTCTTTTGGTTAGATCTTGAAGTCTTCTTCACTTTCACCAAGAACACCTACTAGTTCTTGGGCCGTGAACTCCTTAGGAACCTTCAAAAGTGTGAGTTTCTCTTATATCTTCTAGTTAGGCTTTAGAAACACTTGATTCCTAGCCTTGAATCATCATCTAATGCATGAACACCAAGGGTGTACGGTCGTACATTCCTCATATGGCAGTAAACCCTTGTTTAGTGCATGTTTTGGCCTCAAACTCACCTCATGTCCCAACATAGGATCTTGAACACATAATGGATGCTAGATAGGGCCATAAACACCCTTTTGCATACTTATTCCATGAGTGTACGACCGTACACTCCTTGACCGTACACCCAATGGTCGTACACCACAATGGTCGTACACACCTTGGCCGTACACACCCTTGTGTGGCCTTAAACCACTTTGATGCAATCATATGTGATTGTAACACTTCAATCTAAGTGTTTCCTAGTCCCTAAGGTGGTTTCCTTGCATGATTAGTTGTATATACACTAATTATATACATATATGTGTCATTATATGCTTAATAGGATCCGTTTGTGCTCGAGGATTCACTTGACACTTAGCATCCTATATCGAACTTACATTCGTATCACTCGCTACAGGTGAGTTCATACCCCTTAACTTATCTTTTAAATGATTTTAAATGCTTTTACGGGGGGGGGGGGGGGGTGTGACAACTCAAAATTTTTTGCCTTGTAAAGCTCAGCTAGTCAACTCAACTGAGTGTCAGACTCGTTTCTGCTATCATTTAGCCTTGTTTAGAGTCCGTTTAAAGGTTCAAAGCTCAGTACATTCAAGCATTGAGTATAGGAATAGATCGCGTACACTTCTAGCACCGAAATCAGGCCTTACACACCAACATGAGGAGTGTACGGCCGCACACCCCTCTCCTGGCAGCACACTCTCATGTATATAGGTGGGACTTAGCCTTCATTCATCTCTTTTCACACTCCTAAGCCAAGAACTCGAATTCTCTCTCAACTACCATCCGATTTTCATCCTAGATCTTCAAGATTGTAAGTGTTCTTCCTTTGATTTGTTGTTAATCATTTTAAACCAGTAACATCCTTTGATTTCATCCATTGGAAATCATATTTTGGATAGATCTTCAAATCTTCATCCATTTCACCAAGAACACACACTTGTTCTTGGTGATTTTGAACCTTCTCGAGCCTCCGGATCGCAAGTACTCCTTCCCTATGCTTAGATCTTGTTAAGAACACTAGTTTAACTCCTTAAAAATGCCCAGAACTCATGAACACAAGGTGTGTGCGGCCGCACACCCAGGTGTGGCCGTACACCCCTCAAAACACCCCTAAAGGACCTTCAAAGTGCATTTCTAGCTTCACCACTTGTTCAGCAATTGTCCCACAAGCCTCCCTACCTTTGGAAAACACTTTTGTGCACTCATTACCATGAGTGTGCGGCTGTACACTCCCTGGCCGCACACTCCTTCAAGTGGCCGTACACTCCCTTTAAATGAATCACATGTGATTCCAACACTTGGTCAAAGTGTTTCCTAGTCCCTTAAGGTGTTTCCTTGCATTTGGTTGCTTTTAAACACTATATTTATGTCATTATATGCCATTATATGTCATTTAGGACTCGTTCAGTCTCGGGACTTCATTCATGGAACTTCTCATCCTTACGCGCATATTCATTTGAATCACCCACATAAGGTGAGTTCATACCCCTGTAATCAATCTTTTAAACTGTTTTAAATTCTTTTAGGGGGGGGATACAAGTTGAACACAATGTTAATTGTGTAATTGTTTGTTATTGTAACGCCCGTAGATCCGGGCTAGTCAATTTAGAGATAATAGGGGGTCGAAAACGACTTTTCGACAAAAGAATATTTAGAATAAATAATCTTAAACAAGTTGTATAATGTGTCTCAAGGGTTCCGTACATATAAAGAACGCATAAATCTGAGTTATAACGAAGAAGTTATGACCCGTCTTTTCATCCTAGATCTTCAAGATTGTAAGTGTTCTTCCTTTGATTTGTTGTTAATCCTTTTAAACTAGTAACATCCTTTGATTTCATCCATTGTAAATCATATTTTGGCTAGATCTTCAAATCTTCATCCATTTCACCAAGAACACACACTTGTTCTTGGTGATTTTGAACCTTCTCGAGCCTCCGAATCGTAAGTACTCCTTCCCTATGCTTAGATCTTGTAAGAACACTAGTTTAACTCCTTAAAAATGCCTAGAACTCATGAACACAAGGTGTGTGCGGCCGCACACCCATGTGTGGCCGTACACCCCTCAAAACACCCCTAAAGGGCCTTTAAAGTGCATTTCCAGCTTCACCACTTGTTGAGCAATTGTCCCACAAGCCTCCCTACCTTTGGAAAACACTTTTGTGCACTCATTACCATGAGTGTGCGGCCGCACACTCCTTCAAGTGGTCGTACACTCCCTTTAAATGAATCACATGTGATTCCAACACTTGGTCAAAGTGTTTCCTAGTCCCTTAAGGTGTTTCCTTGCATTTGGTTGCTTCTAAACACTATATTTATGCCATTATATGCCATTATATGTCATTTAGGACTCGTTAAGTCTTGGGACTTCATTCATGGAACTTCTCATCCTTACGCGCATATTCGTTTGAATCACCCACATAAGGTGAGTTCATACCCCTGTAATCAATCTTTTAAACTGTTTTAAATGCTTTTAAGGGGGGGGGGGATACAAGTTGAACACAATGTTAATTGTGTAATTGTTTGTTATAAACATTTTCAAAGGATTTCTTATGTCATTTATAAGTGATCAAAACATTTCAAAAACTCTTTTAAAGTTATGTTACTTTATAGTTTAACAAAACTCCGTTTTTAAAGTACAAGCATAACTTAGCAAAAAAATGAGTCTTTTCAACAACAGTTCAAGTAAAATACTAGTAAACTATAAGGGGTATAACTTAGGGGTTCAGTTCATACTAGATACTAGAGCATACTATAAAGAGAATACTAAGATACTATAACAAGAAGATACTAAGATACTATAACGAGAGGATACTAAGATACTATAACGAACTTACTAAGATACCATAATTTTAATGTGAGATACTACTTCATGGCGCGGCATACAGTGCAGTGTCATGTTTTGTACCAGAGTCTCCTGGAGGGAGAGCGTGAATTTGTGTATAGATCTTTATGGGATTAACCATCCCACACATTGCTGCTAGCTACAGTGGGACCTGCAGGTCTACGGGTGGCAAATGTCATATCTTTTCGACGTCTCGAACGTCGTGTTATACTAGTCAAATCAAGTATGGTAACAATAATATCACATTTTACCTTAATTAAACTAATAAGTTAAAGGTAAACAGTACTGCAGGATGTCAGTTCATAAGACAACTGAGTACATATATTTTCCTATTACTTTCATTTTGTGACAGTTCCACTTGAAAATTAATACAAACTATTTTCGAGTCAAGATAGTTATAAACTAGGGAAAACTTACATTTTACAACCGACACACAGAACGGTCGAGTCTAGTACATTCAGTAGAAGGGGGCCTATAATGCTAACTTTATGATTCCTTAGTGTATGCATTCAGGGATATATACTAATCGGATCTGACAGGTAGTAGGATGTGTGCTTTCCGCTTCATTTCCTGTTCCTTGTTTGGTTGTGGGCTTAGAGCAGATACACCCAGCCTACTATCTATCCGATCTTATATATATATATATATATATATATATATATATATATATATATATATATATATATATATATATATGTTTCCGTATACACCAATTAATCATAAGGGGTACCAGGTATAGGCCAGGTCATAGGACACTAATTCAATGCACCGTTTTCTAGTACAAAAACACAATGTTAATTGTGTAACTGTTTGTTATAAACATTTTTAAAGGATTTCTTATGTCATTTATAAGTGATCAAAACATTTCAAAAACTCTTTTAAAGTTATGTTACTTTATAGTTTAACAAAATTCCGTTTTTAAAGTACAAGCATAACTTAGCAAAAAAATGAGTCTTTTCAACAACAGTTCAAGTAAAATACTAGTAAACTATAAGGGGTATAGCTTAGGGGTTCAGTTCATACTAGATACTAGAGCATACTATAAAGAGAATACTAAGATACTATAACAAGGAGATACTAAGATACTATAATGAGAGGATACTAAGATACTATAACGAACTTACTAAGATACCATAATTTTAATGTGAGATACTACTTCATGGCGCGACATACAGTGTAGTGTCATGTTTTGTACCAGAGTCTCCTGGAGGGAGAACGTGAATTTGTGTATAGATCTATATGGGATTAACCATCCCACACCTTGCTACTAGCTACAGTGGGACCTGTAGGTCTACGGGTGACAAATTTCATATCTTTTCGACGTCTCGAACGTCGTGTTATACTTGTCAAATCAAGTATGGTAACAATAATATCACATTTTACCTTAATTAAATTAATAAGTTAAAGGTAAACAGTACTGCAGGATGCCAGTTCATAAGACAACTGAGTACTTATATTTTCCTATTACTTTCATTTTTTGACAGTTCCACTTGAAAGTTAATACAAACTATTTTCGAGTCAAGATAGTTATAAACTAGGGAAAACTTACATTTTACAACCGACACACAGAACGGTCGAGTCTAGTACATTCAGTAGAAGGGGGCCTATAATGCTAACTTTATGATTCCTTAGTGTATGCATTCAGGGATATATATTAATCGGATCCGACAGGTAGTAGGATGTGTGCTTTCCGCTTCATTTCTTGTTCCTTGTTTGGTTGTGGGCTTAGAGCAGATACACCCAGCCTACTATCTATCCGATCTTAGATATATATATATATATATATATATATATGTTTCCGTATACACCAAGTAATCATAAGGGGTACCAGGTATGGGCCAGGTCATAGGACACTAATTCAATGCACCGTTTTCTGGTACAAAAACATACTTTTCAAATAAGAACTTTTGATATACAAAATTAGAAACTTACCAGTAAAGGGTTTAATCCATTTTTATTAAACCAGTATAACTTGAAAGACCTTAGGTGGTTAATTCTATAATTCCTTAGTTTATACATCAGGGTTATATATAATTAATATCCGATAGGTAGTTGGATGTGTGCTTTCCGCCTCATTCCCTGTTCCTTGTTTAGTTGTGGGCTTAGGTCAGATTCACATAATTAACTATATATTCGATATTAGATTATATATAGCTAGTATAAACTAAGTGATTATAGAAGGAACTACTGTGGTTACCATTTTACTATAAGAAACAAGGGTTTTCTTAAAGAATCTTTTCATCAAATATAAAGGAACTATTACAGTTAACTCCGTGAGTACCAAGTGAATACGCCAGGGTTATATACAACGAAGATCTAACAAACAATGGGATGTGTGTCTTCCGCCTCATTTCCTGTTCCTTGTTTGGTTGTGGGCTTAGGGCAGATACACACAACCGATTGTTTGTTTACTCTGAGTTTTATATAACTTGTATCCATTTAGTACTCATAGAAAGGATTGTAGAGTCATTTTTACTTATCTTTCATCAAAGCAGGAAATATAGGATTTTCGGGAGGAACATGCAATCTTTTCTAAACAGAACTTTCTATCACTTACTATAACTTATTACAACTTTCTTACTAGTCACTTACATCACTAAAATATTATGAACTCACCAGCTTACATGCTGATCTACGCTTTCAAAATAACTTGTATTCTCAAGAGACCAGTAGACAGGTACGCGCACTGGGATTCAGAAGATGGAGCAGTATAGCTTCATGTCTTTTTGTTATTTGCTATGTATTCTATATTATGTGAATCACATACTTTGTAAACACTTTCTTTCTAATGAAATGGTTGTTTATTACTTTGCTTACTATGATGCATGTCTTGTGAAACTAAACATGACGTCCTCCACCCCAAAACGTTTCCGCCGTTCCAGTTTTGGGGTGTGACAGATTGGTATCAGAGCATTGTTTATTGTGAACTAAGTATATCAACTGATAAAAGATATACAACTATAACTACAATGGGGCCTAAGTGCTCTGGATAAGAATATATTTTTAATATATAAGTATACCTTGTAAAAGTATACGTACTTGCTTATACATATATACATACTAGAACAAGTATCACAAGATTTACAGAACAGAAGAGTTAAAGGTTGAACACTATGGTCAAACCTAGACATTTATGTAATCATAACTAGGATCAATATAGCCTGATCAACTATATTCATTTGAGATGTGACCGACATGTGTTTGGGAGTGATATGGTGTTGCAACGGTCTTAAAACTTACCTAATACCAGTCAAGAGAATTCTAGATCAAGTACATAGAGTTAGAATACTACAGGAGTATTCTATGATACTATAACGCGATAACAAGTTTAAAACATACCAAGTTCATTTCATTAAAAATACTATAGGAGTATTTTAGGCACTATATAAATAACTTATGTGATAACTTAAAGGACCCTTATGGATAGGTCTATAATCTTACAATGTATACTCCCAAGGTTATATATAATTGAGATTTTATAGACTTAGAATTTGTGATCTACGCTTCACTACCTGTTCCTTGTTTGGTTGTGGTTTTGGAGTAGGATCACTTATTCGACGGTCTATTTAATCTTAAATTATATACAACTTGTATACATTGTGCAATTATAGAAGGATTCTGTAAGGATCACCCCATAATGTTTCACTTAAATCTCATAGACTCTTTAGACACTTCCATTCTCTCACGACAAACCCAGATAGATGTAACCACTTCCTCATAGTAGACAACAGAAGATTCAAGGAGGAGCAACGGCAAGTTCATGAGAAACTTTTAAAGAAGGATCAACTGAAGTAACCAAAAAGTCTTATGCGTCACACTAATAAATAATAATCTTGTTAACTTAATGAGTTAGTGGAAACACTGCTCACTTTATGTGTTAGGATTATTTTCTTACATGCAGCTGGTAACAGGTATTCATTCGAGGATAGCCATTCCAAATTCATAAAGTTTATTTGGTATAGACTCTTTTATGAATTATTTCCAGAACCCTGTGGGAGTCAGGACCCGATACACTCAGAACTAGGATAACCTTGTCTTTTCAGCTTTCGGCTTATGTCCACTGCTCTAGAATTATTCCATCTCATCTTTGAATTCTTTTAGCAAAGATGCCTCCTCGCAGATCAAACAGACGCACTACTCTGATAACTCCAACTCCACCGCTGCAATTCGATCCTCCTGCTCTCCAAGCAGCAATATCTGCCGCAGTGGAAACTGCTTTAGCTCACTTCTGTGAAAGTGGTACCCTCGGATCTAGTAGCGGTACCCACTTAACCAACCCCGGAGTTACTCACGGACACCCAAGGCAGTGTTCGTATAAGGACTTCATGAACTGCAAACCCAATTCCTTTGATGGAAATGGTGGAGTCATCGCTCTGATGCGATGGTTCGAGAAAACAGATTCGGTCTGCGAAATCTGTTCGTGCCCTGAAGGGAGCAAAGTGAAGTTTGCTGCCTGCACCTTCTCTGACAGAGTCCAAACATGGTGGAACAGCCATGTTAAGTCACTGACACTATCAGTGGCTAACTCAATAGGTTGGGAGAACCTAAAAGAGCTAATGCGGGAAGAATACTGCCCCTTGGGCAAAGTTCAAAGAGATGGAACAAGAACTGTGGGAGCTCACTATGGTCGGCTCAGACATAATGGCCTACACTGATCCGTTCAGCGACCTAGCAGCTCTATGCCCCGGGATGGTTACCCCGGAGAGCAAGAAGATAGAAAGATACATCTGGGGTCTATCTGCCCCGATCCAAGGAGATTTACTGTCTTCTAACCCAACCACATTCGATAGTGCCAAACGCCTGGCCCAACGACTCATCGACCACGGAGTCCGCCATGGCGTGGAAGTCCCCGTTCCCGAGCCATCAAGGGAAGAGGACTATCAACAGAAGTCGGGGAACAAGAGGAAGAAGAAGCGAACAACGCAGGACACCTCGCAGGAGGAATAAGCGAGTACTCTGTACGCCGCCACAAAACCTGCTACTCCAGCACCTGCCAGTCGATATGCTGGAACCCTCCCGAAGTGTGGAAATTGCAACTATCACCACACCGGAGTATGCAGGGCAATGCAGTGTCTGAACTGCCACAGAAAGGGACACACGATCCGTTTCTTCAGGGCACCGGCTCAACCGATCTCCCAATTCCCCGGAGTTGAAGAAAACCAAGCCTGCTTTGGCTGTGGTGAGAATAGACACTACCAGAAGGACTGCTCGATAACAAAGAACTCAGGAGCGGATGGACGAATTCTGATGATCACCGCAGGAGAATCGACCTCGGAGTCGCCAACGAGCAGCGGTACGTTTTCAATCTAGTAATTACTTTGAAAAATTAATTTATATTTATATAAGATTAAAACTTGGGGATAACACTTAAAAGTAATTATAATAACTCACTTATTAACATAAGTCACAGTATTCAAGAGAAATAAGAGATCCGTTCTGAGAAGCTATGATGGCTTAGTATGTACGTTAGGGTTGTGCATAGCTAAGATTTTGCAGACTTAGAGTGAGTGATTCCGCCTTAATTCCTATTCCTTGTTTGATTGTGGATTTGAGGTAGAGTTACTTAGTTGACTATCCAATTCATCTTAGTTATTCATAACTTGTATATTCCAGGCGATCGTAGTGGTACCAAGGAGGATCGTAGTTTAAAGTATCGACACTAGTTATCAAAGCACTTTCGCGGTATGTACGCGCACATCGCGGTACGATACGTAGAAGTGTTAACAACAAGGGAAAACAGAAAGAACTAGAGCATTTACAAAGAGTACATTTTCGAGCACACTAGGGAAGTACATCATCGTATAACAAATGTTTCTTTCAAATCAGCCAAAACTTTGTTCAGTAAAGAGTTTGTTGCTATCATTCGTCATGAGTTGGCGTGGTCTTCACCATACTAAGTTCATATGTTCCTATTGCCTCGACTGTCTAATGCACGAAACCTTCATCATTCGTAATGACAGTCCGATCTAAACCTCAGTTTTGTCTTTCGTATTCTAAACCCCTAAGTACTCATGCGAAGAGTACTTTGTCCTTCGAAACCTTGTCGTTGTATGTTCCACAGACCTTTCTGAAATACCACTCGTCCAGCAGACCAAGTTCGAGCACAGAGGCTAAGGACGAATACAGCCCACCTATCACTATTCAGTGTATATGCGAGGGTGGTATATGAATATGATTACGCAGATCTAGTATGTGTGTTTCCGCCCTATCTCCTGTTCCTTGTTTGGTTGTGGAGCTGGGGCAGAGTCGCACATCCGACCGTCTAACTAATCCTAATTATATACGACTTGTATACATGAGGTAATGATAGATGGACTGAGTATGAATCCTATCATAAACAATAGGGCAAAGTTGCCAGGTCTACGAGTGGGCATTCTGCCAATCAGAGGAGCGCAACCCCGGTAGTACTGCTAAGAGAGCTAATTTCGGGACGAAATTCCATCTAACGGGGGATGATGTGACAACCCGAAAATTTTTGCCTTGTAAAGCTCAGCCAGTCAAATCAACTGAGTGTCAGACTCGTTTCTGCTATCATTTAGCCTTGTTTAGAGTCCGTTTAAAGGTTCAAAGCTCAGTACATTCAAGCATTGAGTATAGGAATAGATCGCGTACACTTCTAGCACCGAAATCAGGCCTTACACACCAACATGAGGAGTGTACGGCCACACACCCCTCTCCTGGCAGCACACTCTCGTGTATATAGGTGGGACTTAGACTTCATTCATCTCTTTTCACACTCCTAAGCCAAGAACTCGAATTCCCTCTCAACTACCATCCGATTTTTTCATCCTAGATCTTCAAGATTGTAAGTGTTCTTCCTTTGATTTGTTGTTAATCCTTTTAAACCAGTAACATCCTTTGATTTCATCCATTGGAAATCATATTTTGGATAGATCTTCAAATCTTCATCCATTTCACCAAGAACACACACTTGTTCTTGGTGATTTTGAACCTTCTCGAGCCTCCGGATTGCAAGTACTCCTTCCCTATGCTTAGATCTTGTTAAGAACACTAGTTTAACTCCTTAAAAATGCCCAGAACTCATGAACACAAGGTGTGTGCGGCCGCACACCCAGGTGTGGCCGTACACCCCTCAAAACACCCCTAAAGGACCTTCAAAGTGCATTTCTAGCTTCACCACTTGTTCAACAATTGTCCCACAAGCCTCCCTACCTTTGGAAAACACTTTTGTGCACTCATTACCATGAGTGTGCGGCCGTACAATCCCTGGCCGCACACTCCTTCAAGTGGCCGTACACTCTCTTTAAATGAATCACATGTGATTCCAACACTTGGTCAAAGTGTTTCCTAGTCCCTTAAGGTGTTTCCTTGCATTTGGTTGCTTCTAAACACTATATTTATGTCATTATATGCCATTATATGTCATTTAGGACTCGTTAAGTCTCGGGACTTCATTCATGGAACTTCTCATCCTTACGCGCATATTCGTTTGAATCACTCACATAAGGTGAGTTCATACCCCTGTAAGCAATCTTTTAAACTGTTTTAAATGCTTTTAGGGGGGGATACTAGTTGAACACAATGTTAATTGTGTAATTGTTTGTTATTGTAACGCCCGTAGATCCGGGCTAGTCAATTTAGAGATAATAGGGGGTCGAAAACGACTTTTCGACAAAAGAATATTTAGAATAAATAATCTTAAACAAGTTGTATAATATGTCTCAAGGGTTCCGTACATATAAAGAACGCATAAATCTGAGTTATAACGAAGAAGTTATGACCCGTCGAAGTTTCGCGACGGAACCGGCACGACACCAGGAAGCATAAATAGCGAATTTGCGATATAGGAATTTTTGACCTTAGTAATCTAAACGAAAGTCGTAGAATATGTTAAACTGAGAACATCCATAAAAAGAACGCCCAAATCTGACTTCGTATGAGGAAGTTATGAATTTTCTAAGATTTGGCATAACAGTGCACAGACCGAAACTCGAATTTTAGTTCGAGCGGTTTTTGGCCTACACGACCTAAATGAGAGTTGAAGATCTCATTAATAGGAACTCAACGGTAAAAAGATAGACGAAAACGGAGTCCGTATGTAGAAGTTATGAATTTTACGCGGACATTTAACAGTATAATCTCCTCCTACTGTTAAATTTAAGATCGGTCAAGAATTAGCCGACAAAGTCTAAATGAAAGTTTTAGATCTTGTTTTTACCTACGCGTGGATATAAAGAAAGTCGAGAGTAGAGCTCGTATGTTAAAGATGTGGACGAAACTTGGTCCCTACTCTTCGAGCGCGATAAATTTGGTACAGTTTTGTAAATCTGAGATAGAATGAGAATTAGCTGACGGCGTCTAAATGAAAGTTGTAGTACTTGTAAATATCAACGTGTGGATATAAATAACGTCAAAAATGGAGTTCGTATGAACGAGTTACAAATTATAATAACATATTTACGTATTAAAATAAAGTATAAATCATATATACGTACACATATATATACAAATGTATATATCATTAGAAAGGTATCGACGATGCAGTTATTATAAGACTACTGTTGAGCACTTTCGACATTAGTTTAGTACAAATATTGTTAAATCTATTTAAAATAGTATTATGGAGGGGTGTTTAGTCGTTTATATAACTATAAGGTCATTAAGTAATTATGGAGGGTAGTTTTTGTAAATTCAATTACTATAAATACGAGGCTTGGGCTCTCATATTTCTTGCATCATTCTCTTGATTCAAGAGTCTTTCTCTTCTTATCCCCCGAGCATTTCGGTCCCTCGTGATTCGACTTCTCTTTCTGTAGTTTTAGTATAGTAAGGTGAGCGCTGAAGCGCTGCACGAATCTTTCTTAGAAAGATTCAGCGACGAAGTTCTGCCCCTGCAGAGCCCGACTCCTAGCTAAAACCCCCTTGTAATAAATATTTGAGCTATTATTATGACTTATATAAGTGTCGTTATAATATCTTTTAACTACCCGCGGTACGGGGAATCTGGTTTAAAGGGCCGCATAGGGTTGTTGGATTTCAGAAGTGCTATATGCCAAAATGGTCCTGCCCTCCGGTGTTTTATGTCTGGCCCCTTTCTGTACATAGTGGTTGGAAAGTATTGTTTAAACGCTTATATAATAATAATAATAAGACTAATAATTAGTCACGGTAAATATTAGACTAAAATCTAGTGGTAATAATACTAGGTTTCGTCAAAGGAAATTATTTTAAAGTAAACGAAGCGCTGTCCGAGTACCGAGTCACCACCTTATCAAGTGAGTGCATCGTTACTTTCATCTTACACATAGATATGAAGTATTTTATATAAACTACGTGCTATGTGTGCATATTATCTGAGTACTTGCTGTCTATGCTGGATGAACGATTTTATACATGTTTTAAATGATTTAAACTGTATATATATATATATATATATATATATATATACACACATATATATCTACGATAATATGTTGGGTAAAACATAGGTAGATGTAATAGATGGAATATGAGTTGGATGATGAGTTGAGAGGTGTTATAGCCTACGAGGTGAGTGTGAGAGGTGGACGATGTGAGAAGCCTTTCCCAAATGATGGCCCCATCATCTAGCAGAGTATGGATGACAACCATAGACTATTCTAGACAGTCCAGTGGAACACTGGCAGGCTCGCAACCTGTAGGTGTTGTGAACGATGTGTTCATCCGGTGTACTCTAAACCCTGGCGATCATGCAGACTTGGTGCCTAAACCTTGGCGATCATGCAGACTTGATGCCAAAACCCTGGCGACTATGCGGACTTAGTCCCTGTTGTATAAACCCTGGCGACTATGCAGACTTAGTGCCAAAACCCTAGCGACTATGCAGACTTAGTGCCTGTTGTATAAACCCTGGCGACTATGCAGACTTAGTGCCTAAACCCTGGCGACTATGCGGACTTAGTGCTTGTTGTATAAATCCTGGCGACTATGCAGACTTAGTGCCTAAATCCCGGTGACGATGGACTTCGTGCCGATTCCTTAGGATGATCCTTAGGAATGAATGAACGAGGAATAGTTGATTCTTAGGGTAGATCCTTAAGAGTAAAGAAGATAATGGGGATGGGTAATTGGGTTGATTGTTTTATGTTTAAACATAATAATTATATTATTGTGGGTTGAAAACCCTATGTACTCACCAGGTTTCCCAACCTGACCCACTCCAGCTTATTTCTATCACAGGTGTCGATATGAAGTTATATTACACTGAGAGATTAAAGAGGTGTAGATCACTAGTGATAATGAATGTAAGTTCTGTTTATGCTTATGTTTCTGTATAGACGATGACATCCCAAATGTTTTAAAATGAATAAAAATACATTTCTTCGGAAATGCTTTGATAATGCATTTATCACGTTTTTCTGGGAACAAATTCCGCAACGTTTTTATTAAAAAGGGTACTCTGATTTTTACAAAGCATAAACAAAATCGGTCTTTTCTGGCCATGAAAATGGGGATGTCACAGTTGGTATCAAAGCATTAGTTTAAGCGAACTAGGAATATGGATTTATTTCTAGACTTAAACTTAGAATGCTAAGCAATGATTGTGAGGAGTGTGTCTAATAAAATTTAGGTAATACACCTGAATAGACACAAGCACTAGCTAATTTAGGGAAAATGACTAACATGTTTTTATGTGCTAAATGATTTATGATGCTTTATGATGCTAAATGTCTGATAGTATCTATGGTCTGTTGCCGACCGGAACTGGAAATTTTATGTGTTCAGATTTCTAAACATTTGATTACGATATTAGAACTGGCATGTAACTTTTCGGAGTGATAGGGAGAATTACACGTCGAATCTTTCCTATCTTAATTCTCGTCATTACACACCGAACGTCTGATTTGGTGTATAGATCGAAATGGCAAGAACCCGAAGCGGAGTCGAGAATGCAAATGCAAACAAGAATCAACCCCCAGTGATTGAGCAAATATCTGTTGTAGTAGAAGCTGCACCTGAACCAATCACCATGGCTAGAGTACAAGCCATGATTCGGGATATGTTAGCTGAACAAAGGGAAGAAATGAGGAGGATGTTGCATGAAAATAGGGACGAACCTACCATGCCCATTTAGCAACCTGAGCTGATTCCCGAGCAATCGGAGGAAGGGAACTATAGCCGCCCTGTGAGTCAAGTTGGGACTCAAGGAGAACGAAGGAATGGCACGGAGAGGGGAAACAACAAGGATGGACGAATGTATAAGAACTTCTTGGGTGCCAAGCCACCAAGCCTTTCTGGAAGCCCGAAGCCGGTTGAGATTATGGACTGGATCTCCGAAATGGAGATGGTGTTCGAGAGCTGTGACTGTAGCGACAAGCAGAAAACCGTCTTTGCGGTCAGACAACTGAAGACCGGAGTATTGAGCTGGTGGAAGTTATTGGCAGATACGATGCCCAAAGGAGAAGCAAGAAATATGTCTTGGGAAGATTTCATGGAGCAGCTGAAAATGCAATACTGCTCAGAGATAGATCTGATAGACCTAAACAATGAGTTTTAGAACCTGAAGAAAGGGAATATGAGTGTCGATGAGTATGCCACCGCATTCACCGAGAGGATGAATCTGGTTCCCTACTTGGTGCCTACTGAACTCTCCAAGATAGATAGGTTTGCTAACGGATTGCCAATAGACTTTGGCCCAACGGTTAAAATGGCAACTACTTTAAAGACAGTCGTTAGAGCAGCTAAGAATGTAGAGACCCAGATAAGAGAAAAGGGTCTAGAAAAGGATAAGGCGGGAGAAAAGAGGAAGTTTGAAGGATCTTCAAAATCAAACAAAGAAAGAAAATTCTCAAAATCTGAAGGAGGAGGAGGAGGTGAAGCTAAGTGGTGCGAGAAGTGTAAAAAGAAACACTTCGGGAAATGTAGTGAGGAGGTGACTTGCTACAAATGTGGAAAGACAGGGCATTACGCCAGCAAGTGTACATCCAATAAAAGGGTGTGCTACAGATGTAACAAAGAAGGGCATGTTTCTAAAGACTGCCTAAAGAAAAACGAGGCAGCAAGGACAGAAACGCCACCAAGGCCAAGGGCATTCCACATGATCCTCGATGAAGCAGACAACAACGCGAGGAATCAAGGATGAGGACTTCATATCCGAAGATCGAGTTATGCAGTAGCCATAGTATCGTATGATGTAGCATGTTAGAGGCATATTCTAGGGTGAACTTGAACACCTATGTAATCGTTTCAAGGAATAATATAAAACCTTCGTTTTGTTATCTGGTGTGTTAAATTGTTATGTGATCTTCTCGTATGGTGACTTGGAAAATTGTGAGACAATACTTGGGACGAGTATGAGTAGGTGTGAATGGTCATAGAGGCCTATACTACCGGAAGCACAGGACTCACACTTGGATCAGGGAAAGTCACAAGGTTACCAAGAAGCTAGTAATTGATACCATTTTATTTAAGTATGTCGTTACCATTGTTTCGGTAATGACTAAGAAGATTGTTGTTATTCCGACCGTAGTGGTCATATCGAATTGAGTCTGACTACGAGGAGTATGTTACGTGGTTCGGAGAACCAAGTTTGATGTAACATCTGACTTAAGCCGGAAGATTGAAATAAAAGATAATCAAAGCGATCGGTAGGGGTATCGCGATAGTTGCTTATAGCTAGAAATTCTACCATTTAAGATATGATTAGAACATGAATGAAGGTATAGTCTGTTCTGGAATTTGACTCTAAAAGACCTGAGTCCAAGCAATGCATCATACGATGAGAGGTCATTAGAACATGACCCATCAGTCTATTATGATAATCGAAGGAAGAAACTTATCTCAAGTTTGTTAAAGAAGGAGTCTCCAATAAATATCGAGATCGTGACATGAGGATCATGATTGGAAGTCTAACATGAGATAGAGAGCGGGTCCAAGATCGGGCACCGCCTGCAGTCAGGAAGTCTTAGAGTTAGATACTCATTCGAAGAAACATCAAAGTGACGGTTATTACTTAGGATGAAGAGATAAAGTACAGAGTCATTATACAACCCTATTTCGTTGATGATTCCGGGACGTAATCATCTTAAGGGGGAGATAATTGTAACGCCCGTAGATCCAGGCTAGTCAATTTAGAGATAATAGGAGGTCGAAAACGACTTTTAGACAAAAGATTATTTAGAATAAATAATCTTAAACAAGTTGTAGAATATGTCTCAAGGGTTCCATACATATAAAGAACGCATAAATCTGAGTTATAACGAAGAAGTTATGACCCGTCGAAGTTTCGCGACGGAACCGGCACGGCACCAGGAAGCGTAAATAGCGAATTTGCGATAGAGGACTTTTTGACCTTAGTAATCTAAACGAAAGTCGTAGAATATGTTAAACCGAGAAAATCCATAAAAAGAACGCCTAAATATGACTTCGTATGAGGAAGTTATGAATTTTCTAAGATTTGGCATAACAGTGCACGGCCCGAAACTCGAATTTTAGTTTCAGCGGTTTTTCGCCTACACGACCAAAATGAGACTTGTGAATTTTACACGGACATTTAACAGTATAATCTCCTCCTACTGTTAAATTTAAGATCGGTCAAGAATTAGCCGACAGAGGCTAAATGAAAGTTTTAGATCTTGTTTTTACCTACGCGTGGATATAATGAAAGTCGAGAATAGAGCTCGTATGTTAAAGATATGGACGAAACTTGGTCCCTACTCTTCGAGCACGATAAATTCGGTACAGTTTTGTAAATCTGAGATAGAATGAGAATTAGCTGACAGCGTCTAAATGAAAGTTGTAGTACTTGTAAATATCAACGCGTGGATATAAATAACGTCAAAAATGGAGTTCATATGAACGAGTTACAAATTATAATAACATATTTACGTATTAAAATAAAGTATAAATCATATATACGTACACATATATATACAAATGTATATATCATTAGAAAGGTATCGCGATGCGGTTATTATAAGACTACTGTTGAGCACTTTCGACATTAGTTTAGTACAAATATCGTTAAATCTATTTAAAATAGTATTATGGAGGGGTGTTTAGTCGTTTATATAACTATAAGGTCATTAAGTAATTATGGAGGGTAGTTTTGTAAATTCAATTACTATAAATACGAGGCTTGGGCTCTCATATTTCTTGCACCATTCTCTTGATTCAAGAGTCTTTCTCTTCTTATCCCCCGAGCATTTCGGTCCCTCGTGATTCGACTTCTCTTTCTGTAGTTTTAGTATAGTAAGGTGTCACACCCCAAAACCGGAACGGCGGAAACGTTCGGGGGTGGAGAACGTCATGTTCAGTATCACAACAATGCAAAGTAGTAAACAAGCAACAACATCATCCATTGCATTAATAATATAATTTAATACAAGTGTGCTCTGTCAAGTTATATAGACACCAAAAATATACATCAAAATAAAAGATGAGTCTTGAACGAGCTCCATCTTCTCAAAACCTGGCACCGGTACCTGTCTACTGGTGACCTGAGAATACAAGTTATTTTGAAAGAGTTTATCAGCTTTAAAGCTGGTGACTTCATAAGTATATTAGTGTCAGTATTTGTATGAAAGTGTTTGTAAGTCTGTAATGTATAAGTTTGAAAATGTTTGTAAAATTTTGAACTCTCCTAGAAAACCCTATGTTTCCTACTAAAAGTAGCCTTCTACCAAGGCATCTAGTATCTGTGTGTGTGTCTCTTGTAAGAGTGTGTATTTTCCCAAATCTGACTATCATTAACCACAAATATAGTTTTTACATTATTGTTTATTGTGTGAAGATCACAAAGTAATGTAATGGGAAAATGAAATAGTACTATAGTGTTGTATTAAGTAACTACTGCTATACTAACTACCTTAAACTAATTGTTATTTAAAGTACCATGTGATCGGCCTGTATCCTGCTACCGACTATAGAACGCGACGATGTAAGACGTCGGAAGAAATGACGTTTGGCACCCGTAGACTTGCAAGTCCCACTGTAGCTAGCAGCCAGGTGTAGGATATTCAATCCAGTATAGATCTATACACGAACTCATACGCTCCCCACTTAAGGAGATTCTGTATAGAAAACGGTCATGACAGGTAGTGCCATGCCCCGTTACGTGGCTCACATAACTGTAGTAATGTTCTGGTATATGTATGTGCTAGCTGTATTGTGTGTTCTCTCCCTGTCTAGCATGTATGTGTGTTCTCTCTGTATGGTATTGTTTGTTTCTCATCATAGTATTCTATTGTTTGTTTCTCATCATAGTATTCTATTGTTTGTTTCTTATCATAGTATTCTATTGTTTGTTTCTCATTATAGTATTTTTTATCTGTATGTTATTGACTCATGTATGAACTGAGTCATTGTATGTTTCACTGTTCTAGTAATAGTATTAGTATCTCCCTAAACTATACCTATTATAGTTTACTAGTAATGTTGTTTGAATGTATGAACATGTTTGTGTATACCTTTGCTACCCAAAGGTATTGAACTGAATGAAAGAAGGAACTTTTATATCTATATACATATACATAATATATAACTAGGATTCAAACGACCTTCGGACAAATAACCTGAATACCCTAAGTCCACAACCAAACAAGGAACAGGAAGTAAGGTGAGCTATCAGTCCTAAGTCCTTTCAATCCTACTTATATAACTATATCTATATAGATACACAGAATATAAGTTAAAAGAGTTTAATAAAAGTATTTGATATGAAAAAGAGTTTGTAAAACAGTTTGAAGTAAAACAGTTTGAGAACACAGTTTGAAAAGTAAGAAATCCACTTGTTTGGTAGTTATTAATCACATGTGATTGATATAATAACTATAATAGTTCAACTTGTATTCCCCCCATAAAAACATTTTAAAACATTTAAAAGGTTAATTAAGGGGTATGAACTCACCTGTAGTGAGTGGTTTGGATGAACAGATTGTTATAGGATGCTAAGTGTCAAGTGAAGACTTGAACACACACAAGGATCCTAGTTAACATATAATAACACATATATGTATCCAATTAGTCATTAAACAACTAATTAACCAAGTTAAGACATCCTAAGACATGAAAAAACACTTGATTTAAGTGCTATAAGTGCTAAGGATTGCATCTAAGGGTTGTAGGACTTGGCTATTGAGTTTGGGGTCCAAGGGTAAACTCTTTTGGAGTTTACGGTTTTGGGACCAACTCTCATTGAGTTTACGGTCGTAAACCCATGAGTTTACGGCCGTAAACTCATGGTACTTTTACCACTTTGTGATTTGAAGCCTTAAAGGTCATAAGAAGCATTCCTACTTCATGTTTAAGCCTTAGGAAGTGATTAGGGCACCATTTCACTCCTTTGTGGAGTTTACGGTCCATGGACCATTTCTCCTTGGGTTTACGGCCGTAAACCCAAATGGTTTATGGTCTTTTTAATGTTTAAGGTCCTAAGCACTTTAAGGATATGATCTAGACTAGTATCCAAGGCTTGGTAAGGGACTAGGGCACACTTTGGTCCCTTCTTTAGGGTTTACGGTCCAAGAACATCTTGGACCGTAAACACCTTTGATCTTGTGTTTCCTTGTGTTTCCTAGATGATTTAGAAGTATAACAAGTCTTATAACACACTAGGGTAAGAGTACTTACTATGTAGAAGCTTGAAAAGGTGCTAAAAGTCCAAGAACACTAGTGTGTGTTCTTGGTGAAACTTGAAGATCTACACATTTGGAATGATTTCACGGATGGAATCATGTAAGATCACTAGATTAAGTAAGATATCAACTTATTAGGGCAAGAAACACTTACAAAGTTGAAGATCAAGAAGGAAAATCGGATGCTACTTGAGAGGATTTGAGTTCTAGACTTGAAAAAGTGAAAAAGTGCTAAAAATGGCTAAGTGCCATATTTATACCCTTGGGGTTTACGGCCGTAAAATCCATGTTTAGGCCGTAAACTCCAAACTCTTGGAGTTTTGGGACTTTATTGTTGCACAATAAACCCTAGGGCATCCTCTCTCCTGTTATCTCCTAAAGTACTAGGCTTTAGAACACTCAAACTGACTCTACACAACTTAAAAGTTAGCAGAAACTGTTCTGACTTCTATTGAAGTGAATGGTTGTACATAATAGAAATTTTGGGTTGTCACATCATCCCCCCGTTAGAAGGAATTTCGTCCCGAAATTAGATTTTAAGCAAATAAGTAGTTACAAATAACTAAGTAAAAAGATGAGGATATTTCAGTTTCATCTGATCCTCTCGCTCCAAAGTGAATTCAGGTCCTCGCTTGGCGTTCCAGCGAACCTTCACTATCGGGATACGACTTTGTTTCATTTGCTTGACCTCCCGGTCCTTGATCTCTACAGGTTCTTCCACAAAGTTGAGGCTCTCGTTGATCTCGATCTCGTCGAGTGGGATTACAAGAGTCTCGTCAGACAGACACTTTTTCAAGTTCGAGACGTGGAAACTAGAATGTACGTTACTGAGTTCGCGTGGTAAGTTAAGTTTGTAAGCTACAGGGCCGATTCTGGCAAGAATCTCGAAAGGCCCTATGTGCCTTGGATTTAGCTTTCCACGCTTTCCGAAGCGTATCAAGCCCTTCCAGGGTGAGACCTTCAATAGAACACGGTCGCCCACCTGGAATTCCAACAGTTTCCTTCGTTTATCAGCGTAGCTTTTCTGTCGGTCTCTTGAGGCTTTCAATCGTTCACGAATCTGAACGATCTTCTCTGTCATTTCCCGAATGATCTCCAGACCCGTGAGAGTGCTTTCAGGAACTCGTCCTTTAGCTAACTGGGTATCACCCACCTCAGCCCAACACAGAGGGGATCTGCACTTTCGGCCATAGAGGGCCTCGAATGGAGCAGCCTTTATGCTCGTGTGATAACTGTTGTTGTAGGAAAATTCGACAAGGGGTAGATGAGTATCCCATGCTTTCCCAAAGTCGATCACACAAGCTCGTAACATATCTTCCAAGGTTTGGATCGTTCTCTCACTTTGTCCGTCGGTCTGTGGATGGTAGGCTATACTCATGTCCAGCCTAGTTCCTAGGGAACTTTGTAGCGACTGCCAGAACCTCGAAGTGAACCTACTATCTCTGTCCGAGATAATGGATATGGGAACACCATGCAGTCGTACAATCTCCCGTATGTAAGTTCTTGTAAGCTTCTCCATCTTGTCTGTTTCCTTGATAGGCAGGAAGTGTGCGGACTTGGTCAATCTATCGACGATGACCCATATGGTATCAAGTCCACCCGTTGTCTTGGGCAACTTGGTTATGAAGTCCATAGTGATCGGCTCCCACTTCCATTCCCGTATCTCCGGCTGTTGTAGAAGGCCGGAGGGTTTCTGGTATTCGACCTTGACCTTGGCGCAAGTAAGGCATTTACTCACGAAGGTAGCAATCTCTGCTTTCATGTTAGGCCACCAGTATAGCTTTTTAAGATCCAGATGCATCTTATCTGAACTTGGGTGGACGGAATAACGAGTGTTGTGCGCCTTGTTCATGACCAAGTCTCTGAAACCACCGAGTTTCGGGGTCCAGCTCCAATCCATGAGATAATATGCTCCGCCACCCTTGACCTCCAAGTTCTTATCCATCCCTCTCAGGGATTCACTCGCCAAATGGTTTATGGTCTTTTTAATGTTTAAGGTCCTAAGCACTTTAAGGATATGATCTAGACTAGTATCCAAGGCTTGGTAAGGGACTAGGGCACACTTTGGCCCCTTCTTTAGGGTTTACGGTCCAAGAACATCTTGGACCGTAAACACCTTTGATCTTGTGTTTCCTTGTGTTTCCTAGATGATTTAGAAGTATAACAAGTCTTATAACACACTAGGGTAAGAGTACTTACTATGTAGAAGCTTGAAAAGGTGCTAAAAGTCCAAGAACACTAGTGTGTGTTCTTGGTGAAACTTGAAGATCTACACATTTGGAATGATTTCACGGATGGAATCATGTAAGATCACTAGATTAAGTAAGATATCAACTTATTAGGGCAAGAAACACTTACAAAGTTGAAGATCAAGAAGGAAAATCGGATGCTACTTGAGAGGATTTGAGTTCTAGACTTGAAAAAGTGAAAAAGTGCTAAAAATGGCTAAGTGCCATATTTATACCCTTGGGGTTTACGGCCGTAAAATCCATGTTTAGGCCGTAAACTCCAAACTCTTGGAGTTTTGGGACTTTATTGTTGCACAATAAACCCTAGGGCATCCTCTCTCCTGTTATCTCCTGAAGTACTAGGCTTTAGAACACTCAAACTGACTCTACACAGCTTAAAAGTTAGCAGAAACTGTTCTGACTTCTATTGAAGTGAATGGTTGTACAGAATAGAAATTTCGGGTTGTCACATAAGGTGAGCGCTGAAGCGCTGCACAAATCTTTCTTAGAAAGATTCAGCGACGAAGTTCAGCCCCTGCAGAGCCCGACTCCTAGCTAAAACCCCCTTGTAAGTAAGTTATGCTTACCTATTTTAATATAGCTTACAATTAGTATTGTTATTATGAACTTATAATAAATATTTGAGCTATTATTATGACTTATATAAGTGTCGTTATAATATCTTTTTAACTACCCGCGGTACGGGGAATCTGGTTTAAAGGGCCGCATAGGGTTGTTGGATTTCAGAAGTGTTATATGCCAAAATGGTCCTGCCCTCCGGTGTTTTATGTCTGGCCCCTTTCTGTACATAGTGGTTGGAAAGTATTGTTTAAACGCTTATATAATAATAATAATAAGACTAATAATTAGTCACGGTAAATATTAGACTAAAATCTAGTGGTAATAATACTAGGTTTCGTCAAAGGAAATTATTTTAAAGTAAACGAAGCGCTGTCCGAGTACCGAGTCACCACCTTATCAAGTGAGTGCATCGTTACTTTCATCTTACACATAGATATGAAGTATTTTATATAAACTACGTGCTATGTGTGCATATTATCTGAGTACTTGCTGTCTATGCTGGATGAACGATTTTATACATGTTTTAAATGATTTAAACTGTATATATATATATATATATATATATATATATATATATATATATATATATATATACACACACATATATATCTACGATAATATGTTGGGTAAAACATAGGTAGATGTAATAGATGGAATATGAGTTGGATGATGAGTTGAGAGGTGTTATAGCCTACGAGGTGAGTGTGAGAGGTGGACGATGTGAGAAGCCTTTCCCAAATGATGGCCCCATCATCTAGCAGAGTATGGATGACAACCATAGACTATTCTAGACAGTCCAGTGGAACACTAGCAGGCTCGCAACCTGTAGGTGTTGTGAACGATGTGTTCATCCGGTGTACTCTAAACCCTGGCGATCATGCAGACTTGGTGCCTAAACCTTGGCGATCATGCAGACTTGATGCCAAAACCCTGGCGACTATGCGGACTTAGTCCCTGTTGTATAAACCCTGGCGACTATGCAGACTTAGTGCCAAAACCCTAGCGACTATGCAGACTTAGTGCCTGTTGTATAAACCCTGGCAACTATGCAGACTTAGTGCCTAAACCCTGGCGACTATGCAGACTTAATGCATGTTGTATAAATCCTGGCGACTATGCAGACTTAGTGCCTAAATCCCGGTGACGATGGACTTCGTGCCGATTCCTTAGGATGATCCTTAGGAATGAATGAACGAGGAATAGTTGATTCTTAGGGTAGATCCTTAAGAGTAAAGAAGATAATGGGGATGAGTAATTGGGTTGATTGTTTGATGTTTAAACATAATAATTATATTATTGTGGGTTGAAAACCCTATGTACTCACCAGGTTTCCCAACCTGACCCACTCCAGCTTATTTCTATCACAGGTGTCGATATGAAGTTACATTACACTGAGAGATTAAAGAGGTGTAGATCACTAGTGATAATGAATGTAAGTTCTGTTTATGCTTATGTTTCTGTATCGACGATGACATCACAAATGTTTTAAAATGAATAAAAATACATTTCTTCGGAAATGCTTTGATAATGCATTTATCACGTTTTTCTGGGAACAAATTCCGCAACGTTTTTATTAAAAATGGTACTCTGATTTTTATAAAGCATAAACAAAATCGGTCTTTTCTGGCCGTGAAAATGGGGATGTCACAGTTATAAACATTTTCAAAGGATTGCTTATGTCATTTATAAGTGATCAAAACATTTCAAAAACTCTTTTAAAGTTATGTTACTTTATAGTTTAACAAAACTCCGTTTTTAAAGTACAAGCATAACTTAGCAAAAAAATGAGTCTTTTCAACAACAGTTCAAGTAAAATACTAGTAAACTATAAGGGGTATAGCTTAGGGGTTCAGTTCATACTAGATACTAGAGCATACTATAAAGAAAATACTAAGATACTATAACAAGAAGATACTAAGATACTATAACGAGAGGATACTAAGATACTATAACGAACTTACTAAGATACCATAATTATAATGTGAGATACTACTTCATGGCGCGTCATACAGTGCAGTGCCATGTTTTGTACCAGAGTCTCCTGGAGGGAGAGCGTAAATTTGTGTATAGATCTATACGGGATTAACCATCCCACACCTTGCTGCTAGCTACAGTGGGACCTGCAGGTCTACGGGTGACGAATGTCATATCTTTTCGACGTCTCGAACGTCGTGTTATACTAGTCAAATAAAGTATGGTAACAATAATATCACATTTTACCTTAATTAAACTAATAAGTTAAAGGTAAACAGTACTGCAGGATGCCAGTTCATAAGACAACTGAGTACTTATATTTTCCTATTACTTTCATTTTGTGACAGTTCCACTTGAAAGTTAATACAAACTATTTTCGAGTCAAGATAGTTGTAAACTAGGGAAAACTTACATTTTACAACCGACACACAGAACGGTCGAGTTTAGTACATTCAGTAGAAGGGGGCCTATAATGCTAACTTTATGATTCCTTAGTGTATGCATTCAGGGATATATATTAATCGGATCCAACAGGTAGTAGGATGTGTGCTTTCCGCTTCATTTCCTGTTCCTTGTTTGGTTGTGGGCTTAGAGCAGATACACCTAGCCTACTATCTATCCGATCTTATATATATATATATATATATATATATATATATATATATATATATATATATATATATATATATATATATATGTTTCCGTATACACCAAGTAATCATAAGGGGTACCAGGTATGGGCCAGGTCATGGGACACTAATTCAATGCACCGTTTTCTAGTACAAAAACATACTTTTCAAATAAGAACTTTTGGTATACAAAATTAGAAACTTACCAGTAAAGGGTTTAATCCATTTTTATTAAACCAATATAACTTAAAAGACCTTAGGTGGTTAATTATATAATATCTTAGTTTATACATCGGGGTTATATATAATTAATATCCGATAGGTAGTTGGATGTGTGCTTTCCGCCTCATTCCCTGTTCCTTGTTTGGTTGTGGGCTTAGGGCAGATTCACACAATTAACTATCTATTCGATATTATATTATATATAGCTAGTATAAACTAAGTGATTATAGAAGGAACTATTGTGGTTACCCTTTTACTATAAGAAATAAGGGTTTTCTTAAAGAATCTTTTCATTAAATATAAAGGAACTATTACAGTTAACTCCATGAGTACCAAGTGAATACGCCAGGGTTATATACATCGAAGATCTAACAAACAATGGGATGTGTGTCTTCCGCCTCATTTCCTGTTCCTTGTTTGGTTGTGGGCTTAGGGCAGATACACACAACCGATTGTTTGTTTACTCTGAGTTTTATATAACTTGTATCCATTTAGTACTCATAGAAAGGATTGTAGAGTCATTTATACTTATCTTTCATCAAAGCAGGAAATATAGGATTTTCTGGAGGAACATGCAAACTTTTCTAAACAGAACTTACTATCACTTACTATAACTTACTACAACTTTCTTACTACTCACTTACATCACTAAAATCTTATGAACTCACCAGCTTAAATGTTGATCTACGCTTTCAAAATAACTTGTATTCTCAGGAGACCAGTAGACAGGTACACGCACTGGGATTCAGAAGATGGAACAGTATAGCTTCATGTCTTTTTATTATTTGCTATGTATTCTATATTATGTGAATCACATACTTTGTAAACACTTTCTTTCTAATGAAATGGTTGTTTATTACTTTGCTTACTATGATGCATGTCTTGTGATACTAAACATGACATCCTCCACCCCAGAACGTTTCCGGGGTTCCAGTTTTGGGGTGTGACAGGGGGGAGGGGAATACAAGTTGAAACATTATAGTTATTGTATCAATCACATGTGATTAATAACTATCAAATTAGTGAATTTCTTATACTTCAAAACTGTGTTATCAAACAGCTACTTCAAAACCTTTTTATAAACTGACATCAAGTCATCTATAACCATTCAAATGGTTAAAATTCCTTTTATGTTTAAAACTCTTTTACATGCTAAACTCTTTATAAAACTCTTTTAAACTTATATATTGTCAAAATCATGTCTATATAGATATAGTTATATAAGTAAGGTTGAAATGGCTTAGGACTGATAACTCACTTTATTTCCTGTTCCTTGTTTGGTTGTGGACTTAGGGTATCCGATTGTTTGTCCGAGTGTTGTTTGAATCTTAGTTATATATTATGTATATGTGTATAGATATAAAAGTACTTACATCAGTTCAACACCTTTAGGTAGCAAAGGTGTACAAACATACTCACTCACTCAAACAACATTACTAGTAAACTATAATAGGTATAGTTTAGAGGATCACTACTCACTATTTCTAGTGCAATGAAACATACAAGAGTCAGTTCATACATGAGTCAGTTCAAATATACTATAATGAGAAACAAAGAGAATATACTATAATGAGAAACGAAGAGAACATACACTACACTATACAAAGAGAACATACAATACACTAGAATAGGGAAAACACACTATACAAATACAAGAACACTATAACATTAATGTGAGCCACTACTTCATGGCATGGCAATATACTGCTGTGTCACGTTTTGTAACCAGAGTCTCCAGAAGGGAGAGTGTGAATTTGTGTATAGATCTATACGAGACTGACTATCCTACACCTTGCTGCTAGCTACAGTGGGACCTGCAGGTCTACGGGTGACGAATGTCATATCATTTCGATTTCTTCAAACATCGTGTTTTATTAGTCGATCAAGCATGGTTACAACTATCATATTTTAACTTAATTAAAACAATTGTTTTAAGGTAGTTAGTACAACGGTAGTTACTATATACAAATACTACAAGTACATCATTATTATTTTCCCGTGACATTCAAATTGTGACCTTCTCACATAAACAATAATGTAAATTATATTTTGATAAATGATAGTCTGTCTTTGGGAAAACACTCACTTTTACAAAGGAACAAACATACAGAACAGTCGTGTCTTGGTAGAAGACTACATTTCAGTTAAAGTAGAAAATATAGGATTTTCTAGGAGATACAAACATTTACAAACACTTTCATTAAACATATACAACTACTGACACTAAATACTTATGAACTCACCAGCTTTAATGCTGATCTACTCTTTCAAAATAACTTGTATTCTCAGGTCACCAGTAGACAGGTACAATGGACCAAGTTTTGAGAAGACGGAGCTCACACAAAACTCATCTTTTATTTTGATTCATATTTTGGTGTCTATCAAACTATACACAGAATACACTTGTATTAAATTACATTATTAATGCAATGGATGATATTGTTGCTTGTTTACTATTATGCATTGATATGATACTGTACATGACGTCCTCCGCCCCCGAACATTTCCGTCGTTCTGGTTTGGGGGTGCGACAGCCTTAGATTTCTAACTCTCAACACATAAGAGGAACAAATCCCATCTTGACTACATAAGCATCTTACATAGTTCACACCATACATGAAAATGGCTTTTATAACTGCCCGGTTAAGGAACATCATTTGACCATATCAAGCATAGTACTCCCTACACTTAAGTCCCACTATGTATCTCAGGTGTTAAGGATACAAAGATAGTACCTTTTAATCAAGTATCATTCACCATAGCGATCCATGAGATGACCTTGTTGTGGGTCAGTTCAATACTAGTTCTCTGACAAGTACCTATGAAACTTGGTCACAACCACTTGCCTACTTTCGTCTAGTGAGAGTCAACCAATCCAATTCATATTAGTCTTACTTCATAATTGCTTCCACAATTATAACCGACTATGAACTTTTAGAATAATAACATTATTAATGGACTAAACATGTTAAAATAGAACACAACAAGTATTATTGTGATAATTATATCCCAATATATCATAACACTATCTAATAATTGTTGTTATAATGTTTCAATATCCAAATACTAAATGCAAATTAAAATCCCATTTCTAGAATAATAAAGTCTTACAGCTGAAGTGTGACCATTCATACTTAGCTCAAAAGAATGACTTTATCAATGGATCTGACAAAATTTAATTTGTATGAATTCTGTGAATACTATCATCTCCATACTTCACTTTACTCTAAGTATAGTTGAATTTATTGGAGAATATGATTGGTGTTCTTTCATGACATAGAGTCTCTTAGCTTGATTAAGTATACTCTCAAAGTCACAAAGATTTCTATGTGATCCTTGAATGGCAGAAATCAACATCGTTTTTCAATATCCCATTCATCCAATCATATTTGAATTCAACTTCTAAAGTAGTGTATTCTTATTTTGTAGTAGATTATGTCATTATGTTTTGCTTGGACCTTATTCCAACAAGACTTTCCCTTCATTCCATAATGAAGTCAAAATCCAATTATAATTCATAATTATTTACATCTGTTTAGAAATTAATATCTTGTGTAGCTAAGACCCTTTCTAAACTGATTGTCTCATATACATTCTCTTAGTTCTTCTAAAGTACTCTTAGAATGCTCTTTTAGTCATCCAGTGACTTAACCATGTATTCAATTAGTATCCTATGACATGTTTACAACATGATCAAATACCATGTCCTATGTATAATATGGCGTAAATGATGAATTCATTTTCCAAGCAAATAGAATATAAATCATTTTCAAGCCTATGAGCTATGTACTTTTGAGGCTAGCTCGAAATGGTGCCATATGACAATGCCAAGAATTCTTGTAACAATTGGTAAAAATATGAACGATCGTACAATGCTATGTTTTGATTATTAAGCAATATAATATTTTACAAAAATTGGTTGAAGGAATTTAACATATTTTAATTTGATAAGTTCTTGTGAAATATAAAACAAGTAACTAATGATAATTTCGTTACGAAGTATGACTACGAACCATCACCGGTTTGTGAAAATTAGCATATAACGTCATTTGAACGCAACAAACTTAATTTTTGTATCAACATGTCTCTAGTTGATGAGTAATTTAAGTTTTGTGTAAAACTTGTGTTTAGTAGTTGTGAAGGATCTAAATTTGACAAATATACGAACCAAAGTGACAAAACGTGTTTAACGATATCGTTAACCGGTTAAATGTCACGAAATTATACCTTGGTCAATAAATTTTATATTTAAATAAATAAAAATATAAAATGAATTATTATAAGGCATAATTAAAATGTATTTAAGTGTTTTTGAATAAAAAGAATAAAACATAAACATTTAAGCTCAAATACACAAAAACTACATTGTTATTTTATACTAAGTATAGATGTATGTATTTGTACATATGTATTATTATTTAGTGGATGAATAGCTATGGGTTATGACTTAAAGTGATTTTATGTAAGGAATATGGTGTCTAAATCAATTAAGATAAGAGAAATGGTTGAGATAAGTGTCAAGTTAACTAATAAGTGCTTAATCACTTAAGACATTTGGCTAAGAATACTTCTTAATCCCTCTTCTAATTTTCGAGATTACCAACTTCCCTCTCCATAACTAGAACATCTAACTAACTAACTAACTAACTAATAGTTAGTTAGTTAACTAATTCTATCTTTAACTAACTAGGAGACCAAGTGGCTAGACAAAGATCACATCTCATAAACTCCCATCCCATCACATGCTAGTCTAGAACTTTAATTCTTATCTTCTTATCCTCTCTCCTCCTTCATAATCTGGAAATATCTCCTCATTCTTCTTTCATTCTCCAGCCAATACTCCAGGGAAATTCTCTCAAAGTTCATCCCATTTTTAGCCACACAAATTTCCTTCCAACTCCTCAAAACCGTGAACCTTAAAGGGGCTGTTGTCCCTTGGTGTTTCAGCCACCATTTCACCCATCTACACCTTCCTTTCGCTTGATATTTTTACCACCAAATACCCATGGAAGTTAGTTGTTATGCTACTCAAAATTAGAGATTTAAAACAATGAGTAAACTACCTTTTTCTTACCCTTTTACTATGAAGTTTTCGTGACATCAACATAGCCAAAACAGTGACTATTTTGGAGCATCAAACAAACACCCAAAAGTTCTTCACCTTCCTGCCCATTTTCTAGATTTAAAGTATACCATATGTATCTACTTTAAAACACTTAAAACCCCTGAGAAAGTTACCATTTACCTCTAAAAAATCTTGTGTTATTCCACCACCTTTTGGCAATATACTTAGATCCAAGTTAAAGCTAGGTATATTCTTGATTTATACTCTTTCTTTTTATCATCAATTCTACTGATTTTAAATGATTTAAGACATGATAAAAGTATAACATACATGTAAATATATGTCTTTATGTGTTAAGACATCCAAAAGAATACTCAAATCGCAAACGTGAGTGGAACCAGAAACCGCACAAATCATTCTCAAACCGAATAACTCTACGCGACAAATGTGAGTTTTCTACGGCCCCTATTTTATGTTTTACAAGTTTTGGGGGAGAATACACACTAAAAAAATTATAGTTCAAAGATTTAAAGGCTTTGCTAACTAAAAATGCAAGTTATGTCACTAAACCTATCTAAGCTTAAATTTCAGCTTTTCACAGTAAAGTTATGGTCTGTTCACGGACTGTTTTGCCCCTCTTAAACTTAATGGATTTCAAAACTGTACAATATGGAAATAGTTCAGGTTTATAACTTTTCAAGGACTACTCGCACGCATTCATACGATTTTTCTACAATTTATAATGATTTTTACAAAACTGCCTATCATTTCAGAATATTTTCGGACCAGTATGTAAAAAGGAACATTTTCACTCTAGTTAGGAACCACTTAAGGTCAGGGTAAAAATTATGGACAAAGTAGACTCATTTTCTAAACTTTGAGAGTTTACGGATCCAAATTTCGACTTACGATGATTTTTCTATGATTTTATAAAAACATGGATATAATTGCCCTTTTGATAAACCTTGTTGTTTGGTTTTTCATATAAATATAAAGTTTTGTGGTAAATGAGAAATACACAAATTATGACATTGTTTAATTCATACATACTTTAAGAGTTACAAAAGTGTAAATTATAACAAGTATTACTAATATAATCATGTTGACAACCTTATAACATAAGATGATTTGAACTATGTCGATGTCACTCACAGCCGGGGTGCTGTATAAACTTTGTTGGTCACTTACAGTCGGAGTACCGTCTAAACAATTGATATGGTCACTTACAGTCGGAGTACTGTCTAAACATGTATATGGTCACTTACAGTCGACGTACTGTTTAAACTCGTATTGGGACACATACGACCGTTGTCCCGATCGTATAGGGACACATACGACCGTTGTCCCAATAGAATTTTCGTAGCTTTACATTATTAAGCATTACAACCAAAAGTCTTTAAAATCAAACAATTGGGAATTATAACAACATCCCGGATACAAATATACTAATAAAAACTATGATGAGTTTGTATGTAGTATAAATATTGTTTGTAGATTATTAAACCGAATGTTAGTGTCTATTTATACAAACACTAAATATTTTTCTTCACAAAAATATGTTAATATTTACTTTTATCATAAGTATTTTAACATGGATACTCGTATTGGATTTCAAGTATTGGGTCTTACACGAAGCATATCGGAAACATTGTTGACCATGTTTTGTCCAACTTATTTTGTTAAACATTCCATGTTTTATAAAGAGAGTATGTAGTATAAATATTGTTTGTAGATTGTTAAACATATTGTTAGTGTCTATTTATATAAACACTAAATATTTTGCTTCACAAAAATATGTTAATATTTACTTTTATCATAAGTATTTTAACATGGATACTTGTATTGGATTTCAAGTATCGGTTCTCACACCATGCATATCGGTAACATTGTTGACCATGTTTTGCACACCTTATCTTGTTAAATATTCCACGTTTTATAAAGATTTCTTTTTATAAAACTCACGAAGTCAAAATCTGTGGAACTCACCAACAATTTTCGTTGACGTATTTTAAAAATGTGTATTCGCAGGTAACTAAGAAGCCGGAGGTAGGACATCGATTCTAAGGATATTATAGTTCCTTTCTTTTGGGAATAGACTTAACTTGTTTACCGTTGTGTGTTTAATATGAAGATGTAATTTCAATTCTAAAACTTAAAGGTTTGTAAAATATTGATTCAAATATATTAAGTATTCGATATATGTGGTTGACTTATGATCCAATTGTATAACGTCGCAACCCCGACGATTTCAGTCGTCGGTCCGGGTGTGACAATTCTCCAAAAGAATCTTGTGTCTTGATCCCTTTCAAGATATTGCCAATATATGTATAAGGACATGAAACTTTTAACATTCTTTTTAACTATCCCTTATAGATTTTACATTCCAAGAATGTATCTTCTTCTTCCTAAGTCTTTCATTTTATAAACACTTTCCGAGTCAAGATGAAAACGACCTTGCTTAGTCAGAATGTGATTTCAAATGATTAAGTATGTCTCAATCATACAAGATTAGGAAATTTCACTATGCTCCCACTAGTTCTTAGTAAACACACATGTTCTATTCATTTTGATATAAAAACACACCTTGTGGTTTTACATAAAATGATGATTATAACATTTAGATGTTTGCTTTATATCCATAAGTGGATCTCAAGCTCTACACATTTTGTTAGGATAACTTGAATTAAGAAAACCTCCAGGCTAATCTATATAGATATCTTCCAGTAGATTTCTATTAAGAAAAACGGTCTTTCTTGAAATCTATTTACTATATCTCATACTAAGAATATGAATTTATAGCAAATAATATCCTTGTTGATCTAATCATAGCTACCTGTGAAAAAGGTTTGATCACAGTCAATGTCATGAGTATGATGAGGACCATAGTCAATGACATGAGTATGAGAAAATCATTTTACTACAAGTCTTGCTTTAAATGTGTACGGTTATCCATGTAATTTATTTTTTCTAGAAGAATCATTTACTCCTTCTAGCCTTGCTATTAGGATAAATTTTAATCAAGCTCATTCTTGATTATCATACATGGATTGCATCTCATGTTCATGACTGTAAGTCATTTATCAGATTCGAGATCTGACATAGCATCTTGGTATTTGATGGATTTTCCAGAAACCATCAATAAAATCACATCAATGAGAGATTCCACATTTCTCAAGTCATAGATGAATTCTACCATTAATGCAAACAATTTTTGTTTGTGAATAACTATTATTCAATTTTAACAACCCTTGTTAAAACTAGTGCCAACTATTACTACATAAGGTTATGGTTCTTGAGCTGCTTCAAGTTCCATGTACCTCCTACTTGCTTTATCATTAGAAGCTTGCTTTCTACTAACTTAGCTTTCACAAGAATAAAAGAATTTATTCTTGGTAGGTTTGCATATGATAATCTAAGCCACATTTAGAGTATTACATACATATGTATTTTTTAGATTTTGGGTTTAGAAGCTTTACTCTAACATCGGCTTCAAATCCATAAAACATTAAGTAAGATGAGGATGGAGTCCTTCCATACTAAATCTTATAAAGTGTTTAATCTACTTATTAGTTGGTATTTGTATTCAAGATACAATTAATAGTGATTGAAGTATTATCCCAAAAAGATTAAATGAGGATATCTCTACTGATTAGAAAGTAAATCATACCAAGTAAAATTTAATTCATCCTTTATTATCATTAACGCCTTAGATGGTTCTTACCGGTTTGTATTTCAACTTTTGAAATCTTCAACAAAGATTTCATAATTATGCTTTACTACGTAAAATATAATTACAACTACTATAGTTGTTAATAAAGTTGATTTGATATCTTGTGCTTAATCTCAGACATTCATTAGAAAGGAAGTTATACACCAAAGTGTATAGTTCCTTAATTATTTTTCTCTACACCTTAGTGAAAATATCATTAGGAATCCTTTACATATAAATAAGGTTCACATATGTCAAATAAACTACATTATTTTCCTTCAAAGATCCCTTTTTTCTTATAAACCTTTTTGGAAAACTTATTTTCTTTTAAAAGATTTTATTAACTCCCTAGTTTGAGTTCAAACACACCCGAGAGTGTGCGTGAATCCCTCAAAATAAGGCTCTGGTACCAACTTGTAACGTCCCAAAAATTTCAAGTAAAATTTTTCATTTTAATTAAGTCAAAACCATTCATTCATTATACCAAAAGAAGATCAGAGTAAAAGTAATCTCAAAACATTAGAGTAAATCATTGCGAAATAAATCTTCATGAGATGTAGTGCGATCAAGCAGGGCCCTTCCTTTTGAAACTGGAAGTACTTGAAAATGTTTAAACCACAAAACCATAAGCACAAAGCTTAGTAAGTTCCCCAAAATACTACATACAACATATATGTGTATAACAACACGTAGCTATGTCGGGTCCGTAACAACCCCCAGGTCCATATCAACCATGAGTCCATAATGACTCTAAATAACAACACGTAGCTGTGTCGGGTCCGTATTAACCCCCATGGCCATATCAACCCCGAGTCCATAATGAATCTATATAACAACACGTAGCTGTGACGGGTCCATATCAACCCTACATATATAAAACATACAGTCATATTAGAAAGAGTTATAAAGACAACAAGAGCATACAGACATATCAACAAGTATAACAAAGGAAAATATCATCCTACAAACATAATCCAATGGGCCGACATTAGTGCCTTTAACCCACGAGTACAGTGAAAAGACTCACTTGAACTACTCAACAAAAGCCAAATAGCTACCTCAACATCAGAAAAGCCAACCTAAGCTTCCTAAAGCCAAACCGAAACTAATCCCTTAGTCAAATACTCAATTCTACCCAAGTTTGACCAAAAGTCAAACTGGTCAAAGAAGTCAAACGGTCAAAGCTAAGGTCAAAATTGCCAATAGCATCCCTCCACGTCGTAACATTCCTTGGCCACGTCGTGGGCACTAAATGCCAAAATAGTCGCTGATTCCCCAGTCGTCACACCATGGCAGCCAAAGGCCATGCTGTGGGAACTGGTCTGAACAACTCAAACGAGCTTAATCCATTTTCTTTCGATTTCTAGAGCTCCAAAGCTCAGATATGATTCTTTCCAAGGTCTTAATGGATAAAGTTTCTAACTTTATCCATTAGGAAGGTCCAAACCACCAAGATCTAGACTTTAAGTCTCAAAGGGGCATAAAAATGCATCTTTCTCTACTTAATCCATTAGTCTAAGTCTCCAACTTCCAGATCTGAATCAACAAGATGTCTAAATAGATAAAGTTCCCAACTTTATCTATAATAATGCCACAATCTTTCAAGATTTAAAATTTAATACACCAAAATAGCCTAAAGGACCAAGATAACTTACATGGCTAAAAAAGAACGAAAAATATCATAACTTTCCTAGTCCATGGGGTCCAAGAAACATTACAAACTTATCAAAATATGTTGGAGTCCACTCAACTCCAAGATCACTTACAAAATGGACCAAAATTGCCAAAACCCCCCCAAATGATAAGATCTAATGAACTAGATAGCAAGACTGGAACTTTATACTTACAATAGTCCAGAAATGTGGTGCCTTCTGTGGATCCCAACTTGAAGTATCATTACTTGCAACCAAAAGAACCTTCTTGATCTTTAAGCTCCATCAAAATAACATAAAAAACATCCAAAAGAGGAGGGAGGAGAGAGAAGAAACTCAAATTTTGAAGGTGGATGCTAGGGTTTCTCCCAAAGGGTTTTAGAGGTGATGGAGGCTGATAAAGTACCAAAAAAAATGTGGAACATTAAGCTTAAATACGTTGAAAACCCTAAAAATTATGGACTTGGGCCTGACTGATCACCACGCCGTGGGCTATGACCCTCACGCCGTGGCCACAACTTTTCACCCAATTCCATTCCAGCTTCAAACCACCATAACTTGTTCGTTTCAACTCCGTGAATGTCCTTCCCCAAACTAGGTCAACATATGAGAAAAATGGACCTAAAGCTCATACATGATTATCAAAACTACAACGAATCCTAGATCTCGAAGATATATTGTCCAACGGAGTATGTAAATCCATAAAGTTGTAAGATTTATCTCTTCTAACAATTCAAAATCCACTTATGAGGATAATCATGACACTAAACCTTGATCTAAGAAGAGAACCTCAAAAAGTTGAAAGCTTCAGGACTACAATGAGTCTAAAAGATGCACAATGATGAAGATGGATTATTTGATGGATCAATGGACCAAACTCTTTTCTTCTTCTTCCTTCAAGAACACCAAAACTAGCAAAATGAGCTCCAAAAGATTCAAGGAGGCTAGGATTTGCTCAATGGTATATTTAGGAGGTGATGAAGGCTCAGGGTGGAGGAAACCCTATCCATCACTTCCTTTAAATAGGACCTAAGCTCAGAAAATTAGGGTTTGCCTATGCTTAGATGCCACGTCATGACCAATATAGTGTCACGTCGTGACATCTAAATGAGATGCGCGACTCATGCGGGCCATGCCACGTCGTGGCCACCAAAAACTCAAAGATTACTTTTAAAAAATTCATAACTCAAAGATTCAGATGTTACACATATGTGGGTCAGTTTCTCGGTTATGATGGGTCGATTTTTAAGTAAAAATCAAAACCGAAACAAATGTTTTGGTTTTTAAAAATTTCAAACCCTAACCGTCAATTTTGGTTCGGTTTTGATTTTTTCGGTTTCGGTTTCATTGGTTGTGGTCGGTTTCTTGGTTTGATTTTGCTCATCCCTAATTTTTATATCCATGTGTTTGTATTTGAGTCTACTACAACTTTCGTTGATATTACTCCCATTAAAAAGCAATATATTTTTACTTATGGTCTTTATATACATACGTTCTTTATAAATGTATGTATAAACATTTTTTTTTTATAAAATTGTAAGTAAAAATATATTACTTTTTAACGGAAGTAATCTAAACGAAAATTTTAGTACTCAAATACGAACGTGTAGATATAAAGATTGTTAAAATTCGAGATCATATGAAGAAGTTATGACGTTCAGAACACAAGACCTAAGCAAATCCACAAGACCTAAGCAACCAAACAGCCAAGACCACAGTGACCATAAACATCAACAGCCCTGAACACATCATTAATGATTGTCTCACATAGGATAACGTGAGAAAAACTTAAAAAACTGGTCAATAGTACTGAATATGTACTTGACTAAATGTATAAAAAGTGAAAAATATATATTACCCTATTAAGTAATTTTTTCGGCTTATCTGGGGTAGCAGGTAATAAGAACTGAATATGTACAATTAAAAAAGTTGAAGGACCAAATATATACAAATCAAAAAATATATTATTATTTTAAATCATTATTCATTTATAGTATTTACAGAAAGTGTATATTTTTTGTTATTATCTTTTAAAATAACGGTCTAACCATATAATTTAAAGATTTCCGTTGGTAAATTGACAAACTCCACAAGTATCGACTATGTATTACGAACATCTAGAAGTTTAAGGACTAAAACTAAAGTTTATCAAAACATATATTATATATACAAGCGGGAGAGAAATTTTCTTTTCGAGGGAGAGATGTCGCTGGTGGATTACGCTTCTTCGGATGAAGAAGATGAAGCAGTTGGTAGAGAAGAAGGGCGCAACAATGATAATCTTGTAATTTCACACGCCAACCCGTCCCATGAGAAAAGTCATCCTCCCAATGAGTAAGTTCTTTATTCTCTTTCCAATTTGATCGAAAAAGGGTATAAATTTAGGGTTCTAAGTTTCGCGATGGTGAATTAAGTTCTTTATTTTGATTTGAAAAAATCTTTTATGAATTTAACTTTATGAATAATGAAACCCCCTGTTCAGTTTAAGTATCATTGTTTTTTCTTGTAAAGTCTCCCAATGTATTGCCAGCTGATTTCAGTTTATTGAGATATCATAGTTAGTTATCGTCTGAAATTTGCTACTTGTCCGATAAATAGTAGATATACATGTTTTCTTTTTCTTAGTCACCAATAGCATCTTTCCATTTATATGTCATTGTGTTCATTTTCATTAGACCTATAAGGAAACTCAAAAAATTCTCAATCCACAAACAAAAGTTCTAGGGTTTCAAAATAACCCCTTTTCACAATCGAGGTGTAGGCTCTTATTTGGGGCAGATGTATATTTTCTTGATTTAATCCTCACTCTTTAGTGCTAGTGATGCATCTTCAGGTTGTGTTCACGAAGATTATTGCTATAATTCGTGTCAGGATTTAAAATTTTTTTGTTTGTTTTGACTGAAGAGGATGTATTTGTTAGAAATTGCAGAATTCGTTGTGTTTTTGTGTGCATTAAGTATGTTTTTGAACAAATAAGTTAAGAACTCAATAAAATTAAATAGAACATTTGTAAAATGTATTTAATAAAAGTACGTTGCTATTTTTGACATGTGTAGGAAATCTACAAAGTTACCTGTTCAACAACAACCAGAGCCTTTTAAACTACCTGATGCATCATTTCTTTTGAATTCGCCTTCATTGCCTTCAAATATGAGTGGAAATTATGATCATAGTTCACGAGTTGCAGCTGCCATTGCTCAAAATGCATCACGAAAAAGGGATACTCAAGAACCCACAACTTCTAATCCTCGTGGAAAAATTCCAAGAGGGAATTTGCCACATTCCAAAAATGTCCCTGAGACAGCACGTGGTCTTCTTCATCCACCTCAGCTTAGCGGAAGGTGAGTTTCTATGCTTTTTTATTTATTTAAAATAGATATTTCTTGTTAAATATTGTTTATTAGATTGTATTTGTTTACATTCTGTGTTTGGCATGCATTGGACTGTGATTGATGTCAATAGGACAAAAATTGCAACCTTTTGTCCCGCCCAAAAAGGTGGAACCAGGTGGGGCATTGACTCACTCTTGATCTCTCGTCTGTTCAAAAAGACGAAAATGCCCTCCTCATCATTGTCATCGAAAATAGCCCTAAAAAGCTTGTTCAGTCCAGTCCAGTCCCGTGTAAAGAACGCAGCCTTAAGGCTGCGTTTACTACACGAGACGGGAATGGACTGGACAAGCTTTTTAGGACTATTTTCGATGACGACGATGAGGAGGGCATTTTCGTCTTTTTGAACAGACGAGAGATCAAGAGCGAGTCCCTGCCTCACCCAGTTCCACTTTTTCGGGCGGTACAAAAAGTTGCAATTTTTGTCCTATTGACATCTGTATCAGTCTAATGCATATGACAAAAGCAGTTGTTTTCTCTTTCATCTTTTATTTTTTACTTTTAAGCTACATATTTTGGTTTGATGATTAAAATGGGGATTTTGTAGGAGCAATGTGGTCACAGAAGATATAAACAAGTTATTTACAAGAAGAAATGGTTCCGAACCCTCGTCTAGCACACCTACAACTGAATGATGGCTATTTATTTTCTTGTAACTTGTAAAATATGCAAGGATTTTATAAAATGTTGGTAGAGATTTCAAGTAGACAGTTGTATTTTGCAATTTGGAATGCTTAGAAATTAGCAAATGATTTTTTTACGATTATGATAGAGATTGGCAGAAGGTTTTATGAATTATACTTTGTGTTCATAAAAATATAACCTGACAAATTAACAAACACAAACATAGACTTTTGTGTCCGTGTTAGATTCTTATGCAAATAAGTTTATTCATGAACAAGTACACGAGCAATGTTTGTGATCGGATAAGTGAGTCATGAAGAGAAGTAATGAGCTGAGTATTAGGTCAATCAAAACATTTTTAATTACCATTCATAGTCACAAATTTCAATTTTAAACAAGTTCAATGATATGATAAAAATAAATAATTCAACAACTAATGTTACATCATTTTTTATCTTGACATTTTATTCTGGGGTTTGCCACTATCCTCAATTTGGTGATTTTGGAACCTTTTTACATCTCGTCTAATTATTTGTTAGATTAGTGCCATTTTGTTTGTTTGGATTGTTTTAGACATTGTTATGTTCGTATTTCCATATTCTATTTACTATTTACACCGTTTAAGTGGTTGTGTTAACCCTAAATATGGACCAAGGGTGTGGGCCAAAACCAAACCATTAAAAGTTGTGGAAAAACATCTAAAATACGTAACATTATTTAAATCATTGTTTTAATATAGATATAGATAATCTCTATACGAACTAGAAAAGTGTCCCCTGCAAAGTCGGAAGCCTTCAATGTCGTTTTTCCGGGATCAATGTTTACAATTTGTTATAAAGTACCTAAAGAAAAAGTATGACAACAGCCCATCAGTGTTGCTGGATTATGTAATTTCATGAAACAATCAGTAAAAATCAGAAGACTTCCTAATGTCTATGTTCTCTCCTTTCAAGAAAACTCATAATATGACATTTTTGTGCCAACTTTTGAAGCTCCTGCATCCAAATTAAGGCCAACTCAAATGTGTTTAATCGTGTTAGAATGAAATATCAAATTTTCAAGTGAAATGTTTACTATTTAACCGAGTGAGACATTATTTACAGATAATCCCAAAATGTTAATTGATTTTTTAATCATATCAACTCCAAGCCAAATCTCCAAGATTACTCTAAAAGTACCTATAAATACAAAGCGGAAACATAGAAGATCGTTAATCACAAAACCAAATGAAAACTCAAAAACCTGATGTACTAAAAACATTGGAACACACCTCTAAGATTTTGAGCTTCCTTGATTACATTAAGAGCAAGTGTTCTCTTGCTTGATCCCTGTTGCCCATAAACCTCAGGAATTTTTCCTTGTAATGTAGACTTTGGTTGTTATCTAGGGTCCATAATGATTAAGTATATGTGTAATTTGCTAATACCATATAAGAAGGTAGTAATTTCGTTTGGTAATACCTTGTACATGAGTTCCAAGAAACATCTTCTCTCCTCTCCCCCAAACCCATCTTCATGATCAAACTTTGTAAATTT
This sequence comes from Lactuca virosa, assembly GCF_052849685.1. Lineage (NCBI taxonomy): Eukaryota > Viridiplantae > Streptophyta > Magnoliopsida > Asterales > Asteraceae > Lactuca > Lactuca virosa. Next base: position 203,108,810 of record NC_136426.1, read on the forward strand.
AGAACAAACTTCCGACCACCATATAATCAAAGAATCAAGAAACACGAACATACAGAATAATTGTGATTGAATTTAATACCTTTTGTTCAATGATGGTGTTCTTGTTCCTGATGTAGATGCTTCATTTTTCTGTGTAAAAAAATAAATAAAAGATAATAATGTCATTTAGGAAAATAATGAAAATCCTTGCTTTTTTTTTTTTTGTGTCAAGCATATTTAGTTGGGTTTCTTTTTTACCTCTGACCTACAAAAAAAAAATTCATTTTCTACAAAAAAAGTGTTCATTATCACTTTGTAAAAAAAAGGTGGGTCCGAATTTGTAAAAAAAAAAAAACTTGGGCCAAAACTGTAAAAATGAAAACTTGGGTAATAACGTGTTTAAAATTTTGTATGAACTGAAATTTGTTTGTTGGCCATAAGTAATGGTAACCCTAAACATAAAAGCAGAAGAAGTGCTTTTAACATTTTACAGATTTAGCCATTGACTAGTTATTTCTTTATAATTATTATAAGAATAGTGTAGTGGCTAAATCAATTAAAAATAATAGTTTTAGAGCTAAAATCGGTATAATAGCAAAACCACATTAAATTTGGAGATCATAATATATACCTTGGAGCTAAAGAGGGTTTCATAAGATATAAATATGCAGATTAAGTATGCTTCAAGACATAGTACTTTCCATTATATTCGGATGATCTTGATAAGTACATAACAGCCATAACCAAAGGAATAATAATGCAAATCCCAACAATTCCAAGTAAATTCACCGCCCCTGATGTCCCATCAATATTCAATAGAAACTTAAGTGTTGTTTGGTTCGCAGAATGTTGCTGAAAGAATTTGAATTGGAATTGGAAAAAAAATATGTCAGAAATTTGAATCCAATTCCATATGCTGTTTGGTTGGCAGGAAATTGAATTGGAATTAATTCTAGATTCCGTTTGGTTTAGAGGAAATGGAATTGGAATTTAGTTAAAATGACAAAATTGTCCTTTTTTATTACCCTGTTAAAAATTATGTTTTTTTTGTGTTTATACTTTTTTTTGTCATTACTTGCCAATTAACATTTCATATATACATATCTAGATATCTAAAAATCCTTGTTCTTTTACACATGTAAGTCTAGTTTCGAGACTTCACAAATTTTTTTTGTCTTTAGCATAAAACAATCAAGCAGCTTCAACGAATTAATCCATGAAATTGCAATCCAAATAGCATTAAACAAACCATCATGAGTATTATGTCTCCAATAACATTAAAGTAACACAATTTTCCATTTTAACATCTATCTTTCTATCATTATATCTAATCTCCATGAAAATATTATGAAGTAATTGTCTTTCAATTTAATACAAATAAACCATTGAACTCCCATCCTTTGAATGTTCATAACAACCCATAACACCAATGTTTTCTTCCACAATGTTGAAATATTGATGATACATAGGATCTAGGCAATACTTAAGCTATAACTGCAAATCATAAATGATGATGAGGATCGACATATTGACTTACCAGAAGATATAAAATAGATTCAATCAAAAAACATATATGTCAAAAAAAAAAAGTTCAAAAGAAAAAACATGTTGTGTGTGTTATGGTACGTCTCTTTCCAGCAAGTAAATCTAAAACATCACAATCAATTTTGACAGATGTTGCTGTGAATACAAAATAAATAAGTTCCATCAGGTACAAACCATCATGTTTTCTGTTTTACATGATCCAAATCGAGATTTCTCAAGAAATTAAGAGGGGTATAAAGAAAAGAGAATGAGAATGAGAGACAGCGAGATCGAGATTAAGAAAGAGATCGATAGCAAGACTTACCTGGCAGAAGACGAGATGGAGAAGACGAGTGTTGTGTTGATGTCGGCTGCAATATGATTTTGACATAGAGACAGAGAATATGTGAGATAGGGTTAGAATGGTTTTGTGAAATTAAAAGGGTATAATTGTACTCTTTCACTTCCTAGATGGTATGGAATTAATTCCCTCCTTTCTTTGAAGGAAAGTATTTTCCTCCTTTTGATGGAATGTTTGCTCATTTAGGAATCCTTTTCCTTTCCTTAATGTTGAACCAAACGCCGGAATCCAAAGGAATTGGATTCCTTTTCCCCCAAATTCCATTCAATTCCGACGAACCAAAAACACTCTTAGGGAAAACAATTCCCATTTGTAGCCCCTGTTTTTTCACAAATTTACTCAAATCAATTCAAGAAATTAATGGACTTTGATTTGTGTAATCAACGTATTCGAAGAAATGGATAATGTGATCTCAAGGAACCGTAAAAATTTAATAACTTTTAGCTTTTCACTTATAAGTTACAAGGGTAATTTGGTCTTTTAAGAACAAATGGTATGCCATCAGGATGACCATATTTTTCAAAATTCTCACGTGATATTGGATCGGTTAGAGCTTGATAAGCCTTGGATATATATTCCAGAAAATAATTATGTGCCTCTGAAAAAGAAAATAAAAAATTATCACTAATAGACTTAAAGGGTTAGAAATTTAGAACCTAAACAGCTTGATAAAATAATTTATCCACCCTCTCAAGTCTCAGGGAATGGTGAAATCCACCACAGTAGCATGTCAATGGAGCACTTTTTTTTCTTTGTAAATCATAATCTTCATGACAGAAAATTGAAACAAATGCAACTCACCGTAAGACAAACACACTCTTCAATACCTTTTAAGCTTTGAAGCTTGTTCTGCTTAACTGATAACCACTTCAGGTTCACACATTGCTTCAGACCCATAGTTTATCAATCACATGAAAAACACATTACTTGATGTTTATCATTCCTATATAAACAAAAGGCAATACAAAAATCAAAAAGAATTAAATACCATAGGTATGATATTTGAACATGATCAAGTTTAAATATCATAACTTCTGCTCTCTTCAACCAACGTCTTCTTAAGAGATGTTGATGACCAATGGAACACATAGATGACATACAGAGGGAGGTGGAACTGTCCATAAGCCATCATTGTTACATCTGGTTTTGGTATCATATCTTAGATCGATTTTTTATAGGAAAGTTTTGTGAGACGATAAGGCCCCTGAATACAAAACTTTTATCAAACACCTGGTGGGCAAATGTTTGAACATGTAATCAAAGTTACCATACCATTCCAAATTGTTCCAATACCTGGTATCCCTCCATGAACAAACTCCAATCCTAAAATTTGTGAGATTCAAATGAGAACTACCAATGTTTACAAACATATCCTCATGGAAAGGTAGAGAAAGGTGAAAAAAACGGGGATGATACCTTAATCGTTACAGCTGAAGCTAATTGGAATTGAACACGTGGGTGGGTAATGCTTGTACTTCCGATGGAGATTACACACATATAGTTAAACACACAAACAGATGAGGAAGAACTTCGATTCAACGATTCAATCGATCGATGGCTTGAAAAAATAGAGCAATAATTGGAAGGGAAAGAAGTTAATCGAGTAGAGTAGTCGCACCCAACAATCAGGACGGAAGTAGAGCGGGTACCTGGTTCTTCTCCACCTGTGTCAACATCACAGGTTTGAACCGGGATCAGAACAAATAGAAAGAGAAAAAAATCGGTGGGAACAGCAAGTGGAAATGGAATAATGGTTGTGGGGGATTGAGATACTGAAGGGGTATACGTGTGCCTTCAGCTTACCAAATCGGTGTTCCACACCGGTTTCGTCTGTTTTTTTATTCGAAGCCGGCATCACTAATTTCCGATCACCCTATATTGGAGCAATCCGGAGGGAAAGCATTGGGAAAACGGAGTAGATAGAAAAACGATCAGATGAAAATCGGAATAAGAAGGGAGGAGGTGGAATATTGGAAGATAAATAGGCAACGTTTGATTGGAAGATGAGGCGGTGAGTCGATGGGAGGAGCACAGCGTGTCCAAAATGGGAAAATCCATAGCAGAGGAAACGAACACGTGGGCACGCATTGAGTTGGGAAGAGACCAAGGACTAACATGAAAGACGACCCACATACACACAATTGGAAGGGTAATAGTTTCAAGGAACGGAAAATATAGTCAATGCCAAAAATATAACAGTATGGAAGCAAATAGACCGAATTGTCAATTTGGAATAAACCAAGGACGATTTTTGCCAAAAAAAAAACCATTAAATTCACTGTAGCTAAGGTAGGAGAAATTTAATATATACTAGAAAAGATTCCCCAGCGTTGCCGGGTCGGAAGGTATTGCTTTGTAAAGTAAAGTAGCATGTTGGTTGCTTTTTGTCCGTTAATGTAAGGGTAATTTGGTCTTTTCAGGTAGTAGGGACTGAATTTGTCATCATGGGTAAACCATATGGACCATTTATGTAATTTTGGCGGTGGTGGTGGTGGTGGCAGATGGTGGGTGGGTTTATGGTATTGAGTGGATATTTTCTAATAAATAAAACATTAATTTAAAACCAAAAAGAGAATGTTAAATCTGGTAAACCATAGGGACCAATCGTGTAATTTTGTCTAACAATAATAATATTAATGATGAGGGACCATTTCTGCCAAAAGACTAAATACTAATAATATGTAATAAAATGCGAGGGTTATGAAAAATTCAAACCAAAGTGAAAGGGTTGTTTGTGAACAAAAACATAAAAATGAAGGGTCAATGTTGTAAAGTTGCCACCGTTAAAATCTTTCATAATTTTAATATATATATAATAATATATAATCTCTTCCTCTAAAAAACATAACATCATTTAAATAATTACTTTTTTGAGAAATCATGTACTAAAAGTGTCATGATTTTCCAACCCGTTATATAAATGTAAAAAAACAAAATACTCATAAAATACCACAAAAAATAAGTAACAAACAAATATAGTTTTGTTTATCTCAAATTCAAAATTCGAAACCGCACCATCTATTCTACCCTCCCTCAAAAAACAATAGTTCCAAGGTTTTAAAAATCAAACCTCACAAAGAATATAAATAAATAAACAAATAAATAAATAAATAAAACATCAATCTCAAGCCATATCCGGACCCCTGGCAAGCGGCTCATAGCCATCATGTTGCTTGACACCATGGCTCGTAGATGAGTCAACCGGGATGCACTTCAAGATGGCTCCAACTGGCATACTAAGTGAACCCAAAAGAACACTAGCAAACCATAAGTCCCAAGATAATGGAACTGTGGATGCAAATGTACCTAATAATTCAACTATTATGATTTGGAATGTCACAGTGCATATCATCACTAACATGAACACCCAACTATCAAACATTCCACGTAACACGTTTATTTTCTCCATGTCACGGCTGTTTATTTCGTTAAATACCTGTAAAATGATAGAAATTTATCATTAGGTGTTTGGTTAGCAGAATGTTTTTGGAAGGAATGAAATCTGTCAAAAGAATTCGAATGGCTGTTAAACGTTTGGTTTGAAGGAAACATATTCGAATGGTAAAAATTGTGATTTTTTAGTATCGAATCATTTTTCCACTCCTACTATATGGTAAAAACATCATATCAAAGAACATATCTTCGATATGTTACATAAGGCTTTCTCATTTCATTTCTTCTTATAGGATTGTACTTTATAGTCATAGAACACAATTACAAATTACCTGGCAGAAAACGAAGGTATTAAAGATCAATGTATTGAGAATAGCAGTAGAATCCGGACCATTGATTTTAAGAACACGTTTTCCATCAAATTGAAGAAGGCCAAGAATCACAAGTTGATAAACACTTTGACCAACGATATTCCGCCACATAACCTTTGTTATAAAGTTGACTTCACGCCCAATTGGAGGTCTTTGCATTAACCCATCATGAGGAGGTTCTGTTGCCAAAGCTAAAGCACCTAATGTGTCCATTATCATGTTCACCCAAAGCAATTGGACAGCAGTAAGAGGAGCAGATCCTGAAATTTTACTTCAACATTAGTTAAAAATTAAAATCCTGAAATTTTACTATAGGTGAAACAAATTAGAAGATAAGGGACCTAAAGTGAAAAATCAGAATAGTTGGTTTAAGTTTATGACATTAACCCTAAATAAAATGTTGAAAAGAGGGAAGGAACCTGATGTGCATGCAGAAACAAAATTGGTCATGAGTGCAACCACATTAACTGTCAACTGAAATTGCACAAACTTTTGGATATTTATATAAACCGAACGACCCCATCTAGCAACATACACGATTGTCTTGAAATTGTCATCCATAATCACAACATCTGCGTTTTCTTTCGCAACCTATGAAAACACAAAAAACATCATTCGCATCTTATACTGTTTCTACAAAATTATTATTCTTCCGGGGCAAAACGGCTGACACAAAAACAATAAAATATCAGCAACTTCTTGCGCTGACTTGTTTTTGTGTCAGCCATTTCTTGAGCTGGCCCATTGTGGGCCAGCTCAAGAAAAAAAGTTACGAATATAGTAACGAACCTCGGTTCCGGCTATACCCATGGCCAGACCGATATCGGCTTCATGTAAAGCTGGGGCATCATTAGTCCCGTCACCCGTAACCGCCACAACTTCCTTAAATTCATTTCTCAAAAGGGTAACCAACTTATGTTTATCCAAAGGTAAAGATCTTGCCATCACTTGAAGCCTAGGAATTATATCTTTCAATTGGTCAACGCTTTTTTCCCTAAAAACCGGTCCTTCAATAGCCAAACCATCCGCAGTCAAAATCCCACATTCTCTAGCAATCGCTTTTGCAGTATTGATATTATCTCCGGTCACCATCCTCACAATTATTCCGGCGTCCAAACATGTCTTCACCGCCTCTTTCACCCCTGGCCTCACCGGATCTTTAATTCCGACCACTGCAATTATCGTGTAATTAGTCTCCGGAATGTTATCGGAGCTTGACCCAGTGTCTAAATCCCTAAAAGCTAAACAAATCGTTCTTAGGGCGTCACATGCGAAACCATTTATCACATCTGTAATCGCTTTTCGTTGTTTGTCGGATATCTCCATGATTTCTCCATCGTCGGTGATGATTTTATCGCATAAACTTAATATAATCTCCGACGCGCCTTTGCAGAAAGCTCGTAACTTACCTCCGGGAAGAGCGACGAGCACCGACATCTTTTTCTTGACGGAATTAAACGGTTCGACTTTGATGATCTTCACGTTTTTCGATTCGGCGGTGTAATTACTCTGAAAAAGTAGTCCGAATTCCAATAAAGCAGTTTCCGTCGGAGAACCGATGATGTTCGTCTTCCCCGATTCGTCTTTTACGATCTCTGAGTTCGTGTTCAAGAAGACGGATTGTAAAAGAACAGTTAAAACTTTCTCTGAGATCGACGATTTGAGTTTTTCTTTACTTCTGATGTCTTTATTTTCTCCGGCAGCCCATAGACGGGTGACAACCATATGATTTGTGGTTAAAGTTCCGGTTTTGTCCGTACAGATACAGGTGGCGGATCCCATTGTTTCGCAAGCAGAAAGATGCCTCACGAGTGCTCGATCGTTCATCAGTTTCTTCATCGCGAAAGCTAAACTTAACGTCACCGCTAATGGCAGCCCTTCCGGGACGGCGACCACCAGTATGGTGACGGCGATGGCGAAATAGTTCAGAAGCTCCAAACCGTCGCTCATGTACCATATCCCCATTTCGTCATTGAGGAATTTCATGATTACAAACCTCGCTGTGAGGACGAGAAAAGTTAAAATTGCAAACGCTAACCCGATTTTTCCGATGATGGTGGCGACGCCGTTGAGTTTCACCTGTAATGGGGTTTCATCGTCGCCACCTTCGCTTAATGTCACCATTAATCTTCCCCATTCGGTTTTCATTCCGACGGAAGTCACCAGCATTTTGCCGGAGCCATCTTGAACTTTAGTTCCCGATAGCAGAAACGGTCGTTTCTTGTCGATGTTCACCGGTTCACTTTCGCCGGATAAACTCGATTCATCAATCGATAAGCTGTACCCATCGATGAAAATCCCATCCGCCGGAACTTGATCGCCGATTGACAAATGAACAATATCTCCGACCACCAAATCGTAAATCGAAACCTTTTTCCTACTCCCATCTCTCGTCACTTGAATAATTATATTCTTCTTTTCCTTATCCAGATCTTTGAATTGCAATGACTGTTTGTAATCACTCACTGCTGTAACCACAACCACCAACGCTATACACAGAATAATCCCTAACCCGTCGTACATCCCCTTCGGCCACCCTTCTGTAGCAATTCCGACGCCGACGGAAATCACAGCACACACCATGAGGATGATTAACGTCAAATCCTGTAACGCGTCCCATACGAACATCCATAAAGCTCTAGGGGGCTTTTCGACGAAGCGATTAAACCCGAAAATTTGTTGGCGTTTGGAGATATCGGATGAAAGGACGCCATCACGAAGTGAGACTTTGATTTTTCTTGCGAGACCTTGAAGTCCGCCATGGAAATCGTAAGTTTTGTTGTTGTGGGAGCGGACGATGTAGGCAAGATCGTCGGGTTCGATGTCGTAACCGGCTTGAGCGACTTCTTCAGAGACCTTATGTTCGGTTCTGTTAGCAGCTGTACTAATCAAAGAAGAAACTTGAGAATTAGAGAAATAGCGTGGAATGAAATTGAAAAATATATGGAATTGTATTTAGTAATAGAGATTATACTTCGACAATTTTATGGATTATAGGAACAACAAGAGAGCTTATCTATATAGAATTGATAAAATTAAAATGATAAGAATGTTGTATATATCTATAGAGTTCGTAAATTAACAAGCATAACCATAAAGAAAAAAAAAAAAAAACTAAAAAATCCTCCACTCTAATAAATGAAATTTTTTTTAATTTTTTTTTTTTTTTTTTTTTTTTTTTTTGCCACTTGTTAAGTTTTGCTAATTTTATGGTTTTTTTTAATAAATTAATTCCACATGTTATTTTGTGGTCGCTTTGTATTAAATGAGATTAATTAATTAATTAATGTATTTTTTCAATTGATTGTGTCATCCCAAATTTTAAGCTAATTGTATATACTTTCCAAAATAATATTACCATGTTTCTTATATGGTATTAGAACTTACCATATAATTACAAAACTTACACAAATTTCTTAAAATTGATTGGATGTTTCAAAGTCAAACTTTAACTTAAATCAAGTTAATTTATATGGATCAAAAGTCATTTGAAGTTTAAGTACAACCTCTTAAATAGTTTTAATAACAAAAAAATAAATTACAATCCGAAACAAAACGAAAGTGACTCTATAATTGATAAATTCAATGTAATTTATTATAATCAATTTTGATTTAATACCATTTTTAGCAATTAAATTTTCATTTTAATCAACCCGTATATTACACGGGTTTCACACCTAGTCTCTAATAAACTACAAATTAATAAAAAATATGTTGTTATTTTTTAGACTTAACCCAAGTTTTTAAGTGCTAAATAGAAGAAATAGAAACTTACTTTTGATTTGTTTTGAAATAATCTAATTTATTTATTTCATATTAAAAGGATTATTCTAAAAAATCTAGTAGAAAACAATATTCATAATTATAAATAGATATAATATTTTTTCAAAATATAATGTTTTAAAACCAAAAAATTGAAAAATATAATGCTATTTATAGATAGATTTTTTTAAAATATATTGTCTGAAGAAGAAAAAAAAAAAGAATTGAAAGTAGGATCTGTTAAACTTGAAATGTATATGAATTTGAATTTTGTATTATAATGTCTTAAACGAAAAGAAATAACAATATACTTTAAGTAAGAGTAAATTACACGAATAGTCCCTATGGTTTAGGATAATTTGTGCGTTTGGTCCCTAACTTATTTTTTTAACTCGGAAGGTTCCTATTGTTTGTTTTTGTTACGCGCTTGGTCCCTGTCTTGCCTAAAAAAGATTACTTTTGCCCTTGATTTTTTGATTTATTTAAATAAACACACCCCCTCACCTTACCTTACCTACCCCACCATTGTTTTTCTATTTAAATAATAGTTTTTTTAGGTAAGATAGAGACCAAACATGTAACAAAAACAAACAGTAGGGACCAAACACTTAACAAAAACAAATAGTAGGGACCTTCCGAGTTAAAAAAATAAGAGGGACCAAACGCACAAATTACCTCAAACCATAGGGACCATTCGTGTAATTGTACTTTATAGCACCATGCTTCCATTTTCTTACAATTTAAACATTTTACCATAATAATCCACCTAATTATAACCGTATGATTGGATCTTCTAAAATACAATTTCTAATAAAAATATTGAAACTATAATGCTATATATTGCTTGATTTCTAAAACAAAATGTTTTTTTTTAAGAAAAAGAATATATAAGTACAAAACTATAAATAGAAACAAATGAAAGTAGAAAGCTATAATAATACACATATAAAAGAAAGTTTGTTAGATATTTCTTTCAATTTACCCTACTTACTATATCAATAACTTTTTAGACATACCATCAATGAACTGCAATGCTGCTTTCTGCACATACAAAGCTATCCGGATCTTCTCCTGATGTAAAGAATTAACAAACTCCATTAGAGTATAGAAATGAAGAATATATGAGATATATTCAATGGATTGCAAATTTCTAAATATTGAAAAGCCTCCATATGCATATATTTCAACCCGATGGCTTGTAGAACCATTTACTTAGTCAACATACATAAAGAATCAATGAATGCCAATAAAGACAGTCTAACCTCACAGTGACATTTTATTTATCACTTGGCATGTGATATAGTAATTCAAACATACAAAAACACACCTCACTTTCAACACCAAGAAATCATTGCACATGGAAATTCCCATGAAAATATATCACTTGGATTTCAAGAAAACACAAAGAGTGTATGCGTATCAGCGTATGGTTTTGGTAAGACTTTGTTGTCTGAATTAAAATATATCACTCTTGTAGTTTGTGAGAATTTTCAAAGAAGTTCCTTAAATATGCGTGTGTTTTTGGTTTCAACTTTCCCGTAATGTCAAAGAGAATTATTAAAAACCATGAATACTTTTCAAACATATATAATTTTATATTAATATTAATTTATTAATTTTTTGTTCTATACATCGAATATATGATGAGAAAAATAAAGTCGTTATTATTATTATTTTTTTTTGTTATGTACATTGAATATAAGATGAGAAAAATAAAGTCATACAACATATCCACTCAAATAAATAAAAGTTTTTTTTGTCACATGATATCTTCTCATTCAGTTTGACAAATGTCATTTTGAATTAATTTTTTTTCCACGTGTCATTTTATGAGTTTTTTCAATTTTATTAAATTCAACATAATATTTTAATGTAATAATTACAATAAATTTAGTAATAAATGGATATCAGTTTCATTAATAAACATATATTTTAATTTCAAAATTTCCAAATTAATCTCATTAGTTTCTTTTGTGTATTTATTTAAATTATTTGTTTAAATTTAAAAGATAAAAAACGTTTCAATTATAATAATTTTTTTTTTGTTTCTTATAAATTCAAAGTTGTCAAATATTTTGATCTTTATATTTAATTTTTTTTTTAAAATTAATGTAATACACGTTTTCACAATTAGTTTTTAGAATAAATTACAGAAATGGTCTCTAGTTTACTGAATTTTGCACTTGGAGTCCAACCATTAAAAATCAGTCACGAACTGCCCCTATGGTTTATTTTCCTGCAATTTTCGTCCCAGTTAAATCTTACAATTCAGCACATAGTTTTTTAAATATGACCATTTACCTTGGATGAAACTAACCAAAAAATAGATTTGACATTTGTGGTTAGCATGTACAAACATGTGATCTACGACATTCCGTCATATCCGAATCTAGATATAGTACGATGATTCATAATTTTCAAAAAAACAACTCATGCCAAAAAAAAAAATTTGATTAATCATATGATAAATCTCAATGCCTTTCAAAATGTTTTACGTTCACTGATTGCAAACAAACATTATCAGGATAGGTATAAATTTAAAAAGATATATAACCATTACACATAACGTCGAGACTGAAGAGAAAGAGAAAGATGAAAAGATCAAACCTGGATCTTCCGGCGTTTCTTCTCGGCTGCAGCCCGTTTGGCAAGATCAGCCACCATACGAAACCGCCGGCGAGGGTTCTTCACCAGCCACACGGCTGACCTCCATTTCTTCAACGCTTCTTCTGTCGGGTTCTTGGGCTCGACATCGAAGTTCTCCTTCAGATAACTCTCCATTTTTCTTATCTTTTCGTAATGATTCCAATCAACATGAGAATTGGTGTTTTGTGAATATGGGCATAGGTTGATTTGATTTGAGAAATTTGTGTTTGTGTGTGTAATGTGTTTTGTGTGAGTTTAAACTTCTGAAGAAATCTTCAAACCGATGCGCAAAAGTCGAAGTGGTAGGCTACTAAGTTCCTAGAATTGCTTGACCGTTTCATAATTAGATTAATGAGTGGCGAAATTTACTAAAATCTGTCCCAAACTTTCTTAATATTACTATTGGTAACCCTTGACTAAGGGTATGGTTAAATAAACAGATGGGACTGAAACACCAACATATGACCCAAATCAGTATGTGAATATGTCGTTTTGAAACTTATTTTCTTTTGAAATGAATGTGTTTTTGACATTAAGTACAAACTTATTCAAATATGGTATCCATGTAATATGGTAGGGGTGAATAGTTTTGTTTAATATACTTAGTTGTGAGACTTATGTATTATATGAGTTAATTTAAAAAAAAAGTTAAATATAAAAGTCTAAATATTTGACAACTTTCAATTTTTTTAAAAAGACAAAACTGCAAGAATGGTCCCTGTGGTATGTCAAAAATTGCCACTATGGTCCAAAAAAGTTTGGACTAGCACCAGAGGTCCAAACTTTTCATTTTGTTGCGAGTTTGGTCCAATTTGCTTTGAACTTTTTTATAATGACGATTTTGACCTTAGCTTTTGCTTTTTTAGTTTTTATTTATTTATTTAAATAGTTTTATAATTAAAAGAAATTAAAAAAGAAAAATAAAATACTCTCTCATACACACACACACACTCTCTCTCTCTCTCTCATCGTCTTCTTCATCCTATCTTTTTCCTTTAACTCAAAGCACAAACACTTTTCACATATAGATACACACTGGGGATCGATACATATAATCAAACATACATACTCTCTAAAAAAAATAAAAATAAAGAATCAATCAGAAGTACAAAAATTTAGAACCACAAACTTTGTTAACCCCTTTCTTCTCTTATATCATCTGTGTGTTTGCTTTCCCTCCTTCCATCTTCCATCTGGTCAATCGCAGTTAACCCTTTTCCTATCTTAGATCGATCATATCTCTCAAGGATCCTCGTATTTCCTTTAATTAAGGTGTAGATGTGTAAATTATAGCCAGAATGTGTCGGTGGTTCCAATTCACGTCAAAAATCAGAAATCAAACAAGCACTCGTTCATGATGAAATCAGAGACATATCCATACCTGATTAAATCAATGGAGGAAATTGCTTAGCCTTCTTCTCCACCACGACACCACCAGAAACCGCAACTGGGAGCACCCGATTAAATCCCCCCCCCCCCCCCCCAAAATGGAAGCATCATTACATATGGTAATTAGGTTTCTAGTGACGACTTAGGTACACACACACATAGAGAGAGAGAGAGAGAGAGAGAGAGAGAAATACAGCACCATCGGAGTTCACCAGATCTAGGGCTATTGGAGTTCACCGGATCTAGGGTTCGTCACCGGAGCTAGGGTTTGCTAGAGTTTGTATAGGCGGTGGCGGCTTCGTCTATCTCCAACAACGATATCCAGAACCATCGGACTTCGTATCATCCTAATTGAGACGACGATGAAGTTTGTGGCCCGATCTCCGTTTGTGACGGGTACCAATATCGGAGGAGAGGGATAATCGATTTTTCAAGATCTGATCGTCTCCATAGATCTAGTAGTCGATTTTTTCTTGAAGCAGTATGTGCAAATGATGGTTGAAGGAAGAGGTTTCTTGAATAAATGGTGGCCGAAGGAAGAAGCGGCTCAAGGAGGAGGCGACGATTTGTTCGAGGCAAAAGGATGTTTCTTGAAACCCTACGTATAGAGAGAGAGAGAGGGAGGGGGAGGGGGGGTTAGGGTATTTTATTTTTGTATTATTTTTAATTGTTTTTAATTAATGTAATAAAAGAAAATTAAAAAATAAAATAATAAGGGGCAAATCCGTCATTATAAAATGTTTCAAAATTTTTGGACTAAACTGGCAACAAAATGAAAAGTTTGGACCACTGGTGCTAGTCCAAACTTTTTTGGACGAAAGTGACAATTTTCAGCTAACCACAGGGACCATTTGTGCAGTTTAGTCTTTTAAAAAATAAGAAATAATAAATTATTAAAATTGAAATGTTTCTTTATCTTTTAAATTGAAACAAATATTTAAATAAATAAACAAAAGAAGCTAATGAGCTTTAATTTGAGAATTTTGAAATTAGAATGCAAGTCCATTAATGAAATTGATATCAATTTATTGTAATTATTACATTAATATTATCTGGAATTTAATAAAATAAGAAAACCCATAAAATTACATGTGGAAAAAAATTAATTCAAAATAACCACAAAATAACATTTGGCAAATTGAATGAGAGTGTGACATGTGACAAATTTTTTTTTTCATTTATTAGAGTAGATTAACGAAATATATATTTTTTTATTATTTTTATTATTTTTTTATTTTATGGAAAATGACAAAGAACATGCAATTCATCAAAACAATATCATTTTCTGTCCATGATTAGTTTTCTTTCCAAGGCCCGCAGGCATCGAATAATTTTCTATGAACGGATAGTTTTCTTTCCATGATTAGCTTCATTTTAGTAGGCAATGTTGACCTTGGTCAGTAAAGCATAGATACACGATATGGACATTATTGATATATTGAAACACATGTGCGACTATGAATTGTCAGAAAAGAAAACTACTTGGTAATGAGATCAAGCATAGATCGCCATATATGGCCACTGCATTTTATAGTTCAAAACATTTTTTCTCTTATTCATAGGAACTCACTTCCGTTACAACTTACAATATATGGCTCACATCATGACATCACAAAGTCGCCATCAATTCTAGATTTTGTTTACATTTTGGTTGTTCAAAAATGTAATGAAATTAATTGCAATTCTACGTTTTGTTTACTATTTAACTTAAACCACTATGACACCATTTCCTATCTCTCTCTTTGGAACTTTGCTTAAGGCAAAGGGATTTTGTTCTACTCGAAGGAAGTAGGAAAATTTAAAGGCCTTTATAAGGATTTGTCTCTACATCATATTAAATGAATCAAGTGAGACAAAAATATGGGGTTGGGCTTACAATTTAGTTAAATACTAAGCTTGTCATTAAATATAATTAATAATAAAAAATAAGGACTTGGGACTTGGAGCTATATAGATTATTATTTGACAAAAGGCCTTAGTAGAGAACAAGTTCTCTTTACATCGAGCGAAATAGACTTAAAGCCAACACAATGAATCACCACCTAGCCAAAATTGAGGAAAGCTCAAAATAGTACTAACACAAATGTATGCTCACTCATATGATACTTATTCTTAATAATGTTGATAAATTTTATAGTGGAATAGTACAGATTGTTCCAGATTAGCATTACCTATGTGAGATGGATGTAAGGTCGCATCTTTCAGAACTAATATGGCTAAGTTCTCTAAAAGTATCATGAAGAAAAGATTGTTCACGACTGAAATGAACATAACAGTAAGAAATGACCTATATCCAGATATGATGTGTGTGCACATCTTGTCTAGTTTACTATACAACATGGTTAGTTCAATAGTTTAGTTCACTAAACACAAAGTAGATCTAGTTAGTACTTACTATGAAAGGTTCAAGTTCTCAACACATATTCAGAAACATGTCATATCTTGCCTTCCTGATTTCAATATCAAAGTCCTCTTATTTTCATTTAGGGATGCACTTATATATTGATCTTATATGAGGTATTCTTTAATAGTTCGTCATGGGATTACAACAAATTGTCCCTTGTGTAGTGGTGTTGATTATGATGGCATGTGCGGAATTAAGAATGATTTAGCGAATCATTAAGTAAAATCAAGAACATGAACACAAGATCTAAATAATTCTTTTAAGCTCTCATTAGTTTCATAGAAAGAGTACAAAATAGGTTTTGCAAATTCTCTCTCTAAACTAATCTCTCAAAATGTTCATTAGATAAAATGAGTGTCACTCACTTCCTTATAAAGGAAAGACAACTCATTATGCACAATCAAAGGAGTAAGCCCTCATAACATCCAAGAGTGACTTTGCACCCTTACATTCTCCCCCTCAAAGTTAGAATTGGATGCCCGACTTCAATCTCCAACGAGCACGCGCGATCAAGACCAAACTCCCCCTCGAAGGAAAACCGGTCTTCAAATCCGCAAATGAAAGATCTGCTTCGAATATCCATCATTCTCCCCCTTTATATAATCAAAAAATGATTATAAAACCCATTAAGGGTGAGAAGCGCTCGAGGAATGAACTTTACAAAACTCCCCCTTGATGTGTGCCAAAAATGAAACACCAAAAATCTTGCACAGAAAAACAATCACGAAAAAGCCACAAAAAATTTCAAATTTATGAAAATTTTTGACTTTTTGGGTGAAAGTTGCAAGATTTTTCAAAAACCGGGTAAAAACCGTCAATAACATAATTCTGCAGGAACCCGTTGCGCCAAAAACAGCCAAAAATGCGAAACTCTCCCCCTTTTTCAAAGCTGGGTAGAAAGCGTCAATTCGCATAAACTGTAGGGACTGAACATGAAACTTCAGCATTCTTCACAATTTTTGCTCAATATTCGAAACTGGACTATTTCTGCCACTTCTTAGAAATGTCAGGGACCCAAATCGTAAATAGTTTCGAAGCTACATCATCAACAGCGACTCACTAATCCCAAATCAACAATCATAATGCTTCATCTATTCGTTATCAAGCCATCTGCTAACCAACATCGATTTCTTGACTCCATTCATTCACTTGATAAAGCAAAATTGAACATCAAAGTTAATATCAACATCTCAAACATTGCATTTTTTTGCTTTGACTTTTTCCTTTGACTCTTAATTTAACATCAAGAACAATGTCGATTTCCATTAACAAATCCAGCCTCCATGCTTTTGCTTTTCAAAAATCAAACATTCCCTTTTGTTCCAGTCGACCTTCGAAATCAGACTACTTCAAACCAATGATTTTCGATCAAAATCAACTTCACAAAGCTGATTTTAGTTGCAATCGACTCCAAAACAACTTCTAAACTGATAACGAAACTCGTTTGACCTCCAATTCATTTTCCAGTTCATCAGAATCCCAAGTTTGACTTTCGTTAGTTTGACTTTTCGTTCATTTGATGACAAACAACAAATCGACAACTTTTCAGAGCAATTTTAGATCAAACATACTATTCGCACTGTTCTTCATCACTGTTCATCATGTTCTTGACTTTTCGATTCCAGATGTGAAATCGACTTAAACTTCACAACAATCAACTCCAAAACAAACATACGAGATCGTTCAGTTTCATTCTCGAATCTATCATATCCAAAAAATCCCTATCGATTTCGAACAATCAATAATCAAAAATCGATATTCAAATATCGATTTCCATCCACTCATGTTGACTTCCAAATCCAGTCGATTATCCAAAAGCAAATCGATTCGACGTCAATACTCAAACAATCGACACTTTCGTTTTCAAATCAACCTCAATCGAATCCAAAATCGTGAATAATCAACCTCAAATGTTCCGATTTCAAAGCATCGACTAACAAAATCAATCAAAAATCTTCATCAGCGATAATACTCTAAACAATTTCACTGCCTTCGTTACTCATTATCAGACTTCAATCTTTCCTAATGCCAAGTCGATGTCGATCATATCAAACGAATACACTTGTCGATGTCCAGTTGTAATCGATCTTAATCTCCATACTTTCGATTCCAATTTGTTCGAGTACAGACTCCTTTTTAGTGTGATCGAGAATATTGACTCAAAAAGTCAATAACAAATGAAATGTTCGATCATTAATTTGGGCTAGAAATCCAACTTGAGTGAACAGTGAGAAAATTGGATTGGGCTTATGGAATTGATCAATGAACCGTAGTGGATTGGAATTGTTTTGGGCTTCAAAAACAATTTATTTTGATGAACAGTGACACTTCGAATTTTAATAAAAAATGTGAATATGATTTTGATTTTGAGTTGATCTAAACAAAAAATAATTGGATCAATCAATGGGGTTTGAAACGGATTTGATCCAATGAGGCAAATCGATAAAAAATGAAAAACGAAAAACATGAATCGAAATCATGGACGTTTTGGAATCCATTTGAGAATTTGAGATACTTTTTTGACGAATCGAGTTCCATTTTCAACGAACGAATCGAATTTAGAAGATCTTGATTCTTTTGTTGGAACGAGAAAATCTCCAATTTGAACATTATACCACCCACTATGCGTGATGTACGACTCGTTCTTCGTGTTCTTCGTGTTCTTCATCAAACCAAGAACATCTTCAAAAGAACCACCAACACATTTGGGTTTTGACATCAAATTCAATGCAACACTTGGAGATTGTTTCTTTGGAACCCAAATTTGCTTCATGGATTTCGGCTTCACAACATTTGATGATTTTTGTGAGTAAACCCGCTTGTTTTTCCGATTAATCTTCTTCTTCTTTTTCTTTCTCATCTTTTTGCATCTTGAAGACTTGATTTCATGAACAAACCCACTTTCCACAACTTCAATTTTGTGAGTTTCAATCAAATCTTTTGGAGTTTGATACTTGTGAATTTCTTGGATCACCGGCTTCCGATAAGGAATCATTCCTTCAAACGAATCACAAGAAAACAAAATATCATCGGTTTGAACTCCAATCGAGCAAAAAACTTTTTCATCATGAGAATCAACTTGAACTCCTTTTTCTTGAACATCAAGAACATCAAGAACATGATGATCATCAAGAACATCTTCAACAAACATAAGAGCTTGAAGATCACTTGGGTTTTCAACAAGAGAAATGTATCTTTTGTTATACAAATATCTTTCTTCTCCTTCTTTTCTTTTCGGTTATCGCTTGCAACTAACTTCATAATAAAAAGATCATACAAACATTCAATCTTCAAAAGTGGTTGAAATATCAATCTTCCATGATCATCCTTCAAACCTCCATAAGAAATCAAAGTTTCTTGCGAAATCAACCCACTTAACACCAATCCATAGAATTGATATTCGTTGACTTTGTATTTCATATCTTTAACAATCACAACCCAAGAATCATACTCCAAACGCACCATGATCACAAAAACTTGAAGATTTCTAGAGAGAGAAAGTGAATATGAACCAAATTCTAGTGAGAAAAAGTGGTACAAACGAGTATTCTAGAGAGAGAAAGTCGAATTATGGATCAAATCAAAGAAAAATTCGACTTCTAGAACACCAAACACTCTCTAAACACGAAGATCAATAAGAACATGAAGAATCACCAAATCAAAATAGCCATCAATGATCAATTCTTGATCCAATCAAGAACACCTGCTCTGATACCAATTGTAGTGGTGTTGATTATGATGACATGTGCGGAATTAAGAATGATTTAGTGAATCATCAAGTAAAATCAAGAACATGAACACAAGATCTAAATAATTCTTCTAAGCTCTCATTAGTTTCATAGAAAGAGTACAAAATGGGTTTTGCAAATTCTCTCTCTCAACTAATCTCTCAAAATGTTCATTAGATAAAATGAGTGTCACTCACTTCCTTATAAAGGAAAGACAACTCATTATGCACAATCAAAGGAGTAAGCCCTCATAACATCCAAGAGTGACTTTGCACCCTTACACCTTGGTGGGAAGGTGTATTAACCAGTTTTGTGATAAATGAATAGAGATTTTGGTATAGCCAAGTCAGGATTATCAAACGAAATTCTAAAATCATTTTCAAGTTGAGACTATATGGAGACCTTGGTTGCACAAGTTGGAGCTACCGAAAGGGGATGTGAAAATGCTCAAGTCGGAACAGACTAAGATGCTCAAGTTCGAGTCGTCTAAGGATGCATTGATAATGATTATTAGATCTTTGACACAGTTAGATGGTTCTCAAGTTGAAGACCATAAGAGTAATTATTACTATTAAAGGCTGGAGTCGTTGGAATGTTTCTCAAAATGGAGAATATCATTACAGGTTTTATATAAGACGAAAAGCTAAAAATAAGAATTTTAGTGAGTTTCAGGATAAACATAGTAGTGCATTATGCCTGAGGAGGATACAGAGAACCCATGGTGGTGATAGCCTCATAGGTATATTTACCTTAAACTTACCATCGACATGTGTGATGTTTAATTCGGGTGCAATGTTTTATTTCGTGTCTACATCAATTTATGCTCAACGACTGCTCTTTTAACCCTAGTAGACGAGGGTAGTACGATAGAGTTTATTAATAAAAGTGAAATTATTGTTGACGATCAAATGCATAGGTGTTAGTTAGAAATCAATGGGACCATTTACTCTATCGATTTGAAGCTAGTTACCACCAAGGAGTTAGATGTAATAATGAGTAAAAATTGACTTGTTATAGAAAATGGTCAAATAAATTGCAATAAAAATATTTCTATAATCGTAACGCCAAATAATTTCAGTTAGTTGTGTGAGGAGAATGACATTATAAAGAAATTTTCATGGTGCTTATGGCCGAAATGCTAGGCACTACTAGTTAATGAGGTATGTTGTGTATGTAGCACAACCACAACCGAAAGGGAAACTATGGGATATATAGAGATATCAAAAAATAATATATATATGATGTACTTTTTGATGAACTCTCATATTTACTACCCTACAAAATTAGATTTTAAGACTTTAATTCGAAAACAAATATGCTTAATATTTTTTTTTCAAAACATAGATTCTGTAAATCATGTTATGGTCTACATTTTTGAGAAAAATATGTTACTATTGATTTATCCTTACATTATTGTAACATCTATTATTCAGGTATTCATTTTAACCCTTGAGTTGTACTTTATTTGCAAGGTTAGTCCCCAGTGGCAATTTTGTAATTTCGGAGTCAGCTTGGGTACGTGGGGTGTAGAACTTCGTATACAGGGCGTACCTGGGTTCACATTAGTGCTCTACGCGTATGCTGGTATGCAAGGTGTATGTAACCAGGGTGCAAACCCTAAATTTTAGGGTTTGGACCCTATTTAAACACATTTATGACCACATGCACCTTCTTATCTTTAGCATCCTTCCTCATTTCGAAACCTTAAAGAGTGTTAGTGCATTGTGAAGCTTGTAGAGCCATTTTTGGTGTCATTTGGAGCTTTTGGAGTAGAAGGAAAAGCATTGGGGTTGTGGTGTTTCACTCAAGTCTTTGGATCCAACATCTTGTTCCCCTTGTGCACCTTTATGGAGGTAAAAAGCTTCAACATTGGTGTAGAAATCTTACAGATATAGTTTTAGCTCAAAGTTGTTCCCTTTTTTGATCCTAAACTTGGTCCTTGTGAGTAGAAGGTAATCCAAGGCATTTGAGTTGTCCTTTCAGAGGTTTTGAGAGGTGTTAAGTCATAAAGTTGGGTTTTTGGTCATTAGTTTCTCTCCATGCAAGTACTAGATTGTCTTAATGGGTTAACAAACTAGGGTTTTTGGAGTTAAGGTCTTAATAGCCATGATCAACCATAAAGTTGGAAACTTTATGGTTAAGAATATCTTTTGTTTCCTAGATCTGAAACTTGTACGCGAGTGCTTAAGGGATTAAAAACTTAATAAGAGGGGTGGTGAGCAGCCACGTATGTTGTGCGTACCGAGGGGTACGCTACGCGTACAAGGTCAACTCCCCGTTCCTCAGTCAACTGTAAAGTACACACCACGTACACAAGGAGTATGCCCCGCGTACTGACAGAGTCAACCTGGTTGAGTCAGTTGACTTTGACCTGGATTTTGACTAGGGTTTGACCTAGGTGTATTTTAGGTATTTGTGTGGCAGCCTGAGTTTTGGTTACTATTATTCGTTAAGGTGACCAGTAGCGTGGGTTTCAGAGTAGCATGTCATTTCAGCTTTTCATCTGTCTGTGAGGTGAGTTTTCTTACCACCTTAAGTGAGTCGAAGGCACCAAGGCTGACCCATTGTATTGTATGAGTAAAATTGTATGATGTCGTATGATTTTGTATGATGTGATTGTATGACTTATGTATTGAGCTAGTCTGGGCTCGGAGTCATTATGAACTCGGGGTTGATACGGACCCAGGGGTTGATTCGGACCCGACACAACTACTTGTTGTTATTTTGGGTTGATACAGACCTGGGGGTTGTTACGGACCTGACACAACCACACGTTGTTATATTATATGTATATTGTATGTGGTATTTTGGGAAGCTCACTAAGCTTTATGCTTACATTTTATGTTTATGGTTTCAGGTACTTCTAGTTTAAAAGGGAAGGGCCCAACGTGATGACACAACATCCTCGCCATATGAATTCCACACTTCATATATTTGTACTATGATGTTTTGGAATAATGGAATGATTGATGGTTTTTGGTACAATCAATGAATGGAATTAATAGTTTTAAATGAAAAGTTTTAGTACTATTTTTGGGTCGTTACAAGTTGGTATCAGAGCCTTGGTTTGAGGGATTCGGGCATAATCTCGAGTGTGTCAGAACTCAAGCTGAGGAAATGATAGTTTTTCTTAATAAAAAAAGAATTTAAACTTTTAAAACATGATTTTATTTAAGAAGAAGGGGTGCGATGCGTGAGTTCATCCGAGCTCAAGTAAGTGGTTCCTAAATTACCCATACTTATGTATTATTTGTAGTATGCTTGATATGATAATTGTATGCTAGATTAGGGCTAAGGATACCTTTAGGGATCATATGATAGAATTGCCTGATTTTTGTGATGCCTTATATCCTAGTGGATCTTGATGCTATGTATTACTTGGAATTAATATCGTCTCAGTTATTTGCTAAATGTATGCTTTCAAAGTTGTAACACCCTGTTCTTAAAGTATCCGTTTATGGATTTCAGAGGCCAAGGCTAGGGGCGTTTTGGTATTTTATGGGTTTTGAGTTTTTATTCGAGAGGTTTTGGGCCGGGGTGTGTTGCTAGAAGCGTAGGGCTTCTCGTCACCTTTCCGTGGATATAAAGTTCGTCGGAAATGGACTTGGAATGAAGGAGTTATGACACTTTGAAGTTATTGACGTTATTGGCCCTTAATGGAAATAGATGACAAAGAAGGACCATGCATGCAAGGTGGTAAGCGCGCGAGTACTCCCAACGTAAGGCTGGGTTACGTCTAGCGTATACGGTCATAAGGTCGCGGGTGTTTTTGGCGTACGCCCAGCGTACGTCCAATGTCCAGAAACTGTAACTTTTAGGGTGAGCCACTATATAAAGAACATAATGGCTCAAACCCTAGCCTCCTTATCTGTCCCCCAACCTCAGAGAAACCCTAGAATGCCTCATCTCTTCATCCTTGGGTGATTTTGACTTCAAGAAGCTCATTTTGGTGGTGTAAGCTTGGAAGAAGAAAAGAGGAAGTTGGAGCTCATAGATCTGGAATAACATCATCATTTGGAACTCCTTTGAGGTATAAAGTTCATGACTTTACTTAAGAATGCTTAGATCTAGTGTAGTGTGGTTTTGGAGTCATTTTGGTCCCAAGAATGGACCTTTATGATGAAATCTCGTTTGTGAGCTTAGGGTTGCCACCCTCAGAGCTAAAAGGGTCCCATAAGCAGTAAAGGCTCCATCTTGAATGTCTTAATGGGTTCATGCATGAGATCTAGCCCTCTTTATGGAAGTGGAATATTATTTTTTTTGGGAGTTTGGGCTTGTTTGGGCCAAGTAAAGTCACCAAGTCAGTGACTTTATGGATTAAGACATGGAAAAGAACTTGGATCTGTGTTTGTAGCTTCTGGAGTAGAGTATTAAGCACTTAATGGGAAAGTGACTTAACAGGGGGAGTACGCTGAGCGTACATGCCGGTACGCCCATCGTACACACCATTGGCTAGTACGCTTAGCTTACGTGAATGTACACCCCGCATACTCTGTCAGTTTGGGATTTGCATTTTTGGGCCTCGGTTTGGGCCATGCTTTGGGTTCTTGGGCCTTAGTGGGCCATCAGAAGTCAGATAATATGGGCCAAGGAAATGTTTGGGCTTAGGGTAAGGCTCATTAAAGGGATTGGACCAATTTAGCAAATTGGGCCATTAGTGGGCCACTAGTGGGCTTGGGAAGCTCACCTAGTGTTAGGCCTTTTTCATTATGGTTTGGGCCTTAGTTATGGACCAATTTGGCCTAGGGGTAGAATGGTCATTTTACCCTAAGAAGGATTATTGTATTGGACTAAGTGATGTTTGGTATTGGTAGTTCGGGAAGCCGAAGGGTCAGCAGTTTGGGAATTGCCGCTCAGCAGCCAGAGGGGTATCATCAAGGTTCAGCAGTGCGAAGTGAGTCTCCTCACTGTGTGCATGAGTCTACTGCCACAATGCCGACCCATTATGTTTGTGTATAGTAGGAAGACCCGGAGGTTAGCCCTAGGAATTATTATGATATACATTCCGGATTACGATCCGATGCCGGGCGAGGCCCGAGGTATGTTAGTATGCTAGTTATACTTGTTATCTGTGTGATACTTGTATGTGCCTGGTAAGAAGTTTTTAGCCTGGGATGTTTACTCTGATAAAATAAATATGTTTGAAATGATACTTGAATTC
The DNA here is from genome assembly GCF_052849685.1 of Lactuca virosa. Lineage (NCBI taxonomy): Eukaryota > Viridiplantae > Streptophyta > Magnoliopsida > Asterales > Asteraceae > Lactuca > Lactuca virosa. Next base: position 203,133,528 of record NC_136426.1, read on the forward strand.
ATATAAGGATTTATGTATGACTTGATTATCGTTGATTAATGATTTTAAAACAAAATTTTTGGTCATGATTTTTGGGATGTTACAAATTGGTATCAGAGCCTTGGTTTGAGGGATTCAGATACACTCTCGGGTGTGTCTGAACTCAAACTGAGGACTTGGTATGAAAATTTTCAAAGAAAATCATTTTTATAAAAAGGAACTTTGAGATAAAGATAATAATTTTGGAAAAAAAAGATAAGAAAAAGGAACTTTGAGAAAAGATAAGAATTTTGGGAAAAAGAGAAAAGGGTGTGGTGCATGCAATCAGCCGAGCTCAAGTAAGTTCTCCCAAATTACCCATACAAGTTTATCTTATGATATGTTTATGTGATCAGCATGCTAGTTTAGGGCTAAAGATCTAGGAAGGATGCCTTGTATGCCTGTTATATGCATTTATTGAGCTGGATGCTAATATTGATTAGTCAGTGGTAGGATAGCCTGTTTAGGGTATGCCTGATTATATAAGCTTTATGAATTGCATGCTAGTATAGATTCCTGAGTAGGGGATAGAACAGTTTGATTGGATTATGTGGTTAGTTTTTTTATTCCCTTTGTCTGAATGCTACTTGCTTTGTGCTTGTGGGACTTTTAGTAATGCGAGCTAGCTATTAAGTGAATATGCTAAGTCACATGTGGCACAGGTTGGATAATCTCAGAGTGACAAGATTTGACCCTATTGCGCAACTCTTGTTTGAGTCCAACCGTTCTAGGGATGAGTCTTTTACTCGAAGGATTATCTGATCTCTGTTGTATGTGGCTATATTCACGAGGTAGCTAGTTGACATTACTGGGAAGTCCTTTAGCAGCTGAGGACCATATGAGTTAGAGGATACCATAGGGCAAGCCTAGAATAAGAGTAGTGCTGGGAGCAGTGTTAGTAGCAGTGAAAGGGACTTGGTGTAGTCGAGACAATTCTTGAGGAAAGTACGGATAGATGTGGAAGGTAGTAGGGGTCCATACTACTGAAAGCAGAGGATCTGTACTCGATTCAAGAACGGACGAGATAAAACCAGGGAACTGGTAGTGCGTGTGTGATCCCTCGGTAGTGATGTGTATTCTGATGGTTGTTATGTCATGTTTTCAGCATGGTGACGTTGCGTGAGAGACCGGTGGGCGGATCAGGCGCCGGAGAGGGATCAGGCTCGGGTTCAGGAACCGAGCAGCTCGAGGAGTGGATGAGGGAGTTTGTATCAGCTGAGATTACGCGCATCATTCTAGACCAGACTCCTGTGATCTTTGGTACGGTCAAGGAGGGCATACTGGAGATTTTGGATGCGAGGCTGGGAGCCTTCCGCACTGAGATGATGACCCTGATGGGAGCGCATTCACTGACATTTTGAGAGTTCAGAGCTTGTGGAGCTCCGGATTATCATGGGGCTGGGGAACCCATCGCTAGCAGAAGGCGGTTGGCTGATGTTGCCAATGCTTTCCGTACGAGCCGGTGCCCCGAGGGGGACAAGGTCCGACTTGCCTCCTGTCTTTTGAAGGACAGAGCACGAGATTGGTGGGAGGAGGTTGGTCATGTCATTGGGGATGATGCCGCGTTGAACACGATGACGTGGAGTGATTTCTCGACCAGGTTTAGGGCCGAATTTGCACCAGTGATTGAGGTGCAACAGTTAGCACGAGAGTTTCAGGATTTGCGGCAGACTACAGAGACAGTGGCGGAGATTACTGCCAAGTTCCGGTAGAGGGCCCTTCTTGTTCCACAGTATGTCGCGGACGAGGAGATGAAAAAGGCCTGATATCACGAGATATTGAGGAGTGACATCAGGGAGTTTGTGAGCAGGTCCAACTGCAAGACGCTGGAGGATATGATTGCCCGGGCCAGGGAGAGGGAGATCGATCTGGAGCACCTCAGGAAGAGGAACCTGGAGGAGGTTCAGGTAGCCACAGGTTCAGGCAAGAGACCCAAAGGGTCGGACGTGAGATCGAGGGATTATCAGGGCCGCAGTCGTTGTGGCAAGTGTGGCAGGACGCACGAGGGTACGTGCAGGAGTGGTAGTGGTGGTGATTCTGGCTGCTTCAAGTGCGGCGGGACTGGTCATTTTAGCAGGGATTGTACTACTACCACCACTCAGGGATCAAACCTGATTTGTTTCCATTGCAGTCAGAGGGACCACAAGAAGGCCCAGTGTCCGAGTTTGCTTCCAGCAGGACAGGTGATGGCACTAGCCCCTGCGACTTTGAGGATCACCGACGACCATCAGGGCCGAGCAGAGGCTCCTGCGGTGGGGAGCAGGGCTTTTCAGTTGTCTACAGTGGAGACGCGAGCAGCACCGGACGTTGCAGGTGTGTATCTTTTGCTTTCTTGTCAACTTTTATTCATGATCATATTGTTATGGTACTGCATCTATGTTAATGAATGTATATTAGTGTAACGCCCCGATTCTCAGGTATTGTTTAAATAAGAATTTAATTGGTTTCAAGGCCTACTCGACGAGTTGGTTGCCCTACTCGTCGAGTAGAAACGGGCTTGGTACGCGTTTTTAGTGACCTACTCGCCGAGTCCATGAATGGACTCGACGAGTAGGAAGTGGCAGAGGAAACCCTAAATCCCGGGGTTTTGGCACCCTATTTAAGGAAGCATAAGCCTCATTTGGCCTCTTTGCAGTTCTAGAGAGCTCTTAAGAAACCCTAATTCTTGTCGTGCTCTATTGTGTGTGTATTAAGCTTGGGAGGAAGATCTTTAGAGAAAAGGAACTTGGAAGGCAAGGGAATTGGAGCAAGGAAAGTGTGGGAATCAGAATCTACCTCAGTTAGCATCTTCCAGAGGTATCAAGTCGCCACCTTTACTTCTTTTCCATTCTAGATCTCTTTTTGGTTGAGTTTGGGGCTTTTATGGATCTTTGAGTTGATAAGGTGGACTATGGGCTAGATCTGAAGTTGTAACTTCAGATCTGGACCCTTCTTAAGTCCTAGAGTCATAAAGTTTCTGGTTTGGGCGTGAATGAAACCTCTTTGAGTATGAAACCCCCATTGTAAGCTTGGATTTGACATTAAGAGCCTTTGTAGCTATGCATGCACGTAAAGTTTGCAACTTTACGTGAAAAGCATGCCTTAGAAGCTTGGATCTGTAGTTTGGAGCCGCTGTATGGCTCAAATGAGTCTGTATGGCAAAAAGGACTGAAGGGACTCGGCGAGTCGCATGGTCGACTCGACGAGTCATATGAAGATAGGCATGAACTCGGTGAGTTGGAAGAAAAACTCGGCGAGTCCAATAAAGATTGCCGTAGACTCGACGAGTGGATGAACAACTCGGCGAGTCGGATGAGGTTGCCCCAAATTTTGTATGCGCGGGTAACTGTCAAGTTGCAAGAAGGAAGCTCGACGAGTGGCCTTAGGGTCTCGATCGTAGACCAAAGGAACTCGACGAGTCACTCAGGTGACTCGGCGAGTGGGTTAGTACTTCAAGGAACTCGGCGAGTAGCCGGGGGTACTCGGTGAGTCAAGGTCAACATGGACTGTTGACCTTGACTGATGACTTTGACTTTGACTAGGGTTTGATTAGTTGGCTTATGTGTATGATTATACTATGGTAATAGGTGGTGGAGTTTGTGGCAGTGATCCGAAGGTTGAAGTTTATCTACCGAGTCGATATCTGCAAGGTGAGTTATCCTCACTATATCGATAGGCTCTAAGGCACCAAGGCCGGCCCTTTAGTTGTTATGGTTATGGTATGCTACATGTGGATATGATCTGTTAGATCAGAATCAGGATAGACAGTATGTTATGCTCTTATGATCCGTAGGGATTGATATGTTAGTGACCTGCTAGGTCAGTGCTCTAGTTATGAGAGATTGCTATGTTGGGTAATCAGTGAGATAGATATGTTCGATGTTTGTATATGCCAATAAATGTTAGTTATGCGCACATGGTTATTTGCTTGTTGCTTGGGTTGAGGCGGTCCTGCTTTGTGCTGAAGGCCAACACACCCTATGAGCGGTCCGGGAAGACTGTAGGCCCACGTGGCGGTCCAGTCATGCCGAAGGCTCGGTATAGATTCAGTTGGACTGTAGGCCCTGTAGGGCGGTCCAGTCAGGCCGATGGCCCAATATGCATGTTGGTTGGTTGATTATTACGGATATGGTATTATCAGTGTGGTATTGGTATTTTGGGGGTAGCTCACTAAGCCTTCGGGCTTACAGTTTTCAGTTTATTGTTTCAGGTACTTCAGGAGTTCATGGCAAGGCGAAGGCGTGACCGTACCGCTCCTCATCCTTATGATCCGACTTTCGGGACACTTTGATTGAATAATGAATTGAAATTTTTTTTTAAACAATACTATTAGGTTTTATTTATGCTTGAAAAGTTTAAATTTGGCATAAATTTTTGGATGTTACAAGTTGGTATCAGAACCTTGGTTTGAGTGAATTGGGGGAAACATACATGTGAACCCAGTCTCAAATCAAGGAAATTTTCGAAATAAATTCTAAAATGGTTTTCAAAATAAAGGATGGAGGATGCAGAGGGTACGATCAGCCGGAGCCTGTAAGTAAACCCCAAAATACCATACAATTATTATGATATGTTAGAACAACATGTTAGTGCTAGGCTAGGGATCTTCAGGAATCGCATGATAGACTTGCCTGATTATATGATGCCTACTAGCCTAGGGTTTCTTGTGTATGGAATTGACATCATTACTGTAGTCGTTAGTGTAGGCGCCACGGCTGTGCGTAATCAATATCTTATAGCTTGAGAATGTTTGATCCAGTCTTCGGATAGGATTGGGTATTCGAAAGTCTATTGGGTCCAGTGTTATATGTGACTAGCCTGCACTAGCACTGCAGGGGTTGATGAAAGTTTCATGGATGTGTGGGTTGTGAGGAGCTGTGAGATCAGTTGTGGGATAGGCGATGTTTCCCTAGGAGTAAGGGTTGAGCACATATTATGTTGATGATAGTGTTAGGGTGTTGTGGTGATACTTGAGACAAATATGGGTAGGTGTGGAAGGTAGTATGGGCCCGTACTACTGAAAGCACAGGACCCATACGCGTAGCAAGGAAGTCACAACCCCTAGGGTTTGTGGGTTTTGGTCTCCCGATATTATGTTATTTATCTGATGACTTGAATATATATTTCAGTATGGTGGTGACGAGACGTGTTGCTACTGGATCCGGATCAGGATCAGGATCAGGATCAGGATCGGGAGACGGAGGGTCAGAGGTGCCGATAGCACCCGAGCCCGTGGTACAGATAGGGACCGAGGAGTTGGATGCCAGGATCCGGGAGATTATGCACGACGAGATTGCCGCAGTGTTCCGAGCACAGCTGCCAGAGATGTTTGGGTCGATTAAGACCGCGATGGTTGAGTACTTTGATGAGCGTTATGCAGCTCTAGCAGAGACAGCTGCCGCTGCAGCCACTTCGGCTGTAACTGCGGCAGGGGTTGGAGGAGGAGCCAGCAGGGCTTTCCAGTACCGGGACTTCGATAATACGAAGCCCCCGACGTTTGATGGTACACAGGATGCGATCAGGGCTATGAGGTGGTTATCTGACGTGGAGGGATGTTTCTTCACGTGTTCATGTCCTGCTGACCAGAAGGTCAGGTGTGCCCTGAACTTGCTGAGGCTTGGGGCAAAGGAATGGTGGAGATTGACGACAGGGTCGTACACGGATGATCAGCGAGCTGCTGTTACTTGGGAGCAGTTCCGGGATATGTTCCGCACCCGCTACGTTCCACGTGTTGAGCAGGAGCGGCTTGCTCAGGAGTTTTTGACATTGAGACAGGATGGGGAGTCAGTGATGGAGATCACTCGTATGTTCACGGAGAGGGCTATGTTCTGCCCGGAGTTTGCTTCAGAGCAATCTCAGATGACCCGTTATTTGAGTATGCTCAAGACTGATATTCGACAGTTTGTTGCTACGCAACGTTGTGAGACTCTTTTGGATCTTCGGGAAGCCGCGAGGCGGCACGAGTTGGAGATAGAGCTGCAGTTGAAGGAGCAGCGTCAGGTTCTGGCACAGTCTCAGCCGACACCTAAGCGGTCCAAGACCGCTGATACTCGGACCGGGGGTCAGCAGAGCCGCACTTGTGGAAAGTGTGGCAGGGGTCATTCAGGGATTTGTCGAGCAGGAGGTGGTTGCCACAAATGTGGCAAGGAGGGGCACTATGCCAGGGACTGTCGCCAGTCCGCCCCTCCAGCAGATATGAGGATTTGTTATCATTGTCATCAGGTTGGTCACGTGAAGACCAACTGCCCGCAGCTCGCCGCCAAGCCGACGCAGGGATCCGCACCGGCTACTTTGAGGATTGGGGATGGGAGGCCAGTCAAGGCGGAGCCTCCGAAGGCTCAGGGGTGCGCCTTCCAGCTCACGGCCGAGGAGGCCAAGGCAGCACCAGATGTGGTTGCTGGTATGTTTCTATTTTCTGTTTCAGTCATTTTATCTATGTTGTGCTTATCGTTGGTGCCTGTGTTCAGGTACGTTTTTAGTAAACTCTTTGCCTGCATTGGTTTTATTTGACTCGGGGGCGAGTATGTCGTTTGTATCTCAGACTTTCAGTAGAGAGTTCAGTGTGTCGGTAGATGAGCTTAAGTGTCCGTTGCGAGTATCGATCGCCAACGAGCACGCGATTTCTGCTTCTTCAGTTTACCGGGGATGCGAGCTGGAGATTTTCGGGGTATCATTCCCGATAGATTTGATTGTTATTCCCATGGGGGAAGTATGTGTGATCGTAGGGATGGATTGGCTCATTCGGTTTGGCGCCATGATCGACTGTGAGGGACATCGAGTAGTAGTTCGAACCCCAAGTGGGGGAGAACTGGTGGTATATGGTGAGGGCACCAGAGTAGGATCAAGGTTTTGTTCGGCCGCCAGGGCCCGGTAGTATATTCAGCACAGATGTGTCGGTTATTTAGCGTGTGTGGTGGACACGCGGGTCAGGGATCAGACTTCAGTTTCAGAGGTCCCGGTGGTTAGAGAGTTTGCTGACGTGTTTCCAGAGGAGTTACTTGGAGTGCCTCCGGAGAGGCAGGTGGAGTTCAGGATTGATCTGGTGCCGGGGCGGCCCCTATCGCTAAGGCGCCATACCGACTGGTACCGCCAGAGATGCAGGAGTTGTCATCTCAGTTGCAGGAGCTGCTGGGTAAGCAGTTTATTCGTCCGAGTAGTTCCCCATGGGGAGCACCGATCCTCTTCGTCAGGAAGAAGGACGGTTCGCACAGGATGTGCATCGACTACAGGGAGTTGAACAAGCTAACGGTGAAGAACCGTTATCCACTCCCAAGGATAGATGATCTTTTCGATCAGCTGCAGGGTGCATCTTGGTTTTCCAAGATCGACTTGAGATCCGGGTATCACCAGGTCAGGGTGAGGGAGGAAGACGTGGAGAAGACCGCGTTTCGGACTCGTTATGGTCATTACGAGTTCGTGGTGATGCCGTTTGGGCTCACCAACGCACCGGCAGTATTCATGGATTTGATGAATCGGGTCTGCAGACTGATGCTCGATCGCTCGGTCATTGTGTTCATAGATGATATCTTGGTGTATTCCAAGACCCGAGAGCAGCACGAGGAGCACCTCAGGGAGCTGCTGGAGGTTCTGCGACGAGAACGGCTGTATGCCAAGTTCTAGAAGTGTGAGTTTTGGTTACGAGAGGTCCAGTTCCTCGGACATCTCGTTAACCGGGAGGGGATTTTGGTCGACCTGGCCAAAGTCGAGGCGGTTATGCAGTGAGAGATTCCGAAATCTCCCTCCGACATCAGGAGTTTCTTGGGATTAGCAGGGTACTATCGGAGATTTATTCGATATTTTTACAAGGTTGCAGTACCGCTCACTCGTCTAACGAGGAAGGGGGTGGATTTCCGGTGGGGCCCTGAGCAGCAGAGGGCGTTTGAGACCCTCCGACGATGTTTGTGTGAGGCGCCAGTATTGACGCTCTCCGAGGGAGTCGAGGATTTCGTAGTATTTTGTGATGCGTCCATCACAGGTCTGGGGGCGGTCCTCATGCAGAGGGGACGAGTGATAGCCTATGCTTCGCGGCAGCTGAAGCCGCATGAGACGAGATACCCTACGCACGATCTTGAGTTGGGAGCGGTGGTCTTCGCTCTCAAGATTTGGAGGCATTATCTGTACGGGGTCTGATGTACTATATACACGGATCATAAGAGCTTGAGGCACATCATGGATCAGCCGAACCTGAATATGAGGCAGCGCAGGTGGCTGGATGTAGTCAAGGACTATGATTGTGAGATCCTTTACCATCCTGGTAAAGCGAATGTGGTTGCGGACGCTTTGAGCCGCAAGTCAGCTGGGTCTTCTACTCCGGCAAGGTGTATGAGGATAGCGGTGGATTCCTCGCTTGTGAGCTTGATTAGGGATGCTCAGGTCGAGGGCATGAGACCAGAGAACTGGAAGATGGAGCGGATTAAGGGCGAGAACGCCCGGTTTGTTAAGGATAGCCGCAGATTATTGACCCGACACGGTCGGGTTTAGGTTCCGATGTCCGGAGGGGTCCGACAGACAGTGATGGAGGAGGCTCATAAGTCTCACTTTTCGATACACCCGGGGGCCACCAAGATGTACCGGGATTTGAGTTTGAGCTACTGGTGGCCGTGCATGAAGCGAGAAATCGCTTGGTACGTCGAGAGGTGCTTGACTTGTAGGATGGTCAAGGCCGAGCATCAGAGGCCGCATGGTAAACTGCAGCCCCTGGAGATTCCCATGTGGAAATGGGAACAGATCACGATGGACTTTATTACCAAGTTGCCGAGAACGGCGAAGGGGCTTGATGCTATATGGGTCATCGTGGATCGATTGACCAAGAGTGCCCATTTCTTGGCCATACGGGAGAGTTCGTCGGCCGAGAGATTGGCCGATATGTACGTCAGTGAGATTGTCTCTCGCCATGGGGATTCCAGTCTCCATTGTCTCCGATCGGGATGTCAGGTTTACTTCCCGTTTTTGGCAGAAGTTCCACGAGGAACTGGGTACGCGGCTGCACTTTAGTACAGCATTCCATCCGCAGACCGACGGTCAGAGCGAGCGGACCATTCAGACCCTCGAGGATATGTTGAGGGCGTGTGTTATTGATTTCAGTGGGAGCTGGGATTCTCACCTACCGCTGGCAGAGTTCGCCTACAACAACAGCTATCATTCCAGTATTGGCGCCGTGCCTTTTGAGCTGTTGTATGGTCGGAGATGTAGAACCCCGGTCTGTTGGGGTGAAGTTGGACACATAGTGATGGGTCGAACAGAGGTAGTCTTGCAGACTACCGAAAAGATCCAGCAGATCAGACAGCGGCTGCAGACTGCTCAGAGTCGGCAAAAGAGTTATGCTGATAGACCCCGATCGGATTTAGAGTTTCAGGTTGGTGACATGGTACTTCTGAAGGTCTCGCCCTGGAAGGGTGTGATCCGCTTCAGGAAGAGGGGAAATTTGGGTCGCCGTTATATTGGGCCATTTAGGATTATTGCCAGGGTTGGCAAGGTGGCTTATAGGCTTGAGCTACCGGAGGAGCTCAGCCGAATTCATAGCACGTTCCATGTTTCGTAATTGCAGAAGTGTATTATGGATCAGGAGGCAGTAGTATCGATGGATGATATTCAGGTCGATGAGCGCCTGAATTACATGGAGAGGCCTGTAGCCATCTTGGAAAGGAAGAAGAAGATTTTGCGGAATAAAGAGATACCTTTGGTAAAAGTGCAGTGGGAGCATCGGAGAGGATCCGAGTGGACGTGGGAGCCGGAGGCGGAAACGCGGGAGCATTACCCGACATTGTTTATTCCAGCAGACTTCGAGGGCGAAGTCTAGTTCAAGTGGGGGAGAATTGTAACACCCCGATTCTCAGCTATTGTTTAAATAAGAATTCAATTGGTTTCAAGGCCTACTCGACCAGTTGGTTGCCCTACTCGTCGAGTAGCAACGGGCTTGGTACGCGTGTTTAGTGACCAACTTGCCGAGTCCATGAAAGGACTCGATGAGTAGGAGCTAGCAGAGGAAACCCTAAATCCCGGGGTTTTGCACCCTATTTAAGGAAGCATAAGCCTCCTTTGGCCTCTTTGTAGTTCTAGAGAGCTCTTAAGAAACCCTAATTCTTGTCGTGCTCTATTGTGTGTGTATTAAGCTTGGGAGGAAGATCTTTGGAGAAAAGGAACTTGGAAGGTAAGGGAATTGGAGCAAGGAAAGTGTGGGAATCAGAATCTACCTCAGTTAGCATCTTCCAGAGGTATCAAGTCGCCACCTTTACTTCTTTTCCATTCTAGATCTCTTTTTGGTTGAGTTTGGGGCTTTTATGGATCTTTGAGTTGATAAGGTGGACTATGGGCTAGATCTGAAGTTGTAACTTCAGATCTGGACCCTTCTTAAGTCCTAGAGTCATAAAGTTTCTGGTTTGGGCGTGAATGAAACCTCTTTGAGTATGAAACCCCCATTGTAAGCTTGGATTTGACATTAAGATCCTTTGTAGCTATGCATGCACGTAAAGTTTGCAACTTTACGTGAAAAGCGTGCCTTAGAAGCTTGGATCTGTAGTTTGGAGCCGCTGCATGGATCAAATGAGTCTGTATGGCAAAAAGGACTGAAGGGACTCGGCGAGTCGCATGGTCGACTCGGCAAGTCATATGAAGATACGCATGAACTCGACGAGTTGGAAGAACAACTCGGCGAGTCCAATGAAGATTGCCGTAGACTCGACGAGTGGATGAACAACTCGGCGAGTCGGATGAGGTTGCCCCAAATTTTGTATGCGCGGGTAACTGTCGAGTTGCAAGAAGGAAGCTCGACGAGTGGCCTTAGGGTCTCGATCGTAAACCAAAGGAACTCGCCGAGTCACTCAGGTGACTCGACGAGTGGGTTAGTACTTCAAGGAACTCGGCGAGTAGCCGGGGGTACTCGGCGAGTCAAGGTCAACATGGACTGTTGACCTTGACTGATGACTTTGACTTTGACCAGGGTTTGATTAGTTGGCTTATGGGTATGATTATACTATGGTAATAATGGTGGAGTTTGTGGCAGTGATCTGAAGGTTGAAGTTTATCTACCGAGTCGACATCTGCAAGGTGAGTTATCCTCACTATATCGGTAGGGTCTAAGGCACCAAGGCCGACCCTTTATTTGTTATCGTTATGGTATGCTACATGTGGATATGATCTGTTAGATCAGAATCAGGATAGACAGTATGTTATGCTCTTATGATCCGTAGGGATTGATATGTTAGTGACCTGCTAGGTCAGTGATCTAGTTATGAGAGATTGCTATGTTGGGTAATCAGTGAGATAGATATGTTCGATGTTTGTATATGCCAATAAATGTTAGTTATGCGCACATGGTTATTTGCTTGTTGCTTGGGTTGAGGCGGTCCTGCTTTGTGCTGAAGGCCAACACACCCTATGAGCGGTCCAGTCATGCCGAAGGCTCGGTATAGATTCAGTTGGACTGTAGGCCCTGTAGGGCGGTGCAGTCAGGCCGATGGCCCAATATGCATGTTGGTTGGTTGATTATTAAGGATATGGTATTATCAATGTGGTATTGGTATTTTGGGGGTAGCTCACTAAGCCCTCGGGCTTACAGTTTTCAGTTTATTGTTTCAGGTACTTCAGGAGTTCATGGCAAGGCGAAGGCGTGACCGTACCGCTCCTCATCCTTATGATCCGACTTTTGGGACACTCTGATTGAATAATGAATTGAAAACATTTTTGTAAACAATACTATTGGGTTTTATTTATGCTTGAAAAGTTTAAATTTGGCGTAAATTTTTGGATGTTACAACTAGAATTTTACTTCTGTTCGTGTTCGGATCATATGCCATCTACATACCATGGATTTTCGGGCGGTAGTTCATAGTAGTACCCCCTTTTTGAGCCGGTTCTCAGGATGCAGTCACTGTAGCAGGTGTGAGTGGGGTTCAGGAAGTGTTCTATTAAGTCTTCAAGAGTGGTTCAGATTTAGTATTGGTTGGTTGGAGCGTTAGCAGTGGTAAGTGTTGGATGTCAGCAGACCAACCCTTTAGATGGAGAGAAGGATTGGGAATCCTTCCCAAGCTGGGAGCTGTAGGGATCTAGTCGAATCGAAGTGGGGGAGAACCATTCCAGAGGTAAGGAGCAGGAGTAAGTGCAATTTGGGATGAGTTCGCAAATTTGTTGGAAAGGAAAGCAATGGCTGTTGGGTTAGAGGAGCGCGCGAGTTGGGAGTTTGGGAAACTTCCCAACATTGAGTTCTTGTATTCGCGATAGATGATGCCTGGGTGGGAACCAGGTGGGATATTTTCTCAGCAGGATGCGAGTTTAGTCAGGATGTAAGACTACGGGGTCGCCGTAGCAATCTCCAGCAGCTAGACGGAGCGGGAAGAGTAGTAAGGCTGTGGGATAGCCGTAGCATTTCGTTAGCAGCTAGTTAGAGGAGTGTGGGCGAGGGCCAATATCTCCTAGTTAGTGGAGTGTGGGCGAGGCCCGTATCTCCTAGTTAGCATGATGAAGATCGATAGAGAGAGTAGTTCGTTGAGTTTTTGGATGGAGTGGGGCCTGCATAGCCCCGGATAGGTGAGACCTGTGGGAGAGGCCACTCCGAGATGTAGTTGGGTGAGACCCGTGGGTGAGGCCCGTATGATTATAGCAGCGCATGTGGGACTTGGTTGAGACCGTAGGGCCAAGTTAGGGGATTGAGGATCCCAGGACTTAGGAAGCCAGAATGGCAAGGTAGATAGAGCAGTTTTAGCTAGCCGAAGTTTCTTCGGAGGTCGCTGGGAGCGACTGAGAGTTTGAGCTTGGGTTCAGTAACCGGAGGGAATTTGGTATTCCGGATGGTGGACAGAAAGGTTCGGACCTGGGAGGTCCCCGTTCTTTTCGAAAGAAGGTGAGAGGCAGCATGGTGTTCGGACATAAGTGTCTATCATGAGGGTTCCTGTGTGCGAAGGAGCTTGGGGTTTGCGGAAGTTTAAAGTTCGTCTTCTTCAGAATGGAAGACCGAGTTGGCTTTCAGTGTCTTGGGAATGTTGTTTCGTGCGTAGAATCATCGGTTGCGTTCCGCAGATCAGTTGTTAGGGAGATGGGTGTTAGTAAGGAGAGACTTCGAGGACGAAGTCTAGTTTAAGTGGGGGAGAGTTGTAACACCCTGTTCTGAAAGTATCCGTTTATGGATTTCAGAGGCCAAGGCTAGGGGAGTTTTGGTCTTTTATGGGTTTTTAGTTTTTATTCGAGTGGTTTTGGGTCGGGGTGTGTCGCTAGAAGCGTAGGGCTTCTCGCCACCTTTCCGTAGATATAAAGTTCGTCGGAATTGGACTTGGAATGAAGGAGTTATGACACTTTGAAGTTATTGACGTTATTGGCCCTTAATAGAAATAGATGACAAAGAAGGACCATGCATACAAGGTGGTAAGCGCGCGAGTACGTCGAGCGTAAGGTTGGGTTACGCCCAACGTATAAGGTCATAAGGTAGCGGGTGGTTTTGGTGTACGCCCAGCGTACAGGATGTACGCCCAACGTACGTCCAGTGTCCAGAAACCATAACTTTTACGGTGAGCCACTATATAAAGAACATAATGGCTCAAACCCTAGCCTCCTTATCTGTCCCCCAACCTCAGAGAAACCCTAGAATGCCTCATCTCTTCATCCTTGGGTGATTTTGACTTCAAGAAGCTCATTTTGGTGGTGTAAGCTTGGAAGAAGAAAAGAGGAAGTTGGAGCTCATAGATCTGGAATAACATCATCATTTGGAACTCCTTTGAGGTATAAAGTTCATGACTTTACTTAAGAATGCTTAGATCTAGTGTAGTGTGGTTTTGGAGTCATTTTGGTCCCAAGAATGGACCTTTATGATGAAATCTCGTTTGTGAGCTTAGGGTTGCCACCCTCAGAGCTAAAAGGGTCCCATAAGCAGTAAAGTCTCCATCTTGAATGTCTTAATGGGTTCATGAATGAGATCTAGCCCTCTTTATGGAAGTGAAATATCATTTTTTTTGGGAGTTTGGGCTTGTTTGGGCCAAGTAAAGTCACCAAGTCAGTGACTTTATGGATTAAGACATGGAAAAGGACTTGGATCTGTGTTTGTAGCTTCTGGAGTAGAGTATTAAGCACTTAATGGGAAAGTGACTTAACAGGGGGAGTACGCTGAGCGTACATGCAGGTACGCCCAACGTACACACCATTGGCTAGTACGCTTAACATACGTGAATGTACGCCCCGCGTACTCTGTCAGTTTGGGCTTTTCATTTTTGGGCCTCGGTTTGGGCCATGCTTTGGGTTCTTGGGCTTTAGTGGGCCATCAGAAGTCAGATAATATGGGCCAAGGAAATGTTTGGGCTTAGGGTAAGGCCCATTAAAGGGATTGGGCCAATTTTGCAAATTGGGCCATTAGTGGGCCACTAGTGGGCTTGGGAAGCTCACCTAGTGTTGGGCCTTTTTCATTATGGTTTGGGACTTAGTTATGGACCAAGTTGGCCTAGGGGTAGAATGGTCATTTTACCCGAAGGGTCAGCTGCTTGGGAATTGTCGGTCAGCAGCCAGAGGGGTATCAGCAGGGTTCAGCAGTGCGAAGTGAGTCTCCTGACTGTGTGCATGAGTCTACGGCCACAATGTCGGCCCATTATGTTTGTGTATAGTAGGAAGACCGGGGGGTTAGCCCTAGGCATTATTATGATATACGTTCCGGATTACGATCCGATGACGGGTGAGGCCCGAGGTATGTTAATATGCTAGTTATACTTGTTGTCTGTGTGATACTTGTATCTGCCTGGTAGGGAGGTGAGTGTGGGCGAGGTCCCACATCTCATCACTAGCTGAGTATGGACGGGGTTCCGTATCTCATTATTAGCAGAGCAGGGGCGAGTCCCGAGTTAGGAGGGAGGTGAGTGTGGGTGTGGGCCCGTATTTCACTACCAGCAGGGCTGTGGACGGGGTTCCATGACTCATCAGTAGCAGGACAAGGGCGAGGCCCAAGTTAGGCGAGGCCTTAGATCAAGAGTATAGTAGAGTATGTTTAGATATTTGTTATGTGTTATGTTATATGTTTGTATGTGTTTAGCGGGCGAGGCCCAGAGACAGGCGGCGCCTAAGAGAAATAAATCTTTATACCGAGCAGGGCTCGATGCCAGGTGGGGCCTGATGCCAGGCGGGGCCCGATGCCGGGCAAGTCCCGATGCAGCGGGCGGGAGCCCAGTATGTGGTTATGTATGTGGTATGTGGTAGGTTGGGGAACTCACTAAGCTTCGTGCTTACGGTTTTCAGGTTTGGTTTCAGGTACTTCCGGTAGCGGAGGGAAGAGCTTGGGATGATCACATGGCACACACCAAGAAGTTTTTAGCCTGGGATGTTTACTCTGATAAAATAAATATGTTTGAAATGATACTTGAATTCATATGAGGATTTATGTATGACTTGATTATGGTTGTTTAATGATTTTAAAACGAAATTTTTGGTCATGATTTTTGGGATGTTACAAAAGTTGTATACGATTAGGATTGTATAGCCCTAGAATGATCGATTTGGACTCATTTCTTGTTCCTTGTTTGGTTGTGGACTTAGGGTAGAATCATCATTTGACAGTCTGTGTGATCCTATTTTGTGTATAACTTGCATGCATAGGGAAACCAACGGTTTTGATTGAGGTTCTTGGTATTGCGAGTGGTGGGAGTTGAGGATTCCTAGGAAAGTATAGGATATGTATGTTGTATGGCATGCGATTAGCTTATGGTTTTAGTGTGGTGACTTAGAAGAACTAGGATTGACCTTGATGAAGGTACATGTAGGTGTGAAAGGTAGTATTGGGCCCGTACTACTAGAA
This sequence comes from Lactuca virosa, assembly GCF_052849685.1. Lineage (NCBI taxonomy): Eukaryota > Viridiplantae > Streptophyta > Magnoliopsida > Asterales > Asteraceae > Lactuca > Lactuca virosa. The sequence goes on from NC_136426.1 coordinate 203,149,288, forward strand.
GCACAGGACATGTACGTGAGACGAGTGTAGATCTGGAAACTCTAAGGAGGCCAGTGTAGAGGAGTCCCCTCGAGTCCTTTACTGATTGTTTTTATGTTGTGTTTCAGTGTAGAGGATGGTGATGATTACTCGAGGAGGTTCCGGTCTTGGTTCTAGCTCAGGCACATAACCGATTGATGAGCATCTGTGCGAGTTCATTTCGGCTGAGATTACTCGCGGTATCCGGAATGCTACCCCGTTGTTGTTAGGTATCATCAAAGAGGGGATTTTGGAGTTGTTGGATGAGAGGCTCAAGACTTTTTGAGCCGAGGTTGCTACATGTTAGATTGGAGCTCAAACTCCCTCATTTCGGGAGTTCTAGGCTTCTAGGGCTTCTGAGTTCTTCGGGGTTAAGGACCCCATTGCTAGCCTACGTTGGATTGCTGACATGGAGAATGCTCAGCGGATGAGATTTCGACCTGAGGGGGCAAAGATGGGGTTTACATCAGGGTTAAGGACCCCATCGCTAGCCTACGCTGGATTGTTTGATCTTGTATAGGGACCTTTTTGGTCAATGGTTTGACCTCTCATGTTCTATTTGATTTGGGGGCTACCTGATCCTTTGTATCTCTTGCACCCATCAAGAAGTTTTGCAATGCTCCCGGGACTTTGGATTCCCCACTAGAGGTTGAGATTGTGGATGACCGTACTGTGAGTGCTTCGAGGGTTTTCCGTGGGTGTGTCCTGAATCTGTTTAGTGAGAGATTCTCTATTTATTTGGTGTCATTTCCCTTTATAGGATTGAAGGTTATCATCGGGATGGATATGAGGATGGGCCCCAATGGGGCCATGATTGATGGAAAGCGGTAGCTGGTAAGAGTTTGAACCCCAAGTGGGGGAGAACTGGTTATTCTTAGTGAGAGAGCTTCACACGGGCCAACTCTCTGTTCAGTTGCGAGGGCCAGGAGATATCTGCAGCAATGTTGTTCTAGGTTCATAGCTTATGTTGCAGCCAATCGAGTTGAGGACACAACATAATTGAGTGGGGTGCCCATTGTTTAAGATTTCCCCAATGTGTTTCCTGAGGATTAACCAGGAGTGCCTCTCGAGAGGCAGGTTGAGTTTCAGATTGATCTAGTACCTGGTGCGGCCCCGATAGCCAAGGCACCATATCGCCTGGCGCCACCTGAGATGCAGGAGTTGTCTACGCAGCTGCAAGAGCTGCTAGACAAGGGTTTTATTCGTCCGAGCAATTCTCAGTGGGGAGAACTGATTCTTTTTCTGAAAAAGGACGGTTCACACATAATGTGCATTGATTACCGGGAGTTGAATAAAATAACTGTGAAGAACCGTTACCCACTCCCGAGGATTGACGATTTGTTTGATCAACTTCCAGGTGCATCTTGGTGTTCCAAGATCGATTTGCGATCGGGGTACCATCATATGAGGGTCAAGGATGATGATGTACAGAAGACAACCTTCAGGACTTGGTATGGCCATTACGAGTTCGTGGTGATGCAATTTGGGCTCACCAATGCACCAACAACGTTCATAGATCTTATGAACCGAGTTTGCAGGATGATGCTGGATAGATCTGTGATTTTATTCATCGATGATATTCTGGTCTACTCCAAGACAAAGGAGCAACATGAGGATCATTTGCGATAGGTACCGGAGACCATGTGGAGGAAGAGGCTTTATGCCAAGTTCTCCAAATGTGAGTTCTGGCTGCACGAGGTGTAATTTTTGGGGCACATCGTCAACCAGAAATGTATATTGGTCGACGCAACCAAGATCAAGGCTGTGATGTGGTGGGAGGTTCCGAGGACTACATCTGAGATTCGGAGTTTCTTAGGTCTCGCAGGGTATTATCACAGATTCATCCAGGATTTATCCAAGATTGCAGTGCCTTTGACTCGTTTGACAAAGAAGAATGTGACCTTTTGGTGGGGGCCTGATCAATAGTTGGCTTTTGAGACTCTGAGGCAGAGATTGTGTGAGGCCCTGATTCTCGTGCTCCCTAAGAGTTTGTATATTTTGTGGTTTATTGTGACACCTCTATTTCGGGTTTGGGAGCGGTTCTTATGTAGAGTAGTCACATGATTGCTTACGCTTCGAGGCAGCTGAAGCCTCATGAGGTGAACTACCCTACGCATGATTTGGAGTTGGGGGTCGTGCTTTTTTCCCTCAAGATTTGGAGACACTATTTGTATGGGGTTCGGTGTACTATCTACACTGACCATAAAAGTTTGAGGTATTTGATGGACCAGCTGAATTTGAATATGCGACAACGGAAATGGTTGGATGTGGTAAAGGATTATGATTGCGAGATCCTGTACCACCATGGGAAGGCCAATGTGCTGGCCGATGCTTTGAGCCACATGACCGTGAGTTCATCTATTCGAGATATCTGCTTGAGGATGATTTTCACTTCGCCTTTGATGGAGTTGATCAAGAAGGCTCAGGTGGATTGAAAAAGGAAAATTGGAAGACCGAGAGGATCAGAAGACAGGTTCCCTTATCTGTTATAGACAGTTGGTGGTTGTTGACTTAGTGTGGTAGAGTTTGGGTTACGACATCAAGTGGGGTGAGACAGAAGGTTTTAAAGGAGGTGCATAAGTCAAAGTTTTCTATCCATCCAGGGGCCACGAAGATGTACATGGATCTGAGGTTGAGTTATTGGTGTCCCTATATGAAGAGGGAAATAACTTGGTTTGTGGAGTGGTGCTTGACTTGCAGGAAAGTCAAGGCCGAGCATCAGAGACCCCACGGGAAGATGCAACCCTTACCCATTCCTATGTGGAAGTGGGAAGAGATTACCATGGATTTCATCACAAAAGTACCAAGGACGACATGTGGTATTGACTCTATCTGGGTCATTGTTGATAGATTGACCAAGAGTGCGCATTTCATACCGATTGCCGAGATCATATCTACAGAAAAGTTAGCTGACATCTATGTCCGGGAGGTAGTAGTTTGGCACGGGGTGCCAGTTTTGGTGGTTTCAGACCGGGATGTCTGTTTGACCTCTAGATTTTGGAGGAAGTTTCATGAGGAGCTGGGTAGTTAGTTGAATTTTACTACAACATACCACCCTTAGAACGATGGCCAGAGCGAGCGGACGATTCAGACGCTCGAGGATATACTTCGGGCATGTGTGTTGGATTTTGGAGGGAGTTGGGATACTTACCTTCAACTGTCCGAGTTCTCCTTCAACAGTAGTTACCATGCCATTATTGACCGAACACCATTTGAGATATTGTATGGAAGAAGGTGCAGGACCCTAGTTTGCTAGAGGGAGGTCGGGCATCGAGTCATGGGTAGTAAAGAGGTTATACTCAAGACTATTGCGTTGATTCAACAGGTGCGCGGCAGGTTGCGGGTCGTGCAAAGCCGGCAGAAGAGTTATGCAGATCGGCAACGTTCAGATCTCAAGTTTCAGGTGGGAGACTTGGTGCTTCTAAAGGCGTCACCTTGGATAGGTGTCATCCGATTTCGGAAATAGGGCAAGCTGGGCCCTAGTTTCATTGGACCTTTTAGCATTTCAGCCCGGGTGGGCAAGGTTGCTGTGACATCCCCAATTTCACGGCCAGAAAAGACCGATTTAATTTATGCTTTTAAAATAATTTCAGAGTAATCATTTGATTAAAAGTGTTGCGGAATTTGTTCCCAGATAAACATGATAACTATGTTATCAAATCATTTCCGAAGAAATGAATTTTATTCACTTAAACCATTGGGATGTCATTGTCAATACAAAAACATAAGCATAAACAAAACTTACATTCATTTACACTAGTGATCTACTTCTCTTTTAATCTCTCAGTGTAAAGCAACTTCGTATCAATACCTGTGATACAAATAAACTGAGTGGGTCAGGCTTGGGAGCCTGGTGAGCATATAGGGTTTTCAACCCACAATAAATAATAAACTTATTAAGTTCTCAGTCAATAATAAATTTATTAATTTCATCAACCAAAAATAACCCTAATTACCCATTCCCATTATCCTCACTTTACGTCCCTAAAACAACTATCACAAGGGACCTAGCCTAAGGATTATCACCAAGGGTGACAACATTGCTTTGGGGGTTCCTCAGCAAGTTATGTCAAATAAAACAAACATCGGGGTGACAACATTGCTTTCCCTCAGCAAGTTATGTCAAACAAGACATCCTAACATAAAACAACCAACAAGTTGACAACATTGCTTTCCTTCAGCAATTTATGTCAAATAGGCACGAAGGCACATCATCGCCATGTGCTAGTCCATAGCTCTTATTCATCGACGGTATTTCCCGCGGGAGTTTCCCCCCGCAATACATGTCAATGGGTTTTCCATATACTAAGTCCATAGCTCTTATTTATCGACGGTATTTCCCACGGGAGTTTTCCCCGCAATACATGTCAATGGGTTTTCCATACAGCTGATGAACATACTTAAGGGGTTTCCCCAGCCTTACATGCCCTAAAGGCACTCATGAGGGGAATAGAGTACAGCGAATGAACACTTAAGTCCATTAACACCTACAGGTTACGAGCCTGCTAGTGTTCCACAGACCATCAAAATAGTCCATGGTTGTCATCCATACTCTGCTGAATGACGGGGGTTTTAGAGTACAACGAATGAACACTTAAGTCCATTAACACCTACAGGTTGCGAGCCTGCTAGTGTTCCGCAGACCGTCTAGAACAGTCCATGGTTGTCATCCCTACTCTGCTGAATGACGGGGGTCAACGTTGGGTAAGGGCTTTTCTCATATTGCACCACTCACGCCAACATTTGGGTAAAAGCATTTCCCATATTTCACCACTCACTCTCAACTCATGATCTATATCACTGATCATCTCATCTATCCAACTCACCTTTCATCACACACCCACTATTTAACTCATGATCTATATCATTAACTCATGAAGCTTGTCCAATCACTTCATAAAAGAACAAAGACTCCAAATCTCTTCCAAATAAAAGTTTAGGGAAAATACTGATAAAGTACTCCCGTACGCTCCCGTACCCCAACACGTAATTGTGTCAAAAGGAAGAACTAATGGATGAACACATAGTTCAAAAATACCTAATGAACATATAGTTCAAACATACGTACCGATTACAAGTCTACTAACGTTCCACTGGGCTATCTAAAATAGTCTGTGGCCATTGTCTATACTCTGCTAGATGACTAGATCATCTTAAACATCGATACCTCTCATCACTTTTATTTCATCACACATCATCTAATTCATCTACCCATGTTTTACCCAACATATTTGTAGATAAAAATATATATACAGTTTAAAACTTGTATAAAACATCAATTCAACAGTCACCTCAAATAAACAATTAATATATTTACACATAGCACGTATTTTAAGGTAAATACTTCATATCTATGTGTAAGGTGAAAGTGACTATACACTCACCTGATTTAATGAAAACAGGGCAGCAATTCGTTTCCTAAAACGATCGTTTCTAATAAAACAGAGAGTTTTATTGAGAAACCGGGCTCTGCGAAAGGTCGGACTTCAAAACTGAAAAGATAAATTTTCCGGGCCTTCGGGAACTCCGGGACGTGTTCCGGGCGTTGGAAATGATCTCGGGGCATCGGGGGAGGTCAAAATGCTAAAAATATGAGTTTAGGGGTGAAAAAGGGCAAAATCCAAAAATTACCCGGGAAGTCTCGCAACCCTCTATTTATAGGGGGAAGCTTCTGATCGGACGGCTGAGAAGCCTCCAGGTGGCAAAGATCCGAAGCTCCCAGGACATAGGCTCGCACGTGGCTGCGCATGCGAGGCCCTCGCTGGCATGATGTGATTGGACCGAAGTCCGGTTCCGATGAGGGAAGCTTGTGGCTTCTACGAGGGTTCGGACACAAGGAAAAGAGGGCACGCATCGGATGACTCAGCAACATTCCGGACAGATGGCACATGCGAGGCGAAGACACGTGGCCGAAGTCCACGTGTGCGAAAATTCCCGGTTTTGGCATTATTCCTCGATTTTCGCGCCAAAATATCTAAAATCCATAACTTTCGCATACGAGCTCCGTTTTTTACGTTCTTTATATGCACGCGTAGGTAAAATTACTCTCTACAACTTTCGTTTAGACTTCGTCGGCTAATTTTGACTTTAATTTCTATATTATTATTTTTAACAGACCGGGACAGGAAATCCGTTAAAAATTCATAACTTCTTCATCCGACGTCCGTTTTCGTCAGAATTTTTACCGTTGTGCTACTAATCACGAGACATTCGATTCTTGTTTAGGTCGTGTCGGCTAAAAATCACTCGATCTAAAATTCGAGTTTTTTGCTGTCTACTGCTAAGCTGAAACTTCGAAAAATCATAACTTCCTCATACGAAGTCAGATTTGGGCGTTCTTTTTATACTTACTCTCGGTTTAACGAAATCTACGAGTTTCGTTTAGATCACTAAGGCCAAAAAGTAGTTTATCGAAAACTCACTTTTTACGACATTCGGCCCCGTGCCGGTTTTGTCGCGAAACTTCGACAGGTCATAACTTCTTCGTTATAACTCGGATTTCGACATTCTTTATATATCCGTAATCCTTGTCACGCCCACTACAAGTTTCTTAATAGATATCGGCTTTATCTAATATTTATTTTTGACGCTCATTTTTATTCTTAATTAATTAAACCCTAATAATTAAGCATAAAACACATAATATTCACATAATTCCCTTTCATTTCTTCCAAATGAGTGACAAAGGTTAACCTAGACCATTATGTCAATATTAATGCCTAGCCTAGAAACACGGGCGTTACAGTTGCATACCGGCTGGATTTGCCAAATGAGCTCTGCCAGATCCATAACACCTTCCATGTAACGACCCAAAAGTCAAGGGTAAAAATTTTATTTTTATTATAGTCAAACACAGATATCTTTTAAATCCAAGCTTTCCAAAAACATTGCTAATTAAAAACATTTATCAGAGTTCATCCCAAAATCTCATATTATAGAAAAACACGGGTGTGTGCGGAGACCAAGTCGGGCCCTTCCTTTCAAAACCGATGATACCTGCAACCATAAACAAAACTGTAAGCACGAAGCTTAGTGAGTTCCCCAGAGCATACCCAACATAATCCACATAATCACATAAGCCACACAGATAAACATATAAGGAAGCCATGACAACCCTCAAAGGTCTTACACCGGGTGCCATGGGAACCCCGACATGGTCTTAGCCCACTACCATATAAACCATACATAAAACATATAAGGATGCCATATAAACCATACATACAGACATATAAGGATGCCTTGGAAACCCTCCAGGATCTTACTCCGGGTGCCATGGGAACCCCCACATGGTCTTAGCCCAATGCCTCGGGAACCCCCCGAGGTCTTGACTAAGGATGCCATGGAAACCCTCCAAGGTCTTACACCCTAGTGCCTCGGGAACCCCCCGAGGTCTTTACTTAAGATGCCATGGAAACCCTCCAAGGTCTTACACCCAAGTGCCTCGGGAACCCCCCGAGGTCTTTTATGTAAGTATCACAAAGCAACTAATATACCACATAACATATAACCAACTAATATACCACATATCACTACATCAACTAGTGTACCACATATCACTACATCAACTAGTGTACCACATATCACAAAATGGGTCGGCCTTGGTGCCTTCGACCCATTGGTATGGTGAGGAGACTATATTTTTATGGTACTAATGAACCAAGGGACCTCAGATCTACTCTCCCTAAGCTCTGGAGTTGCTCAAACTCCCAAGAGATGATCCAAGAACCAAAATGGGGACAATATAGAAAACCCTAACTCCATCTAATGACTAAGATGGCAAGATTAAGACTTTATACCTCCAGAATCTCCTCAAGGTGAACTAGATGCAGGTTCTTGAAGCGCAATGCCACACCAAGCTTCCTCACCAACTCCTTCTTCTTGAATAAGCTCAAAAATGGCCACCATCACACTTTTATGCTCCAAAATCACACTCTCAAAGGAAAACTGAGGTAAAGGGGCGAAATGAGGCTCTAGAGGCTGATTAGGGTTTAGTCCCAATGACTTAAGGATGTTTAAATAGGTGTCAAGTCTGAACTTTAGGGTTTTTAGTCTGACCCTCGTACGCCCCGCGTACGAGGATGCACATCCCGATCCAGTCCTCGTAGATACACTACGCGTTCCTAGCTACGCCTTATGTAATTCCTTTCTCTTCGGTACGCCCTACGTACCACCTTAGTACGCCCCACATACTAGTGTTTTTCCTAAAACCCTAATTCTTTCGAAGACCCTAACTCACTTGATACAAATCTGATTCCAACCATTCATGTAACCATAGAAAGGTATCGAGACACTCAACCATATTATCGGTTCCTGCCTGTCATAAAATATCCCGAACTAAAATCCACTTCCCATAAAAACCCGAGCTGGAAAATTACCGAAATACCCTTTTATCTAAAAACTCAAACTGAATACCCGAGAAATCCAAGGTATATTACCCAACTCCAACTGGGTCTAAAAACCAACCCCTTAGGTATCCGTAGCTTGATAGCACTTAATCCTTTGATCACCAATTCAAAATGGGAACAATTCAAAACAGGATGTTACATTCTATGTGTCTCAGCTTCAGAAGTGTGTGGTCGATGAGTCTGCAGTTGTTCCTCTAGATGATATTCAGGTTGATGATCGCCTGAATTACGTGGAGAGACCGATGACAATCTTAGATTGAAAGACAAAGGCTCTGCGCAACAAAGAAGTGTCACTGGTCAATGTCCAGTGGCAACATCAGAAGGGTTCTAAATGGACGTGGGAGCCTGAGGTGGAGATGCGAGAGCACTACCTAGATTTATTCGCTGCAGCAGACTTCGAAGTCGAAGACTACTTTAAGTGGGTGAGAGTTGTAACATCTATTATTCAGGTATTCGTTTTAACCCTTGAGTTGTACTTTATTTGCGAGGTTATTCCCCAATGGCAATTTTGTAATTTCAGAGTCAGCTTGGGTACGCGGGGCATACACCTTCATATGCAGGGCGTACCCGGGTTCACATTAGTGCTCTACGCGTATGCTGGTACGCACGGTGTATGTAACCAGGGTGAAAACCCTAAATTTTAGGGTTTGGACCCTATTTAAACACATTTATGGCCATATGCACCTTCTTATCTTCAGCATCCTTCCTCATTTTGAAACCTTAAATATCGTTAGTGCATTGTGAAGCTTGTAGAGCCATTTTTGTTGCCATTTGGAGCTTTTGGAGTAGAAGTAAGAGCATTGGGTTTATGGTGTTTCACTCAAGCCTTTGGATCCAACATCTTGTTCACCTTGTACGCCTTGTGGATGTAAAAAGCTTCAACATTTGTGTAGAAATATTATAGATCTAGTTTAGCTCAAAGTTGTTCCCCATTTTGGTCCTAACTTGTCCCTTCTGAGTAGAAGGTACTCCAAGGCATTTGAGTTGTCCTTTCATAGGTTTTGAGAGGTGTTAAGTCATAAAGTTGGGTTTTTGGTCATTAATTTCTCTCCATGCAAGTGTTAGATTGTCTTAATGGGTTAAGAGACTAGGGTTTTTGGAGTTAAGGTCTTAATACCCATGATAAACCATAAAGTTGGAAACTTTATGGTTAAGAACATTTTTTGTTGCCTAGATCTGAAATTTGGACGTGAGTGCTTAAGGGATTAAGAACTTAACAAGAGGGGTAGTGAGCAGCCGCATATGCTGCGCGTACCGAGGGGTACGCTGCACGTACGATGTCAACTTCCTGATCCTCAATCAATTGTGAAGTATGCCCCACGTACACAAGGAGTACGCTCCTCGTACTGACTGAGTCTACCCAGTTGACTCAGTTGACTTTGACCTGAATTTTAACTAGTGTTTGACCTAGGTGTATTTTAGGTATTTGAGTGGAACCCTGAGTTTTGGTTACTATTATTCGTTAAGGTGACCAGTAGAATGGGTTTCTGAGTAGCGTGCCATTTTAGCTTTTCGTCTGTCTTTGAGGTGAATCTTCTTACCACCTTAAGTGTACCGAAGGCACCAAGGCTGAGTCACTGTATTGTATGAGTATAATTGTATGTTGTCGTATGATTTTGTATGATGTGACTGTATGATTTATGTATTGAGCTAGTTTGGACCCAGAGTCATTATGGACTCGGGGTTGATACATACCTGGGGGTTGATTCAATCCCGACACAACTTCTTGCTGTTATTTTGGGTTGATACAGACTCGGTGGTTGTTACGGACCTGACACAGCCACATGTTGTTTTATTATATGTATGTTGTATGTGGTATTTTGGGAAGCTCACTAAGCTTTATGCTTACAGTTTATGTTTAATGGTTTCAAATACTTCCAGTTCAAAAGGGACGGACCCAACGTGATGGCACAACATCTTCCTCATATGATTTCCGTACTTGATATATTTGTACTATGATGTTTTGGAATACTGGAATGATTGATGGTTTTTGGTACAATCAATGAATGAAATTAATAGTTTTAAATGAAAATTTTTAGTACTGTTTTTGGGTCGTTACAATTATGTATAATATTAATTATCATAGATTTTATGAACAATACAATTTTTATAATTAAGAGGTTTGCCACAATACTTAGTGGTCATTGTCATTTTTAGTCCCCCTACTTACATTATTTGCCTTCATCTCCCATTAGCCACATGTCACTCTAAAATCCAAAAGGCTTTATAAAATTAAATTAAAAAAAGATAACCCATTCCCTGATTCCGAATTCTCTAATCTGTATCCCTCACCAAAAGTGTCGTCCATCCAATTATTGTTTTGGAATTGAAACTAAAATTATGACAGGAAGAGAAGAGAAGAAAGTAGAAATCGAGAGAGGAGAAAAAATTGAAATTAGAAATTGTGGACATGGTGGCACCGGTATCGCCTCTCACAGTTACGATTTCACGGTCTCAACTCACATGTTGGGACAGATTGGAGCAGGAAGCAAGCAAGAATTAAACATGTAAGGTTAAAAGCAAATTTTTTTATTTTATATTCTGATAAAAATTAAAATCAAATTAGGTTTATTTGTTTATGTTAATAGGTTTAGTTATTGAAAACTTGAAATTACCTAATTAGGTTTAATTATTGATTACGTTTAAATGTTGAAAATTGAAATTAGATGTTGTTGAATTTGGGTTTAGTTGTGTATTTGCTTAACTGTTGGGATGGGCTTTGATTTGTATAGTAGAATTAAAATCTTACTTTCTATTTTTGTAATCTGATTATAGATTATGGGAAAAAATTGTGCCAACCCTGATTTTTTTTGTTGGTCGGCTCAAGACTTGAACATTATCCGACTTCATTTGGTGTATGAATTTACATAATTTTATTTTCGAAAATTGTGATTCGTTTCTTGCGTGGAAGAGCTACAACAGATTAGTCGAAAAAGGAGGCAACTTTTCACTTGCAGTGCTCTGTTGATCACTTGGAATCCAGGGGTTCAGTTGATAATAGATAAGTGACATTATAATATTGGTAAAAAGTAAAGTTCATTGCTATTATTGATAAAACATGTTGCTATTATGGGAAAAATAAAGTCGATTACCCATATTGGTAACAAGAATAAAGTATGTTGCTATTTCCTGCAATAAATCCTCAATATTAACAACATATATTGGATGACATATGAATTTGAAGATATTGAAGATAATGATAATGAACATAAAGCAGAAAGGTTGCATGGGAAACTTCTCAGATTGAACTAGGCCCTCTTTGAATTTCTGACCCGCAGCGAAACATGGGTAACCCCTAGTATAATAATAAATTTCATAGCCCTTAGAAATAGTGTGTTTGTAACGTCCGCGTTTCTCGCTAGGCATAAATTAATAAAATATGTATTTACGTCAGTCAACAATTGTAATCTTTTATGAATCAATGAAAGATAATTATTTAGGTGTATATATATATATATATATATATATATATATATATATATATATATATATATATATATATATATATATATATATATATATATATATATATATCAGTGTGTGTGTGTGTACATGCGTGTGTGTTATGTATATACTGTTTGTATAAAATGTATTTTAAAAGTATACAAATAAGACTAAAATCAACGTCAAAAATAAAAGATTATTTAAGATAATTAATCTAAACAAAAGTTGTAGTAGTCATGATGGTGATTCCGTACATATAAAGAATGTCGAAATCTGACTTCATATGAGGAAGTTATGATTTTTCTAAGTTTTAGGAACAACCCGACACCTCGATGGGTGTCATAAAAAGTGAAATTGAGTTTGGTTGTTTTTTAGCCAAAACAGTCTAGACGAGAGTTGAAGTTCTCATCGATACCAACCTGTCAATATAAAGAACTTCGAGAACGGAGTTCGTATGAAGAAGTTATGATATTTACACGGTTTTTTGTAGCGTAATCTTTGTAGACTGTTAAATCTAAATTGGGCTAAGAATTAACCGACATAGTCTAAATGAAAGTTATAGTACTCAGAAATACCTATGCGTGGATATACAGAACGTCAAAAATCAGAGCTCGTATGAGAGAGATATGAATTTTTGAAGTTTGAACCCGTACCTACCACCTTGCGACACACACTACTAAGATCACACCACATGTCAGCTTTTCAACGGAGAACCCCCTGCCTACCTAGCCACGGTGCGGCGCCCCTCCCCTTAAAATTGGCTATAAATAGAAGACCAAGCTTTCATTTATTCCTCACACCTTTAGAAACCAATCTTATGAAATATCCATTCTTAGGTCCGAATTTTCTCTAGTATTAAGGAGTTTTAGCGGGCACCTGATTCATCGGAGAGCCCGATAATCAGAAGATTTCGGGTCGGAGTTCTGCCTACAAACTTTTCGATCTTTCAGTCAGTAAAATTTGTAAGTTAAGATGCACTTATTTTATTCCAAATGTAACTTATATTTATATTCATAATCGTTATTATGAATCTATAAATAAGATTTATCAGTGATTCCATGTCATAATACTGATTGATCTACTTATAAGAGGTAATCTACTTACAGGAGGTAATGTCTAGGCTAAATTTAGTGATGCGTTTAAACTGAGATTTTCAAACGGTATACTCTTTATACCAAACAGACCCTACCTCCAATATGATCTTACCTGGTGATTCGTTATCAATTATATATTGGGATTATTGAGGAATCTAGACTATCGTCATTACAGTCGCAATAATTTTGAAACAAAGACTAAGACTTAGTGCTAACTATATCTAGGTCTTTACAAAGGAAAAGCTAGGTGTTAAGCGAAGCGCTGCCCAAATCACTAGTCATCCACTTTAGACAAGTGAGTGCATAGTTACTTTCATCTTACACATATATACAAAGTATTAGATAATTAAATGCTATACAAGGGTGGAAACTCTCGACCCAACCCGTAACTCGACACTAACCCAACCTGAAAATAAATGGGTTTGGGTTGAGATTTTTGACCCGCCAACCCACCAACCTGTTTATTTCATGGGTTGGGTTGTGTTACCTGTTTGGGTTCATGGGTCAACTTGCCAACCCGTATATATATATATATATATATATATATATATATATATATATATATATATATATATATATATATCACACCAAATAATTTAATCCTGATTACCCATTCTTTTTATTCTCACTCTTCGATCCTAAAAAGATGATCTCAAGAGACCGATGAGAGAAAATTCAGATACACACAAATTGACCACTCTCGCTCACTCTCTCAATCGCTCCTATGCTCTGCTCTGACCTTGAATCAACCTAACTCCGTCCACCGGTAAGTAACAATGCATTGACTACCATGTATCCACTTTGAGATTTCTTCCTAAATCGGTAAATCTCGACTTTAACCTATGATTTTAAAATGAAATTGAACTTTCTGTTTATTCCAATTAGTTTTTTTTTGAAAATGTGAAGCTTATTTATTAAACAAGTTATGTGGGTTGGGTTCGACCCACTAACCTGTGAACCCAAGAAACCATATACTTAAACGGGTTATATGGGTTGGGTTGGTTTGAGGTTTCCAATCCATCAACCGCCAACCCATATATTAAGTGGGTTGGGTTGAGTTTATGTTTTGTAACACCCGTTCCTCAGGTACATTCCTTATGGTTTTAAGTTTATAAATCTTTGAAAAAAAATTGAATTTATATAGGGCATAAAATGAAAAGTACGCAGGGCGTAATTCATTAAAAATCTTTAGGGACCCCATGCACTACGTTAGGTGTAACACTTGTTATGCAGGGTGTAGTGCTGTGGGGTGTAAACCGTAAAATCTTGGGTTGTGACCCCTATGTAAGGACATTAACCTCTCCTGGACCTTCTTGTGACCAACCTCCATCCCTCTTAGCCCCTATCCCTAATCCTTGTGTGTAAGTTTTGAAGCTTTTGTGTGATATTTGGTGTTTATGGTGGTGAAGGAAGATCATTAGAGAAGTGATGGTGCACTCAAGCTCTTAGATCCATAATCTACACATCATTGTTCATCTAAAGTAGGTATAAAGTTCAAACCTTGAGGCATGTTTTTCTAGATCTTGCTTGGTTATAAGTTTGTGCTCTTTTGTCCTACAACTTTGGTGTTAATGAGTATGGACTACTCCAGACCATTTGAGCTGTCCTTTTAGGCGTTTTTGAGTGTCTGGTGTCATAAAGATGCATGCTTGGTCCTTTGTATTCATCCATACAAGAGTTATGAGGTTTTGGATGATGTTAGAAGTTATGGTTTTGAGTTTGAGCTCCCTTTAGCCATGGAAAGGCATAAAGTAGGAGACTTTATGGATTAGAGTGCCTTTTAAGGTCAGATATGAGGTTGGGATTGTTGGATATATATGCTCAAGAATCATTATTGAGTGACATTGCTAATGACTTTTTGTTTTCTTTTGTTGACCATATGGCCAAAACTTTTAAGCAAGTATGTAGGTTGCTTGTCAACCTCCATGTCTTGCATCCATGCCTTGTCTCCCATACCTTTTTGCATTATGATACTTTAGAGTATTATATTCAAATGGGATTACTTTGCATGGTATATATAAAGAGGGTCTTGTTCATGGAAAGTGGCTAGTTTTTGGTCAAAAACTTCTTCTTTTTCTCTCATAAAACCGTAAGCACTTAAGGGCTTAGAGCTCTCTCCACTTTTGAAGTTATTACTTTCTTTTGGTGGTTTCTTTGTGTCTTCCTTTTAGTGCTTAGTTGTTTAAAAGCTTAAGGCTTAAAGAAAAAAGTCATACAAGAAGAAATCTAGCAATTTGAGTACCTTATTCTTTGTGGCGGATACTTATAGAGAAGATCAAGCTTCTTGTTCTTTCCATCTTCATCAACACCCTAAATCCAATAGGGTCCAAAGGCTTCAAAGGTTGTTATTTCTAAACACCCTATGGTTGTTGTAACATCATTCTAACCTCTTTCAAAGGATCCTTGATGGTTTGGTTTTGTTATTTACTTGAAATTTACTAGAAATTTTTATAGGTTCCGTTGCCGGTTTTTGTGAAACCTAACTATTATATGTATCAAAACTCATCAGTGGTATCAGAGTCATCTATTAAATGTTAGGATGATTTTTCATGTTATGATAATCTTTGGTTTTTCGAAAACAAACATGAATTTCTTTTTGGCTAAAGAAATGTCTATATTTGTTTTCTTTGGCAATTTGTCGTTAAAAGTGTTTATTTTTTTATATAACTATTTTTCTATGCATTTTGGTTATATAAAAGTTTCCTTAGAAAAAACAAAGAGTTGTTTGTCGTGTATAAACAAGCCATCAGGACATTAGTGGTTTCTAATTATTCATATGATGATGTAATAGATAAATATGTATTATTTCATTTGTTTATTTTTATATGTAATAAATTAGTTTTTAGACTAGTTATATTTTATTTTATAAAAGTGTAAGAAGTTGGGGCATGGGGATCTGATGAAGATATTAATACATGGAGCTTTTTGAAGACCTTGAAGTGCCCCATTAAGTCCTTTAGGAAATGACTTAATATTTGTTGTGATGACTCACAATAAATATTACTACCTCCGTCCCAATTTAATTGTCCACATTTGAAATTTCAAGTCTTTATTCTTCAACTTTGACCTTAAATAATTTTTTTTGATAGATAATACTTGATGCAAAATATATGAATTGATTGTATTTTAAATGTTTTTTTCATTGTTATAAGTTTCATAAAATAATATATAACACAAATAAAAATATTTAAGGTCAAAATTGAAGAAAAAATACTTCAAAAAACAAAAGTGGACAATTAATTTGGGACGGTGGGAGTATTAAAAAAATGGCTTTGTTTATACACTTTAAATGAATGCTTGTGATATTTTTTTTGTTGTTATAAAATGTTGTATGTATGAAGAAATGTTTGCCATGCTAAAAACATTTTCACAAAAAATAACATCAAACTTGGGGTTTAGAGTTTTATATAAAAGTTTCCAACATAAGATGTCAAAATCGAGTTTTTGTTAAAAAGAGTTTTAATTTTTTAGAACTCTTAAATATCCAAAATTTTAAAGATATAAAAAGGTTTAAAATATTTTTTAAACTTAATCTAAACTCCATAACTCAATAATAAAAAGTTGTTTTATTAAAAAAGTTAAAAATCCGTTCCAATCGTTATAACATCAAATAAAAATTTTAACCAGTAAAATTGTATATAAAATAAATTCAACTTTATGATTTTTGGAACACTTTAAATGTATCATTGAATATTTTATAATATTCATGATACAAAATATTGTAAAATGCTAGAATAACAAAAAATTGATGAAAAACCATTATTTTCAAAACATCAAATGTATGCAATCCACTTAAAAACCACTTGGAATTTTTGTGAAATTCATGTGGATTTTAGGGTCACCTTATTCATTTGGGTTTTCAGAAATGGTCAATGTGACAACCTGAAATTTCTATTATGTAGAAACCATTCACTGCAATAGAAGTCAGAACTGTTTCTGATGACTTTTAAGCTTTTTGGAGTCAGTTTCAGTGTTCTAAAGCCTAGTACTGCAAGAGATAACTGGAGAGAGGATACTCTAGGGTTTATTGCTCATCAATAAGGTCTAAAAACTCCAAGAGTTTGGAGTTTACGGCCGTAAACTCTAAGGAGTATAAATATGACACTTAGTCATTTTACTCACTTTTTTACCATTTCAAGCCTAGAAACTCACTTCTCTCTCAAGTAGCATCCGATTTTCCTTTTTGATCTTCAACTTTGTAAGTGTTTCTTGCCTTAATTAGTTGATATCCTTCATTATCTAGTGATCTTACATGATTCCATCCATGAAATCATTCCATTTTCATAGATCATCAAGTGTTCTTCATTTCACCAAGAACACCAAGAACACACACTAGTGTTCTTGGACTTTTAATACCCTTACAAGCTTCTATATTGTAAGTACTCTTACTTTAGCTTGTTATAGGATTGATACACTTGTTAAACAACTAGAAAACAAGAAAGAAACACAAGATCAAAGGTGTTTACGGTCAAGACATGTTCTTGAACCGTAAACCATAATGAAAGGGCCATTGTGAGCCCTAGTCCCTTACTAAGCCTTAGATACTAGTCTAGATCACTACCATGAAGTGTTTAGGACCTTAAACATCAAAAAGACCAAGAACCCAAAGAGTTTACGGCCGTAAACTCAGGGAGAAATGGTCCATGGGCCGTAAACTCTATAAAGTGGTGCAATGGTGCCACAATCACTTCCCAAGGCTTGGACTTGACTATAAGATGCTTAACATTGACTTATAAGACCTCAAAACACAAAATGGTAGAAGTTACCATGGGTTTACGGCCGTAAACCCATTGGGACCGTAAACCCAAAACCGTAAACTCATGAAGAGTTTACCCTTGGACCTTAAACTCAAAAGCAAGGCCCTACAACCCTTAGATGCAATCCTTGGTACTACTAGCACTTGAATAAAAGTGTTATCCATGTTTTAGGGTGTCTTTACTTGATTAATTAGTTGTTAAATGACTAATTGGATACATATATGTGTTATTATATGTAAATTAGGATCCGTGTGTGTGTTCAAGTCTTCACTTGACACTTAGCATCCTATACCATCCGTTCATCCAAACCACTCACTACAGGTGAGTTCATACCCCTTAATCAACCTTTTAAATGATTTTTAAATGCTTTTATGGGGGGGGGGGATACACGTTGAACTATTATAGTTATTATATCAATCACATGTGATTAATAACTACCAAACAAGTGGATTTCTTACTTTTCAAACTGTGTTATCAAACAAACTACTTCAAACTGTTTTACAAACTCTTTTACATGTCAAATACTTTTATTAAACTCTTTTAAACTTATATTCTGTTAAATGTGTATCTATATAGATATAGTTATATAAGTAGGATTGAAAGGACTTAGGACTGATAGCTCACCTTATCTCCTGTTCCTTGTTTGGTTGTGGACTTAGGGTATCGGTTGTTTGTCCGAAGGTCGTTTGAATCCTAGTTATATATTATGTATATGTATATAGATATAAAAGTTCCTTCTTTCTATTCAATACCTTTGGGTAGCAAAGGTATACAAACATGTTTATACATACAAACAATGTTACTAGTAAACTATAATAGATGTAGTTTAGGAAGTTACTAATACTATTATTAGAACAATGAAACATACAATGAGTCAGTTCATACATGAGTCAATACATACTAGATAGAGAGAGAACATACAATACAACTAGTACATACTATACATTACAATACAGCTAGTACATACTATACATTACAATACAGCTAGCACATACTATACATTATACAAGAGAACATACTATTATGAGAAACAGAGAGAACATACATACATACTAGACAGAGAGAGAACATACAATACAGCTAGTACATACTATACATTATACAAGAGAACATACTATTATGAGAAACAGAGAGAACATACATACATACTAGACAGAGAGAGAACATACAATACAGCTAGTACACACAATACATATACAAGAACACTACTACAGTTATGTGAGCCACGTAACGGGGCATGACATCACCTGTCATGGCTCGTTTTGTATCCAGAACCCCCTTAAGTGGAGAGCGTTGAGTTTGTGTATAGATCTATACTGGATTGACTATCCTACACCTTGCTGCTAGCTACAATAGGACTTGCAAGTCTACGGGTGCCAAACGTTATTCCTTCCGACGTCTTACATCGTTGTGTTTCTAGTCGGTAGTATGGTACAGGCCGATCACATGGTACTTTAAATAACAATTGGTTTAAGGTAGTTAGTAAAGCAGTAGTTACTTAATACAACACTACAATACTATTTTATTTCCCCATTGCATTCACTTTGTGATCTTCACACAATGAACGGTAATGTAAAAGCTATATTTTTGGTTAATGATAGTCATATTTGGGAAAATACACACTTTTACAAGAAACAAACATACATTTCGTTTGATGCCTTGGTAGAAGGTTACGTTTAGTAGAAAATATAGGATTTTCTAGGAGATACAAACATATACAAACATTTACAAACTTATACATCAAGTACATACAAACACTTTCATACAAACAATGACACTAAAATAATTATGAACTCACCAGCTTTAATGCTGATAAACTCTTTCAAAATAACTTGTATTCTCAGGTCATCAGTAGACAGGTACCGATGCCCGGCTTTTGAGAAGATGGAGTTCGTTCAAGACTCATCTCATATTTTGATTTACGTTTTGGTGTCTATTAAACTTTACAGAACACACTTGTATTAAATTATATTATTAATGCAATGGATGATGTTGTTGCTTGTTTACTACTATGCATTGTTGTGATACTATAAATGACGTCCTCTACCCCCGAACGTTTCCGCCGTTTCGGTTTTCGGGTGTGATAGATTGGTATCAGAGCATTGTTTATAGTGAATCGAGTATATCAACCCATAAAAGATATATAAACTATAAACACAACGGGATTAAAATACTCTGACCAAGAGTTTATACTTTTAAATAATAGAATATTTAACCAATTATACATACCTGCATTCATACTAAAATCAGTGTCACTAGGACATAACAAAAGTATTACGATTGTTGGGCAACACAATTAGACGTAGAGACATATAGTCAACCCTGGGAAGATATAGCCTGATCAACTATATTATCCGAGGAGTGACTAGCATGTGCCTAAGGGTGGTTGTGAGGTTGCAACAAGTCTAAAAACTTACCAATACCACTACAATGAAAACAATAGAACAGAACATAAACTTAAAATACTATAGGAGTATTTTGTGTTACTATAAACTACTTATGTGCTTATTTCTTATATCCCTTTTCTCGCATAGATATCATGGCTGGATTCCATATCCCCGGAGACCCGTACTATCCCAACAACGACAATGCAGGATGGCTGGGAGAAGAGCCAGAAGATGATCACCCAATCCCTTTGGATGATCACCAAGCTGAAGGCTTTTCTGATGGCTTTGACTCAGAGCCGGAAGTCAACAACCTACCCCTAGTAGCTCCAAACCCAAACCCTCGTCCAGCATTTCAAGGCCTCACACCTCTGTGGGCAATAAACTTGAACAGATGGAGTCACGAGCAAGGTCAGCCGTTACCTTGCAATGGAGACCGAAGCTTCTATGACTTAAGCGAGGGAGGTTCAGCTGATCGTGTCCTGCCCATCCTGGTTCGTAGGATTGCTCGGAACACCGAGCAAGGCCGAGCATCTATTGACCGAGTCCTGGAGATTGATGCCAACTCTGGCGTTAACACGGTCCGCATTCGCCAACTCGAGGTAGCTATGGAAAGGGTTAGGATAACCAATGGGACTCTGCAGCAACAGCTAGCTGCATCCCAAGCTGAAGTCAGGGAACTTCGAGCTCAGCAAGTAAGATCCGACAGGTGCATGAGGGACATAGAACGCCTTCTGTCTGAATCAAGGACTCATTCGAGTGGTTCTCGTCGTAGATCGAGCCTACTCAACCTTCTCTTTTGGATATAACTTAGTTATGTAAAACTCTAGTCTAAATTCCTGTCTTTGTTAAAACTTGGACCTTTTAGGTCTTGATTAGGTCGTAGTTCTGTCAAAATTTTCCCATCTTGGTTGATGTAAGACCTACTTCTAGGTCATTTTTCCCGAACTCGTTACATCTGTAATTCCAGTATTATTGAGAGATATCTAATCTCATGGAAATTATTTTCCAACTGCTATCATCTATTAGTACTAGATCTACATTCAATCATACTATTCAATTGTGTTGTTGGGCTATGGAGAGTTAGTCCATGAGTCACTCTCATCAATTTCTCTATTCTTACCAGTATTGTCATCTTTGTAAACTTTTAGCTAGAAGATGCCTCCGCGTCGATCAACGAGACGCAATCCTCCATCAACTACAACACCACCTGCTCCCCAAATCGATACGACAACTCTGAATGCTGCTGTAGCTGCGAATGTGGCTATAGCCATGGCTCAATATCATTCTTCGAGTGCCACCGGAGGTGGTACACCTGTTCATTCTACTCATGGTGAAGCTCCTGTGCGCTTGAGAGAGTGCTCCTATAAGGACTTCACTAACTGCAAGCCACTGTCCTTTAAAGGGACTGGCAGAGTCATTGCCCTCTCGCAATGGTTCGAAAAGACAGAGTCGATCTTCGAGATCTGCTCATGCCCGGAAGGAAGCAAAGTCAAATTTGCGGCGTGCACCTTCGAGGCAAAAGCCCTGACATGGTGGAATAGCCATGTCAAGTCACTATCTCTCATAGTGGCAAATGCTATGGGCTGGGAAGCTCTGAAAGAGCTGATGATCGAAGAATACTACCGAGGGGCGAAATCCAAAAGGTGGAGCAGGAACTGTGGAGCCTAACCATGAAAGGCTCCGACATAGTCTCCTATACCGCCAGATTCTGCGAGCTGGTGGCCCTCTGTCCCAACATGGTTCATACAGAGGGAAAGAAGATAGAGAGATTCATATGGGGGCTGGTGCCTCCATTCCAGGGGAATGTTTTGGCTTCAAACCCCACTACATTCGATAGTTCCAAGCGATTGGCACATCGGCTTATTGACCATGGGGTCCGTACCCCGTCAACAACAACAACCTTGGCCATCTCAGAACCCGCCAGAATAGCTGATTCCAAGCGGAAGTTCTGGGATGACAAAAAGAAGAAGAAGGCTTCCAAAAAGCAGCAGGTCGTGGCAATTCATGCTACGATAGCACCTGCCGCTGTTGCTCCGGTAAAGCAGTACGCTGGAAGTTTGCCCAAGTGCAACAAATGCAACTTCCACCACATTGGAGCCTGCCGAGAAATGCAGTGCTCTAACTGCAGCAGGAAGGGACACACTGCCCGCTTCTGCAAGGCTCCAGCAAAACCAATCACCCAAGTCCCCGGTGCTGGTGTGGGCCAAGCTTGCTACGGTTGTGGCGATGTGGGCCACTACAAGAGGAGCTGCCCGAAGGCAGGGAAAGCCGGTGGAGTGGGAAGAGATCTGGCCATAGGCCACGAGGAGGCGGTTGCTGACCCCACAGTGGTCACTGGTACGTTTCTCCTCGATAACTCTTATGCATGCATACTGTTTGATAGTGGAGCGGAGAGGAGTTTCGTGAACCAAAAATTTGCTCATTTACTTAAGCAAAAATCACGAGCACGTAAAGAACCGTTCACTGTAGAAATGGCTAATGGGAAGACAGAGAGCACTAGTAGTATATTCATAGGATGTACTCTAACTTTAGATAGCCATTCAATTTCGATCGACCTCATGCCGGTCTCAATTAAAAGTTTCGATGTCATTATCGGCATAGATTGGTTGAGTTTACATCGTGCCGACATCATGTGCTACGAAAAGGCAGTTCGCCTTAATCTGCCGTGAGGCGAAACTCTAGTAGTTTATGGCGACAAACCAGGCACTAATCTTCGTATCATCTCGAGCATTCAAGCCCAGAAATTCTTGCGAAAGGAATGTCGCGCATTCCTTGCTCATGTTGTCGAAGTGAGCCAAGAAACGAAATCTATTAAGAATATTCCAGTAGTACGTGACTTTCCCGACATCTTTCCAGAAGAACTCCAAGGACTACCTCCGCAACGTCAAGTCGAGTTCAGAATCGACTTAGTTCCAGGGGCTACCCCCGTAGCCAAATCGCCTTATCGTCTAGCACCTGCAGAGATGCAAGAACTGTCCGATCAACTTAACGAACTGCTCATCAAGGGCTTTATAAGACCAAGTTTCTCACCCTGGGGAGCTCCAGTCTTGTTCGTCAAGAAGAAAGACGGATCGTTTCGTATGTGCATCGACTACAGGGAGCTCAACAAACTGACCGTCAAAAATCGTTATCCTATGCCTCACATAGATGATTTATTTGACCAACTTCAAGGGGCGAACTTCTTTTCAAAAATCGATCTAAGATCCAGATATCACCAACTACGAGTGCTAGGGGAGGATGTCCTGAAGACAGCCTTCCGAACTTGTTATGGGCACTACGAATTCGTAGTGATGCCGTTCGGATTAACAAACGCACCCGCAGTATTCATGGATTTAATGAATAGGGTGTGTCGTCCTTACTTGGATCAGTTCGTCATCATCTTCATCGGTGATATACTTATCTATTCTCGTAGTAAGGAGGAGCATAGTCGACATCTATGACTAGTCTCAGAAACGCTGCGTTCGGAGAAGCTCTATGCGAAGTTCTCGAAATGCGAATTTTGGATCCGAAGAGTCGAATTTTTAGGACACGTGGTTAGCAAAGAGGAAATACACGTGGACCCTTCCAAAATCAAAGCCATTGAGAGCTGGTCAGCACCGAAGACGCCTACAGAAATTCGTCAATTTCTAGGCCTCGCTGGCTACTATCACAGGTTCATTCAGAACTTCTCACGACTTGCAAAACCTCTCACGACTTTGACCCAGAAGGGCGTGGCCTTTGACTAGGAAGAGAAGCAGGAGAGAGCGTTCCAAACACTCAAGCGAGCCTTGTGCACCGCACCAATACTATCCCTGCCCGAAGGGATAGAAGACTTCGTTGTCTATTGCGATGCGTCAAATCAAGGGCTCGGCTGTGTTCTGATGCAACGAGGTAAGGTCATCGCCTATGCCCGAGACAGCTGAAGACACACAAATTCAACTACACCACTCACGATCTCGAGCTAGGAGCAGTTGTGTTTGCTCTGAAGATCTGGAGACACTACCTGTATGGTAGAAAAAGCACTATCTTTACAGACCACAAAAGTCTACAACATATATTCGACCAGAAGGAGCTCAACATGAGACAACGACGGTGGGTCGAGCTACTCAGTGACTACGAATGCGAAATTCGTTATCATCTGGGTAAAGCCAACGTAGTAGCTGACGCCCTAAGTCGGAAAGAATACTCCGGTCGTAGAGTCAAATCATTGACTATGACTATCCATTCACATTTGTCCACGCAAATTAAGGAGGCTCAACTCGACGCTTTGAAACCTGAAAATGTGGCGAGTGAATCCCTTAGAGGGATGGATAGGAACTTAGAAGTCAAGGGTGGCAGAGCTTTTTATTTCACGGATCGGATCTGGACACTGAAACATGGTGGTTTCAGGGACTTAGTCATGACCGAGGCGCACAACACTCGTTATTCCGTCAACCCAGGTTCAGATAAGATGTATCTGGATCTTAAAAAGCTATATTGGTGGCCTAACATGAAAGCAGAGATTGCTACCTTCGTAACTAAATGCCTTACTTGCGCCAAGGTCAAGGTCGAATAGCAGAAACCCTCAGGTCTACTACAACAGCCGGAAATACCGGAATGGAAGTGGGAGCGGATCACTATGGACTTCATAACAAAGTTGCCCAAGACAACGGGTGGGCTTGATACCATATAGGTCATCGTCGACAGATTGACCAAGTCTGCACACTTCCTGCCTATCAAAGAAACAGACAAGATGGAGAAGCTTACAAGAACCTACATTAGGGAGATTGTACGACTGCATGGTGTTCCCATATCCATTATCTCGGACAGAGATAGTAGATTCACTTCGAGGTTCTGGCAGTCGCTACAAAGTTCCATAGGAACTAGGCTGGACATGAGTACAGCCTACCATCCACAGACCGACGGACAAAGTGAGAGGACTATCTAAACCTTGGAAGATATGTTGCGAGCCTGTGTGATCGACTTTGGGAAAGCATGGGATACTCATTTACCCCTTGTCGAATTTTCCTACAACAACAGTTATCACACGAGCATAAAGGCTGCTCCATTCGAGGCCCTCTATGGCCGAAAGTGCAGATCCCCTCTGTGCTGGGCTGAGGTGGGTGATACCCAATTAGCTAAAGGACGAGTTCCTGAAAGCACTCTCACGGGTCCGGAGATCATACGGGAAACGACAGAGAAGATCGTTCAGATTCGTGAACGATTGAAAGCCTCTAGAGACCGACAGAAAAGCTACGCAGATAAACGAAGGAAACCGTTTGAATTCCAGGTGGGAGACCGTGTTCTATTGAAGGTCTCACCCTGGAAGGGATTAATACACTTTGGAAAGCGTGGAAAGCTAAACCCAAGATACATAGGGCCTTTCGAGATTCTCGCTAGAATCGGCCGTGTAGCTTACAAACTTAACTTACCCCGCGAACTCTGTAACGTACATTCTACTTTCCACGTCTCGAACTTGAAAAAGTGTCTGTCCGACGAGACTCTTGTAATCCCACTCGAAGAGATCGAGATCAACGAGAGCCTCAACTTCATGGAAGAACCTATAGAGATCATGGACCGAGAGGTCAAGCAAACAAAGCAAAGCCGTATCCCGATAGTGAAAGTTCGCTGGAACGCCAAGCGAGGACCTAAATTCACTTGGGAGCGAGAGGATCAGATGAAACTGAAATATCCTCGTCTTTTTACTTAGTTATTTGTAACTACTTATTTGCTTAAACTCTAATTTCGGGATGAAATTCCTTCTAACGGGGGGATGATGTGACAACCTGAAATTTCTATTGTGTACAAACCATTCACTGCAATAGAAGTCAGAACTGTTTCTGATGACTTTTAATCTTTTTGGAGTCAGTTTGAGTGTTCTAAAGCCTAGTACTGCAAGAGATAACTGGAGAGAGGATACTCTAGGGTTTATTGTTCATCAATAAGGTCTAAAAACTCCAAGAGTTTGGAGTTTACGGCCCAAACATGGTGTTTACGGCCGTAAACTCTAAGGAGTATAAATATGACACTTAGTCATTTTACTCACTTTTTTACCATTTCAAGCCTAGAAACTCACTTCTCTCTCAAGTAGCATCCGGTTTTCCTTCTTGATCTTCAACTTTGTAAGTGTTTCTTGCCTTAATTAGTTGATATCCTTCATTATCTAGTGATCTTACATGATTCCATCCATGAAATCATTCCATTTTCATAGATCATCAAGTGTTCTTCATTTCACCAAGAACACCAAGAACACACACTAGTGTTCTTGGACTTTTAACACCCTTACAAGCTTCTATATTGTAAGTACTCTTACTTTAGCTTGTTATAGTGCCACAATCACTTCCTAAGGCTTGGACTTGACTATAAGATGCTTAACATTGACTTATAAGACCTCAAAACACAAAATGGTAGAAGTTACCATGGGTTTACGGCCGTAAACCCATTGGGACCGTAAACCCAAAACCGTAAACTCATGAAGAGTTTACCCTTGGACCTTAAACTCAAAAGCAAGGCCCTACAACCCTTAGATGCAATCCTTGGTACAACTAGCACTTGAATCAAAGTGTTATCCATGTTTTAGGGTGTCTTTGCTTGATTAATTAGTTGTTAAATGACTAATTGGATACATATATGTGTTATTATATGTAAATTAGGATCCGTGTGTGTGTTCAAGTCTTCACTTGACACTTAGCATCCTATACCATCCGTTCATCCAAACCACTCACTACAGGTGAGTTCATACCCCTTAATCAACCTTTTAAATGATTTTTAAATGCTTTTACGGGGGGGGGGGGGGATACAAGTTGAACTATTATAGTTATTATATCAATCACATGTGATTAATAACTACCAAACAAGTGGATTTCTTACTTTTCAAACTGTGTTATCAAACAAACTACTTCAAACTGTTTTACAAACTCTTTTACATGTCAAATACTTTTATTAAACTCTTTTAAACTTATATTCTGTTAAATGTGTATCTATATAGATATAGTTATATAAGTAGGATTGAAAGGACTTAGGACTGATAGCTCACCTTATCTCCTGTTCCTTGTTTGGTTGTGGACTTAGGGTATCGGTTGTTTGTCCGAAGGTTATTTGAATCCTAGTTATATATTATGTATATGTATATAGATATAAAAGTTCCTTCTTTCTATTCAATACCTTTGGGTAGCAAAGGTATACAAACATGTTCATACATACAAACAATGTTACTAGTAAACTATAATAGGTGTAGTTTAGGAAGTTACTAATACTATTACTAGAACAATGAAACATACAATGAGTCCGTTCATACATGAGTCAATACATACTAGAAAGAGAGAGAACATACAATACAACTAGTACATACTATACATTACAATACAGCTAGTACATACTATACATTACAATACAGCTAGCACATACTATACTTTATACAAGAGAACATACTATTATGAGAAACAGAGAGAACATACATACATACTAGACAGAGAGAGAACATACAATACAGCTAGTACATACTATACATTATACAAGAGAACATACGATTATGAGAAACAGAGAGAACATACATACATACTAGACAGAGAGAGAACATACAATACAGCTAGTACACACAATACATATACAAGAACACTACTACAGTTATGTGAGCCACGTAACAGGGCATGACATCACCTGTCATGGCTCGTTTTGTATCCAGAATCCCCTTAAATGGAGAGCGTTGAGTTTGTGTATAGATCTATACTGGATTGACTATCCTACACCTTGCTGCTAGCTACAATAGGACTTGCAAGTCTACGGGTGCCAAACGTTATTCCTTCCGACGTCTTACATCGTCGTGTTTCTAGTCGGTAGTATGGTACAGGCCAATCACATGGTACTTTAAATAACAATTGGTTTATGGTAGTTAGTAAAGCAGTAGTTACTTAATACAACACTACAGTACTATTTTATTTCCCCATTGCATTCACTTTGTGATCTTCACACAATGAACGGTAATTTAAAGGCTATATTTTTGGTTAATGATAGTCATATTTGGGAAAATACACACTTTTACAAGAAACAAACATACATTTCGTTTGATGCCTTGGTAGAAGGTTACGTTTAGTAGAAAATATAGGATTTTCTAGGAGATACAAACATATACAAACATTTACAAACTTATACATCAAGTACATACAAACACTTTCATACAAACAATGACACTAAAATAATTATGAACTCACCAGCTTTGATGCTGATAAACTCTTTCAAAATAACTTGTATTTTCAGGTCATCAGTAGACAGGTACCGATGCCCGACTTTTGAGAAGATAGAGTTCGTTCAAGACTCATCTCATATTTTGATTTACTTTTTGGTGTCTATTAAACTTTACAGAACACACTTGTATTAAATTATATTATTAATGCAATGAATGATGTTGTTGCTTGTTTACTACTATGCATTGTTGCGATACTGTAAATGACATCCTCCACCCCCGAACGTTTCCGCCGGTCCGGTTTTGGGGTGTGACAGTCAAGGTGTTTTATATTTACTTGTGGGATAAAGGTCACCTAACCATTTGTAAAATATAACTCACATGTTTTTTAAATAGATGATTTGATCAATTTCTTATGTGATAAAGGTCACCTAAGCATAAGAGTTTTGAGGAATAGATGGGATGAACATGCCATTAA
The DNA here is from genome assembly GCF_052849685.1 of Lactuca virosa. NCBI lineage: Eukaryota > Viridiplantae > Streptophyta > Magnoliopsida > Asterales > Asteraceae > Lactuca > Lactuca virosa. Next base: position 203,178,011 of record NC_136426.1, read on the forward strand.
AAACAAATTAATGTGTTTTGGATCCCATAAATCTAAGAATTACATAAGAGTTGTAATTGGTTATCACAACCTACCCATCAACTAAACCACTTGTGTTGTGGGTCACCGCCTCAAGTTATTTTGGGTGATGTGGATCTTAGCTTTTCAAAATTTAATTTGAAGGATAATTTATTTTAAAAGAATTTATATCAAAGATATTAAAATGAATCTTATTATTTTGTAGATGACTACCCCAACTGTAACCACCTCATCACTCACCATCTGATCCATCCTCAAAATATAAAAACTAAGAGGACCCAAATTTCTTGATTGGTTCAGACAACTAAGAATTATCCTTAAGTTTGAGAAAAAGGACTGTGTACTTGATGAACCTATCCTGGAAGAACTCTCGAACAATGCTGCATAGCATTGAAAGATGCTCGGGCGAAACATGTAAATGATTCGACCGAAGTGGCTTGCATCATGCTTGCAAATATGAATCCTAAACTTCAGAAAACTTTTGAGTTTCATGAAGATTTTGAAATGATTGAACAAATTAGAGTCATGTTTCAAGTTTAGGATAAGCAGGAGAGGTTTAAGACCTTGAATGCTTTCATTGGTTGCAAGATGGCTGAGGGATCTTCTGTGAGTGCACATGTGCTCAAAATGAAAGCTTATGTTGAGCAACTTGCCCGCCTCAGATTCCCATTTGGTAATGAGCTAGCGACCGATGTGATCCTAGCCTCATTTCCTAAGTCATTACCAATTTGTGATAAACTTCACAATGAATGACTGGGAGAGGAGCATCAATGAGCTTCATAACATGCTCAAGAATGTTGAGGCAAAAATCAAGAAATCTAGGAACAATCAAGAGTTGATGATCCGTGAGGGTCAAATCTCCAAGACGGAAACCAGTACTAATACCAGTAAGGGAAAGGAAAAACTACCAAGAACAACAAGGGACAAGGGAAGCCTCCTGCTACCAACCCAACTCCTAAGCCCAAGCCTGCTGCTGACTCTGATTGCTTTCACTGCAGTGAAAGGGGACACTGGAAACACAACTGTCCCAAGTACCTATAGGAACTTTAGAAGAACAAGGCCAAGCAGCTCGGCACCTCAGGTATATATGTGATTGAATTATATGCATTCCTTACTAATTCTTGGTTATTTGATACTAGAAGTGGTACTAACATCCACAATGATTTTCAAGGACTAAAGAATGTTAGGAAACTCAAAGATGGCGATTTGGAACTTCATGTGGGCAATGGAACTCAAGTAGTTGTCAAAGCCATATGACAATATTATCTTTTGCTTCCAAATGTCCTTAATCTTATTTTGAACAATTGTTGCTGTATAGCTAGTATAACTAGGAATATTATCTCTAATTCTCGTTTGTATGAACAAGGTTTTCATTATAAGTTTGACTTTGATTCTGAAAACATATGTGTTTAAAGATAATGTGCTCTATTTTGTGACTAGTCCTAATAATGGAATATATGAAATCGATTTAAATGGTTCATACGAAAAGGATAATTCAATGTACAACTTACATAAGAAAACAAAGTTAGACTCAAATAAAACTTTTTATGGCATTGTCGACTTGGGAACATAAACAAAACTCGCATTGCTAAGCTCCAAAAGGATGGGATATTAGAGTCAATAGGCTTAGAGTATTTTGATGTATGTGAATCATGTCTATGTGGAAAGATGACCAAAGCTCATTTTACCAGTGTTGATGAAAGAGCTTCAGATCAATTATGACTCATACATACTGATGTATGTGGACCTTTTAGAACAATGATCAGAAGCGGTGAAAGATACTTCATTACATTTACTGATGATTTCAGTAGATTTGGCTATGTGTATCTCATGAAATAAAAACATGAAGCATTCGATGTCTTAAGGTATTCCAAAATGAAGTACATAATCAACTTGGTAAAAAGATTAAAACCATACGATCAGATCGTGGTGGTGAATATCTAATTTATGCGTTTGATGAACATCTCAAGAATTGTGGCATAGTGTCACAGCTCACTTCACCAGGAATACCTCAACATAATGATGTCACAAAAAGGAGAAATCGTCCTCTACTTGATATGGTACAATCGATGATGAGTCATACTTCCCTTCCTCATTCATTTTAGGGTTATGCACTCGAGACCGCAGCTCGAACTGTAAACATGGTCCCAACTAAAAAGGTTAGTAAGACTCCCTATGAGTTATGGCATTGAAAAGTTCTATCAATGTCTTACTTAAAGATATGGGGTTGTGAAGCATATATTAAAAGAGAGACTTCTAGCAAGCTTGACCCTAGATCTCAAAAGTGTACCTTTGTGGGATACCCAAAAGAAACCATGGGTTATTACTTCTTCCAGAATAAGAGAACTAAGTGTTTATTGTTGGATTAGCGTCTAAGTCCATAACTATATATGATATGTACTTGACTTGGTTGTATCATGGTCCTTTTGGGTTGCCTTCACCGGAGCAACTTGAGTGGATGATTATTGGAGAAAGAGGATATTATGGTTTATTAATATATTATATGAATAATATATTAAAAGAGAAATCATATTGATTAATTAATATTGGTCAAGAATTAATTAAGAAATTAATTTTGTGATCAAAATATATTAATTAAACTTAGGGGACTGGAATTGCAATTATAAGATAATTGGATTTTGGGTTGTGGATCATTAGGATAAAGGGGTGGATGAAATTTGGGTGGAAGCCCACCTTGAAATCATGGAAGGTCTTATTCCAGAAGGTTCCATTGGACTGCTTAAGGCCTAAGCTATCCAATTAGGGTTTTGACTAAAACCCTATTAGCCCCACTATATAAGGACCCCTAGGGCTTAAGAAATTGGCAGCCAGAAACCTTATGAAGTCTTAGAGCCGATTTTGATCCTCTCATCCCCTCTCTCCAAGATCATTCAACTTGCTTTGGTGTTTGTGATCCATCAGAGGCATCACATTTGAGGTGCTAGGTTCTCATAAGCTAAAGATCTTCAAGCAACAATCAAGGTAATCATCTAAACTTGTTTTATTTGTTATTTTCGGATTTTGTATGCTAGATCTAGGATTTGTAAGCTTTGGATAATTTGCATGTACAATAGAGAAACCTAGATCCAAGGTTTTAGGGTTTTGCATGTGCACCATAGGATTGATGATTTGCTCAAAACCCATCAGTGGTATCAGAGCTTTGATTGGTTTCTATTGTATTGATGCTTTGTATAATTATTCATTGCTTAAAATCGAAATTCCTGCTTTCTGCATGACAAACTCGTCGAATCACCTGATGAACTCGACAAGTCAGATGAACTCGACGACTCCAAATGGTGACTCGGCGAGTCGGAGAGTCTGACAAAGGGAATTTCGGGATTTTGGCCTATTTTGACTTGGGATTATTACCAAAAATGTTTTTGATTGATAAAATCCGAATTTTATTAATATGATGTGATTATCCTTATCAAAATAGAAGATAATTATCAATTATTAGATAATTATTGCCTTATATGATAAACTTTAATTATTTGAATTATTTGAAAAAAAATTATCTTGCCATGAAATTGGATTAGGTCAAAATTAGATAATCACCAATTAATTGTTTAATTAAATTATTTGAATTTTGATCTAGAAAGTTTTAAAAAGTTTCAAAACTTGCCCTCGAGTTTTGGAATTTAAATTTTGATTAAAAAGTTTAATTTTGAATCATTTAAATTCTAAACCCTATAATTTTACAAGTTTAAAATTCAACCCTTATACTAGTATAATATTATAAGAATAATGATTATATATATGTATAAGATTAATGGTAGTCTTACCGTTAGTAGGCCTCATTCACGAAGCCGATCTATAAGGGGGGTATAAGGTTGCTGCCTATAAAATGGTGGTTTAATGGGTGTCCACTCTCACCCACCGCTTCCTTGATTGGTGGAGGGTCGTTAGCCGAACGGGTAGGATAGGGCAACTAATTCCTCATTTAGAGTATAATGGTTAATAAAGTAACTAAATGTTTTTATAAAATTCTCAATCTTAGTTACTTTAGGAAAAATGTGAAAAGGATGCTATTCCATGAAATTACACTTTGTACTATTGCCAAGACGTTAGTGGAGCATGTGTGGTTAACCGACACACTAATTTGGGTCTAGAAAAGGTGGAAAAGGGTGACTCCATGTTTGTCATAGATCAATGGAGAGTGTGTGGCTAACCGAAACATTGATTAGGTGACTGTAACATTGAGGGCACCAAGTATATTTGCATGGTTATTCATACCTTGTTTGTGATCCTCGGTATCCCAGTCACAAACTTGAAGGGCATATCGAGATTTAAACATGCCATTGAAAAGTTCAATGAATCTCAAAAGATCTAGGAGTTTCAATACATTTAAAACTTAATTTTTTTTGTTTTGTTTTTCATGATGGAAATTAGTGAATCGTCATTCATTTACCTTCAAATTATTTGCGATTTAGATTACGCCATCCCTCTTCTAAATTGTGAATAATGTTGTTGGAGCCTAGCCCTAATTTCTCATTTGGGTGTTTAGTTGGGGATTCTTTGTTGGATTTTGGTATAATACAACATCCTATGGTGCACATACAACCCTAAATACCTTGGATCTATGTTTTCACTAATTATACATGCAAATGGTTTCCAAGGCATTAAACCTATAACTAGCATGAATTTGACACAAACCATATAATATACTAGTTAGGGAAACATACCTTTTATGTGGCTTGAAGTCTTGATGTATTTGGCCTTAAGAGCTTAGCACCAATAGTATGAAATGCATCAAATGGAATCACAACACACCTAGGACAAAGGTGGCTCTTGAGAGAGAATTCCATGCACCAAAACTACTCCATATTTCTCTAAGAAAAGAAGTGGTGATTTTGGCTATGGAGTAACCTATTTATATGTAGGATTCCAAGGGTCATGGGTATAACCCATAATCCATACCCATGGGTTTTATGATCCATGGTTCATGTGGCCCAACTCTTTATGTATCCATACATAAACTTGGTCCAACATGGATAATAAGCCCAACACATATAAATATAACTAATTATCATAATTAGTCCCCATAGATTTAATTAGTCTCTTTTGATCACTAAATTAATTCCATATTAATTCTTGATCGATACTAATTAATACATATGATTTCATATTAATATACTATAACTTATAATATATTAATAAACCATAAATAACCTTCTCTCAAAAGTCCATCCTAACAAATTGTCTTGATGATATGCAACCCAAATAGACCATGCTACTCTCGGGTCAAGTACATACCAATAATAGTTATGGGCTTAGACATTTAATCCAACAGTCTCCCACTTGGATAAGTCTAAAACTATTATTGCAAGTACGACTTCATAACCCGACTAGCAGTCGTAGCTCTTAAAGCCGCTGTCGAACTCTGAACAAATCAATGACGCGTCCATTAGATAAGGGATCTTGTATTCCTCCATTCTAGATATCATATGGACTGAGACATGGATTATAATCATTCTCTCTGTCCATTTGTTGTTTCCCGATTTCCGATTTATGACGACCGACTAATTGAACAAATCAAATCCGTCCAGGCTTGGCCAAGCACTTAGGGTGTCATCACTAAATCATCGAGGGGCCAACATATATCACTTTTATCCCTTTAAGGGTAAAAGGAATGGATAAACTTCGATTCATATGACTTGTTCTACTACTTGTTGAATCATACACAAAGACACGTTTTATAACATCGAGTTACCAATGCGTTTTCGTGCAATCAATGTATAACCAACTCATAGTAACAACTCATATCTCTAGGTTTGAAGAATATAAGATATTATCGTCTCATGATTCACTTGTGATAAAATCCATGAAGTGATTCAAATGAGCGTGGGTTGAATCCAATACTCAGAACTTATGAGCACTCATGAATGTTGCAGCAACTCTTGCTATGTCCACTACCTTGGACATCTATAAACCCGATTCATGACAGTCTTGCCTTAATACCTACTTCCAACGTATTATCGACTGTGGATGGTTTGAATAACTTAGTAATTCGAGAAGAACGACATAGTTATTCTGGAAGTCAAAACATGCAAAGTGAAACACAATAATAATCGAATCCAATATGGTCTCAAAACTTATGAATATAAATAAAACACCTTTTATTTATCACCATATGATTACACATTATTCATTGTATACCGTTTCAAATTATCAACTTTATACTTGAATTAAAACACTAGTTGTCCCATGCTCCAAGCAAGTACACTATGTTTTCTAAACACTAGTCATGCCATACACCAAGTATGCATACTATGTTTGTTCAAACATTAGTTATGCCATACACCAAGTATACACACTAAGTTTGTTTATGATCTTTACTTTGTGAAATAGATCGATTGAACATAACTCCAATGATTCTCATTTCACAGTCCCAAAACCTTATCGTAAATGTAAGAATTCCAAATTCCTACCATTTACTTAAATCGGTTAGATTTTAAACTTATATGCATTGATCCTCTTGTAATGATTATGCACAAAGTCACAAAGACTTGTCAACAGACATTACAGGGTATTCCAATGAAGATCAACTCCATGAAAACATCCTTCTTGCATTAAGTTTTCTAATCTTACACAGATTGAATAATTTCCAACTTTGAAACATTTCCATATTCCGTTTTGACTATCACTTCTGAATAAGAGTTGCCTCCTTACAGAATAAGTCAATATGGTCCTTCCAAAATTAACATTATACTTCCAACTGTCCTTGAGCAACCAATCTTTGGTAAACCTTAGATTGTCCTCGAAAATTGCTTAATCATTTTAGTCATATCCAATTCTAGAATTTTCCCTTCTTAATGCCCTAACCATTTGGAAAATTTAGAAAGGATGAATATTATAGCACACGCAATCGATCCTATATCCGAAGCATATGGGACACGATTCATGATGTCTCACATAAAGACATGATACTAAACCAGTCTTTTGCTACAATATTTCTATTTCTATTTGCCAAGTTCTCATAATTCAGATTATGAAAAGGGATGCTGTAATCATAATCGAATTTTAGAACGCAAATAATGGACCCATATATAGAATTTCCTTATGTTGAGCCATTCCAACACAAAATTCATATATGTATCTTTGACTAAAGATGATTAAAACCTCAATCTAAGCTTTTAGAATTGAAATGAAGTATAAATTCCTCTCCCTTAATTATAGCAAAACAACTTTTCAACCCCTGCAACTCCACAAATTGAAACTTTTGTTTTCTATAATTAACATTGCTAACTTGCAATACTAAACTTAATAATCATGCTCCCACTAACATGATGATTATTAGCATAACACTTATGCTCCCACTAGCTTTGACATGTATCCAGAAATCAGTTGTACTTCTAGAAATCAATACTTTATTGACTTTCTTACCAAAGTTCAGATTTCTAATACAAGATGCTTTGATAGAACTTTATCAAAATCATACACTTTTCCTTAGATAGCTCACATGTGTGTCTAAATAATTTAAGAACTATGAAAAGGGATGCCGTAATCATAGTCTCAGTTGTTTAGACCTTTGACATTTCTGACAAGTCCATGTTAGTGTGTCGGTTAACCACACACGCTCCACTAACGACTTTGCGAATGCAAATATCACAATTGCTGTCTACTTAAAATCTACTTAGTGAAAGTATTTACTCACCATCATTTTCATGAATCGGAGAGAAACCTTATGACACTTAGATTTTATGGTGTATGAGTTCTATCCATATGAATTTGTCAAAACCATAATCACAAGACAAGGTTAATGACAAATCCAAACTCATATGGACTGAACTTGTGCAATCTTAAATTCTTGCCACCTGGCAGTACAAGGGCCTGCCATTGCTTCCAAGTTGTTATGCAACCAATTGAGAACTTTCAGAACTCATATGCAAAGCCAACTTTAACTAGAATAGGCACAGAAATGTCAACACGATAGGTTATAAACCTCAAGTCGTGTGCTAGTGATGAACTTCAGGTTTTTATCCTTGATTAGCTCTTGAGACTTTCAAGACCTATAGGACTCCCACTGTCTTCTTGACATATAAGACTCTCTTGTCAAATATTCAAGAGATAGTTCGGATTCTTTATCAAGACAAACATTTCACACAATTAGCCTTAGTTGGTCTCTGTTTTTATCCAAAACATCACAACTTACCAATTTCAAATATACAAGAGTAGAACATAATCTACTCTTACGTTTGACTAGTGTTATAAACCTTCTTTAAGGCGTGTCACTCAAGTTACAATCTTGGAGTATGAATCTAAGACTTGTTTTGGAACGAAGTATGACTCATCTCCTTGATTTAACCACTTCAACAATTCAAGACTCCTCTTCTTAGCCATTAGAATGCACTAAGATGACCTTAGAGGACTAATTGTGATATAGTTTCTTAATCATTAAGATGATCACAAAACATGATACTAAAGTACTCTCCCATCTTTTCAGATTTGAGAAACTTTTATCGTTCTGCCTAATTTGATTCTTCTCATTCGTTCTGACATGCATTGAATCTTTTCCAATGTTTCAGAATTATACTTAAACTTGTAAGTATAACCATATTTACTAAGCTTTAGTAAATCATGACGAATAGTCTTATCGATCTTTTGTGGTGGACTTGACCAGTGCACAAGAATGTGTACTCGATCCTTTAGTCCTTTCCTTGTTCACATAAGGAATTAGTCTTAATTTTTCCAAAGCTAAAAGTTCTCATTCATCATACTATACAACTTGCATGATTCCGAGTTTCGGTCCAATTTGAAACTTGGGTGATGAGAATCTTTCCTTATTTGGCAAACTACCACAAATGAAAGAATCAAATCCATTTTCCAATATTGCTCTTAATGGAATCATATAAGCAACAATTTTTCACAAATGCCATTGTAAGGATACTTAAAATAAATAAAAATAAAACCTTTTTCTTTTATTTTAAAACTTTGCGGAAAAAATTCTTATCCTTACAATTCATATGAAAACCTTGTTGTTATATATTCCTAAGCAATATATATCATAACTCTTTAAGTAACAGCCCAAAATTCTAATCACCGAACCATGCGACCGAAATCCATCTTCGCGATCAGAATCAGCATATACTTCCTTTAAGCTTCCTCTCCTTTCTTTGACTCTTAAGACATCAATATGTAACCCAGTCACATCATGTAATAAGAATCTCCAAGTAGGAACTTAATAGAGTTACACAATGGACTTTACCTGAAGTAGAGTCAAACTTTTGACTTTACCAGATCTTTCAGGTAAATCTGGCAGCTTCGCAGCCAATGCCCCTTCTTTTGGCAAAAGAAACATATGGACTCTTTGGAAATGGCACATGAGACTATCTCAGACTTATCCTTTCTCTTTGCCATTAGGTCAAATGACTTGACCATGGTCGATCCCTTTCAATTGGGAAGAGAAAGCTTTTCTAGACTTCTAATGTTACCATTGTCAATGTCCATGGAAGTTTGGGAAGTTGATCTTCCAATCAAATTTGCTTTACCAGTGCCCCAAATCATTGCTAATTTAGCAGCATCATGCAAATAGGTAAGATCATTAAGGGTCATGTCTTGATCTGTCATCAAGGTGTGACTGAAGAACCAAGTCAACAGCCAGCTACCTCGAGACTTCGACACCCGACTGTCCCGGCTTACCAATAGGGATTGAGTGACCTTGAACTTTTCAAGTATTTGAACTTGTGGGATAGGGAGAATAATTGGAGGAGGTGGAAGAAGTGAAGCATGATTTCCAGTCCCATTAATGCACAACAAAGGGATTAATCTTTCACCTTGATTGCCATGTGGGATATCATCTTCAATAGGAAAGCTTGTTCCTAAAGATTTGGGAAGACCATAGTTGTCTGAACTAGACAACTATAATGGGAGAAATTCAAGTTTAGTTGATTTAAAGTCCTTAATATAACACCCAATATGAAATATTAAGGCTAGGATCCAACAACCTATTTATAACCGGAAGAGGGATGCCGTAATCCAAGCTATAAAATAGTTGAAGGTAGGTAAATGACGATTTACCAATTTCCACCATGAAAACGAAATATAATTAAGTTTTAATTGGATTTGAAACTCCTAGATCTTTTAAGATACATTGAACTTTCAATGGAATGTTTGAATCTCGATTGTGCCTTCTCAAGTTTGTGACTGGGATGCCGAGGATCACAAACAAGGTGTGAATAACCATGCAAATTGACTTGGTACCCTCAACTTTATCACCTAATTGATGTGCCGGTTAACCACACACGTTCCACCAATCTATGATAAACTTAAGTTACCCTTCGCCACACATTGTCAGTCCCATGTTAGTGTGTCGGTTAACCACACACGCTCCACTAACGACTTAACAAAGGTGCAAAGTGTAATTTCATGGGTTAGCACCATTTCACATTTTCCTAAGTAACTAAGATTGGGAATTTATAAGTGTTTAGTTACTTAGTATTTATCATTATACTTATAATGAAGGGAGAATTATAGTCTTTATCCTACCCGTTCGGCTAACGACCCTCCACCAGTGAAGGAAGCGGTGGGTGAGAGTGGACACCCATTAAACAGCCATTTTATAGGCAGTAACCTTATACCCCCCTTATAGACCGGCTTTGTGAATGAGGCCTACTAATGGTAAGATTGACTTTATCTTATACATATCTATATAATTAAAATTATAATAATAGTATAAGGGTTGAATTTTAAACTTTTAAAATTCTAAGGTCTAGTTTGGAATTAAAGTATACATGGGGGGTAACTTTACAAATTCCAAAACTTGAGGACAAGTTTTGAAACCTTTCAAAACTCTTGGATTTTTCATAACTTATGAGTTTAATTAAGGTTTAATGAAAAAAAATTCAAGTTCCATAACTTGAGGACAAGTTATGGAAGACATTAAATCATTTAATGATGACATTAAAAATAGTAACTCTTCTATTTTCATAACCTATGAGACTTAATGACACTTTAAAAAGAAAAACTCTTCACTTTCCATAACTTGAGGACAAGTTATGGAGTTCATAAAAACCATTAAGATCAAATATTCCAATTAACACAATAATCAAATAATTTTTCTATGATCTAGATTAAACTCATAAGTAAAGATAATTCACATCAACAATTTTCAAGAAATTAGATAATCATATAAACTAATACAAATCTTGAAACTTTGACAATTATCCTTTGAAGACTGTTGGAATTCATAACCTAAAGAGTTAATAAATGAGACTTTTCACATCCATAACTTATGGAAGTTTCAAAACTCTTAAGATCATAACTTTAAAAAAAAACTTTTGAGTTCCAAAATTTTATGACAAAATTTGTAACTCCTTAAAACCATTTAGATCAAACTTTTAAAACATATAAAATAATCATATCATTCTATCTTTTAATAAATTGACCTAATTCAACTCTTGTAGTAAAGTGACTCAAATTTTGTAAATAATTAGTTTTTCATAAAATCAAGTAATTATCATAAAATTTGACAAACTTCATGTTTTTTTTTTTTTTTTTTTCCTTCAACTTGAAAAAAAATACATTTGCATCAAATATAATAGAAAACAACCCATGGCTCTGATAACACTGTTGGATTTTGGTATAATACAACATCCTATGGTGCACATACAACCCTAAATACCTTGGATCTATGTTTTCACTAATTATACATGCAAATGGTTTCCAAGGCATTAAACCTATAACTATCATGCATTTGACACAAACCATATAATATACTGGTTAGGGAAACATACCTTTTATGTGGCTTGAAGTCTTGATGTATTTGGCCTTAAGAGCTTAGCACCAATAGTATGAAATGCATCAAATGGAATCACAACACACCTAGGACAAAGGTGGCTCTTGAGAAAGAATTCCATGCACCAAAACTACTCCATATTTCTCTAAGAAAAGAAGTGGTGATTTTGGCTATGGAGTAACCTATTTATATGTAGGATTCCAAGGGTCATGGGTATAACCCATAATCCATACCCATGGGTTTTATGATCCATGGTTCATGTGGCCCAACTCTTTATGTATCCATATATAAACTTGGTCCAACATGGATAATAAGCCCAACACATATAAATATAACTAATTATCATAGTTAGTCCCCATAGATTTAATTAGTCTCTTTTGATCACTAAATTAATTCCAAATTAATTCTTGATCGATACTAATTAAAACATATGATTTCATATTAATATACTATAACTTATAATATATTAATAAACCATAAATAACCTTCTCTCAAAAGTCCATCCTAACAAATTGTCCTGATGATATGCAACCCAAATGGACCATGCTACTCTCGGGTCAAGTACATACCAATAATAGTTATGGGCTTAGACATCTAATCCAACATTCTTATCTAACTCTTCCGGCTCATTCTCACTCGTGAATTTGTGTGGGAGGGTGATTTTCGATGGGACCTACTTTAATGATTGGATCCGCAACATTCGAATGGTTACCCGCTACGAGGACAAGGAGTATGTCCTCGACAAGGAGCTGAAAGAAGTAAATGTCAACACTACTATTCCCGAGGAGATCGTTGCCTTTGAGGCTCATGAGCGCGATGCTACGAAAGTCCATTGCATCATGCTCGCGACTATGACTGCCGAACTCCAAAAGTCCTACGAGGACTTCTACCCCTATGAGATACATCAGGATTTACTGGACAGATACCACCTAAGTGCTAGGCAGGAGAGGTACAAGATTATCACTTCGATGATCACTACCAAGATGAGGGACGAAGAGTCTATCACAGCCCAGCTGCAGAAAATGCAGAGATATGCCGACCGTCTGCTGAAGTTAAATGTTAACTTCGATGAGGAGCTGGCGATTGATATCATTCTTCACTCCTTACCTCCTTTTTACAACCAGTTCTGCATGACCTACCACATGAACAAGGAGGAGGTTACTTTGAGCAAGCTTCAAGGCCTGCTGAGGACTACTGAAAGCAACCTCAAGGAAAAATCTGTTGCATCAACTCCTACTGTTGCTGCCCATGTCTTGGCTATTGGGCAGGGGAAGGGTAAGAAGAGGAAGGCTCCTTCCAAGAGCCACCACAAGGGAAAGTCCCAAGATGGAACCTCTTCTAATGGAACCAAGGCTGGTTCCACTGCGCCCTCCTCCAACTCGAAGGATGCAGAGTGCTACTACTGTCATGACAAAGGGCATTGGAAACGAAGCTGCCCGAAGTATCTGCAGGACATCAAGGATGGAAAGATAAAACCATCCTACGCAGGTACTTATACTATTCAATCTAATAACTCATCGCATGCTATTTCTTGGGTTCTCGATACAGGATGTGGTTTTCACATTTTTTCTGATTTGCAGGGCCTAAGAAGAAATAGGGATGTGGAGCATGGGAAGATAAACTTGATCATGGGGAACAGAAGAGCGTCGCCTGTCACCAAGATTGGAGTTTACTCTTTAGTGCTTAGTAGTGGGTTAGGACTAGAGTTGAATAATTGTTGCTATTCGCCAGAAATGGCAAGAAACATCATTTCTTTTCATGGTTTATATAAACAAGGTTTTAGATTTTCATTTGATAATGAAAAAGGTTCTATTAATGCTTTCTTTAATGATGTTTTCTTTTTTGAAGCATTGCCTTGTAATGGAATATATGAAATTGTGATGGTTGTAGACAATTTAGGAAATGATGTGTTGTATATCGATTCTTCCAATGATTTGGATAAAGCATGCTTGTGGCATTGTCGTCTTAGACATGTCAACAAGAAACGCATAGCCCAACCCAAAAGGTTGGAGTGTTGGGGTCATTTGACCTTAGGGGACAATGACGCGTGCGAGTCTTGTTTACTTAGAAAGATGACCAAGTCACCCTTCACGGGTACTTGTAAGAGGGGTGAGGGTTTATTGGATCTCATACACACCGATGTATGTGGGCCCTTTAGATCCACCACAAGGGATGCAAGCCGCTTCTATATGACTTTCACTGATGATTATAGCAGATATGGTTATATCTACTTAATCAAGCACAAGTCAGAAACCTTTGAAAAGTTCAAAGAGTTTAAACAGGAAGTGGAGAATCAGCTGGGCAGGAAAATTACGATGCTCTGATCCGATTGAGGTGGTGAGTACCTTAGTCTTGAATTCCATGGCTACCTCAAGGAATGTGGAATCATTTCGAAATTGATGCCACCTAGGACACCGCAGTTGAATGGTGTGGTTGAGAGGCGTAATCGAACTTTGTTGGACATGGTTCGTTCCATGATGAGTCGTGTTTCGTTACCTATCTCATTCTTGGGGTATGCCTTAGAGACTGCCGCCCATATCCTTAACCTAGTCCCTACAAAGAAGTTTGCCAAAACACCTCACGAGATGTGGACAGGGAAAGCTCCCTCGTTGGCACATATCAAGGTTTGGGTTTGCGAGGCTTTCATAAGACGAGAGACTCACGACAAGCTCGAACCTTGTAGTGAGCGGTGTATTTTCATCGGCTATCCACAGAAGTCCTTTGGATATCTCTTCTATAGACCGAGTGACAATGTTGTCTTCATTGCGAGGAGAGGGGTTTTTCGAGAGTGAGAACTCATAAGCCAAGGAGACAGTGGGAGGTAAATCGATTTTGAAAAGCTTCAAGAATCGAACGATGAAGGAACCTCTAACACTGACATTCAACCTGAGGAGGAAAACTCTTGTTGAACTTGTTGACGAGTCCCTACCTCTTTGACGTTCCAGTAGAGTTAGTGTTCCACCGGAGTTTTATGGTTTTCATATTACTACTAAAGGTGATACGTTTATTAGTGATAGTACACTAGTAAATTTGGATGAACCTAACAGCTACAAGGAAGCCATGGCAGGCCCGAAGTCTACAAAATGGAAAGAGGCTATGGACAGCGAGATTCAGTCCATGTATGATAACCAAGTTTGGAATTTGGATGACAATGTTCCAGGTCGTAAGACGATCGGGTGCAAATGGATCTTCAAGAAGAATACCGACATGGATGGGAAGGTACACACTTATAAGGCACGATTGGTTGCGAAGGGCTTTACTCAAACTCCTAGGGTTGACTATGATGAGACCTTCTCACCAGTTGCAAATATAAAGTTATTAGGGTAATGCTAGCGATTACTGCATTTCATGACTATGAAATATGGCAAATGGATGTCAAAACCGCTTTTCTTAATGAGAAGTTGGCTGAGGATGTTTACATGAGTCAGCCAGAGGGTTTTGTCAATGCAGAGCATCCTAATAGAGTGTGTAAGCTTGAGAAATCCATTTATGGATTGAAACAAGCATCTCGCAGATGGAATCTTTGTTTCGATGAGAAAGTCAAAGAGTTTGGCTTCCTGTGAAGTGATGATGAGTCCTGTGTATATGTCAAAGCTAGTGGGAGTATAGTTAGCTTCCTCGTATTGTATGTCGATGACATACGACTCATAGGAAACGACATCCCAACCTTGCAGGAGGTTAAGTCCTGGCTTAGGAAGTGCTTCGCTATGAAGGCTAATAGGACTTTATGACAACCCGAAATTTTCATTTGTACAAACTCTACAGTCAAGAACTTCAATTAAAAGTCAAATTCATTTCTGCTAATTTTTAGCTCGGTTTAAAGTCCGTTTGGGTATTTTTAAATATTTATTCGTCGAGAGAACAAACGAAAGGACGTATTTTCTAGGATTTTGGGAAACAAATAAAACAAATAACATCTTAATAAGGTGTTACGGCCAAACATGAGGGGTAGGGCCGAAAACCCCCTTTTGACCGAGAACTCATGCTTAAGGCATGAGTTTACTCCTTCCTTCCTCACTTCTTACTTCCAAACTCAAGAACACCCACATTGTCTCTCAAGTATCATAAGAGCTTCTTCCAAATCTTCTAAAAATGTAAGTGTTTCTTCTCTTGATTTGTTGATACAACACTTCATCTAGTAGTTATACATGATTTCATCCATGAAATCTTCTCTTTTTCTTAGATCTTCAAGTGTTCTTCAAGAACACCAAGAACACCAAGAACATACACTAGTGTTTTGGGCCGAAAACACCCTTCTTTGCTTCCATATTGTAAGTATATATCTCCTATACTTGTTATCTAGTAAGGATACTTGATTTAGGGCCTTGAAATCGTCATTTTCCAAGAACAAAAGGAGTTTTCAGTATAGTGCATCTCCTTAGACCGAAAACCCTTATAAAGGGGTACAAAATGACTTTAAGCTTTTCCTAATACTTAGTATTGAGTCTAGAACACTTCATTGATTGTTGAAAGCCCTTGGAAATCACCTTATGCATCAAAGACCATGAGTTTTCGGCCAACCATTTGGACCGAAAACCTCTTTGGACTGAAAACTATATCGATCGAAAACCATATGGACCGAAAACTCCAAGAAACATACCACTTGGACCGAAAACTCCCTTAAGTGGCTTTACAACCCTTAGATGCTACCCTTGGTACTTCTAGCACTTGAATCAAAGTGTTTTCCATGTCCTAGGGTGTCTTAACTTGGTTAATTAGTTGTTAAATGACTAATTGTATTCATATATGTGTCTTTATATGTTAATAGGATCCGTGTGTGTGTTCAAGTCTTCACTTGACACTTAGCATCCTATACCATCTGTTCATCCCAACCACTCACTACAGGTGAGTTCATACCCCTTAATCAACCTTTGAAATGATTTTAAATGCTTTTATGGGGGGGGGGGAATACAAGATGAACTATTAAGTTATTATATCAATCACATATGATTAATAACTGTCAATCAAATAGATTTTGCATGTTAAACTGTTTCATTCAGCTAAAGGTTTTCATGTATTACTTTCAAATCTCTTTTAAAGTACTATAATCTCTTTTTAAATTACTAAACTTTTATCAAAGTCTTTTAAACCTATATTCTTGTTAGATTCATGTCTATATAGATATAGTTATATAAGCAGGGTTTGAAGGACTTAGGACTGATAGCCCGCTTTAATTCTTGTTCCTTGCTTGGTTGTGGACTTAGAGTATCCAGTTATCTGTCCAAGTGTCGTTGAAGTCCTAGTTATATATTATGTATATCTGTTTAGATGTTAAAACTCTTACTCCAGTTCAACGCCTTTGGGTAGCAAAGGTACCTAGATAACCTCTCAAGTAAACTATAATAGGTATAGTTTAGAAATCAACAATAACTTTTATGAGGAGAAACTAGCTATATCAATATTCTAAAATATATACTTTTAGTAAAAAGAAACGTATATTAGAAATCAAAACGCGAGATACATCCTCATGACGCGGATTTCACCGTTGTCGAGTTGGTAACCAGAGTCTCCCGGAGGGAGAGCGGGCATTGTGTGTATAGATCTATACGTGACATACCATCCCACATCCTGACTGCTAGCTACAGTCCCGACCGACCAAGCCAAGGGGTGACAAATGTCACAATTATTTTGACGCCTGCAGGTCGTCGTGCTTACATCCGTCAATCAGTATGGTTACGAGTATCTTCACATTTACCTTATAATTCATGGCCTTAAGGTAAGTAGTGCCACGGTAGTTCTACATATAAAACTACGGTATTATAATATTTTCCCTAATACATTAACTTAGAACGTTTTGATATAAAACGATAATGTAAAACTATATTATGATAATGATAGTAACATTTGGGAAAAATGCTCTTTTAACTCAAAACAGTCGAGTCTTGGTAGAAGACTGCTTTTAGTAAAGAAACTCATTCTCTTTAAACATAAAACAGTCGGGTCTTGGTAGAAGACTTCTTTTAGTAAAGAAACTCATTCTCTTTAAACATAAAACAGTCGGGTCTTGGTAGAAGACTGCTTTTAGTAAAGAAACTCATTCTCTTTAAACATAAAACAGTCGAGTCTTGGTAGAAGACTGCTTTTAGTAAAGAAACTCATTCTTTTAAACATGAAACAGTCGAGTCTTGGTAGAAGACTACTTTTAATAGAAAATATAGGAT
The DNA here is from genome assembly GCF_052849685.1 of Lactuca virosa. Classification (NCBI taxonomy): domain Eukaryota; kingdom Viridiplantae; phylum Streptophyta; class Magnoliopsida; order Asterales; family Asteraceae; genus Lactuca; species Lactuca virosa. The sequence goes on from NC_136426.1 coordinate 203,195,924, forward strand.
TTTCTGGAAGGAATTCAAATACTCTGTAAACTTTTATCACCATCATCTAATGAGATTATTTTGAGGAAAAACATGTATTTATATCAATGTCATTAAAATACTTATGAACTCACCAGCATTAAAATGCTGATCCTCTCTTTCAAAATAACTTGTATTCTCAGGTCGCCAGTAGACATGTACACTCCGGGAGCTTTTGTGAAGTCAGCCTTGTACCGAGCTGCACCATATGTTATTCTCTATATCTACTTTTGATGTTGTTGCTCAATGTAACCTTTGTAAAACTTATACTATTAATGCAATGGTTGTTGTACTTTGATTACTATACTGCATGTGTTGTGATACTTGACATGACGTCCTCCACCCCAGAACATTTCCGCCGTTCCGGTTTTGGGGTGTGACAGACTTAGTCAAAATACTTACTTAGATAAGGTACTAAAACATTTTAGTATGGAGACCTCCAAGAAAGGGGAGTTGCCGATCCAAAGCAATACCAAGTTGAGTAAGACTCATAGCCCGAGTACTGAAGCCGAGATAGCAGAAATGTATCGAGTACCTTACACTTCCGCAGTTGGCACGATCATGTATGCTATGACTTGTACTCGCCGTGATGTGGCCTTCGCTTTGAGCATGGTGAGTAGATATCAAGGGAACCCTGGTAGAGCCCATTGACCACAGTCAAGAATATTCTTAAGTACCTTCGGAGGACCAAGGAATGGTTTCTTATCCTCGGTGGGAGTGATGAATTAAGGGTATGAGGGTATAGTGACGCCAATTTTCAGACCAACCGAGACAACTTCCGCTGTCAGTCAGGCTGGGTCTTTACCCTGAATGGAGGAGTAGTAACTTGGAAAAGTTCCAAGCAAGAGACCGTAGCTAATTCTACAGGCGAATCAGAGTACATAGTAGCGAGCGAAGCGTCAAAGGAGGCAATATGGTTGAATAACTTAATCGGAGACCTTGGAGTTGTACCAGCCTTAAAGGAGTCTATGGAAATTTTCTGTGATAACGAAGGTGAGGTTGCCTTAACCAAGGAACTGAGGGATCATGGAAGATCTAGGCATATCGACAGGAAATATCATTTTACTAGACATCAGGTAGAATAGGGACTCCTCGTAGTAAAGAGGGTATCGTTAGAAGAAAACCTAGCAGATCCCCTTACAAAGGGACTGAGTAGGGCTAAGCCCTTGCAGCACGCTAGGAGCATTGGGCTGAAGGACGATATAAGTATTAGTGATTAGATAGTTCTGAAACATGTAATAGATAAATTGTAATTAACATTTGATGATTAAATAAAGGAGTATTATTTATAAGTAAAGTTACTATCTTCTGTTAATTATTTACCTATTGTTTCACTTTGCATTTTTTGACTTCCTGAAAAATAAGATTATTCGAACAGTCCACAGTCGTTCATATGTTGGAAGTAGGTATGAAAGAAGGCTGTCGTGAATTGGTTTGTAGACTGTTTGAAGTGTATTAGACATAGCAAAAGTTTGCTACAATGTTCATGAGTGCTTATGAAATAAGATTGGATCATTGGGTTAAACCCACGCTTACTGTTATCACTTTATGGAATTTATCACGAGTGATCGTAAGACGATAATATCATATGGTCTTTAAACCTAGATATATGGTTTATTGTTTATGAGTTTGTTGTGAATTAATAATGCGTAAACGCATCAGTAACTTGATGTTATAAAACGCGTTGTTGTGCATGATTTGATGAGTGAATGGTAAATGCATATAAGTCGAAGTTTATCTGTTCCTTTTATCCTAAGAGGGTAAAAGCGATATCCCGATGATTTGGTTTGACTTATGTGTCGGGCCCGGTCAGGACTGAGTTGATGTGTTCAATTAAGTTCTATGTCAGACAAATCAGAGATCGAGAAACATACTGCTGGACAATAAGTATGACTATGTTCCATGTAATTGTCCGCACGATATCTTGAGAACAGAGGACTATACGATCCCTTATCTAAAGGACGAGTCAGAGTTTGACAGCGGCTTTTGAGAGCTACGATTGCTAATCAGATTTTGAAGTCGTACTTGCATCTATAGTTATTAGACTTATCCAAGTGGGAGACTGTTGGATTAGTGTCTAAGTCCATAACTATATATGGTATGTACTTGACCCGGTTGTAGCATGGTCCTTTTGGGTTGCCTTCACCGGAGCAAATTGAATGGATGATTATTGGAGAAAGAGGATATTATGGTTTATTAATATATTATATGAATAATATATTAAAAGAGAAATCATATTGATTAATTAATATTGGTCAAGAACTAATTAAGAAATTAATTTTGTGATCAAAATATATTAATTAAACTTAGGGGACTGGAATTGCAATTATAAGATAATTGGATTTTGGGTTGTGGATCATAAGGATAAAGGGGTGGACGAAATTTGGTGGAAGCCCACCTTGAAATCATGGAAGGCCTTATTCCAGAAGGTTCCATTGGACTGCTTAAGGCCTAAGCTATCCAATTAGGGTTTTGACTAAAACCCTATTAGCCCCACTATATAAGGACCCCTAGGGCTTAAGAAATCGGCAGCCAGAAACCTTATGAAGTCTTAGAGCCAATTTTGAGCCTCTCATCCCCTCTCTCCAAGATCATTCAACTTGCTTTGGTGTTTGTGATCCATCAGAGGCATCACATTTGAGGTGCTAGGTTCTCACAAGCTAAAGATCTTCAAGCAACAATCAAGGTAATCATCTAAACTTGTTTTATCTGTTATTTTCGGATTTTCTATGATAGATCTAGGGTCTGTAAGCCTTGGATAATTTGCATGTATAATAGAGAAACCTAGATCCAAGGTTTTAGGGTTTTGCATGTGCACCATAGGATTGATGATTAGCTCAAAACCCATCATTTATAGCCCGTAAAGCAATGTTTCTTGAAACTGACTTTATCTTGCATAAAGCAAGTGGGGGCCCCATTGACCTCAAAGAAATTCAAGAGACACAACCTTTAGTTGATAATAATAATCAACAAAGCATTGTTGAACCTGAAACTATCGTTCAGATGCCGTAAACCGCACCAACTGTACAACGCTCTAGTAGACCTCGTCAAGAACCTGACATATTCAGATTTGTCTTTCCCAAAGAGGAAGTCTTCTTGATGGATCAATGTGAGCCCATCAATTACAAGGCTGCTACTGCAGACCCAAAGTCTGACAAATGGCTTGAAGCCATGAGAGCTGAAACTTAATCCATGAATGACAATCAAGTATGGGACTTGGTTGACTTACCTCCTAACAGAAGGGCTGTTGGAAGCAGGTGGATCTTCAAGAAGAAGATCGACATGGACGGAAATGTACAAAATTTCAAAAAACGACTTGTCGTGAAAGGGTATACTCAAATTCAAGGTGTTGACCATGAAGATATTTGTTGGATTAGTGTCTAAGTCCATAACTATTTTGGTATGTACTTGACCCGATGGTGCATGGTCCTTTTGGGTTGCCTTCACCAAAGCAACTTGATAGGATGAATTATGGAGAGAAAGGATTAATTATGATTTATTAATATATTATGAGAATAATATATTAAAGGAGAAATCATATTGTTTAATTAATATTAGTCAAGAATTAATTGATAATTAATTTTGTGGTTAAAAGAGATTAATTAAACTTAAGGGACTGGAACAGTAATTATAAGATAATTGCATTTGGGCTATGGATCACCTTGGAATAATAGGTTGGACGAATTCTATGGGGAAACCCATTAGAAATCGTCCAAGGGATATTCTAAAAGCGTCCATGGGCTGCTTAGGGCTTAAGCAGTCAAATTAGGGTTTCCTAGTTGAAAACCCTAATAGCCTACATGTATATATAGTACCCTTAAGCCCCAAAAACGTGGCTGAGAGTTCCACTAGGGTTTCTGGACGTTTTGGGCAGCCTCCTCTTTCTTTATTCTTCATCCTCTTGCTCTTGGTGTTTGTGAGCCATTAGAGGAGTGACACTTGTGACTCTAAGCTTTCTAAAGCCATTACAAGGAGGATTTGAGATTGTTATTGCTACATAACAATCAAGGTATGATCTAAACCCTAATTAATATGTTTATATTGATTATCACATGCTAGATCTAGGGTTTAAAGTCTTGGATGAATGCATGTACAATAGAGAAACCTAGATCCAAGCATTAGGGTTTGCATGAGCACATAGGATGTTCTTATGCCTAAAAACCATCAGTGGTATCAGAGCCTTGATTGGTTTCTGTTGTATGTGATGCTATGTTGAATTATTAACTGAAAATCGAATTCTGGCCTTCTGTTCGAACTGACTCGGCGAGTCACTACATGGACTCGGCGAGTCTGCCCTACTCGGCGAGTTCCAATGTGTGACTCGGCGAGTCGGAGCGTCAGACAGAGGGAATTTCGGGATTTCTTGCTGTTTTGCTTGAGGATACTTGCCTTAATTGTTTTAGATCTTTAATATTCGAATTTTATCTTATATTTGAGAATATCCTTGATTAAACAAAAGATAATTACTAATTGATTAGATAATAACTTCCTTATATGATTAAAGATTGATTATTTGTATTAATTGGGTAACTTATATTGCAAGAAATTGAAATTAGGTCAAATATAGATAATGACAAAATTAATTGTTTAATTTCTATTATTTGTTATTTGATCCTTGTGTTGTGAAAAAGTTTCATTTGTGCCCATGTAAGTTTTATGGTTTAAATTTGAACATAAAGGTTTTGTTTTGAAATTTAAATTGTTGAAACCCTATTGTTTTGAAATGTTTCAAAACTCGCCCTCAAGTTTTGGAATTTAAAAGTTGATTAAAAGTTTAATTTAGAAATGTTAGATTCTAAAACCCTAGTATTGTTTTTGAAAAGTTCAAATCACACCCTTATGGTTTTATTAAATTAATTAAGTTTATAATTAAAAGAGAGTTAATAAATCCATAGTGATATGGTTTACATTTAATTAAATTAAAAGTATGTTTTATTAAATTAGACCATCTAGTATTTTAAAAGTGTAAAATATACCCTATACTATATATAACATTAAAAGTCTAGTATTATATATATGTATGAGTAAACAGTCAGTCTTACCGTTAGTAGGCCTCATTCACGAAGCTAGTCTATAAGGGGTGTTTAAGGAAATTGCCTATAAAATGGCGATTGAATGGGTATCCACTCTTACCCACCGCACTCTTGACTAGTGGAGGGTCGTTAGCCGAACGGGCAGGATAGGACAGAAACCTTCCATTATAAGAATAATGAAGTACAAAAGTAACTAAATGCTTTTACAAAATTCCCAATCTTAGTTATTTTAGGCAAAAGTGAATTGATGCAATTCCATGAAATTACACTGTGTGCCCTTGCGAAGACGTTAGTGGAGCGTGTGTGGTTAACCGGCACACTAAATGTTTCTAAGCAAAGGTAGCAAAGGGTGACTCATTGTTTGTCATAGTTCGGTGGAGCGTGTGTGGTTAACCGGCACATCGAATAGGTGACTGTAACATTGGGGGCACCATGTAAGTTTGCATGGTTATTCACACCCTGTTTTGTGATCCTCGGCATCCCAGTCACAAATCGAGGGGCATATCGAGATTTAAACATGCCATTGAAATGATCAATGAATCTCAAAAGATCTAGGAATTTTCAATAGATTTAAAACTTAAATTTCTTTTTCGTTTTTCATGGTGGAAATTAGTGAATCGTCATTCACTTACCTTCAAATGTTCTGCAATTTGGGTTACGGCATCCCTCTCCCAAGTTGTAGAGTATTGTGTTGGGTCCTAGCCTTAATATCTCATTTGGGTGATTTATTAAGGACTCAATCAATCAACTAACTTGAATTTTTCTCCCGTTTTGTAGATGTCAAAGTATGACAACTACGGTCTTCCCCAATTCCGTGGAACAAGCTTTTCACATGAAGATGATATTCCACGATTCGATCGAGGAACACGAGATCATGCTTCACTTCCTCCACCTCCTACTATTGTTCTCGCTAACCCACAAGTTCAAAAGATTGAAAAGTTCAAACTCACTCAAGCCCTTTTGGCAAGTAAACATGAAGAAGGAAAGTCAGTGTGTGCACACGTCCTAGAGATGAAGTCGCACATTGATAGGTTAAGAATGTTGGGATCTGTTGTCTGTGAGGAGCTGGCTGTTGACTGGGTTCTTCAGTCACTTCCTGACTCATATAGTGAGTTCGTAAAGAGTACTATATGATGAACCACGACGTAACCCTCATCGATCTCACCTATATGCTTATTGCTGGTGAATCAGCAATGATTTGGCGCACTGGAAAAGCAAAGTTGATTGGTGGATCTGCCTTCCAGACCTCTATGGATATAGGCAATGGCAACGAAAGGCATGCCATGATCGAAAAGTTTGATCATAAGAGAAAGGCAAAGTCAGAAGTAGTTCCGTGTGTTGTTCCAAAAAAAGGTCAATTTGCTTTTATTGCCAAGAGAAGGGGCATTAGAGACGAAGCTGCCCTATTTACCTAAGAGATCTAAGAGATGGGAGAGTCAAAACGTATGGCTCTGCTTTAGGTAAAATCCATTAACTAACTCTTTTAAGTTCCTATTCTAGATTCTTAATACATGATGTGATAAGATTTTATTTCGATGTTTTGTAGGATCAAAGAAAAGAGAGGAAGCTTAAGGGAAGAAGTGAGCGGAATCTAATTGTGAAGAAATGGATTTCGATCGCATTACTTGAAGATTAGAATCTTGAGCTACTACTTGGAGTTGGAATAAGATTGCTAAGAAATATGTATTAACATAGTTTTTCAATTGAATTGCATTGTAATGACAAATTTTTCCGCAATAATATAAATTTTGATTTTATATTATTTATTTATCCTTGCAATGGCGTGTATGAAAAATTGATGTAAGTTTCTATTATTAGCAATAATGGATTTGATTCTTAATTATGTTATTTGTGGAAAGGTCAAGAATTTACCAAATAGGGAAAGTTTCTCATCGCCCAAGTTTCAATTGGACAGAAACTTGGAATCATACAACTTGGTTGCATGATGAATGAGAAATTTCATATTTGGAAATTAGACTAATTCATTGACAAAGTGTCAAGTGAAGGACTAGGAGATCGAGTACACAAGGTTGTGTGTTGATCAAGTCCACCACAAGAGTAACAAAGATATTCGTCATGATTTACTAAGGTTAAGTAAATATGATTATACTTATGAGATTAAGTGTAATTCTCAATTGATTGAAAGAGTTTCAATAAATAGCAGAACGAATAAGAAGAATCAAGTAGGCAGAAAGATAAAAGTTTCTCTATTCTAAGAAGAAAGGGAGAGTACCTTTTTATTATGTTTTATGATAGGTCTTAATGATTAAGAACCATATCTCAATTGATCCTCTAAGTGAGTCTTAGTGCAATTGTATGTCTGAGAAGAGGAATCAAGAATTGAAGAAATGGTTAAATCAAGAAGTCAATCATACTTCGTTCCAAAACAAGTCTTAGAGTTAAGATTGTGAATTGAGTGACTAGTCTCAAGAAGGTTTATAACATTCATCAAATGTGGAATTTGGAAAGGGTTTTCTTATTCTTGCAAATTTGAAATTGGAAAATTGTGATGTCTTGAATAAGACAAAGATCAACTAGGACCAATTTTGTGAAGTGTTTTGTCTTGATAAAAACTACACTAACTCTTGAATATTTGTTTGTCAAGAAATGTTTATTGACAAGAGAATCTTATATGTAAAGGAGTCAGTGGGAGTCTTAATGGTCTTGAAAAGTTCAAGAACTAATCAAGAATAAACCTTATCAATCATCACTAGCACACGACTTGAGGTTTATGACCTATCGTGTTGACATTATTTTGTTTCTGTGCCATTCCAATTGAGTTAATTATGTATGTGAGTTCTATGAGTTCTCATTTGAATGCATAAAGACAAAACACCTTGATCGATGCAAAGTACATTGATATGTAAGGATGAGCTGCTTAACTACTTGGAAGACATGGTGGGCACTCGTGTTACCATAAGGCAAGAAATCAAGATTAAGAAAGTTCAGTCCATATGAGTTTGGATTTGTCGCAAACTTTGGTTTTGACAAATTCGCATGGATAGGAACACATACACCATTAAAATCTAAGTGTCATAAGATTCCCTCCTTCATGAAAATGACTGTGAGGAAATGCTTTCACTAAGAGAGATTTTTAGAAGATAGTGATTGTGAAATTGTATTCTCGAATTCGATTATGGTTACGGCATCCCTTTCCATAATTCGATTGTGAGATTTGGCAATTAGTCTAGATTGTTTAGACACACATATGAGCTATCTAAGACAAAGGTGTATAAGTTTAAGAAGCTTAGATAAAGGATTATCAAAGCATTAGGTATTAGAAATATGAACTTCAGAAATTCAATAAGTAATGTTTTCTGGAAGTTCAGTTGTTTTCTAAAACATGTCAAAGCTAGTGGGAGCATAAGTGTTATGCTTATACGATAATAATCATCATGATTGTGGGAGCATAAATGTTGTGCTTGTATGATTATTAAGGCAAGTATTGCAAGTTAGCAATATTAATTATAGAAAACAATAGTTATACTTTGCAAAGTCGTAAGGGTTGAAAAGTTGTTTTGCTATAATTAAGGGAGAGAATATTGTACTTCGTTTCAAAATCTAAAGCTTAGATTGAGAAATTTTAAGAAAATTAGTCAAAGGATACATAGTGTGTTCTTAAATTTTGATTATGCTTACGGCATCCCTCTTCATAGTTCGAATTGTAAGAACGAGACACATAAAATATTATGGCAGAAGATGGATAAAGCATCATATCTTTATGTAAGACATTATGCATCGTGTTCCATATGCTTCGGGTATAGGATCGATTGCAAGTACTATAATATTTGACCATTCTAAAATTTTCAAAATGTCTAGCGCATTTAGAGGGAAAAAGGACTAGAATCGGTTTTGACTAAAATAATTAAACAACTATCAAAGGACGATCCAATGCTCGCTGAGGATTGGTCGCTTGTGAGTAGTTGGAAGTATGGTATTGGATGACATTAATATGAATAGATAAGATTCTATTAAGAATGAATTGTCATATGCCAAATATGGAAATGTTTCCATATTGGGAGTTGGATATTAAGAATCTATGTCTAGATTAGAAACTTTTATGCAAGAAGGATGTTCAAAGGAATGTACTTTGAGTGAGAGACATCATATCTATAGAATTGTTTCTGATAGAGATTGGCCAAGTCTTGATGATTTTGAGCTATGACTTTACGAAAGAATCATTGCATAAAATGTTAGAATCTAGCATAAGTAACAAGAATTTGATATTCTTATACTTATGAAAAGGATTGGAAGTTGTGAAATGAGTATGATTGGAAATGTCTTCATTTGATCTATTTCACAAAGAAAGGACCGTAGGTAAACATTGTGTGCATGCTGAGAGCATAGGACAAGTGTAGTAATAATTCAAGTAAGAAGTTGATTACCCGAAACAACAAATAATGAGTAATCGATATGGTGATAAATAAAAGGTGTTTTATTTATACTCAAAGGTTTGGGACCATATAGGATTAGTATTATTCTTGTGTTTCACTTTGCATGTTTTGACTTCCTGAATAATTAAATTGGTTCAGAACAATCAAATTATTCGAACGGACCACAGTCGTTCATATGTTAGAAGTAGGTATGAATGAAGACTGTTGTGAATTAGTGTGTGGATTGTCTAAAGTGTATTAGACATAAGCAAATGTTTGCTGCAACGTTCATGAGTGCTTATGAATATGATTTGAGCATTGGATTAAACCCACGCTCACTTGGATCACTTCATGGATTTTATCACGAGTGATTGGTGAGACGATAATATCTTATATTCTTGAAACCGAGATGTGTGAGTTGTATCTTACGAGTCGGTTACACATTGATAATATGTAAACGCACCAGTAACTTCGTGTTATCAAACATATTGTTGTGTGTGATTCGGTGAGTGAGTGCAAGCAAGCATTGAGTCGAAGTTTATCCGTTCCTTTTACCCAAAGTAGGATAAAAGTGATATCTGTGGGCCCCTCGATGATTTAGTGATGACACCTAAGCGCTTCGCCAAGCCGGGACTAATTTGATGTGTTCAATTGTAGTCTGTTGTCAGTCGTCATAAATCGGAAATCGGGAAACAACATATAGACAGAGAGAATGATTTAAATCCATGTCTCAGTCTATACGATATCTAGAATGGAGGAATATATGATCCCGTATCTAAAGGACACGCTTCTGATAGGATCAGATTTGACAGCGGTTTTTTTGAAAGCTACGATTGCAGATCAGGATCTGAAGTCATACGCATAATAGTTATTAGACTTATCCAAGTGGGAGACTGTTGGATTAGTGTCTAAGTCCATAACTATTTTGGTATGTACTTGACCCGATGGTGCATGGTCCTTTTGGGTTGCCTTCACCAAAGCAACTTGATAGGATGAATTATGGAGAGAAAGGATTAATTATGATTTATTAATATATTATGAGAATAATATATTAAAGGAGAAATCATATTGTTTAATTAATATTAGTCAAGAATTAATTGATAATTAATTTTGTGGCTAAAAGAGATTAATTAAACTTAAGGGACTGGAACTGTAATTATAAGATAATTGCATTTGGGCTATGGATCACCTTGGAATAATAGGTTGGACGAATTCTATGGGGAAACCCATTAGAAATCGTCCAAGGGATATTCTAAAAGCGTCCATGGGCTGCTTAGGGCTTAAGCAGTCAAATTAGGGTTTCCTAGTTGAAAACCCTAATAGCCTACATGTATATATAGTACCCTTAAGCCCCAAAAACGTGGCTAAGAGTTCCACTAGGGTTTCTGGACGTTTTGGGCAGCCTCCTCTTTCTTTATTCTTCATCCTCTTGCTCTTGGTGTTTGTGAGCCATTAGAGGAGTGACACTTGTGACTCTAAGCTTTCTAAAGCCATTACAAGGAGGATTTGAGATTGTTATTGCTACATAACAATCAAGGTATGATCTAAACCCTAATTAATATGTTTATTTTGATTATCACATGCTAGATCTAGGGTTTAAAGTCTTGGATGAATGCATGTACAATAGAGAAACCTAGATCCAAGCATTAGGGTTTGCATGAGCACATAGGATGTTCTTATGCCTAAAAACCATCAATAGTTTCTCGCCAATTGGTAAGATCAAATCTATTAGAATATCATGGTCATAGCTGCATATTATGACTATGAGATATGGAAAATGGATGTCAAAACCACTTTCGTTAATGGATATCTCGAAGAAGATGTGTATATGGAACAAGCTAAAGGTTTTGTTAAACCATATAACCTAAAGAAGGTGTGTAACATGCAGAAGTTCATTTATGGATTGAAACAAGCATCTAGGGCCTGGTGTCATCGTTTTGATGAGAACATCAAAAAGTTTGGTTTCTTAGAAATTCCTGATGAACCATGTGTGTACATCAAAGCAAGTGGGAGCCATATTGTTTTTCTAATTCTATATGTTGATGACATATTGTTGACCAGGAAACATATCCCAACATTGAAGGAGATTATGTCTTACCTTACTAAGTTCTTTCAAATGAAAGATCTAGGGGATGCTGCATACATACTCGACATTAGGATCTATGGAGACAAATCCCAAAGACTCATTAGTTTGAGTCAGAGTACATGCATTGATAAAGTATTAAACCGCTTTTTAATGGATAAATCAAAATGAGGAATTGTACCCATACTTCCTGGTACCATTCTTTCTAAGCCTTACAGTCCTAGTACTGAAGATGAAATCAAAAGAATGACCCGTATACCGTATGGTTCAATAGTAGGTTCAATTATGTATGTTATGACATGTACAAGGCCGAATGTAGCTATTCTATTAGTCTAACTAGTAGGTATCAAGATAATACTGGCGAAAAACATTGGATGGCTGTTAAGAACATACTTAAGTAATTAAGAAGGACTAAATATATGTTTCTGGTCTATGGAGGATTTGAAGAAGAGCTTATTGTAAGATGATACACTAATTCTGGTTTCAACACTGATCGAGATAACTCACGATTAAAGTCGGGATATATGTTCACGCTTAATGGAGGAGCCATTGCCTGGAAAAGTTCAAAGCAAGAAGTGGTCGCACTTTCTATAACAAAATCAGAGTATATAGTTGCGTGTGAAGCAAATCAAGAAGTTGATTGGATGAAGAAATTCATTGGTGATCTGGATATTGTTCCAAGCATAAAAAATGCCATTGAGATTATTTGTAACAACACTGGTGCTATCACTATCACAAGAGACCCGATGGTTACCAACAAGAATAGACACATTCAACGAAAATTCAATTTTACTTGTCAGGAATTAGAATTGGGAAATGTACGCATTTAGAAGGTTCATACAGATGATAATCTAGTAGATCCATTCACAAAGGATCTTCCTCAAAGCAAGATTGAGAGTCATGCAAAAGGAATCGGTGTATAATTAGCTAGTGATTGGATTTAAATATGTACTTTACTAATATCTAGATATTTAGAACTATGTAGAAATGATATGCAATCTCTTTTGATATATGAGATATCCCTTTTGTGTTCAATATTATTATGTTATATATTAGCATGGTATTTGATCCTTGAATAATGAAATTATTCAAAATTGTCGATAGTCGGTCACTGTTGTGGGAGCAACTATGAATTAAAACTAATATGAATCGGCTTGGTTGATTTCAAGTGGTGAAATAGAAAAGTGTTGCATCCAAATTCATATGTACTTGTTAGAGAACAACTATTGGATATGACCTGCATTAAGAGTCACTTCATGGATTGTTATCATAAATGAACCTTGAACGCATGTAAATATCTTTATGTCTTTCGACTTGAGTTGCATATGTGAGAACTCAAGTATAGAGATTGTTATACTTTGACATGGTTAAACGTTGTTCGTAACTGTGCAGTTATAAAAGCCTCAATTGGGTAAAGCCTGAACTATATGAGAGTGTGTATGTAGCGAAGATGGGATTTGTTCCTCTTATGTGTTGAGAGTTAGACATCTAAGGCGCCTTACTTAAAAGTTGTTTGTCAAATGAGAATGATCACGTTCCATGTCTCATATCCAACATGACGTCTGTAACAAAGAGAATCTTGATGCACTTACCTCATACTTCAGTTGTAGCTAGTGAGCTCCTGGAGTTGGATGTTGATTTATGGCACCCCTTTGTTTGTTGTTAGTGGTACTAGCCCGTTTCTAGACGCCAACTACTGTCTATGTCAGTCTTTAATGAATCTTGTGCAAGTGGGTGATTGATGGATATATATGCTCAAGAATCATTATTGAGTGACATTGCTAATGACATATGATCCTATAGGGTCACACCTTAATCAAGTTAATACTTATTGAATATTTATCAAGTAATTGGTTACTAATAAATAAATTCAACTCTTGTATTTAATTAGAGAAAAATTATTTTTTTATGAAACCAATGTTATAAGAAGTAGAAAACTAGTTATCATATGATATGGTATCAACAAATAAATCATCTATAAAGTTTTGGACACTTTGGCTTACCATTTTTACTTAATTGTTTAGTATTTGGTTAAAATAATCAAGCCTTCGCCTTCCTGCGATCATGTGAAGTACCTGAAATCATTTATTCAACAACTGTAAGTGCGAAGATTGGTGAGTTCCCCGAAATATTACATACAACACATCACAAAAAACAACTATGGGTTATTCGCAACCCTGGGTGTAACACCATAAATTTTCAAACAAATGTTTCATTTTTAATTCACATAAAAACTCAATGTCACATGTTCTAAAAAACCACAATGTATCAAATGTCAAACACAAGTCAACCAAACAACTGATAATCCCATAATCCACAACATAATCTGCAACAAGTGTGTACAATCAAGCCAGCGCCTTCCCGCGATCCTGAGAAGTACCTGAAACACATATCACACAACACTGTAAGCACAAAGCTTAGTGAGTTCCCCAAAATACCACAAACACAAATAATAAGCCTCTCATGGCTATAGCTCGGCATGGACCCTTTGGTCATGTGTCTTAGTGAAGACCCTCCGGTCTCACAGCTCGGGTCGGACCCTCCAGTCATGTATCTTAGTGAAGACCCTCCGGTCTCACAACTTGGTTTGGACCCTCCGGTCCTATCTCAGTAATGCACAAAATAATATAGCATATATCACAAAGACAATATGCATAATATCACATAACTCAATATAAGCACATAGGACCCTCCGGTCGATAACTCAAATAAGATCCTCCGGTCACACAACATTAGCACTCAGGTAAGTATAGTGAGAAGACTCACCTCGTAAGCAAGCAAGTAGATTTAGCACCCTACGAACAGTCTAGACTCCGCGTACATAATATAATTATCTATAATCAACAATTTGTAATAACCATCAAGCTAACTCTTCCACTAGGTCTCAAAAGGGTGAAAAGACCATTTTACCCCTCCATGGTCTCCAAAGTCCACTATTGACCAAACCCTAAAAGTCAACGGAAGTCAACACTTGAGTCAACAGTCCATATTGACCGAACTCGGCGAGTGCACCTATGTAACTCGTCGAGCTCCCCCCTGTCCTCAGAAAATCGAGAAAAATCCAACTCAACTCGTCGAGTTGTCTCACCAACTCGCCGAGTTATAACGCGTTCAGACTATCGGGGAAACCCTTGCTGACTCGTCGAGTTGGCTCATGCACTCGTCGAGTCCCTCTAGACCAATTCTCATTTCAACGATTCTAAGAAGAAATAATGTCCCAAACTCTAGATCTAGCCTCCCACGGCTGAAATACCGCGTAAAGCTGCAAGCTTTACGTCCATGCATGGCATTTAGGGCTCAAAATGCCATAATAAGCTCTATATGGGGTCTAATGCATAAAAGCTTGTCTCTAGCTTGATAAAGCTTCGATCTTTGGACTCAAGGGACCTCCTTCAGTCCAGATCTCATGTCTCAACCTTGTCATGCTCAAATGTCTCAATACCCAAAAGATGGATTGGAAGAAAGCCCTAAAACTCTCTAGAAAGAGATCTAACAAAAGAAATGATCAAGGTGGTAGCTTTTTACCTCCAAACAGAAGCTAGCACCAAAAAACTATTGATCCAAAAGCCTCTTCTCGTTCCAAGCCTTGATGCTCTTCACTCCCCTTCCAAATGTGCACTAGAACACTCAAAGTTCGCTTCTTTCTCTCTCTCTCTCTCTCACACACAAATGGATACTCACGATTAGGGTTTCTCACAGAGGGTTGGGATGATAAGGGAGCCGGAAATGAGGGCTTAAGGTCCTTTAAATAGGACACAAACCCTGAAAATTAGGGTTTTCTCACCCAGTTCCTACTCGTCGAGTCGGGGTCCTCCGACTCGTCGAGTAAACTCTAAAAGTCCCGCGATTATCTCAAACTCTACTCGACGAGTTGTGGCCTCCAACTCGTCGAGTTACCCTTTTAAAATGGATATAAAATAATTAAATAATATACCTGGGACTCGGGATGTTACAATTCTCCCCCACTAGAATCAGACTTCGCCCTCAAAGTCATCCTCTGGAAACAACTCTGGGTACTGCTCCAGCGTCTCGGACTCCGGCTCCCAAGTCTATTCAGATCCCTTCTGATGCTGCAACTGAACCTGAACCAAAGGCACCTCTTTGTTCCTCAAGACCTTCACATTCCTATCCAAGATCGCTACCAGCTTCTCAATGTAATTCAGGCACTTATCAACCTGAATGTCCTTTAAGGGGACCACCGCCGTCTCATCCGCTACACACTTCCTTAGCTGGGACACATGGAAGGTGTTATGAATCTGACTCAACTCCGCATGCAGCTCCAACCGATACGATACCTTACCCACTCGTGCGATCACTCTGAAAGGACCGATGTATATAGGGCCTAGCTTACCCCGCTTCCTGAATCGGATCACCCCTTTCAATGGGGATACCTTCAGGATGACAAAATCTCCGACCTGAAACTCCAACTCTGAACAGCGCCGGTCGGCGTAACTCTTCTGACGACTCTAGGCCATCGGTAACCTCTTTCAGACCTGCTGGATCTGCTCTATCGTCTTGAGCACTATCTCAGTGTTCCTCATCACTCTATGCCCTTCCTCTCCCCAACAGATGGGAGTCCGACACCTCCTCCCATATATGAGCTCAAAGGGAGGCATACCAATACTGGAATGATGGCTGTTGTTGTCTGAAAACTCAGCCAAGGGCAAGTAAGTGTCCCAACTTCCTCCGAAGTCCATAACACATGCACGTAGCATGTCCTCGAGCGCCTGAATTGTCTGATCGCTCTGCTCGTCGGTCTGTGGGTGGTAAGCGATGCTGAAATGCAACCGGGTGTCCAACTCCTCATGAAATTTCTTCCAGAACCTGGAAGTAAAACGCACATCCCGATCTGACACTATCGATGTTGGCACCCCATGTTGTCCCACCACCTCTCGCACGTATATCTCGGCCAACTTCTCCGTAGAAGAGCTCTCACTGATAGCCAGGAAGTGAGCACTCTTCGTCAACCGGTCTACAATCACCCATATCGCATCGACACCTCCCGCGGTCCTCGGTAATTTGGTGATAAAATCCATGGAAATATATTCCACTTCCACTGGGGAACCTCTAACGGCTGCAACAGGCCATGTGGACGCTGGTGCTCCGCCTTGACCTGACGACAGGTCAAACATCTCTCGAGTACCCATGCCACATCCCTCTTCATACAGGGCCACCAATAATCCCTTTTCAAGTCCAAATACATCTTGGTGGCTCCCGGATGGATCGAGAATCTCGACCTATGGGCCTCCTCCATCAAAATACATCGAGCTCCACCCGTATACGGCAGCCAGATCCGTCCCTGATAGGTCATAAGTGTTGGATTAGCTGTCTAAGCCCATAACTATACTTGGTATGTACTTGACCCGAGAGTAGCATGGTCCATTTGGGTTGCCTTCACCAGAGCAATTTGATAGGATGGACTTTTGAGAAGAGGTTATTTATGATTTATTAATATATTATAAGTTCTAATATATTAATATGAAATCATGTTATTTAATTAGTATTGTTCAAGAATTAATTTGGAATTAATTTAGTGATCAAAAGAGACTAATTAAATTAATGGGGAATGATTATGTAAATCAATGATATATATATTGTTTGGGATATTGATCCATGATGGGCTAAGTTTATGTAAGTATCCATGAAGAGTTAGCCCACATGAAATATGGATCAAAAAACAAGTGTATGGATTAGGTTTTACCCATGACTCTTGGATTCCTACACTATATATATGACACCCCTTTGGCCTAAAATTGGTTGAACATGTATTCTTGGAGAAGCATAGCCGAATTTTAGTGCTCCATATTCTCTCTCAAAAATCCTCCATCTGTTCATGGTGTTTGTGAACCATTTGAGGCATCACATTTGAGGTGCTAAGTTCTTAAAGGCCAAAACTACAAGCTACAACAAAGAGGAAATTCTATAACTCAATTCTATGTTGTTTATGTCAATTGTATGCTAGCTGTAGGCTTAATGCTTTGGAAACAATATTGCATGTATAATTAGAGAAAACATAGATCGAAAGCAATTAAGGTTGTATGTGCACCATAGGATGTTGTAGTATACAAAACCCAACAGTGGTATCAGAGCCTAGGATTGTTTTCTGTTATATTTGATGCTTGCTATTTTTTAAAGTTGAAAAAAAATCGATTTTCTGGCCTCTGACTGATGAACTCGCCGAGTCCACTGGTTGACTCCACGAGTCCACTCAGTAAAAGGGCAACTCGACGAGTCATGATCATGCACTCGACGAGTTGATGCCTCTGGTTGCAGAATTTCGAGTTTTTGGCCAGAATTGGTTTAGGATCATTACCACAAAATGTTTTGTAATCATAAAAATTGTTTTCTGATTTGGTAATAATGATCCTCATCCAATTAAAGGACAATTGTCAAATTTTAAGATAATCAAGATAACTATTTGTATTATTTGATATGAATTGCCTTGCTATATGAGTTAACTAGATCATAGAAAAAATTATAAGATATTTTTTATTAGTTAATATGAATTGATCTAAATGTTTTTTAATGAGTTCCATAACTTGTCCTCGAGTTATGGAACATGAAAAATTTAATCCATTAAAATAACATTAAATCATAAGTTATGAAGTTTAAGAGTCTTGGAGAGTTACAAATTTGCCATCAAAGTTTTGGAACTCAAAGGTTTTAAGGAGTTACAAAAATGTGTCATCAAATTTGGAACTCAAAGGTTTTCCAAGAGTTACAAAACTTGCCCTCAAGTTTTGGTATTTGAAAAGTCTCAAATTATGTAATATTGAATTCTAAAACATCAAGTAATTGAAAGCATTTCAAAAGATGCATCTCTTGGATTCATAACTTAAAAATTAATTAAATAGTTTTAACTTTGAATTTTTAATAACCTAGATGCTTTAAATAGTTCAATTACACCTTATGGACTTTATTAAATTAATTAAAGTGTTTAATTAAAAGAGAAGTTTAATAAATCCATAATAACATGGTTTAAGATTAATTATATTAAAAGTTTAATTTATTAATAGATTAAACCACCAAGTATTTTAAATGTGTACAATACACCCTTATACTATTATAATATTAAAAGTTTAATAATATATATATATATATATATATATATATATATATATATATATATATATATATAGAAATAGGATCAAATGAGAACACCAAAAAGGTTGAGAACCCGAGAACAAAGTATATTAATTTGCGATTCCATGTATTCATTTGTGGAGAAATGATAAATTTTTACGACTTTAATTTCAATTGAAGAGAAAAGGCATATTCATGTTGATTGTGCGTAAAAATTTATCATTTCTCCACAAATGAATACATGGAATCACAAATGAATATACTTGTTCTCGCGTTCTCAACCTTTTAGGTGTTCTCATTTGATCATTTCCCTATATATATATATATATATATATATATATATATATATATATATATATGTATATATATATATATATGTATATATATATATATATATATAAATATATATATATATATATATATATATATATATATATATATATATATATATATATATATATATATATATATATATATATATATATAAGACAAGTTAGTCTTACCGTTAGTAGGCCTCATTCACGAAGCCGGTCTATAAGGGGGTATAAGGTTACTGCCTATAAAATGGCAGTTTAATGGGTGTCCACTCTCATCCACCGCTTCCTTGACTGGTGGAGGGTCTTTAGCCGTATGGGTAGGATAGGAAATTAATTCTCGTTAAAAGTATAATGATAATTATAAAGTAACTAAACCTTTATTAAATTCCCAATCTTAGTTACTTTAGGAAAAATGTGAATTTGATGATAACCCATAAAATTGCACTTTGCACCTTGCCAACTCGTTAGTGGAGCGTGTGTGGTTAACCGACATACTAACTTGGACTAACAAGGGTGGCAAAGGGTATCTCAATGTTTGTCATAGATCAATGGAGCGTGTGTGGTTAACCGACACATTGATTAGGTGATAAATGACATCGAGAATACCAAGCTAATTTGCATGGTTATTCACACCTTGTTTGTGATCCTCGGTATCCCAGTCACAAACTTGAAGGGCATAATCGAGATTTAAACATGCCATTGAAAAGTTCAATGAATCTCAAAGAATCTAGGAATTTCAATTCATTTAAAACCTAAAGTTCTTTTTCGTTTTTCATGGTGGAAATTGGTAAATCGTCATTTACCTACCATCAAATATTTTACAATTGGATTACGACATCCCTCTTCCGAATTGTAGAATATTTTGTTGGCTCCTATCCTTAATATTTCATTTGGGTGTTATATTAAGGACTTAAATCTGCTAACTTGAATTTCTCCCTTGTAGATGTCTAGTTCTGAAAACTATGGTCTTCCTGAATCTTTTCTTTATAAAGATGATATTACACAAGACGATCAATGTAACGACGTAATTTTTCAAAACAATTTTTCATTTCAAAACATACTTTCCACAACATAAAAATCACAAAATCATAATAAATCACTGTATCATCACAAAACATGTCCCAAGATCTCATATAAATAAATCCTCTCTCGTGTGTACGAATCATGCTGGCGCCTTCCCGCGATCCTCACTAGTACCTGAAACACATCACACATCAACTGTAAGCATAAAAGCTTAGTCAGTTCCCCAATATACCACATACAACACATACGCCACTCGAGGCTACAATACGACCCTCCGGTCCGATGTGTCTCAGCGGGACCCTCCAGTCCCGTAGCTCGTTGGACCCTTCGGTCCGGTCATAGCTCGTTGGACCCTTCGGTCCGGTCTGTATCGTTGGACCCTTCGGTCCGGTCTATATCGTTGGACCCTCCGGTCCGGTCTATATCGTTGGACCCTTCGGTCCGGTCTATATCGTTGGACCCTCTGGTGCGGTCTATATCGTTGGACCCTCCGGTCCGGTCTATACAAAACATAGCATACATATAACACAATGCACATACTCTCATACATACACATAGCATAAAAGACCCTCTGGTCTACACATAAATACCACTCTAGGTAATGTATAGTGAGAAGACTCACCTCGGGTGTCTCGGATGATCTCGCATACGAATCTACTGATCTAGCCCCTGCCTAATCACATACGAAATATCCTCAATAAGTAATGGCTCTCAAAGGCTAGATTAAACCCCCTTCCACGATCTCTCAGAAGGGTAAAAGACCATTTTACCCCTCCTTGACTCAAAAGTCCAACTGTTGACCGAAACCCTAAAAGTCAACGGGAGTCAACGGTCATAGTTGACCCTACTCGCCGAGTGCACTAAGGTGACTCGGCGAGTACACGCATGTCTTCTTCGCCCCTGGTCCTCTCTTGACTCACTGAGTCAACCCTATACTCCACGGGTCGTCACAGATCGCGAGTCGCGGGGCAACCCGACTCAACTCGTCGAGTCCTCTCATGGACTCGGCGAGTAAATTCCATGCTCACACTCAAACGACTTTCTGAGGTCAGATCTGTTCCTCTAGTCCATAGATCTGGCCTTTCCAACCACTATAATCACGTAAAGTCTCAATCTTGATGCACAAGCAACATTTATATGACCATATATGATGATTTAGCCCCAAATACCTTAACCCAAGGCCATGACCTCTATTGTTCTTCATAAAGCTTGATGAATAAGGCTCTCTGGACCTCTATGGATCCAGATCCAAAGCCTTATCACCAGAAGGGGCTATTTGGACATTAAATCTAACCAACAAAGGGTCTAAGAAACCCTAAATCCTTATGAACATCATAAGAACAGAAGGAGAGTCGAATTACTACCTCAAATGTGAAGATCTTAGCTCCAAATCCACAGAATAGCAACCTCCTATGCTTCCTCTTGGCTAGTACCTCCTTCTTCTTGCTAAACAACACTCCCAAGGTCAAGAATGGCTTCCTTTCTCTCTCAAAACGCTCAAGCACTCTAGGGTTTCTCTCTATGGTCTGGTAGCCGCCATTGAAGGCCATAAGGGCCTTTAAATAGGTCCCAAACCCAAGAAATTAGGGTTTCATTTAAACAGCGTGGACTCGCCGAGTCCACGTATGGACTCGCCGAGTCCAGTCAGTAATCCAGTCTAACAATGCGCGGTTCTACTCGGCGAGTCTAAGCGCCTACTCGCCGAGTCCCTCTCCAAAACTCAATATAAATTCATAAATTAAGATACCTGGAAATCCGAATGTTACAATTCTCCCCCACTAGAA
The DNA here is from genome assembly GCF_052849685.1 of Lactuca virosa. NCBI lineage: Eukaryota > Viridiplantae > Streptophyta > Magnoliopsida > Asterales > Asteraceae > Lactuca > Lactuca virosa. The sequence continues at coordinate 203,217,638 of NC_136426.1, forward strand.
TCAGACTTCGCCTTCGAAGTCTCATTCCACAAACAACTCTGGATGCTGCTCACGCATCTCTAACTCCGGTTCCCAGGTCATCTCGGAACCCTTCCGATGTTGCCACTGGACCTGAACCAATGACACCTCCTTGTTTCTCAAAGTCTTGATCCTTCTATCCCGAATCGCGATTGGCCTCTCAACATAGTTCAGGCTCGCATCCACCTGAATGTCCTCTAATGGAACCACTGCCGACTCATCGGCAATACACTTCCTCAACTGAGACACGTGGAAGGTATCGTGAATCTCTCTCAACTCCGCAGGTAGCTCCAAACGATACGCTACCCTGCCCACCCTGGCATTCACCCTGAAAGGACCAATATACCGAGGCCCTAACTTACCCCTCTTCCTGAATCGGATCACTCCTTTCCAAGGAGATACCTTCAGGAGTACTAAATCACCAACTTGAAACTCGAGCTCCGAGCGACGCCTGTCCGCATAACTCTTCTGGCGACTCTGAGCGGTCCACAACCTCTGTCTGACCTGCTGAATCTGCTCAGTCGTCTGAAGTACTATATCTGTACTACCCATCACACGCTGCCCGACCTCACCCCAACAAATGGGAGTCCGACACCTCCTCTCATACAACAGCTCAAAGGGTCGCATACCAATGCTCGAATGATGGCTGTTGTTATAGAAAAACTCAGCCAAGGGTAAATACGTGTCCCAACTGGAGATCGAATCAACCCCGACCTCTATCATCTAATGCTCATCGTTGGACCCTTCGGTCCGGTCTATTCAACACACCACCAGGACTCAACTCAACTCAAGAGTTTGGTCCAACCCGTAGTTGGAATCGCTCGTTCCAATGACCCATTCAACTTATAGTTTGTGACCCGCAACCCATGCGTACTTCACTTATCCAATCCCTTCGGATTGGGTGTCCACACTTACTCAGAATATAATGATTCCCAATCATTGAGGAGACCCCGGTCTCACCCCTGGTCCGACCACCAGGCTCCCAAAACTCATGCGTAGGGCTTTTCAAGTCTAAAACCCTCCGGTGTCATACTCTGATCGAGAAGGCTTCCTCATAACAACTTCTCGCTAACTAGTGCGTATTACGACTCCCCAAAACATCACCACAACCTCCCACTGACTAGTGAGTACTACGGCTCCCCGTAGCATCACAATGTCCTGTTCTGACTAGTGAGTACTACGGCTCCCCATAGCATCACAACGCCCTCTCTCTGACTGGTGAGTACTACGGCTCCCCGTAGCATCATAACACCCTCTCTCTGACTGGTGAGTACTACGGCTCCCCGTAGCGTCACAACGCCCTCTCTCTGACTGGTGAGTACTACGGCTCCCCGTAGCATCACAACACCCTCTCTCTAACTGGTGAGTACTACGGCTCCCCGTAGCATCACAGCACCCTCTCTCTGACTAGTGAGTACTACGGCTCCCCATAGCATCACAACGCCCTCCTCTGACTGGTGATTACTACGGCTCCCCGTAGCATCACAATACCCTTTCTATGACTAGTGAGTACTACGGCTCCCCATAGCATCACAACGCCCTCCTCTGACTGGTGAGTACTACGGCTCCCCGTAGCATCACAATACCCTGTTCTGACTAGTGAGTACTACGGCTCCCCATAGCATCACAATGCCCTCTCTCTGACTGGTGAGTACTACGGCTCCCCGTAGCATCACAACACCCTCTCTCTGACTGGTGAGTACTACGGCTCCCCGTAGCATCACAATACCCTGTTCTGACTAGTGAGTACTACGGCTCCCCATAGCATCACAACACCCTCTCTCTGACTGGTGAGTACTACGGCTCCCCGTAGCATCACAACACCCTCTCTCTGACTGGTGAGTACTACGGCTCCCCGTAGCATCACAACACCTTTCCCCAGCAGCTCCTCAAGCTGCGAGGGTAACTACTACATCTCTGGCGGTGCAAGGCGATAAGGCGCCTTGGCGATAGGCGCTGCCCCCGGAACCAACTCGATGCGGAACTCTACTTGCCTCTCGGAAGGCACACCCGGCAACTCCTCGGGAAAACATCCGGGAACTCACGCACTATCGGAACGTCACCCATCGAATTTGGCCTCCCAACGGCCTCTTGTGTGTCCGTCACATAGGCCACATACCCGCTGCAGCCTTGCTGCAATCTCTGTCTCGCTCTGGCGGCTGAACAAAACGCCGATCCACATCGGGTACCCTCGCCGTACACCGTAAGTACTCCCCCACTGGGGTCTCGTATCGTCACCCACTGTCGCTCGCAGTCTATGACAGCCCTTAATCGGCTCAACCAATCCATGCCTCTCATAACTCATACGTCCACCATCGCTATCAGGACCAGATCTATCGGGAACTCAACACCGAAGATCTCAAGTACACATCCCCGAATCACCTCTGTAGCATACTCCGCTCGCTCGTCAGCTATGGAAACTCGTAGAGGTCGACTCAACGCCTCTCGGCGGCTACTGATGTGTCGACCAAACGCTATTGACACAATGATCGACTCGCTCTCCAGTCAAATATCAACGAAGCAGGTACAGAACCCACAAAAAGTAACAGCCACAACATCGGGCGATGCGCGGAACTCCTCCGCTGTCAACTGTAAAGCTCTCCCGTGAGCCCTCAGTGCCTCGACCTTCGCTGGCCGAACCTCGGTAACTCTAGCAGCAGGTGCGGATTCCTCAAATAAATACTCGGTTCCTCCCCCGCTTGGGGTTCAAACCATCACCAATTGGTGCACCAACACTCTATCCCCTAGGCTGTCTCTACCAGTAACATCGCACCTAATTCCGCAAGGTGCTACGCAACGCTCGATGATCTCTCTGACAAGGATCAAACAACTCCAGATACCAGGGTCTCATATGCAACCTTCAGAACTTACCATCGTGACTGCCTCTAGTCATTCAGGATCTCACACTATACCCTCACCGGACCTCCCAACTGTCCCGTGTTAACACTAAATCTGGATCTGAAAGTAATGAACCATCCTACTCCTCATCCTTCACTCCTTGCCCAACGTTCCAACATGCCCCTTATCATAAGAGCAGAAACCACATTTCCACCCCTTATACTTCTCAAAAACAATAGGAGTCATTGCCCTGATATACCCTTCTTGATCGCCCCACACTGTAGCTAACACCTGCCCCATTATACTGAAATAGGGTGTATCCTGATCCTTGACCATTTCAGCCCAACTCAGAAACCAAAATCTCAACACCCCTCACGTCTCTCGCAAGAAAAGGAAATGGCACCACTCGGGTCACGGAAAGTGACATATCTACTATCGACCGGCTCTCCAGCTCAGACCGTACCCCTCCATAACGCACCGTCCCTACTCATCTCTTAGTCTTGGGACTCCACTGGCATATCACCAACAATCCCTTAGAGCTAACTCGTTTTCCCTATCAAGGGATGCTCCACTAAAACTCGTTCTCCCTGGCCTTCTGAGCCCATACTCCTTCACATCCGACCTTGGACTAGATAATCGCTGCGGAATAACCGGCAAAACCAGAAGCACTTACCACCACATTTCATGGTACTCGAACCATGTCCTCTCTTCTCAACCCGCCTCAAATCATGGTACTCGAACCATGAAATCACCCCTCGATCTGCCACCAATCATGGTACTCGAACCATGACATCACCTCTCGATCTGCCACCAATCATGGTACTCGAACCATGACATCACCTCTCGATCTGCCACCAATCATGGTACTCGAACCACGACATCACTTCTCGATCTGCTACCATTCATGGTACTCGAACCATGACATCAACTCTCAATCTGCCACTTATCATGGTACTCGAACCATGACATCACTCCACAATCCGCTACTTATCATGGTACTCGAACCATGACATCACTCCTCAATCCACTACTTATCATGGTACTCGAACCATGACATCACTCCTCAATCCGCTACTCAAAATCCTCCGGATAGCCTTCCGGATCGTCGCGATCATTTCGTCATAATCATACTGTGAATCTCATCATCGCTAATACCGCTGCCCTCCGGCGTGGGTGGTGTACCAACCATGATGTATCTGAAACACAACATGAAGATACCAGAGACTCGATCGAGTATACTCGCACTCAATAACTCAACCCTACTTGTTCCTGAGTACCCAATGGATTTTTACTTAGGGTGCGCGCTGCTCCGGTGTCTTCAGTAGTACGGGCCCTATACTACCGTCCACACCGCATCAACATTCACTCTAAGTCCTCCTCCTTGGATCCCAGATCACAAGTACACTATATCTCACTAAACTCAGGCTACTCTCTAGTAGACCACTCATAAGTTCCTCGCTACTACCTACTTACTCTCGAAGCATCTCATAGTAGCAGTAACTCATAGGCTAAGGCATCACAGATCAGGCCACTCTAGTCCTAATAGGAATACCTAGCCTACTCTGGCATTCATATCATATCATAACATATCTCATAACACATAATGTAAGGGTATTTTGGGAAATCACCGTTCAGGCGCTGGCTGATCGTACACACTGCTCTGCTCTGCTCTTTCAAAAACTTTTTTACTCTTGTGAAAAATTTGCAACTTTTATTTTGAAAATCTCTCAAATCCTCAGTTTGAGTTCAGATACGCCCGAAGGTGCACTCGAATCCCTCAAACCAAGGCTCTGATACCAACTTGTAACGACGTAATTTTTCAAAACAATTTTTCATTTCAAAACATACTTTCCACCACATAAAAATCACAAAATCATAATAAATCTCTGTATCATCACAAAACATGTGCCAAGATCTCATATAAATAAATCCTCTCTCGTGTGTACAAATCATGCCGGCGCCTTCCCGCGATCCTCACTAGTACCTGAAACACATCACACATCAACTGTAAGCATAAAAGCTTAGTGAGTTCCCCAATATACCACATACAACACATACGCCACTCGAGGCTACAATACGACCCTCCGGTCCGATATGTCTCAGCGGGACCCTCCAGTCCTGTAGCTCGTTGGACCCTTTGGTCCGGTCATAGCTCGTTGGACCCTTCGGTCCGGTCTGTATCGTTGGACCCTTCGGTCCGGTCTGTATCGTTGGACCCTCCGGTCCGGTCTCTATCGTTGGACCCTCCGGTCCGGTCTATATCGTTGGAGCCTCCGGTCCGGTCTATACAAAACATAGCATACATATAACACAATGCACATACTCTCATACATACACATAGGATAAAAGACCCTCTGGTCTACACATAAATACCACTCTAGGTAATGTATAGTGAGAAGACTCACCTCGGGTGTCTCGGATGATCTCGCACACGAATCTACTGATCTAGCCTCCGCCTAATCACATACGAAATATCCTCAATAAGTAATGGCTCTCAAAGGCTAGATTAAACCCCCTTCCATGATCTCTCAGAAGGGTAAAAGACCATTTTACCCCTCCTTGACTCAAAAGTCCAACTGTTGACCGAAACCCTAAAAGTCAACAGGAGTCAACGGTCATAGTTGACCCTACTCGCCGAGTGCACTAAGGTGACTCGGCGAGTACACGCATGTATTCTTCGCCCCTGGTCCTCTCTTGACTCACTGAGTCAACCCTATACTCCACGGGTCGTCACAGATCGCGAGTCGCGGGGCAACTCGACTCAACTCGTCGAGTCCTCTCATGGACTCGGCGAGTACATTCCATGCTCACACTCAAATGACTTTCTGAGGTCAGATCTGTTCCTCTAATCCATAGATCTGGCCTTTCCAACCACTATAATCACATAAAGTCTCAATCTTGATGCACAAGCAACATTTATATGACCATATATGATGATTTAGCCCCAAATACCTTAACCCAAGGCCATGACCTCTATTGTTCTTCATAAAGCTTGATGAATAAGGCTCTCTGGACCTCTATGGATCCAGATCCAAAGCCTTATCACCAGAAGGGGCTATTTGGACATCAAATCTAACCAACAAAGGGTCTAAGAAACCCTAAATCCATATGATCATCATAAGAACAGAAGGAGAGTCGAATTACTACCTCAAATGTGAAGATCTTAGCTCCAAATCCACAGAATAGCAACCTCCTATGCTTCCTCTTGGCTAGTACCTCCTTCTTCTTGCTAAACAACACTCCCAAGGTTAACAATGGCTTCCTTTCTCTCTCAAAACGCTCAATCACTCTAGGGTTTCTCTCTATGGTCTGCTAGCCGCCATTGAAGGCCATAAGGGCCTTTAAATAGGTCCCAAACCCAAGAAATTAGGGTTTCATTTAAACAGCGTGGACTCGCCGAGTCCACGTATGGACTCGCCGAGTCCACGTATGGACTCGCCGAGTCCACGTATGGACTCGCCGAGTCTAGTCAGTAATCCAGTCTAACAATGCGCGGCTCTACTCGGCGAGTCTAAGCGCCTACTCGCCGATTCCCTCTCCAAAACTCAATATAAATTCATAAATTAAGATACCTGGAAATCCGGATGTTACAATCAAGGTGAAAGATTAATCCCTTCTTCGTGTTGTAGTGGTACTTCACTTCCTCCACCTCCTCCAATAATTCTCCCTGGCCCACACGTTCAAAGACTTGAAAAGTTCAAGGTCACTCAAGCCCTATTGGTTAGCAAACACCAAGATGGAAGGTCTGTGTGTGCACATGTCTTGGAGATGAAGTCACACATTGACAAGCTGTGAATGTTGGGTGTCGTTGTTTCAAGGAAGTTGGTTGTTGACTTGGTTCTTCAATCACTTCCTAAGTCATATAGCGGGTTCTTTAAGGACTACTATATGGAAGATCACGACATGACCCTTATTGGTCTAACATATTTGCTTGTTTCTGCTGAATTAGAAATGATTTGGCGCACTGGTAATGCAAATATGATTGGAAGATCTATTTCCCAAACTTCCATGGACATTGACAATGGAAACATTGGAAGTCCAGAAAAGCTTTCTCTTCCCAATGGTAAAGACAAAGGCTAAGTCTGAGATAGTCCCATGTACCATTCCCAAAGAGTCCATATGTTTTTGTTGCAAAAAGAAGGGGCATTGGTTGCAAAGCTGCCATGTTTACCTGAAAGATCGCAAGGATGGTAAAGTCAAAAAGTTTGACTCTACTTCAAGTAAGTCCACTATCTAACTCTATTAAGTTCCTATTTGGAGATTCTTAATACATGATGTAATGTAATTACATTTTAATGTTTTGTAGGATTGAAGAAAAGAAAGGAAGCTTAAAGGAAGAGTAAGCTGATTCTAATCGCGGAGATGGATTTCGATGATCAGAATTTTGAGCTGCTGCTTAAGAGTTAGGATAGATTGCTTAGGAATAGATAACAACATAGTTTTCATATGTATTTGCATTGTAAGGAAAAATTTTCCACAATTTTAATAAATAAAATTTGATTTTATTTTATTTTAAGTTTCCTTACAATGGCATTGGTGAAAATTGTTGTTTATATGTTTCCATTGATAGCAATATTGGAAAATGGATTTGATTCTTTTGTTTGTGGTAGTGTCAAGATTTACCAAATAAGGAAAGATTCTCATCACCCAAGGTTCAGCTGGATAAAAACTTGGAATCATGCAACTTGTATTGTATGATGAATGAGAAAACTTCATCTTTGGGAAATTAAGACTAATTCCTTTTTCACATGTATATGTGAGTCAAGTGAAGGACTAGGGGATCGGGTACACTTGGTTGTGCACTGATCAGGTTCAACACAAAGAACGATTAGACTATTCGTTATGATTTACTAAAGTTTAGTAAATATGGTTATGCTTACAAGATTAAGTGTAATTCTGAATCATTGGAAAAGTTTCAATGTATGGCAGAACGAATAAGAAGAATCAAATTAGGCAGAAAGATAAAAGTTTCTCCAATCTGAGAAAAAGGGAGAGTACTTTAGTATCGTGTTTTATGATCATCTTAGTTATTATGAAACCATATCACAATTCATCCTCTAAGGACATATTAGTGCATTTGTATAGTTAAGAAGAGGAATCGTGAATTGTTGAAATGGTTAAATCAAAAGGTGAGTCATACTTTGTTCCAATATCAAGTCTTAGAGTCATACTCCAAGATTGTACATTGAGTGACATGATCTTAAGAAGGTTTATAACACTCATCAAATGTAGAGTAAAATGTTACTTGCTCTTGTACATTTGAAATTGGTAAGTTGTGATGTTTTGGATAAAACAAAGACCAACTAAGACTAGTTGTCAGAAGTGTTTGTCTTGATAAAAAACCACACTAACTCTTGAATATTTGTTTGTCAAATAAGGTTACTTGACAAAGAGAATCTTATATGTCAAGAAGTCAGTGGGAGTCTTAAAGATCTTGAAAAGTTTCAAGAACTAATCAAGAATAACCTATTGTTAATCACTAGCGCACGACTTGAGGTTTGTAACCTATCGTGTTGACATATTCTTGTTTCTATGACCATTCCAAATGCAAGAAATTAAGATTGAACAAGTTCAGTCCATATGAGTTTGGATTTGTCACTAACCATTTCTTGTGATTATGGTTATGAAAAATTCACATGGATAGGAACACATACACCATAAAATCTAAGTGACAAAGGTTTCTTTCCAATTCATGAAAATGATTGTGAGGAAACACTTTCTCTAAGAAGATTATGAGAAGATAGCAGTTGTGTTAAATGCGTTCTCAAATGTGATTATGATTACGACATCCCTCTTCATAGATTGAATTGTGAGAAATGGAAAAAGGTCTAAACATTTGAGACTTATTGCTGTAAGTTCTAAAATTGTTTAGACACACATGTGAGCTATCTAAGGAAAGGTGTATAAGTTTGAGGAGCCTAGATAAAGTCTTATCGAAGCATCTTGTATCAGAAATATGAACTTTGGTAAGAAAGTCAACAAGTATTGATTTCTAGAAGTCCAGCTGATTTCTAGGTACATGTCAATGCTAGTGGGAGCATAAGTGTTATGCTAGTAAGGTAATAATTATTATGCTAGTGGGAGCATAATTATTATGGTAAGTGTTGCGAGTTAGCAATGTTATTTATAGAAAACAAAAGTTTCGATTTGCAAAGTTGCAGAGGTTGAAAAGTTGTTTTGCTACAATTAAGGGAGAGGAATTCATACTTCATTTCGAATCTAAAAGCTTAGATTCAGATTTTAATCGAATTTAGTCATGGACATATGTGAATGTTATGTTGAAATGATTCAACATAAGGAAATTCTATATGTGGAAATATTATAGTGAAAGACTGATAAAGTATCATGTCTCTATGTGAGACATTATGAATCGTATTCCACGTGCTTCGGATATAGGATCGATTACATAAGCTATAATATTAATTTCTTCTAATTTTCCAAATGCCTAGGGCATTAAGAGGGACAAAGGACTAGAACGAGATATGACTAAAATGGTTAAGCAATTGTCGAGGACAATCTGAGGTTTACCAAAGATTGGTTGCTCATGGACAGTTGGAAGTATAGTGTAAATTTTGGAAGGACCATATTGACATACTCTGAGAAGAAGTAACTCTTGTTCAGAATTGATAATCAAAATGGGATTATGGAAATGTTCCATAAGTGGAAGTTAATAATAAAATCTATGTAAGATTAGAAAACTTAATGCAAGAAGGATGTTCAAAGGAATGTACTTTGAATATGAGACTACGTTTCCATGGAATTGTTCTCCAGTGGAATACTTTGTAATGTCTGTTGCCAAGTCTCTATGACTTTTGTGCATAGTCATTACAAGAGGATCATTGCATATAAGTTTATAATCTAACAGATTTTAGAAAATGGCAAGAATTTGGTATTCTTACATTTACGATAAGGATTTGGCATTATGAAATGAGCATCATTGAAATGTTGTCCATTGATCTATTTCACAAAGAGAGGACCATAGGCAAACATATTGTGCATGCTTGGAGCATGGCATAAGTATTGTTCTAGTTCAAGTATTAAGTTGATTAATCGAAACATTATACAATGAATAATGTGTAATTAATATGGTGATTAAATAAAAGGTGTTTTATTTATATTCATAAGTTCTGAGACCATATTGGATTCGATTATTCTTGTGTTTCACTTTGCATGTTTTGACTTCCAGAATAATAATATTATTCAAACTATCCACAGTCGATCATACTTTGGAAGTAGGTATTGAGGCAAGACTGTCATGAATCTGACTGTAGATGGTCTAGGTGTTTTAGACATATCACAAGTTTGCTGCAGTGTTCATGAGTACTCCTGGAATAAGATTCGAGTATTGGATTAAACCCACACTCATATGAATCACTTCATGGATTTTATCACGAGTGATTGTGAGACGATAATATCTTATATTCTTAAAATAGAGACGTGTGAGTTGTAGCTTACAAATCGGTTGCACATTGATGATGTGTAAACGCACCAATAACTTGGTGTTATAAAATGCATTGTTGTGAGTGATTTGATGAGTAAATATGACAAGCATATGAGTCGAAGTTTATCCATTCCTTTTACCCTTAGAGGGATAAAAGTGATATCTGTGGGCCCCTCGATGACTTAGTGATGACACCCTAAGCGCTTGGCCAAGCCTGGACTGATTTGATTTGTTCAATTAGTCAATTATCGTAAATAGGAAATCGGGAAAAAATAGATGGACAGAGAGAATGATTATAATCCATGTCTCAGTCCATATGATATCTTGAGAATGGAGGAAGATATGATAACTTGTCTAATGGACGCGTCATTGACTAGGTCTGAGTTCGACAGCGGCTTTTAAGAGCTACGATTGCTAGTCGGGTTGTGGAGTCGTACTTGCAATAATAGTTATTAGACTTATCCAAGTGGGAGACTGTTGGATTAGGTGTCTAAGCCCATAACTATAATTGGTATGTACTTGACCCAAGAGTAGCATGGTCCATTTGGGTTGCCTTCACCAGAGCAATTTGATAGGATGGACTTTTGAGAAGAGGTTTATTTATGATTTATTAATATATTATAAGTTCTAATATATTAATATGAAATCATGTTATTTAATTAGTATTGATCAAGAATTAATTTGGAATTAATTTAGTGATCAAAAGAGACTAATTAAATTAACGGGGACTGATTATGTAAATCAGTGATATATATATATATATATATATATATATATATATATATATATATATATATATATATATATATATATATATATATATATATATATATATATATATATATATATATATATATATTGTTTGGGCTATTGATCCATGATGGGCTAGGTTTATGTAAGTATCCATGAAGAGTTAGCCCACATGAAATATGGATCAAAACCCAAGTGTATGGATTAGGGTTTACCCATGACTCTTGGATTCCTACACTATATATTTGACACCCCTTTGGCCTAAAATTGGTTGAACATGTATTCTTGGAGAAGGATAGCCGAATTTTAGTGCTCCATATTCTCTCTCAAAAATCCTCCATTTGTTCATGGTGTTTGTGAACCATTTGAGGCATCAGATTTGAGGTGCTAAGTTCTTAAAGGCCAAAACTACAAGCTACAACAAAGAGGTAATTCTACAACTCAATTCTATGTTGTTTATGTCAATTGTATGCTAGTTCTAGGCTTCATGCTTTGGAAACAATATTGCATGTATAATTAGAGAAAACATAGATCCAAAGCAATTAGGGTTGTATGTGCACCATAGGATGTTGTAGTATACAAAACCCAACAATAAGCCCACAACTATCGGTCTCAAACTTAGAAATCTGCCCAATCACCCGTTCTCTCTTACGTTCTCTGGTATCATGGCCACCACCTGGGCCTCTCGGATGGTATCTAAGACTGGAGTCATCACCGTCATCCTCATACACACGACTCGGATCGGAGCACTCACTGCTCGACGACCCAGGGCGTCAGCTACCACATTAGCCTTTCCAGGGTGATACAAAATCTCACAGTCGTAGTCTTTCACTACATCCAACCATCTCCGCTGTCTCATATTCAGGTTGGGCTGATCCATAAGGTACTTCAGGCTCTTATGGTATGTATATATAGTGCACTGAACACCATACAGATAGTGGGGCCAAATCTTGGGGGCGAACACCACCGCCCCCAACTCTAAATCATGGGTGGAATAGCTCGTCTCGTGAGGCTTCAACTGCCTCGATGAATACGCAATCACGTGTCCCCTCTGCATCAACATATCACCCATCCCCGATATAGATGCATCACAGTAAACTACAAAGTCCTCCACTCCCTCGGGAAGGGATAACACTAGAGCTTTGCATAATCTCTGGCGAAGAGTCTCGAGTGAGGCCTGCTGCTCGAGCCCCCAAGCAAAAGTAACACCCTTTCTGGTCAATCTGGTAAGAGGAATGACAATCTTGGAGAAATACCCGATAGATCTCAGATGGGGACCTCGACACTTCCCATCGTATTACTGCCTCAATCTTGGCCGGGTCGACCAAAATGCCATTCTGGTTAACGAGATGCCCTAAGAACTGGACCTCTTGTAGCTAGAAATCACACTTGGAGATTTTGGCATAAAGCCTCTCCGTCCTCAACACTCCAAGAATCCCCCGAAGATGCTCCTCGTGCTGCTCTCTGGACCTCGAGTATACCAAGATTTCGTCGATGAACACGATCACCGACCTGTCCAGCATGGGCCTGCACACCCGGTTCATGAGATCCATGATTGCACCCGGAATCAAATCAATCCAGAACTCCACCTGCCTCTTCGGAGGCACACCCGATAAGTCCTCGGGAAAAACATCCGGAAACTCACACACAACCGGAACATCGGAGATAGAACTCGACCTCTCAGTGGCAACTCTCGTATCCATCACAGATGCTAGAAAGCCCATACATCCCTGCTGTAAACTCTGCCTCGCCCTGGCGGCAGAACAGAAAGCTGACTCAGATCTAGTCCCTCGCCATACACAGTAAGCACTCCCCCACTAGGGTCTCGTATGGTCACCATATGACGCTCACAGTAAATCACAGCTCCAAACCAGCTCAACCAATCCATGCCCACTATGACAAAGACATCACCCATCGCTATCGGCACCAGATCTATCGGGAACTCAACACCAAAAATCTCCAATACACATCCCCGGAATACATCAGTGGCAAAAACCGCATGCTCGTCGGCTATAGAAACCCTCAGTGGTCGACTCAACGCCTCACGTCTGACACTAATGGGACAACTAAAGGATAAAGACACAAAGGATCGACTCTAACCGAGTCAAATAACACCAAAGCAGGCACAAAACTCACAAGAAAAGTACCGATATGCAGCACAGTATAAGCATAAACAAATCTCAAAATAACATGAATAAAGGAGATACGTACCAGCAACAACATCAGGCACTGCACGGACCTCCTCCGCAGTCAGCTGGAATGCTCTCCCACGAGCGCTCGGAGCCTCCGCCTTCCCCGGCCGACCATCAGTGACACGTGAAGCAGCAGGAGCAGAAGCCTGAGTTGATCCTTAAGTGAGCTGAGGACACTCGGCCTTCTTGTGGCCAGTCTGGTTGCAATGAAAGAAAACCGAAAATCCCTTGGGGCAGTCCCTAGCCATATGCCCCTCCTTGCCATATTTGTAGCAAGTACCTGCTTGGCAAGATCCCTCGTGGCTCTTGTCGCGTTTGCTACAAGTGCGGCCCTTCTGGCCTCCTGATCTCGAATCAGCGGGCTTATCCCGCTTTGTCACCGACTGCGACTGTACCTATCTCCTATCTCTCCCCTGCTGCTCTCCTTCCTCCCTGGTCTGAATCTCCAACTCAATCTCTCTCCTCTAGGCATTGGTCTGCAGATCATCCAATGTCCGGTATGAGTAGTTCGCCACAAACTCCCGAATATACCTCTTCAAGATGCTTAAATACCGACTCACACGTGCTTGCTCGGTGGACACGTGCTCAGGGAAAAACAGCGCCTTCTCATGAAACATCTGTTGGATTATGTGTCTAAGCCCATAACTATAGTTGGTATGTACTTGAACGGATACAGCATGGTCCATTTGGGTTGTAACACTCTGGAACAATTTGATAGGATGGATACTTGAGAAAGAGGTTATTATGATTTATTAATATATTATAAGTATAATATATTAATTGAGAAATCATATTATTTAATTAGTATTGATCAAGAATTAATTTGGAATTGATTTAGTGATCAAAAGAGACTAATTAAATTAAAGGGGACTGATTATATAAATCAGTGAGACATATGGTTTGGGCTAATCATCCATGGTTAAATTTGTAATGGGCTAAGCTTATGTGAAATTCCATGAAGTATTAGTCCATATATGTTATGGATCATAAGCCTAAGTGTAAGAATTATGGTTTTCTTATGACTCTTGGAATTCTACACTATATATGTATTCCTCTAAAGCCAAAATCGTGTATTATGTATTCCTAGAAGCCATAAACGATCTTGTGTCTCCAAACCTCTCTCTCAAAGTCCTCCTCTTGTTATTGGTATGTTATAATTCCATTTGAGGCATCACACTTGAGGTGCTAGGCTCTTGAAAGACCAATTCCAACAAGCTACAATTAAGAGTTAATATTCTAACTAGTTTTTTTGATTCATATGTAAAACTGTATGCTAGTTGTACGCTTAAAGCTTTGGAGATTTTATTGCATGTATAACTAGAGAAAACTTAGATCCAAAGCTGTTAGGGTTGTATGTGCACCATAGGATGTTGTAGTGCTTAATACCCAACAGTGGTATCAGAGACATGGGTAGTTTTCTGTTATATAGTTGCATTTATGAATTGTTCAAAGCTGGAAAAATGAAAAGTTGCATTCTGTCAGCATGGACTCGCCTAGTCCACTCATGAACTCGATGAGTTCATCATGAACTCGACGAGTCCATTATTTGGCTCGACGAGTCGGACAGTCTGTTGGCATATTTTCGGCACTTTTGGCCTAGATTGGATTGGGATCACTACCACAAACTGTTTTGCATCATAAAATCTGTTTTTTCTGATATGGTAGTGATTATACTCATCCAATCCAAAGATAATTGTCATAATTTTAAGATAATTGTTGGTATATATGATATACAAAATTACTTGTAAATTGTTGATATGAATTATCTTGACTTATGAGTTAAATTAGATCAATACTAGATTATATGATAATTTTATTTGTTAAAATTGATCTAAATGTTTTTTAATGACTTCCATAACTTGTCCTCAAGTTATGGAACATGAAAAGTCTCATCCATTAAAATGACATTAAACTCATAAGTTATGGAAATGAAAAGGTTTTCAAGAGTTGTATTATGATCCAATTGGTAAAGGATAAAATGGTTATTTTATAAGTTTAAAATTTGATCTAAATGTTTTTTGGAGAGTTACAAAACTTGGTTTTAAGTTTTGGAACTCAAAAGTTTTTTAAAGGAGTTACAAATAAATATCAGTTAAATTGATCTTAATGTTTTTGAAGAGTTCCATAAGTTATGGAACTTGAAAAGTCTCATCTTCAAAAAACAAATTAACGCCTTAAGTTATAGAGTTCAAAAGTTTTCAAGAATTACAAAACTTGCCCTCAAGTTTTAAAAGTTGAAAAGTCTCAATTAGGAAACATTGAATTCATAGAAATCCTAGTAATTTGAAAAGTTTTCAAAAATATAACTCATGGGTTCATAACTTAAAATTAATTAAATAATTTTAATTTGATGTTTTTGAATAGTTAAAATAACTCGTATGGACTTTATTAATAGTTAATTAAATGTTTAATTAAAAGAGTATTATTAAATATATAATCATATAGTTTAAGTTTAATTAAATTAAGAGTATAATTTATTAATAGATTAAACCATCAAGTATCTTAAAAGTTTAAAATACCCCCTTATACTATATAAAATTAAAAGTTTAATATATTATATATGTATAAGTAAAAGGTCAGTCTTACCATTAGTAGGCCTCATTCACGAAGCCGGTCTATAAGGGCGTATAAGGTTATTGCCTATAAAATGGTGGTTTAATGGGTGTCCACTCTCACCCACTGCTTCCTTGACTGGTGGAGGGTCGTTAGCCGAATGGGTAGGATAGGACATTAATTCTCATTAAAAGTATAATGAAAATACCAAGTAACTAAACACTTATAAATTCCCAATCTTAGTTACTTAGGAAAAATGTGAATTTGGTGCTAACCCATGAAATTGCACTTTGCACCTTGTTAATTCATTAGTGGAGCGTGTGTGGTTAACCGGAACACTAATTTGGGACTGACAATGTGTGGCAAAGGGTAGCTTGATGTTAATCATGGATCATGGAGCGTGTGTGGTTAACCGACACATTGATTGGATGAGTAACATTAAGTGTACGAAGTTAATTTGCATGGTTATTTACACCTTGTTTGTGATCCTCGGCATCCCAGTCACAAACTTGAGAGGGCATAATCGAGATTAAACATGCCATTGAAAAGTTCAATGAATCTCAAAGGATCTAGGAATTTCAATTCATTTAAAACCTAAAGTTCATTTTCGTTTTTCATGGTGGAATTGGTAAATCGTCATTTACCTACCTTCAAATATTTTACAATTGGATTACGGCATCCCTCTTCCGAATTGTAGAATATTGTGTTGGGTCCTAGCCTTAATATTTCATTTTGGGTGTTATATTAAGGATTTAAATCAACTAACTTGAATTTCTCCCTTGTAGATGTCTAGTTCAGACAATTGCCGGATATTTTGGAAAAGGCTTTCCATATGAAGATGATATTCCTCAATATCATACTTCACTTCCTCCGCCTCCTCCAATAATTCTCCCTGACCCACATGTTCGTCGACTTGAAAAGTTCAAGGTCACTCAAGCCCTGTTGGCTAGCATACACCAAGATGGAAGGTCTGTGTATGCACATGTCTTGGATATGAAGTCACACATTGATAGGATGGGAATGTTGGGTGTCAGTTTCCCAAGGAAGTTAGCTGTTGACTCGGTTCTTCAGTAAATTCCCGAGTCGTATAGTCAGTTTGTTAAAGACTGTTGTATGACAGATCACGACGTGACCCTTATCGATCTTACCTATTTGCTAATCGCTGATGAATCAACAATGATTTGGCGCACTGGTAAAACAAATTTGATTGGAAGATCTACTTCCCAAACTTCCATGGACAATGACAATGGAAACATTGGAAGTCCAGAAAAGATTTCTATTTCCAAAGGAAAGGGAAATGCTAAGTTTAAGATTGTCCCATGTACCATTCCGAAAGAGTCCTTTTGCTTCTATTTCCAAGAGAAGGGACATTGGAAACGAAGCTGCCCTGATTACCTGAAGGACCACAAGGATGGTAAAGTAAAAAATGTTTGACTCTGCTTCAGGTAAGTCCAGTATCTAACTCTATTAAGTTCCTATTTAGAGATTCTTAATACATGATGTGATAAGATTACATTTTGATGTTTTGTAGGATCGAAGAAGAGAAAGGAAGCATAAAGAAAGAGCATGTTGAGTCTGATCGTGAAGATATGGATTTCGATCGCATGGTTCGATGATCAAATTTGTGAGCTCCTACTAGGAGTTATGATAGGTTGCTTAGGAATATGTAATAACATAGTTTTCATTTTGTAATTGCATTGTAAGGAAAAGTTTTTCCGCATTTTATAAATAAATAAAAATTTGATTTTATCTTATTTTATATTTATCCTTGCAATGACATTTGTGAAAATTGATGTTTGTATATTTCTATTGTTAGCAATATTGGAAAATGGATTTGATTCTTTAGTTTGTGGTAGTGTCAAGATTTACCAAATAAGGAAAGATTTTCATCACCCAAGTTTTAGTTGGATAGAAACTTGGAATCATGCAACTTGTATTGTGTGATGAATGAGAACCTTCATCTTTGGGAAGTTAAGACTAATTCTTTATTCACATGTATATGTGAGTCAAGTGAAGGACTAGGGGATCGGGTGCACATAGCTGTGCAATGGTCAGGTCTACCACAAAGAACAATAAGACTATTCGTTATGATTTACTAAAAGTTTGGTAAATATGGTTATGCTTACAAGATTAAGTGTGATTCTGAATCATTGAAAAAGTTTTTATGTATAGCAGAACGAATAAGAAGAATCAAATTAGGCAGAAAGATAATACTTTCTCCAATCTGAAAGGAAGGGAGAGTACTTTAGTATCATGTTTTATGATCATCTTAATGATTATGAAAACCATATCACAATTGATCCTCTAAGGACACCTTAGTGCATTTGTATGACTAAGAACAGGAATCGGGAATTGTTGAAATGGTTAAATCAATTAAGGTGAGTCATACTTCGTTCCAAAATCATAGTCTTAGAGTCATACTCCAACATTATGACTTGAGTGACATATCTTAAGTAGGTTATAACACATTATATTGGTGGTTGTGATGTTTTGGATAAAAACAAAGACCAACTAAGACCAATTGTGTGAAGTGTTATTCTTGATAAGAATCTGCACTAACTCTTGAATATTTGTTTGTCAAGGAATGTTTCCTGACAAGAGAATCTTATATGTCAAGAGGACAGTTAGAGTCTTAAAGATATTGAATAGTTTCAAGAACTAATCAAGAATAAAACCTATTGTTTATCACTAGCACACGACTTGAGGTTTGTAACCTATCGTGTTGACATATTCTCGTTTCTGTGCCCATTCCAGTTAAAGTTTACTATGCATGTGAGTTCTATGAGTTCTCAACTGTTTGCATAACAACCTGGAAGAAATGGTAGGCCCTTGTGCTGCCAAGTGGCAAGAAATTAACATTTAACAAGTTCAGTCCATATGAGTTTGGATTTGTCACTAACCCTGTCTTGTGATTATGGTTATGACAAATTCACATGGATATGAAAACATACACCATTAATCTAAGTGACAAAGGTTTCTCTCCGCTTCATGAAAATGATTGTGAGGAAACATTTTCACTAAGTAGATTTTAAGGAGATAGAAATTGTGATATTTTCATTCTCAAATTCGATTATGATTACGGCACCCCTCTTCATAGTTCGAATTGTGAGAAATGGCAAAAGGTTTAAACATTTGAGACTTATTACTGTAAGTTCTGAAATTGTTTAGACACACATGTAAGCTATCTAAGGAAAGGTGTATAAGTTTGAGAAGCCTAGATAAAGTCTTATCGAAGTATCTTGTATCAGAAATATGAACTTTGGTAAGAAAGTCAACAAGTATTGATTTCTAGAAGTCCAACTTATTTCTGGGTACATGTCAAAGCTAGTGGGAGCATAAGTGTTATGCTAGTAAGATAATAATTATTATGCTAGTGGGAGCATAATTATTATGGTAAGTGTTGCGAGTTAGCAATTTTAATAATAGAAAACAAAGGTTTCAATTCGTAAAGTTGTAGGGTTTGAAAAGTTGTTTTGTTATAATTAAGGGAGAGGAACTCATACTTCATTTCAAAAATAAAAGCTTAGATTGTGAGATTTTAATCAAATTTAGTTAATGATATATATGAATGTTGTGTTGGAATAGTTCAACATAAGGAAATTCTATATATGGAAATATTATAGCAAGAGAATAGTAAAGTATCATGTCTTTATGTAAGACATTATGAATCATATCCCATGTGCTTCGGGTATAAGATTGCATATGCTATAATATTCATGTGTTCTGAATTTTCCAAATGCCTAGGGCATTAAGAAGGAAAAAGGACCAGGACCGGATATGACTAAACAATTGCTAAGAACAATCTAAGGTTCACCAAAGATTGGTTGCTTGTGGGCAATTAGAAGTATTGTAATGGATGGACCATATTGAAATTATTATGAATAGACAAGATTCTATTATTAATGAGTTGTCATATGGCAAATATGGAAATGTTTCCATAATGGGAGTTGGATATTAAGAATTTATGTGTAGGTTGGAAACGTTTACGCAAAACGAATGTCCAAAGGAATGTACTTTGAATTTGAGACTTCGATTGCATGGAATTGTTTTGTTGTCAATCTCCAGTGGAATTCTTGGTAATTTCATTGTCCAAGTCTCTGTGACTTTGGTACCTCGACATTACAAAAGGTACATTGCATGATAGTTTAGAATCTGACACATTCTAATAGTGGCAATAATTTGGCATTGGAGTTGTGAAATGAGTTTCATTGAAGATGTTGATCTATTTCACAAAGAAAGGACCATAGGTAAACATAGTGTGCATGCATGGAGCATGAGATAACATTGTTTTTAATTCAAGTGTAAAGTTGATAAATCGAAACATTATAATGTGTAATCAATATGGTGATTAAATAAAAGGCGTTTTATTTATGTTCAAAAGTTTTGAGACCATATTGGATTCGATTATTCTTGTGTTTCACTTTGCATATTTTGACTTCCCGAATAACTAGATTATTCAAACTATCCACAGTCTATCATACTTTGGAAGTAGGTATTGAAGCTAGACTGTCATGAATGGGTCTGTAGATTGTCTAAAGGTGTTTAGACATAGCACAAGTTTGTTGCAGTATTCATGAGTACTCCTGTAATAAGATTTGAGTACTGGATTCAACCCACACTCATTTAAATCACATCATGGATTTTATCACGAGTGATCATGAGACGATAATATCTTATATTATTGAAACCAAGACATGTGAGTTGTAGTTTACAAGTCGGTTGCACATTGACATATGTAAACACACCAGTAACTTTGTGTTATAAAACATGTTGTTGTGTGTGATTTGATGAGTAAATAGAGCAAGCACATGAGTCGAAGTTTATCCATTCCTTTTACCCTAAGAGGGATAAAAGAGATATATGTGGGCCCCTCGATGATTTAGTGATGACAACCCTAAGCGCTTGGGCAAGCCTGGACTGATTTGCTTTGTTCAATCAGTCGGTCGTCATAAATCGGAAATCGGGAAACAACACATGAACAGAGAGAATGATTATAATCCATGTCTCAGTTCATACGATATCTAGAATGGAGGAATATATAATCCGTTATCTAATGGACGCATTACTAATAAGATCAGAGTTCGACAACGGTCTTTTTGAGAGCTATGATTGCCAATCGGAGTTTGAAGTTGTACTTGTGATTATAGTTATTAGACTTATCCAAGTGGGAGACTATTGGATTATGTGTCTAAGCCCATAACTATAATTGGTATGTACTTGACCCGATACAGCATGGCCCATTTGGGTTGTAACCCTCTGGAACAATTTGTTAGGATGGATACTTGAGAAAGAGGTTATTATGATTTATTAATATATTATAAGTATAATATATTAATTGAGAAATCATATTATTTAATTAATATTGATCAAGAATTAATTTGGAATTGATTTAGTGATCAAAAGAGACTAATTAAATTAAAGGGGACTGATTATGTAAATTAGTGAGACAGATGGTTTGGGCTAATGATCCATGGTTAAATTTGTAATGGGCTAAGCTTATGTGAAAGTCCATGAAGTATTAGTCTATATAAGTTATGGATCATAAGCCTAAGTGTAAGAATTAGGGTTTGCTAATGACTCTTGGAATTCTACACTATATATGTATTCCTCTAAAGCCAAAATCATGTACTATGTATTCCTAGAAGCCATAAACGATTTTGTGTCTCCAAATCTCTCTCTCAAAATCCTCATCTTGTTCTTGGTTTGTTACAATTCCATTTGAGGCATCACACTTGAGGTGCTAGACTCTTGAAAGACCAATTCCTACAAGCTACAATTAAGAGGTAATATTCTAACTAGTTTTAATGATTCATATGTCAAATTGTATGCTAGTTGTAGGCTTAAAGCTTTGGAAATTTTATTGCATGTATAACAAGAGAAAACTTAGATCCAAAGCTATTAGGGTTGTATGTGCACCATAGGATGTTGTAGTGCTTAATACCCAACAACATCCTTGTAATCTTTGTCACTGACTCTGTCCTCTGCTTGAGGGACAGAAACTGTTGTGCCAAACGATCCCTCTCCACCTGGGGAACATACTCATCTCAGAGTAACTTGGTGAACCTCTCCCAATTCACTGCAGCATGATCTGCAGGGGTAAAATCAGTCGTCACAAACTTCCACCAGTCCTTCACTCCCAAGCGAAGCTGGTTCAGCGCGAACCGGACTCTCAGATGCTCTGGACATGAACACGTACAGAAACACCCCTCAATGTCGGAGATCCATCTCATGGAAGTGATCAGATCTTGCATCCCATCAAACTCTGGTGGCTTCGTGTTGCTAAACTCACAGAACAACAACGAGTCACCTCCCTGTGGCCTCGAAGCAGCTAGGGTTGCGGTGGCTGCGACAGCAACAGCCTCGGTAACAACATCGCATCGCTCATCAAACGTCTCAATCAGGATGGTCTTGATAGACCCGAATATCTCTTGTATATCCTCTCTGATAGCTGCATCCACCTCCTCATGTATGATCCTGCGGATCTCCTCGTCACTGGTACCACTGCCCTCGGGGTTGTTGCGGGTAACCACCATATTGTCTCTGAAATACAAACACAAAAATCATCAGAGACTAGCTCAAGCACTCACGCCATTACCCACCCCTACATGCTCCTTAGTATCCTAAGGTTCTTACTTGGGTCGCATACAGATCTGGTACTTTCAGTAGTACGGGCCCAATACTACCTTCCACACCATCCTGTAGTCGTCCCAAGTCCTCCTCCTAGGATCCTAATTCACAAGTACTCTATCCCTCACATATATCAACTACTCTCTCGGTAGATACCTCAATGCTCATCTAGGCACCTCACCTAGATTACTCAAAACTCTCTCTAATGATTCCTGTTATGTTTCTCCCTTCTCAGTACACACAGAGTAAATAGTAGATAAGATCAATCAATAACATACCTTAGACTAAGGCATCATGAATCAAGCAACTCTAGCCCTAATTTCTGAAGTACCTAGCCTATTCTCTAGCATGTAGCTCTAATATCTCATAAATATTTCATAATATAAACAAATAATGGTATTTTGGGAAATCAGCATTCGGGCTCTGGCTGATTGTACACACTGCTCAGTCTCGTTTTCTCTTTAAAACTCTTACTCGTTTTAGAAAAAAAAATCATTTGTTTTTAGAAATTTTTTTCTCAAATCCTCGGTTTGAGTCCAGACATACCCAAGAGTACATCTAAATCCCTCAATCCAAGGCTCTAATACCAACTTCTAACACCGTAAATTTTCAGACAAAATTTTCATTTTTAATTCACATAAAAACTCAATGTCACATGTTCTCTAAAACCACAATGTATCAAATATCAAACACAAGTCAACAAAACAACTGATAATCCCAGAATCCACAACATAATCTGCAACAAGTGTGTACAATCAAGCCGTCGCCTTCCCGCGATCCTGAGAAGTACCTGAAATACATATCACACAACACTGTAAGCACAAAGCTTAGTGAGTTCCCCAAAATACCATAAACACAAATAATAAGCCTCTCATGGCTATAGCTCGGCATGGACCCTCCGGTCACGTGTCTCAGTGAAGACCCTCCGGTCTCACAGCTCGGGTCGGACCCTCCAGTCATGTATCTCAGTGAAGACCCTCCGGTCTCACAACTCGGTTTGGACCCTCCGGTCCTATCTCAGTAATGCACAAAATAATATAGCATATATCACAAAGACAAGATGCATAATACCACATAACTCAATATAAGCACATAGGACCCTCCGGTCGATAACTCAAATAAGACCCTCCGATCACACAACATTACCACTCAGGTAAGTATAGTGAGGAGACTCACCTCGTAAGCAAGCAAGTAGATCTTGCACCCCACGAACAGTCTAGACTCCGCCTACATAATATAGTTATCTCTAATCAACAATTTGTAATAACCACCAAGCTAACTCTTCCACTAGGTCTCAAAAGGGTGAAAAGACCATTTTACCCCTCCATGGTCTCCAAAGTCCACTATTGACCAAACACTAAAAGTCAACGGAAGTCAACACTTGAGTCAATAGTCCATATTGACCGAACTCGGTGAGTGCACCTATGTGACTCGTCGAGCTCCCCCCTGTCCTCGGAAAATCAGGAAAATTCTAACTCAACTCGTCGAGTTGTGTCACCAACACGCCGAGTTGTAGCGCGTTTAGACTATTGGGGAAACCCTTGCTGACTCATCGAGTTGGCTCATGCACTCGTCGAGCCCCTCTAGACTAATTCTCATTTCGACGATTCTAAGCAGAAATAATGTCCCAAACTTAAGATCAAACCTCCCAAGGCTGAAATACCACTTAAAGCTGCAAGCTTTACGTCCATGCATGACATCTAGGGCTCAAAATGCCATAATAAGCTATTTATGGTGTCTAATGCATAAAATTTTGTCTCTAGCTTGATAAAGCTTGGATCCTTGGACTCAAGGGACCTCCTTCAGTCCAGACCTGATTTCTCAACTTCATGTCATGCTCAATGACTCAATACCCAAAAGATGGATTGGAAGAATGCCCTAAAACTCCCTAGAATGAGAAGCTAGCACCGAAAAACTCTTGATCCAAAAGCCTCTTCTCGTTCCAAGCCTTGATGCTCTTCACTCCCATTCCAAATGTGCACTAGAACACTTAAAGTTAGACTCTCTCTCTCTCTCTCTCTCTCACTCTCACAAATGAATACACACGATTAGGGTTTCTCACAAAGGGTTGGGATGATAAGGGAGGCTTAAATGAGGGCTTAAGGTCCTTTAAATAGGACACAAACCCTGCAAATTAAGGTTTTCTCACCCAGTTCCTACTCATCGAGTCGGGGTCCTCCGACTCATCGAGTAGACTTTAAAAGTCCCGCGGCTATCTCAAACTCTACTCGACGAGTTGTAGCCTCCAACTCGTCGAGTTACCTTTTTAAAATGGATATAAAATAATTAACTAATATACCTGGGACTCGGAATGTTACACTGGGGATTTTCAGCAATCCCAATGGGCTAACAACACGCTCGGTGGGTTATCAGCAACCCTGGAGACTTCCAACAGTCTTAGTGGGCTAAAAGTATACCCAGTGGGTTATCAACAACCCTAGAAACTATTAGCAGTCTAAGTGGGCTAACAGAAGGCCTGATAACACATAATAGCAATATCAAATAAGACCCAACTGGTCAGCATGCACATATACTATGACATAGGTAATATAGTGAAAAGACTCACCTAGCACAGAAGAATGATAAATCTCACACCCAAACTGCTGAAACTAGACTCCTCATAGGAATCACATCAATTAACCCTAATTAACAATTAAGATAATTTTCCCAACTCAACTAGTCCAAATACCAAACTAATTCTCAATTGGGAAAAAGACCATTTTGCCCCTTCTAAATCCAACCCTCATAGTTGAACAAAAGTAAAAAAGTCAACAGTAAAACCCTGGTTGACTTACGCATGGCGTACTTGTTGGGTTTTGAGCATTCTAACACTCCTATGGTGTACATGCAACCCTATAAACCTTGGATCTATGTTTTCTCTATTATACATGCAAATATTAGCTATTCCAAGGTTTCATCCTAACTAGCATATTATGAAGCACCTATACTACAAAGTTCTAGTTAGATGACATACCTTTTAATGTAGCTTGATGTCTTCAAGATTTAAGAGCTTAGCCCCAATAGTGTTGAAGCCTCAAGTGGAATCACAAATTACCAAAACACCTTGGAAGAACTTGAGAGAATATGTATGCACACTAAAATCGGCCCACTCTTATTTTCACACACTTGTGCCAATTTTGTGAGCCAAGGACCCCTTTATATATTATGGAGGATTAGGGTTACATCCATGTAAACCCTAATACCCATGATCTTTCATTTACATAGGATCCATGGGTTAAAATCTCCATGGACCATCCATGAAAGCTTAGCCCAACCTAAATGAACTTGGCCCATTCCATATATATAAGAGTCCATATTTAATTAGTTCTTTTTGATCACTTAATTAATTCTAAATTAATTCTTGATCAATACTAATTAAATAATATGATTCCATATTAATATATTAGAACTTAAAATATATTAATATAAATCATAAATATACTATTCTCAAAACACTATCCATATAAATTATGCCGGTGAAGTGCAACCCAAATGGACCATGCCGGGTCGGGTCAAGTACATACCAAATATAGTTATGGACTTAGACATTAATCCAACAGTCTCCCACTTGGATAAGTCTAAAACTATTATTGAGTATGACTTCAAAACCTAACTAGCAATCGTAGCTCTTAAAGCCGCTGTCGAACTCTGACCTTGTCAATGACTTGTCCATTAGATAAGGGATCATATGTTTGTCTATGATCCTTACTTTGTGAAATAAACCAATTGAACATAATTTCAATGATTCTAATTTCACACTCCCAAATCCTTATCGAAAAATGTGAGAATTTCAAATTCCTATCATTTATCGAAATCTGTTTAGATTTTAAACTTATATGCACTGACCCTCCTGTAATGAATATGTACAAAGTCACAAAGACTTGTCAACAGTCATTATAAGGTATTCCAATGGAGATCAACTCCATGGAAACTAAGTCTCATATTCAAAGTACATTGCTTTGGACATGCTTCTTGCATTAAGTTTTCTAATCTTACACAGATAACTTCCACCTATGGAGACAACTCCATATTCTCATTTTGACTATCACTTCTGAATAAGAGATGCCTCTTTTCAGAATATGTCAA
Organism: Lactuca virosa; assembly: GCF_052849685.1. NCBI lineage: Eukaryota > Viridiplantae > Streptophyta > Magnoliopsida > Asterales > Asteraceae > Lactuca > Lactuca virosa. The sequence goes on from NC_136426.1 coordinate 203,244,143, forward strand.
TATGGTCCTTCCAAAATTAGCACTATACTTCCAACTGTCCCTGAGCAACCAATCTTTGGTAAACCTCAGATTGTCCTCGACAATTGCTTAATCATTTTAGTCATATCCAATTCTAGACCTTTTCCCTTCTTAATGCCTCTGGGCATTTGGAAAAATTTAGAAATGACAAATATTATAGCACATGCAATCGATCCTGTACCCAAAGCAAATGGTACACGATTCATGATGTCTCACATAAAGACATGATTCTAGACCAGTCTTTTGCTACAATATTTTTATTTGCCATGTTTTCAAAATTTGACTATGAAGAGGGATGCCGTAATCATAATCGAATTTTGAGAACGCAATATATAGAATTTCCTTAAGTTGAACCAATCCAACATGAAATTCATATATATATTCTTGACTAAAGATGATTAAGGTCTCAATCTAAGCCTTTAGAACTGAAATGAAGTATATGAAATTCATATATATATATATATATATATATATATTCTTGACTAAAGATGATTAAGGTCTCAATCTAAGCCTTTAGAACTGAAATGAATAAGCCTTTAGAACTGAAATGAAGTATATATTCTTGACTAAAGATGATTAAGGTCTCAATCTAAGCCTTTAGAACTGAAATGAAGTATATCCTCTTCCTTAATTATAGCAAAACAACTTTTTCAATCCCTGTAGCCTCACGAATTGAAACTTTTGTTTTCTATAATTAACATTGCTAACTTGCAACACTAACAATAATTATCATGCTCCCACTAACATGATGATTATTAGCATAACACTTATGCTCCCACTAGCTTTGACATGTACTCAGAAATCAGCTGGACTTCTAGAAATCAATACTTTATTGACTTTCTTACCAAAGTTCAGATTTCTGATACGAGATGCTTTGATAAAACTTTATCAAAATCATACACCTTTCCTTAGATAGCATGCATGTGTGTCTAAACAATTTCAGAACTATGAAAAGGGATGCCGTAATCATAGTCTCAATTGTTTAGACCTTTTGCCATCTGCTTCAAATCTACTTGGTGGAAGTGTTTCCTCACCATCATTTTCATGAATCGGAGAGAAACCTTATGACCCTTAGATTTTATGGTGTATGTGTTCTTATCCATTTGAATCGTCAAAACCATAGTCACAAGACAAGGATAATGACAAATCCAAAGTCATATGGACTGAACTTATGGAATCTTAACTTCTTGCTACCTGGCAGTACAGGGCCTGCCATTGCTTCCAAGTTGTTATGCAACCAATTGAGAACTTTCAGAACTCCTATGCAAAGCCAACTTTAACTGGAATGGGCATAGAATATGTCAACACGATAGGTTATAAACCTCAAGTCGTGTGCTAGTGAAGAACCTCAGGTTTTATTTTTGATTAGTTCTTGAAATTCTTTTTAGGATCTTTAAGACTCCCACTGTTCTCTTGACATATAAGACTCACTTGTCAAATATTCAAGAGATAGTGCAGATTCTTTATCAAGACAAACACTTCACACAATTGGCGTTAGTTGGTCTTTGTTTTATCCAAAACATCACAACTTACCAATTTCAAATGTACAAGAGTAGGATACTTTTACTCTTACATTTGACTAGTGTTAAGAAACCTTCCTTTAAATATATGTCACTCAAATTACAATCTTGGAGTATGACTCTAAGATTTGTTTCGGAACGAGGATGACACATCTTCTTGATTTAACCATTTCAGCAATTTTTGATTCCTCTTCTTAGCCATCAGAGTGCACTTAAAGGATGAATTGTGATAAGGTATCTTAATCATTAAGATGATCATAAAACATGATACTAAAGTACTCTCCCATCTTTTCAGATTTGAGAAACTTTTATCCTTCTGCCTAATTTGATTCTTCTCTTTCTTTCTGCCATACATTGAAACTTTTCCAATGTATCAGAATTATACTTAAACTGGTAAGTATAACCATATTTACTAAACCTTAGTAAATCATGACGAATAGTCTTATCGATCTTTTGTGGTGGACTTGATCAGTGCACAAGAATGTGTACTCGATCCCTTAGTCCTTCACTTGACTCACATATACATGTGAACAAGTAATTAGTTTTGATTTTCCAATGCTTGAAAGTTCTCATTCATCATACTATTCAACTTGCATGATTCCAAGTTTCGGTCCAATTTAAACTTGGGTGATGAGGAACTTTCCTGATTTGGTAAATTTAGACACTACCACAAATGAAAGAATCAAATCCATTTTCCAATATTGTTGTCAGTGGAATCATATAAGCAACAATTTTCCACAAATGCCATTGTAAGGATACTTCAAATAAATAAAATTAAACAATTTTCTTTTATTTTAAAACTTTGCGGAAAAACTTATCCTTACAATCCACATGGAAAATTGTTGTTATCTATTCCTTAGCAATATATCATAACTTCTTAAGCAACTGCTCAAAATTCTGATGCGATCGAAATCCACCTTAGCGATCAGAATCAGCATATACTTCCTTTAAGATTTCTCTTTATTCTTTGATTCTTAAAACATCAACATGTGACCCAGTCACATCATGTAATGAGGATCTCAGAATAGAACTTAACAGAGTTAGATAATGGGCTCTACCTGATGTAGAGTCAAACTTATTGACTTTAACATCCTTAGGTAAATTTGGCAGCTTTGCAATCAACGCCCCTTCCTTTGGCAAAATAAACATATGGACCCTTTGGTAATGGGACTATCTCAGACTTAGCCTTTCTCTTTACCATTTGGTCAACCAGGTTGACTATGGCCAATCCCTTTACATTGGGAAGAGAATGCTTTTTCTGGATTTCCAGTGTCACCATTGTCACTGTCCATAAAGTTTTTTTTGGGAAGTTGATCTTCTAATCAAATTTGCTTTACTATCATTCCAAATCATTGCTGATTCAGCAGTACCACGCAAATAGATATGATCATTAAGGTTCATGTCATAGTCTGTTTCATAGTAGTCCCAAAGGAACTCACTATGTGACTTAGAAAGTGATTGAACATCCAACTTTCTCAAGACTTTGACACCCAACTCTCCCGGCTTGTCAATATGTGACTTCATCTCTAAGATGTGATCACACATAGACCTTGCTTTCCATTAGGGCTTGAGTGACCTTGAACTTGTGGGTTAGGGAGAATAATTGGAGGAGGTGGAGGAAGAGAAGTATGACTTCCATGAGCCAAACTCGGGAAGTCATATTCATTAGGAAAGCTTGGTTTGGGAAGATCATTGTTGTCTAAACCAGACATCAACAATGGGAGAAATTCACGTAAAGTTGATTTAAGTCCTTAATATAACACCCAATATGATATATTAAGGCTAGGACCCAACAAACTATTTTATAACGTGGAAGAGGGATGCCGTAATCCAAGCTATAAAATATTTGAAGGTAGGTGAATGACGATTCACCAATTTCGACCAAGATACACGAAATGTATTATTAGGTTTTAATTGGTTTTGAAACTCCTAGATTCTTTTGAGATTCATTGAACCTTTCAATGGCATGTTTCAATCTCGAGTGTGCCCTTCAGGTTTTGTGACTGGGATGCCGAGGATCACAAAACAAGGTGTGAAGTAACCATGCAAATATACTTGGTACCCTTAATATTTACCCCTCAATGGATGTGCCTGTTAACCACACATGCTCCACCGATGCTGTGATAACCATTAAGTTACCCTTTGCCTACCTTGTTAAGACCAGGTTAGTGTGCCGGTTAACCACACACGCTCCACTAACAGCTTAAACAAAGTGCAAAGTGTAATTTTATGGATTAGCACCTTATTCACATTTTCCTAAGTAACTAAGATTAGGAATTTATAAGTGTTTAGTTACTTAGTATTTATCATTATACTTATAATGAAGGGAGAATTATAGTCCTTGTCCTACCTGTTTGGCTAACGACCCTCCACCGGTCAAGGAAGCGGTGAGTGAGAGTGGACACCCATTAAACTGCCATTTTATAGGCAGTAACCTTATACCCCCTTATAGACCGGCTTCGTGAATGAGGCCTACTAATGGTAAGTGACTTGCTCTTATACATATAATATATTAAACTTTTAATATTATAATAGTATAAGGATGTATTTTAGACATTTAAAATACTTGGTGGTTTAATCTATTAATTAAACTAGACTTTTAATTTAATTAAACTCAAACCATATATTTATGGATTAATAATACTCTTTTAATTAAACGTTTTAATTAACTATTAATAAAGTCCATAAGAGTTAATTTGAACTATTCAACAAAACATCATAATTCCAATTATTAAACTCAAAATTAAAACCATTTAATTAATTGTTTAAGTTATGAACCCAAGAGTTTTAGAATTCAATTCTTTTTTTCATAAAAAACTTTTCTCAAATTCCAAAACTTGAGGGCAAGTTTTGTAATTCTTGAAAACCTTTGGATTCCATAACTTATGGAATTAATGGTGTTTTATGATGAAACTTTCCATGTTCCATAACTTAAGAACAAGTTATGGAATTCTTTAAATCATTAACACCAAATTTCGTCACTCCATAAAAACTTTGAATCAAAAATTTTTTTTTTTTAAATTTTTTTTTCATATCCATAACTTATGGAAGTTTCAAAAACCCTTAAGATCACAACTTTAAAAAAAACTTTTGAGCTCCAAAATTTTATGACAAAATATGTAACTCCTTAAAACATTTAGATCAAACTTTTAAAACTAATAAAATAATCATATCATTTTATGTTTTACTAAATTTGACCTAATTCAACTCATATAACAAATGATTCAAATTTTACAAATAATTCGTTTTTCACAAAACAAGTAATTATCTTAAAATTTGACAAACATCATGTTTTTTTTCCTTTTTTTCAACTTGAAAATAAAACATTTGCATCAATATAACAGAAAACAACCCATGGCTCTGATACCACTGTTGGGTTTTGAGCATTCTAACACTCCTATGGTGTACATGCAACCCTATAAACCTTGGATCTTTGTTTTGTCTATTATACATGCAAATATTAGCTATTCCAAGGTTTCATCCTAACTAGCATATTATGAAGCACCTATACTACAAAGTTCTAGTTAGATGACATACCTTTTGATGTAGCTTGATGTCTTCAAGCTTTAAGAGCTTAGCCCTAATAGTGTGGAAGCCTCAAATGGAATCACAAATCACCAAAACACCTTGGAAGAACTTGAGAGAATATGTATGCACACTAAAATCGGCCCACTCTTATTTTCACACACTTGTGCCAATTTTGTGAGCCAAGGACCTCTTTATATATTATGGAGGATTAGGGTTACATCCATGTAAACCCTAATACCCATGACCGTTCATGTACATAGGATCCATGGGTTAAAAGCTCCATGGACCATCCATGAAAGCTTATCCCAACCTAAATGAACTTGGCCCATTCCATATATATAAGAGTTCATATTTAATTAGTTCTTTTTGATCACCTAATTAATTCTAAATTAATTCTTGATCAATACTAATTAAATAATATGATTCCATATTAATATATTAGAACTTATAATATATTAATATAAATCATAAATATACTATTCTCAAAAGACTATCGATATAAATTGTGCCGGTGAAGTGCAGCCCAAATGGACCATGCCGGGTCGGGTCAAGTACATGCCAAATATAGTTATGGACTTAGACATTAATCCAACAGTACTCCAGCTCTACACATGGCGTAGAGCACCATGTTTCTTACGGGATCCAGAAGGCTACATTGGGCGTAACTTAAGTTACACACGGCATAACCGACAATCCTTCAAAGTCCATTTTTAAGGTCTTAACTCTTTAAGAGCTTTCATCCCAACCTCAGTTCTGACCTTAAAAGGCACTCTAATCCATAAAGCCTCCAACTTTATGCCTTTTCATGGCCAATGGAGCTTAAACTCAAAACCCTAACTTCTAACATCATTTAAAACCACATAACTCTTGCATGGATGAATAAAAAGGACCAAGCTTGCATTTTTATGACACCATGCACCGAAAAATGTCTAAAAGGACAGCTCAAATGGTCTGGAGTAGTCCATACTCATTAAGACCAAAATTTTGGGACAAAAGAGCACAAACTTATAACCAAGCAAGATCTAGCAAAACATGCCTCAAGGTTTGAACTTTATACCTACTGTAGACAAACAATGATGTGTAGATTCTGGATCAAAGAGCTTGAGTGCACTACCACTTCTCCAATATTCTTCCTTCACCACAAAGAACACCAAATATCACTTAAAAGCTTTAAAACTCACACTCAAGGATTAGGGTTTAGACATGGGGGCTAAGAGGGATGGAGGTTGGTCATAAGAAGGTCCAAGAGAGGTTAATGTCCTTAAATAAGGGTCACAATGCCAGATTTTTGGGTTTGCACCCTATAGAACTAAACCCTGTATAACAAGTGTTACGCCCAATGTAGTGCATGGGGTTCTCGAAGAGTTTTAATGAATTACGCCATGCGTAATTATCATTCTACGCCTTGCATAGATTCAATTTTTTTTTCCAAAATATATCAACTTAAAACGATAAGGAATGTACCTGAAGAACGGGTGTTACAGTTCTTCCCCTCTTGAATCAGACCTCGCCCTAGAAGTCCTCAGCTGCAAAAAGATCGGGGTAATGCTCACGCATCTCAGCTTTAGGCTCCCAAGTCCACTCAGAGCCCTTTCGATGTTGCCATTGAACCTTGACCAAGTTCACTACCTTGCTCCGCAATGCTTTTGTCTTCCTATCAAAAATCACAACCGACCGTTCCACATAGTTAAGGCGACCATCTATAACATCCCGATGTTCAGGTACTTCTAACTCTTTCATGTCATGATGATTGGTCTAGTGGTTGCAATCTTGGGATTTAGACACGAGGTGTTGGAGGCACCAACACAGCGTGTCTAGACATTAAAAGACGCGTGTTTTGGCTGAGAAACGCGACGTGTTTTCCCCTTTGAACAAGGCGTGTTGACCGTTGTGTGTGAAAACCTAATATTCCGAGGTTTATTCCCCTATTTAAGGAATATGGGGGCTAGGGTTTGTCCACCCTCAGCCTCCATCTGCCCTCTCAAGCTCAAGAAGAAACCCAAATCTTTTCCTCTCTCATTTGTGAAGATAGTTGGTGTTTTGAAGGAAGAAAGTGAAAGAAGGAAGCAAGGGCAGCTAGCAAACATCATACTTCAGTGTAGCACTCTTCTGGACCATTGCATTTGAGTTGTGAGCTGAGATTCGGAGTCAGGCCTTATTAGCTCTACGCCGCTTGTGAGGTGAGTCTTCCTCACTGTACTTCCAGGTCGAAGGCACCAAGGCCGAGCCTTTGGTTTGATAATATGATATTGTTGATATGCTGAGTATAGAAATGATATGCATGCTAGTCTTGATATGCGATTGATATGCTAGTTTGGTAGATCTATAGGACTACCTATGATACTGTCTGTTTATCTGAATATGTTATTATCTGTTATATGTCGACAAGTTGCATGGGTTGGGTTGACGTTGTACTGATTCGTGTTGTAGCTAACAAACCCTCGAACAACCCAGATATGAGCTGAGGGTTGGGGAGGGCATGCCAGACTCATACCGAGGGCTCATGAGCATTCTAGGTATGAGCTGAGGGTCGAGAAAGGCATGTCAGACTCGTACTAAGGGCTTAGTGGTAATCAGTCTGAGGATTGATCAGACCGGGAGCAATCCAGACATAAGTTGTAGGCCCAAGGGGCAAGCCAAACTTATGTTGTGGGCTCATAGGTAATCCAATATGTTAGATGTGGATCCATTGCATGTTGTTATTATATTTGTGCTATTTGTTATGTATTGGTAATATGTCACACCCCCGAACCAGACGGCGGAAACGTCCGAGGGCTCGCGTGACTTAAATTGAAATATCATCACAATGAATATATATGAAACATAACACATGCATCACCAACCATTACATAGTACAAATGGCATTGTTTACATCAAGTACGAGGTTTACATTACATGATTTCAAAATATAAAGTGTTTGGTGATTAGCAACTACAAAAGAAACTTTCAACACACTGGATGCCTCCTTGTCTAACGATTACCTGAGAATACAAGTTATTTTGAAAACGGTCAACATATCTAATGTTGGTGAGTTCATAAGTGTGTTTGATGTGAAACAGTTTATGTCATTTGAAAAACCCAGAAAATCCGATATTTTCTATATTAAAACTTTTCTTGAAAATGTGGTGATGATCCTGTAAGTATTTGCGTGAGTGATTTCAATACGTGAATAAATGAGAAGTTTTGTGTTATAGTTTTTGAAAGTACAAATGAGTAAAATTGGTTTCCCCGGAAAACCCGATGTTCTCCGATAAAAAGTTATGATAGTTTCGCTTTATTGAATCGTTACATCGAATTAATATGATTTCCCTTGATTAATGATGTCGGATTTCTACGTGAGTCGTTATAACCATGCATGATAATGACTAGTTCGTCTGTCTTGGCATTCTAATGAACATCGAAATTTGATCTTAAGACTTTGTCACCCTAGACTGGCCGAGTCTAACTGTAGCGAACAACTTAGGTGTGGGGGAGTCACCCCCGTATAGATCTATACACAAACTCTCACTCTCCCTACAGGAGACTTTGATTACAACTACAGACTACGACCGACACTTATTGGTGTCACCCATTATTACTCACTCAATCCACATGAGTTTGGTTAACCTGGATTAATGATCGAATTTTATTTTATACGAAAAGAAGGTAAGCCGAACAGACGAGGAGAAGAGGACTACTAGGCCCTACTAATTTCGTATGTTATTTAAGGCTGTCGAGTATACGAAAAGCGCGTTGGCCCACTTCGCATATAATTTATTTGGACCTTACTAGTAATGCTAATGGGCCACTGAGGTCCAATAGCATGTAAAAACCATTGAGAGTCCATTAAGCATGTAATTGGGTCACAAGAGGCCCAATAACATGTATTATTTAAGTTGGGCCCAAAAGCCATGTTAATGAGTCACGAAGGCCCATTAAGCATGATTAGAATCTCTCAAGCCCAACCATTTGAACATTTACTTGGTTTATATAGAATTAATGTTGCGAGTTGCTTAATCGATATGTCGTATAAATCACGAAATTGTTTTATAACGGTTTATAGATTTATAAAATAGTTATTTTTCTATTCAAAACCCATAAGTTATAAAGTTTTGTATATTTTGACCCAATTATTATTATTATTAATATGATTGACCAAAAACATTAATTTGACCTATTCAGCCCCTTTATTTTGGTAAAGTTGGCAATTTTTAGTCCTTTTCATAAGAAGAATGACATATTAGGTCCTTGGACTATTTTTCTTGACATCTTTGACCCAAACACTTATTTAAATAATGTTTTAAGCCCAAAAGTAAATTTTTGGAAAGTTTCAACCCTTTTGTAAAAAGATTTGCATTTTTGTCCACCTTTTTCACAATTTTTACACTTTTTACCCAAAACCCAAGATCTTTGCATTTTAGATCCTTTTTGGCAAATAAGGCCATTTTAACCCTTGAAATAAGTTTATTTACTTTCCTACCCACTGTTTTGAGAAATTTACCATTTCAGCCCCCTTAAATCCATTTTTTCGCAACTTTGGGCCTATGGGCCGAAAAGCCCAAATTTTAGCCCAATAAGCCATAAATTTCATTTTTAGTCCTTTGAAAAACATAATGTTCATAGAAACTTCTATTTTAACTGTTTTGGCATTTTCAACCTTGTAAAAACCGTAAATAACATCTTTTTCCCAATCTTTTACTTATTTGACAAAAATAGCCCAAAAATGAGTTTGATGTTGTAGTTTGTTATTTTAAAGCTTGTATATTAGTTTATCTTGACATGTTGAGTGAAATATGAACTAGATCACATATTTTTCCTTCTTAAACTATAGATCTCGAAATATCTTTCATTTTTAGCACAAATATATCACAAAATCACAAGAAAACACACATATCATGCAAATACACATAGATCTTCACATTTTACTTGCATTCTCCCCCATAAAACATATGAAAACCGAAAATAGAGGGGTATGAACTCACCTTTGCTTGTTGTTTTCGATTTGAAGAAAGAAATGGAAGAGTTTGATGCTATTCTCAGCCCTAGCAAGCTTTTCTTGGGTGGATCTCGAACTTATTATGTTTCTAGGAGTATGATCATGAATTTAAAGTGGTAAGAAGAGTGAATGAGTGTAGAAAGGAAATATGTTTGCAAGATCTTACCACTAGAGTGTAGCTTGGAGTGATTTTTGGATGAAATCTCCTTGAAATGCTTCTAATTCTCGAAAAGTTTTGATGAGAGGGAAGGGATGTTCTTGAATGTTTTACTTAGAGAGAGTATGAAGTGTTTTGTGTGTGTGTTGATTCTCGGCCGCAAGTAATAGAAAGAAGAAGAGAGAGAGTTGAGGTGACCATTATAGATGCATGTTGGTCCATGCATGGAAGTATTAGGTGTAATAGTGAGGTAGCAACCTTAAAAGTCAACTCTTCCCCCTTTCTTTTGTAGTTGGGCCGAATTCTTGGGCTTAGGAGGAAGGAAGTAGTTTATCTTGGGCCACTGCTTGATTTTGTTCGAAACCATAAGTCCATTAAGTAGGTTTTCAGCCCATTGGGCTTTTAGAGGTGGTTCACGGCCCAACGTGCATAAAAGAGTTGATTGATGGTCCATTTGAAGGTTCTAAGCCCAACATAGTCAAATTGGAGGCTTATTGGCCCATTAGGCCCAATAAGAAAATCCTAGTCCATAATGGACTTAAACCGGGAATTGTTTTTAGGGTTTCCAATCTTTTGTTGACTATTTGAAGTGTTTGATGGAATTTTGTTGTCATTGATTAAGCATCATACGTGCTTTCAAGTTTTAGTTACAATGTTATCCTTGTTTAATGTTTACAAAGCATTAGAATTCCTAGTTGTGACATATTTTGGGGGAAACTCACTAAGCTTTGGGCTTACATTTTTGGATTACGTTTCAGGTACCTCAGAGGATCGCGCGAAGGCGAAGGCGTGATCGTATACCTCCTCATATCGTGTTTTATGATTTTGGGAAAAACTGTGATGTTCAAACTATTTTGAAAACTACGATGTAAACAATTTTGATTTTTGGTTGGTTGAAAAAGTTTAAATTTTTATGAATTTCTACGAATGTTACAAGTTGGTATCAGAGCCTTGGTTTGAGTGAATTGGAGGAACACTCATGTGATTCCAGTCTCAAACTACGGAAAAAGATTTGCAAAATGATTTTCAAATGGTTTTCAAAATAATCAAGGAGGATGCGATGTCGACGATCAACCGGAGCCAGTAAGTGACCCCCAAATTACCATATTGTTGTCTGATATTGTGATATGTTAGAAGAACATGCTAGTGATAGGCTAGGGATCTTCAGGTTTTTCATGATAGAGTTGCATGATTATATGATGCCTGATAGCCTAGGGTTCTTCTCTAATGGAATTAACATCATTACTGTAGTTTCAGGTACCTTAGAGGATCGCGAGAAGGCGAAGGCGTGATCGTTCACCTCCTCATGTTTTACCTTATGATTCTGGGATTTCTCTGATATTGAACTTATTTTGAAAACAATATGTAAACCATGATGGTTTTTGGGTTGTTTAAAAAGTTTAAATTTTTCATGAATTTTATGGGTGCTACAAGTTGGTATCAAAGCCTTGGTTTGAGTGAATTGGAGGAACACTCATGTGAATCCCGTCTCAAACTAAGGAAAAGATTTTAAAATGGTTTTCAAAATAATCAAGGAGGATGCGATGTGTACGATCAGTCGGAGCTAGTAAATAGACTCCAAAGTACCATACTGTTATATGATATTGTGATATGTTAGAACAACATGTTAGTGATAGGCTAGGGATCTTCAGGTTTTGCGTGATAGAGTTGCCTGGTTATATGATGCCTGATAGCCTTGAGTTCTTCTTTAATGGAATTGACATCATTACTATAGTTGCTTAGTGTATGCATCATGGTTATACATAACTAAGATCTTATAGCCTGAGAATGTTTGGTTTGGCCTTATTTCCTGTTCTTGTTTGATGAAGGGCTTAGGTATGGATCATATATTCGAATGTCTACAGGGTCCAGCGTTATGTATGGCTAGCATACACGAGTGCTGCAGGGTTGGTGGAAGTTTCATGGATGAGTCGTGTGGGGTCAGCCGACCAGTTCTTATATATATATATATATATATATATATATATATATATATATATATATATATATATATATATATATATATATATATATATATATATATATATATATATATATATATATATATATATATATATCATTCCTCTAGGGTGTGAGGATTGAGTGTATGAGTATGCTAGCAAGTATTGTTAGGGTGTTGTGATGACTCTATGAGACAACTACTAGTAGGTGTGGATGGTAGTATGGGCCCGTACTACTGAAAGCACATGACCCATACGTGTAACAGAGAAGTCGCAGCCCCTAGGGCTACGTTGGGAGTTGGTTCCCCGTTATTATATGCGTATTATCTGATATATTCCTGGTGTATTTTTCAGTATGGTGACTACGAGACGAATTGAGACTGGATCATCGGGATTAGGAGCTGACAGGCAGATTGGATAAGATGAATTGGATGCCAGGATTAGGAGGATTCTCGATGAGGAGGTTGTGTCCATTGTTCAGGATCAGATACCAGAGCTATTTGAGTCTATTAAATACGCGATGATGGAGTTCTTTGATGACAGATACGCAGTCGTTGCTGAGACTGCTGCTGCTGTAGCCTCTACAGACGTGGCCGTTGCAGGTGTTGGAGCGGGTCGGGTTTTTCAGTATCGGGACTTTGACAATACGAAGCCCCCGAATTTCAATGGGTTGCAGGACCCAATCATCTCTATGAGGTGGCTATCTGACGTGGAGGGATTTTTCTTTACCTGCTTGTGCCCTGCTGACCTGAAGGTCAGGTGTGCTATGAACCTTCTAAGGACCGGAGAAAAGGATTGGTGGAGGCTGGCTAATAGTTCCTATTTTGTTGAGCAGAGAGCGGCTGTGACTTGGGAGTAGTTTTTTGAGATGTTCTGCTCCCGATATTTTCCGTTGGTGGAGCAAGAAAGGTTGGCCCAGAAGTATCTGGACTTGAGGTAGGGTACTGAGACGGTGACAGAGATCACCACGATGTTCATGAAGAGGGCTATGTTCTGCCCTGAGTTTGCTGCATCTGAGCAGGCTCGGATGACCCGTTACTTGAGCATGCACAAGACGGAGATCAGACAGTTTGTTTCTGCTCAGGGCTATGGTATATTGTTGGAGATGCAGGAGGCCGCCAGGTGGCATAATATTGAGATTGATTTGCAGACGAGGGAGCAGAGGTTGGCCCCGACATAGTCGTAGGCTACGCCAAAGAGATTTACGACCGCTGATGTCAGATCTGGGGGTCGGAAGGGCCGCACTTGTGGGAAGTGTGGCAAGGCGCATGAGTGTGCTTGTCGATCATCATCTGGGTGCCACAATGGTGGCCGGTAGGGCCACATGGTGAGGGATTGCCTCCAGTAGGCTCCAACACTCAGTTAAAGGATTTGTTACCATTACGACCAGGTTGGCCGTGTGAAGGCCAACTGCCCGTCTCTTGCCGCTAGGTCGGCGCAGGTTCCAGCACCAACTACTTTGAGGATCAATGACGGGAGTCAGGGCAGCAGCTTATCACCGAGGAAGCCAGAGCGGCGCCAGATGTTGTGACTGGTATGTTTCTATTCCTTATTCTGTTGATTATGTTTTGTGTTATGCTTATGTTTTGTGTTATGCTTATGTTTGTACCTCTTTTAGGTACGTTCCTAGTGAACTCTTTGCCTGGTCTAGTGTTGATTGACTTGGGTGCGAGTCGGTATTTTGTATCTCGATCTTTTAGTAGGGAGTTTGATATACCCATAGGGGAGTTAGAGTGTCTGTTGCGAGTCTCTATCGCTAATGAACATTGGGTTTTGTGTTTTCGGTATATCAGGGTTGTATTCTGGAGATCTTCGGGGTGCCTTATCCAATCGATTTGATCCCTATCCCCATGGTAGATATCTGCGTGATTGTGGCCATGGATTGGCTGAGCCGTTTCGGTGCTATGATTGATTGTGAGGGTCAGCGCGTGGTAGTTCGAACCCCAAGTGGGGGAGAATTGGTTATCTATGGAGAGGGAACCAGGATGGGTACAAGGTTTTGTTCTGCAGCACGAGCTCGACAGTATATTCAGCTCGGGTGTGTGGGTTATTTGGGTTATGTGATGGATACGCATGTTGTTGACCAGGTTTCTGTTTCAGAGGTCCCGGTGGTCAGGGAGTTTGCCGATGTATTTATGGAGGAGTTACCTGGTGTGTCTCCTAAGAGGTAGGTCGAGTTCATGATTGATCTCGTGCCAGGTGCGGCCCCGATTGCCAAGGCGCCGTACCGTTTGTCACCGCCCAAGATGCAGGAGTTGTCATCTTAGTTGTAGAAGCTGCTAGGCAATCATTTCATCAGACCGAGTAGTTCTCCGTGGGGAGCGCCAACTTTATTCGTCAAGAAGAAGGACGGTTCACACCGGATGTGTATTGATTACCGGGAGTAGAACAAGCTAGTGGTGAAGAACCGTTATCCCCTTCAGCGGATTGATGATCTCTTTGATCAGTTATAGGGTGCATCTTGGTTCTCCAAGATAGACCTAAGGTCTGGGTACCATCAGGTCAGGGTGAGAGAGGATGACATGGAGAAGACCGCGTTCCGAACTCGTTATGGGCATTAAGAGTTCGTGGTGATGCCATTCGGGCTCACCAATGTGCCTGCCGTATTTATGGATTTGATGAATCGGGTATGCAGGCTGATGCTCGATCGTTCGATTATCGTGTTTATTGATGATATGTTGGTATATTCCAAGACCAAAGAGCAGAATGAGGAGCGTCTTCTCGAGCTTCTAGGGACTTGGAGGGGAGAACGACTTTATACTAAGTTCTCGAAGTGTGAGTTTTGGTTGCAAGAGGTTCAGTTCCTTGGACACCTCGTTAAACAGGATGGGATATTGGTCGATCCGGCCAAGATCGAGGTTGTGATGCAGTGGGAGGTTCCAAAATCTCCCTTGGATATCAGGAGTTTCTTGGGGTATGCAGGGTACTACCGAAGATTTATTTAGGATTTCTCCAAGATTGCAGTACCCCTCACTCGTGTGACGAGGAAGGGGGTGGATTTTTGGTGGGGCCTTGAGCAGTAGTCAACATTTGAGACCCTCCGACAGAGATTATGCGAGGCACCAGTTTTGACACTCCCGGAGGGAATTGAGGATTTTGTGGTTTTCTGTGATGCACCCATCACTGGCTTGGGGGCGGTCCTCATGCATAGAGGATGAGTGATAGCTTATGCTTCGCGACAGCTGAAGCCGCATGAGACGAAATATCCCACACATGATCTTGAGTTGGGGGCTATGGTTTTTTCCCTCAAGATTTGGAGGCATTATCTTTATGGGGTCCGCTGTACTATCAACAAGGCTCACAAGAGTTTGAGACACATTATGGATTAGCCGAACCTAAACATGAGGCAACGTAGGTGCTTGGACGTAGTCAAGGATTATGACTGCAAGATCCTTTACCATCCAAGTAAAGCGAATGTGGTGGTGGATGAGGATATCAGTGAATTCTCCGTTTGTAGGATTGATTAGGGAGGCTCAAGCCGAGAGTGTTCGGGAAGAGAATTGGAAGATTGAGAGGATCAGGGGTGAGATCACCAGATTTGTTTCGGACAGTCGTGGTTTGTTGACCCGTTGTGGTCGGGTATGGGTTCCTATGTCTAGTGGGGTCAGACAGATTGTGTTGGAGGAGGCTCATAAGTCTCACTTTTCTATTCATCCAGGGGCCACCATAATGTATCGGGATCTGAGAATGAGCTACTGGTGGCCGTGTATGAAGAAGGAGATCGTCTGGTATGTGGAGAGGTGCTTGACCTTCAGAATGGTCAAGGCCGAGCATCAGAGGCGGCATGGCAAGCTGCAGCCTCTGGAGGTTCCCATGTGGAAATCGGAGCATATGTGTATGGACTTCATCACCATGTTGCCGAAGACGGCTAAGGGTTTTGATGAGATTTGGGTCATCGTGGATCGAGTGAACAAGAGTGCCTACTTCCTGGTGATTCGGGAAAGTTCTTCGGCCGAGAAGTTGGCCGATGTGTATATTCGTGAGATCGTTGCTCGCCATGGGGTTCCGATCTCCATTGTTTCAGACCGTGATGTTCGGTTCACCTCCTGTTTTTTGCAGAAGTTCCATGAGGAACTAGGGACGAGGTTACACTTCAGTACAACTTATCATCTGCAGAACGACGGCTAGAGTGAGCGAACGATACAGGCCCTTGAGGATATGTTGCAGTCTTGTGTCATTGATTTTGGTGGGCGTTAGGACTGCTACTTACCTCTTGTGGAGTTCTCCTACAACATCAGTTTTCACTCCAGCATTGGTGCTCCACCTTTTGAGCTCTTGTATGGGCGGAGATGTTGGATTAATGTCTAAGTCCATAACTATATTTGGTATGTACTTGACCCGACTCGGCATGGTCCATTTGGGTTGCACTTCACCGACACAATTTATATGGATAGTCTTTTGAGAATAGTATATTTATGATTTATATTAATATATTATAAGTTCTAATATATTAATATGGAATCATATTATTTAATTAGTATTGATCAAGAATTAATTTAGAATTAATTAAGTGATCAAAAAGAACTAATTAAATATGGACTCTTATATATATGGAATGGGCCAAGTTCATTTAGGTTGGGCTAAGCTTTCATGGATGGTCCATGGAGCTTTTAACCCATGGATCCTATGTAAATGAAAGGTCATGGGTATTAGGGTTTACATGGATGTAACCCTAATCCTCCATAATATATAAAGGGGTCCTTGGCTCACAAAATTGGCACAAGTGTGTGAAAATAAGAGTGGGCCGATTTTAGTGTGCATACATATTCTCTCAAGTTCTTCCAAGGTGTTTTGGTGATTTGTGATTCCATTTGAGGCTTCCACACTATTGGGGCTAAGCTCTTAAAGCTTGAAGACATCAAGCTACATTAAAAGGTATGTCATCTAACTAGAACTTTGTAGTATAGGTGCTTCATAATATGCTAGTTAGGATGAAACCTTGGAATAGTTAATATTTGCATGTATAATAGAGAAAACATAGATCCAAGGTTTATAGGGTTGCATGTACACCATAGGAGTGTTAGAATGCTCAAAACCCAACAGTGGTATCAGAGCCATGGGTTGTTTTCTGTTATATTGATGCAAATGTTTTATTTTCAAGTTATAAAAAAATGGAAAAAAAACATGACGTTTGTCAAATTTTAAGATAATTACTTGTTTTGTGAAAAACGAATTATTTGTAAAATTTGAATCATTTGTTATATGAGTTGAATTAGGTCAAGTTTAGTAAAAGATAAAATGATATGATTATTTTATTAGTTTTAAAAGTTTGATCTAAATGTTTTAAGGAGTTACATATTTTGTCATAAAATTTTGGAGCTCAAAAGTTTTTTTTAAAGTTGTGATCTAAAGAGTTTTTTGAAACCTCCATAAATTATGGATATGAAAAGGTTTTTAAAAAAAATTGATTCAAAGTTTTTTATGGAGTTACAAAACTTGGTCTTAATGTTTTAAAGAATTCCATAACTTGTTCTTAAGTTATGGAACATGGAAAGTTTCATCAGAAAACACCATTAATTCCATAAGTTATGGAATCCAAAGGTTTTCAAGAATTACAAAACTTGCCCTCAAGTTTTGGAATTTGAGAAAAGTTTTTTATGAAAAAAAGAATTGAATTTTAAAACTCTTGGGTTCATAACTTAAACAATTAATTAAATGGTTTTAATTTTGAGTTTAATAATTGGAATTA
Organism: Lactuca virosa; assembly: GCF_052849685.1. NCBI lineage: Eukaryota > Viridiplantae > Streptophyta > Magnoliopsida > Asterales > Asteraceae > Lactuca > Lactuca virosa. The sequence goes on from NC_136426.1 coordinate 203,261,991, forward strand.
TGATGTTTTGTTGAATAGTTCAAATTAACTCTTATGGACTTTATTAATAGTTAATTAAAGCGTTTAATTAAAAGAGTATTATTAAATCCATAAATATATGGTTTGAGTTTAATTAAATTAAAAGTCTAGTTTAATTAATAGATTAAACCACCAAGTATTTTAAATGTCTAAAATACACCCTTATACTATTATAATATTAAAAGTTTAATATATTATATGTATAAGAGCAAGTCGTCTTACCATTAGTAGGCCTCATTTACGAAGCCGGTCTATAAGGGGGTATAAGGTTACTGCCTATAAAATGGCAGTTTAATGGGTGTCCACTCTCACTCACCGCTTCCTTGACCGGTGGAGGGTCGTTAGTCGAACGGGTAGGACAAGGACTATAATTCTTCCTTCATTATAAGTATAATGATAAATACTAAGTAACTAAACACTTATAAATTCCCAATCTTAGTTACTTAGGAAAATATGAATAAGGTGATAATCCATGAAATTACACTTTGCACTTTGTTTAAGCTGTTAGTGGAGCATGTGTGGTTAACCGGTACACTAACTTGGACTTAACAAGGTAGGAAAAGGGTAACTTAATGTTTATCATAGTATCGTTGGAGCGTGTGTGGTTAACCGGCACATCGATTGAGGGGTAAATATTAAGGGTACCAAGTATATTTGCATGGTTACTTCACACCTTGTTTTGTGATCCTCGGCATCCCAGTCACAAAACCTGAAGGGCACACTCGAGATTGAAACATGCCATTGAAAAGTTCAATGAATCTCAAAAGAATCTAGGAGTTTCAAAACCAATTAAAACCTACTAATACATTTCGTTTATCTTGGTGGAAATTGGTGAATCGTCATTCACCTACCTTCAAATATTTTATAGCTTGGATTACGGCATCCCTCTTCCAAGTTATAAAATAGTTTGTTGGGTCCTAGCCTTAATATATCATATTGGGTGTTATATTAAGGACTTAAATCAACTTTACGTGAATTTCTCCCATTGTTGATGTCTGGTTTAGACAACAACGATCTTCCCAAACCAAGCTTTCCTAATGAATATGACTTCCCGAGTTTGGCTCATGGAAGTCATACTTCTCTTCCTCCACCTCCTCCAATTATTCTCCCTAACCCACAAGTTCAAGGTCACTCAAGCCCTAATGGCAAGCAAGGTCTATGTGTGATCACATCTTAGAGATGAAGTCACATATTGACAAGCCGGGAGAGTTGGATGTCAAAGTCTTGAGAAAGTTAGATGTTCAATCACTTTCTAAGTCACATAGTGAGTTCCTTTGGGACTAATATGAAACAGACTATGACATGAACCTTAATGATCATATCTATTTGCTTGGTGCTGCTGAATCAGCAATGATTTGGAACGATAGTAAAGCAAATTTGATTAGAATATCAACTTCCCAAAAACTTTATGGACAGTGACAATGGTGACACTGGAAATCCAGAAAAAGCATTCTCTTCCCAATGGAAAGGGATTGGCCATAGTTAACCCGGTTGACCAAATGGTAAAGAGAAAGGCTAAGTCTGAGATAGTCCCATTACCAAAGGGTCCATATGTTTATTTTGCCAAAGGAAGGGGCGTTGATTGCAAAGCTGCCAAATTTACCTAAGGATGTTAAAGTCAATAAGTTTGACTCTACATCAGGTAGAGCCCATTATCTAACTCTGTTAAGTTCTATTCTGAGATCCTCATTACATGATGTAACTGGGTCACATGTTGATGTTTTAAGAATCAAAGAATAGAGATAAATCTTAAAGGAAGTATATGCTGATTCTGATCGCGAAGGTGGATTTCGATCGCATCAGAATTTTGAGCAGTTGCTTAAGAAGTTATGATATATTGCTAAGGAATAGATAACAACAATTTTCCATGTGGATTGTAAGGATAAGTTTTTCCGCAAAGTTTTAAAATAAAAGAAAATTGTTTAATTTTATTTATTTGAAGTATCCTTACAATGGCATTTGTGGAAAATTGCTGCTTATATGATTCCACTGACAGCAATATTGGAAAATGGATTTGATTCTTTCATTTGTGGTACTGTCTAAATTTACCAAATCAAGAAAGTTCCTCATCGCCCAAGTTTCAATTGGACCGAAACTTGGAATCATGCAAGTTGAATAGTATGATGAATGAGAACTTTCAAGCATTGGAAAATCAAGACTAATTACTTGTTCACATGGATGTGTGAGTCAAGTGAAGGACTAAAGGGATCGAGTACACATTCTTGTGCACTGGTCATGTCCACCACAAAGCTCATTAAGACTATTTGATTTACTAAAGTTTAGTAAATATGGTTATACTTACAAGTTTAAGTATAATTCTGAAACATTGGAAAAGTCTCAATGTATGGCAGAACGAATGGGAAGAATCAAATTAGGCAGAAGGATAAAAGTTTCTCAAATCTGAAAAGATGGGAGAGTACTTTAGTATCATGTTTGTGATCATCTTAATGATTTAGAAATCATATCACAATTAGTCCTCTAAAGGTCATCTTAGTGCATTCTTATGACTAAGAAGAGGAGTCATGAATTGTTGAAATGGTTAGATCAGGAAGATGAGTCATACTTCGGTCCAAAACAATTCTTAGAGTCATACTCCAAGATTGTAACTTGAGTGACATATCTTAAAGAAAGGTTTAAAACACTTGTCAAATGTAAGAGTAAAAGTGTCCTACTCTTGTACATTTGAAATTGGTAAGTTGTGATGTTTTGGATAAAACAAAGACCAACTAAGGCCAATTGTGTGAAGTGTTTGTCTTGATAAAGAATCCGCACTATCTCTTGAATATTTGGCAAGATAGTCTTATATGTCAAGAGAATAGTGGGAGTCTTAAATATCCTAAAAAGAATTTCAAGAACTAATCAAGAATAAAACCTGAGTTTCTTCACTAGCACACGACTTGAGGTTTATAACCTATCGTGTTGACATATTCTGTGCCCATTCCAGTTAAAGTTGGCTTTGCATAGGAGTTCTGAAAGTTCTCAATTGGTTGCATAATAACTTGGAAGCAATGGCAGGCCCTGTACTGCCAGGTGACAAGAAGTTAAGATTGCATAAGTTCAGTCCATATGAGTTTGGATTTGTCATTATCCTTGTCTTGTGACTATGGTTTTGACGATTCACATGGATAAGAACACATACACCATAAAATCTAAGGGTCATAAGGTTTCTCTCCGATTCATGAAAATGATGGTGAGGAAACACTTCCACCAAGTAGATTTGAAGCAGATGGCTAAAGGTCTAAACAATTGAGACTATGATTACGACATCCCTTTTCATAGTTCTGAAATTGTTTAGACACACATGCATCCTATCTAAGGAAAGGTGTATGATTTTGATAAAGTTTTATCAAAGCATCTCGTATCAGAAATCTAAACTTTGGTAAGAAAGTCAATAAAGTATTGATTTCTAGAAGTCCAGCTGATTTCTGAGTACATGTCAAAGCTAGTGGGAGCATAAGTGTTATGCTAATAATCATCATGTTAATGGGAGCATGATAATTATTGTTAGTGTTGCAAGTTAGCAATGTTAATTATAGAAAACAAAAGTTTCAATTCGTGAGGCTGCAGGGATTGAAAAAGTTGTTTTGCTATAATTAAGGGAGAGGATATACTTCATTTCAGTTCTAAACGCTTAGATTGAGACCTTAATCATCTTTAGTCAAGAATATATATATGAATTTCATGTTGGATTGGTTCAACTTAAGGAAATTCTATATATTGCGTTCTCAAAATTCGATTATGATTACAGCATCCCTCTTCATAGTCAAAATTTGAAAACATGGCAAATAAAAATATTGTAGCAAAAGACTGGTCTAGAATCATGTCTTTATGTGAGACATCATGAATCGTGTACCATTTGCTTTGAGTACAGGATCGATTGCATGTGCTATAATATTTGTCATTTCTAAATTTTTCCAAATGCCCAGAGGCATTAAGAAGGGAAAAGGTCTAGAATTGGATATGACTAAAATGATTAAGCAATTGTCGAGGACAATCTGAGGTTTACCAAAGATTGGTTGCTCAGGGACAGTTGGAAGTATAGTGCTAATTTTGGAAGGACCATATTGACATATTCTGAAAAGAGACATCTCTTATTAAGAAGTGATAGTCAAAATGAGAATATGGAGTTGTCTCCATAGGTGGAAGTTATCTATGTAAGATTAGAAAACTTAATGCAAGAAGCATGTCCAAAGCAATGTACTTTGAATATGAGACTTAGTTTCCATGGAGTTGATCTCCATTGGAATACCTTATAATGACTGTTGACAACTCTTTGTGACTTTGTACATATTCATTACAGGAGGGTCAGTGCATATAAGTTTAAAATCTAAACAAATTTCGATAAATGATAGGAATTTGAAATTCTCACATTTTTCAATAAGGATTTGGGAGTGTGAAATTAGAATCATTGAAATTATGTTCAATTGGTTTATTTCACAAAGTAAGGATCATAGACAAACATAGAGTGCATACTTGGTGTATGGCAAAGCTATTGTTTAAGAAAAACATAGTATACATGCTTAGAGCATGGGACAACTAGTGTTTTTAATTCAAGTATAAAGTTGATAAAACCGAAACAATGAATAATGAGTAATCAGTATGGTGATAATAAAAGTGTTTATTTATATTCATAGGGTTTGATACCATATTTGATTCCTTTATTCTTGTGTTTCACTTTGCATGTTTTGACTTCCAGAATAACTAAGTCGCTCTTCCTGAATGATTAAGTTATTCAAACCATCCACAGTCGGTCATATGTTGGAAGTAGATATGAATCAAGATTGTCATGGGTTGGTTTGTAGAGGTCCAAGTTGGTGGACAAAGTGGTGCTACAACACTCATGAGTGCTCATAAGTTCTGAGTATTGGATTCAACCCGCGCTCATTTGAATCACTTCATGGATTTTATCACGAGTGATCATGAGACGATAATATCTTATATTCTTCAAACCTAGAGATATGAGTTGTTACTATGAGTTGGTTATACATTGATTGCACGAAAACGCATTTGGTAACTCGATGTTATAAAGCATTCCTTTGTGTATGATTCAACAAGTAGTAGAACAAGCCATATGAGTCGAAGTTTATCCATTCCTTTTACCTTCGGGATAAAAGCGATATATGTGGGCCCCTCGATGATTTAGCGATGACACATGTGAGTGCTTGGCCAAGCCAGGACTTATTTGATTTGTTCAATCAGTCAGTCATCATAAATCGAAAATCGGGAAACAACAAATGGATAGAAAGAATGATTATAATCCATGTCTCAGTCCATATGATATCTAGAATGGAGGAATATATGATCCCTTATCTAATGGACAAGTCATCGACAAGGTCAGAGTTCGACAGCGGCTTTAAGAGCTACGATTGCCAGTTAGGTTTTGAAGTCATACTCAATAATAGTTTTAGACTTATCCAAGTGGGAGACTGTTGGATTAATGTCTAAGTCCATAACTATATTTGGTATGTACTTGACCCGACCCGGCATGGTCCATTTGGGTTGCACTTCACCGGCACAATTTATATGGATAGTCTTTTGAGAATAGTATATTTATGATTTATATTAATATATTATAAGTTCTAATATATTAATATGGAATCATATTATTTAATTAGTATTGATCAAGAATTAATTTAGAATTAATTAAGTGATCAAAAAGAACTAATTAAATATGGACTCTTATATATATGGAATGGGCCAAGTTCATTTAGGTTGGGCTAAGCTTTCATGGATGGTCCATGGAGCTTTTAACCCATGGATCCTATGTAAATGAAAGGTCATGGGTATTAGGGTTTACATGGACGTAACCCTAATCCTCCATAATATATAAAGGGGTCCTTGGCTCACAAAATTGGCACAAGTGTGTGAAAATAAGAGTGGGCCGATTTTAGTGTGCATACATATTCTCTCAAGTTCTTCCAAGGTGTTTTGGTGATTTGAGATTCCATTTGAGGCTTCCACACTATTGGGGCTAAGCTCTTAAAGCTTGAAGACATCAAGCTACATCAAAAGGTATGTCATCTAACTAGAACTTTGTAGTATAGGTGCTTCATAATATGCTAGTTAGGATGAAACCTTGGAATAGTTAATATTTGCATGTATAATAGAGAAAACATAGATCCAAGGTTTATTGGGTTGCATGTACACCATAGGAGTGTTAGAATGCTCAAAACCCAACAGGAATTGCCGTACCCCGGTTTGTTGGGGCAAGGTTGGTCACAGGGTTATGGGGTGGACCGAGGTGGTCCTTCAGATTATGGAGATGATTCAACAGATTAGGCTGAGGTTGCAGACTGTACGAGTCGGTAGAAGAGTTATGCCGACTGGCGCCGATTCGAGTTGGAGTTTCAGGTCGGTGACATGGTGTTACTGAAGGTCTCACCTTGGAAAGGTGGGATTTGCTTCATGAAGAAGGGGAAATTGGGTCCCTGATATATTGGTCCATTCCTGGTTATTGTCAGGGTTGGCAAGGTCGCTTACATATTTGGATCTTCCTAAGGAGCTCAGTTAGATTCACCACACTTTCCATGTTTCGCAGCTGCGAAAATGCGTATTGGACGAGGATGCAGTGGTGTCACACCCCCAAACCAAGGATGGCGGAAACGTCCGGGGGTGGAGGACTTCATGTATAGTATCATAACCACAATGGTAATAGTAATTCAAGCAAACACAACCAACATATATAATTGAAAGAGTTACATCATTTTATGAATTACATGTTTCCAAATCAATTACAATATGTTGACAAAAATATGAAATGTCCGATGCCTTAACGTCCCATCCTCAAAATGCACTTGGTTACCTGTTTAGTGATTTCCTGAGAATACAAGTTGTTTGAAAAAGTGTCAACACAAAGGTTGGTGAGTTCATAAGCTTTTGTTTTGTATTGATAAAAACCTCTCTCTTGTAAATGTAATGTTTGTTCCAGAAAAATCCGATATTTTCCTTAAAATGTCTGATGTAGTCTTATATCCAAAGACCAAACTGTATAAGTAACCTTTCTTACTTATAGAAAATAATGTAAGTTTAAATCGACATAAACGCGTTTGATTTCTATGAAATTCCCGTAAATTCCTATGTTTGTTAATACTTTCTGTGAGTTATTATAACCATACTATGACCTAGTTGGCCTGAAACGACGTTCTTCAGGCGTTGGAAATGTTATGACATTTGTCACCCCAGACCTGCCGGTCTAACTGTTGCATGCAGTTAAGGTGTGGGTTTGTCAGACCTAATATAGATCTATATACAACTATCACGCTCTCCCTCCAGGAGACTCTGGTTACAATACAGGACTTATTTGTATAGTGAAGCGAATGTCTCACAAAGTCATTAACGGAATTACGTGTTGTGTAATGAAAATCCTCTCTGTATAAATGTACCCTTTTGAAATTTATGTATTATGTAATGTATCATAAACTATACCTATTATAGTTTATCAAAACAAGGGTAGTAGTAGTAATGTATGTCAACTATACTTAACATAGTTTATCCAAATGTTTGTATGTAATGGATGTACCTTGATTAGAACAATTTATTATTTCTATGCTTTATCTAGCAAAAATCCATTGGTTAACTGTTGTATGTCCTTATACTAAGACAAAATGTCATATAATGCAATAACATATAATCACATAAAGATATACACCTTGCTCAACATGTTACAAGGTGTAATGAAATTGATAGCATTTTTCTGTTGTTAACAATTTCTATTACTGTTCTTAGAAAATTTATAGAAAAATCATCATAGGTCCAAATCAGAATCCGTAAATTCTTAGAGTTTGGAAAATGAGTCTAGTTTATTCATAAATTTTCTCACGATTTTTAGTGACCTCCAACTTAGGTGAAAACGTCCATAATCACAGACTGGTCCGGATTGGTTCTTGAAATGATAGGCAGTTTTGTAAAAATCACCATAAATTGTAGAAAAATCTTATGGAGATGTGCAAGTAGCCATTTTAAAGCTAAGAACTTGAACTACTTGCACCATGTACAGTTTTGAAAACAAAAATGTTTAAGTTGACCCAAACAGTCCGTGAATGGAGTCCAACTTTTCTGATGAAAGCTGTTAGAAGAATTTAGTTGTGTTCTTGGTGTTTTAACTTGTATTCCCCCCCCCCCCCCCTTAAAACATAAGAAAACATGAAAATGTAGGAGTATGAACTCACCTTATGTGATTTCAGTAGATGAATGTTGGAGAAGGGAAGTGTTCAACTCAAGAACACTGGAAGATGCCTTGAAGATTTTCGAGAACCTAACATCAAAGTGATGGAGTTTGTGTAAGCAATCGATGATTGGAGTAGAATGGAGTGTAATAATCACAAGGTGGATGAATTATACTTACCAAGAGTAGAATAAAGCTTTATGATCAGCCTTGGAGTCTCGAAATAGAGAGAAAAAGTTTGAGAGAAAACTTGTGTTTGATTTTTGGTGTAATGAGAGCAAGTGAGTGAAAATGAGGAGAGAGGTTGATTTGCTCCAGCTCTTAGAACATGGGAGGGGCTGATGATTGATGGAAAAGTACAAGAAAGTGACTAGGGATGGTGGTGAGATGTGACTGGTCATAGAGTGGGTGTGGGTGGTTGCTTGTGTCATAAACTAAGGAAAAGTCAACACTCCACCTCTTGTACTTTACCCACTAAATCTTGGATAAGATTTATCCCGAAAAACGTGATTAATTAATAAATATGGGGCCTTATATGTTAAAATAAAGTTTTGGGTGAAAATCCCGCGTTAAAATAATTAAAATCGGGCTTAGAACGCAAAACTAGTCGAAAACCGGGAAGAAAATGGCAACCTGCGAGACCTCTCGGTGCTAGGCCGAGGTTCGGTCCCAAGGCTGCTGGGCCCGAAGGCGAAAGGAGGCGAAAGGAGTAAGAAGCGAAATGGACCGAAAGGCTTAGGAGCGAAGACGAAGGTAGGGTTCGGTCCGAGAGGCTTCAGGTTCGGGTCAGGCGAGGTTCGGTCCGAAGGGCAGGTTCGGTTCTTGGGGTTCGCTTCTCAGCAGTTCGGTCCTTTAAGGGGACTTTCGGCCCTAAGAGGCTTCGGCCCTATAAGGTAGGTTTCGGGTCCTTAAGGGTATCTTACCAGTTTTTACTCCGTTTTAAGCGGTTTTTGACCCGGTTAAGGGTCGGGATGGCCCAAATGATTACAAAAAGTTACGGGAACTTTTGAGAGAGATTTGGGAGAGATTTCGAATAGAGAGAGATAGAGTGAAGGAGATTTAGAGAGGTCCCATTTATGACCTTTTTGAGCATCCGGCTTCGCAACGCAAGGTCCGTAAACCCCGTTAAGCCATGAATTAGTGTCCTACACACTCCCGATGAGTGTGCAATAGTGTTTTATCGCTTTGTTTCATTGTTTAGCACTATCAAGGCTAAGGAAGATTAAATACACGAATTTCCCAATTGATGTTTTCCCTTTAAATTAGCGAACTGTTCAGTAATTACATAGCGTAAACCCTAATATACAAGGGTTGACTGAGTTGACTGGTTGGACTTGTTGACTTAGTTTGACTTTGACTTGACCAGAATTTGACGGTTGTCACATCATCCCCCCGTTAGAAGGAATTTCGTCCCGAAATTAGCTTTTTGAATGGGACTTCAAGAATTTGGGAAGAGATGTGGATACTTTTGTTTCATCTGATCCTCACGTTCCCAGGTGAATTCGAGTCCTCATTTAGCGTTCCAGCGGACCTTCACAATGGGAATACGACTTTGCTTTGTTCTTTTGATCTCTCGATCCATGATTTCTACCGGTTCTTCCACGAATTGGAGACTCTCGTTGATTTCAATTTCGTCGAGTGGTATCACGAGGGTCTAATCTGATAGGCATTTCTGTAAGTTTGATACGTGGAAGGTAGGATGTACGTGATTTAGTTCTTGTGGTAATCGGAGTTTGTATGCCACTGGGCCGATCCTGGCAAGGATTTCGAATGGTCCGATGTACCTTGGGTTTAGTTTCCCCCGTTTACCGAAACGTATCATTCCTTTCCAAGGGGAAACTTTTAGTAGTACTCGATCACCGACCTGGAATTCCAAGTGTTTGCGTCGCTTATCCGCGTAACTCTTTTGCCCATCTCGGGATGCTTTCAGTCTTTCCCGAATTTGAACGATCTTCTCTGTGGTTTCTCTTATTATCTCCGGGCCAGTGAGGGTGCTATTAAGGACTTGTCCCTTAGCTAGTTGCGTGTCGCCCACTTCAGCCCATCACAGGGGTGACCTGCACTTGCGGCCATAGAGGGCTTCAAATGGTGCAACCTAGATGCTAGTGTGATAACTGTTATTGTACGAGAATTCAACAAGTGGTAAATGGGTATTCCAAGATTTACCAAAGTCTATCACACACGCTCTAAGCATGTCCTCCAGCGTCTGAATGGTCCTCTCACTTTGCCCGTCAGTTTGTGGGTGATAGGCTGTACTCATGTCAAGCCTAGTCCCCAGGGATTTCTGTAGAGACTGCCAAAATCGCGATGTAAATCTACTATCTGTCAGAGATAATGGATATCGGCACGCCATGTAGTCGTACCACCTCTTTGATGTATATTCTAGTCAACTTCTCCATCTTGTCGGTTTCCTTAATCGGTAGGAAGTGCGCTGATTTGGTCAATCTGTCCACGATTACCCATATGGTATAAAGCCCACCCGTGGTCTTAGGTAGCTTGGTTATGAAGTCCATGGTTATTCGTTCCCACTTCCACTCCGGTATATCAGGTTGTTGCAGCAATCCTGAGGGTTTTCTGGTATTCCACCTTGACTTTGGCGCAAGTCAGACACTTGCCCACATAGGTAGCAATATCGACTTTCATGTTCGGTCGCCAGTACAACTTCTTGAGGTCTAGATACATCTTATCCGAACCTGGATGGATGGAGTATCGAGTCTTGTGTGCTTCATTCATGACGACGTCCCGGAACCCACCGAACTTTGGTGTCCAGATTCGGTTCATGAGGTAACGAACTCCGTCGTCTTTGACTTCCAGATTCTTATCCATTCCTCTTAATGCCTCACCCGTCACATTTTCCGGTTTCAAGGCCCCCAGCTGAGCCTCTTTGATTTGTGTGGACAGGTGTGAATGGATTGTCATCGTTAATGACTTTACTCGGCGCCCCGAGTATTCCTTTCGACTTAAGGCATTTGCTACTACGTTTGCCTTACCTAGGTGATAACGAATCTCACACTCATAATTGTTCAGTAGTTCTACCCATCGCCTTTGCCTCATGTTGAGCTCCTTTTGATTGAGAATGTGCTGAAGGCTCTTGTGATCGGTAAAGACGGTACACTTCGTTCCGTAAAGGTAGTGTCTCCAGATCTTTAGGGCGAACACTACTGCTCCCAATTCGAGGTCATGCGTGGTGTAGTTGACCTCGTGTGTTTTCAATTGCCTCGATGCGTAGGCAATGACCTTTCCTCGCTGCATTAAAACACACCCAAGCCCCTAGTTTGATGCATCGCAGTAGACTACAAAGTCTTCGGTTCCTTCTGGCAGAGACAGGATTGGTGCGCTGCACAGAGCTTGTTTTAACGTTCGGAAGGCCGCTTCTTTTTTATCTTCCCATTTAAACGTCACACCCTTTTGAGTCAAAGTGGTGAGTGGTTTAGCGATCTTGGAGAAGTTTTGGATGAATCTTCGGTAGTATCCGACAAGTCCCAAGAATTGTCGGACTTCCGTTGGTGTTGTAGGTGCTGACCGGTTTTCGATCGCTTTTATTTTTGAGGGGTCCACATGTATCCCTTTCTCGCTAACCACGTGGCCAAGGAAATCCACTTCTCGGATCCAGAATTCGCACTTAGAGAATTTAGCGTAGAGCTTCTCAGCTCTCAGCGTTTCTAACACTTGTCGTAGGTGTTGGCGATGCTCTTCCTTGCTTCGTGAGTAGACCAAAATGTCGTCGATGAACACGATCACGAACTTGTCTAAGTAGGGTCGACACACTCGGTTCATCAGGTCCATGAATACCGCAGGTGCGTTGGTTAACCCGAAGGGCATCACTACAAACTCGTAATGCCCATAGCAAGTTCTGAAGGCTGTCTTGGGGATGTCTTCTTCTTGAATTCGTAGCTGATGGTAACCCGACCTCAGATCGATTTTTGAAAAGTAGCTTGCCCCTTGAAGTTGGTCGAAGAGGTCGTCGATTCGGGGTAGAGGGTATCGGTTTTTGATGGTAAGCTTATTTAACTCGCGGTAGTCAATGCACATGCGAAAAGATCTGTCCTTCTTTTTCACAAATAGGACTGGTGCTCCCCAGGGTGAAAAGCTCGGCCTGATGAACCCTTTGCTTAACAGCTCGTTCAATTAACTGGACAATTCTTGCATTTCTGCTGGCGCTAGGCGGTATGGAGCTTTGGCTACTGGGGTAGCTCCGGGGACCAAGTCGATTCGGAATTCGACTTGCCGTGCGAGGGGTACGCCTGGAAGGTCTTCGGGGAATACGTCAAGAAAGTTGCACACTTCTGGAATGTCTTTGACATCCTTCATCTCTTGTTTCTTATCTACTACGTGGGCTAAGAAGGCGTGGTATTCCTTTCGGAGATACTTTCGAGCCTTGACGCAAGAGATGATTTGTAAGTTTGCACTGGGTTTATCACCGTAGACGAGAAGGGTTTCGCCGTTTGGCAGATTGAGGCGAACGGCCCTTTCGTAACATAGAATGTCAGCACGATGAGAACTTAACCAATCCATACCGATGATTATGTCGAAACTTTTTATTGTTACCGGCATTAGGTCTATTTTAAATGAATGATTATCTAGAGTGAGGGTACACCCTGAGTATATATCGCTAGCGCGCTCTGCCTTTCCGTTTGCCATTTCTACGACGTATGTGTCTTTTAGTAATTGGGGGTCTTGTTTAAGTAAATGTTTGAATTGATGGCTCACAAAACTCCTCTCCGCTCCACTATCGAAAAGTACGCATGTATAAGAGTGATTGAGGAGAAACGTACCGGTAACCACCGTGGGGTCCTTGATTGCTTCTCCATGTCCCATGGCCAGGACTCTCCCTACACCACCAGCATTAGAAGTTTGTGCTTTCGGGCAGTTTCTCTTGAAGTGTCCTGCGTCACCACATCCATAGCAGGTTTGGCTTGCCCCAGCATTGGCTACTTGGTTGATCGGTCGTGCTGGCGCTTTACAGAGACGAGCGGTATGCCCTTTCCTGTCGCAGTTTTTGCAGTGCAGTTCCCGACAAGCACCATTGTGGTGGAAGTTGCACTTGTTGCAATTAGGGAGATTTCCAGCATATTGCTTCGGTGGTACTGGAGTGGTAGCAGTAGTGGCAGCAAGGACAGCAACAGTCTGTTGCTTCTTGGCAGGGTCCTGTGTCGGTTGCTTCTTTTCATTGTTCCAAAATTTTCTTTTGTTGTTCCCTCTTCTTGACTGATCGTGGGTAGTGGTTATAGTGTTATGACTGGCTCGGTGGTCAATGAGTTGTTGTGCCAGTTCCTTGGCACTGTCAAAAGTAGTTGGCCTTGAAGCCAAAACACTACTTTGAACTTGAGGAGACAGTCCCCAAAGGTATCGCTCCACCTTCTTCTCCTCTGGAGTGACCATTGCTGGGCAGAGGAGAGCCAAGTCATTAAATCGGGTGGTGTAAGTTTCAAGGTCGGAGCCCGACATCTTGAGGTTCCAGAGTTCTTGTTCCAACTTTTGAACCTCGCCTCTCGGGCAGTACTCCTTCATCATCAGAGCTTTCAAGTCTTCCCAGCTTATGGAGTTAGCCACCGCGAGAGTGAGTGACTTAACTCGACCGTTCCACCAAGTGAGCGCCCTACCAGTGAAAGTGAAGGCTGCATATTTGACTTTGCTTGCCTCAGGGCAAGCACATACTTCGAAGACCGCTTCGGTCCTTTCGAACCATTGCATTAGTGTGATGACTCCCCCGGTTCCATTGAAAAGGTCGGGTTTGCCATTTGTGAAATCCTTGTAGGTGCATTCCTTTGTGCGCCACGAACTGTCGCCCTGGTTAGAGGGTGTAGCACCAGATTCAGATCCACCACTGCCATTTGTGCCGATTTGCGACATAGTTGCTGCCACAGCTGTTGCTACTGCAGCCTGGAACATTGCCAGATCAAATTGCGGAGGCAGCGGCGGAGGAGGTGGTGCTGCGCTGCTGGAAGGCCTTGGTCTTCTCCTTGGCGGCATAGTTCTGTCACAAGTTTTTAAAATGACAAGTCGGTAAGACTTCCATAGTAATAACGAGTCGAGTGTTACTTGTTTTATCTCATTTGCATTATATCTCGACTTTATTGCATCAGCAAGTAATTCATAGAAGGAGTTTATGCAATTAAACTTATGAATTAAATAGTGGTGACTCAAACGGAGTCATGTGTTCGGTTCCGTGTCTGACCCACTCCTAAGATTCGCTCGATGTGCCCCAGTTGCGGACTCACCATTTCTAGGTTGATTACTTCTTTAATTACACATAACGACGAGGTACACTTAAATATCTTAGAGTTATCAGTTGTAAATTGTTTGTAATACCACATAGTAAAATCTCATGTCAACATCTAATGAAGTAAAATGCATGCCAAATTCATTGATAACTTTTAGTACACATTGTTTTGGAGAAAATTTGACCTCATAAAGGTCTACCTTACATCAATGTAAAAGATAGTTTCGACAGCACAAAAGCCACTTGAATAGTGTAATCACTTAATCACAGGGTTAGCTTACATGCAAAAAGAGTAGCACCCACGCATACTCATATACCTACTCTACGAGGATGTACGAGTAGAATGAGTTCTACTCACGGTGATCGGCCCCTGATGGTGCTTGGGACGAGGTCGATGCACCCTGCAGTTCTGCTAATCTCTATTCGGTTGCAACCATTCTCTCCTCAAGCGCCAAGTATCTTTCCCGATATTCCCTTGCTTCCGCGCGAGCAGCGAGAAGGTCCTGAATGAGTTGATCTTTGTAGTGGGAGTCCCGCTCTAGGTCTCTAGTACGAGCAGTGGTAGACTCTATGATGGCACTCAGCTCCCGAACTCGATCTGTCGTCGCCCTACCGCGATCATCGATGTTAGTTATTTGTTGAATCATGACTGGAAGAGCTCTGTCAGCCGGTCCCCCGTGGCTGAGGTCGTAGTAACCTCGTTGATCACCAAATGGTGATCGTTGTCGTTGCTGACGGCCCCATCGCTCGATCACTGTTGCCCAACGGGGTACGGGTCCGAAGTAGTCGTATCGGTTGGCGGGAATCCTGGCTAGGTATGGAGGATTGATGACCACCGGTTCCTCTTCACTTTCGTCTTCATCCATGTCTACCTCGATGTCCTCCTCTTCTTCGTCCTCCATTTCCTCTTCCTCCTCGGGTTCCTCTTCTTCCTCAACCTCTTCGGGGTCTTCCTCAGGATCTTCGGGGTCTTCTTCAGGATCTTCCTCGATCATCTCCTCGGGTTCTGCCTCGAGCCATCCAGCGTTTCCCTCATTAGGGAAGTAAGGGTCTCCAGGTAGATGGAATCCCGTCATGTTGTCTGTTCGAGAATAGGGGTGCAAGAGGTATGAAATGAATCTAAAATGTCGAGTTATAAATTCTCAAAATACTCCTATAGTATTTTAAATGTTATGTTTGGTTCTTAGCGTATTCATTATAGGGTGATGTTAGGTTGTCAGATTTGTTGTCCACTACGACTATCCTTCAATATATGCAGGTCACTTCTCGGACAGATATAGTTGATCAGGCTATATCCATCCCAGACTTGACCACATATCCCCAGGCATACTCGTAACGAACAACTCCTCCTCTTTTACTTTATGTTTTCCTAACTACGACTCTATGCGAGCATGTATGCACGTACTTATACTTTTAACGAGAAACCGTTTACTTTCTAAAAGTATAATCATTTGAAAATGTTCAAATCAGAGACTTTTAGTCCCAAATGTGTTTATAGTTTGTATATCTTATGTGGTTTGATATACTTAATTCACTATAAACCGTGCTCTGATACCAATCTGTCACACCCCCAAACCAAGGATGGCGGAAACGTCCGGGGGTGGAGGACTTCATGTATAGTATCATAACCACAATGGCAATAGTAATTCAAGCAAACACAACCAACATATATAATTGAAAGAGTTACATCATTGTATGAATTACATGTTTCCAAATCAATTACAATATGTTGACAAAAATATGAAATGTCCGACGCCTTAACGTCCCATCCTCAAAATGCACTTGGTTACCTGTTTAGTGATTTCCTGAGAATACAAGTTGTTTGAAAAAGTGTCAACACAAAGGTTGGTGAGTTCATAAGCTTTTGTTTTGTATTGATAAAAACCTCTCTCTTGTAAATGTAATGTTTGTTCCAGAAAAATCCGATATTTTCCTTAAAATGTGTGATGTAGTCTTATATCCAAAGACCAAAATGTATAAGTAACCTTTCTTACTTATAGAAAATAATGTATGTTTAAATCGACATAAACACGTTTGATTTCTATGAAATTCCCGTAAATTCCTATGTTTGTTAATACTTTCTGTGAGTTTATAACCATACTATGACCTAGTTGGCCTGAAACGACGTTCTTCAGGCGTCAGAAATGTTATGACATTTGTCACCCCAGACCTGCCGGTCTAACTGTTGCATGCAGTTAAGGTGTGGGTTTGTCAGACCCAATATAGATCTATATACAACTATCACGCTCTCCCTCCAGGAGACTCTGGTTACAATACAGGACTTATTTGTATAGTGAAGCGAATGTCTCACAAAATCATTAACGGAATTACGTGTTGTGTAATGAAAATCCTCTCTGTATAAATGTACCCTTTTGAAATTTATGTATTATGTAATGTATCATAAACTATACCTATTATAGTTTATCAAAACAAGGGTAGTAGTAGTAATGTATGTCAACTATACTTAACATAGTTTATCCAAATGTTTGTATGTAATGGATGTACCTTGATTATAACAATTTATTATTTCTATGCTTTATCTAGCAAAAATCCATTGGTTAACTGTTGTATGTCCTTATACTAAGACAAAATGTCATATAATGCAATAACATATAATCACATAAAGATATACACCTTGCTCAACATGTTACAAGGTGTAATGAAATTGATAGCATTTTTCTGTTGTTAACAATTTCTATTACTGTTCTTAGAAAATTTATAGAAAAATCATCATAGGTCCAAATCAGAATCTGTAAATTCTTAGAGTTTGTAAAATGAGTCTAGTTTATTCATAAATTTTCTCACGATTTTTAGTGACCTCCAACTTAGGTGAAAACGTCCATAATCACAGACTGGTCCGGATTGGTTCTTGAAATGATAGGCAGTTTTGTAAAAATCACCATAAATTGTAGAAAAATCTTATGGAGATGTGCAAGTAGCCATTTTAAAGCTAAGAACTTGAAATACTTGCACCATGTACAGTTTTGAAAACAAAAATGTTTAAGTTGACCCAAACAGTCCGTGAATGGAGTCCAACTTTTCTGAGGAAAGCTGTTAGAAGAATTTAGTTGTGTTCTTGGTGTTTTAACTTGTATTCCCCCCCTTAAAACATAAGAAAACATGAAAATGTAGGAGTATGAACTCACCTTATGTGATTTCAGTAGATGAATGTTGGAGAAGGGAAGTGTTCAACTCAAGAACACTGGAAGATGCCTTGAAGATTTTCGAGAACCTAACATCAAAGTGATGGAGTTTGTGTAAGCAATCGATGATTGGAGTAGAATGGAGTGTAATAATCACAAGGTGGATGAATTATACTTACCAAGAGTAGAATAAAGCTTGATGATCAGCCTTGGAGTCTCGAAATAGAGAGAAAAAGTTTGAGAGAAAACTTGTGTTTATTTTTGGTGAAATGAGAGCAAGTGAGTGAAAATGAGGAGAGAGGTTGATTTGCTCTAGCTCTTAGAACATGGGAGGGGCTGATGATTGATGGAAAAGTACAAGGAAGTAACTAGGGATGGTGGTGAGATGTGACTGGTCATAGAGTGGGTGTGGGTGGTTGCTTGTGTCATAAACTAAGGAAAAGTCAACACTCCACCTCTTGTACTTTACCCACTAAATCTTGGATAAGATTTATCCCGAAAAACGTGATTAATTAATAAATATGGGGCCTTATATGTTAAAATAAAGTTTTGGGTGAAAATCCCGCGTTAAAATAATTAAAATCGGGCTTAGAACGCAAAACTAGTCGAAAACGGGGAAGAAAATGGCAACCTGCGAGACCTCTCGGTGCTAGGTCGAGGTTCGGTCCCAAGGCTGCTGGGCCCGAAGGCGAAACGAGGCGAAAGGAGTAAGAAGCGAAATGGACCGAAAGGCTTAGGAGCGAAGGCGAAGGTAGGGTTCGGTCCGAGAGGCTTCGGGTTCGGGTCAGGCGAGGTTCGGTCCAAAGGGCAGGTTCGGTTCTTAGGGTTCGCTTCTCAGCAGTTCGGTCCCTTAAGGGGACTTTCGGCCCTAAGAGGCTTCGGCCCTATAAGGTAGGTTTCGGGTCCTTAAGGGTATCTTACCCGTTTTTCCTCCGTTTTAAGCGGTTTTTGACCCGGTTAAGGGTCGGGATGGCCCAAATGATTAAAAAAAGTTACGAGAACTTTTGA
This sequence comes from Lactuca virosa, assembly GCF_052849685.1. Lineage (NCBI taxonomy): Eukaryota > Viridiplantae > Streptophyta > Magnoliopsida > Asterales > Asteraceae > Lactuca > Lactuca virosa. Next base: position 203,280,547 of record NC_136426.1, read on the forward strand.
GAGAGATTTGGGAGAGATTTGGGAGAGATTTCGAATAGAGAGAGATAGAGTGAAGGAGATTTAGAGAGGTCCCATTTATGACCTTTTTGAGCATCCGGCTTCGCAACGCAAGGTCCGTAAACCCCGTTAAGCCATGATTTAGTGTCCTACACACTCCCGATGAGTGTGCAATAGTGTTTTATCGCTTTTTTTCATTGTTTAGCACTATCAAGGCTAAGGAAGATTAAATACACGAATTTTCCAATTGATGTTTTCCCTTTAAACTAGCGAACTGTTCAGTAATTACATAGCGTAAACCCTAATATACAAGGGTTGACTGAGTTGACTGGTTGGACTTGTTGACTTAGTTTGACTTTGACTTGACCAGAATTTGACGGTTGTCACAAGTGGTGTCTCTGGATGATATTTAATTCGATGAGCGCCTGAGCTATGTTGAGAGGCCTGTAGCTATTCTGAAGAGGAAGGTAAAGGTTTTGCGTAGCAACGAAGTACCTCTAGTAAAGGTACGATGGCAGCATCGGCGAGGCTGCGAGTGGACCTAGGAGCCGGAGACGGAGATGCGGGAGCATTATCCGGATATGTTCGTCGCAGCAGACTTCGAGGAAGAAATCTAGTTCAAGTGGAGGAGAATTGTAACATCCTGATGTTCAGGTACTTCTAACTCTTTCATGTCATGATGATTGGTCTAGTGGTTTCAATCTTAGGATTTAGACACGAAATGTTGGAGGCACCAACACGGCGTGTCTAGACATTAAAAGACGCGTGTTTTGGCTGAGAAACACAGTGTGTATTCCCTTCTGAACACGGCGTGTTGACCGTTGTGTGTGAAACCCTAATATTCTGGGGTTTATTCCCCTATTTAAGGAATATGGGGGCTAGGGTTTGTCCACCCTCAGCCTCCATCTGCCCTCTCAAGCTCAAGAAGAAACCCTAATCTTTTCCTCTCCCATTGGTGAATATAGTTGGTGTTTTGATGGAAGAAAGTGAAAGAAGGAAGCAAGGTTTCAGCTAGCAAGCATCATACATCAGTGTAGCACTCTCTCGGACCATTGCATTTGAGTTGTGAGCTGAGATTCAGAGTCAGGCCTTATCAGTTTTGCGCCGCTTGTGAGGTGAGTCTTCCTCACTGTACTTCAGGGTCGAAGGCACCAAGGCCGACCCTTTGGTTTGATAATCTTATATTATTGATATGCTGAGTATAGAATTCATGTGCATGCTAGTCTTTATATCGTAGTTTTGATATGCTATTCTGGTAGATCTATAGGACTACCTGTGATATTGTCTGTTTATCTAAATATGTTATTATCTGTTATATGTAAACATATAGCGCGGGTTGGGTTGAGGTTGTACTAGTTCGTGGTATGGCCAACAAACCCTGAAGCAAGCCAGATATGAGTTGAGGGTCGGGGAGGGCATGATAGACTCATACTTAGGGCTCATGAGCATTCCTGATACGAGCTGAAGGCTGGGAAGGGCATGTCATACTCGTACTGGGGGCTTAGTGATAATCTGTTTGAGGACTGATTAGGCTGGGGAGCAGGAAGGATAAGGCGTGCTCGTGCACCTCCTCATATTTTGTTTTATGATTTTGGGAAAAACTCTAATGTTTAAACTATTTTGAAAACTATAATGTAAATAATTATGATTTTTGGTTGGTTGAAAAAGTTTAAAATTTTATGATTTTTTACCAATGTTACACCATCGAACCGAGTGTCTTCCAATGGAACCACGACTGTCTCATCGGCCACACACTTCCTCAATTGGGAAACATGGAAAGTGTCGTGGATCTGACTCAAATCCTTTGGAAAGTCTAATCGATAAGCCACCTTGCCTACTCTAGCTACTACCCTGAAAGGACCAATAAACCTGGGACACAGCCTGCCCTTCCTAAATCGGATAATGCCCTTCCAAGGGGATTCCTTCAGGAGTACGAAGTCCCCAACCTGAAACTCTAACTCAGAGCGTTGTCGGTCTGCATAAATCAACTGGCGGCTCTGAGCTGGCAATAACCTATGTCAGACCTGCTGGATAAGCTCTATTGTCTTGAATATTATCTTAGTGCTCCCTATGACCCTTTGTTCGACCTCTCCCCAACAAATAGGAGTCTGAAACTTTCTCCCATAGAGGAGTTCGAAAGGAGGCATACCAATACTAGAATGATGGCCATTGTGGTAAGAAAACTCAACCAATAGAAGGTAAGAATCCTAACTCCTACTAAAATCAATGATGCAAGCTCTCAACATGTCCTTGAGCTTCTGGATAGTCTGATCTCTTTTCCTGTCTATCTGCAGATGTTAGGCGGTACTGAAGTGCAAACGGGTACCCAACTCCTTATGAAACCTCTTCCAAAATCTTGAAGTGAAACAAACATCCCGATCTGACACGATAGAAATAGACACCCCATGGTGAGCTACCACCTCACAAACATAAACCTCAACTAACTTCTCGGCAGAAGAGCTCTCACATATGGCCAAAAAGATAGCGCTTTTGTCAAACGGTCAACTATCACCCAGATGACATCGAAACCCCTCACAGTCCTTGGCAATTTCTTAATAAAATCGATCGTGATCTGCTCCTACATCCACATTGGAACTTCCAAGGGCTGCAACTTACCGTGAGGGTGCTGATGTTCGACATTGACCTTTTGGAAGGTCAAGCACTGTTCCACAAACCACTCTATGTCTCTCTTAATTCATGGACATCAATAACCATGCCTCAGGTCACGATACATTGTAGTAGCTCCTGGATGAATGTAAAATTTTTATTTATGAGCCTTATCTATTAGATCTACCAAGATCGACCAGTGTAAGGCACCCAAACCATACCATGCAGTGTCATTAATCCTTTTTTATCCATGTCAAAAGCTAAAACCTATACAACCAACCTCTCACGCTTCCAGCTCTCCTCCTTGATGGCATCCGACTGCAAACCTCTGATCATCTCTAAAACAGTAGTCATCACTGTTATCCTCAAACATACCTCACAAATTGGGGCGCTATATGGAGCCACCTATGCTGCCTCATATTCAGGTTAGGCTAATCCAATCGTATTCCTTCACTACATTGACCAGTGTCGGCCACTACATTGGCCTTACCTGGGTGGTATAAAATCTCTCAATCGTATTCCTTCACTACATCGAGCCACCTATGCTGCCTCATATTCAGGTTAGGCTAATCCAATAAATACCATAGACTCTTGTGGTCCATATAGATGATACACCGAACATCATAAAGGTAATGGTGACAAATCTTGAGGGCGAAAACTACTACCCCTAACTCAATATCGTGAGTAGGATACCTCGCTTCATTAGGCTTCAGCTGCCTCGAAGCGTATGTGATCACGTACCCTCTCTACATTAAAACAACACCCAAAGACCTGGTTTAAGGGATTTAGATGAACACTTATGGGATTCCAAACTCAAACTATGGATCTGAGAGATATATAGACCGACGACGCTCTGAGTTAGAGTTTCAGGTTGGGGACTAGCTACTCCTGTAGGTATTGTCTTGGAAGGGCATTATTCAATTTAGGAAACAGGGCAAGTTGGTTCCCAAGTTCATTGTTCCTTTCAGGGTAAAAGCTAGAGTAGGCAAGGTGACCTACCGATTGAACTTCCAGAGGAGTTGAGTTAGATCCGTGACACTTTCCATGTTTCCCAATTGACCAAGTATGTGGCCGATGAGACAGTCGTGGTTCCCTTGGAAGACATTCAGGTCGATGGTCTCCTTAACTATGTTGAGCGTCCAATTTCGATTTCGGATAGGAAGACGAAAGCATTGGGGAGAAAGGTAGTGAACTTGGTAAAGGTTCGGTGACAACATTGGAAGGGTGATTCAAGCGGGGTAGAATTGAATCTATGTGTAGCTGAGGACTTCGAGGATGAAGAGTGATTTAAGAGGGGTGATTCAAGAGGGTTAGACTTGGGGAGCTTGAAACTGAGATGCGTGAGCATTACCTCGATCTATTTGTAGCTGAGGACTTCGAGGGTGAAGAGTGATTCAAGAGGGGTAGAATTGTAACACCTGTTCCTCAGCTACATTCCTTATGGTTTTAAGTTTATATATTTAGGAAAAAAATTGAATCTATGTTGGACGTAGAATGATAATTATGCAGGGTTTAGTTCATTAAAACTCTTCGAGGACCCCATGCACTACGCTAGGCGTAACACTTGTTACGCAAGGTGTAGTGCCGCATGGTGCAAACCCAAAAATATGGGGTTGTAACCCCTATTTAAGTACATTAACCTCTCTTGGACCCTTTTATGACCATTTTATTGAGATGTTCGATGCCGAGTTTGTGCCTACGATGGAGAGGGAGAAGTTGGCCCAATAGTTCCTACCGCTTTGACAGATGACTGAGATGGTGACCGAGATCACCAGGATGTTCCATGAGATGGCCTTGTTTTGCCCTGAGTACGTATCCTTGGAGCAAGCATGTGTGAATCGGTATTTGAGCGTCCTAAAGAAGGATATTCGTGAGTTCGTGTCGAACAACCAGTATCGCACATTATCTAAGCTGCAGACAATGTCAGGAGTAGGGAGATCCAACTGGAGACCCAGGTGATAGAGACCGATTCAGAGGAACAAAAGAGAGATAGGAGGCCAATATAGTTGCAGACAACGACCAAGCGGTTCAAACCCGCAGATGCTACGACTGGAGGTTAGAGGGGCCACACTTGCAGTATGTGCGGCAAGGGTCATGAGGTTCCCTGTCGGACATGGATGGTGTGCTAAATGTGTGGCAAGGAGGGACATATCACCAAGGATTTCCCCAAAGGACTTCGGATTTGCTTTAACTGCAACCAATCAGGCCACATGAAGGTCGAGTGTCCACAGCTTTTTTCTAGGATGGTTGAGGCTCCTACTCCTATGACTCTGCGTATTACCGATGGTCGTCAGGGGAAGGCTGAGGCCCTGAAGGCCCGTGAGAGAGTTTTCCAGCTGACAGCAGAGGAGGCCAGGGCGGCTCCAGATGTCGTAACTCGTATGTGTTTCTTTCAGTTTTGTCAATTTATTTTCTATATGTGCTTATAATTTTGCTCCTCTTAGGTACTTTTCTTTTGAAACTTGTACCTACTTTAGTGTTGTTTGACTCTGGTGCTAGTTGGTCCTTTGTGTCATCATCCTTTTATCGCAATTTTAGCATTTCGCATGAGGCCTTAGATCAACCATTGAGAGTGTCTATAGCTGAGGAGCATACAATCTTAGCTACTGAAATTTTTCAAGATTGTGTACAGGAGATTTTTGGTATTGGGTATCCGATCAATCTTATTTCGATTGTGATATGAGATGTTTGTGTTATCATTGGCATGGATTGGTTGAGCTGGTTTGGAGATCTAATTAACTATGAGTGACATATGGTGATGGTTCGAAACCCAAGTGGGGGAGTGCTTACTGTCTACAACGAGGGTACTAGGGTTGGTTCAGCCTTCTGTTCTGCCACCAAGGCGAGGCAATGTCTACAGCATGGGTGTATGGGCTACCTCGCATATGTGGTTGATACGTGGGATGATGGGAAGGATTCAGTTTCTTTGATGTCACATTAGTGCATGAATTCCTAGACGTTTTTCCTGAGGATTTACCTGATTTGCATCCCGAGAGGTAGGTGGAGTTTCGGATCGATTTGATCCTAGTGTGGCCCCAATTGGCAAGGCGCCTAATCGCCTTGTGTCACCCGAGATGCAGAAGCTGTCCTCTCAGCTTCAAGAGCTGTTGGGCAAAGGATTTATACGGTCGAGCAGTTCTCCATGGGGAGCATCGATCCTTTTTTTTTCAAGAAGAAAGATGACTCGCATCGGATGTGTATTGATTATCGGGAGTTAAATAAATTAACGGTGAAGAACCGTTATCCGTTGTTGATGATTGACGATCTCTTTGATTAGCTGCAGGGAGCATCTTGGTTTTCCAAGATCGATTTGAGGTATGGGTACCATCAGGTGAGAGTTCGAGATGAATACATACCGAAGATAGCCTTTCAGACTCATTATAGACATTATGAGTTTGTGGTGATGCCTTTTGGTCTCACCAACGCACCGACAATGTTCATGGACCTCATGAACTAGGTGTGCAGGCAGATGCTGGATCAGTGAGTGATTGTCTTCATTGATGATATCTTGGTCTTTTAAATACCAAGGAGCAGCACGAGGAGCACCTTCGTGAGATTCTTGGAGTTCTATGGGCAGAGAGGCTGTATGACAAGCTATCCAAATATGAGTTCTCAATGTGCGAGGTTTAGTTTTTGGGGCACCTCATTAACCAGGACAGTATCTTGGTTGACCCAGCCAAGATTGAGGCGGTTATACGGTAGGAAGTTCCGAAGTCTCCACCCGAGATTTGGAGTTTCCTCGGTTTGGCAGTTTACTATCAAAGATTTATTCGAGATTTTTCCAAGATTGCAGTTCCTGAGCAGCATGCATCATTTGATACCCTTCACTAGAGGCTTTGCAAGGCACCAATACTTAACCTTCCAGAGGGAGTTGATGGTTTTGTGGTTTATTACAATGCATCCATAACGGGTCTGGGCGTTGTTTTGATGCAGATAGGGCACGTGATTGCATACGCTTCGAGGCAGTTGAAGCCTCATGAACCGAGGTATCCTACTCATGATCTTGAGTTGAGGGCAGTGGTTTTTTCCCTCATGATTTGGCACCATTACCTTTATGGGGTTTAATGTAGCATCTACACGGACCACAAGAGTCTACGGTATCTAATGGATAAGCCTAACTTGAATATGAGCCAACAGAGGTTGCTCGACATAGTGAAGGACTATGATTGTGAGATTTTTTACCACCCAGGTAAGGCCAATGTGGTGGTCGACGCTCTGGGCTAGAGGTTAGTTAGAGACTCAATTTGGGAGGTGTGTTTGAGGATGACAGTGATGACTTCCATTCTGGAGATGATTAGAGGTGCGCAATCGGAGGCCATCAAGGAAGAGAACCCAAAGCGTGAGAAGGTGGTTGGACAAGTTTCAGCTTTTGACATGGATAACAGAGGAATATTGACACTTCATGGTAGGGTTTGGTTGCCTTACACTGGTGGAGCTTGGTAGCTTCTGATGGATTAGGCTCACAAATCGAAATTTTCATTCATCTAGGAGCTACGCAAATGTATAATAGCCTAAGGCATGGTTAGTGGTGGCCATGAATGAAGAGATATGTAGTGTGGTTTATGGATTGGTGCTTGACTTGCTGGAAGGTCAAGACCGAACATCAGTGCCCTCACAGTAAGTTGCACCCATTGGAAGTTCCATTGTGGAAGTGGGAACAGATTATGATGGATTTTGTTACGAAATTTCCATGGACTGCAAGGGGTTTCGATGCCATCTGGGTGATAGTGGACCGTTTGATAACAAGCACTAACTTTTGGCCATATGTGAGAGATCTTCTGCCGAGAAGCTATCCAAAGTTTATGTTCGTGAGGTAGTAGCTCGCCATGGGGTACCTATATTTGTTGTGTTAGATCGGGATGTTCATTTCACTTCCATATTTTGGAAGAGGTTTCACGAGGCGTTGGTTACCTTGTTGCGCTTCGGTACCACCTACCATCTGCAAACAGATGCGTAGAGTGAGCAGACTATCCAGACACTCGAGGAAATGTTGAGATGCTTGCATCATTGATTTTGGTGGGAGCTGGGACTCTAACCTTCTATTGGTTGAGTTTTCTTACAACAACAACCATCAGGCTAGTATTGGTATGCCTCCATTTAAACTCCTCTGTGGGAGAAAGTTTCAAACTCCTACTTGTTATGGAGAGGTCGAACACGGGGTCATGGAGAACACGGAGATACTACTCAAGACCATAGAGCTTATCCATCTGGTTAGACAGAGGAGGCTGACAACTCCGAGCCGCCATAAGAGTTATATGGACCAACAATGCTCTGAGTTAGAGTTTTAGGTTGGGGACTTGGTAATCCTGAAGGTATTGCCTTGGAAGGGTGTTATCCGATTCAGGAAGCGGTGCAAGTTGGGTCCCAGGTTCATTGGTCCTCTCAGGGTAGTAGCTAGAGTACGCAAGGTGGCCTACCGATTGGACTTGCCAGAGGAGTTGAGTCGGATACAGTACACTTTCCAGATTTCTGAATTGAGGAGGTATTGGATGAGATAGCCTTGCTTCCCTAGGAAGAATTTCATATCGATGGTCGCCTGAACTACTTTGAGCGGCCGGTTGTGATTTTGGATACGAAGATGAAAGCGTTGCAGATCAAGGTAGCGAACTTGATGAAGGTTCTATGGCGACATCGAAAGGGCTCTGAGTAGACTTGGGAACCCAAAGCTAAGACGTGTAAGCATTACCCTGATCATTTCACAGTTGAGGACTTCGAGGGCGAAGTCTAGTTCAAGAGGGGGAGAATTGTAACACCCGTTCCTCATGTACACTCCTTATGGTTTTAAGTTTGTAAAGTTTTGAAAAAAATTGAGTCTACTCAGGGCGTAGAATGATAATTATGGTCGTATGTAACGTCCTGATTTTTCAAACCAAACTTTTCATTTTTTTTATTAAATATTTAATTCCATCAGAGTATAATGCGGTAAACATGATTGCAAATGCCCATGAGTACAGTCGAACCTTGCCCTTCTCACAAACCATTGAAGTGCCTGAATAACATTTATAACAACTGGGTAAGCTTGGCTTAGTGAGTTCCCCCAATATACCATATACCACAATACACATACATGCATACAAATAATATATGTATTTTAGACTTACACCCTCCACGCCATTTTGTCTTCAATACGATACGTGTACTTACAGCCTACATGTCATTTCGTTAACACGTATAAATGTGTACTTACAGCCTATATGCCATTTCGTAAACACGTGGGCCTATAGACTCCCGACCTCCTTGTCGTTCCGCCATCATCCCCTAACTAGCGTATAATAACTTATAAGCATATCAACAATCACACATATAGATACTACACATTCGGCTCTACAGGCACATAGAAAACTATAATGTGGGCTCTAAATTGCTAGTTTCGATATCCCAACATACATGGATATATAGTGGAATACATAATATAGTGATATGAGCTCACCTGGACAGTTACGTAGACGATTGATAGGATCTGGGCGATCTGGTTGGTGATCCAACAGACAGGTAACACGCCCAACAAGTATTAACCTATAATATTATAACTTATTAATTTCTATGAAGATCTGGTAATATAGGCTAAACCTATCACTAATCCCAATGAATACTGATAGATCAATTAAGTAAGGATCAACTAGGTAGGATAATTAGGAGGCAGGATCATTTCGGCATATAACTTTTCTAAAATCCAACAACCAAGCCAAAGTGACCATTCTAGACATCTCTACCGTAAGTATATTAACTAGTATTATAACATGGAGTTACTGATAAATCTTAATTATAGGTTCATAATAACAACTATGACTATAATTATAAATTACACAGACGTTGAGTAAGTGTAGCTCGCTTACGGAGTACTATTGATGAGAACAGTGATCTAAGTGGGTAAAATACTTAATCGGGATCTCCTACTTGAAGGCTACTACTTAGATGAGTACTCAGGGGTGTTGTAGGACTTCGTCGCAAGCCAGAAACGAAGGAAAAGTAGGCTAGTATCGAGAGTTTATCGATAGAGAACGACTAGAGAGGTGTGAGAGAGAGAATGACGATTGTTGCCCTTTTATAGGCCATTTTTGGGGTGCACGTCGCACATTTTAAGTCTACGTGTCCCCAACCACTTTGTGTCACATGTCGGCCTCTCCATGGTCCGCATTTCACCTTCTAAAAGTGTGTGTCGCACACCCGGCGCGCACTGCACGGGGCGCAAATCTTAGATTATGTAAAGTCCATAACTTCTTCATACGGACTTCATTTTCGATGTTCTTTATATCACCGGAAAGGTCTCGAAAAGATCTACAACTTTTATTTAGAATCTATTGGCTAATTTAGACGTTATTGTTAACCCTTATTTTTATATGGTTTAATGATTTTTCAAAAATCATAACTCTCTCGTACAGACTCCGATTTTGGTGTTCCTTTTAGCAAAATTCCTATCTTAAAGATTACTACGAGTTTCATTTTGGTGACTTTACACAAAAGTCAACCATTCTCTTCGTACCTTTTGACGTTAATAATTTTAAATTATGCGGTTGATTTTTATATCTTATAAAACTCATATCTCCTTCATGTGAACTCAAATTTCTATGAAATTTATATTTTCAGGATCACATCGACGTATACTTTCAAAATATATAATAATATATGTTTTGGCGCACTCATTTTTACGATTTCTGAACAATTCGGTGTGTTTTCCTATTTTTCTTGGGCTAAAGAGTAATATATTTCTACTTCGAATTATATAAACATTTATTATATTGAATCCTATGGAATGGTAAAAATGGGGTGTTACAACTCTGCCCCATTATATTGCCATATTTATACATGTTTTTAGGCAGTATTTATTTACATTTTTATTGATAGTTTGGTTATTTGCACTGAATAATGATACTTATAAGCTTAAATTATACTTTGCAGCTAAATAGAAGCTTTTTTTGGAGAAAAGGACTCAAATTGACAAAACATGGAACTTTGGAGGCTTGAAGAAAAGAAGAATAAAAATCCAGCAAAAACGCGTACTCACGACGTGAGAATTGAAGGCTCGTGACGTGAGTTGGAGTATTCCAGAAGATAAGCATCGGGAGGAAGAATCCTTGTTAAACACGGATAATTACGTGCTCACGACGTGAGACATACTTGCTCATGTCGTGAGAGTGGAAAATCAGAAACTATATATATATATATATATATATATATATATATATATATATATATATATATATATATATATATATATATATATATATATATATATATCTGCTTGATCATTACGACTTGAGAGACTTTTGGCTGATTGAGAGAGTTCCTGGAGACGAATTGCAGAAGGAGAAGTGGTCTGGAATTGGCTTTCAACACCAAAGGAAAAGAGAAGTTCATAATTGGATTCTAGTTTTGGTACTTTAATTATGTTTTTTAGTATGAGTTATTTGAGTTTGTTTGCTAGGATGTCCATCTAAATCTAGCTGCTTCTATTAGCTAGATGAAGCTGGAACTCATGGTTTCAATAACTTAGTTTTGATTTACTTGTTGGTTATGACTTGTGTTTGATTGATTGAACCTAGCATGTTTGATTTAATAATTGATTGCTTTAAATTCTTGTTCTGTGTAGTTAGTGAATATGAAGCTGCATGAATTTGAATACCTAATAATTCAGTGAACACTAGTTTATTAGAGGTAAGATCAAACCAATCTTAGATAAGTAATTGAACTATTGAATTAAGTTGTGCTAGAGAACTCATATTATGACCATAAGTGTGTTTGTCAAATCAATCTTACATGGCTCCAATTCCATTTAATAATTGATTATGTGTTAACTATTGTGTAACCATACATAGATTTACATGAATTGATTAATGTTAGTAGATTTAGAACTAAATTGCTAATACTGTCTTAATTGGTAACCAACAGTAATTGTCATAGCTAATTTACAAACCATTGAAGGAAAGTGGATTCGAACTAACAGAAGTGTTTTGTTTATTGATTGAATTTGTGTTAAAGAATTAAGTTCTTCTAAACTTGAAAAATTAGATAACACCCCTTTCTTAATTAGAAATTAGGTTAATTTAATAGTAGGTAGATTAATTAGTTAAAACCGTTCCCTGTGATTGACACCTGACTTCCCGAAACTATTCTATAAATTGACTAGGTACACTACCTAGGTGCATTTTAGTTAGTTAAGTAGGTAGGTTATAAATTTAGAATTAGGTGTAGCTATTTGCACGCATCAAGTTTTTGGCACCGTTGCCGGGGAACGGCTTATTTAATTGTTGATTTATTTGCTTTAAATTAATCGATCCTTCTTGTGGGGTAAAACCTGTAAAAAGTTATTTTTCAGTTTAGTTTATTTTCATCTAGTACTAAACTCACGACGTGAGCTGTATTAGCTCACGACGTGAATACAATAATTTCCAGTTTTCTTCGTTTTTCTGTTTTAGTTTAGTTTTACGTTTTTATTTTTGTTTATTTTGCAGAAGTTCATGACCAGAGGCTCTAACACACCTTTGGTGCCACCACTTGAAGATCCAGAGTCGGCCCTTCACAAGAAGACGGATAAGAATGCAAGAGTAAACCAAACACCAAAGAAGTCGCCTTTTAAAGATCTAAAGTCAGTTTTTGGAAAGAAGTCAAGAAAAAAAGTGGGAGAATCTAGTACATCATCAAAGGTTGAAAGCTTTGATCAAAAATCTAACCCACAAGAATCTGAGTACGAATCTGACCCATAATTCGAACTACATAGTAGTGAATCCAAAGACAAGCCAGAAAACGGAATGACAAAAATTGTGCATATGTCTATGGGAGCTTACAAGAAGCGAATTAGAGATGATGTTGGTCCGGGGTTAGTACAACCTGTAATTCCTGCCACTGCCACATTCGAGCTGAAAGGACACATCCTTACAGCACTTAAGGATATTCTATTTTATGGGAAGGATCATGAGGATGCTTTTAAGCATTTAGATGAGGTCAATGACATTGCAGATTATTTCAATGCCCCTAATGTTCCTAGAGAGACAGCGTTACTGAGGATGCTACCAGTCACTTTTAAAGGACTGCAAAAGATTGGCTAAAGGCATTACCACCTGGTGCAATCACTACTTGGGCCCAAATGCGTGAGCAGTTTCTAGAACAATTTTTCCCACCTTCCAAGATAGCTATACTCAAGAAGGCAATAGCCAATTTTGAGCAAAATCCGGGTGAGTCACTTTACGAGGCATGGGAACGCTACAAAGGTTTGTTAAAGAATTGTCCTCAACATGACCTTAACATTCAACAAGAAGTATCCATATTCTATGATAGGGTCAATGTCATGACAAGACAGCTCCTTGATTCTCAAGGACCCCTAACTAAAAAAATCCCGAGGAAGTCAACGAGTTGGTTGAAGAATTTGCAAAGCATTCTCGTGAGTACCACAATCCAATGTTGGATGGAGTTAAGGGAAGCGGGGGTGGACAATCTGCAAACATGGCTGCTGTAATAGCCATGCTTGATACTATGGATAGGAGAATGGCAAAGATGGACCAGATAATACATGCTATAAGGGTTGGATGTGAAAGGTGAAATGGTCCACACTTGACCAAAGACTACAGCTTAGATGATAATGGGTATAAAAAGGCTCAAGTTTGCTATTCGAGTGGGGATAAATATGATAAAGATTGGAGAAAACCAAAGAAGGAGTGGCTGCCATATGATGAATACAAGAACCAAAAAGAAGAAAAATATAAGCAGACAAGCCGAGGCTTCTACCAAAAAGAGCAACCATCATCCGAGAAGAAAGTAGACTTCGAAAACATGTTGACCCGATTTATGGAAGCTTCCGAGAAAATGCATGATGATACTGATGCAGTGCTGAAGGAACACATGAAAATGATGAAAGAGCAGCAGACAATGATGATTGACCAGCAAGCTTCATTAAGAAATCATCAAGCATCGATCCATAATCTCAAAGTCCAAATTGGTCAACTAAATACTTTGGTGAGCAACAAATTATCCTCACAATTTCCCGAAAAGAATGCTCAATACCATGTTATGATGATCGAGACTGAAGAAGAGGCCATCTCTGAGTTCCTAGAAGCATTAGAAGTGGAGCCAAGGCAGCCCGAACCAGAACCGAAGAAGTTAAAGATCGAAAATCAAAATTCTGCTAAAATACCAAACTCACGACGTGAGCCCGCTATGCTCACGACGTGGGATCAGTCTGAACAGAAAACTTCAAAATTTGTTCCGGCTTATCGTCCGCCTTTACCGTTTCCGTCCCGAGCTGATATTAGTCCATTGGAAAGGGAGCATTTGGAGTTCATAAAACACGTGAAGGGTATACCAATTAATTCTCCTTTTGTCGAGTCATTAGCCAAAATTCCCGAGTATGCAAGGTTCCTACAAGACTTAATAGACACTCGTCAACAATTGAATAAAAATTCCAAAGTTATTTTAAGTGAGCAAAGTTCAAAAGTAGTGATGGGAGAGTTACCTAAGAAGATGGGAGATCCTGGATGCCTCACTCTTCCATGTGAGTTTGGGAATAATATGAAGATTTATGCTTTAGCCGATTCTGGGGCTAGCATAAATTTGATCCCTTATTCATTTTATCAGAAGTTGAAGGCTACAAAAACGACTATTCACATGGCAAACCGTTCAGTGACACAACTTCGGGGCATTGTGGTAGATATTCTAGTAAAAATTGGGAAGTTCATTTTTCCAATAGACTTCGTGGTTTTGGATATGAAAGAAGATCCCGATGTTCTGATTATTCTCGGTCGCCCATTACTTAATACTGCTGGAGCCTTGGTTGATATACACGGATCCAAGCTCACTTTAAGAGTTAGAGATGAGAAGGAAATTTTTGGAATAGAAGAAGATTTCAAGGGAAATGCTGTTCAAAATGAGGTTGGTAACATTGATGAAGATGATAAACTTGGGGAATTAGAGAAGTTGATGGAAGAAGAGATGAAAACAATTCAACAAGTCAAACGAACAAAACCGAGAGCAGCTGTCCCGTTTTTAGTTGAAGTCATTGTCTATACAAATCCAACTTCTTGGGTAAGTAAGGAAAGCGATGAATTATTGACTGATGAGGATGAAGATGAGGTAAATTCTAAGGAGACGAGTCCAGTGGTGGAAGAAGAGAAGATGATATTAGAGCTTAAAAAGAATAAAGAGAAATTGGACACTAAAGGGATCAAAAGGAAGCTTGATGAAGACGAGGTGAAATCTAAAAAAGAGAACTCGAAAAAGGCGTATATTAGACGAGTTCAAGCTTACAAGAGACGATGGAAGGAGCAGAAGGTTCAGTTGGTGATGGACGACTCAACGTAAAGCGGCACGGAGTCCGGCTCACGACTCCATAAAAAAGAAGCGCTTCTCGGGAGGCAACCCAAGCTCGGTTTGAATTTTCTTTTCTTTTTGTTTTAGTTTTCGAATTTTTAGTTGTTAGGAATATCAATCGTATCATCATCTAATAATCCTCTAAATGGTAAAAATCGAGTGTTGGGTTCATTCATTAAATAGCAATCAAATTAAGGGTTTTAGAATAAATGAAAGTGAGAAAAAAAATTAAGTTTAAATTTTGATCAGACATGACTCACGACGTGAGTCCGCTACTCATGACGTGAGCCCGAAGATTAACGGGACTGAAATGAATCATTTAGCCCAAAATTTATCTTAGCCCATTTCTACTAATTAATTAAATGGCCCAATATTTTAGCCCACAAAACAGACTCACGAGGTGAGGCCTATAATCTCACGACGTGAGAAAGACAAAAATCGGGACCACCTGATTAAAGAAAGCAGAACACGTTTGACCTATCCTTTTTTTATCCACGAACGAAAACTCCCTGGTCCCCCCACACACACTCGATTTCGGCCGATTCCACTACATTTTATTCTTGTGCTCACGTTAACATCAATCTAAGGTACACCAATCTTACTTTTAGTGTTTAATTTTGACTTATTTGGTTGATTTAGGGGTTAGTTTTTATAGTCTATTTGAATGTCAAAATCGATGCCCTAAATATGAGAAATCTTTACTGCATGTGGGATTAATATACTTAGAATCAGGTTAGAATAAAACCCCAACAAAGTATTTGGCCCGATTTGTAAACTGTCATGACCGATTCTCGCTGTAGGCAACGAACTCACGACGTGTGCCATATTGCTCACGACGTGAGACCTGGGATATGGTCTTCTGTTTGCTGCTAATGTGTTTAACATGTGGAGCATTTTGTTTTGTTTTTCTGGTTTATTTGTTTTTGCACAAAAAATGGCTTCAAGAGGTGCAAATGAGCAATTTCAAGGCCATGTATCATCACGCCACACATTGTACCGACTTCCAGTGGATATGCCAACCGATATGCTTACTAACTTCACAAACAAATTGGGGTGGCTGCATAGCAGGGAGTTTGCCATTTCTCCAAGGATTGATTGGGTAAAAATTGGGGAGATTGGACTGATGGAAAGGATGGCTCCATTTTTGACCAAGCACTTTTCAGTGGATAATTTTTCCTTCACTTGTCACGGGTGGAGAAACTTATTTGCTATCAGTAAACCAGTTTACCAGGAACTTTGTGTGGAGTTATTCGCGTCTGTCTCTTTTGAAGCAGCTACTATTGATCCCTTTTACTCAAGGGCACTCGTATTCCGCCTAGGTTGCGAGTAAAGGGAATGCAACTTGGTCGAGTTTGCATGGCGCATGGGTATTTATGAGCAGCATGAAACACGATTGCCTGCATTTGAGCTTTTCATGAGGACAGCAGCACGGGAGTATTTTCCGGGCGCGTCGGGACCAGATTTTTGGGTGTCAATTGCCAATGAAGTATTTCACTCGGGGGTCTCACAGGAGAGTCAATTAGATCCCCAATCCACCGATTGCTTCATCGTTTGATCGGTTTTTCCATCAATCACAAGTGACATGGGGACAAGGTCACTAGCTTGAACCTATTTTTCCTTTGGAGTATTGTCACGCCGGGGATATTTTTCCACATCCCATATCATTTGGCAAATTATTTGGGCAGCAAGGCTGCTATTTCTAGAGCCGGTAGCCCCATCAATGGGGGTTATTTTATTACACGCCTTGCGAGATCCTATGGTCTTCTTGTCCCACGTTTGACCCAGACTTTGACACGCAAGCCTGGTGATGATCTCCCTATGGGATATTTAGAGTCTATGCATGTGGTAACAAATGAGGGATCACATTGGAGCATACCGGTGGATGATGATGTGGTACACCAAGACCAACCCGCACCCCAACCGAGGCCAAGAGGACGAAGAAATGTGAGAGGAAGAGGTGACAAAGGACAACCGGTGCACCAAAATGCACCCATGGGAGGACCCAACTTTGGGGGAGACATGTTGGGTTACTTTGATCAGTTGTCGTTAAGTGTGAATTGGATTAGTGGGACGTTGGAGAATTTGGTGCAACACTTGCATGTTGAGCAACTCCTCATTTGGGGTATCATTACCCAATTTGCCCTAGGTGGAGTGAGTATCAAAGTCAAGGAGGAGATGGAGCGGGAACGAGTGGAGCTCAAAAGGATGAAGATCACGATTGATTATTTTGTTTATTTTAGTTTGATTTAGTTTGGTTTGGTTTTTCTTTTGTTTTTGAAATTTGGATGGATTGTAAGACTCTTTAAGTTATTATGTTACTTTTTGTTTCCTTTGGTTATTCATTTTCAGATTTGCTAGAGGAGTCGCGGGAAAGGAAAGTAGAGATGAGAGCATTTATGTCTAGCCATGTGTCGTCTAAAGTCGAGAGTCGAAACCCACAATTTAAAATAAGTGTGGGGTGAGTCAAGAGAGAGGATAGAGTTAGAGAAGAGTCAGAAATAGTTAATTTGGAAGAGTCTTGCTGCATTAATACAATGGGATGAAATGTAATTTAAAAGAAGATTTGAAAAATGGCAGATTTGAGTTTGCCCAGTTCTCATGTCGTGAGGCCTTAAACCTCACGTCGTGAGCTCGGTTATGAAGCTTTCCAGATCGCGCATATTTGCGACCTCACGTCATGATCCCTATTTATCACGTCGTGAATCGTATGTTTTCACCAACTTGAAGGCTTTTCGTTCCTATTTGCTACATGGGTTATCATTATTCTTCTTAAAGTTAGTCTGAAGACAATTTTGGCTTGTTTTCTCTATTATGCAATGTGGTGTATGCTTTCCCACATTGTTCTTCACACCTTGGAGATTTGCACCACATTTGTTGAAGATTGATGTTTCGATTCCATGTTTTGTTAGCACATTACATATCTCGCGAGATCAAGATCCAAGTTCCTTATTCAAAAAAGAGGTACATATTCAAGAGGCACACTTCATCCACACGATTAGATTTCGATCTTGCCACTTCTATCCCAGGGGAGTCTGTTCCTTTTTCTCCCTTTTATTGTTTTTAATTTATGTCATGAATGAGGGCATTGTGTGTAATAAGTGTGGGGTAGGGGGTAGAAAAAGTAAATTGCTAGAAAATTTAGATTATTTAAAATTTTAGAAATAAATTTTTGATAGGTTTGAAATAATAATCCAATAATTTAATCTAGTAATAATTTCAACTTAAGTTGCTGCTATTATATGGGGTAATCCAACAAGAGCTCAAATGTTTAGTTGTGCAATTATATGTTATAGTGCATTTGTGGCCCCCTTTATTCTAGTGAAATCATAGGACAAAAACACAACCTCGCTTAGTTTGAGGATCGCAATATGTTTAGCATCGTGTACCAGAAATGTATCCAGGAAGACTGATACTTTAACCAATAAAGGTTGAAGTTGAGCGCCCCTGCTTAAGCATGTAGGATTGGAGTGAAAAAGAAAAAAAAAGTGAAAAGATAAAAAAAAAAGAGAAATTACTGAAAAGTGGAAGAATTTTTGGAGCAATAGAAGTATAAAGTTTGAAGATCAAAGATCAAAAATTCTGAAGAAATTCAAAAGTTAAAGATACCAAAAATCACACAAAAAGGTGGTGAATTCAAAGAAATTGAAGATCAAATATCAAAGAATTCAAGAATTCAAGAGCTCCATTGTGGTATCTAAAAAATTATAATTTCTAGATTATGTACGCTCGGGTAGCCTTACAAAAATTACCTTGAGGTTAGAAATTTTTTGAGGATGGATTCGGAGGGATGCATAAAATGAGCGTTGTTCAAAAGAAGTGGGCGAGTGTTTATGAGTATTGTGAGTATTTAGAATTAGGGGGGTCCTTAGGAAATTTTAGACACAAATGCATGCGTTGCGGTCTTGGCATAATGGCTGAGCTTGAAATGGATTGTTCTACGTTATATTAGTGATAAGAGTTTGAGTTTAAATAATTAGATTTGCTTAAGGGCAAGAAAAGCATAAGTGTGGGGTGTTTTGATATTGCCATTTTATACATGTTTTTAGGCAGTATTTATTTACATTTTTATTGATAATTTGGTTATTTGCATTGAATAATGATACTTATAAGCTTAAATTATACTTTGCAGCTAAATAGAAGCATTTTTGGAGAAAATGACTAAAATTGACAAAACATGGAACTTTGGAGGCTTGAAGAAAAGAAGAATAAAAATCCAGCATAAATGCGTACTCACGACGTGAGAATCGAAGGCTCACGACGTGAGTTGGAGTATTCCAGAAGATATGCATCGGGAGGAAGAATCCTTGTCAAACACGGATAATTATGTGTTCACGACGTGAGACATACTTGCTCACGTCGTGATAATGGAAAATCGGAAACTATATATATCTGCTTGATCATTACGACTTGAGAGACTTTTGACTGATTGAGAGAGTTCCTGGAGACGAATTGCAGAAGGAGAAGTGGTATGGAATTGGCTTTCAACACCAAAGGAGAAGAGAAGTTCATAATTGGATTCTAGTTTTGGTACTTTAATTATGTTTTTTAGTATGAGTTATTTGAGTTTGTTTGCTAGGATGTCCAGCTAAATCTAGCTGCTTCTGTTAGCTCGATGAAGTTGGAACTCATGGTTTCAATAACTTAGTTTTGATTTACTTGTTGGTTATGACTTGTGTTTGATTGATTGAACCTAGCATGTTTGATTTAATAACTGATTGCTTTAAATTCTTGTTCTGTGTAGTTAGTGAATATGAAGCTGCATGAATTTGAATACCTAATAATTCAGTGAACACTAGTTTATTAGAGGTAAGATCAAACCAATCTTAGATAAGTAATTGAACTATTGAATTAAGCTGTGCTAGAGAACTCATATTATGACCATAAGTGTGTTTGTCAAATCAATCTTACATGGCTCCAATTCCATTTAATAATTGATTATGTGTTAACTATTGTGTGACCATACATAGATTTACATGAATTGATTAATGTTAGTAGATTTAGAACTAAATTGATAATATTCTCTTACTTGGTAACCAACAGTAATTGTCATAGCTAATTTACAAACCATTGAGGGAAAGTGGATTCGAACTAACATAAGTGTTTTGTTTATTGATTGAATTTGTGTTAAAGAATTAAGTTCTTCTAAAATTGCAAAATTAGATAAAACCCCTTTCTTAACTAGAAATTAGGTTAATTTAATAGTAGGTAAATCAATTAGTTAAAACCGTTCCCTATGATCGACACCCGACTTACCCAAACTATTCTATAATTTGACTAGGTACACTGCCTAGGTGCATTTTAGTTAGTTAAGTAGTTTGGTTATAAATTTAGAATTAGGTGTAGCTATTTGCACGCATCACCCCACTTATAAAGATTTCGTCCCCAAAATCCTAATACTAACGCACCTTAGGATAATGCCTATGCTCTAACCTACTGGATTTCACGAAATAATATAAGATCTAGTTGGCGTTGTTGCATCGAATTTGTCTTCCTACATTCATTTAGCCATAGAACCTTGTTTTATACCTTATACATACTTGCCAAGTCTTCCGAAACTAGGAATTAGTCGGTTTGGACTATACTCTATGACAAATGACTTTCTTCGAACGAGAGATGTCGATTGGTTTCTTTGGCTAGGAATACGGTCGACTGGATTTGAGGCGATTAATTAAGGAAATTTATCTACGACATCCTAATAGAATCCATTTTCCGAGAAAATGCTTCTAAAAGGCTTAAGCTATATATGTTTAAATTACACACGAACCTAGTTTACAAACGATTTCTTTACCTAGTTCAAGAGTTCCATCATCCTGAAATTTAACCAAATATACCACAAGGAGTTTACTGATTTGAAAAATTTGGAACCAATATTCTAATATAGGTGATGGATTCAAAATATGGCTTTTTTATCTTCTATTGTGATAAACACTAGGTTACCAATTAACCCTCTCGCAAGGCTCTAACTACATTACTTATATCGAGGTACAACTATTGTTCGAGTAATTTGTTTGCGATACGTCGTGATGCTTATCCAACTACTGGGATTTTGATGCCAGATCAGTATTGTCATCATCCCCAGGGCTTGAAGACTCATGATCAACCTTTCGGTGGTCCTAAAGACTCAAAACTATTTTCTAATTGTCTTAGTCATCATCCTTCCTTGATATCTACTTGTCGCCATTGATCTTTGTTTTCTAAATTTTGAGACTACAACTAATTTAGAGGTTCTTAATCCATATTGTCTGGATGTTAAAGTATAACTTTCGTCCTATATTTACCTATGAACTTTGAGATTCAATTTGTAACACCCTATTCCGAATTGTTACCAATTTGATTGTGGGTAATGGGATGCGGATGATTCGGGCATTCGGTGTTAGTTTTGGAGCCAAGGGTATTTTAATAAATTGGTAGCGGGCCTTTATGGAAATTGGATTTTGTGTTCGGGGAGTTTTAAGTCAAGTATGAGTTGATAATAGTGTAGGTCTTCTCGGTACCTTTTCATGGATATAAGGATGGTCAGAATCGGAGTTGTATCAAAGAAGTTATGGCCCTCAGAATGGATTAGGGTTTAAGGGAAGACCATAGTATGTGTGGCGTACCAAGGGAGTACGCAGGACGTACGGATGCGATGAGGGTTATGCCATACGTAATTGAGCATATGCTTAGCGTACTTCGGAGATGGGAGCGAGGTGCAAGACCTCGTACGCTGGGCGTACGAGGGTTGGAACGAAACCCTAATTTTCACATTTGTACCCTATAAAAGCTTTATGTTAGCCCCTTTCCCTCGTGTCTAAGTCAGCCTCCACACTCTAAAAATCCTAAATCGACCTTGTAGCCTCGTGGAGGTGTTCTTGAGCTATTGGGAGGCTTTCATGATCTTTTTTGCCCTTGGGAAGGAAAAAAGAGAAGTTTGAAGTCGTTTTGCTTGATGGGAAAGCTTTAGATCCAAAAGCATCACCTTGTGGGGAAACTTTTTGAGGTAACAAGTTTGCAGCTTGCGTATGTATGATTAGATCTCTTCATGGCTAGTTTATTATGAGTTTGGTCTTCTTTTTGAGATTATGGATGAGTTAGGATGCTTAAGGGTTCATCCTTGCAGATCTGGATTTGTTTTGGTATCCTTAAGCATAAAGGTGCAAGCTTTATGGGTATTATGGAGTCATGCATGCATTAAGTCAACCAATAAGTCCCTTTTAAGCTTAAGAGCTTCTTCTAGTCATGTATGAACATAAAGTTGGCAACTTTACATGGTATTCCAGCTCAAGGAGGTCATATCTGTGGTTTGGAAACCTTTGTCTTAATGGAATAAGTGAAAAACAGGTTTGGGTTGAATAAGGTGAGTACACTGGGCGTACAAGCAGGTACGCGCATCGTACAAGCCTCCAAGCGTGTACGATGTGCGTATGTGCCTGTACGCCCCACGTACTCGGTCTGAGTGGGTTTTGTGCATTTGGGTTTTGGTTTGGGTTACCTTTTGGGCTAGGTTGCTTGGGGCTTTGTTGGGCCATATGAGAATGTATGTTTTGGATTAGGGATAAGTAGTGGGATTTAGGGTAAGGCCCAAGTAAGGGTTTGGGCCCAATTTGGAAAATTGGGCCATAAGTGGGCTTTGGATGATTATTGGTTTTTGGGCCTTTATGATTGAGAGTTTGGTCCTTAGTCTTGGACCAAACGAGGTGAGGGGTAAAATGGTCTTTTTACCCCGTATATGGATTATTGGATTAGGTTTGCAACCCAATTGCTAATTGGGTGTTATTTGTTTGATAGTTCGGTGATTTTTAGCAGATCTGCAGTCAGAGAGTATCTGTGGGTTTCAGTTGCCAGAGGTGAGTCTTCTCACTATATCCATGGGTCAAAGGCACCAATGCTGGCGCATTATATGTTATGTGGTATGGTAGTTGTCTCTGTGATACTTGCATGGAAGACCCCGGGGGTAGCCCGTGCAACTTGGATATCAACCATGGGGGCAGCCCATGGCATTCCAGGTAAATACCATGGGGGAGCCCATGACATTCCAGATAAAGACCATGGGGGAGCCCATGGAAACTATATGTATGTTGAATGATAATCTGTGGTTGTATATTGTATGGTATTTTGGGAAAATCACTAAGCTTTGTGCTTACGGTTTTCAACTTATATTTCAGGTACTCCGGTTTTCAATTGGAAGAGCTCGGGATGATTACAGAGCACACACCACATGTTTCCGCATTCTGTGAATTACTCTGATTTGATGATGTTTTGTTAAATCTTGGTTACCTTGGTTTTATGGGAAAGATATGTATTAACGATTTATTAATCTAAAAAGAAAAAAAAATTATGTCATGATTTTTGGGATGTTACAAGTTGGTATCAGAGCCTTGGTTTGAGGGATTCGGACATACTCTCGGGTGTGTCGGAACTCAAACTGAGGATTTGGTAAAGTTTTCAAAAGAAAAGTATTTTCAAGAAAAGAGTTTTCTAAGATAAGAGAGGGGTGTGGTGCATGCAATCTGTTGAGCTCAAGTAAGTTTTCCCAGAATACCCATACATGTTATCTGTTATAACTTGATTTATCACTCTGTGAGTCGCATGCTAGTTAGGGCTAAGGATATGCTCAGTTCTTGCATGATAGAATGTGAGGAGAGATGCCTTTGTATGTATATTGTATGAGCTGGTAGACTTGCATGCTAGTGTTGATTAATTAGTGGTAGATTGGCCTGATATGTGTTTCCTTGTAGTCTTGGGAGTATTGGATGCTATACTGAGATGGGAATATCTATTGGAATCAGTAATGGCTAAGTGTATGCTTTAAAAGTTGTATACGGTTAGGATGTTATAGCCCTAGAATAATTGATTTGGCCTTATTTCCTGTTCCTTGTCTGGTTATGGTTCTAGGGTAAAGTCTGTTATTCAACAGTCTATTTGGTCTTGTTCTGTGTATAATTTTCATGCATAAGGCAACCGGAAGTAAGGGTGGAATTTCTAGCATGAGTTGTGGTGTGGGCTGAGTGTCCTATGATCGTTCTAGGGATTGGAGTGCTACTGCACGAATTTTGCTTGCTTTGTGATTTATGGAACTCTTAGATGATGGGAGTTAGCTACTAAGTGAATATGATGGTATTCATAAGGTGGGTGACAGGCATTATGGGGAGTTCTTCAGCAGCTGATGGCAGGGTGAGGTCGGGAACCTAGGATAGCCTAGGGAGTGCTGCAACGGGTGTAGTCGCGTTGTTTAGTGAGCCTTGATGCATCGGTTTGAGGAGATGACTTAGAGGATTCGGGATGATTCTTGAGGAAAGTATGGATAGGTGTGGAAGGTAGTATTGGGCCCGTAGTACTGAAAGCACAGGATCCATACTCGAATCGGGGAGAGTCTTGAAGAATCTAAGAATCTTGTGGAAGAGGACTCTTGTGTATGTTCTAATCATTTGCAAGTTGTATTTCAGTTTGATGATGAACAACCATGAAGAAGGTTCTGGTTCTGGTTCCGGATCAGATGCAGGTACTGACCCGATTATCGACCAGATGTGGAAGTTCATCCCATCGGAGATTACCCGCGGTATTTTGGAGCAGACTCCTGTGATCTTTGGTTCGGTCAAGTAGGGGATTTTGGAGATCTTGGATGAGCGTTTGGGCGCGTTCCGTGCTGAGGCTATGGCCGTCGTTGGAGTTTGCACTCTTTCTTTCTGTGAGTTCCTTACATGCGGAGCTCCTGCGTTCTATGGGGAAAGGGACCCCATTGCTAGTAGGAGGTGGTTAGCGGATATGGCTAATTTGTTCAGGACAAGTTTCTGCCCCGAGGAGGCGAAGGTCAGATATGTTTCCTGCCCATTGTAGGTCAGGGCACGTGTTAGAACTAAGTTCTCTTAGGATCGAATGATTCTATGAAAGCTAATGATTAAGAATGTAATAAAGAACACAAGAATGGCACTGAATATGTCGTATAATTAACACTTCAACACCTCAGAAGAGCTCGATGAAGAACTTCGACTGTAGAGGTGTTTAGGGTTACAATAATAAACGTAATGATCGACTATTTAATACGCATACATGCATGCATATTTATAGTAAAACCCTATTAACTAATCTAGATAATCACGGAACTAATCTAGATAATCACGGATGGACAGGCCCAATCCGGATACAAAACATAAGGTCCAAGACGCAACACAAATGGACTCAACAATCTCCCCCTTTGCGTCTTTGGAACCGAGACCTCAATCCTGTTTAATAACAGAAGCCTTCTTCACAATTCTAAACACCTTCGGTATAACGGCTAAAAGATGGTAACGAAACGTAATATACCACCGAAGCATGTCTGTAAAATTCTTCTTATCAACCTCTGAATTCTGCTTGCATCTATGAATGATGTTGATGATATGCTCCAAG
Source organism: Lactuca virosa (assembly GCF_052849685.1). Lineage (NCBI taxonomy): Eukaryota > Viridiplantae > Streptophyta > Magnoliopsida > Asterales > Asteraceae > Lactuca > Lactuca virosa. Next base: position 203,305,819 of record NC_136426.1, read on the forward strand.
CAGTCTGTTGAAAATAGATGCTTATCAACCAGAGCAAACAAAAACCTGTGAGCTTCACCTTTCGTGAACATGACAGTAAGATTCGTTGAATCTATCTGTCCCATTTTCATCTTGTTCACATCCCCTTGTTTCGGTGTAGGCTTGACAGTCGGCTTCTTGTTCATAACTCTTGCTATCTCCTGATCCATAGTAGCAACTTCATGGATGTAGGAGGCCAACATTCTCTTCAGATGTTCTAAAATAGGCTCATATTCCTTAGGATTAGTGAGCAGAATGTTGAACAGCAAAATCCAGTCATAGGGATTGAGATTAGGAAGATCTGCTAGAGAGATAGTTGACACCGTGTTCGCTGAACCACGAGTGATCTTGAAATTAATGTTAACAAATCTCCCATCAGGTGAGGGTTTGAGTACCTTGACTGTAATGATCTTCTGTGCGCTCCAAGTCAGTTACTGCGGTTGCCCATACTTCAAGTAGAAGTCTATCAACTCTCGGTCAACCTTAGGATGGGGAAAAGGAACCTCAGCAGTCGCATCAAAGCAATGAAACGTGAAAGCTTTTCTGGTAATTGGCATGTCGAACTGCGAGTCCTTGGAGTTATCACAATCAAACGAAGCAACCGGTTCCAACCAATAGACAGAAGGAAACTCAATCGCCTGATTGATAAGTGTCTCTTTTGTCCACAAGGGAAACAAATCCTTCTTGTAGTTCAAGGCATCTTCTTCTTCTTTGTTTCTCCTTTCCCTCTCCTCTGCTTCTTTAGCAATTTTCAGAGTTTCATCCAGCTCTCTGTCTCTTTTCTTTCGTTGGAGAGCTTCAGCAATGGTTTCTTCTACATCACTATCACTTTTATCAATGGTGTCCTTTGGCTTTGCTCGTGAACCAGAACCTGAAGCTACATTATCCTTCAGTTCGGTTGTTACTTTCGGTTGAGCACCTTCTGTTTTCACAATGACTCTCGGTTGAACAACACGAGCACTACTTTCTCCCCCTTGTTTTGGAGGTACGAATCCCTCCGAAACACCCTTCATTTCATGCAGTATTCCAAGGGCAGGAAGGAGTTTGAATGTGAGATGATTGCGAATTGTAAGAGTAAGAATAGGATCATGAGCACCAAGCAAATTTGTCAACATGTCCTTCACCTCACCTGCACAACTATTATACACAATCCGTTGTGTCTTCAATAAAGAGATTTCTTTCTCAGCATGGGCTAGCTGCACCTTCTGGACTTCAATGGTGGCTTTGTGTTTGGCCAGATCCTCATTCAAGGCACTTTCGGTTGCCAGATTAGCATGAAGAGCATCAAAACGAGAATCCACTGATTGTAAAAAAGAAGTGGTCTCGGTTTGGAGCGATGAGGGTACAGCTTCAAACTTAGTGCTTTCTTCTTGAAGGGACTTAGCATAGGAGTCCACAGAGGATTGTACCTTTGCTGCATTGGTGTCAGCATGAGCTTTCAAAGAGTCAAGAAAGATCTGAGTTGTGAGAACAACCTCAGTAACCTCTGTTGTTGCCTTTTTACAGGAAGAGGTGGACGCATCAACTGCCTTAGTAGATTTCTTAATGGAATTTGTGTATTGGTCGATGGCAGTTTCTAAAAAAGCTTTAAGAACCACACCAACATAAGCTTTGCTATCTTCAAGCAATCGGTACAGCTTGTCATGAATGCTCTGTAAATCTTGACTTGTGACTGGAGCATCATTATCATCATCAGTCGGAAGCCTGTAAGGACTGAAGTAGGTAGAGTCAAATTCCTCATTCTCTCCTCCAAGAGTAGCACCAGAATCAGTTCAGTGTGTTGGTGAAAGAGATTTAGTGATGATAGGAGTTTCTGTTGCAGTAGTAGCCCCCGTATCAGATACGTTGACGCCTACTGTGGGGTTAGGAATGGTAGTGGTTGTGGATTCTGTAATGATTGGAGATGATAAAGGAATGGTGGAAATACGAACAGATGTAATGGGAGGTGGTGGTGGTAAAGTCGTTTCGTGAGATGTGACTGGTGGAGTAACAATAGAAACAGAGAGAGGAATGGTCTGTTTTGGTGATTGAGGTAGTGCGGGAATTCTGTTGTGATTGGGAGATTCTGTTGGAGTAGGGGAACGGGGAGGAGTGTTCCCTCTCGGTGAGTCATGGTGAATCTCTTCTTCCTCTTTTTCCTCATCGGCATGATCTGTGCTTGGAGGAGTGGGACTCTTAGACCTTCGAGCCATCTTCTTTATCTTCTTCTTCTTTTGTTGAGAAGAATCCCCTTCAGTAGACTTTCGTTTAGAAGACTTGGAGGACTTAGACTTTCTTTCCTCAGTGGGTTCTTTCTTTGAGATCCTCTTCCCTCGGTTGGTAGGTTTGTCCAAGGCATCCAGGGCAGCCTGCTGTTCTGGAGAAAGTACCCTCGGTCCAGAGGGAGGGAGTTTCCGATAGTCAGCCATAACATTGCTCTTTTCTGCAACACCTCGATACATAGATTCAGGAATAGATCCATTATGAGGAAACTTGATTGGATCCGAGATGATGATCTTCTTTGTGTGGAAGGTAGCGATAGATGCAAGTAGAGCATCCTTCATCACCAGAATCTCCAAAGAATTAATCGCTTTCCTCGTAATCAGAGTCCAAAATCTTCCACAAGAGATTTCAGAATGCCTCGTTGATGTGTTGAGGCTCTGCACCACCTGAGACCAGATTATTGACCCATAATCAAGATTGATCCCGTTGTAAAGGCCATAAAGAAGGTTAAGGAAACCCTTGTTGGTACCGTCTGAACCACCACATTGTTCTGCTAATCCCTTAATCAGTAGAGTGAGCAGACCATTCCATTGAGACGGTAAACATGACTTCTTCACTTTGGTAATCGTGGTGAGCACATCAGTATACCCCATCTCATAGAGCATTGAAAATAATTGTGTCGTCGTTATAAAGTCCGGCGAGATGACAGAAGAATCGACAGCAAGATTCAAAATCGAACAAAACTTCACCTTCGAAATGGATGCCTTCTTATCGTGGATGTCAAAGTAAATACGTTCTTTGTTTTTGTCATAAGACGCTGTAGAATAGACCTGCGATAATAACGACATTGGAACAGCTTCAACCTGGGTTAGGGCTAAAACCAGGGGTGAATACTTCAAACATTCCACCACGTGCAGCATATATGCATCATACAAGAACGGGTTAAGTTCGATGATCATATTTTAGTTCAGCTTAATGTTGAGTAAAGATGATCATGCCATCTGATCATGAATTGATGAAGAAGTCGCCATTGTTAATCGAAGAAGGAAGAAGATGAACAGTTTGCGTTGCGTTGGTTTTTCAGAGAAAAAATGTTGCCAGTAAAAGACAAATAAAATTGGAAACCCTTTATATACCATTGCCAGGAGAGAGAAAAATCATGATGATAATGACGTGATCACTAAAACGTCGCCTGAAAAAGCGCGATGTGACAGTGTGGTTACTCCCAGGTATACGTCAGCACGCATGGGTAAAGAGACCGTTCAAATTCACGCGCCTAAATCTTATCTTCAATCGTCGTTTGAAATGCCATGATAACCCCATGTTTGGCTTCAATAGATAGAACAAAATTCAAACCAATCAGTAACCAGAATGTGGGAAAACCGAAAATTTTCGTGCATTAGTGTGACAAAGATAAAGAAATAAAGCAAATGTGTATGGGATGTGAGTGATGTCTCATTACTAGACAGAAAGCAGAGGATTCCGGGCAAGAATCGCTTCCTTCAAAGTCAAGAGAGACTTGAAGTGCTTGTGTGGTTTCCCGAATGATACGATCAACTGTTTGTTAATAAACATTGAAAGGCTTCTTTTATAGATTAGGCTTAGGGTAGCTCATCTTCAACCGAACTTCGAGTCTTAACATAAAACCGAACGTTAGAAGAAGTACCTGTGAGACCGATGTGGTCTGTTGAACAGGTAGGTTGGATATATTATATAGTGACTAAAGAGGTAGCAGAAATCTCAAAAAAATAAACTGGATCTCTTTGGGAAGAAACGCCTTGATAGTAGACAATTTCATAAAAGACCACGCAAAAATAAAAAGAGATTTCATTAGGTAACCAGTAAGTTCTTGAATAATTAATTCACCGTCAATTCATTATTGGTGTTGGATATTAGGTTTCACTCAGTACGTGGTATACATATCTAAGATCACAAACACAGATGTTGTGTAACCATAAACCTCAGTGGTAAGGACCGAGAGTCTCAAGGGTTACAATGGTGAATTGAAAGGAGATGGAGAATATAAGGGAGGTGGCTATAGAACCGAAAGTACCTTCTGCTATATAGACGTGACAAAGCAGAGAAACTCTTAACTCATATAAGAAGAGTAAGGTAGCTCTAGACTGAGTTGCAGTTAATGGCCTATTTGGGAAGAAACGATAGGTATAGATCGAATAATTAAGGCCTGCTCAAAGTCGTAGAGGCTTTGGTCAACATGCAGCAGCATGCTTCTAGGGACCCTTAACCAGTTCGTACTGAAATTAAATATACTTGCCTTAGATTCACATTCTGTTGTACTGGTACTCTTGTCACCTAATAAAAATAAGAAACACACCACACATACCAACCAAACAGAAAAACGAAACAAACAAAGAAAATATTTTTGAATTTTTAGAATTTTCTGAAAAGGAATAAAAACAGAAAGATAAAATATTTTTGAAAATTTGAAATTTTCTGAAAAAGAATAAAAACAGAAAGATAAAATATTTTTGGATTTTTGAAATTTTCTGAAAAAGAATAAAAATAGAAAGATAAAATATTTTTGGATTTTTGAAATTTTCTGAAAAAGAATAAAAACAGAAAGATAAAATATTTTTTGATTTTTGAAATTTTCTGAAAAAGAATAAAAACAGAAAGATAAAATATTTTTGGATTTTTGAAATTTTCTGAAAAAGAATAAAAACAGAAAGATAAGTTTACACTCGCCGAGTGCACGAACCTACTCGGCGAGTAGGATGAGTTTACACATGAACTCGGCGAGTCCCCCCATGGACTCGGCGAGTTCATCAGTCAGACAGCAAAAAATCAACTTTTTATCACTATTTTGCATCAAGTATCAAACAAACAAGCCTAGGCTCTGATACCACTGTTGGGTTTTGAGCATTCTAACACTTCCTAAGTGTACATGCAACCCTAATAAACCTTGGATCTATGTTTGTCTAAGGTACATGCAAAATATTAATTTCCAAGGTTTATAACCTATCTAGCATGGCATGGGGTACTTTTAAACAAAAAAGAACTAGATGAATTACATACCTCTTGTTGATTGCTGATTCCTTGGAGTTTGAGAGCCAAGCACCAATAATGTGAATGCCTCAAATGGAAATCACAAATCACCACAAACTTGGAAAATGTATGAGAGAGTATACTAACACTTAGAAATCGGCCACCACTATTACACACACACTAGGTCTTTTTCATGCAACATAAGCTTGTTTATATAGTGTGCATGGTTAGGGTGAAACCCTAATAACCCATGTCTTTTCCTCTTCCAAGGATCCATGGGTTAAAAGCTCCATGGATCATCCATGGACTTCCATATAAGCTTAGCCCATTAACAAATGAGCATTAGCCCACACCATATAAATACAATAGCCCATGATTTAATTAGTCTTCCTTTTAATCACTAAATCAATTCATAATTAATTCAAGATTAAAACTAATTAAACAACATGACTTTATATTAATATATTATAACTTATAATATATTAATAAATCGTAAGTATACAATTCTCATAAAATTATCCATAAACAGTTTGGGTGAAGTGCAACCCAAATGGACCATGCCGGGTCGGGTCAAGTATATACCAAATAAGTTATGGACTTAGACACCTTATCCAACAGTCTCCCACTTGGATAAGTCTAATAACTGTATTTGCGTATGTTACTTCAGGAACCAACCAGCAATCGTAGCTCTCGAAAACTCTGTTGAACTATGAAGCGCCATTTTAGATAAGTGATCATATAATCCTCTGTTCTCATGATATCAGCCGGACAAATACATGGAACAACGTCGTACTTATTGTCCAGCAGTTTGTTTCCCGATTTCCGATTTGTTTGACAAAGAACTAAATTGAACACATCAATTAGGTTCTGACCGGGCCCGGTACATAGGTCAAAACAAAATCATCGAGGGGCCCAGATATCGCTTCTAATCCTCCAAGGACTAGAAGGAACAGATAAACTTCGACTCATATACTTGTTTCTACTACTTGTTGAATTATACACAAAGGCACGTTTTATAACATCAAGTTACTGATGCGTTTACGTGCAATCAATGCACAACCAACTCATAGGTAACAACTCATATCTCTAGGTTTGAAGACTTATATGATATTCCCGTCTCACGATCACTCGAGATAAATTCCATGAAGTGATACAAGTGAGCGTGGGTTGAATCCAATACTCATAACTTATGAGCACTCATGAGTGTTGTAGCCATGTCCAAGACCTCTACAACCAACTCATGACAGTCTTGATTCATATCTACTTCCAACATATGACCGACTGTGGATGGTTTGAATAACTTAATCATTCGGAAAGAATAACCTAGTTATTATGGAAGTCAAAACATGCAAAGTGAAACACAATAATAATCGAATCCAATATGGTCTCAGAACCCTTTTGAATATAAATAAAGCCACCTTTTATTTATCACCATATTGATTACACATTATTCATTGTATAATGTTTCAAATAATCAACTTAATACTTGAACAAAAACAACAGTCGTCCCATGCTCCTAGCACGTACACTTTGTTTTTCTAAACAATAGTTATGCCATACTCCAAGTATGCACACTATGTTTGTCTATGATCTTTACTTTGTGAAATAGATCAATTGAACATGATTCCAATGATGCTCATTTCACAATCCCAAATCCTTATTGTAAATGTAAGAATTCCTAATTCCTACCATTTACCAAAAAAAACGTTAGATTTTAAACTTATATGCACTGATCCTCTCGTAATGGTTATGCACAAGGTCACCAAAACCTTGTCATCAGTCATTACAGAGGATTCCAAAGGAGATCAACTCTATAGAAACGAACTCTCATATTCAAAGTACATTGCTTTGAACATCCTTCTTGCATAAAAGTTTCTAACTTTCTCATAGATTCTTAATATCCAACTCCCAATATGGAAAATTTCCATATTCCTATTTTGATTATCATATCTGAACAAGAGCTACCTCTTTTCAGAATATATCCATATGGTCCTTCCAAAATTTAACACTATACTTCCAACTGTCCCTGAGCAACCAATCTTTGGTGAGCCTTAGATAGTCCTCGACAATTGCTTAATCATTTTAGTCATATCCGGTTCTATTCCTTTTTCCCTCTTAATGCTCTAAGCATTTTGAAAAATTTAGAACGGATAGATATTATAGCACATGTGACCGATCCTATATCCGAAGCATATGGGACACGATTCATGATGTCTCACATAAAGACCTGATACTAGATCAGTCTTTTGCTACAATATTTTTTATTTGCCATGTTTTCAAAAATCGACTATGAAGAGGGATGCCGTAATCATAATCGAATTTGAGAACGCAATATATATAGAATTTCCTTATGTTGAACCATTCCAACATAAAATTCATATATATATCCTTGACTAAAGATGATTAAAAATTCAATCTAAGCTTTTAGAATTGAAATGAAGTATAATTTCCTCTCCCTTAATTATAGCAAAACAACTTTTTCAACCCCTACAACATTACGAATTAAAACTTTTGTTTTTCTATAATTAACATTGCTAACTTGCAACACTAAACATAATAATCATGCTCCCACTAACATGATGATTATTAGCATAACACTTATGCTCCCACTAGCTCTGACATATTTCCAGAAATCAGCTGGACTTCTGAAATTTAGATTCGTACACCCTTTCTTAGATAGCTCACATGTGTGTCTAAACAATTTCCAAAACTATGAAAAGGGATGTCGTAATCATAGTCTTAATTGTTTAGACCTTTGCCATTTCTCACAAGTCCATGTTAGTGTGTCGGTTAACCACACACGCTCCACTAACGACTTTGAATATGCAAACATCACAATTGCTATCTACTTAAAATCTTCTTAGTGAAAGCATTTCCTCACCATCATTTTCATGAATCGGAGAGAAACCTTATGACACTTAGATTTTATGGTGTATGAGTTCCTATCCATGTGAATTTGTCAAAACCATGATCACAAGACAAGGTTAGTAACAAATTCAGCCTTACATGGATTGAACTTGTTCAATCTTAATTTCTTGTCATCTGGTAGCACAAGGCCCACCAATGCTTCCAAGCTGTTATGCACACAGTTTAGAACTAACAGAAATCATATGCATAGTCAACTTAATAGGAACAGACACAGAAACAAGAATTATGTCAACTTAATAGGTTTCAAACCTTAAGTCGTGTGCTACTGATAAAACTCAGGTTTTACTCTTAATTAAATCTTGAAATCCTTTCAGGATCTTTAAGACTCCCACTGTCCTCTTGACATATAAGTTTCCCTAGTCAAGAACCATTCCTTGACAAAACAAATATTCAAGAGATAGTGCAGATTCTTATCAAGATAAACACTTCACACAATTGGTCTTAGTTGGTCTTTGTCTTATCCAAGACATCACAACTTACCAATTTCAAATGTACAGGAGTAGAAAACATTTTACACTGCATTTGATAAGTGTTTTAAACCTTACTTTATGTCACTCAATGTTACAATCTTGGATTATGACTCTAAGAGTTGTTTTGGAACGAAGTATGATCCATCTTCTTGATTTTAACCATTCCAACAATTCATGACCCCTCATCTTAGTCATAACAATGGACTAAGATGTCCTTAGAGTATGAATTTGTGATATGGTTTCATAATCATTAAGATGATCATAAAAACATGTATGATCCATCTTTTTGATTTTAACCATTCCAACAATTCATGACCCCTCATCTTAGTCATAACAATGCACTAAGATGTCCTTAGAGTATGAATTTGTGATATGGTTTCATAATCATTAAGATGATCATAAAAACATGATACTAAAGCACTCTCCCATCTTTTCAGATTTGAGAAACTTTTATCTTTCTGCCAAATTTGATTCTTCTCATCCGTTCTGCCATACATTGAAACTTTTCCAATGTTACAGAATTATACTTAACCTTATAAGTATAACCATATTTACTAACCTTTAGTAAATCATGATGAATTGATCTTTGTGGTGGACCTTGACCAGCACACACCTAGTGTACCTAATTCCTTAGTCCTTCAATCGACTCACATATGCATGTGATCAATGAATTAGTCTTAATTTTTACAAAGATGAAAATTCTCATCCATCATGCAATACAACTTGTATGATTCCAAGTTTCTGTCTAACTGAAGCTTGGGTGATGAGAACCTTTCCTCATTTGGTAAATTCAGACACTACCACATATGAGAGAATCAAACTCATATTTCCAATATTGCTAGAAACATACAAACATCAATTTCCATAAATGTCATTGTAAGGGGATATAATATAAAATAAACTAAACAAAACTTTTATTTTTTCTTAAAATGCGGAAAAATATTCCTTACAATGCACCTTCAAATGAAAACTATGATATTACATATTTCCTAGCAATCTATCATAACCTTTAAGTAGTAGCTCAAAAATCCGATCCTCGAACCATGCGATAGAAATCCATCTTCGTGATCAGATTCAACACACTCTTATTTTAACCTTCCTTTTGCTCGATCCTGCTAAACATCAAGATGCAACCTAGTCACATCATGTAATAAGAATCAACAATTAGGAACTTTAACAAAGTTAGATAGTGGACTTACCTGAAGCCGACTCAAACATTTTGTCTCTACTTGCTTTCAAATATTTCAGGTATTCAGGGCAGCTTCGCTTCCAATGTCCCTTCTCATGACAATAAAAACATATAGACTCTTTGGGAATGGTACACGAGACAATCACAGACTTAGCCTTTCCCTTTACCTTTTGGTCAACCGGGTTGACCAAGGCCGATCCCTTTCCATTGGGACGTGAAAGCTTTTCTGGACTTCCAATGTTACCATTGTCCATGTCCATGGAAGTTTGAGAATTAGACCTTCCATCAATATTTGCTTGACCATTGCGCCAAATCATTGCTGATTCAGCAGCAACAAGCAAATAAGAAAGATCTATTAGGGTTATGTCAGGATCTGTCATATGGTAGTCTTTAATAAACTCACCATACGACTCAGGAAGTGACTGAAGAACCCAGTCAACAGCGAACTTCCTTGAAATAAAAGCACCCAACATTCTCAACCTGTCTATGTGTGACTTCATTCCTAAGACATGAGTGCACACAGGTCTTCCATCTTTATGTTTCATTTCTAGTAGAGCTTGAGTGATCTTGAACCTTTCAAGTCTTTGGGCTTGTGGGTCAGGGAGAATAAATGGAGGAGGTGGGGGGAGTGAAGCATGATGTTGAGGGACATCATCTTCAAGAGGAAAGCTTGTTTCAAGCGATTTGGGAAGATCATAGTTGTCTGAACCAGACATCTACAATGGGAGAAAATCAAGTTAGTTGATTCAAGTCCTTAATATAACACCCAATATGAAATATTAAGGCTAGGACCCAACACAATATTTTTATAACTTGGAAGAGGGATGCCGTAATCCAAGCTATAAAATATTTGAAGGTAGGTGAATGACGATTCACCAATTTCCACCATGAAAAACGAAATAATTTATTAGGTTTTAATTGGATTTGAAACTCCTAGATCTTTTGAGATTCATTGAACTTTTCAATGGCATGTTTCAATCTCGATTGTGCCCTTCAGGTTTTGTGACTGGGATGCCGAGGATCACAAAACAAGGTGTGAATAACCATGCAAACTCACTTGGTACCCTTAATATTATCACCTAATCGATGTGCCGGTTAACCACACACGCTCCACCGATCTATGATAAACATCAAGTCACCCTTCGTGATCCTTACTAGTCCAAGTTAGTGTGCCGGTTAACCACACACGCTCCACCAACGACTTGGTAAGGTACAAAGTGTGAATTTCATGGGTTAGCACCATATTCACATTTTCCTAAAGTAACTAAGATTGGGAATTTATAAAAGGTTTAGTTACTTTATAATATTCATTATACTTTTAATGAGAATTTAAAGTCATTGTCCTACCCGTTCGGCTAACGACCCTCCACCGATCAAGGAAGCGGTGGGTGAGAATGGACACCCACTAAGTTGCCATTTTATAGGCAACAACCTTATACCCCCCTTATAGACCGGCTTCATGAATGAGGCCTACTAACGGTAAAACGACTTGATCTTATATATATATATAATAATTAACCATTAATGTTATAAATAGTATAAGGGTTGAATTTTAACTTTTAAAACTCTAAGGGTTTGGAATTAAAGTTTATTAAAGTGTGTGAAACTTTACAAATTCCAAAACTTGAGGGCAAGTTTTGTAACTATCCAAAACTTTTCATTTCATAACTTATGAATTAAAGGTTCATAAAAATGAAGACTCTTCATTTTATGTAACTTATGTGTTTTAAGTGTGTGTTTAAAAGAAGTGACCTTTGGATATCCATAACTTGAGGACAAATTATGGACTCCATTAAAACACATGAATGATAAAGAATTAATCCTAAACAATTCAGCAAATAATTCCTATCATCTTCTAAATTCATAAGAACATGAACATGATCATCAAAGTTTCAAGAATTATATGAACACATACAAAGCATGAAATTTTGATATAAGCTATTGTAAATGGATTAGAACAACCATTATACCAACTAAAACAAGTTTTAAAACACCAAAACAGTTTAGGGTAACGTTTCTAGTCCATTTCCAGCAGCAAAAGTCGAAAATCTGCATTCTGAGGCTCCTACTCGCCGAGTGCACGAACCTACTCGGCGAGTAGGATGAGTTTACACATGAACTCGACGAGTCCCCCCATGGACTCGGCGAGTTCATCAGTCAGACAGCAAAAAATCAACTTTTTATCACTATTTTGCATCAAGTATCAAACAAACAAGCCTAGGCTCTGATACCAATGTTGGGTTTTGAGCATTCTAACACTTCCTAAGTGTACATGAAACCCTAATAAACCTTGGATCTATGTTTGTCTAAGGTACATGCAAAATATTAATTTCCAAGGTTTATAACCTATCTAGCATGGCATGGGGTACTTTTAAACATAAAAGAACTAGATGAATTACATACCTCTTGTTGATTGCTGATTCCTTGGAGTTTGAGAGCCAAGCACCAATAATGTGAATGCCTCAAATGGAAATCACAAATCACCACAAACTTGGGAAATGTATGAGAGAGTATACTAACACTTAGAAATCGGCCACCACTATTACACACACACTAGGTCTTTTTCATGCAACATAAGCTTGTTTATATAGTGTGCATGGTTAGGATGAAACCCTAATAACCCATGTCTTTTCCTCTTCCAAGGATCCATGGGTTAAAAGCTCCATGGATCATCCATGGACTTCCATATAAGCTTAGCCCATTAACAAATGAGCATTAGCCCACACCATATAAATACAATAGCCCATGATTTAATTAGTCTTCCTTTTAATCACTAAATCAATTCATAATTAATTCAAGATTAAAACTAATTAAACAACATGACTTTATATTAATATATTATAACTTATAATATATTAATAAATCGTAAGTATACAATTCTCATAAAATTATCCATAAACAGTTTGGGTGAAGTGCAACCCAAATGGACCATGCCGGGTCGGGTCAAGTATATACCAAATAAGTTATGGACTTAGACACCTTATCCAACAGTCTCCCACTTGGATAAGTCTAATAACTGTATTTGCGTATGTTACTTCAGGAACCAACCAGCAATCATAGCTCTCGAAAACTCTGTTGAACTATGAAGCGCCATTTTAGATAAGTGATCATATAATCCTCTGTTCTCATGATATCAGCCGGACAAATACATGGAACAACGTCGTACTTATTGTCCAGCAGTTTGTTTCCCGATTTCCGATTTGTTTGACAAAGAACTAAATTGAACACATCAATTAGGTTCTGACCGGGCTTGGTACATAGGTCAAAACAAAATCATCGAGGGGCCCAGATATCGCTTCTAATCCTCCAAGGACTAGAAGGAACAGATAAACTTCGACTCATATACTTGTTTCTACTACTTGTTGAATTATACACAAAGGCACGTTTTATAACATCAAGTTACTGATGCGTTTACGTGCAATCAATGCACAACCAACTCATAGGTAACAACTCATATCTCTAGGTTTGAAGACTTATATGATATTACCGTCTCACGATCACTCGAGATAAATTCCATGAAGTGATACAAGTGAGCGTGGGTTGAATCCAATACTCATAACTTATGAGCACTCATGAGTGGTGTAGCCATGTCCAAGACCTCTACAACCAACTCATGACAGTCTTGATTCATATCTACTTCCAACATATGACCGACTGTGGATGGTTTGAATAACTTAATCATTCGGAAAGAATAACCTAGTTATTATGGAAGTCAAAACATGCAAAGTGAAACACAATAATAATCGAATCCAATATGGTCTCAGAACCCTTTTGAATATAAATAAAACCACCTTTTATTTATCACCATATTGATTACACATTATTCATTGTATAATGTTTCAAATAATCAACTTAATACTTGAACAAAAACAACAGTCGTCCCATGCTCCTAGCACGTACACTTTGTTTTTCTAAACAATAGTTATGCCATACTCCAAGTATGCACACTATGTTTGTCTATGATCTTTACTTTGTGAAATAGATCAATTGAACATGATTCCAATGATGCTCATTTCACAATCCCAAATCCTTATTGTAAATGTAAGAATTCCTAATTCCTACCATTTACCAAAAAAAAACGTTAGATTTTAAACTTATATGCACTGATCCTCTCGTAATGGTTATGCACAAGGTCACCAAAACCTTGTCATCAGTCATTACAGAGGATTCCAAAGGAGATCAACTCTATAGAAACGAACTCTCATATTCAAAGTACATTGCTTTGAACATCCTTCTTGCATAAAAGTTTCTAACTTTCTCATAGATTCTTAATATCCAACTCCCAATATGGAAAATTTCCATATTCCTATTTTGATTATCATATCTGAACAAGAGCTACCTCTTTTCAGAATATATCCATATGGTCCTTCCAAAATTTAACACTATACTTCCAACTGTCCCTGAGCAACCAATCTTTGGTGAGCCTTAGATAGTCCTCGACAATTGCTTAATCATTTTAGTCATATCCGGTTCTATTCCTTTTTCCCTCTTAATGCTCTAAGCATTTTGAAAAATTTAGAACGGATAGATATTATAGCACATGTGACCGATCCTATATCCGAAGCATATGGGACACGATTCATGATGTCTCACATAAAGACCTGATACTAGATCAGTCTTTTGCTACAATATTTTTTATTTGCCATGTTTTCAAAAATCGACTATGAAGAGGGATGCCGTAATCATAATCGAATTTGAGAACGCAATATATATAGAATTTCCTTATGTTGAACCATTCCAACATAAAATTCATATATATATCCTTGACTAAAGATGATTAAAAACTCAATCTAAGCTTTTAGAATTGAAATGAAGTATAATTTCCTCTCCCTTAATTATAGCAAAACAACTTTTTCAACCCCTACAACATTACGAATTAAAACTTTTGTTTTTCTATAATTAACATTGCTAACTTGCAACACTAAACATAATAATCATGCTCCCACTAACATGATGATTATTAGCATAACACTTATGCTCCCACTAGCTCTGACATATTTCCAGAAATCAGCTGGACTTCTGAAATTTAGATTCGTACACCCTTTCTTAGATAGCTCACATGTGTGTCTAAATAATTTCCAGAACTATGAAAAGGGATGCCGTAATCATAGTCTTAATTGTTTAGACCTTTGCCATTTCTCACAAGTCCATGTTAGTGTGCCGGTTAACCACACACGCTCCACTAAGGACTTTGAGAATGCAAACATCACAATTGCTATCTACTTAAAATCTTCTTAGTGAAAGCATTTCCTCACCATCATTTTCATGAATCGGAGAGAAACCTTATGACACTTAGATTTTATGGTGTATGAGTTCCTATCCATGTGAATTTGTCAAAACCATGATCACAAGACAAGGTTAGTAACAAATTCAGCCTTACATGGATTGAACTTGTTCAATCTTAATTTCTTGTCATCTGGTAGCACAAGGCCCACCAATGCTTCCAAGCTGTTATGCACACAGTTTAGAACTAACAGAACTCATATGCATAGTCAACTTAATAGGAACAGACACAGAAACAAGAATTATGTCAACTTAATAGGTTTCAAACCTTAAGTCGTGTGCTAGTGATAAAACTCAGGTTTTACTCTTGATTAAATCTTGAAATCCTTTCAGGATCTTTAAGACTCCCACTGTCCTCTTGAAATATAAGTTTCCCTAGTCACGAACCATTCCTTGACAAAACAAATATTCAAGGGATAGTGCAGATTCTTATCAAGATAAACACTTCACACAATTGGTCTTAGTTGGTCTTTGTCTTATCCAAGACATCACAACTTACCAATTTCAAATGTACAGGAGTAGAAAACATTTTACACTACATTTGATAAGTGTTTTAAACCTTACTTTATGTCACTCAATGTTACAATCTTGGATTATGACTCTAAGAGTTGTTTTGGAACGAAGTATGATCCATCTTCTTGATTTTAACTATTCCAACAATTCATGACCCCTCATCTTAGTCATAACAATGCACTAAGATGTCCTTAGAGTATGAATTTGTGATATGGTTTCATAATCATTAAGATGATCATAAAAACATGTATGATCCATCTTTTTGATTTTAACCATTCCAACAATTCATGACCCCTCATCTTAGTCATAACAATGCACTAAGATGTCCTTAGAGTATGAATTTGTGATATGGTTTCATAATCATTAAGATGATCATAAAAACATGATACTAAAGCACTCTCCCATCTTTTCAGATTTGAGAAACTTTTATCCTTCTGCCAAATTTGATTCTTCTCATCCGTTCTGCCATACATTGAAACTTTTCCAATGTTACAGAATTATACTTAACCTTATAAGTATAACCATATTTACTAACCTTTAGTAAATCATGACGAATTGATCTTTGTGGTGGACCTTGACCAGCACACACCTAGTGTACCTAATTCCTTACTCCTTCAATCGACTCACATATGCATGTGATCAATGAATTAGTCTCAATTTTTACAAAGATTAAAATTCTCATCCATCATGCAATACAACTTGTATGATTCCAAGTTTCTGTCTAACTGAAGCTTGGGTGATGAGAACCTTTCCTCATTTGGTAAATTCAGACACTACCACATATGAGAGAATCAAACTCATATTTCCAATATTGCTAGAAACATACAAACATCAATTTCCATAAATGCCATTGTAAGGGGATATAATATAAAATAAACTAAACAAAACTTTTATTTCTTTCTTAAAATGCGGAAAAATATTCCTTACAATGCACCTTCAAATGAAAACTATGATATTACATATTTCCTAGCAATCTATCATAACCTTTAAGTAGTAGCTCAAAAATCCGATCCTCGAACCATGCGATAGAAATCCATCTTCGTGATCAGATTCAGCACACTCTTATTTTAACCTTCCTTTTGCTCGATCCTGCTAAACATCAAGATGCAACCTAGTCACATCATGTAATAAGAATCAACAATTAGGAACTTTAACAAAGTTAGATAGTGGACTTACCTGAAGCCGACTCAAACATTTTGTCTCTACTTGCTTTCAAATATTTCAGGTATTCAGGGCAGCTTCGCTTCCAATGTCCCTTCTCATGACAATAAAAACATATAGACTCTTTGGGAATGGTACACGAGACAATCACAGACTTAGCCTTTCCCTTTACCTTTTGGTCAACCGGGTTGACCAAGGCCGATCCCTTTCCATTGGGACGTGAAAGCTTTTCTGGACTTCCAATGTTACCATTGTCCATGTCCATGGAAGTTTGAGAATTAGACCTTCCATCAATATTTGCTTGACCATTGCGCCAAATCATTGCTGATTCAGCAGCAACAAGCAAATAAGAAAGATCTATTAGGGTTATGTCAGGATCTGTCATATGGTAGTCTTTAATAAACTCACCATACGACTCAGGAAGTGACTGAAGAACCCAGTCAACAGCGAACTTCCTTGAAATAACAGCACCCAACATTCTCAACCTGTCTATGTGTGACTTCATTCCTAAGACATGAGTGCACACAGGTCTTCCATCTTTATGTTTCATTTCTAGTAGAGCTTGAGTGATCTTGAACCTTTCAAGTCTTTGGGCTTGTGGGTCAGGGAGAATAAATGGAGGAGGTGGGGGGAGTGAAGCATGATGTTGAGGGACATCATCTTCAAGAGGAAAGCTTGTTTCAAGCGATTTGGGAAGATCATAGTTGTCTGAACCAGACATCTACAATGGGAGAAAATCAAGTTAGTTGATTCAAGTCCTTAATATAACACCCAATATGAAATATTAAGGCTAGGACCCAACACAATATTTTTATAACTTGGAAGAGGGATGCCGTAATCCAAGCTATAAAATATTTGAAGGTAGGTGAATGACGATTCACCAATTTCCACCATGAAAAACACCAAAACAGTTTAGGGTAATGTTTCTAGTCCATTTCCAGCAGCAAAAGTCGAAAATCTGCATTCTGAGGCTCCTACTCGCCGAGTGCACGAACCTACTCGGCGAGTAGGATGAGTTTACACATGAACTCGACGAGTCCCCCCATGGACTCGGCGAGTTCATCAGTCAGACAGCAAAAAATCAACTTTTTATCACTATTTTGCATCAAGTATCAAACAAACAAGCCTAGGCTCTGATACCACTGTTGGGTGTTGAGCATTCTAACACTTCCTAAGTGTACATGCAACCCTAATAAACCTTGGATCTATGTTTGTCTAAGGTACATGAAAAATATTAATTTCCAAGGTTTATAACCTATCTAGCATGGCATGGGGTACTTTTAAACATAAAAGAACTAGATGAATTACATACCTCTTGTTGATTGCTGATTCCTTGGAGTTTGAGAGCCAAGCACCAATAATGTGAATGCCTCAAATGGAAATCACAAATCACCACAAACTTGGAAAATGTATGAGAGAGTATACTAACACTTAGAAATCGGCCACCACTATTACACACACACTAGGTCTTTTTCATGCAACATAAGCTTGTTTATATAGTGTGCATGGTTAGGGTGAAACCCTAATAACCCATGTCTTTTCCTCTTCCAAGGATCCATGGGTTAAAAGCTCCATGGATCATCCATGGACTTCCATATAATCTTAGCCCATTAACAAATGAGCATTAGCCCACACCATATAAATACAATAGCCCATGATTTAATTAGTCTTCCTTTTAATCACTAAATCAATTCATAATTAATTCAAGATTAAAACTAATTAAACAACATGACTTTATATTAATATATTATAACTTATAATATATTAATAAATCGTAAGTATACAATTCTCATAAAGTTATCCATAAACAGTTTGGGTGAAGTGCAACCCAAATGGACCATGCCGGGTCGGGTCAAGTATATACCAAATAAATTATGGACTTAGACACCTTATCCAACAGGGTCAACCGAACCTTGTTTAAATTTTGACATTTTCAAGAAGCGATTTAGTGTTTCATACCAGGCCCTCGGTGCTTGCTTTAATCCATAGACAGCTTTATCCAGCACATAGCAATGATTAGGGTATTTTTCGTTCACAAAACCCGGCGGTTGCTCAACATAGACTGTTTCTTCTAATTCTCCATTCAAGAAAGCGCATTTGACGTCCATTTGGAAAACTTCGAAGTTTTTATGAGCAGCATATGCCAAAAAGATTCTGACTGATTCCAACCTAGCTACTAGAGCGAAGGTTTCCTCATAATCTATCCCTTCCTCTTGACAATAGCCTTTCACCACCAACCGAGCCTTGTTGCGAATGACATTCCCCTCTTTATCTAACTTGTTTCTGAAGACCCATTTCAAGCCAACCACAGAAGCATCCTTTGGGGTGGGAATCAGCCTCCAAACTCGGTTGCGTTCGAACTCATGAAGCTCATCTTGCATTGCCTGGACCCAATGGGAATGATCAAGTGCAGCATTTACGGTTTGCGGTTCAACCTTTGAAATGAACGAACTAAACATGCAAAATTCAACATTTGAGAATAATGCAGTTTGTTTCGCTTTCAGTTGAGAACGAGTAAGAACTTTCTCAGAAGTTTCACCAATGATTTGTGCTTTGGGATGGTCTTTGGTCCATTTTGCTAATGGTGGATAGTTTGGATAATATGCTGGATTCAGTTCAGCCTCCACTTCTACTTCAAATTCTGATAGATCGTCATCACCTTCGACAGTTGTATCTTCTTTCTCCCCCTCGGCTGGCGAAGTGTAACCTGAGGCAGCATCAGAGTTTGTATTTCCTGTGGAAGTTGGTTTCTCCCCCTCAATTGAACTACTACTTGTTGATTTTGGATCTGTACTTTCCCCTTCACCCGGACCTTTATGTGTTGGGGAGGGAATTGGATTCTCCCCCTCAACCGAGACTTGGGTTGTCCTTGGTGCTGTCGAGCTCTCCCCCTTGAACATTGAATCATTGTTTGGAGAGTCATTCGATGATGTAGCACCCTTAGGGTCACTTTCCATCTCTTTAGCAGCTTCGTCTATGACCTTTTTGAGATTATCGATTTTGTTATTTGCTGCTTTCGCCTCGGAGTGAATTGCTTTCTCCGGTTCATCAAATAGCCAAATGTATTCCTCGAACAAGTTGGATATTGGAACCGAGACTTGGCCAGATTCTGGGAATATGTCACCTAGGTCACTTTCAGTCCTCTGAACCTTCTTCATATAATTATCATCAAAGGTGACATAATAAGTCTCTTCAATCCTTTTGGAGCGTTTATTCAGCACTCTGTATGCTTTTGATGACAGAGAATAACCCAGAAATATTCCTTCATCGGCTTTGACATCGAACTTGTTTCGGTTCTCCTTTGAATTGAAAATAAAGCATCTTGAACCGAAAATGTGGAAAAATTTAACATTCGGTTTCCTATTGTTTAAGATCTCATATGGAGTTAATGAGAATCTCTTATTGAGCAAGGACCGATTCTGAGTGTAACAGGCAGTGGCAATTGCATCAGCCCAGAAGTATAATGGTAGGGAAGCGAAACTGAGCAAGGTTCTAGCTGCCTCGCATAACGAACGGTTTCGTCTTTCAACAATCCCATTCTGATGTGGTGTATAAGGGGCCGAA
Organism: Lactuca virosa; assembly: GCF_052849685.1. Classification (NCBI taxonomy): domain Eukaryota; kingdom Viridiplantae; phylum Streptophyta; class Magnoliopsida; order Asterales; family Asteraceae; genus Lactuca; species Lactuca virosa. The sequence goes on from NC_136426.1 coordinate 203,326,153, forward strand.
AAATTGTGAGTTATCCCCTTATCAGCCAGAAAGTCCTCAAAATCCTTGTTCTTGAATTCCAGACCATTGTCACTTCTGATGTTCCTCACCGTCTTCCTCAGCTGTACTTCCACTTGCTTGATGAATGTCTTCAACTTGGGAGTTGCATCTAATTTCTGCTTAAGAAAGAAAACCCAAGTGAAGCGTGAAAAATAATCTACAATAACTAGAATGTACCTACTACCACCAATGCTCTCAATAGCCGAAGGTCCACACAAGTCAATGTGCAACAGTTCAAGAGCTTCAACTATCTTCGTATTTATGCGTGTGGGGTGGCTCTTTCTACTCTGTTTGCCCATTTCACATGCAGCACATAAATGCTCTTTATCGAATTTGAGAAGGGGAAGGCCTCGAACGTGATCACCAAGCACCAATTTGTTGATGTCTTTGAAGTTTAGATGCGAGAGGCGTCGATGCCATAACCAGCTTTCATCGGTATTTGCCTTTGACAGCAGACAAATAGTTGGTGTACCTCGAATTGGGTTTAGATTCAGAGGGTACATTTCTCCCTTGCGTTCAGATTTCAGCATAACCTTCTTGGATTGTTTTTCAATTATCTCAGACCCCTCATCATCAAATGATACCTTCAAACCTGTGCCCACAACTAATTGTGACACGCTGATGAGGTTGTGCTGCAATCCTTCTACATACGCTACTTTCCTAATTGAGAATTCGCCATTGGTTATCATGCCATACCCTTTGATTGTTCCATAGTTTCCATACTTTACACACCCACCATCTTTCAGGGACCGAAACTCCCTCAGCTCTTCCTTCCTCCCTGTCATGTGACGCGAGTAGCCACTATCTATGTACCATTCATCATCGAACTGCTCGTCACTGATTACCTGCAGATTCAAGCGGATTTAGGAACCCAAAGTTTCTTGGGTCCTGGTGAATCTTTCACAGAAAAAGGAATTACAGCAGAAATATCAACCAAATATGTTCTTTTTACTAAAGTGGTTTGATCTTTTGTTTTAATTGTATACACCTTGATTTTAGTTTTATCTTCTTTAATGTTCGGTGCATTGGTTGGTGTGTTGTTAGATGGTTTATGATTTTTCTTTTGACTTCTAGGGTTAGCTGATGATTTCTTATTACCCAACTCAGAGTTTGGTACTAGCTTTCCCTTTCCTTTCATGTCCTTCAATGAATTTGTTTTGCTTTGGGACTTGGAGGGACCGAAACTAGGTTTATGACCGAAACTTGGTTTAGGACCGAAACTGGGTTTAGGACCGAAACAGGACTTGGAATAGTAGGAGTTTGGACTGAAATTTTCCTTTAATTTCTCCTTTCCTTTTTCCATTGATCCTTTCTTGGGAGGCTCATAGTTGGAGTTTTGAGAATTCCAGTGCCTTTTTCGTTCATTTAGATTCTTAGCATATCTTTGATTTCTCAAGCGTTTCTGCTCAGCATGCTCCCTCTGAGATTTGTGGATATTGAAGCTGGCATTTGGCTTCTCCTTTTGAGTTTCGGTTGTCTTGTCGGACATTTTTGATTCTTCACCTTTCTTGGTTAGAACTTTCGGTTCTTCAACCCTCTTGAGTAGAACTTTTGGTTCTTCCATTGTTTTGATTGGAGCTTTCGGTTCTTCCATTGGTTCCTCAGGGATTTCTTTGGTTCCACTTGTGCTTGGTTTGTCGAAATTGGAGGGTGTGTTGATGGGTTCAGCAATGTATCTTCCTCTAACCCTCCATGTAGTCTTCTCAGATAGACCCACGGTTTCGTCTGCGTTGTCAATGGGGGCAGACCAGAAGTAGTCTTCGCACCCTTCAGCATTATCCTTATCGACCAAGATCATTAACTCTGCAGTTTGCTTTGGAGTGACACATGTAACTGCGTATACCTGATTTGGCACAGTCTGAACCTTTTGATAGACCATGGCCTTTTCCTTGAGTTTCTGTTTCTGATCTTTTGACAGACGAGCGAATTCAACCGAGTTTTCTGATATTAATGGTTTTTCATTCTCGATTTCATTCCTCATAAACTCAGAGCATTCAACTTCGTCCTCTATTGAGATTACACTCATCTCGCTTTCCTCATCAAATTCAGACGTATTACCTAAGTCTATTTTATTTTCATCGACAAGTTTGGCGTTTGAACGATCAAATGTTTGAATAGTTTCAGATTTAATTTTTAGCCTATCATTTTCATCTAAGATATCTTTTAGCATACTTTTGTGTTCCTTAGAATCAATGAAGGATTCTATCTTGTCCAGACCAAGCCTATAAGACATGGATGTCTCTTTGGAGGACACTTCTGATTCATATTCTGCTATGATCTCATCTTCCTTAAATTCAAGAACGGGAAATATCATTTTATGAATTTTCTTTCCAATTTCACAACTTAAATGTAATTGAGCAATATTAGTATATAAACGGTTAGCTATTAAACAAAAAATATTTCTTTGTTTTAAAAACTTTAAATTGTCTCTTTGCAAATAAATACTTTCGTCCCTAGCTCTAACTAACTCTGCTTCCTTCAGCTCAATCCACATTCTTCTTTCCTCACTTTTTGAAGACACCCTGCTGAGTTGGTCAGTTAGGTTAGAATTTACTAAGCGAGTTTGCATGAGGCTGCTACTTAGGTTAGAAAATTTAAAGTTTAATTCATTTAATTCTTCTACATAATCTGTTTTTGGAATTTTAAGAGATTCAAGAATAGATTGTACCTTTTTGATCAGCCGATCGCAGTCGTTGATCTTCTCACTCACTGGTTTGGCTGCAAAACACTTGTTCTCGGTCAGGTTCGGTTCCTTATCTGCACTTTCGGTTGATGGCCCAGCAGTGACAATTAAACACCTTCCAGCCGAACCTTCTTCTTTTACCACAAAAGCCTTTCCATGAGTGGGTCTTCTAACCTCTTCATCTTCAGAGTCGGTTGACCACACTTCTACGCCACCGAACTCTTCTTCCCCAGCATTCTCCTGTACAATCAAGGCATTCATTGAGCTGTTAGTCGCCTTCTTCTTCTTGACTTCTTCTAACTTGCGCATATAGTATGCCTCATCATCTTCACCCTCTCTCTTCTCAGCCATTTTTCTTAACATGCAATCTTTGGCAAAATGGTTCTTGCCGTGACAGTAATTGCAGTCGTATCCAGAGTTTCCTGCAAGCTTACTCTCCTTCTTTTCATCATCCTTTTGAGAGGAGTTCTTTGCTTCATCTTTCACCTTCTCAGAGCTGTAACTTCCCTGCCAGTTTCGGTTCTTGTTGACGGGGAATTTTCTTCTTGCAAACTTCTTCAGATTGAATATCATCAAAGCATATTCCTCGCTAGTCAGATCACACTCAGACATATCAGTCTCTTCTTCATCTTCTGGGATACTTTTGCCTTTTGAGACAAGAGCCAGAGATCCCATACCAGAAACAACTTTCGCTTCTTTGGCTACCACACTTTCATGGGACTTGAGTATTCCCACCAGTTTCGCCAGAGAGTAGGATTTGAACTGTTCATGTGCTTTCACAGTTGATACAACAGCCATCCATTATGGTTTCAGCCCGTTCATAAAAGTTACTTTCTGCTCAATTAACTTCCTTTCTATACCATGCTTGATCATCTTACTCAGAAGATGATTGAACCGATCAAAAGTCTGTATGAGCTTCTCTTCAGGTTTCTGTTCAAAGACTCCAAATTCTGACAGCAGTAGAGTTTGAATGGAGTGTTCCAAATCTTCATCAGTCGAATAGAGTTCTTTCAACCTATCCCAGATTTCTTTGGCCGTTGTGCATGAACCAACCAACCGAAAGGTGTCAGATTGCAAGGCGAATCTGATCATCCTCATAGCCTTCATATTACATAGCATCTTATCTTTCTCATCCTGTGGCATCTTCTCTACATCCGTCACCAGCTTGTTATAGTCCTTTTGGGACTTGACAGTTGTGTTTGTTGCTGAATGAACAAATGGCCCAAGTGTGATTGCTTCCCAAATAAGATAGCCATTATCTTCAGATCCAACCACGTAGTCTTCGAAGTGATGAGCCCATACTTCGTAGTCTTGAGTGTAAAGAATGGGTATTCTGGTCATGGATCCAATGCTATTTGAGATGTTGATTGGGTTCGTTTGTGAATCTTCGTGAGACATGGTGGGCTGCTAGAATCAAACCTGTAAACTAGAGATTAGGGTTTTATCTAAAACAGAGTAGTCGTCGATATGAAGAAGACGACTTCTATTTGTAGGATAAAAGCGGAAACCCTAAAGTATTCTGAATACCGAAGGAATGTGTATTGATCACACAGTCTCCTGCTCTGATACCACTTGTTATGATTAGAACCCTAATTGAGATTTGATGAACAAGATGCGAAAAATAAGAACAAACACAAATATGAAGATATGTCGAATGATCACTCGATTTATTGAATTGTGAGGAACAGATTACACTTTAAGAATAAGAATCTAACTCTACAAGAAACCTCACAACGTGGCGGCTACATTTTGCCTCACTCTTAACCCTAATTGTGAATAATACATGACTATTTATAAGGAAAAGACAAGTCTTGAGCTTTTAACCTAAAATTCATCAAAGGGGCCCATTGCCATCATCCATGGAGTGCTTTGAAATCCTACAATCTCCCCCTCAAAGTATGGAATGGATGACAATGCTTTAACTTCCAAAACAAGCATCTAGCAAATAAAAAGATCTGCAACGAGGAATATATGAAGCAATCCACGAATCTTGATTCTTCAATAGTCTTCAAACACGGGCTCTAGGATATATAAACCAAGCACTGAAGTAATGTCTTTAAACTTCATTTTCGAATGTAATCCCAAAAAAAATCTTCATGAAAATCAAACCCGCCATAAAAACCCATTTCAGAACAAAGAAACCGAATCACTTCTTGTCTTTGAAGAGCTCCCCCTCCAAGTCACAATGATCTTCAAATAAGCTAATGATATAAGCCATCAAAAAATATCATGTAACAACCCAAACTTTAAGATTCGTAATGTCACTTGATCGAGAAAATACTAGAAGTTGGAGATATAACAAGTCCTTAGCAGAGCTCGATAAAGAAATTCCGCTGTAAAGGATACTTCTCTGTGAAAGCTTTAGCAGAGCTCGATGAAGAACTTCTACTGTAAAAGCTACCTTCATAATTCTACCACAAGCTTTATCAAAAATCTTCAACTTTGAAAAGTCACAAATCCAATTTCGAATGACCATACCAAATTCTCCCCCGATTTATAATCAAAAATATGATTATAAAGCCTTCAAATGGTCATGAGAATGATCTTGAATGGATAAAAAATTACTGTGCTCCCCCGCGACAAAATGATATACACAATGAAGTATAAAATTCGAAAATGTCGTGAAAATTTGACTTTATCACGAAAAACGACTTTCCGAACCGCCAAGACTTGATGGAATCTTTAATTTTCTGTTCACGAAAAAAATATGTGCGTTAAAGAATTCAAAACTGTTCACCAGCCCTCAAATTTGCAAACTTTTCTGAATATTGGGCAGAAACTGTCACTTGCTGAAAGACAGGGGCTGAAATGGTAATTCTGCATCAATATACCCCTTTATTTGTAACAAAAACTGGAAATGGTCCAAAAATGCCAAACTGTGATAACAACAGGGACCAAAAGTGTCAAACTGCTGAAGTGGCAGGGGTCAAAAATGAAACTTTGTAGTCTTCTTCCCCAATTGATATGAGTAAATGAACAACAGCGACAGCAACGTGAAACATGAATTCCGATAACGAAATTAAACAAAATTCTGAATACAAATTGGTTCCGATCAACCTTTCGGTTCTGAGCAACATGTTCAATTCCGATTCCGAGCAGTCTACATAGCAATTCTGAAAATGGTGCTTGTTCTGAATTATTCCGGCCAACATCACTATTCCAAAATCTAATTTTGACCACAAGACAGATGCGAGACCAACATAACACTTGCGAGACCATTGCAATCAACATGTGAGTCAACATCAACTACGAACGCGGTGTAGCGATTGCGAGTCAAAGACAAAATGCGAAACACAATATGCAAATACATTAGCCTTCATTCCGATATTAGCTTCATTGTAATTCTCCAATCTCCATTCCGAAATCACTCTCCCATTGCATTTACTTCCGAAATCTCTTTTAATTTTCAGATTTGGAAACAATCCGATTGCGTGACCATCTGCACACAATACTCGACAAACATCAAAATCCTTATTTTAAATCGATTTCAGATCAAAGGCCTCTTTCAATTAAATTCATCACTATCTTCATCTGTTCTTGACTTCTAACATATGCTGGTACACACAAAAACCCTAAATCATCGATTTCGTGGATTAAGACTTCACCTATTCAGCATAAAACCTTCATCGGAAACCAAAAACCAAAGAATACTGAATTTGACTTTTCTGGTTTGACCATCCAAATTGAAATTCAACTATGTTCATCTGTTCATCATCGGTTCTTTAAACTCAAACAATCAATTTATCAATGAGAATCCCCAATTAACATCGAATAACAATTCTGGACCTAAAATCACAATTGAACATAATGATAACAAGAGATGATTCACTTTCAAAAAAATCATTATCAATCTTCAATCAAAAACGATGTTAAGAACAAAACTCGAGAACTAGAACAAAAAGAGAATCAAACAGAAATCGAGAATAATGAAATCCAACAGCACTTAAGAACGCATAATCGACATGAAATTGAACGCTTAATTTGAACGAAAGACTTTGACTTACGATGAACAGGAAACGAACACAATGGGTTCAATGAATGCGGCGAATGAACAGTAATCGATAAAAGATGGGCTCAAGAACAATATGTCATCGGCAGAATCAATAGTGATTAAAAAAAAATAAGACTTGATGATTTGGCTTAGAGTTCGAAAACAAATCAGATCCAAAAACAAATAATAATTAAAAAGAGAATAGGATCGAAATCACCATGATGAACAGTAACAAAATATATAAATCTCCATGAACAGTTGCTTGAATAGAATTTTGATTCCCCGCCAAAACACCAATAATCTTCAATATATGTGCAGAAAATCACCAAATCAAGAACCGATATTTCAAAAATCAATAGATCTTCAAAGACCCGCTCTGATACCACTTGTTAGAACTAAGTTCTCTTAGGATCGTATGATTCTATGCAAGCTAATGATTAAGAATGTAATAAAGAACACAAGAATGGCACTGAATATGTCGTATAATTAACACTTCAACACCTCAGAAGAGCTCGATGAAGAACTTCGACTGCAGAGGTGTTTAGGGTTACAATAATAAACGTAATGATCGACTATTTAATACGCATACATGCATGCATATTTATAGTAAAACCCTATTAACTAATCTACATAATCACGGAACTAATCTAGATAATCACAGATGGACAGGCCCAATCCGGATACAAAACTTAAGGTCCACGACGCAACACAAATGGACTCAACAGCACGTGATTGGTGGGAGAAGGTATGACGTGAGGTCGGTGATGTTGCAGTTGATGCCATGTCTTGGGATGATTTTTCAATCAGGTTTCAAGCTGAGTTTGCACTGGTGATTGAGGTACAACAGTTGGCGCGAGAGTTTCAGGATCTCCACCATACTTCTGAGACTGAGGCAGAGATAACTGCCAAGTTCAGGTATCATGATGTGTTGCGGGATGATGTCAGGGAGTTTGTGACTATTTCTGGGTGCAAGACCCTGAATGATATGATTTCTAATGCCCGAGAGCGGGATATCGATTTACAGCACCTAAGGAAGAGGGGGCCAGATCAGGTGCGTGTAGTGGAGGGTCCCGGGAAGAGAGCCAAGACTTCTGATCAGCGTTTGAGAGGCCAGCAGGGCCGGAGTCAGTGCAGCACGTGATGGAAACTGCAAGATGGACCTTGTCATACCAAGGGTATGGGTTGCTACCAGTGTAGCAGGATTGATCATGTCAGCAAGGATTGTCCTCAGGGGGCAAGCCCGTTATGTTTCTTTATGACCAAGTAGGCCACAAAAGGGTCGTCTGTCCGATGAGGAGGGAGGAGCAGTGAGTGCACCTGCTCTGACTATTTGCTGGATTTCTGATAGTAGTGAGGGTGGATCAGGAGCCCAAACAAAAAGTAGCCGGTTATTTCAGTGTCAGACAGGGGAGGCCAGTGCTCCAGCAGGTGATATTGCGAGTATGCTATCTTTTTCTTTTTCTTCGGTTGTTATCAGTATTTAAGTTGCATGGAATGTTATATTGGTTTGGGTAAGCGTTATCGTTGGTTTAATTCTTTGTTAATGTTGGATTATATCTTCGAGGATTGTTTTATGTCTGGTTCATGTCGTAAATCATTAGTGGGTTATTGAGGGGTTGTATCTTGTGTAGCGGGTTTCAATGTGTTCGGTCATTATTTTGGTTTTTGGTCGGGATCGGTTCAGGGGTATTATGTGGAAGGTCTATGGTCAGGATACAGCAGGTTAGTTCTCAAGTATCGACAGGGTTCAGTGGTTTTAGCATGTGTTCTGGTAGGAGCGGCAATTGCCTATGAAAGAGCTGTTGGGTTCAAACATTGTCGTTGCTAGGAAAGGAGCGGTAACAGGAATATGGTGGGTCAGTTGCTTGATCTGTTGGGTCATTGGAAATGTCAGGGGAGTTCATATTTGCTAGGTTATAGTCGATGATGATTCAATGATTCTTCGAGAGTTGGACTTGGGATGAAGATTTTCCAGTCAGGGCAAGGGCTATGATTTTTAGTCACCCGCATAAGAACTCAGGGAATTGGTATGGTATCATGGAAGGTGATCTAGATTACCAGATTGGTTAAGAATTAAAGAGTATTCTTTAGGGTTTCAGGAGTTAGGCGGTCATTGAGTTTGGCTAGCAATGGAACCTAGTATTGATTAGTGCAGGTTATAGGTGGTTCATGCTATTTGAGGGAGATAGGTCGGAGATCCATCAGAATTAAGAGGTGATAGAGCTTCGTCAAATCCAAGTGGGGGAGAATTAAGTGACTGTTCAGATTGAGGTTGTGTTGGTGGGAGTTCAGGAAACTTCCAACCACTGGTCGTCATCTCCTTTGTTATACATAGTAGGCTGTGGGATTCAAATGCGTGACCTGAACCCCTAATTGGATGTAGGATTCGGCTCAGGGTGCATGGTATTGTGATGGTTTGAGTGTGGTAAGGCCATAGGTGGTAACCATGGTTGGTTGGAAGTGATGTAAGACTGTGATGGGATCGTAGCATTCACCAGTTTGAGGTAGACTGACGTTAGAGTTGGTCATGAGCATAAACGGTGGGGAGATTAGTTCGTGCCTTGGGCACGCCGGTCTGGATTCTTGAGAAGTATCCTCTATTTTAGGTTGAGGACCATTGGGGCCAGAGGCAGAGTCAGACATGTGTAGCTCTAAATGAGTAGGACTCGTAGGAAAGGACTGTGTGATTATGGCAATGCAGATCGAACTTGGTAGAGACCGTTGGGTTAAGGCTTTGGATTTTGACTTACAAGATCAAGTGGGTGGTTAGTGTATGACGTAGAGGTGTTTATAGGCTGGGTAGCCTTGTTATTTGGACTATTGGGAACCTGGTGGTTGGACCAGGTGCGATATTGGTAGTCTCAGCAATGTTTGGGAACCTTTATATCTCGAGTCATGAGTTGAGTATCGGGTTGGTCTCGGGTGAGATCTCGAGTTGGAGTATCTTTATATTGAGAGAATCAATTAAAGGGTTCAAGGGTAAGGAATGGATTCAGTTTTGATGACGGATCAAGCCATTGTGTTTTTGTTTTGGAATGGTTCTATCTGATAAGGGCATCAAGTTAAGTCAAGGTGGTATTATTGATTGGAACTCGTGTGTGGAGTAGTTTGTTATTCGGAGAATATGATAGTTCACTTGCAGATGGGAATGGATAATATCAAAGTAAACGATTTGATCCTGTTGTGCAGCTCTCGTCTGAGTCTAACCGTTGTAAGGATAAGTCTCCTACTCGAAGGATTATCTTAGCCTCCTGTCAAGTATAAGTGTTCTGGAAGGATAACTGGGTTGTGATTATGCCTTCTAATGGGAACCTCAAGTAATCAGAAGTTGGCTAGTCAGTTGGGTGATAAGTGGAATGGATTAGCAATTGTTCAGTATGGGCGTTCTGTTAGGGATTCGGACCATCTCGAGACTTCTGATTTCAGATTGAGTATATGTGGTTAATTCGCGAGGGATTATTGTCGGGTGGTGAAAGGACTCATTCATCTTTGAGTTGGAGAGCCTTGCGAGGGTTGGTTTCGATTGCCTTGGGAAGGAAGTGGTATACTCAGGATTGTGTCTATGTGGCTCAGATTGTTTGGAGTTTCGGGAATAGTAAGGGCGGATTTCGAGGATGAAATCTAATTTAAGTGGGGGAGAGTTGTAACGCCCAGTTCCGGATCGTTAACCATTTGAGTGTGGGTAATGGGATGCGGATGATTCAAGCATTCGATGTTAGTTTTGGAGCCAAGGGTATTTTGGTAAATTGGCAGTGGGCCCTTATGGAAATTGGATTTTGTATTCAGGGAGTTTTAAGTCAAGTATGAGTTGATATTAGTGTAGGGCTTCTCGATACCTTTTCATGGATATAAGGATTGTCGAAATCGGAGTTGTATCAAATAGGTTATGGCCTTCAGAATGGATTAGGGTTTGAGGGGAGACCCTTGTACGCGGGGCGTACCAAAGGAGTACGTGGGGCATACTGATACGATGTGGGTTACTCCATGCGTAATGGAGCATACACTTAGCGTACTTCGAAGATGGGAGCTGGGTGCGAGACCTCGTACATTGGGTGTACGAGGAGGTACGTTGGGCGTATGAGGGTTAGAAGGAAACCCTAATTTCATATTTATTGTTGGATTAAGTGTCTAAGCCCATAACTATCATTGGTATGTACTTGATTTGATAGTAGCATGGTCCTTTTGGGTTTCCTTCACTCTAGTAACTTGACATGATGACTTTTGGAGAGAGAGGTTGAATTTATTATTTGGAATAATAAATTGATTTATTAATGTATTATGAATACAATATATTAATTAGAAATCATGTTATTTAATTAGTATTTAGTCAGAAATTAATTTGGAATTAATTTTGGAATTAAAGGAACAAGGGCTATTTTGCAAATCATTGATTGTTGTGAAACTGGGCTATTGGACTCCTTAGATGGGAGTTGACGAAAACTATAGGGAGGACCTATAGGTTTCGTCCACGGCCTCTAGATGAGGAGTCCATGGGCTGCTTAAGCCATAAGCAGGAAATTACGGTTTCCTCCAAAAAACCCAAGCAACCCACAACTATATAAAGAACCCCACCACCTATTATTTTCGGCCAATGTTTGCATTTGAGAACCCTAGCCGAAATTCCAAAGTATTCCCTCCTCTCACCTCTCATCCTCTTTCTAGCAGTGTTTGTAATCCATTAGTGGTGTCACATTTGAGGCACTAAGCTTTCAAGAGTCAAGGATCTACAAGGTTTCTTGTTATTGCTACATAACATGTGAGGTAAACTTCTAAACCCTAATTATATGTAGATTTCGATTTATATATGCTAGATCTATGGTTTTGCTTTGGTATTCAATTTGCATGTTCAAATAGTGAAAAACTTAGATCCAAAGCAATTAGGGTTGCATGAACACATAGGTTGTAGTTATGCTCAAAACCCATCAGTGGTATCAGAGCCTAGGATGTTTTTCAGTTGAATTTGATGCATATGTGAATTTTCCAAAGGAGGAGGGAACATATTCGTCAATCTGTTCATTGAACTCGACGAGTTCCTCATGGGACTCGACGAGTTGGTCCAACTTAACGAGTTCACTGCCCAGAACTCGACGAGTTGACTCGTCAGATCCCTGATTTTTCGATTTTCATATCTTGATTTGATTTGGATTATTACCTTAATTTGTTTTTATTGCTTAAAATTGAATTTTCTGAAAAGGTAATGGAATATCCTTATCAAAATAAATGATTTGGTCAATTTTTTTAGATAAAGACAAAATTAATTTATTAATTTAATTATTTAAAATTTGATCTAGTATTTTTGAATAGTTTTAAAAATACATCATATGGTTTTATAATCTAAATTTTAATCAAATAGTTTAATTTTGAAATCTTAAATTTAAGAACCCTAGTATTTTAAAAGGTTTAAAGTACACCCCTTATGGATGTTGTTAATAATTTAATTAAATGTTTAATTAAAAGATAATTAATAATTCCATAAAAAGGTTTAAATTTAATCAAATTAAAAGTTTAATTTATTAAAAGATTAAACCGCTGGTATTTAAAAGTTTAAAATACACCCTTAAACTATATATATATATATATATATATATATATATATATATATATATATATATATATATATATATATATATATAATTACAGGTTTAATATATATTATATGTATAAGACTAAGTTAGTCTTGCCGTTAGTAGGCCTCATTCACGAAGCTGGTCTATAAGGGGTGTTTAAGGAAGCGGCCTGTAAAATGACGGCCTTTGGGTATCCATTCTTACCCACCGCACCCTTGACTAGTGGAGGGTCGTTAGCCGAACGGGTAGGATAGGACACTAAACTCCAATTAAAAGTATGATGACATAAAGTAACTAAACTTTTTCTCAAATCTCATTCTTAGTTACATTAGGAAAAATGAGAATTTGATGCTAACCCATGAAATTGCACATTGCGCCTTATTGGTCGTTAGTGGAGCGTGTGTAGTTAACTGACAAACTAATATTGGACCAATATTGTTGGCAATGGGTGTCTCGTAAATTATCATTGATCAATGGAGCGTGTGTGGTTAACTGAAACATTGATTAGGTGATAAATGACATCGAAAGTACCAAGCTAATTTTCATGGTTATTCACATCTCGTTTGTGATTCTCGGCATCCCAGTCACAAAGTGAGAGCATAATCGAGATTAAACAGTCCACTAAATAGTTCAATGAATCTCAATAGATCTAGGAGTTTCATCTTATTGAAACTGGTAAATGCTTACCAACCTAAAATAGATTCGAATTGAATTACGGCATCCCTCTTTAGAATTCGAATCGAAAATATGGATCCTAGCCTTAATTTAAATTTTTGGTTAATAATTAAGGATTAAATAAATCAACTAACTTGAATTCTTTTCTTCCTTTATAGATGTCAAGCTCAGACATCTATGGTCTTCCTGGAAATGGTTTTCCTTCTCTTTCTGAAGATGATCTTCCACAAATTCATCAAGGTGAAAGAATCTTCCCTTCTTCAAATGGTGGAACTGGAAATCATACTTCTCCAACTCTTCCTCCACCTCCTCCAGTGATTTTCTCCGGCCCACGTTTTCCTCAAATTGAAAAGTTCAAGATTACTCAAGCCCTTTTGGCATGTAAACACTTAGATGGAAATTTTGTTTGTGCACGTGTTATTAAAATGAAATCGCACATTGACATATTTGGAATGTTGGGTGTGATTTTCCCAAAGGAGTTGGCTGTTGACTTGGTTCTTCACTCGCTTCCTGATTCATATAGTCTGTTTGTTAAGGACTACTATTTGACTGACAACGAGATGACCTTTATTGATCTGACATATTTGCTATTTGTTGCTGAAGCAGAAATGCTAAAGCGCACTGGTCAAGCAAATATGTTTGAAGGATCAATCACCCAAGTTTCCATGGACAATGAAAATGACAACATTGGTAGTCCATAAAAAGTTTATCTTCCCAATGGAAAGGGATCGGCCAATGTCAAACTGTTTGACCGTATGGTAAAGAGAAAGGCTAATTCTAAGATAGTCCCATGTACCATTCCTGAAGAGTCCATATGTTTCTACTGCTAATTGAAGGGACATTGGATACGAAGCTGCCCTGACTACCTGAAGGATTGCACAGATAGTAAAGTCAAGTTGTATGACTCTACTTCAGGTACATCCACTATCTAACTCTATTAAGTTCCTATCTTATTACATGATGTGATAATCACATTTTTATGTTTTGGAGAATCTAAGAGAATGAAGGAAGCTTATGAAGAGTAAGTTGAATCTGATCGTGAGAGATGGATTTCGATCGCATGGTTCGAGGATCAGATTTTTGAAGTTGCTGCTTAGAAGTTATGACAGATTAATAGATTGCATAGGAAATATCTATAAACATAGGTTTCATATATATTTGCATTGTAAGGATAATTTTTTCCGCACATTATCAATAAAGTAAATTTTGCGTTTTATCTTATTTACTTTATATTTCCCTACAATGGTATTTATGAAAATTGATGGTTATATTTCCATTATTAGCAACGTTAGATATGGATTTGATTCTTTTTTATATCATTTGTGGTAATGTCATAATTGACCAAGTGAGAAGGAATTCTCATCACCCAAGGTTCAATTGTATAGAAACTTGGATTCATACAATTCGAATTGTGTGATGTATGAGAATCTTGATCGTTGGGATATTATGATTAATTCCTTGTTCACGTGTTGGTGTGAGACAAGTGAAGGACTAAAGGATCTAGTACACATAGATGTGGACTGGTCAGATCCACCACAAAATACGATAATTTTATTCGTCATGATTTACTGATGGTTCAGTAAATATGGTTGTACTTTTAAGATTAAGTGTAATTCTGATTCTTTGAAAAGTTTCAAAGAGTGGCAGAACGAATAAGAAGAATCTGTTGGGCAGAAATATAAAGGTTTCTCCAGTCTGGAAGGAAAGGAGATTACTTTAGTATAATGTTTTTCGATAATCATAATGATTTTTGGAACTATGTCACAATTGATCCTCTAAGGACATCTTAGTGCATCTGTATGACTAAGAAAAGGAATCAGATATTGTTGAAATAGTTTAATCAAGAGATGAGTCATACTTCGTTTCCAAAATCTAGTTTTAGAGTCATACTCTAGTAACTACAAATCATATCTAGAAACTTAATTCAAACTAAGTAGGTTTATAAAACCTCATGAAATGTGGAGTAGAAATGTTTTCTTACTCTAGCACATTTGGAATTGGTAGTAGTGTTGTTTTGGTTAAAACAAGGGATAAATTAAGACCAATTACATGAAGTGTTTTCTTGTCAAGAATCCACACTAACTTTTGAATATTTGTTTGTTCTTGTCAAGGATTGTTCCTTGAGAGAGAAACTTATATGTCAAGAAGTCAGTGGGAGTCTTATTGGTCTTGAAGAGTTTCAAGAGTCAATAAAGAATAAACCTTTTAGTTATCACTAGCACACGACATGAGGTTGATAACCTATCATGTTAAGTTGACACATTCTTCTTTATGTGTACCTTCCACTTAAGTTGCTTGTGCATGTGAGTTCTATAAGTTCTCATTTAATTGCGATAAGCAGAGCACATTGGTCAATGATAGTACTGATGGGTTTTGCGCATTCTAACACTCCTAAGTGTACATGCAACCCTAAATACCTTGGATCTATGTTTTCTCTATTATACATGCAATTATGAACTTTCCAAGGTATTACCCTATCTAGCATACAATACTTGATACTTGGGTAATCAAATGGATAGAATATATACCTTTGTTTGATGTAGCTTGTCTCCATGAAGCTTGAGTGCCTAGTGCCCCAAGTGTGACACCTCAAATGGTTCACACAACACCAAATGCACATGGAATGACTTGAGAGAAATGGAACACTCCTTGAAATCGTCTAGCCCTCATATTCACACATTAGTGCACGATTTCTTGAGCCATGGGATTCTTTTATATGGTGGCTATTAGGGTTACACCATGTAACTCATAACTTTACCCATTCCTTATGCTCCATGGATTTTAACCTCCATGGAGTATCCATGGGTCACCCCATGGACTTAGTCCAACATAAGGAATCTTGGATCACAAGCCCACATATATAAGAATGAATGATTTACACAATCAACCCATATATTTAATTAGTCTCCTTTTGATCACTTAATTAATTCCAAATTAATTCTTGATCAATACTAATTAAATAACCTTATTAATATATTAGAACTTATAATATATTAACCAACCTTAAGTGTTATTTCTCTCATTATAGTCTATCCAAATGCATGATGCCATGCAACCCAAATGGACCATGCCGGGTCGGGTCAAGTCTTACCAATTATAGTTATGGACTTAGACATTAATCCAACAGTCTCCCACTTGGATAAGTCTAAAACTATTATTGCGTATGACTTTAGGAACCGATCAGCAATCATAGCTCTCAAAAGCTTCTGTCGAACTCTGACCTTGTCGATGAACTCTGACCTTTGTCAATGACTTGTCCATTAGATAAGGGATCATATATTCCTCCATTCTAGATATCATATGGACTGAGACATGGATTATCAATCATTCTCTCTGTCCATTTGTTGTTTCCCGATTTCCGATTCATGATGACTGACTGATTGAACAAATCAAATCAGTCCTGGCTTGGCCAAGCACTCACATGTATCATCTTTAAATCATCGAGGGGCCCACAGATATCGCTTTTATCCCGAAGGTAAAAGGAATGGATAAACTTCGACTCATATGGCTTGTTCTACTACTTGTTGAATCATACACAAAGGCACGTTTTGTAACATCGAGTTACCGAATGCGTTTTCGTGCAATCAATGTACAACCAACTCATAGTAACAACTCATATCTCTAGGTTTGAAGAATATAAGATATTATCGTCTTATGATCACTCGTGATAAAATCCATGAAGTGATTCAAATGAGTGCGGGTTGAATCCAATACTCGGAACTTATGAGCACTCATGAGTGTTGTAGCACCACTTTGTCCACCAACTTGGACCTCTACAAACCAACCCATGACAGTCTTTATTCATACCTACTTCCAACATATGACCGACTGTGGATGGTTTGAATAACTTAATCATTCAGGAAGAGCGACTTAGTTATTCTGGAAGTCAAAACATGCAAAGTGAAACCCAAGAATAAATGAATCAAATATGGTATCAAACCCTATGAATATAAATAAACACTTTTATTTATCACCATACTGATTACTCATTATTCATTGTTTCGGTTTTATCAACTTTATACTTGAATTAAAAACACTAGTTGTCCCATGCTCCAAGCATGTACACTATGTTTTTCTTAAACAATAGCTTTGCCATACACCAAGTATGCACTCTATGTTTGTCTATGATCCTTACTTTGTGAAATAAACCAATTGAACATAATTTCAATGATTCTAATTTCACACTCCCAAATCCTTATCGAAAAATGTGAGAATTTCAAATTCCTATCATTTATCGAAATCTGTTTAGATTTTAAACTTATATGCACTGACCCTCCTGTAATGAATATGTACAAAGTCACAAAGACTTGTCAACAGTCATTATAAGGTATTCCAATGGAGATCAACTCCATGGAAACTAAGTCTCATATTCAAAGTACATTGCTTTGGACATGCTTCTTGCATTAAGTTTTCTAATCTTACACAGACAACTTCCACCTATGGAGACAACTCCATATTCTCATTTTGACTATCACTTTTGAATAAGAGATGCCTCTTTTCAGAATATGTCAATATGGTCCTTCCAAAATTAGCACTATACTTCCAACTGTCCCTGAGCAACCAATCTTTGGTAAACCTCAGATTGTCCTTGACAATTACTTAATCATTTTAGTCATATCCAATTCTAGACCTTTTCCCTTCTTAATGCCTCTGGGCATTTGGAAAAATTTAGAAATGACAAATATTATAGCACATGCATTCGATCCTGTACCCAAAGCAAATGGTACTCAATTCATGATGTCTCACATAAAGACATGATTCTAGACCAGTCTTTTGCTACAATATTTTTATTTGCCATGTTTTCAAAATTTGACTATGAAGAGGGATGCCGTAATCATAATCGAATTTTGAGAACGCAATATATAGAATTTCCTTAAGTTGAACCAATACAACATGAAATTCATATATATATTCTTGACTAAAGATGATTAAGGTCTCAATCTAAGCCTGTAGAACTGAAATGAAGTATATCCTCTCCCTTAATTATAGCAAAACAACTTTTTCAATCCCTGCAGCCTCACGAATTGAAACTTTTGTTTTCTATAATTAACATTGCTAACTTGCAACACTAACAATAATTATCATGCTCCCACTAACATGATGATTATTAGCATAACACTTATGCTCCCACTAGCTTTGACATGTACTCAGAAATCAGCTGGACTTCTAGAAATCAATACTTTATTGACTTTCTTACCAAAGTTCAGATTTTTGATACGAGATGCTTTGATAAAACTTTATCAAAATCATACACCTTTCCTTAGATAGCATGCATGTGTGTCTAAACAATTTCAGAACTATGAAAAGGGATGTCGTAATCATAGTCTCAATTGTTTAGACCTTTTTCCATCTGCTTCAAATCTACTTGGTGGAAGTGTTTCCTCGCCATCATTTTCATGAATCGGAGAGAAACCTTATGACCCCTAGATTTTATGGTGTATGTGTTCTTATCCATGTGAATCGTCAAAACCATAGTCACAAGACACGGTTAATGACAAATCCAAACTCATATGGACTGAACTTATGCAATCTTAACTTCTTGCCACCTGGCAGCTCAAGGGCCTGCCATTGCTTCCAAGTTGTTATGCAACCAACTGAGAACTCTAAGAACTCATATGCAAAGAAAACTTTAACTGGAATGGGCACAGAAAAGGAAATATGTATACACAATAGGTTATAAACCTCTCATCGTGTGCTAGTGTTAAACTACAGGTTATTATTCTTGATTAGACCTTGAAGCTTTCAGAATCTCTAAGACTCCCACTGTCCTTTTGACATATAAGACTATCTTGCCAAATATTCAAGAGATAGTGCAACTTCTTTATCAAGACAAACACTTCACACTCTTGGTCTAAGTTGGTCTTTGTTTAACCCAAAACATCACAACTTACCAATTTCAAATGTACAAGAGTAGGACACTTTTACTCTTACATTTGACAAGTGTTATAAACCTTTCTTTAAGATATGTCACTCAACTTATAGTCTTGGAGTATCACTCTAAGACTTGTTTTGAAACGAAGCATGACTCATCTTCTTGATTTAACCATTTCAACAATTCATGACTCCTCTTCTTAGTCATAAGAATGCACTAAGATGTCCTTAGAAGACCAATTGTGATGTGGTTCTTTAATCATTAAGATGATCACAAAACATTATACTAAAGTACTCTCCCATCTTTTCAGATTTGAGAAACTTTTATCTGTCTGCCTAATTTGATTCTTCCCATTCGTTCTGCCATACATTGAGACTTTTCCAATGTTTCAAAATTATACTTAAACTTGTAAGTATAACCATATTTACTAAACTTTAGTAAATCATGACGAATAGTCTTATCGATCTTTTGTGGTGGACTTGATCAGTGCACAAGAATGTGTACTCGATCCCTTAGTCCTTCACTTGATTCACACATCCATGTGAACAAGTCTGAATTTTCCAATGCTTGAAAGTTCTCATTCATCATACTATTCAACTTGCATGGTTCCAAGTTTCTATCCAACTGAAGCCTTGGGAATGAGAATCTTTCCTTATTTGGTAAATTATGACACTACCACAAACGAAAGAATCAAGTCCATTTTTTTCCCAAATATTGCTATCAATGGAATCATACAAACAACCATTTTTCATAAATGTCACTTGTAAGGATATTTAAAATAAATATAAAATTAAAACCTTTTATTTTATTTCAAAACTTTGCGGAAAAAACTTATCCTTACAGTGCAAATGCATATGAAAAACTTGTTGTTATCTATTCCTAAGCAATATATCATAACTCCTAAGTAACAGCTCAAAAATTCTGATGCGATCGAAATCCATCTTCGTGATCAAAATCAGCATGTACTTCCTTTAAGTTTCTTCACTTTTCTTTGATTCTTAAAGCATCAACATGTGACCCAGTCACATCATGTAATGAGAATCTCATAACAGAAACTTAACAGAGTTAGATAGTGGACTTTTACCTGAAGAAGAGTCAAACTTCTTGACTTGATCAACCTTTTGATCTTTCAGGTAAATAGGCAGCTTCGCAATCAATGTCCCTTCCTTTGGCAAGGTAAACATATGGACTCTTTGGTAATGGGACTATCTTAGACTTAGCCTTTCTCTTTACCATTTGGTCAACCGGGTTGACTATGGCCAATCCCTTTCCATTGGGAAGAGAATGCTTTTTCGAGGTATCCAATGTTACCATTGTCAATGTCCATTGAAGGTTTTGGGAGTTGATCTACTAATCAGATTTGCTCTGCCAGTGCTCCAAATCATTGCTGATTAAGCACCCCAAAGCAAATAGATAAGATCATTAAGGGTCATGTCATAGTCCTTTACATGGTAGTCCATAAGGAACTTACTATGTGACTTAGAAAGTGATTGAACATCCAACCTTCTTAAGACTTTGACACCCAACTCTCCCAGCTTGTCAATATGTGACTTCGTCTCCAAGATGTGATCACACATAGACCTTGCTTGCCATTAGGGCTTGAGTGACCTTGAACTTGTGGGTTAGGGAGAATAATTGGAGGAGTTGGAGGAAGTAAAGTTCCAAGAGATTTGGGAAGATCATAGATGTCTGAACTAGACATCTTTTGGGAGATATTCAAGATAGTTGATCTAAAGTCCTTAATATAACACCCAATATGAAATATTAAGGCTAGGATCCAACAACCTATTTATAACTAACTGGAAGAGGGATGCCGTAATCCGAGTTATAAAATAGTTGAAGGTAGGTAAATGACGATTTACCAATTTCCACCATGAAAAACGAAATAATGTAATTAGGTTTTTAATTGGATTTGAAACTCCTAGATCTTTTGAGATTCATTGAACTTTTCAATGGCATGTTTCTATCTCGAGTGTGCCCTTCAGGTTTTGTGACTGGGATGCCGAGGATCACAAAACAAGGTGTGAAGTAACCATGCAAATATACTTGGTACCCTTAATATTTACCCCTCAATCGATGTGCCGGTTAACCACACGAGCTCCACCGATACTATGATAAATATTAAGTTACCCTTTGCCTACTTTGTTAAATCCAGGTTAGTGTGTCGGTTAACCACACACGCTCCACTAACGGTTTAAACAAAGTGCAAGTGTAATTTCATGGATTAGCACCTTATTCACATTTTCCTAAGTAACTAAGATTGGGAATTTATAAGTGTTTAGTTACTTAGTATTTATCATTAATACTTTTAATGAAGGGAGAATTATAGTCCTTGTCCTACCCGTTCGTCTAACGACCCTCCACCAGTCAAGGAAGTGGTGGGTGAGAGTGGACACCCATTAAACTGCCATTTTATAGGCAGTAACCTTATACCCCCTTATAGACCGGCTTCGTGAATGAGGTCTACTAACGGTAAGACTGACTTGCTCTTATACATATATTTATTATTAACTTATAATACTATAAAGTATAAGGGTTGAATTTTAACTTTTAAAATTCTAAGGGCTAACTTGGAATTAAAGTATTCATGGGGAAAACTTTACAAATTCCAAAACTTGAGGGCAAATTTTGAAAATATTCAAAACTAATTAATTCCATAACTTATGTGTTTAAAGTAGTTTTAATTAAAAAAAACTCTTCAAGTTCCATAACTTGAGGACAAGTTATGGAAGACTTTAAACTAATAAAAGAATGTAACTTTTCTATATTTTTGTAACTTATGGAACTAATTAAGGTTACACATTTTATCATTTAATGAAGTGACTCTTGAACCTCCATAACTTGAGGACAAGTTATGGAGTCATAAAACCATTTAGTGAGGACAAGACTCTTCATTTTTGTAACCATTGCCAACTTTTTATGAGTTTTATGAAACTTAAATGTGACTTTTCATATAACTTGAGGACAAGTTACAAAAACACATTTTAGAATCAACTCTTAGATTAAAATGGATTGAAAAACACATAATCAATTAACTTTTCTATTAATCTAATAAACTCATATGAACAAAGATAATTCACATCAAAATTTTTTTTTCAAGTAATTAGCATAACTTTTAAACTAATACAATTCGATTTTTCAGCTAATTTTGCAAGTATAACAAGAAAACAAGCCTTGGCTCTGATACCACTGATGGGTTTTGCGCATTCTAACACTCCTAAGTGTACATGCAACCCTAAATACCTTGGATCTATGTTTTCCCTATTATACATGCAATTATGAACTTTCCAAGGTATTACCCTATCTAGCATACAATACTTGATACTTGGGTAATCAAATGGATAGAATACATACCTTTGTTTGATGTAGCTTGTCTCCATGAAGCTTGAGTGCCTAGTGCCCCAAGTGTGACACCTCAAATGGTTCACACAACACCAAATGCACATGAAATGACTTGAGAGAAATGGAACACTCCTTGAAATCGTCTAGCCCTCATATTCACACATTAGTGCACGAGTTCTTGAGCCATGGGATTCTTTTATATGGTGGCTATTAGGGTTACACCATGTAACTCATAACTTTACCCATTACTTATGCTCCATGGATTTTAACCTCCATGGAGTATCCATGGGTCACCCCATGGACTTAGTCCAACATAAGGAATCTTGGATCACAAGCCCACATATATAAGAATGAATGATTTACACAATCAACCCATATATTTAATTAGTCTCCTTTTGATCACTTAATTAATTCCAAATTAATTCTTGATCAATACTAATTAAATAACCTTATTAATATATTAGAACTTGTAATATATTAACCAACCTTAAGTGTTATTTCTCTCATTATAGTCTATCCAAATGCATGATGCCATGCAACCCAAATGGACCATGCCGGGTCGGGTCAAGTCTTACCAATTATAGTTATGGACTTAGACATTAATCCAACAAGTACATTAATCAATATGGATGAGCTACTTGACAACTTGGAAGCATTTGTAGGCCCTTGTGCTACCAGAAGGCGAGAAATTAAGAATAAGCAAAGTTCAGTCCATAAAACCAAATTTTGATTTGGGTTTTGTCATCAACATTATCTTATGATTGTAGGTTGGGAATGACAAATTCGCATGGATAGGAACACATACACCACAAAATCTAGGTGGGAAAAGGTTTCGCTCTAATTAATGAAAATGATTATGAGGAAACAATTTTTCTAGTAGATTTTGAATCTTATTGATATCATGGTTAGCAGGTGTGATAATTGCGTTCTCAAAATTCGTATATGATTACGGCATCCGTTTTCATAGTTCGAATTATGAGAAATGCCAAGAAATAGTTTGAACGTTCATGAATTATTGTTATAAATTCTGAAAAGGTTTAAACACACACGTATGCTATCTAATGAAAGGTGTATGAGCTTAAGAAGTATGGTTGAAGACTTATCAAAGCATCACGTATCGTAAATTTGCACTTTAGTAAGAAAGTCAATAGTATTGGTTTCTAAAAGTCCAGTTGATTTCTGGGTACACGTCAAAGCTAGTGAGAGCATAATTGATTATGCAAATAGGAGTATAATTATTATGCTAGTGGGAGCATAATAGTTATGGTAAGTATTGCAAAGTTAGCAATACTATTTATGGGAAGCAAAGTTTTCAATTTGCAAATTGCTATATTTGAGAATTGTTTTGATGTAAAAGGATTTAGGGGAGAAGGCACTTATACTTCATTCCAGATCTAAAAGTTTAGATTTAATGGAACTTAGTCATGAACGTATATGAATATCATGTTGAAATGATTAAACATAGGAAATTCTATATATGGAAATATTATAGCAAGAGACTGATCAAGTATCATGTCTTTAGGTATCGAATCCCATATGCTTCAGATATAGGATTGATCACATATGTTATAGTATTTGCTTGTTCTAATTTTTCCAAATGCCTAGGGCATTAAGAAGGGAAAAGGATTGGAACTGGATATGACTAGATTTGTTGAACAACTGTTAAAGGGCAATCTGAAGTTCGCTGAAGATTGGTTGCTTGTAGACAGTTGGAAGTATAGCATTTGGACAGACCATATTAACATGTTTCAGATTGGGATAATTCCTGATCAGAATTGATAGTCATATGGAAAAGTTTCCATAATGGGAGTTGCTGATTAGAATCTGAATGTGAGATAGAAACCTTAATGCAAAGAAGGTGTTCAAGGAGTCACCTTGAATCTGATACTTCATTACCATGAAATTTTTTACATAACAAAGTTTCATTAGACCATTTTGTGACATCGTTGGCAAAGTCTTTGTGACTTCTAGGCCACGTCATCACAAAAGGATCATTGCATGAAAGGTTAGATTCTAACACATTTAGTGGTGGAAAGAATTTTGGAAATTCTTACACTTGTAATATGGATTTGAAATTGTGAAATGAGTATCATTGGACTTATGTCCAATTGATCTATTCACAAAGGAATGACCATAGAGAGACATAGTATCCATGTTTATTACATGGCATGACAAATGTTTAACTCAAGTGATTAGTTGATTAATCGAAACATTATACAATTAATAAAGTCTAAATAATATGGTGATTAAATAAAAGGAGTTTTATTTATATTCAATAGTTTTGAGACCATACTTAATTAGGTTATTATTGTGTTTCACTTCGCATGTTTTACTTCCCGAATAATTAGATTATTCAAAACATCCACAGTCGATCATACTTTAGAAGTAAGTAGTGAATTAAGACTGTCGTGAAATGGATTGTAGATTGTCTAAAGGTTTAGAGATAGCAATGGTTTGTTGCAACATTCACGAGTACTTTTGAAATGGAGATTTTGAGTATTAGATTAACCCATGCTCAAAGAACTACTTCATGTATTTTATCAAGAGTAATTTTGAGACGATAATATCTCATATTCTTGAAACGGAGACATATGAGTTGTTGTTTACGAGTCAGTTGTGCATTGATAATACGTAAACGCATCAGTAACTTGATGTTATAAAACATATTGTTGTGCGTGATTTGATGAGTAAATAGTACAAGCATATGAGTCGAAGTTTATCTGTTCCTTTTGCCCTAACGGGGAAAAGCGACATATGTGGGCCCCTCGATGATTTGATGATAACATATAAAGCGCTTGGCCAAGCCTAGACTAAATTGATGTGTTCAATTAGTAGTCTGATTTCAGTCGTCATAAATCAGAAATCGGGAAACAAATCTTGGACAGAGAGATTAATTATAAACCATGTCTCATGTCCATACGATATCTTGTAGAATGGAGGAATATTTGATCCCTTATCTAAGAACACCTAACTGACTGGGTCAAAGTTCGACAACGACTTTTGAAAGCTACGATTGCTGGTCAAATTTTGAGGTCATACTTGCAATCATAGTTATTAGACTTATCCAAGTGGGAGACTTTTGGATTAAGTGTCTAAGCCCATAACTATAATTGGTATGTACTTGATTTGATAGTAGCATGGTCCTTTTGGGTTGCCTTCACTCTAGCAACTTGATATGATGACTTTTGGAGAGAGAGGTTGAATTTATTATTTGGAATAATAAATTGATTTATTAATGTATTATGAAAATAATATATTAATCAAAAATCATGTTATTTAATTAGTATTTAGTCAGAAATTAATTTGGAATTAATTTTGGGATTAAAGGAACTGATTAAAGGAACATGGGATGTTTTGCAAATCATTGATTGTTGTCAAACTGGGCTATTGGACTCCTTAGATGGGAGTGGACGAAACTATATGGAGGCCCTATAGGTTTCTTCCAAAGCCTCTAGATGACGAGCCTATGGGTTGCTTAAGCCTTAAGTAGGAAATTAGGATTTCCTCCAAAAAACCCTAGCAGCCCACAACTGTATAAGAACCCCACCACCTATGATTTTCAGCCAATGTTTGCTTTGAGAACCCTAGCCGAAATTCCAAAGTATTCCCTCCTCTCTCCTCTCATCCTCTTGCTAGTGGTGTTTGTAAGCCATTAGAGGTGTCACATTTGAGGCACTAAGCTTTCAAGAGTTAAGGATCTACAAGGTTTCTTGTTATTGCTACATAACAAGTGAGGTAAACTTCTAAACCCTAATTATATGTAGATTTCGATTTATATATGCTAGATCTAGGGTTTTGCTTTGGTATTCAATTTTCATGTTCAACTAGTGAAAAACTTAGATCCAAAGCAATTAGGGTTGCATGAAAACATTGGTTGTAGTTATACTTAAAACCCATTATTTGTACCCTATAAAAGCTTTATGTTAGCCCCTTTCCCTCATTTCTAAGTCAGCCTCCACACTCTAAAAACCCTCAATCGAGCTTGTAGCCTCTTGGAGATGTTCTTGAGCTATTGGGGGGCTTTGATGCTCATTTTTCCCTTGGGAAGGAAAGAAGGGAAGTTTGAAGTCGTTTTGCTTGGTGGGAAAGCTTTGGATCGAGAATCATCACCTTGTGGGGAAGCTTTTTGAGGTAACAAGTTTGCATCTTGGCTTATGTATGATTATATCTCTTCATGGCTATTTTATTATGAGTTCGGTCTTCTTTTTGAGATTATGGATGAGTTAGGATGTTTAAGGGTTCATCCTTTCAGACCGTGGCACTTGGATATCAGACCATGGGGGGAGCTCAAGGCATTCTAGGTAAAGACCATGGGGGAGCCCATGGCATTCCAAATAAAGACCATAAGGGAGCCCATGGCAACTATATGTATGTTGCATGATAATCTGTGGTTGTTTATTGTATGGTATTTTGGGAAACTCACTAAGCTTTATGCTTACGATTTTCAGCTTATGTTTCAGGTACTCCGATTTTCAATTGGAAGAGCTGGGGATGATTGCAGAGCACACACCACATGCTTCCGCATTCTGTGAATTACTCTAATTTGATGATTTTTTGTTAAATCTCTATGCCAATCTATGCGACCTACTAAATTTCTAAATAATCCTCTACTAATAAGATAAATCCTACATCGTTAAAGGTTCAAACCTATATGGTTCTCTTGGCTATCTGAGCCGTAGCTGGGAGTTTGGAAAATTCCTAAATCATATCAGACACTTAGGAGGAAAGACCAACCTTTCCTTGAGAAACAAGAAACTCATGGGTTATGAGTAATCTAACAGAAGACTTCTTTCTTCTATTACCCGCTTAATCAAAAACAAAACTAACGACCTCTACCTATTTGTGATGCAACTCTCGTGGACCTTGATGGCAAAATCGAAAGTCATAATACTTTTTTCACTTTATCCTTAAGGGTTGGTTCTCCCCCACTCGGGTTCGACCTATCATTTGTTGTTGTTTCTTGTAACTAGCTGAAGTCTAAGTTAGCATTGCCTACGTGATTTGTAGCTGATTTTGACTTTGAAGAAACTCATGTTTGTCATATCCAATGACCTTAGACATTCTCTTCGAAGTACTAATAATTATACCTGCTGAAAGGGGTCCTCTTGCAAGGCACGACCAAAACATTATTATGTCGTGATAAGCACAATGTTGTCTTGAAATGCACTAACGCACGTGTATAACTAATTAGTATAAGGGGTATATTCTAACATAGTCGAATTACTAACAACAATGACGGCTGTTGAATTAACTCCATCTTTCTCTCCGTGGGTTACGGGGGTTGACTTACAATTGCGCCACAACAGGTAGCAACTCTAGCTTCTAGTTTCTTCGCCCCAACGAAGTCTGCAACTCTTTTTTCGATTATCTTGATTACTTCCTTCTTAAATCTCACGACTAAAGTCGACACTATGTCGGACGAGGTTCTCAGAACCTAACTTATTTACGTAAATCGAACTCGATCTTATATGGCCACTTGGGCCCGAACTACTTCTAGACATCACCATGTGATAGGTAATGATTGAAATGAAATGAATTCATAGTCTTAGCCAAACTATCTTCCTAACTACCAGTGCCTTAGCAAATTTGTGACTCTTCTTGATCCAAGTGCGAGTCGTGTGCTTCGGGTAGTATAGGCCTCTACTACCTTTTATACCTACTTATACTTGTCCCAAAAGTTTTTTCGCAATTTCCAAGTCACTTCACATGAAGACCACTCAAGAAATATGCATGTGTCCCTATGAGCACATACAAAAGATTTTTTTCCTAGACTCTACTAGGACTTTTCATCTCTACCGATGCCCTACCTAATAAATATATGTCCATTCGAGCATATATTATATTCCCCAGACCCTCCTTCTAGGAATACTTCTACTCTACCCTACTACTTTCCGAGGAAGGACTTCTACCAATACTAATTAATTATCTAATGAATACGATTTCATGACTATAGAAGCAAACAGTCTGCTGACTGAATGATCCGACACTACAACGGTTGGACTTAGACAAGAGTTATGCAATAGCGCCAAATCTGGCAATCTAAAACTATTTAATTCTGGGAGCATCCAACCTAATGTATTTTTCAAGTAACTAATTAATATTAATATAGGTTCTAAGCATCGAATAACAAACAAATCCCTAGGCTATACGACATCTTAAGTATCAGGCAATTTCTAGTTTGACAATTCCTGAAAAGATTCCTAACCTACATATTAGCATGAATTCCTAACAGTTCATATATCAACAGATATAACCAATATGGATATTTGGGGAACCACTTTCCTTTACAAGCTTTGGCGGACTACACACATCACATTCTCTCCTTTGTGTATTATTCTTTTTATAAAAAGATTTATTAAATAATTAGATCCTTAGTTTGAGTATGGAATCACACTAGTGTTCATCCAGTTTGCTCAAACCAGGGCTCTGATACCAACTTGTAACGTCCCGATTTTTCAAACCAAAATTTTCATTTTTATTTATTAAATTTTCAGTTACATCAGAGTATAATGCGGAAAATATGATTGTGAATGCCCATGTGTACAGTCAAACTTTGCCCTTCTCAGGAACGAATGAAGTGCTTGAAAATCATTTATAACAACTGGGTAAGCACTAGGCTTAGTGAGCTCCCTCAATATATCATATCCACAATACACATACATGCATTCAAATAATATATGTATTTTAGACTTACGAACTACACACCGTTTTGTCTTCAATATGAGTCTACTTGTACTTATGGCCTACTTGTACTTATGGCCTACATGCCATTTCGTTAAACACGTATCAATGTGTACTTACGGCCTACGTGCCATTTCGTTAACACGTGGGCCTATAGACTCCCGACCTCTTTGTCGTTCCACCATCACCCTGTGACAACCGTCAAAAATTGAGTCAAGTCCAAGTCAAACAAAGTCAACAAGTCAAAACCAATCGACTCAAGTAACCCTTGTATATTAGGGTTTACACTATGTAATTACTGTACAATGCAATATTTTAATGAGAGAAACATCATTTGGAAAGTTCGTGTGTTGAATTTCCTAAGTCTCAAATGCAATAAACATTGAACCAAAACGATAAAACATTATTGCACACTCATCGGGAGTGTGTACGACACTAAAACACGGTTTAACGGGGTTTACGAACCTTGCGTTATGAAGTCGGACACTCAAATTAATCACAAACGAAACCTCTCTAAATCGTTTTCACTCTATCTCTTTTTATTTGAAATCTCTCCCAAATCTCTCTTAAAAGTTCCCATAACTTTTTGGAATCATTTGGGTCATCCCGACCCTTAACCGGGTCAAAAACCACTTGAAACGGGGTAAAAACGGGTAAAATAGCCTTAAGGACCCAAAACGGAAACTTCATGACCGAAGCCTCTCATCCGAAGGGATCAGGATCCGAAGCTCGCAGGATCCGAAGCTCTCAGGCCGAAGCCCCAGGTCCGAAGTCCTTGTCCGAATCCGAAGTCTCGGCCCCCATCCGAGAGGTCTCGCAGACAGCCTATTTTTACCGGTTTTTCGACTACAATTTCGTTTTAACTCCGTTTTTCATTATTTTAACGTGGGATTTTCACCCAAAACTTTATTTTATAAACCAAGGCCCCAAAATATATAAATATCCAGGGTTTTTGATAAAAATATATTAAAAGAATTAGTGGTTGAACTAATTATGGAGGGAATATTTGCTTTTCCTTAATTTATGGCAAAAGCAAACCACCACCATATCACTCTATGATCAGCCACTCTTTCCCACTACTCCTTTTCACCTTAGTGGACCTTTACACCCAATCTCCAGCTCTTTCCACGTTCTAAGAGCTGGAGGATTGATCCTCTCTCCTCATTCTCCATAAAGTTCTTTCATTCTACACTTAGCAACCAAAGGACACTCTCCAAAATTCTCTCATCTTTTCTCTCAACTTCAAGAACTTCAAGGATTTCTTCAGGGATTTCTTTCTTCAATTAGTAAGTATCTTCATCATTCATATAATTATTACACTCCATTCTACTCAAATCATTGATATCTTACACAAATTCCATCTTATTCGATGTTAGATTCTCGAATCATCAAGACATCTTCTTAGTGTTCTTGGGTTGAACACTTCCTCTCTCTCACTTTCATCTACTGAAACCACATAGGGTGAGTTCATACCCCTACATTTACATGTTTTCTTAAGTTTTAAGTGGGGAATACAAGTAAAATCATCAAGAACACAATTAAACTTTTTCTAACAGATTACATCAGAAAAGATGGACTTTAATCACGGACTGTTTTGGTCAACTTAAATATTTTAGTTTTCAAAACTGTTCTAGGTGCAAGTAGTTCAAACTCGTAGCTTTAAAATGGCTACTTGCACATCTCCATGTGATGTTTCTACAATTTATAGAGATTTTTACAAAACTTCCTATCATTTCAGAGGCAAACCCGGACCAGCCTGTGATTATGGACATTTTGACCTCTGTTAGAGATCACTAAAAATCATGATAAAATTTATGAACAAACTAGACTCATATTCCAAACTCTCATAATTTGTGGATTTGGATTTGGAGCTTTGATGATTTTTCTATAAATTTTCTAAGAACAGTAACAGAAACTGTATTCAACGAAAAGTTGCTGTCAATTTCATTTCACCTTGTAACATGTTGAGCAAGGTGTATATCTTTATGTGATTATATGTTATTGCAATATATGACATTTTATCTTAATATTTAGACACACATCAGTTTACAAATGGATTTGGACATATAAAATATAAAGAATAACAAGTGATTATAATCAAAGTACAACCGATACATTCAAACATTTAATAAACTATTTTGAATATAGTTTGCATACATTACTACGTACTACCCTTGGTTGATAAACTATAATAGGTATAGTTTATGATACATTACATAACACATACATTTAAAAAGGGTAAATTTATACAAAGGATATTTTCATTAAGCAAGGTACGGCCATACGGTACCAAGTTTTCATAACACGTAATTCCGTTAATGACTTTGTGAGACATTTACTTCAAATTACCATTAAGTCCTGTATTGTAACCAGAGTCTCCTTGAGGGAGAGCGTGATAGTTGTGTATAGATCTATATTGGGTTTGACAAACCCACACCTAAACTGCATGCAACAGTTAGACCGATAGGTCTGGGGTGACAAATGTCATAACATTTCCGACGCCCGAAGAACGTCGTTTTAGGCAACCTTGGTCATAGCATGGTTATAATAAACTCACACAAAGTATTAATAAATATTGGAATTTACGGGAACTTCATTAAAATTAAACGAGTTTATGTCGATTTAAACTTACATTATTTATTATAAGTAAGAAAAGTTACTTATACATTTCGGTCTTTGAATTTAAGACTACATATACATTTTAAGGAAAATATTGGATTTTCTAAAACAAATACTACTTTTACAAACGAAAGGCTTTTAATAATATCAAACAAAAGCTTATGAACTCACCAACCTTTGTGTTGACACTTTTCCAAACAACTTGTATTCTCAGGAAATCATTAAACAGGTAACCAAGTGCTTCTGAGGATGGGACGCTAAGGCGTCTACTATTTCATATTTTGTCAACATATTGTAATTGATTCGTAAACATGTAATTCATACAATGATGTAACTTTTTCAATTATATATATGTTGGTTGTGTTTGCTTGAATTACTATTACAATTGTTGTTATGATACTATACATGAAGTCCTCCACCCCCGGACATTTCCGCCATCCTTGGTTTGGGGGTGTGACAGATTGGTATCAGAGCACAGTTTATAGTGAATTAAGTATATCAAACCACATAAGATATACAAACTATAAACACAATTGGGACTAATAGTCTCTGATTTGTGCATTTTTCAAATAAATATACTTTTAGAAAATAAATGATTTTCTTGATTAAAGTATACATACATACATTACATGCTCGCATGGTATCATGACTAGAGAAAACATAAAGCAAAAGAAGAAGAGTTGAACATTTTGAGTATGCCTTAGTATATGTTGATTAATTCTGGGAAGGATATAGCCTGATCAACTATATCTGTCCGAGAATTGACTTGCATATACCGGGGGATGGTCAGGATGGGCAACAAATCTAACAACCTAATATCACACTACAAAGGATACTTTAAGAACTCAAAACTAAATATTTACAAATACTATAGGAGTATTTTGTGTTACTATAATAAATATATTAATTATGTCCCGACTAAATTAGTATATGGGAAACTCTTACAAATGGTCATATACTTGGAAACAAGGAAACTCAAATAAAATATTTTAGACTTTCGTTTTACCTCATAGCCCAATGTATTGGGTCAATCAAAAGTATAAAATCGTATGTATCGTAAACATATCGGAAAACAACGTAATAATATACTTTATGTATAAAAGATTTCTCTTCCTATAAATATACTTGTACTAAAAGTACATTGGTTTACAACTTATGATAGAACCATGCCGCCAAGGAAGGAGACTAGACCATCTAGCAGCGCAGCACCACCTCCACCACCACTACCAACACCTCCACCACCATCACCGACACTTCCACCACCACTACCAACACCTCCACCACCATCACCGACACTTCCACCACCACTACCAACACCTCCACCACCATCACCGACACCTCCACCACCATCACCATCACCGACACCTCCACCACCATCACCAACACCTCTGCCGCCACTTCCATAATTTGATCCAGCAATACTCCAAGCTGCAATAGCAGCAGCAGTAGCGGCAGCTGTGTCCCAAATTGTCTCTAATGGAAATGGTGGATCTGGACCAGGTGTTACACCCTCTAACCAGGGAGACAGATGGGTGCGCACAAGAGAGTGCACCTACAAAGACTTCACCAATGGCAAACCCGACAACTTCAATGGGAGCGGGGGAGTCATCACTTTAATGCAATGGTTTGAAAAGACCGAAGTAGTCTTTCAGGTGTGCTCTTGCCCCAAAGCGAGCAAAGTTAAGTTCGCAGCCTTCACTTTCACCGGCCGGGCCCTTACTTGGTGGAACTGCCGGATTAATTCACTTACTCTCGAAGTGGCTAGCTCCATAACCTGGGCAGAACTAAAAACGTTGATGATGAAGGAGTACTGCCCGAGAGGTGAGATTCAAAAGCTGGAACAAGAACTTTGGAACCTCAGGATGACGGGCTCCGACCTTGAAACCTACACCACCTGATTCAATGAATTGGCTCTCCTCTTCCCAACAATGGTTACTCCGGAGGAGAAAAAGGTGGAGCGATACCTTTGGGGACTGTCTCCCCAAGTGCAAAGTAGTGTCCTGGCTTCAAGGCCAACTACTTTTGACAGTGCCAGGGAGCTGGCACAACAACTTGTTGACCACCGAGCCGGTCATAATACTACAACCACCACCACTGATCAATCAAAAGGGGGAAACAACAAAAGGAAGTTCTGGAACCAAAAGAAGAGCCAACCAGCACAGGACCCCGCTAAGAAGCAACAAACTGTTGCTGTCTATGCTGCCACTACTGCTACCACTCCAGCACCACCGAAGCCATATGCTGGAACCCTACCCAAGTGCAACAAGTGCAACTTTCACCACAATGGTGCTTGTAGGGAGATGCACTGTATCAACTGCGATAGGAAGGGGCACACTGCTCGTTTCTGTAAAGCGCCGGCTCGACCAATCAACCAAGTCGCCAGTACGGGGGCAACCCGAACCTGCTATAATTGTGGAGACGCAGGTCACTTCAAAAGAAACTGCCCCAAAGCACAAGCCCCTAATGCTGGTGGAGTAGGAAGAATCTTGGCAATAGGACATGGGGAAGCAGTTGACGATCCCGCGGTGGTTACCGGTACGTTTCTCCTCAATAACTCTTATGCATGCGTACTATTCGATAGTGGAGCGGAGAGGAGTTTCGTGAGCCACCAATATAAACAATTACTTGAACAAAATCCCCAATCACTAAAGGATACTTATGTAGTAGAAATGGCAAATGGGAAAGTAGAACGCACTAGCGATATATACTCAGAGTGTACTCTCACTCTAGACAACCATACATTTAAAATTGACCTGATGCCGGTCACCATAAAAAGCTTCGACGTAATCATCGGGATGGATTGGTTAGTTCCTCACCGTGCCGACATTCTATGTTACGAAAGGGCCGTTCGCCTCAATCTACCAAATGAAGAAACCCTTCTCATCTATGGTGACAAACCTAGTGCGAATTTACAAATCATCTCATGCATCA
This sequence comes from Lactuca virosa, assembly GCF_052849685.1. Lineage (NCBI taxonomy): Eukaryota > Viridiplantae > Streptophyta > Magnoliopsida > Asterales > Asteraceae > Lactuca > Lactuca virosa. The sequence goes on from NC_136426.1 coordinate 203,360,553, forward strand.
AAGCCCAAAAGTATCTCCGGAAGGAGTACCACGCCTTATTGGCCCACGTAGTAGACAAGAAACAAGACGTGAAAGACATCAAAGACATCCCCGAAGTGTGTAACTTCCCGGATGTGTTCCCAGAAGATCTTCCTGGTGTACCACTCGGACGACAAGTCGATTTCAGAATTGACTTAATACCCGGAGCTACCCCCGTAGCCAGAGCTCCATACCGCCTCGCACCAACAGAAATGCAAGAGTTGTCCAGTCAGTTGAACGAGCTTTTGAGCAAAGGGTTCATCAGACCAAGCTTCTCACCTTGGGGAGCACCGGTCCTTTTTGTAAAGAAGAAGGACGGATCCTTTCGCATGTGCATCGACTATCGGGAACTAAACAAACTCACTATCAAGAACCGATATCCTCTACCCCGAATCGACGACCTTTTCGACCAACTCCAAGGAGCAAATTTCTTCTCAAAGATCGACCTAAGGTCAGGTTACCATCAGCTACGAGTTCAAGAAGAAGATATTACCAAAACTGCATTCAGAACTCGCTATGGGCACTACGAGTTTGTGGTGATGTCTTTCGGTTTAACGAACGCACCTGCGGTATTCATGGACCTAATGAATAGAGTGTGTCGACCCTACCTAGACAAGTTTGTAATCGTATTCATCGACGATATCTTGATCTACTCGCGAAGCGAAGAAGAGCATCGCCTACATCTACGCCAAGTGTTAGAGACACTAAGAGCGGAGAAGCTTTATGCTAAGTTCTCTAAGTGTGAATTCTGGATTAGAGAAGTGGATTTCCTTGCCCATGTGGTAAGTGAGAAAGGCATACATGTGGATCCCTACAAGATCAAGGCAATCGAGAATTGGTCAGTACCCAAGACGCCAACCGAAATTTGACAATTCCTTGGGCTTGCTGGCTACTACCGAAGATTTATACAAAACTTCTCCAAGATTGCGAAACCACTCACCACCTTGACGCAGAAAGGTGTGATATTCAAGTGGGAAAATAAACAAGAAACTGCTTTCCAAACGTTAAAACAAGCCCTATGCAACGCAGCGATCTTGTCTCTCCCAGAGGGAACCGAAGACTTCGTAGTGTACTGTGATGCTTCGAATCAAGGCCTCAGATGTGTGCTCATGCAGAGAGGGAAGGTTATCGCGTATGCATCAAGACAGCTTAAGACGCACGAGGTTAATTATACTACGCACGACCTGGAATTAGGAGCAGTGGTATTCGCTTTGAAGATCTGGAGACACTACCTCTACGGCACGAAATGCACTATCTTCACTGATCACAAAAGTCTTCAACATATCCTCAATCAGAAAGAGCTCAACATGCAACAGAGGAGAGGGGTAGAGTTGCTGAATGACTACGAGTGCGAAATTCGTTATCATCCGGGCAAGGCCAATGTAGTGGTTGATGCTCTAAGCAGGAAGGAGTACTCGGGCCGCCGAGTAAAATCCTTAACAATGACGATCCATTCCCACACGACCATACAAATCAAGGAAGCTCAACTAGAAGCTTTGAAACCAGAAAAGGTGGCAGGAGAGACATTAAGGGGAATGGATAAAAACTTAGAAGTCAAGGATGATGGAGTACGTTATCTTATGAACCGAATCTGGACACCGAAGTTCGGTGGACTCCGAGACGTCGTCATGAATGAAGCACACAAGACTCGATACTCCATCCATCCCGGGTCAGATAAGATGTATCTGGACCTCAAGAAATTATACTGGTGGCCGAACCTGAAAGCTGAGATTGCTACCTATGTGAGCAAGTGTCTGACTTGCGCCAAGGTCAAAATCGAATACCAGAAACCATCCGGGCTATTACAACAGCCGGATATACCTGAGTGGAAGTGGGAACGAATAACCATGGACTTCATAACCAAGCTGCCTAAGACATCGGGCGGGCTTGACACCATATGGGTAATCGTAGACAGATTGACCAAATCAGCACACTTCCTACCGATAAAAGAAACCGACAAGATGGAGAAGCTGACTAGAACATACATCAAAGAGATTGTACGACTCCATGGTGTGCCGATATCCATTATCTCCGATAGAGATAGTAGATTTACCTCACGGTTTTTGCAGTCTCTACAAAAATCATTGGGAACTAGGCTTGACATGAGTACGGCCTACCATCCGAAAACCGACGGACAGAGCGAACGAACCATTCAAACATTGGAAGACATGTTAAGAGCTTGTGTGATAGACTTCGGTAAAGCATGGGATACCCATCTACCGCTTATCGAATTCTCCTACAATAACAACTATCATACTAGCATCAAAGTCGCTCCATTCGAAGCTCTTTACGGTCGCAAATGCAGATCACCCCTGTGTTGGGCTGAGGTGGGGGATACACAGCTAGCTAGAGGGCAAGTCTCTAATAGCACCCTCAATGGCCCTGAAATCATAAGGGAAACCACAGAAAAGATCGTTCAAATTCGAGAAAGACTGAAAGCGTCTCGCGATCGGCAAAAGAGTTACGCAGACAAACGACGCAAACCCTTGGAATTCCAGGTGGGTGATCGTGTACTACTAAAAGTTTCCCCTTGGAAAGGAATGATACGATTCGGCAAACGCGGGAAACTAAATCCAAGGTACATCGGGCCATTCGAAATCCTTGCTAGGATTGGGCCAGTAGCATACAAACTTCGATTACCTCAGGAACTCGACAAAGTACATCCCACATTTCACGTGTCGAACCTAAAGAAGTGTTTGTCTGATGAAACACTCGTAATACCACTCGACGAAATCGAAGTTAACGAAAATCTCCACTTCGTGGAGGAACCAGTCGAAATCATGGATCGGGAAATCAAACGAACGAAACAAAGTCGTATTCCCATCGTGAAGGTCCGTTGGAATGCTAAACGAGGACCTGAGTTCACCTGGGAACGCAAAGATCAAATGAAACAAAAATACCCACATCTTTTCCCAAACTCTTGATGTCCCAGTCAAATGCAAATTTCGGGACGAAATTCCTTCAAACGGGGGGATGATGTGACAACCGTCAAAAATTGAGTCAAGTCCAAGTCAAACAAAGTCAACAAGTCAAAACCAATCGACTCAAGTAACCCTTGTATATTAGGGTTTACACTATGTAATTACTGTACAATGCAATATTTTAATGAGAGAAACATCATTTGGAAAGTTCGTGTGTTGAATTTCCTAAGTCTCAAATGCAATAAACATTGAACCAAAACGATAAAAAATTATTGCACACTCATCGGGAGTGTGTACGACACTAAAACACGGTTTAACGGGGTTTACGAACCTTGCGTTATGAAGCCGGACACTCAAATTAATCACAAACGAAACCTCTCTAAATCGTTTTCACTCTATCTCTTTTTATTTGAAATCTCTCCCAAATCTCTCTTAAAAGTTCCCATAACTTTTTGGAATCATTCGGGTCATCCCGACCCTTAACCGGGTCAAAAAACCACTTGAAACGGGGTAAAAACGGGTAAAATAGCCTTAAGGACCCAAAACGGAAACTTCATGACCGAAGCCTCTCATCCGAAGGGATCAGGATCCGAAGCTCGCAGGATCCAAAGCTCTCAGGCCGAAGCCCTAGGACCGAAGTTCTTGTCCGAATCCGAAGTCTCGGCCCCCATCCGAGAGGTCTCGCAGACAGCCTATTTTTACCGGTTTTTCGACTACAATTTCGTTTTAACTCCGTTTTTCATTATTTTAACGTGGGATTTTCACCCAAAACTTTATTTTATAAACTAAGGCCCCAAAATATATAAATCTCCAGGGTTTTTATAAAAATATATTAAAAGAATTAGTGGTTGAACTAATTATGGAGGGAATATTTGCTTTTCCTTAATTTATGGCAAAAGCAAACCACCACCATCTCACTCTATGATCAGCCACTCTTTCCCACTACTCCTTGTCACCTTAGTGGACCTTTACACCCAATCTCCAGCTCTTTCCACGTTCTAGGAGCTGGAGGATTGATCCTCTCTCCTCATTCTCCATAAAGTTCTTTCATTCTACACTTAGCAACCAAAGGACACTCTCCAAAATTCTCTCATCTTTTCTCTCAACTACAAGAACTTCAAGGCTTTCTTCAGGGATTTCTTTCTTCAATTAGTAAGTATCTTCATCATTCATATAATTATTACACTCCATTCTACTCAAATCATTGATATCTTACACAAATTCCATCTTATTCGATGTTAGATTCTCGAATCATCAAGACATCTTCTTAGTGTTCTTGGGTTGAACACTTCCTCTCTCTCACTTTCATCTACTGAAACCACATAGGGTGAGTTCATACCCCTACATTTACATGTTTTCTTAAGTTTTAAGTGGGGAATACAAGTAAAATCATCAAGAACACAATTAAACTTTTTCTAACAGATTACATCAGAAAAGATGGACTTTAATCACGGACTGTTTTGGTCAACTTAAATATTTTAGTTTTCAAAACTGTTCTAGGTGCAAGTAGTTCAAACTCGTAGCTTTAAAATGGCTACTTGCACATCTCCATGTGATGTTTCTACAATTTATAGAGATTTTTACAAAACTTCCTATCATTTCAGAGGCAAACCCGGACCAGCCTGTGATTATGGACATTTTGACCTCTGTTAGAGATCACTAAAAATCATGATAAAATTTATGAACAAACTAGACTCATATTCCAAACTCTCATAATTTGTGGATTTGGATTTGGAGCTTTGATGATTTTTCTATAAATTTTCTAAGAACAGTAACAGAAACTGTATTCAACGAAAAGTTGCTGTCAATTTCATTTCACCTTGTAACATGTTGAGCAAGGTGTATATCTTTATGTGATTATATGTTATTGAAATATATGACATTTTATCTTAATATGTAGACACACATCAGTTTACAAATGGATTTGGACATATAAAATATAAAGAATAACAAGTGATTATAATCAAAGTACAACCGATACATTCAAACATTTAATAAACTATTTTGAATATAGTTTGCATACATTACTACGTACTACCCTTGGTTGATAAACTATAATAGGTATAGTTTATGATACATTACATAACACATACATTTAAAAAGGGTAAATTTATACAAAGGATATTTTCATTAAGCAAGGTACGGCCATACGGTACCAAGTTTTCATAACACGTAATTCCGTTAATGACTTTGTGAGACATTTACTTCAAATTACCATTAAGTCCTGTATTGTAACCAGAGTCTCCTTGAGGGAGAGCGTGATAGTTGTGTATAGATCTATATTGGGTTTGACAAACCCACACCTAAACTGCATGCAACAGTTAGACCGATAGGTCTGGGGTGACAAATGTCATAACATTTCCGACGCCCGAAGAACGTCGTTTTAGGCAACCTTGGTCATAGCATGGTTATAATAAACTCACACAAAGTATTAATAAATATTGGAATTTACGGGAACTTCATTAAAATTAAACGAGTTTATGTCGATTTAAACTTACATTATTTATTATAAGTAAGAAAAGTTACTTATACATTTCGGTCTTTGAATTTAAGACTACATATACATTTTAAGGAAAATATTGGATTTTCTAAAACAAATACTACTTTTACAAACGAAAGGCTTTTAATAATATCAAACAAAAGCTTATGAACTCACCAACCTTTGTCTTGACACTTTTCCAAACAACTTGTATTCTCAGGAAATCATTAAACAGGTAACCAAGTGCTTTTGAGGATGGGACGCTAAGGCGTCTACTATTTCATATTTTGTCAACATATTGTAATTGATTCGTATACATGTAATTCATACAATGATGTAACTTTTTCAATTATATATATGTTGGTTGTGTTTGCTTGAATTACTATTACAATTGTTGTTATGATACTATACATGAAGTCCTCCACCCCCGGACATTTCCGCCATCCTTGGTTTGGGGGTGTGACACACCCCTAACTAATTTATAATAACTTATAAGCATATCAATAATCACGCACATAGACACTACATATTCGGCTCTATAGGCACATAGAAAACTATATTGTGGGATCTACACTGCTAGTTCCTATATCCTAACATACATGGATATATACTCGAATACATAATATAATGAGATGACCTCACTTGGATAGTTACTTAGATGATTGATAGGATCTGAGTGATCCGATTGGTGATCCAACAGACGTGTAACATGCCTAACGAGTATTAACCTATAATACTACAACTTATTAATTTCTATGGCGATCTTGTAACGTAGGATACACCTATCACTAATCCCAATGAATATTGATAGATCAATCAAGTAAGGTTCAGCCAGGCAGGACAATTAGGAGGCAGGATCATTTCGGCATATAGCTTTTCTGAAATCCAACAACCAAGCCAATGTGACCATTCTAGACACGTCTCCCATAAGTACATTAACCAGTATTATAACATGGAGTTACTGATAAATCTTAAATATGGTATCATAATAACGACTATGATTATAATTATAAATTACATGGAGGTAGAGTAAGTGTAGCTCACTTACATAGTACTATTTATGAGAATCGGGATCTGAGCGGGTAGAATACTGACTCGGGAGTTCCTACTCGAAGGCTACTACTTAGATGAGTACTCAGGGGTGTCGCAGGACTTTGTCGCAAGCCAGAAACGAATGAAAAATAGGTTAAGAGTGAGATTTTATCGAGATAGAACGATTGGAGAGGTGTGAGGGAGAGAACGAGGGTTGTTGTCCTTTTATAGGCCATTTTTGGGGTGCACAGCATGCAAAAAAGGTGCACGTCGCGCATTTTAAGGCTATGTCCCTCCAGTCACTTTGTGTCACACATCGACCTCTCCATGGTCCACGTTTTCTACTTTTAGAAGCAAGCGTCGCGCACACCTAGCGCATTAGGCGGGGCGCAAATCGCAAATTTTGTATATTCCATAACATCTTCATATGAATTCCGTATTCGACATTCTTTATATCCCCAGAAAGCTCTCGATGAGATCTACAACTTTTCTTTAGACTCCATCGGCTAATTTTGAATTTATTTTTAGGCCTTATTTTTATATGATTTAATGATTTTGCCAAAATCATAACTCTCTCGTACGAACTCCAATTTTGGTGTTACTTTACCAAAATTCCTATCTTATAGAGTACTACGATTTTCATTTTGGATATTTTACCTAAAAATCAACCATTCTCTTCGTACCTTTTGATGTTAATAATTTAAAATTACGCGGTTGATTTTTCTGTCTTATAAAATTCATATCTCCTTCATATGAACTCGTATTTCTATGAAATTTATATTGTCGGGATCACGCCGACATATACTTTCAAAATGTATAACAATATATGTTTTTTCGCACTACGTTGGGTGTAACACTTGTTATTGGGTGTAGTGTTGTAGGGTGCAAACCCTAAAATCTGAGGTTGTGCCCCCTATTTAAGGACATTAACCTCTCTCGGACCTTCTTATGACCAACCTCCATCCCTCTTATCCCTCATGTCGAAACCCTAATCCTTGAGTGTGAGTTTTGACGATTTTAAGGGATATTTGTTGTTCTTGGTCTTAAAGCATAAGAAGTGAACCTCTAGCAACACCAAACCAAAGAAAATCTGAAGTCAGTCAATTCTTAGATGTGAAGATGTTCAGAAGTTCCTTTTGTATCCGAGATGAAGAGAATCCGAAGTATGAGTCTGTACAAGAATTTAATGCTTTTTGTCTTTAATTGATGTAACAGTTCTTAGGACTATTTTAGCAAATCTTTGAAGTGTCAGAATTGTCAAACTCATTGTATTATTTAGTCCTTATAACGTATCTCGGTTTGTACCATGTCTCTACTTTACAATAAAGGAGTAGATGTTTTCATGAAAATACACCAAGAATAGAAGTAATCAATATTCTCTTCACATCATTTCAAACTCTCTTGCAATCCAATCTCTTTCACTTACATTCTACTTGTTCTAAATTGTCTTTACTTTAATTATACTCAATCTTACTTCATTTTACTACTTGAATACTTTGTTCAATATTATCTTCAAGTCTCGATTGGTTTACTAGACTTGACTGGACCAACTAATTGGAAGCAGACATTGATCTTTAAGGTTAATTCAAGGTTTTAGTTTTCAAACCTTGTCCGTGCATTGTATCTTGTTCTCACACTTGGTGGTAAAGGAAGAGTGTTGGATAAGTGGTAATGCACTCAAGCTCTTAGATCCAAAATCTACACATCATTGTTTGTCTACGCTAGGTATAAAGTTCAAACCTTGAGACATGTTTTGCTATATCTTTCTTGGTTATAAGTTTGTGCTCTTTTGTCCCAAAACTATAGTCTTAATGAGTATGGAGTACACCAGACCATTTAAGATGTCCTTTCAGGCATTTTTGAGTGCATGGTGTCATAAAAATGCAAGTTTGGTCCTTTGTATTCATCAATGCAAGAGTTATGAGGTTTTGGATGATGTGAGAAGTTAGGGCTTTGAGTTTAAGTTCCTTTTAGCCATGCAAAGGCATATAATTGGAGACTTTATGGATTAGAGTGCCTTTTAAGGTCATATATGAGGTGGGGATGAAACGTCTTAATGAGTTAAGACCGTAAAAATGGACTTTAAGGAATTGTTGGTTACATCATGCGTAACTTAGGTTACACCCATCGTAGTCTGTCTGGAGCCCATAAGCAACATGGTACACTACTGCATGCGTAGATCTGGACTACGACATGTGTAAGTCAACCAGGGTTTGACTGTTGACTTTTTGGACTTTTCTTCAACAGTAAGGGTTGGACTTGGAAGGGGCAAAATGGTCTTTTTCCTAATTGAGGATTAGTTTGGTATTTGGACTTGTTGAGTTGGTGAAATTACCTTAACTGTTAATTTGGGTTAATTGATGTGATTAATAGGAGGAGTCTAGTCCAACAGTTCGGGTGTGAGATTTATCATTCTTCTGTGCTAGGTGAGTCTTCTCACTATATTACCTATGCCATAGTATGTGTGCATGCTGACTAGCTGAGTCTTATTTGAAATTGTTGTTTTGTATTACTGGGCGTGTTGTTAGCCCACTGAGACTGCTGATAGTTTCCAGGGTTGCTGATAACCCACCGGACGTGTTGTTAGCCCAGTAAGACTACTGATAGTCTACAAGGTTGTTGATAACCAATCGGGCCTGCTGTTAGCCCATTAGGATTGCTGAAAATCCCCAGGGTTGCGGATAACCCATAGCTGTTATTTTGAGTTGTGTTGTATGTGATATTTCGGGGAATCTACTAAGCTTCGCGCTTACAGTTGTTGAATAAATGATATCAGGTACTTCAGAGGATTGCGGGAAGGTGAAGGCTTGATTGTATACATTCTCCTGCAGTATTTGTGATTTTCTGCATATTTGACACTATGGTATTTTGTCATTGTTGTATTTGACACTTATGTTTTCTTGATGTGGGTTTTATGAACAATGTTTATCTAGTTTTAAAAATGAAAATTTTGGTTTGAAAATTTGGGTGTATATCCATATGTGAGAGCTCTTCTGCCGAGAAGTTAGTTGAGGATTATGTTCATGAGTTGGTAACTCGCCATGGGGTGCCTATTTCTATCGTGTCATATCGGGATGTTCGTTTCACTTCCAGATTTTGGAAGAGGTTTCACAAGGATTTGGGTACCCGGTTGCACTTCATTACCACCTACCATCCGAAGACAGACGAGCAGCATGAGCGGACTATTCAGACACTCGAGGATATGTTGAGAACTTTCATCATTGGTTTTGGTGGCAGTTGGGATTCTTACTTTCCATCGGCTGAGTTTTCTTACAAGAACAACCATCATGATAGTATTGGTATGCCTCCCTTCGAACTCCTATATGGGATGAAGTGTCAGACTCCTATTTTTTTTAGAAAGGCCAGACAGAGGGTCGTGGGGAACACTGAGATAGAATTCAAGATGACATATCTTAACCAGCAGGTCAGACAGATGTTACTGACAGCTCAGAGCCGCCAGAAGAGTTATGCGGACCGGTGACGCTCTGAGTTAGAGTTTCAGGTTGGGGACTTGGTACTCCAGAAGGTATCGCCTTGGAAGGGTGTTATCCGATTCAGGAAGCGGGGAAAGCTGGGTCCCAGGTTCATTGGCTCTTTCAGGGTAGTGGCTAGAGTAGGCAAGGGGCCTACTAACTGGACTTGCCAGAGGATTTGAGTGATATCCATGACACTTGTTGGGTTTTGAGCATTCTAACACTCCTAAGTGTACATGCAACCCTAAATACCTTGGATCTATGTTTTCTCTATTATACATGCAATTATGAATATTCCAAGGTATTACCCTATCTAGCATACAATCTTTGATACTTGAGTAATAAAACAAGTTAGAAGACATACCTTTTTATGTGGCTTGATTCCTTGATGCTTAAGAGCCGAGTGCCCCAAGTTTGACACCTCAAATGGTTCACACAACATCAAAATACACTTGGAATAACTTGAGAGAAATGATACACTTCATCAAATCGGCTAGCCCTCACCATACATACATAGTCTTCTCTTGGTCCCCGATTTTGACAAGAATAAGATGCTTATATAGTGTGTCACAATTAGGGTTACACCATGTAAACCCTAATTGTCATGGCCTTTCATTTCCATGATCCATGGGTACAAAAACACCATGGAGCATCCATGGAGCATCCTATGGGTTTTAGCCCAACTTGATAATCCATGGAGCATTAGCCCACTATACAAGTATGGATGATTTACACAATCAACCCATATATTTAATTAGTCTCCTTTTGATCACTTAATTAATTCCAAATTAATTCTTGATTAATACTAATTAAATAATCTTATTAATATATTAGAACTTATAATATATTAATAAACCCTAAGTGTTATTTCTCTCATTTTAGTCTATCCAAATGCATGATGCCAAGCAACCCAAATGGACCATGCCAACCGGGTCAAGTACATACCAAATATAGTTATGGACTTAGACACTAATCCAACAGTCTCCCACTTGGATAAGTCTAAAACTATTATTGAGTATGACTTCAAAAACCGACTGGCAATCGTAGCTCTTTAAGCCGCTGTCGAACTCTGACGTTGTAACTGAACTCTGATCTCATCAATGACTTGTCCATTAGATAAGGGATCATATATTCCTCCATTCTAGATATCATATATACTGAGACATGGATTATAAATCATTCTCTCTATCCATTTTTTGTTTCCCGATTTCCGATTCATGATGACTGACTGATTGAACAAATCAAATCAGTCCTGGCTTAGCCAAGCACTCACATGTGTCATCGCTAAATCATCGAGGGGCCCACATATATCGCTTTTATCCCGAAGGTAAAAGGAATGGATAAACTTCGACTCATATGGCTTGTTCTACTACTTGTTGAATCATACACAAAGGCACGTTTTATAACATCGAGTTACCAATGCGTTTTCGCGCAATCAATGTATAACCAACTCATAGTAACAACTCATATCTCTAGGTTTGAAGAATATAAGATATTATCGTCTCATGATCACTCGTGATAAAATCCATGAAGTGATTCAAATGAGCGCGGGTTGAATCCAATACTCAGAACTTATGAGCACTCATGAGTGTTGTAGCACCACTTTGTCCAACATCTTAGACCTCTACAAGCCAACCCATGATAGTCTTGATTCATATCTACTTCCAACATATGACCAACTGTGGATTGTTTGAATAACTTAGTCATTCAGGAAGAACGACCTAGTTATTTTGGAAGTCAAAACATGCAAAGTGAAACACAAGAATAATCGAATCCAATATGGTCTCAGAACTTATGAATATAAATAAAACATCTTTTATTTATCACCATATTGATTACCCATTATTCATTGTATACGGTTTCAACTATCAACGTTATACTTGAATTAAAACAATAGTTGTCCCATGCTCCAAGCATGTACACTAAGTTTTCTAAACACTAGTCATGCCATACACCAAGTATGCACACTATGTTTGTCTAAACGTTAGTTATGCCATACATCAAGTATGCACACTAAGTTTTTCTATGATCTTTACTCTGTGAAATAGATCGATTGAACATAATTCCAATGATTCTCATTTCACAATCCCAATTCCTTACCGCAAATGCAAGAATTCGAAATCCTGCCATTTAACTAAATCTGTTAGATTCTAAACTTATATGCATTGATCCTCTTGTAATGATTATGCACAAAGTCACAAAGACTTTTCAACAGACATTACAGAGTATTCCAATGGAGATCAACTCCATGGAAATATCCTTCTTGCATTAAGTTTTTTTCTAATCTTACACAGATTGAATCCACCTATGGAGGCAACTCCATATTCCCATTTTGACTATCATTTCTGAACAAGAGTTGCCTCTTTTCAGAACATGTCAATATGGTCCTTCCAGAAACACTATACTTCCAACTGTCCCTGAGCAACCAATCTTTGGTAAACCTTAGATTGTTCTCGACAATTGCTTAATCATTTTAGTCATATCCAATTCTAGATTTTTCCCCTTTAATGCCCAGAGCATTTGGAAAATTTAGAAACGATGAATATTATAGCACATGCAATCGATCCTATATCTGAAGCATATGGAACACGATTCATGATGTCTCACATAAAGACATGATACTAGACCAGTCTTTTTGCTATAATATTTCTATGTCTATTTGCCAAGTTCTCATAATTCAGATTATGAAAAGGGATGCCGTAATCATAATCGAATTTTAGAACGCAAATAATGGACCCATATATAAAATTTCCTTATGTTGAGCCATTCCAACACAAATTTCATATATATCCTTGACTAAAGATGATTAAAACCTCAATCTAAGCTTTTAGAATTGAAATGAAGTATAATTTCCTCTCCCTTAATTATAGCAAAACAACTTTTTCCCAATTGAAACTTTTGTTTTCTATAATTAACATTGCTAACTTGCAACACTTACCATAATTATCATGCTCCCACTAACATGAAAATTATTAGCATAACACTTATGCTCCCACTAGCTTTGACATGTACTCAGAAATCAGGTGGACTTCTAGAAATCAATATTGTATTGACTTTCTTACCAAAGTTCAAATTTCTGATACGAGATGCTTTGATAAAACTTTATCAAAATCATACACCTTTCCTTAGATAGCTCACGGGTGTGTTTAAACAATTTTAGAACTATGAAAAGGGATGTCGTAATCATAGTCTCGATTGTTTAGACTTTTTCCATTTCTCATAAGTCCATGTTAGTGTGACGGTTAACCACGCACGCTCCACTAACGACTTTGAGAATGCAAAGATCACAATTGCTATCTTACTTAAAATCTACTTGGTGGAAGTGTTTCCTCACCATCATTTTCATGAATCGGAGAGAAACCTTATGACCCTTAGATTTTATGGTGTATGTGTTCTTATCCACGTGAATTTGTCAAAACCATAATCACAAGACTAGGTTAGTGACAAATCCAAACTCATATGGATTGAATTTGTGCAATCTTAACTTCTAGCCACCTGGCAGTACAGGGCCTGCCATTGCTTCCAAGTAGTTATGCAAACAATTGAGAACATGTAGAACTCAAATGTATAGCCAACTTTACTGGAATGGGAACAGAAATGTCAATATGTCAACATGATAGGTTATAAACCTCACGTCGTGTGCTAATGTCAAACTACAGGTTTTTATTCTTGATTAGATCTTTGAAATTCTTTCAGGATCTTTAAGACTCCCACTGTCCTCTTGACATATAAGACTCACTTGTCAAATATTCAACAGATAGTGCGGATTCTTTATCAGGACAAACACTTCACACAATTGGCCTAAGTTGATCTTTGTTTTATCCAAAACATCACAATTTACCAATTTCAAATGTACAAAAGTAGGACACTGTTACTCTTACATTTGATAAGTGTTGTAAGCCTTTCTTTAAGACATTCCACTCAACTTACAGTCTTGGAGTATGACTCTAAGACTTGTTTTTGGAACGAAGTATGACTCATCTTCTTGATTTAACCATTTCAGCAATTCTTGATTCCTCTTCTTAGCCATAGGAATGCACTAAGATTCCCTTAGAGGACTAATTGTGATATGGCATCTTAATCATTAAGATGATCACAAAACATGATACTAAAGTACTCTCCCATCTTTTCAGATTTGAGAAACTTATATCCTTCTGCCTAATTTGATTCTTCTCATTCGTTCTGCCATACATCAAAACTTTTCCAATGTTTCAGAATTATACTTAAACTTGTAAGTATAATCATATTTACTAAACTTTAGTAAATCATGACGAATAGTCTTATCGATCTTTTATGGTGGACTTGATCAGTGCACCAGAATGTGTACTCGATCCCTCAGTCCTTCACTTGACTCACATATACATCTGAACAATGAATTAATCTTAATTTTCCAAAGATGAAAATTCTCATTCATCATACTATACAACTTGCATGATTTCCAAGTTTCTATCCAACTGAAACCTCGGGTGATGAGAATCTTTCCTTATTTGGTAAATTAGACATTACCATAAATGAAAGAAACAAATCCATTTTACATTATTGCTATCAATGGAATCATATAAGCAACAATTTTTCACAAATGCCATTGTAAGGATACTTAGAATAAATAAAATCAAAAATTTCCTTTAATTTTAAAACTTTACGGAAAAACTTATCCTTACAGTGCAAAAGCATGTGAAAAACTTGTTGGTATCTATTCCTAAGCAATATATCATAACTCCTAAGCAACAGCTCAAAATTCTGATCACTGAACCATGCGATCGAGATCCATCTTTTCGATTAGAATCAGCATATACTTCCTTTAAGTTTCTTCACTTTTCTTGTGATTCTTAAAACATCAACATGTGACCCAGTCACATCATGTAATAAGAATCTCATAATTGAAACTTAACAGAGTTAGATAGTGGACTTCACCTGAAGTAGAATCAAACATCTTGACTTGATCAACCCTATGATCCTTCAGGTAAATAGGCAGTTTTGTAACCAATGCCCCTTCCTTTGGCAATATAAACAAATGGACTCTATGGAAATGGTACACGGGACTATCACAGACTTAGACTCTCTCTTTACCATTTGGTCAACCGAGTTGACTATGGCCGATCCCTTTCCATTGGGAAGAGAAAGTTCTTTCGGGATATCCAATGTTACCATTGTCAATGTCCATTTAAGGTTTGGGAAGTTGATCTTCTTAATCAAACTTGTTTTACTAGTCCTCCAAATCATTGCTGATTCAGCAGCACCAAGAAAATAGATAAGATCATTTAACGGTCATGTCATAGTCTGTTTCATAGTAGTCCCAAAGGAACTCACTATGTAACTTAGAAAGTGATTGAACATCCAACTTTCTTAAGACTTTGACACCCAACTCTCCCGGCTTGTCAATATGTGACTTCATCTCCAAGATGCGATCACACATAGACCTTGCTTGCCAATAGGGCTTGAGCGACCTTGAACTTGTGGGTTAGGGAAAATAATTGGAGGAGGTGGAGGAAGTGAGGTTCCAAGAGATTTGGGAAGATCATAGATGTCTGAACTAGACATCTTTTGGGAGATATTCAAGATAGTTGATCTAAAGTCCTTAATATAACACCCAATATGAAATATTAAGGCTAGGACCCAACACAATATTTTATAACTTGGAAGAGGGATGTCGTAATCCAGGCTATAAAATATTTGAAGGTAGGTCAATGACGATTCACCAATTTCCACCACGAAAAATGAAATAATTTATTAGGTTTTAATTGGTTTTGAAACTCCTAGATCTTTTGAGATTCATTGAACTGTTCAATGGCATGTTTCAATCTCGATTGTGCCCTTCAGGTTTTGTGACTGGGATGCCGAGGATCACAAAACAAGGTGTGAATAACCATGCAAATATACTTGGTACCCTTAATATTTATCACTTAATCGATGTGCCGGTTAACCACACGCGCTCCACCGATCCTATGATAAACATTAAGTTACCCTTTGCCTACCTTGTTAAATCCAGGTTAGTGTGTCGGTTAACCACACACGCTCCACTAACCGACTTAAGCAAAGTGCAAAGTGTAATTTCATGGGTTAGCACCAAATTCACATTTTCCTAAGTAACTAAGATTGGCAATTTATAAGTGTTTAGTTACTTAGTATTTATCATTATACTTATAATGAAGGGAGAATTATAGTCCTTGTCCTACCCGTTTGGCTAACGACCATCCACCAGTCAAGGAAGCGGTGGGTGAGAGTGGACACCCATTAAACTGCCATTTTATAGGCAGTAACCTTATACCCCCCCCCCCCCTTATAGACCGGCTTCGTGAATGAGGTCTACTAATGGTAAGACGACTTGCTCTTATACATATATATAAATATTATTAACTTATAATATTATAAAGTATAAGTGTTGAATTTTAACTTTTAAAATTCTAAGGGCTTAACTTGGAATTAAAGTATTCATAAGGGAAAACTTTTTCAAATTCCAAAACTTGAGGGAAAGTTTTGAAACTATTCAAAACTATTCAATTCCATAACTTATGTGTTTAAAGTAGTTTTAATACAAAAAACTCTTCAAGTTCCATAACTTGAGGACAAGTTATGAAAGACTTTAAACTATAAAAAGAATATGACTTTTCTTTATTCATAACCTATGGAAATATTTATGATTTTTATGAATCTTAAATGTGACTTTTCATATAACTTGAGGACAAGTTACAAAAACACATTTTAGAACGAACTCTTAGATTAATTTGGATTTAAAACTACAATTTTACATAACTTTTTCTATTAATCTAAGCAACTCATAAGAACAAGATAATTTAATCAAACTTTTTCATGTAATTAGCCTAACCATAAAACTAATACAAAACATGAATCTATTGACAATTATCTTTAAGATTGGATTAGCATGAACATTACCACATCAAAAACAGGTTTATAAGTTGAAAAACAGCTTAGGGTAATGTTCCCAGTCCAATTCTAGCCAAAACAGTCGAAGATATGATGTCTGGGGGTCCAACTCGTCGAGTGCACGAACCAACTCGGCGAGTTGGATGAGTTTTGCCTTGGACTCGTCGAGTCCCTTTATGGACTCAGCGAGTCTTCTCTTCAGACAGCAAAAAACTTCGATTTTCAGCAATTTTAGCAAGTATAACAAGAAAACAAGCCTAGGCTCTGATACCACTGTTGGGTTTTGAGCATTCTAACACTCCTAAGTGTACATGCAACCCCAAATACCTTGGATCTATGTTTTCTCTATTATACATGCAAATATGAATATTCCAAGGTATTACCCTATCTAGCATACAATCTTTGATACTTGAGTAATAAAACAAGTTAGAAGACATACCTTTTTATGTAACTTGATTCCTTGATGCTTAAGAGCCGAGTGCCCCAAGTGTGACACCTCAAATTTTTCACACAACATCAAAATACACTTGGAATAACTTGAGAGAAATGATACACTTCATCAAATCGGCTAGCCCTCACCATACATACATAGTCTTCTCTTGGTCCCCGATTTTGACAAGAATAAGATGCTTATATAGTGTGTTACAATTAGGGTTACACCATGTAAACCCTAATTGTCATGGCCTTTCATTTCCATGATCCATGGGTACAAAAACACCATGGAGCATCCTATGGGTTTTAGCCCAACTTGATAATCCATGGAGCATTAGCCCACTATACAAGTATGGATGATTTACACAATCAACCCATATATTTAATTAGTCTCCTTTTGATCACTTAATTAATTCCAAATTAATTCTTGATCAATACTAATTAAATAATCTTATTAATATATTAGAACTTATAATATATTAATAAACCCTAAGTGTTATTTCTCTCATTTTAGTCTATCCAAATGCATCATGCATGCCATGCAACCCAAATGGACCATGCCAACCGGGTCAAGTACATACCAAATATAGTTATGGACTTAGACACTAATCCAACAACACTTTCCATGTTTCCCAACTGACGAAGTGTATGGCCGATGAGACAATTGTGGTTCCCTTGTAAAACATTTAGGTCGATGGTCGCTTGAAGTATGTTGAGCGGCCGATTGCGATTTTGGAAAGGAAGACGAAAGCGTTGTTGAGCAATGTAGTGAACTTGTTCAAGGTTCAGTGGCAACATCAGAAGAGCTCTGAAGTGAGCTTGGGAGCCGGAAGCTGATATGCGTGAGCATAACCCCGATCTATTCACAACTGAGTACTTCGAGGGTGAACTCTAATTCAAGAGGGGGAGAATTGGAACACCCGTTCCTCAAGTGCATTCCTTATGGTTTTAATTTTATAAATTTTGGAAAAAAAATTGAATCTATGCAGAGCGTAGAACGATAGTTACGCAGGGCGTAAGTCATTAAAACTCTTCGCGGAACCCATGCACTAAGTTGGGCATAACACTTGTTACGTAGGGCGTAGTGTCGCATGGTGCAAACACTAAAATCTGGGGTTATGACTCCTATTTAATGACATTAACCTCTCTTGGACCTTATTATCACTAGCCTCCATCCCTCTTAGTCTCCATCTCGAAACCCTAATCCTTGAGTGCGAGCTTTGAAGTTTTTGAGTGATATTTGGTGTTCTTGGTGGTGAAGGAAGATCATTGCACAAGTGGTGGTACACTCAAGCTCATGGATCCAGAAGCTACACATCATTGTTCATCTACAGTAGTTATAAATTCCAAACCTTGACGCACGTTTTGCTGGATCTTTCTTGGTTATAAGTTTGTGCTCTTTTGTCCCAAAACTTTGGTCTTAATGAGTATGGAATACTCCATACCATTTAAGCTATCCTTTCAGGCGTTTTTGAGTGCATGGTGTCATAAAAATGCAAGCTTGGTCCTTTATATTCATTCATACAAGAGTTATGAGGTTTTATATAATGTTAGAAGTTTGGGTTTTGAGTTTGAGCTCCCTTTAGCCTTGCAGAGGCATAAAGTTGAAGACTTTATGGATTAAAGTGCCTTTTAAGGTCAGATATGAGGTTGGGATGAAAAGTCTTAAGGTGTTAAGACCTTAAAAATGGAATTTGAGGAATTGCTGGTTATGTCGTGCGTAACTTAGGTTACACCCAACGTAACCTGTCTGGAGCCCGTAAGCAGCATGGTGCTATACACCATGGGTAGAGTTGGAGTACGACATGCGTAAGTCAACCAGGGTTTGACTGTTGACTTTTTTTGATGTTTGGTCAACTGTGAAGGTTGGACTTGGAAGGGGAAAATGGTCTTTTTCCCTATTGAGGATTAGTTTGGTTTTGGACTAGTTGAGTTAGGGAAATTACCTTAATTGTTAGCTAGTGTTAATTGTTCTGATTAATAGGAGGAGTCTATTTCTGGTAGTTTGGGTGTGAGATTTATCATTCTTATGTGCTAGGTGAGTCTTCTCACTATATTACCTATGTCATAGTATGTGTGTATGCTCACCAGATTGGTCTTATTTTTATTGTTGTTATGTGTTATCGGATGTGTTGTTAGCCCACTGAGACTGCTGATTGTATATAGGGTTGTTGATAACCCACCGGACGTGCTGTTAGCTCACTAAGACTGATAATAGTCTCCAGGGTTGCAGATAACGTACCGAGCGTGTTGTTAGCCCATTCGGATTGTTGAAAATTCCAAGGGTTGCGGACAACCCATAGCTGTTATGTTGTGTTGTGTTGTATGTGATATTTTGGAGAACTGAATAAGCTTCACGCTTACAGTTGTTGTATAAATGATTTCAGGTACTTTAGAGGATCGTGGGAAGGCGAAGACTTGATTTTACACATTTGCATGTAGTATTAGTGATTTTTCACATATTTGACACTCTGATATTTTGGCATGGCTGTATTTGACACTTATGTTTTCTTGATGTGGGTTTTATGAACAATGTTTATCTAATTTTAAAAATGAAAATTTTGGTTTGAAAATTTGGATGTTACATGTTTTCTGACTCGCCAACCCCAACCCAACCCGATTGCCAGGCCTAATGCTATATGTGCTTATTATCTCTGTTCTTGATATCTGTGTTAGATGCAATAAATGACATCATTTACTTGATTTAATTGTATATGTATTTTCCGTTATTCATAAATTATTGGGTAGAAAAGGGTTGAAAAAGAGATAAAATAATGGTGAGAGACCATGCCCAACATTGCACTATTATACTACTAAGACCAGTTATCTAGCACAGTATTGATGACAACCACGGACTCTTCTAGACTGTCCAGTGGAACACTAGCAGACTCGTAATCTGTAGACGTTAATGAATTATATACAATCCGAGAGTATGGAGCGTGTGTTCATTCGAGTACTTTATTCCCAAAAATGACATATATAGCTAAGGATTCCCGGACACAGTATTGTATACTCATTGTTAGGGTAATCATTTAGGATACGTCTCTTGAGATCGTCATTTTAGGATTGAAGAGTGAGAATAACAAGAATGGATAATCAGGATTAAATTGTTTGGTGTGATATATATATATATATATATATATATATATATATATATATATATATATATATATATATAATACTATGGGTTGAAAACCCTATGTACTCACCAGGCATTCCAGCCTGACCCACTTAGTTTCTTTATATCACAGGCAAGGTTGTAGAACTCGCTACTCGGTACCTATTCGGCCGACTACTGAGTAGCGAGTACGCGAGAGTACTCGTGGAGTACTCGGATTCAGTAATTCAAGTAGAAATATTTTTTGGGAAATTATATTTGTCAAAATCATAAGTTAAAATCATACGTTGATTGAAAATATATAACAAAATTAGATGCATGTGAATACACAAAAACTGAAAAACACATAATGGTCTCACTTCATGAATAATTACTGAAAAATTAAGATATATATGTAGTAATAATCACATGTGTGTGTGTGTTAAATAATAAATCATTAAGTATATTATACATATTCATCACCGAGTTGGTCGGGTTTTACAACACTGTTCGCTTCATTAAGGGATCGATCGGGGAGTACTCGGATTCTGTTACTCGCCTCGGTAAGGAGTCGAGTAGGGAGTACTCGGCCGAGTAATCGGGCAACTCGGCGAGTTTGACAGCACTGATCATAGGTAGCGGTACGAAAGTACATGAATAATGGTACATAATGCCTCGATTAAAAGAAGAAAAGATAAATGTCAATCTTTCAAACTTGTTCAACACCTTACTTCAACCAATGCTCAATAGACCAACATTCAACGTTTCAATGTTGATGTAACCAAAAGAAACAAATTATCTGAACTAATCGAATCAATCTGAAGAAGTTTGGGAATGCTCTTGGAAAAAGATACCAACCTGATCCCATCATTAGAGACAGATGCATTAAACCCAAAGACGAATCTTTGAAGTTGCATCTGGTGAGAAAGAAGGTTGAGTATGAATACATTGAAGTCATATTTTCTCGTGAATTGATTCAATATGGCTACAACGAGTGGGTATGATTCAAGAGATAATCTCTAAACACAAAGGTGTTCATGCTCAGGAGGTTAAGCTGCCATTCAAACCTTGATCAACAAAGTTAAGAAGTTGAACTTAGTTCCTTCAGTTGGTCCATCCTAACCATCTACTTCAGAATGAACTAGCAGACCCAGAATGTCAAAATTATAATATCCCAGGTTTCATGTCATTTCAAGTCCTCCTTTTGGTTTTTAAATATGTCATTTTGGGACCTTGGAATGTAAAGATGTATCCATAAGAAGCCCTAGTGGAAAAATGGTAATTTTTTGGAGCATGAGTAGCATGTTGGGCGTATATGTGAGTACGATGGGCGTACACATATGTATACTGGGCGTACTAATGTCAGGGTGAAACCCTAATTTTTAGGGTTTGATTAGTATTTAAGCACCACTATGGATCATGTTGCTTCACTCTTTTAGCCTCCAAGTCCTTAAGCCGTTCTTAGCAAACCCTAACCCCATAAGTGAGTTTTTTTAGCATAAAGAGTGTTATTTGTGTGCTTAAAGGAGAAGGGAGTGCATCAAGGAATCAAAGAAGGAAAGCAAGCTTGTAGATCTTGGATCATCATCTCATTTGGATGCTCCATAAGGTAAAAACTTGCTACCTTAGTGTTTGGTTTGGTTAGATCTCATCTTGGTAGCTTTATGATGTTCTTTTATCCCTAAAAGTCCTATTATTGTGCATGTTTGATTTTGGACGGTTTGGGTTGCCTTCTAGACAATAGGAAGGGTCCTTAGTCATAAAAATGAGGTCCCAATGGCCAGAAGTGTCTCATGCATTTGGAAAAAGGGTCTTAATGGATTAATACCTTGTATTAAGAACTTATGGACGTCTAAAGTCATAAAGTTGGAGACTTTATAACTCTGGGGTGCATTTGGACCTTAGATATGTAATATGGGCTTAAGTTCTTAAGCCATTAAGCAATTAATGCACTTTTGGTTCTGCGAGGGTACGCCCCGCGTAGGGAGGAGTACGCCCCACGTACTCGGTCATCCACCCTGATGGTACTCAATGTGAGGCTCGTGTACGCCCTGCATACCTCCGGTGTACACCCAGCGTACATCGTCTATGGGCTTTTGATTTTGGGCTTCGGGTTTTTGGCCACCTTTTGGGCTTGTATGGCTTCGGCCCTCATTGGACTTTCTAAGTATGAGTTTTTTAAGCTAGTTGGAGAGTTGGACCTTAGGATAAGGCGCAATAAGGGGTTGGGCCCAATTTGGAAAATTGGGCTAATTATGGGTCTTGAAGTAATTTGGGCCTTTTGGATAAAAAATTAGGACTTGGGCCTTGGCCCAATTGGGGAAAGGTAAAGTGGTCATTTACACTAAGTATGGATCCTTAGTCAAGGATGGTAATCCAATTCTTAATTGGATGTTTGTTTTGTTGTGATAGTTCAAGATTTTCGTGAGCCAGCAGCCGAAGGTTTTCTGTGTGGTTCGACATTGTGAGGTGAGTTTTCCTCACTGTACTTGTGGGTCGAAGGCACCAAGGACAGCCCCTCGGATTTAATATCTTGTTATGTATGCTATAGTGTTGTAGTGATTTGATTAAATCGGTATCCTGGTATTTAGGATGTTGCTATGCTTAGTGATCTGTAAGATCTGTCTGTTTTTTTGTTGGCTGGTTAATACTATGTTTATCTGTATTATGTGCACATGATTGGTTGGTGGCTAAGGCTTCACTGCTTTGTGCGTAAGCCAACAGGCCAGGGGCATTCCAACCCGATGGTTGAGGGCCTACGGTATTCCATCCCGATGATGATTGGACCCATAGTATGTTGTCATTCCAACCCGATGGTCGAGGGGCCTGGGGTATTGCAATCCGATGGTTGATTGGACCCATAGTGTGTTAGCATTCCAACCTGATGGTTGATTGGGCCCATAGTATGCTTTTTTGTATTTGTGCTATTTGTTATGTATTGGTATTTTGGGGGAACTCACTGAATTTTGGGCTTACCGTTTTGGATTATGTTTCAGGTATTTTAGAGGATCGCGAGAAGGCGAAGGCGTGATCGTTCACCTCCTCATGTTTTACCTTATGATTCTGGGATTTCTCTGATATTGAACTTATTTTGAAAACAATATGTAAACCATGATGGTTTTTGGGTTGTTTAAAAAGTTCAAATTTTTCATGAATTTTATGGGTGCTACAAAAATACACTAACGTTCGTCTTCCGTATGACACTCGCTACATCAATAACAAGTTGTCAGTGGGTGTTGAGCCAGTTTTGCACATGTTCATCCGGGAACCAGAACATGGTATTTTCTATCTTTACAACCAGAACCAAATGTCCTTTCAACGTATTGAATACCTTCCCACTACTCCTACTGAGCATTTGTTCAATCTTCGTCTGGAGGCGATGCGACATAAATAGCTGGAAAGAGGATATTGTGTGCTAATCTCTTTTGAACTCAACAACCGTTTAACTTATCGTCATCTTGATGACTTCAAGTGGTTAAAGCTTGAGTTCGTGACTGAAGTTGAGAAATTCTCAAATGATGACCTTGATGACTTCGTTGAAGATTAGTTTTGACATCATCAGATAGGGGGAGATTGTAAGGTTACACCTTATGATCTGATGAGTCAAACACTTTATACGTTGACCACCATGTCCAACATCAACATCAGTATCGGTGCCAGCGCCTCAAGACTTTATTAGCGTCAACGTAAAGATAACGATCTTATGTAACATTTGTATATTAGGCAGTTAAACAGATATGTATAGAATAGATAGCAGATCAGATATCTTGGTGATAAGGATCAGTTCTTATTATAGAATATATATAATCCCTTGATTGAAGGCATTCACTACAACAGTTTTGTATATATTCAACATTAGGGTGAAACCCTAATGTAAGTCTTAGTGACCGTCTTTGTGACCTTCGCTCTCTTGGTCAGAACACCCCTTTCTTGGTGAAAGACATCTTTGTGATTACTCGTGTTCTTTATTTTCCTGTTTTATCTTTATTAGTATGTTCTTCATTAATTATACTTGAAGTGTATCCAATCTATACAAACCTTCAAGTGCCTATTCCATTAAGATCTCTTTTCCAATGCTCAAATATAGTCCCAAATAATAATCTAAGTCATAAATTTTCCAACTTTATGACTATCCATGGCAAAAAGGAGTCCACACACCAAAACCCTAACTTAATACACAAACCAAGGCATCATAACTCTTGCATGAAGGGAAGAAAGGGACCAAAATCACATTTTTATGAATCAAAACACCAAAAAATGTCTGAAAGGACAAATCATTTTGATTAGAGTAAGCCATACTCATGAACACCAATGTTATGGAACCAGAAATCTCATAAAACCCAAAACTAGATAGATCTAAGAAATGCATCATCAAGGTTTAAGCTTTATACCTTCTGGTGTTGAGAAAAGCCATGTAGGCTCTAGATCCACAAGCTTGAGCTAACAATCAACAAGCTTGAACTTCCCTTTCATCCAAAATGCACCTTTACACATAAAAAGGATTAAGATTTTCTCTAGGGTCTAGAGTTTCGAGTTGGAGGCTCAAGAGGGTGGAGGCTGGTCTTAGGAAGGACCCCAAGGGGTTAGAGTCCTTAAATAGGGCTCAAAACCACGAAAATATGGTTTTTACACTACGGTGGTACGCCCAGTGCACCTTAAGTTACACCCAACGTAACACCCTAAAAACGCGACTCCTTCAGCCAGTACGCCCAACGTAGTCCTAGTGTACGCCCAGCATACTGTCAGACTCTCTTTTTCTAGCTTAACTTCAAACAGTCATAACTTCTTCGCTCCAACTCCATTTTCGACAACCTTTATATCCACGGAAAGGTATCGACGAGCTTTACAATTCTATCTTGATATTTACGACTTAAAACATCTAACACTAAAATCCTTAATTTATGCAAGAAGCCCAAAGCATAACTCTTCCCATTTTACCCCTCAGCTTCCATCGAACAATCCAAGGTTTAAATCACTTATCCAACATTATAAACCTCCAATAGAGTCTAAACTCCATTCCATTAAATCCCAAGGCCTCCATTTGTTCTATTAATTGTCCACAATCCTGAAATAAGAACTTCTCGAAATCGGATGTTACAATTCATGAAACGACATTTACACTATAAGCTAGAGACAAAGTAATCACATTTGGAATGGAGAAAGCTATAGACATTCAAAAAGTTGTGATGATGAAGCATATTATGTAGAAATTATTGATACAATTCTAGAAAAGGAAATGCAAGATATGGATCATGAAGAAGTAGACTCTATAATTACTTTAGGATAAGGAATTTTAGATCCTAAAAAGGTTATAGAAGAACTAGAAAGGGTATTAAGAGATATAAGTGAACACGAATTTTCAGAACGTGACCCTAAAAAATTTGTTTAGCGAAATCCATATACAAATGAAATAATCCAAAACTGCATTAACCTAAAAACTATATCTGACAACAAACTACACCACAATTCTAAGATAAATGGGCCTGAATATTGTACTGGGAAAGACAATTTTTTTTGAAAAAACAAGAAATCAACTTAGCAGAAGAAGAAAAAGAGACTCCACCAGAGAATAAAGCAAAATTACCTTGAAACCTCTACCAGAACACTTGAAATACATTTTTCTGAAAAAGTAATAACTCTGAATTACGAGTAATAATCACAAAAGAGTTAACATAAGAGAATAAAGGAAAACTAATTGAGCTTTTAAAGAAAAGAAAAAAAAAGAAATCACATGAAAGCTGGTAGATATAGAAGGGGTAAACCCATTATTTTGTTCGTATAAGATACTAATGGAAGAAGTTTCTAAGTAAACTATACAACTTCAATGAAGGCTAAATCCAAACACGCAAGAAGTAGTTAGAAAGGAAGTAGTTAAATTATTGGACACAAGAATGGTTTATCCAATTTCATATAGTTCATGGGTTAGTCCAATACATGTTCCAAAGAAATTATGGGTGGATGTTATCACAAATGAAAGAAACGAATTAATCCTAACAAAAACTATGAATGGTTTCAGAGTATGTACATATTATCGTTATTTAAAATGAAGCATAGAAAAGACCTCTATGGAAATGCTTATTGTTATTTCCTACATGGTTTCTCCGGATACTTCCAAATACTTATTGACCCAAAAGATCAAGAAAATACAACTTTCACTTGCCCTTATGGACCATATGCTTATAAAAGAATTCCATTTGGACTTTGTAACGCACCTACTACATTTCAAAGATGTATGACAGTGATTTTTCATGACATGGTTGAAAGAACCATGGAAGTCTTTATGGACGACTTTTCAGTATTTAGAAACTCTTTCGATATTTGTCTATTATATTTAGATTAGATGTTAGCTAGATGTAAAGAGACCAACTTTGTATTAAACTCGGAAAAATGCCACCTTTTGGTAAAATAAGGAATCATCCTCATACACAAAGTTTCATATCAAGGGATTGAAGTTGATATAGCAAATATAGAAAGAATCGCTAAGCTACCACCACCAACTAATGTAACAGCAGCGCAGAGTTTCTTAGGTCATGTAAGATTATACCGAAGATTCATAAAGGACTTTTCAAAAATCACACATTTTCTAATATAGCATTTCCTAAAAGATGCCAAATTTGAATTTTTCGATGAATGTCTAATAGATTTCGACAAACATAAAGAAATGGTAACTACCACCCAGATCATTGTAGCTTCTGATCGAAATTTACCCTTTGAATTAATGTGTGATGTAAGTTACTATGTCGTAGTAGCAATTTTAGACCAGAGAATTGGTAAAAGATTTAAACCAATATATTATGCTAGTAAAACCCTAATCTAGCTCAAGAAAATTACACTACAGTTGAAAAGGAACAACTACCCATAGTCTTCGCCTTTGACAAATCTCGATCATACCTAATTGTGTCTAAAACAATAGTTTTAACCAATAACGATGCCTAAAGTATCTACTTAAAAAACAAGATTCAAAACCAAAGCTTATAGGATGGATCTTGTTACTCCAAGAATTTGATATTGAAATACAAGACAAAAAGGAATTAGAAAATGTAGCAATTGATCATCTATCAAGGTTATAAAACCCTACCCTTGAGCAACTACACAAAATCGAGATTAATGATAGATTCCATGACGAGAACTTAATGGTAGAAAAAAAACACCTTGGTATGCAAATATAGTATACTACTTAGTGTTGAAGAATGTATTAAAAGGAAAGTATTACCAACAAAAGAAGAAGTTTTTCTCTAATCTAAAGTACTATATTTGGGACGATCCATATATTTTCAGAAGTTGCCATGTAGGACAAACTGGAGAACATCATGGACCACATTATTCCGGTAGGAATGTAATCAAAGCGTGTTTCTTTTGGCATATCATTTTTAAAGATGCTCGAAAATTTATTAAGGAGTGCGATGACTAACAAAGAGCAGGAAACATCACAAGTACGAATGAAATGTACCAAAGAGAAATTCAAATTTGTGAAGTCTTCGATGTATGGGGCATTAATTTTATGAGACTTTTTTCTTCCTCAAAATGTAACAGATATATTTTAGTACTAGTGGATTATGTATCAAAATGGGCTGAAGCGCAAGTATTACCAACAAATGATGCCAGAACAACAGTTAAATTTCTAAAAAAAAAAGAAACTATTTTCTAGATTTGAAATATTGAGAACATTAATAAGAGAATATTTATTACTATAGATGATAACCACAACTATTTTGAGAGTTAATAATTAATAAAATTACAGTGTAGTGTGTAGATTAGAAGACGTGTTATTACTTTGACATGTTGATTGCAGTGTCAGATTTAAAAAAAAAATGAACTGATTTTTTTTAAAATAGTCTTTAGTTTGATAAACTCTCTTATATTATATTTAACATGTACTTTTATTTGAATAGTGTAAACTATTAATTATTTAAGTACCAAGCGAGTATTTGTGTGTTGCGCATAATGTTATTAAAACGTTCTCATTATATTAATTAAAAAATAAAAATCTAATAAAAAAATAATGGAAACATGGATAATTATCAACTATTAATAACCTTTGATAAAAAAACAACACTTATTATTAAAAAAAGAGCATTTTACAATAGCATAATCTAGATGTAAAAGATATAATGGTGTAAAAATGGTTATTAATGAAATCTCATTTTTGAAGGGTTGATTAGAAATTATTTTAAAAGTCATATTGTCAAACTTTTTTTTGACTTGTTGACCTTTCAAAAAGCCAATGAGTTAGTTGTTTTTAAATATAATCTCAAACACCCTCTCAATATAGCTTGACATTGCCAAGAAGAATATGTAGATTGCTTTAAGCTTCTCAACAACATACCATGAAATTATTTGCGATTGTCTAGGCCCATCTCGAATTCGCACTCCAGAACTAAAGATAACCTAGGAAGAAAGTTTAGGGTCTCCCTAATATAATGGTCTATGTCAATATTGACGTTTTTTCATATATTCCACCTTTATCAATTTTGATTTTTTTTCCTTTCAATATCTCATTCTTATCTATATAAGTTTTTCTTTTTATCATGAAGAAACAAAGTAAATAGTGAGGGTATTAGAAATGGATTGATGAGGATCATATGAATTTGAAGCCTATGATCACATATGAGAATGCATCAGTAAAAAGAATAGTTGTTAGGTCTTAAAAAAGAAGTCAGCGAATTGAAGATCAAGATGAGAATCTTGATTGTGTTAGTTTTTTTGTGCATTGTTAATATTGTTTTGAATTGAAAGAACTTGATGCAGGAAACTTTTGGTTGTAATATTTTGTAGCAAAAGTACATTGTTATTCTGCTTTTAAGACAAATGATAAATGGATGAATCTTTTGATATGTTGGTGTTAGGTGCATTTCATGTACCCATTTTGTAGCTTTATTTCATAAAAGTACATTGCATATAGGCTTAAACTCATGCATTTTGCATGTTTTTCGGGATTTTTCATGAGGCAATTTCATTCACATACTTTTGTGATATTTTAGGGACTTTTGGAGGTAGGATATTGTTGGAGGAGGTAAATAAAAGTTGCGGACAAAATTTCAGGACTTGCGGAGCACCGAGGAGCAAGATATCAAAGAAATGAAGATTTTGGCTTTACAGACGTTTACACGGCCGTGTAAATGGAAGCCTTGCGTTTACACGGCCGTGTAAACGTAGATTTCTGCACAGTATATTTTTGCGTTTACGCGGGCCGTGTAAATGACAGTGTTAATTTACGCGGGCCGTGTAAACGTAAATGCGGGTTTTAAAGCAGTTTTTCACCATTTTTAAAGGGGGAACCGACTTTTTACTTTGGGGGGTCGACTTTTGGAGCAGAGAAAGCGATTTTCTTGAGGATTTTGAAGTTGATTAACACTTGGGAACATTTGATTTCATTTTGTAAGAACTTTAATTTCATTTTCTAGATTTGTGATCTTGTTCTAGCCATGATTGGCTAGAACCCTAGCTTCTCCAACTTCATGTCTTGACTTCTTAGTTGTGATTTCAATCATATGACTTGATGTTTGCTTTCAATTTTCTATCTAGTGAATTTGATTTTGTCTCAATCGAATGTTTGATTCTAATTGTGATTCTTATTG
Source organism: Lactuca virosa (assembly GCF_052849685.1). Taxonomy (NCBI): domain Eukaryota; kingdom Viridiplantae; phylum Streptophyta; class Magnoliopsida; order Asterales; family Asteraceae; genus Lactuca; species Lactuca virosa. The sequence continues at coordinate 203,390,468 of NC_136426.1, forward strand.
GCCATTTGAATTAGGGTTAGATCATTCAAGTTATCTAATTGCAAAATCCGTAATTGTTTTGTAAATTGACTAGGTAACAAGCACTAATTTGATTTCTATTGAATGAATTTAGTGTAAATCTTTTCATACACTTTTACACTCCCGAGCTTGTGAGGAGTATTGAGTGTTGTTGGGAACATTCACATAAAGTTTAAAGCAACCTTTCAATCTAATTCTAAGAGCTTGTTTAGATTAGGTTAGTAAGGTTAGGATTAATCAAAGAGCTTGTTTTGGTTAATTATTGTGGTGAATGGGAAGTGTTAGAGCTTGTTAACACTTTCAAGTACCAACTTAGATAGAATTAAACAAATATCTTGTCATCCATGGAATCACATTGCTAATTTGTCTTGCATAGAGTTGGAGTACTTACAAATCTTGAACTTATTTCACTTAATCAATCATTTACTTATTGCTTTATTCTATAGTTTAAATCATTGCTTATAAATTCCCCCCATTCTGTGACCATTTTTGTACCTTACGCAAAAAGGTATAAACACTTGTCCCGTGTCTCTGTGGATCGACCCTACTTACCTTGTACTACGTTTTAGTGCATAGTAGTAGTGTTTAAGGAGTTATTTGTACCCTTTATTTGTTGGGTTTGACACGCCTAACAAATTGGCGCCGTTGCCGGGGACACGGTGTTACTAATTGTTTATGCCAAGCATTTTGTGAGCAGGTGCTTTAAAAAAAAAGAAAAAAAAAAGTCAGGTAGAAGATAAGTTTTCAATTGAAGGAAGTGGCGAGAAGGTTAATGTGTTGTAAAGGCCCACCTACTTAGAACAAAGCACATTCAGGGGCCAAGTCGAGCCAACGACTTAAAACAAGGGCAGCTAACCGGGAGGCAACCCGGGGTTATTTGTTTCCTTTCTTTTAAAACTTTTTAGTCTTTGGTAAATTTTAATTTTTTTTTAATGTCCCAAATGGTTTTAAACTTATTTTTTATGCCTAGAAAATGAATCTCCGGCTCCAAAAATACTTCACGGATAGCTTGGGGAGGATGAAGATGAGGTTCTCACCATAATTGCAAGGCTCCAAGAACGATGTGGTAAATTCTTTCCATATCTTTAGTCGTTCATATTTTGCTTAAAAATTCAATTGGTATGCATCTGTGACTGTTTTGGACCCATTCCCATCCCAGCTACCATCCTCCACCATCCGACTCTTAATAGGCCGACTATGCCTCTCTCCAAGCATCGAGGACGATGCTATATTTTAAGCTTGGGGATGGGCATCCATCCATGCATAAATCCCGTTGCATGTAGGTTGCATGTAGTTTTGTACATATTGCATTAATTTTCATTTCATTTTCTTTTTCATTTTTTTTTTCTGCATGGAAAATTTTTCAAAAACCAAAAAGATTTTCTTTCTATTCTAATTTTTATTATTTTCTTTGCATTTTGTTTGCATCTAAATTTTTGCATTGCATTCATTGCATAATTAAAAAAAAAAACGATCCAATCCCAAGCAACCGAATCTTTTCAAAACAGTTGAGCTGGTAAGTGAGTCATGTGCCTTGAGATTAGACTTGCTCTTTTTATTGAAAATCTAAAAGCAAGTTAATCGCACACGAACACACCTCCCGAAGCTACTTGTGCAAAACAGAAAGTGAGAAGCTTGTCAACATTGGAGCATAACAGCAGGTATGAGTTAATTCTTTGGGACATATGACCGGTCTTATGAGTAAGTAATGCTCAATTGAACTTAAAATGCCAAATTCAAAAGTTCATAAAAAGAATACAAAATCTCAATGTCCCGAGCCTTCCAGCGCTCTAAAAAGTCCTTTCTACTCATTCCCTTTTATATACCCTGCTTGGGGACATAGCTTTCAACTATACTTACGGGTCTTTGCATGTTAACCTTTAGTCCCCTGAAAAATGTCTTAGAAGTCCTCACGGTAATAGACCATGAGATGTCCACAATAGAAAAGTCAAGGACGAAAATATAAAGAAATTGGCCAAATAAATAAATAAATTAATAAGAGTGTTATGTGTTAACTTAGTTATTTGTATTTGTGTTACTTAAAAAAAAAAAAAAACTATTATTAAGTTAATCTGTGACCTTTGGGATTCGAACAAGTAAACTCTGAGGGGTGTTTTACATCTAATCGCCTAAAGCTAAATTGTTTGGGATTGATTGAGTTGAAAATTCGTTACATGGGTTCCATAGAAAGTCATGAACTTAATAATAGCAAATAAAGCTAATATGTGGCCTTTGAGGTTCGGGCAAGTAAACCCGAGGGATCTCTTTAAATCTAGCACACTAAGGTCATTTGATTTGGATGTGTTGGTTGGAAGCCCGTTACACGGATTTCAAAGAAAGCCATGAGCTTTATTTGTAAAAAATATAATTAAGAAGTTTGTATATAATTGTGTTTATAGTTTAATTGAATATTGTGTTTAGGAAAAATACTTGGCTGTCAAAAGATTCCCTTGGACTTGGATTTGAACTTATTACATTGGACTGAATGTTAATTACTTTGACTGGTGTAAGTGGTTTGAAGTTTGTAACCAATCTGGATAAATATTAGGGAATTTTTAGAAAAGATTTTTCAGAAAAAGATTGTTGTTGATCAACAAATAGCTGGAATCGGACATTGTTATATTTTATGAAACGAAGATGGTTGAGCATGTTTTGTCACATATAATTTCACGAGAGTAAGACCATAATTTGTTCCAAGAATTGACTTGATGATATTGAAAGGGAATTAGTGTTGTGATCTTTGATTCTGTTGAGTTGTATTAGGGAGTGGCCAAAGTCTTATTTCTATTATCATATAATATTTTGAGACTAAAGCCAAGTTGACTCAAGGCATGACAGGTACATTCTCAACTATGGTACAAAACAGGGTTAATTGGGTTGGATATATTTTTTCATATTTGTTTTGATTTCTTGCATCAAGTTTCAAAAAAAAAAAAAAGTTTAACTTTGATTTTCTTTTCTTCTCTTTTATTTTATTTTCTCCGGTTTAAATTTTCTTGTTCTTTCTTGAGGACAAGAAAGGTTTAAGCTTGGGGAGATTTGTTAGGTGCATTTCATGTACCCATTTTGTAGCTTTATTTCATAAAAGTACATTGCATATAGCTTAAACTCATGCATTTTGCATGTTTTTCGGGATTTTTCATGAGGCAATTTCATTCACATACTTTTGTGATATTTTAGGGACTTTTGGAGGTAGGATATTGTTGGAGGAGGTAAATAAAAGTTGCGGACAAAATTTCAGGACTTGCGGAGCACCGAGGAGCAAGATATCAAAGAAATGAAGATTTTGGCTTTACAGACGTTTACACGGCCGTGTAAATGGAAGCCTTGCGTTTACACGGCCGTGTAAACGTAGATTTCTGCACAGTATATTTTTGCGTTTACGCGGGCCGTGTAAATGACAGTGTTAATTTACGCGGGCCGTGTAAACGTAAATGCGGGTTTTAAAGCAGTTTTTCACCATTTTTAAAGGGGGAACCGACTTTTTACTTTGGGGGGTCGACTTTTGGAGCAGAGAAAGCGATTTTCTTGAGGATTTTGAAGTTGATTAACACTTGGGAACATTTGATTTCATTTTGTAAGAACTTTAATTTCATTTTCTAGATTTGTGATCTTGTTCTAGCCATGATTGGCTAGAACCCTAGCTTCTCCAACTTCATGTCTTGACTTCTTAGTTGTGATTTCAATCATATGACTTGATGTTTGCTTTCAATTTTCTATCTAGTGAATTTGATTTTGTCTCAATCGAATGTTTGATTCTAATTGTGATTCTTATTGGCCATTTGAATTAGGGTTAGATCATTCAAGTTATCTAATTGCAAAATCCGTAATTGTTTTGTAAATTGACTAGGTAACAAGCACTAATTTGATTTCTATTGAATGAATTTAGTGTAAATCTTTTCATACACTTTTACACTCCCGAGCTTGTGAGGAGTATTGAGTGTTGTTGGGAACATTCACATAAAGTTTAAAGCAACCTTTCAATCTAATTCTAAGAGCTTGTTTAGATTAGGTTAGTAAGGTTAGGATTAATCAAAGAGCTTGTTTTGGTTAATTATTGTGGTGAATGGGAAGTGTTAGAGCTTGTTAACACTTTCAAGTACCAACTTAGATAGAATTAAACAAATATCTTGTCATCCATGGAATCACATTGCTAATTTGTCTTGCATAGAGTTGGAGTACTTACAAATCTTGAACTTATTTCACTTAATCAATCATTTACTTATTGCTTTATTCTATAGTTTAAATCATTGCTTATAAATTCCCCCCATTCTGTGACCATTTTTGTACCTTACGCAAAAAGGTATAAACACTTGTCCCGTGTCTCTGTGGATCGACCCTACTTACCTTGTACTACGTTTTAGTGCATAGTAGTAGTGTTTAAGGAGTCATTTGTACCCTTTATTTGTTGGGTTTGACACGCCTAACAGTTGGTTAAGACAAATGGTTGCGGAAAGTGCATTGCTATTTTGCTAATAAGCCAAATGACAATGTCTTCATTCTCTATTGGACGAATAGCAAAATCTTCATTCTCCATTGGACTACATGTGTACAAATACATAAGTATGTTACCTAAATTGACTGTTTAAAAAAAACAATTTCTTTTTTATTCATTTTGTAACGCTTGTATAATTTGTTTTTTTTAATTCATAACAATTTAAGATACATGAAAACTTATTACTATAATATTTGTAAATAAAAATATAAATGCATCATCTATTGACTTATACAAATTCAGATTTCAAAATAAAAGTAATCTATACCTCTTTCTTTTGTGATGGGTTTTAAAAATGAAAACTTATATATATATATATATATATATATATATATATATATATATATATATATATATATATATATATATATATATATATATGTGTGTGTGTGTGTGTGTGTATGTGTTTGTGTGGGGGGGGGATTATTTCTAAAACTAAATGCTTTTAAATAAGATTTTTTTATAAAAAATATTATAATTGTTAATAGGTTGTAAGGAGAAAATTTTTTAATCATATATAATAATATATATTTTAAAGGACGTGTCATCTTGTTTCTTTTATATAGTTACACGTTATAACAAAATCAGATTTTTTTAAAAGCACAATTCAATACCATTATTGATATATAGATATAGATAAAATAAAGATTAACTTTTTAACTTAATAATTAAATGATTAAACAAACAGACATGCAAAAAAAACACAAAACAATCTTGATAATCACGTTTTTATAATCATATTTAATTATGTTTTAAACTTTACAATACCTATCATTAATCTATTTAAAACAAGCATGATAATTATGATTTATAATCATATTAATAATAATTAATAAAAAATCCCAATGAAAATGTAAAGTTAAAAATAAAAATAACCTAAAGTTGTTTTTTTATAATTATAATAAGGGAATTTTAACCATAAAAGTAGTTTGATGGTTTTTAGTTTAGTTATTAAAAATGTTAATATTTATGAATAACATAAATTTAAAAAACATATTATGTTACGTAGAAACCAATAATTTATATTGTTTATGGAATCATATTTTTAGGTGCCTTATTTTTCAAAGCAATAACAAATTGTTAAGACATAAAACCTAGATTTGACAAACGGAAAATATAGAAATGCATAATCGACAAGAATGAATTAACAATTAAACAAAATTGTATAGATGAATGTGGAGTATAACAAAACTTATAAGATCATGGAATTTCTTATCTATAATACTCACTGAAACTAATCTACTCTTTAAGACAATGAAACTATACAAATGAGAGCTCTCACTCTACAATGAATATGACACTACTATTTATAGGGGAGCTACAACCAAATAAGTCACAAGTCTTAATTTACACACTTGTCATAAAATGGGTGAAAAATTCAAGTCATCACCATATAGATAGCTTTGAAGCCAACTTTCTCCCACTCAAAGCTTGAAATGGATGAATCAGATTCTAGTACCAAATGAGCAACTAGCGAACAAGACCTAGAATAGTGACATGAATGTAGAAGTGATCAACAAATTTTCAACTCATCTATAGTCTTATGGTCTTCTAATTTGGGTTCTAGGATTACAATCCAAACGCTCCAAAGGAAACTCTCATCCTTGAGCACCAAAATCACATCCAAAAAATAGTCATAAAATCCAAACTCATCATAAAAATCCACTTTGGAATCTCACTGAATCACTTCATATGCAATAATATCTCCCCTCAATGTCACATCAGTTTTCAAGATTTAACAATGAAGATCATTCGCCAAAAATATGAACACCCAAAGATGTCATGAAACCCACCAAAATGTCAATTCTCAAATAAACCCAATTGAGAAGAAGCAAAGTCAAGGCAATAACACCCTTAGTCGTCGCAATAAATCAAAACCAATATGTTCAATCAGACAACAACAAAACTTGACTTCAATAATTCCTTTTCGACCAAAAATCGCAACTTTAAAAAATTACACTTCTTCTTTGAATAACTATATCTAATTCTATGATCGAAGTAAAACTTCTAATCGCTCATAAGAATGTGCTCGAATGAGTAAAATATACTTCCCCTTGATAAATGGAATAATCTTTACACATCAAATCTGAAAAAAATCGATTTTAGTTGTATTTTGAGTTTGTTGGATCGCCTTGGACATTAAAAATTAAATGAACAAATTTTTTCATGTTTCTAGAAAATTCTTTGCAAAAATATCAACATTGGAAATCCGGGAATGTTGCATTTATGTTTTTGGATTAAATTTGCCAAGATGGTGAAACATAAGGGATCAAATATATATCTTCTATTATCATCTTCCCCATATGCACAAAAAATTGAGATTCGACCTTGGAACCTTCGACTATTGAATCTAATTTCCAATATCCAACATGATTTTCGACACGTTGAATCATTTTCGACCATTAATGAATCCAACATCGAAAATAGTTTTCAACCACTCAAAACAATCGAGCTCGAAATTGATTTTTGTAACTCGAAAATTCATTTCAAATTCGACTTTGCAGTTCCATTTTAACATCCTGACTTCGACTTCCTTGATTTTTCACCAATTTCCAATCTAGATTTCTCAACCCACATCGATTCCAGTTCATCATTGTGACTGCATCTTTAATAAATATAGAAGAGAGATATTGAATTGAATTGTATATTGAATCGTGTGTATGATACAAAGAGTACATGAGTTTAAATACAGGGAAAACAATTTGAAGTGGAGATATTATCTCCTACTTATCTGCTAGAACTATTTGACTAAAGACTAAATCAAAAAATGTACACGTGTATGTTATTTAAAAAACTAATGCTATTACCCCCCAACAAGCTCAAGAGCGGGACGGACTTGAAGCTTGGAGCAAAGAAATAAAACACGATCTTTGCCCAAAATATATGCCAGTTGATCAACTGAGGACACATGGCAGATTTTGGAGTTCACCGGTCTCTACTTGTTCTCGAATGAAGTGAAAATCTAAAGCAATATGCTTTGATATGGTACTAATAACATGATTTTTGGTCATGAAAATGGCTCCTACATTATCACAGAGTAACAGAGGTGGAGTGTTAGAGCAACAGAGGTGGAGTGTTAGTTGGAGCTTCAAGATCACCGATCAATTGTTTTAGCCACATGAGTTCAACGGTTGTATAAGCTAGTGATCGATACTCTACTTCAGTATTGGATCTTGCAACGACTTTCTGTTTTCTAGAAGTCCAGCTAATGAGATTTTTTACCATGAAAAATAGCAAAACCATATTGGGAACGACTCTCATCAGTATCATAAATCCACCCAGAATCAGAAAAAGCATGTAATCCTTTTGCTTTAGTAGGGTTGAAGTGTAAGCAATGAGTAAGAGTTCCCTTGAGATATCTAAGAATACGTTTCACAGCTTGCCAATGTCGATTTGTTGTTGAATGCAGAAGTTGACACACATGATTGACTGAGTAGGCAATGCCAGGTCTTGTGATTGTTGCATATTGGAGTGACCCTACCACTTGTCTATATAACTTCAGATCATGAAACATGTCACCAGCTTTTTGTAGTCGAGTGTATGGATCAGCAGGTGTAGTAATGGGTGAAGCTAACGACATATTACTCCTGTTAAGAACATATGTGATATATGCTTGTTGGGACAAGGTCAATCCAGACTTGGATCTGTGAATTTGTAATCCGAGGAAGAAGTACAAGTCTCTAACATCCTTGAGGGAGAATATCGGATTCAAATCATCAATAAATGTCTGAAGTTGAAGATTAATTATACCTGTGATAATTAAATCGTCCACATAGACTAAAACATAAATTGTGGATGAAGGAGTAATATGCACAAAGAGTGAGGTGTCAGATTGACAAGCTCGAAAACCATGTGAGATTAGGTAATTTTTGAGCTTTGTAAACCAAGCTCTTGGGGCCTGTTTAAGGCCATAAAGAGCCTTATGCAACCAAAAGACGTGATGAGGGTGATTTTGATCTTCAAAGCCCTTGGGTTGTTTCATATACACAAATTCAGATAGATCGTCATTTAGAAAGGCATTATTTATGTCAAGTTGTCAGATGTGCCAACCTTGAGATAGGGCAAACGAAAGCACCAGTCTGATTGTTGTGGGTTTAATAACTGGACTGAAAGTATCGAAGTAGTCGACTCCTTCTTCTTGACTGAAACCTTGAGCTACGAGTCGGGTTTTTTATCGCTTAATTGTGCCAACCGATCGTTTCTTGACCATGTATATCCACTTAGAACCAACAACATTCACATTAGTAGGACAAGTAACAAGTGACCATGTGTTATTTTTCATGAGAGCATCATATTCTGCTCTCATCGCATCTTGCCAACATTGGTGCTTAATTTCTTGTGAAAAAAGAGGAGGTTCGATATTGGGCTAAGAGGAAGATCGATATTGAACAACTTAGGTTTGAGAGAGTTTGTGCGTGCACGAGTTATCATCGAGTGTTGACTATTTTCAACTGGTCGAAAAATGGATGTATTTGGCGGGGCTTGTGAGGAGATAGGAGAGGACATGTATGGTTGTGACTGAGTGACAGGGGATGAAGGGTTTGTAGAGGAACGCACAGATGGGCTAGGAGAAGTAACATCGGGGCCAGGCGTGATAGTTGGGCCTGTTGGAAGCGTGGGGCTAGCAAAAAAAGTTGGGTTTGGTGTAATGGGATATTGGGTTTGACTTTCAATGACAACAGTAGGTGAAGTTTCAGAAGGAATGGGTGTTTTGTGATTTTTGTTGGTATTTAAGTGTTAGTAGGGAAAAAAATTCTTCATTAAATATGACATGACGTGAAATGTATATGTGAGAGGTTTCTTGATGAAAGCATATGTAACCTTTATGGGAGGCACTATAGCCAAGAAAAATACAAGGTTTTGAACGAAAATCAATTTTATGGGAGTGGTATGATCGCAAATATGGATAACAAAGGCTGTCACACCCCCGAACCAGAACGGCGGAAACGTCCGGGGTTGGGTGACTTCATCTTGTAATATCATCATAGTGTAAATAATTGAATCAAGACAACATCATCATCACACATACAATAATACAACCATCATTGTTTACATAAGTGTGTTGGATTACAAATTACATGCCAAAATAATAAGTGTATGATGATAACAAAATACAACAAAATCCATGTGTTCTTGATGACCAACCCGCTTAATGATTTCCTGAGAATACAAGTTATTTTGAAAACGATCAACATATATAATGTTGGTGAGTTCATAAGTATGTTTGTATGAAAAGTTTTGTATCACTTTGTAAACACCAGAAAATCCGATATTTTCTGTAAAAATGGTTTGAAAGTTTTGTATCAAATCTTGTATTAAAGCATGTGTGTTTCTGTTTTGAAAATGTATAAAGAGGGTAATCCAAAAAAAATCCCATGTTTTATGTTGTAAGTAAAATGTAATGTATAATGTATTTTCCCAGAAAATCCGATATTTTATTCTTGTAAAAGTGTTGTAGTCTTAAAACCCTAAGACCGTAAACTGATGTTTGTATAGTTTCGTAACTGCAGAAATGTATATGTATTCCGTAAATTTACAGTGGAGTTAATCTCTATGTGAGTCGTTATAACCATGCTTGATATGACTGATCTGCCTGCCATGACGTTTTTCAGGCGTCGCTTGTTTAAGATAAGACGTTTTCACCCTAGACTGGCCTAGTCTAGCTGTAGCGAACAGCTCAGGTGTGGGGTTGTCAACCCCGTATAGATCTATACACAAACTCTCGCTCTCCCTCCAGGAGACTCTGGTTATAACTACAGGACTTAAGGTTGTACACTAGGTAGGTACGAATGAAAGAACGTCTCACAAGAACCTTAACTAAATTTACGCGAACATTGTAACACACTATTTAATGTTTTAAATAATGTTTCCGTGTATGTATTTAGGTTACAAGGTCCAATGTGTATGTACATGAATGAATGAGGCCCAATAAGCATGAAATGTGTATACAAGGTCCGTCGAGCATGTAAATGGGTTAACAAGGCCCAATAAACATGTAAGGAGTATACAGGACCTATCAAGCATGTTAATGGGTCCCTAAGGCCCAATAAACATGTAATGAATGTATCAGGCCCAATAAGCATGTAAATGGGTCACTAAGCCCAATAAACATGTAATGAATGTATCAAGCCCAATAATCATGTAAATGAGTCACTAATGCCCAATAACATGACAATGGGTAAACAAGGCCCAATAAAAGTGAGAATGACGTAATTAGCTCGTTTGTTATTATATTACTTGTTTTAGCTCAATTATTTACCAAAATGACATAAAAGGCCCACTTTTTGTAAAAATGACATTCTTGGCCCATTAAGCCGAAAATTTACAATTAAGGCACATTTTTGGTAAAAATGACACTTTAGGCCCATTGAGACCGAAAGTTTACTTTTGAGGGCTCATTTTGTATAAAATGACATTTTCAACCCACTTTTGATAGAAATAACATTTTCGGCCCAATTTTTAATAGAAATGACATTTTCAGCCCATTTGACCGAAAATTTACATTTTTGGCTCATGTTTGTTTAAAATGACAATTTAATCCATAAAAAGTCAATAATTACCTTTTTAGGCCCATGTAAACCGTGAGTTTCTAAATAAGACCCATTTTTATGAAAATTGACAAGTTTGGCCCATTAAAACCGTGAAGGCCCAAATAGAAGCCCATTTTGTGAAAATTTACATTTTTGGCCCCTTTAAAACCGTGGATATCATAAAGATCCATTTTTTTTATAAAAATCGAGAGTGGAGAGGGGAGAAAAGAGATTGGGTATTGGGCTTGAATACAAACCGAGAATATATTAGCCCAAATGAGAATTGTCGGCCCATTGGGCCCACATATGTGTTTACGGCCCAAAAGGAGCAAAGATATGGGTTTTCGGCCCATTAAGGTTCAAGAAAATGTTTACGGCCCAAATAAGGCCCATGAAGAGCTTTGTGGCCCAAAATCAATTACTTAGTAAATGTGGGTCCAATTAGGGCCCAAATGAGGTTTCTCAAACCAAAATAATCAAGTTGTGGGTTTATTGGCCCATTAGGCCCAATAAATGATTCCTGGCCCAATAAAGGTTTGAACCGGGAAATTAGGGTTACAACCCAAAGTTGAGTGAATATAGTGTATTGAATTAGGTTTAGGGCTTCACGAGTGAGTTGTGATTCGAATATTTGTTTTTGAATGAGTAATATGTATAGCATCAAACTTGGAGTTACAAGATACATCGAAAGTTGATTACACATAAACAGAATTTCCTAGCCCACAAATGCTAGTTGTGACAAAGGCTGTCAAAGGTTTTTAAGAAATCATAATCAGGTGTCTTGTGGTATAAACGTTGATATGGTGATTCATAGTTTAGAATAGGAGTGATGGTTCTGTTATGTAGATATGTAGCCGTTTTGAAAGCATGTTGCCAAAAAAATTGAGGAAGTGAGGATTGAGCTAGTAAGGTGAGGCCTTTCTCAACAATGATTCGATTTTGGCGTTCAACAGCCCTATTTTGTTCTTAAGTATGAGGACAAGAAACATGATGTAAAATACTGTGTTGATGGAGAAACTTAGGAAGATGGAGTCTATGACTTTTTCATAGCTGACATGACTCACAAACAGTAGGAAATTTATTTGTAGACACAAAGACAAGCATATAAAGCAAAGATGTTCAAGATACGGGTCCAGTTATCATCGGGTGTTGATGAACCACCTCGTGCTTTATGGCGAGTAATGGCTCCAGTTATCATCGGGTGTTGACTATTTTATGGCGAGTAATGACTCCGGTTCGATCACGAAAAAATACAAGAGACCATGTACCATTTCGTAACAGGGTTGGTACAGTCATCAATAAACAAGACAAAATAGCGACTTCCATTTAAAGAAAAAACGGAGGAGGGTCCCCAAACATCAGAATAAATTATTTCAAACGGTTTTGAAGATGTAACATGAGAGCTAGGAAGATGGAGTCTATGACTTTTTCCTAGCTGACACGACTCACAAACAGTAGGAAATTTATTTGTAGACACAGAAAGATTAAATGTAGAAACTAAAGGACGAAGAAGCAGTTCATGTGGATGTGCAAGACGCCTGTGCCATCCATGAAGTGAAGTGCGACTACCAGTAAAAGCTTTATGAGTATGAGAGTAAGGTAGATGTTTATCCCCTTGGAGGATTGTTTGTCCCTGAAACGTCTTAATGGAACATGTTTTAGGCCAAAATTTCATGTAAACATCATTATCTTCTGTCAATTTTAAAACACTAAGAAAATTTTTAGTAATTTCAGGAACAATTAGCACATTAGGCAATTTGAGATGAGCTAAAGAAGATGAGCCAACATGAGAAATAGACAAATGATTACCATTTCCTACTTATAGTTTTTCATCACCTGTGTATGAATCAACTATGTTGAGCTTTGTGATGTCAGGAGAAACGTGGTGGTGGCACCAGTGTCAAAATACCAAGTTGGGTCAATAGATAATGGGCTGTTTTGATGGGCTAAAAGAGCCTGACGTTGGTTGGTTCTAGGATTGGGTCTTCTTAATGGGAAATCGGTTTGATTACCCCGTTGCCAGCAGTCAATAGCTTCGTGACCAGATTTATTACACAATTAATAAATTGGTCGTCTTCTCATCTGGTCAGAGCTGCCATTTGCACCGAAGGAATTTGTCCTTTGATCAGCATACGAATTTAATGGAGGGTTTGATCCTTGACCAACGTAGGAGTGAGAGGAGCGGTGATTTAAATGATTTACTGTTAGAGCAGCAGCAGGCGCTTGTGACACAAACGCAAGGCGAAGATGATCCTGTTCAAGCCTAGCTTCTTCCTGCAACAAAAGACCTATAAGATCATCAATTGTTAGAGTTTCAAATTTCATCATAAAGGCAGTAATGAAACTGCCATAGGACGAATCAAGGCCGACAAGGATGTAGCTAATCCGTCATTGTGGATTTGAGCCATAGTAAAAACCAATGCTATTAATAAAGAACCACTTCGATCATTCAAATAACCAGTTGGATATATCCAGAATCAACTTCTCTAAATCAGTTTTCTGATCAAAATTGACCTCACCAAATAACTTTTCGATCAGCCACAATCATCAAAATTACCCAACATTCATCAAACATTGATTCTAATAACAATTGTAATCCCCAGCAACATATTGATCAAAATCGTGAGTAAAAAAAATTGATTTCCTGGAGCAAATTGATCACGACCAAGAGCATATTGAAAATATCGATGAACAATTCGATAATCAAGAACAAATTGATTAATCGATGAATAACTGATGATTGGGGATAAATCGAATCAAGCAATCAAAGAACCCGAATTGATTTACTCGATTAATGAAGATACAAGAATCAAGAATACGATGTACACGAGTTATGATTTGGAACAAACGGAAGATAGAACTCGACGAGGAAAAGTACGAGAATCGTGAATAAAGCCAGACGACGAAATATGATTTGATTGAAGGCTTAATCGAATCAAATGATCTGTGAACAATATGGGCTCAAAATTGAATATGAAAACTGAAAAGTAACAGATTGTTATTTGGGCTTGAACAATTAAGAAATCATTCGATATTTGGATTGAATGAACAATGATGGATTTAAAATCGATTAGGCTAGCTCAAAAATGTGAATAAATATTTTGGGCTGAGTTGAATAAAACATATCGGATAAAAAAAGAAATCAAACGGTCTTAAACAAAACTTTGGGCTTCTGATCGAAATTCAACAAAAATATGCATTATTCAAGAATTTGAGAGACACATCAAACTAGGGGTGAGCATATGACCTGTCAGACCAGCCGGACTGGAAAAAAATAGGACCGGACCCGGACCGAACCGGAAATGCCCATAAACGGGCCGGTGATCGATTCCATTTTTTTGCGAAATTCGGATTTTGGTTAAAACCCGGCCCGAACCGGTGGTCCAATGGAAGAACCGGACCGGACCGGTTCAAATGGCTTTGACTTTTAATTAAAATTAGCAATCATATATTTGATAAGGCATAGTTTTTTCCTCTCTCATACACAACAACACAAAAACGATTTATTTTGTTTCTTCCTTGGTGATCGACGCAACACACAAGATAAGTAAAATTGTTTTTGAGAGCTAAACCGGTCAAACCAAACCATGAAACACCCTTCGCCTTTGGTATTTAAAAATTATTGTTTCACGTTCTGATCACTAAATAAAATATAAATTAGAGGTATTTCTTGGATTTAGTATAATATTTTGGTAATATGAAGTTCAATCGATCTTTGTTTTTGTAGTTAAGCGCTTAACTGGAACTTTATGTGTACTAATACTTTTCAGTTCATGTTTCGTTAACTACTTTGTAGTTAATGTCCAAACATAATTTAAGTAATTGTTTTTACAAAAAGTGCAAAGGGGTCGTGACTTGTGCAATTTCTTTGAACTTCATAATTCTTAACTTCAAACTACAAATTAACGTATAAAAATGACTATTTTCGGTTGATATCTATTTTAAAAACTTATAGTTTATATAGTTAGTTTATAATAAAATTATAAATTTTGTTTGGTACATGGCTATTACATGTGTTAGTATATATGAAGCCCAAAACAAATGGTCCAACAAATATTTAGCCCAACAAATGGTCCAAATCGGGCCAAAAACCAAAACCCGGTAGGTGATCCGGAACCGGACCGGACCGAAACCGGAACCGACATACCCTAAACGATCCAATTTTCGGTTAAGGTAATTCATG
Source organism: Lactuca virosa (assembly GCF_052849685.1). Lineage (NCBI taxonomy): Eukaryota > Viridiplantae > Streptophyta > Magnoliopsida > Asterales > Asteraceae > Lactuca > Lactuca virosa. The sequence goes on from NC_136426.1 coordinate 203,405,694, forward strand.
AATTTCGGGTTTCGGGTTTTCGGTCTTCGGCCTGGTTCAGTCTAGGTTTGGCCCATTGCTCATCCCTACATCAAACGGTATCGAATTTTGAATTGATTATGCATGAATGTTGTAAATCATGAACCGTTATATTAAATAACCGTTTGAATCTTCCTGGTTGAATCTGATACCACTTGTTAAGACATAACACCCGGATTTGACATCTGTGGAATATATAGAAGTGTATAATCGACAAGAACGAATTAACATTTAAATACAACTGTATAGATAAATGTGGAGTAGAACAAAACTTGTAGGAGCATGTGTTTGCTCATCTACAATACCAACTCAACTAATCTACTCTCTAAAAGAGTGAAACTATATAAATGAAAGCTCTTACCATACAATGAATATGACACTACTATTTATAGGGAAGCTAAGATCAAATAAGTTACATAAGTTACAAAGCTTAATTTTCACACATTTCAAAAAAAGAAAAGGGTGAAGTCTTCAAGTTATCACCACATGGAGAGTTTTGCACCAAACACAAATCAATAAATCCAAAGAAAGATTAAAAAAACACTTCAATGGAAATATGCCCGTTACAACTCTATTACAAACTAATTTCGATAACGTATTACACAGTAAATATTACGTTCATCGAAATGTTACACAATTAGATATTGAATGTTTTAGTAACTTATTTATAAGTAATGTATCTTTTAAATATTTTATCTTTTATTCCTTAATTAATAATTGTGTTAAAAAAAATATTATGATGATGATGTGAAAATCCATCAAACATATCAATTTAGGTTTTACATTTGATTATTATAAAATGTTTTGAATATTTAAATTATATATTGATTTATACTTCGGATTTAACACTCATAAGATAACTTAAAGTTTATTTAAGAAATTCAAATGAAGTTTTTCCGAATGTGTATAATAAGAATTTGATCTTTATAACTTTCAACCATTTTCCAAAGTATACTAAATGAAAGTCATAGGAAAGGTGGCGAGGGGCTTGAATAGGTTCATTATGTTTCTATTATACTTGTTATCTTATCTACATTATATTAAAAGATGTGATTTAATTTTTGTATCCTTCCTTTTAATTGAAGATATAAATCATAATGGTGGTATAAAAGTCAAAACAAACTTATATTTTTAGTGGATTGTTGAAAGATATAATATCGAACATACTAAATTGCCTTTATTTTTATTATATTTTCCCCATTTTGAGGGTATTTGTTACACCTCGCTTTTAACACAAGGTATACCCAAATAATTTCATTTTATTATTTATAAAAACACATTGGCATGCGCTTACATTAACAATCCACTACATGTAATTATCATCAGGATCGACCTAAAAAAAATAAAAATGCAAAGATCTGATTTGGATATCATAATCTCTCTTATTCAATTCAATACTTTTAAATAAGTTTACATGCAAAAAACGCATCATCAAAAGGATACGTCAGAAAAGCTTAATGAGTAATGGTTAACAATGACACATTTAATAATCATGACATAAAAATACACCACTCGTCGGTGTATAGTTTTTCAAGACTCATTTATCAGCTAAAGATTCACAATCCAACTATTTACTCTAATAACAATAGTAATAGACTTACAATTACTCAAGCTGTCATTAGACTCTGAAAAGATACCCATATATGTTCTCATTCTTCACGTTCTCTATACTTATTCTCATTTTCTCTTTCTACTCTCTCTCTCTCTCTCTCTCTCTCTCTCTATATATATATATATATATATATATATATATATATATATATATATATATATATATATACACACACACTCTTTTCCCCTTTTATTCTCTTATTCTCTCTACTCATTTTCTATACTCATTCTCCTTTTTTCCCCCTCCTCTCTCTATCTCAATCTCTCGACTCATACTCTATCTCTCTCTATATATCTCTATCTCCATCTCCTCTTGTATCTTCATCTCGTGTTGTCTCTTTACTCTACATATATTTATCTCTATCTCTTCTTATATCTCTCCTCTCGGTATCTTTATCTCTCTCTCTCTCTCTCTCCATTCTCTCCCTCTCTATCTCTTTGAATTTATCTCTCTCTCTCTCTCTCTCTATATATATATATATATATATATATATATATATATATATATATATATATATATATACATCTCCATCTCTCTCTCTCTCTCCCTCTTTATATCTCTATATTCATCTCTCTTTCTAGCTCTACATCTTTGTCTCCATCCTTCTTTCTATATTTGTATCTCTATCTCCATCCCTCTCTCTTTCTCTGCAAATTTATCTCCATATCTCTTTCCTTTTTAGCATCTTTATCTCCATTTCTCTATCCTCATCTGCATCTCTATCTTACAATTATATTAACTCATTAACTCATACAACAATACTCGACTATTTATCTCAGTAATTCTCGCTTCTTAACTCCTATAGTAATATACAATTATACATCTAAACCGTAATCACTCACTCGTTAGCGTGTTATTAAATACACGATTCATATCTCGACTGAACACACTAAATGTAATACTTTACTATGCATCTAAATTATACTCGCATGTTTACTTGAATAGTATTAAAATACAAAAATTTCCAATTACTTTATTAAATGACTTGTATATCATTAGACATCTATCATTCTCAATTATCACAAATACTCAACTCATACAATATTAATAAATAACAATTCAAATATTCTACTCAAATCTGTGTACACACAATAATTATCATATATCTAGATAAAAACAATCTAGAGAAATATAAGTTTACTCACTTGGTTGCTTATAAAGACTAACTATTATTCTGCCCTCCACCTCAGTGCTACTTTCCAATTCATCACTTGTCCAACCATATTTGGACAATATATCAAGTTCATTAGAACTTGTCTAATCTAAATCACTATATCCACCACAATGATCAATTACCTGAATCACTAACCAGACTCGGTAACTATCTATCATCAAACTAGTCACGTTTTCAAATACACGTCGTGGTGACCCACGATTTAACTGTTTAAATTTGAATTTCATTGACTTTATCGAAATATAAACATACTTTCATCTCCACTTCAAACTGCCATAACTTTCTCCTACTAACTGCATTTTTGACAAACTTTGTATCCACGGAACCTGCTCAGAGCGAACTATCATTTTCATTCACAATTTTCTTGTTTAACTCTACTCGTTTTCTGATACAACACAATAAGTACAAGAACCTTGTAAGTACATAATTCGGATCCAACCAGTGATCAAACAAACAATCAAGCAGTAATCGAATAAGAATAAGAAGGAGTAGAAGCAAAGAATGATCCAACAATGCACACGTCTATTAGGCCGCAAACGTCAGGTACACTTGGATACACACACGTACAACTACAGCTCATCTGACACATCTGACAACTATTTATAGGGGGCAACCAACTGCAAACACGTTCACGGCCGTAAATAGGTTCACGGCCGTGAACACCCATACAGCTGCAAACACAACCGTACACCCATACATTACATGACCAAACCCTATCAAGACCTATACAGATTGATGTCTAGCCCAAACCAACAAAATGTGACCTAACAAACCTACATATTTAATCACCGAATTATCATCGGTTCACTATTTTATATTTACTCCAAATCATAGTTATAACAAACACATACTTTAACTCATATTATGAGTTGTTTAGGTCATTACATGTCTCATAATAGTGTTTGTGACAAAAACAAGTGTAACAGTATTATTGCCTTTTACATCTACTTGTCTTTTTTTTTAATGCATACCTAATACTGAAGCATGTTTGATTGATGTTTTTGTTCCATTTTAGTGAAAAGAAAAGTTATGACTTTTTTATCTTTTAAATTTGACATTCCACATGTACTTTTAAAACAAGGTGCAAAAGAAAAAAGTCGTTTCTTAATTCTTTAAGAAAATTTAGGTAATGATAATTATTAAAAAAACTTATGAGTATCTTTAAAGAATTTCACAGCCTTTTTCCATATATTAATCGAAATAATACTTATATTTACATTGATATTAAATAACAAAATCAAATATATATATATATATATATATATATATATATATATATATATATATATATTCATACGATTACAAAAATAAATAAATAAATAAGTTGGCAAATAATATTCACAATTATTGTAGAACTGATTAATCGAGTATTAGAATCAAAATCAGAGTAAAGATGAACACGAGAAGTAAATAAGGTCTGGTTTAGCTCATATTACTTCCAATGAACAAGAGTACAAAACGATAATAGAAATGGGAAAACTCTACTATCCGCTCTATGTTCAGCTCCTATTTATAGGAGGCTGAAAGTACAAAAAATACTAAGGCTAGACATTAAAGCTTCGTTAAAAAGATGCCTTAGTAAATACATTAGAAACATACGAAAAAGACAATTACACAGACTTCGACATATTACAATACATTTCGACTCTACAATCTCTGCCTTTGTAATCATGTCGAAATTATCAATTTGTGAGAATCTGTGCAGCAAAATGCATCATTCTTCGTATCTCCGAGTACCATGTCATAATCCTCCTCAACTCCACTTTATCCCCATCATTGTTCTTCTTGCAATTATTCATACGAACAATGAAGTTCGTATATTGCGAAGTGGTATATCTTTCAATCTCTAAAGTCTGGAAAAAAAAAGCTCTTAGCTTTGCCATTTTTGTCTTTTCCAGCAAAGACCATTCCAAAAGGTTTTAAGCAAATCTCCCCATCAGCATACTTCTTTAATTCAACTTGAGTCTTCGATAATTACATTGCAACTTTCACTTCCTTTCCCATTGCTGATGCTATTTCCACATCAGTCAATGCCATACAATCATAGTAATTGTCTATGAAGACTTTGATATGGGCAAGACCAAGCCTCAAACGTCTTTGTTAGTCCCCTGAAGTTGCGATACCTCTATGTCTTTCAAAATCAATGCAACTTGAATCAGATCATTCAAGTTCATTAGAGGGAAATCAACAACCGAGAAATCACACACTTGATTGTTCGCTCTTACAGCATGATACCGAAAATTTTGTATCATATTCTCGAACATCACGTCGTTTGTTATGCTGATAACTTTCTTGATCTTCACCAAAGACCATATCTCTTCTGGTTCTTTTCCAACAACTGCATGAAACCTAAGTTTCATATGGATATAATCATCCTCATTGTCGAACTTCTCCACTATCTTGTACCGAGCCATGATAAACATCATTTCGTTTACTGGGAAATCAAGCTGACTCATATCAGTGTTAGTGATAGAGTAGCTTTTCTTTGGCTTCTTCTCAAATGCATGCATGTGATTGTAAGCAACTCTTGCTTCAATATTCTCATAGCTGTATAACTTCTTTGGATCTCCCTTTTCGATACCAGGTGGATCACTTTCACGAAGTCTCAGTATGCTTTGTATTTGCCTTTGCTTCTACATTTCAACTTCAATTTCGGCCTTTTTCTCTTCCTTTGATTTTCAACCACAATCACTTTTCCTTTATCTATATCACCTTCTGAAACCTTTGGTTTTGACGAACTTGAACTCCCTCCTTCAGTTGTTGAATTAAACACAATCCCCTTCAGAATGGGTCTTGTTGTTGTCTTGATGGCTTCTGTTGTATTCGTCTTTGGAACTATAGGAATTGTGACTTGAGTAGATACAACTTTCGTTACTGCACCAGTAGTAGTAACAATCTTCTCAATCTTTTTCTGCTTATCACCCTCTTTTGTAACTTTCGAAGGTTTTCCTTCTTGAGTTTTCTTTTCTCCCCCTTGCACCCCTGTGACAACAGGTGGGGCACCAGTGGGTAACATGTGTGCAAACTTCGAAATTGGAGCCATAGCCTTCTGAATGGCTTGATCCAAAGAATGTAACTTCTGAGTTAAAAACTCAGGAGTTAAAAACGAGGTAGGAGCTGGCTTCGACACTAAATCTTTTAGTTCCCCAAGCAAAACACCCATCTTTTTCGAAATGCTGAGCATCAGCTGTATCCTTTGCATCAAACTTTGGAGTTAAATCTTGATACCATTCAACAACCGTTCGGACAGCAGCTGCAATAGTGTCAACATTCGACTTGATTGTCGAATAATTGGTCTTCAGCTCATTTAGTTCTTTTGTAACTTCAACCTTCAGCTCCTCAAGCTTTCGATTTACATCTTCACGAACTGTCTTGACATCTTTCACAAAAAGAACATGTCGTTCTTTTGTTGTCAATCGAAGATTATTAAGTGCAGAATTGAACAAATGAGTCTGAGCTTTGACCCTCAATTCGTTATTTTTATCCATAACATCCATTTGCTTCTGCATGCGAAGCTCTACAGCTTTGAGCATCACATCAACTTCAATCCCAGACACTGAGTTCTTTGCTTCAGAATCAACTTGTGATTGAAGAATAGCATTTAGTTTCCGATTGAGAATTTTGAACTGCTTACCAGACATCAACATGTGATTTGGTATATCCTCTTCTTCCGTATCGAAATGGAGATCATCAAACGTTCCTCCGAAACCTCCTCCATTTGTTTCATCATCGGAAGTCGGTTTTGGTGGATCAGTGGATTGTGATGGAAAAAGTGTAGTGAAGGGTTGGTTTAAGACTTGATCGAAAGTTGGTGAAGGATTGGTAGTGGAAACGGGTGTAATAAATGGTGGAAGTGAAACAAAGGTACTAGAAATTGGTTCAGGATTACCTTGAGAAGATAGAGGAACACTCACCACAACATGTGCATCCGTATTAGATACATTTGCAACAATTGGAGAAATTGGAACCGCTTCAGGAATTGATTTGGTTCCAATAATCTCGATTGGAACTGTTGTTGTTGTAGTCGAAACATTTTCTATGATGAGTGGTTGTGAGACTTTCGGAGAATTCGAACCCAAAGGAGATTCTGGAACAACCTCTTCATCTGATGACTCTTCATGAACCACCATCTTTCATTTCGTCCTCTTTTTGTTGATATGTTTTGCCATATCCTCAGCTCCGCGCTTCTTGGAGGATGGAGAAACGGGTGCAGGATTTTCACGAACTTTCACTCATTTTCTGTTTAGCTGAGGTTTGCAAACATTAGGAGACTGATCTGTTGATGAAGTTCGTTTCTGATAATAGAAATTCCTTAATCTTTTGAACACTCCTAATTTCGAAGCGATGAATTCCTTCGAAGATTCAGGAACAACTTTCTCCTTAGGCTTCTCAGTTTCAATTGTAATCTTCTTAGGAGACTGAGTCTTATATTGTTTCTTGGAACTTTCTTGAACAACAACCTCCTCATGAACCTTCTTTGACTTCTTCGACTTTTTGGATGACCCTTCATCACTTGTTTTCAGCAAAATTCCACTTTCGATTGAAGGATTAACATGTTGCAAATATGCCACCAACACATAAATTTATTGGATCAACCTTCTTCAACATCCCATCAGGTATTCGAGCAATATTTGGGAATTCTTCTGAATCATCTGCAACATTCTTTGGAAAGTGATACTTTGCGAATTCTGCCTTAGCCTCATCAGCAGGAACTGGAATACCTTCTTTCTCATATACATACTGAAGAACCAAACTCCAGTAACGTGCACAAAAAATTCCTTTCACTACATTCGTGTTCTCCAAGCTCTTGATAAACTCTTTCCAAATCTGAGTAGCATAATCAACATTGAGATCATAGTACAACCCTGCTACCATACCATAAACTTCCATTCTCCCCTTATCAAGCCCTACACTTCGCCCAGTTAAGCAACGAAGGTATATTCCAAACAGAAAGTTCCATATGCAAGGAAGACCAGATTTCTTGAAATCACTGATCTTAACGAGTGGTGGTTGATGACCCATCTCATTAAACATGAACATGACTTGATCAGCAGTAGGTTTAAAGAATGGAGGGGAATTTGGAATTACCAAGATTTGAGTAAACAACTTCTTCGAGAGTCGAACTCGCTTTTCATTCACCAGATTGAATGTGATAAGATCAGTGGCTTTGTTGTAAGCAGCAGTAGAACCTGCCATTGATAACCATGACAATGGAACTTCAAAAGCATTAAACATCGCAGTTGCGAGACCTGAATGTTTAAGACCCACAATCAGCATCTTGAGTTCTTCTGGATACAGGGACACATCTCCTTTAACCTAATAGTTGGTGCTTTGAATCTTCATTAGTGGTTGAGATGCAACTTCTTCAGTAGCGGAGGTTGGATCAGCCGACATTGATTAGGGTTTTGAGAACTTCTTGAAGAATAGGGAAATTTAGGGTTTTTTGATCGGTTGAGAATTTGAACACGTAATGGTAAAAGGAGATAGAATTTCCTTTTATATGTAACCCCTGTTGAATTCCAAACGTTTTCTTGAAAGAGTAAGCCACGCCAGTCCTTGGAAGCGCACCACTAGCCGTTAAACGCGCCATGTCAGATAAAGTTCCTTGAAAGTCGAGCCACGTTGCCAAACCGTCACATCAGACTGTTCGTGAGTACCAAGTGGATAAGATCGAAAACCTTCAGCATGGAGGTTAGGCTCTTTCGTCTCTGGGATTAGAGACAAAATAATTTGCCAGACTGTCAAAATCATCAGCCTGAGTTGGTAATACTCAGAACCTCAAGGATTTCGTGAGTGCAGTGTGCCAAGAGAATAAGATAAGAAGCAAACTAATGAAAATTTGGGATCTGTGATGTCGAAAAATAAAATTTCGACACAAAGGCAGTTAAACCCCAGGCAAAGGTTGCTTTGTTAATTATCAAGAGAGATAATCAACAGCTTGTGTATGTTCCCGTGAATTACAATCGAATACTTGTAGAGAAGTATCGAAGGGCTTCTTTTTCAAGGCTTCGTGGGTGGCTTAAAAATTTCGTTACATATCAACCTAAACATAAAGTGTGTAATTGTAACCGAAATTACTTGTTTGACCAGTGTAGTCAGTGACAAGTATGCTTTGGATTTATTTTGAAAGGGACTTCGAATTTCAAATGAAACTCACCCGCAAATCATATTCAAGAAAAAAAATTTGAACTGGTTCCTGTTGGGTAACAAATATTGTGGGTTCCGACTATTTTATCAAGATCACGCATAAGAATTGAATATGATTTGGAGTTTCGAAGGTTTTGTACTGAAACAAATGCTTCGTTAAATCTGGAACATAGTTCCCCGTCAATTCCTTAAAAATTTAGAAAATTGGGTTTCACTTTCATCACGGCCTCATGATTCAAGATCATAAACACGGAGTTTTGATATGTCTAAGTCATGATTGGTTTGATCAATGACCTCTTGGACATACGTCATTGTGTGTGATTTGTGTTAGAAGTTTGAGATGAAAAAGGTTGTTTCACGAATTCAATTGTACCTCTGTTAAGCTTGGACCAAACAGAAAACTCTTAACTCATGTGAGAAGAGTTAGGTAGCTCAGTAGACTAATGTGAATGCAAGCCTGATCGGGAAGAAATTTTCGTAGTGAAAAATTTCATTAAGGCTTTCGAAATCACACATTAAGTCAATGGAGGCTTGGGTCGACATGTTGCATCATGCTTCTAGGGACATTCTAACTAATACAAAGTTGTCGAAATTTTACCTTCCCCTAGAAACGCAAGCATTACCCTTGTAAAACTTTCGTGAATTCTGCACAAAGAAAGAAAAGACAAAGTACAAAATAACAAAAAAAAAAATCTTTTTGGTCTTTTATGTTTTTGAAAAGAAAGAAAATATTTTTGTGTTTTTAAGTTTTTCGAAAAAAAATGAAAACAAATAACAAAAGAAAATCTTTTTGGAATTTTTGATTTTTCGAAAAGAATACAAACAAACGAAAATATTTTTGGTTTTTCCAATTTTTCGAAAAAAATAAAATAAAATAAAATAAACGAAAACTTAAGAATGTATCAAACTAACGAAACTTTTCTTTCCCAAAAGTCGAAAACGAAGCGTGTCAAAGCGCTGAACGCGAACAGTAACCTCTGAATGGTTAATACGATCAGCCTCTGAATGAATCATTATTGCCTCTGAATTGACACATTTGCATAACACTTCTTTGTTATTCTTTCGAAATCAGTCCTGGAACTGAACTTGCTTCGATCATTCCCAAACATGTCAAAATTCGAACAAATGATTTTTCGTCCAATGCTTTTGTAAAAATATCAGCAAGCTGATCAGTTGTTATTACAAAATGAACTTCAATATTGCCATCTTCCACATGATCTTTAATAAAATGATAACGAAGTGCAATATGTTTGGTTTTTGAATGTTGTACTGGATTATGACAAATGCGTATAGCACTTTGTGAATCACAATACAATGGAATCTTTTTCATATTAATTGCATAATCACGCAAGTGACTCTGGATCCAAATGATTTGCGAAGTGCAAGCGGCAGCTGCAACATACTCAACTTCAGCAGTAGAAATTGCAACACAAGTTTGCTTTTTCGATTGCCAACTTACAAGCTTCCCATCTAACAATTGACATCCTCCACTTGTACTTTTTCGGTCAAGTGTACATCCTCCCAGATCTGCATCTGAAAACGCTTGAATGAAAAATCCTGATTTCGAAGGATACCACAATCCTAACGAAGTTGTCCCCTTGAGATAACGAAAAATATTTTTCACTGCAGTCATGTGTGGTTCTCTTGGATTTGCTTGATACCTAGCATAATTACATACAGAAAACATGATATCAGGTCTACTTGTAGTAAGATAAAGCAATGAACCTATCATACTCCTGTATAAAGTAAGATCAACAGCCGGTGTGTCTAACGAAGGACTTAGCCTTGTTCCAAGCGCCATTGGTACTCTTAACTTCGTGCTATTTTTCATTCCAAATTTTTCGAGCAAATTCCTGGTATATTTTTTTTGATTGATGAAAATTCCTTCTCTGCTTTGATGAATGTTTAAACCAAGAAAATTATTGATTTTACCCATCATGCTCATTTCGAATTGGCTTTTCATCAAACATTCGAATTCACTAGACAAAGCAGGGTCAGTAGAGCCAAAAATAATATCATCGACATAAATTTGAACAAGCATTAGATGATTCCCAACTTTCTTTCGAAATAAAGTGGGATCAACTGATCCTTGTTTAAATTTCGATTGTTTTAAGAAACTGGTAAGAGTTGCATACCATGCTCTTGGTGCTTGTTTTAACCCATATACCGCTTTATCTAAAATATACACATTATCAGGATATTCTTCATTTATGAAACCTGGAGGTTGTTCAACGTAAACTGTCTCTTCGAGTTCACCATTGAGAAAAGCACATTTCACATCCATCTGATAAACATCAAAATCTTTGTGAGCTGCATAAGCCAAAAATATTCGAACAGCCTCGAGTCTTGCGACATTGGAAAAGGTTTCTTCAAAATCGATACCTTCTTGTTGTGAATATCCTTTAACGACTAATCGTGCTTTATTTCGAACAATATTTCCATCCTTGTCGGTTTTGTTTTTGAAAATCCATTTTAACCCGACAATCGAAACATTTTCAGGTTTGGGAATTAACCTCCAAACCTTGTTTCTATCAAACTCAACAAGTTCAGATTGCATTGCAACAACCCAATCTGAGTGTTCCATTGCAACCTTAATTGTCTTTGGTTCAATTTTCGAGATGAAAACATTAAACATGCAAAATTCTTGACGAGCGCTTAATACCTCATTCTTTGCACGAATTTGAGCTCTAGTCAACACTCCATCTTGTGGATTTCCAATGACTTGTTCTTTCGGAAGATTTCTTGTCCACTTTTCCAATGGTGGATATGCTGGATCAAAGTCCAATTGTGTATCTTCGTACATTTCTTCATTTTCGGATCCTGCAACAGAATAATTATCATATAGTTCATGAAATTCATCATTTTCATCAAGATTTATTGTTTCATTATCATTATGCTCCCCCTCGACATAATTGTCATTATGATGCTCCCCCTCGACAACATCATTCAAACTGCTCTTCTCCCCCTCGAAACGATGCTCCCCCTCAACAGTTGAAGGAATATTCAAGTGCTCCCCCTCCACTTGAGCATCTAGCATGCTTTCGCCATTAGCAGTTGTATCTGATGTGATTGTCAAATCCTCAATATGTTTTGAAGATTCAGGAGTTTGATTATCTGCAGCATGGACTTCAGCATCTACAGCCCTATCTGGAACACCAAAAATTAAATCATAATTAAAATCATATGAATTATAACTCTCAGATTCATCATTTGATTCATTAAGAATTGGTTTTTGTTCGAAATGTTTTTCAACTTGTTTCACATAGTAATCATCAAAAATGAGGTTAAACGTTTCTTCAACTTTTCTTGTTCGCTTATTCAACACTCTGTATGCAACCGAATTATTTGAATATCCCAAAAATATTCCTTCATCAGCCTTAGCTTGAAATTTTGAAAGATTATCTTTGAGATTCATGATAAAACACCTGCAACCAAACACATGAAAGAATTTGACATTAGGTTTTCGGTTATTTATGATTTCATACGGAGTGATATTGAACCGACGATGAATAAAAGATCTATTCTGAGTAAAACATGTTGTCGAAACTGATTCTGCCCATAGGTATTGAGGAAGATTCGCATATGTCAACATTGTTCTTGCTGCTTCGCAAAGAGACCTATTCCTCCTTTCCACCACACCATTTTGTTGTGGTGTATACGGCGATGAGAAATTATGCGAAATTCCTTTCTCAGTTAAGAACGAATCGAGCACTTTATTTTTAAACTCCGAACCATTATCACTTTTGATTTTACGAACTTTCCCTTTCAGAATTGTCTCAATTTTCTTGATAAATTCGATCATTGTTTGAGCGACTTCAGATTTTGACCTGAGAAAATACACCCAAGTAAATCGTGAAAAATCATCAATAATAACCAAAATGTACCGTTTCTTGTTGAGAGTTTCAACAGTTGATGTGTCACACCCCAAAACCGGAACGGCGGAAACGTTCTGGGTGGAGGACGTCATGTCAAGTATCACAACATATGCAGTATAGTAATCAAAGTACAACAACCATTGCTTTAATCGTAATAATTTTTACGTAGGTTACATTTAACAACAACATTAAAAGTAAATATAGAGAATAATATGAAATGCAGCTCGGTACTAGGCTGACTTCGCAAAAGCTCCCGGAGTGTACCTGTCTACTGACGACCTGAGAATACAAGTTATTTTGAAAGCGAGTATCAGCATTTTTAATGCTGGTGAGTTCATAAGTATTTAATGGCATTGATATAAATACATGTTTTTCTTCAAAATATTCTCATAAAAGATGGTGGTTTAGAATTTACATAGTATTAGAATTTCTCCCAGAAAATCCTATATTTTCTAATAAAAGTAATTTTCTACCAAAACTTAACTGTTTTAGGTTTAAGCAAACGAGTTTCTCTTCTGAAAGCAGTCTTCTACCAAGACCCAACTGTTTATCGTTTAAGGAGTATTTTCCCCTAAAAGTACTATCATTATCAAAATATAGTTTACACTTTTAAGGAATATGTGAAAGATCACAAGCAAAAGTAATGGGGAAAAATAATATTTTACCTCATCAGTAACACTGCGGGTTAAAAGTAAATAAAACGTAGACTCCAGGTGGTATCTAATGAACAATACACCTCGAAAAGTCCAAAGGGATTAAGTATAGACTCCAGGTGGTATCGAATGAACAATACGCCTCGAAGAGTCCAAAAGAATGAAGTACAGACTCCAGGTGGTATCGAATGAACAACACGCCTCGGAGAGTCTAAAGAATGAAGTACAGACTCCAGGTGGTATCGAATGAACAATACGCCTCGGAGAGTCTAAAGAATGAAGTACAGACCCCAGGTGGTATCGAATGAACAATACGCCTCGGAGAGTCTAAAGTATCCCTTTATCCTATGTTAAAATGTGGCCTAGTATATAACTAGGAAAGTATATTATGAATGGTTTTATATGTTGAAAATACCATGATAATATCTATTACCTTAAAGCCATAAATTTTAAGGTAAACGTAAAGATACTCGTAACCATATTGATTGGCGGATGTAAACACGACGACCTGCTGGCGTTGAAAGTGAATGTGACATTTGTCACCCCTTGGCTTGGTCGGCCGGGACTGTAGCTAGCAGTCAGGATGTGGGAGTGTCTGTCCCGTATAGATCTATACACACAATGCCCGCTCTCCCTCCAGGAGACTCTGGTTACCACTCGACAACGGTGAAATCTGCGTCTTGAGGATGTATCTCGTGTTTTGATTTCTATAAACCTTTCTTTTACCAAAAGTATAAGTTTTTAGAATCTATATGTATCTAAGTTCTCCTTCATGAAAGTTATGGTTGGTTTCTAAACTATACCTATTATAGTTTACTTGAGAGGTTATCTAGATGCCTTTACTACCCAAAGGTGATGAACTGAAGCAAGGGGGTTTAATATCTAACCAGATATACATAATATATAACTAGGATTTCAACGACACTCGGACAAATAGACGGATGCTCTAAGTCCACAACCAAACAAGGAACAGGAAGTAAAGCGGGCTATCAGTTCTAAGTCCTTCAAACCCTACTTATATAACTATATCTATATAGACATGAATCTATCAAGAAAATAAGTTTAAAATTCTTTGATAAAACTTAACAATTTACGGAAAAGGATTTTTATACTTTAAAAGAGATTTTAAAAACAAGATTTGAAAACCTTTGACTGGATAAAACAGTTTAACATGTAAAATCTATTTGCTAGATAGTTATTAATCACATGTGATTGATATAATAACTTACTAGTTCAACTTGTATTTCCCCCCATAAAAGCATTTAAAATCATTTAAAAGGTTAATTAAGGGGTATGAACTCACCTGACGTGGGTGATTCGGATAAACGGATGGTATAGGATGCTATGTGTCAAGTGAGGACTTGAACACACACTCGGATCCTATTTAACATGCAATGATACATTTAAGTATCTAATTAGTTATTTAATAACTAATTAAGTAAGTTTAGACGCCCTAGGACATGGAAAGCACTTTGATTCAAGTGCTAGAAGTACTTAGGGTTGCATCTAAGGGTTGTAAGGCCACTTAAGGGAGTTTTCGGTCAAAGTGGTTTTCGGTCCAAAGAGGTTTTCGGTCCAAGTGGTATTCGGTCCATATGGTTTTCGGTTTTTAGGGTTTTCGGTCCCTGAGTTTAAGACCGAAAACTCATGATTTTTGGTGCATAAGGTGATTTTCAAGGGCTTTCAACAATCAATGAAGTGTTCTAGACTCAATACTAAGTATTAGGAAAGGCTTAAAGTCATTTTGCACCCTTAATAAGGGTTTTCGATTTAAGGAGATGCACCATACCGAAAACCCATTTTGTTCTTGGAAAAATGACGATTTCGAGGCCCTAAATTCAGTATCCTTACTAGATAACAAGTATAGGAGATAGATATTTACAATATGGAAGCAAAGAAGGGTGTTTTCGGCCCAAAACACTAGTGTGTGTTCTTGGTGTTCTTGATGAACACTTGAAGATCTAAGAAAAGAGGAGATTTCCATGGATGAAATCGAGTAAAAACACTAGATAAAGTGTTATATGAACGAATCTAGGGAGAAAACACTTACATTTTGGCGGATTTGACGGGAATGTGATATGATACTTGAGAGAAAATTCTTGGTGTTCTTGAGTTAGGAAGTGAAAAATGAGCCCAAAAATGACTAAGTGTCATATTTATACTCATTGGAGTTTACGGCCCAAATTCCCCTTGTTTGGCCGTAAACACCCAGTCAAAGTGTTACGTGTTTATTTGTTACATAACACACCTAACGGAGACTTCCATTTATTTGTTCGTTTGACGGCAAATTAAAATAAAATACTCAAACGGACTCGAAACCGGCCAAAAATGTTCCGAAATAAATTTGGCTAATTTTTGATGTGCTTGATTGCGGAGTTTATACAAATGAAAATTTCGGGTTGTCACATCATCCCCCCGTTAGAGGGAATTTCGTCCCGAAATTAGAGTTCAAGCCGCTAAGTTATCACAAAATAACTTAAACAAAGAGATGAGGATGTTTAAGTTTCAAGTGCTCTTCGCACTCCCAAATGAACTGCGGTACTCGCTTGGCGTTCCAGCGAACCTTCACAATTTGGGAGGCGGATTGCGTTTCGTTTCCCCTTGACCTCTCGGTTCATGATCCCTACAGGTTCTTCTACGAAGCTGGGGCTCTCATTGATTTTGATCTTGACGAGTGGGACTACAAGAGTCACGTCGGACAAGCAACTTTTTCAAGTTGAGACGGGGATGGATCCGGATGGAAATTATGGAATCCATAAAGTAGTTGAGGTCTGACGGGGGTTGGACCAATTCTTATCAAGAATCATGGATGGTCCTAAGTTTTTGGGAAGACAGAGCTTTTTAGTACTTAGAACATAATGTACTTCTACGGTGAGATCATCACTGGCGTGATCGCCATTTTGAAGTTCCAAAAGTTCTCTCTTACTGAGGGTGTAGTCCTCCGGGTTGGTTCTTAGAAGGCTCAGGTCGTCTTCGGATTTCGTATTCCCTACTGGTTGGCTTTCGGAGGTTTTCTGGATCTTTGAAGGTTTTGGCTATATACGGGTATCTATTGGTCATGTGACGTCTATCTCGGCCTAGTGCATAATGGACCTGCACTTCTGACTCTTGAGGTGTTTCAAATGGAAACTCTCAAAGTCGGTATGATAGAGGGTTTTACCAGACGATGCGTAGAAAATTTCAATTTTTATCATCGTCTAATAGATGCTTTCACAGTATGATCCCTAATCGGAAAGAATCATTCTCTTACTCGCTTCGCTGTTTCATGGATAGCAGTCTCTGGTCGGGGCTAGCTTCGCCCTTAGAGATTTTCTGAAGCGCTTGACTATTTCAGGAGGTGGTTCTACTACCCCTTTAGGGATAGTATTCCTTGGAACACCTAGTAGTCTAACAAATCTCTATGACTTGCTTCATCCTCCATCGCGTCTGCTCCCTCCAGTTTGTAGGAAGTGCGTGTTCTTGTATAACTCATCGACTAACACCCAGACTGGTGTCGAGTCTACAATCTCTTTATGGTTTGGGTTATAAGGCTTAACGCAACATACCATACTTTATTCAAGTATTCTTGGTTGCGGAGGTGGTCATGTGGTTCTTAGCATCTTAGTATTAACTCTGGAGAATGCAGTCTATCGTCTATAGGGCGACGGTGACTTTTCTCGCATGAGGAGGCAGTGTGTCCTAGGCACTACTCGTCTGTATCTGGATGGACGAAGTGCCGGAGTAGCGCGAGTATCCCTTGTAACTACTCTTCCGGTGTTATGGAGTTTTCTCTATCCAGATTAAATCTAGATAGCATAGGGTTCCGTCACTCAGAATTTCTAACTTCCTCATCCACTCTTTCTCAGGGTTTAACCTGTCACAACTTCCAGGTTTTTGGTCTCTCTGCTGAGATGCTTAATTTGTGGGATTAAGCGTGAATGGATGGTCATAGTCAATGTTTTTGACTCTTACGACTTGAGTTACTTTTCCTAACCGAGGGTGTTAGCTACTATGTTGGCTTCACCGGGATGACAACAAATTTCGAATTTGTGGTCATTTTAGTAGCTCAACCTACAGTGGTTTTCTTGACTCCAGTTCCTTTTCTATGGGGTAGGATGGAGGGTCTTATTATTTCAAGGTTCGTGGTAGACCTCATACTCGGCTCAATCACTATTACTCAGTGTATGCAAGTCGTATATAATTGAGATTGACAGGATGTTCAGATGTGTGGCCCCACCCCAAACCCACAACCAAACAAGGAACATGGAGTAGGGAGGAAGCACCCATCTTAAATCTTATCGATCTAAATTATATACCACCCTAATGCATATACTCAGCAGTAGTAAGTTAATCCCATGAGTTCTTTTCTCTTGATTCACGAACCTGATTGTGCGGTACGGATGGCCTTTCTGGAGGATTTATTGAGTAGGCTTCGGGCGGTTACTGTCTTCCGGAATATCTGCAGTGCCTATCTTTTCTGGTTTTAATGTCTAGGGAGGGGTTGTTTAAGAGCGCGTGGTACCCCTCTCCTGGGTACTTCTGAAGGTTGGATGGGAGAGACGACTGACGGTTCGTATTAGGTTTTCTTATCAGGTTCGGGGGAACCTTTATTTGATGCTCAGGATACAGTGAAAGTTCTTTTCACACAACACTAGGAATTCTCGCATGGTTGAACCATATCGAGACATGACTGACAGCAGTGTCGAAATAAATAACATCGACACGATAAAGAATGAAGATCGATAGGACTATGCGCTGAACGGGGCATACAAGTTCTTAGCGTCTCGGGTTTCGTCCGTGGTATCACTATCGTGGATACTCGGACCGACATGGTTGACGCGGAACTCTAGGGGTCCTGATGTATTGGAATAATGTACTTTTCCTGAACGGATTCCGCACGAGGCCTCTCTATAACCGCCTAGTATATACTAGTCATGTATAATTAAGATTAAAAGGACTGTTGACTGAGCGACTCCGCCCTAAATCCACAACCAAACAAGGAACAGGAGATAAGGCAGCATCACTCACTCGAGGTCTATCAATCTTAATCATAAATTGCCTTAACGTATATACTAAGCCATTATAGCTTTAACTGATGGGTTTTTGAGTTCTACAACAGTGCTGCGACTTTCGCCTTAACGAGGGAGTAATTACAATTAGAATTGATTATTTAAAGTTTTCGGCTAGCTACTTAAGGTTGAGAGACGTACCAAAATTCTACCGGGTTCCTTGATGTTTTCCCCTAGGCATTAGGGTTAGACTCCTCCTGCGTCTTTGTCATTTCTTTCAGTTGGGCAGTCCCTCTTGAGGTGCCCAATTTCACCACATAGATGGCATATTGGACTGGTCCCAACATTGGTGGTTGATGTAATGAACTCAACCGGGGTTCTACAGAAGCGGGAGGTATGCCCCTTCCTGTTGCACCTAACACAAACGAGTTCCCGACAGACTCCATAATGATGGAAGTCACACCTGCTGCAGTGGGGAAGGTTTCCTAGGTATGGTCTTCTTGGAGTCGAGACGGAAGGGATGACAGGGGTATTGACTACCTCAGCTCGTTGCCCTTCGGGAGGTCCTTGAGTCGAGGTACTTCCCTCCTCGTTCTTAAACTTTCTTTTCAGTTGATTTGGTTGGGGTTCTTGGGTGGCTTTACACACCGGTACTGGTTGCTGTTGTCCATTGCTTTGATCGGGGTTCCCGATAGTGCTCTTGCTAACATTGGCGTTGTTAGCATTCAGGTGAGCCATGACAGCTGCTACGGCTGCTGAAACTGCAGCTTGAAACGTAGCTTCATCGATTTGAAGAATCGGTGTCTTACCAGCGGGTTGGTTACGTTTCTTTGGAGGCATGGTTTTTCCTACACGAAAAGGAACACAAGCTGATGAGAGAGGATGGTTAACCCTAGACGTATCTTTCTTTACTATGATAGGCATAAATTTTCCCGCGCCTTGATTTATGGTTATCTGAGCGTCGACCTACATCCCTATGATACAGTCTAGGTAATAGGTAGGAGTAAGTGTATCGGAAAGCCATAAAATGGGTGTCGTTCCAACTAAGTTATCTTTATGTTGGAGAGGTTCACTCTCCGGCTTTGAAAAGATTTGAGAGGAGTTCGGAACGAAGATAACAGAAGAAAAAGGCTCATGAAAGTTTTATGGCTAAACCATCTCAATCGAGGTTTTGTGATCCGATCTATTTATATTAATCGCGACGGGTAAGACGATTTGCCTAGCACATAGTGTGAGTAGTGTAATCACTAACTCACTAAATTGTATTATTTTTATGGATTATTAGCGTGTCGCTAAAGAGGTAGAAGCACTTCTCGGGTTCCATGCATTGGCTCCATCTGTCCACCTCTTATCCTCGACTGGAACGGGTGTTGGTTTTCTTCGGGTACTTATATAGGGTTCTCTTCTCTGGTAGACATACTGAATTTCTGCTCCGCCTTACTTCCGATTTTGACTCTGAGTGTCATCACTTCATAATGGATGACTGGAATCTCGGAAGTTCAGACGAATTTCCTACCGATGTCCCTAAAAGGCATAGGCACATGGTGATTTCAGTAGTCTCGTCCCTGTTCATTTATTTCCTAAATGGGAAATCTTCTCAATGAACCTCTTCTGGGTCGGTATCGACTCTTCTGCCGATTACTGAAGTGGATAAGGTTTTCTAAAGGGTTTCGTGCGAGAATGGAAATGTCTAAAGAATCCTAAGAGATTATTAAAACATTTCACTGGGTGATCCATATCGAGTCCTGCTGCAATTACATAGCGTACACAAATCATATATAACTTAGATCTGATAGGCCTTCGAATATGTGATACTACTCTATATCCACATCCAAACAAGGAAAAGGAAGTAAAGCGAACCCCCACATTCTTAGCCTATGAGATCCTTACTATATATAATCTTGGAAGTATACACTTTGTAACCATAGGTCTATCAATAAGGATCTTTTTTAGTTCTCACGCAAGGTTATTTATGGTTCCTAAAATACCCCTATGGTATTTTAATTACATGCTTGATTCTTATCTTCTGAACATGCTTTTGGGTTTATTGTGAGTCTTTTAGTATCCTAAAATACTCCCATAGTATTTTAAACTTTATGTTTGGCTCTAGCATTCCTATTTGGTAAGTTTCAGATTTATTGCAACACCACCATCACTCCCAAGCACGCGTTAGTCGCATCTCGAATAAATGTAGTTGATCAGGTTACATTTATTCCAGCTTACGATTACATAACTTCCCAGGTTTGACGGAAATGCTCAACATCCGAAGACTTTTATTCTTGTTCTTCTTGTGATACTTGTTCGGGTTTTTATATTCTGGATGTTCTTATACTTTTGTAAAATATGGTTATATTTTAAAGTATAATTCTTGGTCAGAGTGTTTTATCCCATTGTATTTATAGGTTGTATATCTTTTATGATTTGATATACTAAGTTCACTATAAACAATGCTCTGATACCAATCTGTCACACCCCAAAACCGGAACGGCGGAAACGTTCTGGGGTGGAGGACGTCATGTCACGTATCACAACATATGCAGTATAGTAATCAAAGTACAACAACCATTGCTTTAATCGTAATAATTTTTACGTAGGTTACATTTAACAACAACATTAAAAGTAAATACAGAGAATAATATGAAATGCAGCTCGGTACTAGGCTGACTTCGCAAAAGCTCCCGGAGTGTACCTGTCTACTGACGACCTGAGAATACAAGTTATTTTGAAAGCGAGTATCAGCATTTTTAATGCTGGTGAGTTCATAAGTATTTAATGGCATTGATATAAATACATGTTTTTCTTCAAAATAATCTCATAAAAGATGGTGGTTTAGAATTTACAGAGTATTAGAATTTCTCCCAGAAAATCCTATATTTTCTAATAAAAGTAATTTTCTACCAAAACTTAACTGTTTTAGGTTTAAGCAAACGAGTTTCTCTTCTGAAAGCAGTCTTCTACCAAGACCCAACTGTTTATCGTTTAAGGAGTATTTTCCCCTAAAAGTACTATCATTATCAAAATATAGTTTATACTTTTAAGGAATATATGAGAAGATCACAAGCAAGAGTAATGGGGAAAAATAATATTTTACCTCAGCAGTAACACTGCGGGTTAAAAGTAAATAAAACATAGACTCCAGGTGGTATCGAATGAACAATACACCTCGAAAAGTCCAAAGGGATTAAGTATAGACTCCAGGTGGTATCGAATGAACAATACGCCTCGAAGAGTCCAAAAGAATGAAGTACAGACTCCAGGTGGTATTGAATGAACAACACGCCTCGGAGAGTCTAAAGAATGAAGTACAGACTCCAGGTGGTATTGAATGAACAATACGCCTCGGAGAGTCTAAAGAATGAAGTATAGACCCAGGTGGTATCGAATGAACAATACGCCTCAGAGAGTCTAAAGTATCCCTTTATCCTATGTTAAAATGTGGCCTAGTATATAACTAGAAAAGTATATTATGAATGGTTTTATATGTTGAAAATACCATGATAATATCTATTACCTTAAAGCCATAAATTTTAAGGTAAACGTAAAAATACTCGTAGCCATACTGATTGACGGATGTAAACACGACGACCTGCTGGCGTCGAAAGTGAATGCGACATTTGTCACCCCTTGGCTTGGTCAGCCGGGACTGTAGCTTGCAGTCAGGATGTAGGAGTGTCTGTCCCGTATAGATCTATACACACAATGCCCGCTCTCCCTCCAGGAGACTCTGGTTACCACTCGACAACGGTGAAATCCGTGTCTTGAGGATGTATCTCGTGTTTTGATTTCTATAAACCTTTCTTTTACCAAAAGTATAAGTTTTTAGAATCTAGATGTATCTAAGTTCTCCTTCATGAAAGCTATGGTTGGTTCTAAACTATACCTATTATAGTTTACTTAAGAGGTTATCTAGATGCCTTTACTACCCAAAGGTGATGAACTGAAGCAAGGGGGTTTAATATCTAACCAGATATACATAATATATAACTAGGATTTCAACGACACTCGGACAAATAGACGGATGCTCTAAGTCCACAACCAAACAAGGAACAGGAAGTAAAGCGGGCTATCAGTTCTAAGTCCTTCAAACCCTACTTATATAACTATATCTATATAGACATGAATATATCAAGAAAATAAGTTTAAAAGACTTTGATAAAACCTTAACAATTTACGGAATAGGATTTTTATACTTTAAAAGAGATTTTAAACAAGATTTGAAAACCTTTAACTAGATAAAACAGTTTAACATGTAAAATCTATTTGCTAGATAGTTATTAATCACATGTGATTGATATAATAACTTACTAGTTCAACTTGTATTTCCCCCCATAAAAGCATTTAAAATCATTTAAAAGGTTAATTAAGGGGTATGAACTCACCTGACGTGGGTGATTCGGATGAACGGATGGTATAGGATGCTATGTGTCAAGTGAGGACTTGAACACACACTCGGATCCTATTTAACATGCAATGATACATTTAAGTATCTAATTAGTTATTTAATAACTAATTAAGTAAGTTTAGACGCCCTAGGACATGGAAAGCACTTTGATTCAAGTGCTAGAAGTACTTAGGGTTGCATCTAAGGGTTGTAAGGCCACTTAAGGGAGTTTTCGGTCAAAGTGGTTTTCGGTCCAAAGAGGTTTTCGGTCCAAGTGGTATTCGGTCCATATGGTTTTCGGTTTTTAGGGTTTTCGGTCCCTGAATTTAAGACCGAAAACTCATGATTTTTGGTGCATAAGGTGATTTTCAAGGGCTTTCAACAATCAATGAAGTGTTCTAGACTCAATACTAAGTATTAGGAAAGGCTTAAAGTCATTTTGCACCCTTAATAAGGGTTTTCGGTTTAAGGAGATGCACCATACCGAAAACCCCTTTTGTTCTTGGAAAAATGACAATTTTGAGGCCCTAAATTCAGTATCCTTACTAGATAACAAGTATAGGAGATAGATACTTACAATATGGAAGCAAAGAAGGGTGTTTTCGGCCCAAAACACTAGTGTGTGTTCTTGGTGTTCTTAATGAACACTTGAAGATCTAAGAAAAGAGGAGATTTTCATGGATGAAATCGAGTAAAAACACTAGATAAAGTGTTATATGAACGAATCTAGGGAGAAAACACTTACATTTTGGCGGATTTGACGGGAATGTGATATGATACTTGAGAGAGAATTCTTGGTGTTCTTGAGTTAGGAAGTGAAAAATGAGCCCAAAAATGACTAAGTGTCATATTTATACTCATTGGAGTTTACGTCCCAAACTCCCCTTGTTTGGCCGTAAACACCTAGTCAAAGTGTTACGTGTTTATTTGTTACATAATACACCTAACGGACACTTCCATTTATTTGTTCGTTTGACGGCAAATTAAAATAAAATACTCAAACGGACTCGAAACCGGCCAAAAATGTTCCGAAATAAATTTGGCTAATTTTTGATGTGCTTGATTGCGGAATTTATACAAATGAAAATTTCGGGTTGTCACATGATGATCTGCAAAGGTCAATATGAAGAAGTTGCAGTGGTTCAACAATTTTCGAATCTATGACAACTGGATGTCCTTTACTATGATGTTTTCCTTGTTCGCAAGCTGCACATAATGTATCATTGTCAAACTTTAGAACAGGTAAGCCTCGAACAAGATCGTCGACTACCAACTTATTCAGATTTCGAAAGTTTAAATGAGATAAACGTCGATGCCACAACCAGCTGACATCAGATGAAGCTTTCGAAAGTAAACAAACTGAGGGTTTCCCAACAATAGGTTTGATGTCAAGAGTGAACATATCGCCATATCTTTTTGATTTCATCAATACTTCGTGCGTCTCAACATTCGAAATGATACTTCCTTCTTCGTTAGACACAACTTGATTGCCAGTGCCCACAACAAGTTGGGAAACACTTATCAAATTATATTGAAGACCTTCGACATAAGCAACACGATTTACAGTAAACTGTCCATTCGTGACTTTCTCATATCCTTTTACTTGACATTTTTTATTGTTCCCGAACTTCACAACTCCAGCATTTTCCAAACTTCTAAAATCTCTCAAATTCTCCTTTCTTCCAGTCATGTGACGTGAGCAACCACTATCAATGTACCATTTCTCATCATATTGCTCGTCACACAGTACCTGCATTCATTAAAAGAATTTAGGTACCCAAGGCTGTTTGGGTCCTTGGTGATTAGTTTGAAAAAGCGAATGAAATTTAGAACCTAAAGCCCAATTTCGAACTTTGGTTTTGAAAGTATCAATTATGTCAACATCATCAGTTAAAGGTACCGAAACATAATTTTTCGATAGTTTTGGACTTTCACTGACTTTCTTCGCATCCTTCTCGGTGTGTCTTTCCTTTGAGATTGGTTGCCATTTTTGAACTGGAGTATTTGATTCTTTCGAAGATGAACTTCCAGATGAAGTATCATTCAAATACTGTTCATATGCCTTCTTGATTTGATGTTGAGAAAACTTTCCCGATTGATACTTTTCCCTTTGTCTTCAAGCCAATGGTTGGTTGTTTCCACCCCAGACAAACCTTTTGTGTACGAAACTTTAGTGGCTTTGTGGGCGGATGGATTCGGAAAATTTGGTTTTTGTGGAGTAAACTTTGCAGATGTTGTGGATTTATTATTCACAAATTTTGGATTGTCTGCAAACTTTCGAACGTTTTCAAATTTTCGACCATTCTCAAATTTTCGAACGTTGTCAAATTTTCGAACATTGACAAATTTTCGAACATTGTCAAATTTTCGAACATTCTCAAATTTTCGAACATTGTCAAATTTTCGAACATTCTCAAAAGTTTGATTTGTTCTATTTGAAGAAAATTGGTTTTGATTGTTTGTTGGTTTTGGAAAAGATGAATTTGAAGTTGAAAACTTTGGTTGGCTAAGTGAATGAAAATTCTTTTGTTGCATATTTGATTGAAAAGTCTTTGAAGATGATGATTTTGAAAACTTCGTTAAAGAATTTTGAGTATCAGACGAAATTGGTTGAGCGGGATTTTCCTTTTTATCCGAACAGGTTGAAAACTTTGTTTTTACTGATTTAGACAACTCATTTTCAGACATTTTCTTGGTTGGTATTTTTGATTGTTTTTCATTGGATACTACTTGCCAAAAAATTCTTTTTCGTGCCTGTCTTTTCGAAATTCATTTTTCATTCGAAAATTTTTCAACAAGATCCTTAAATTCTTTTGAATTAAGTTTCACATTTTCATTTGTGTCATTAGATTCCTTTTTCAAAATCTCTTTTGTATTTTCTTGTTTATCAGCCCATTTTCTTTGTGGTTTTTGTCTTTGAAAAACATATGAATTCTTTTTTAGATTGCTTTCGACAGTGCTTTGGTTTGAAAAGAATCATTCGTCTGATGTTTTCTTGTTATCATTTTCAACCATTTTGTTGAACTCTGGTTTGATGTTTTCAACATTTCCAGTAGTGACAAACACTTGATTTCAGAAATACAACATCATATGAACACTTAAAATTTGGATACACAACAATATTTGTTTCCAAATAATGAGCACCTTTGTCAGACATGATTTTTTCGAAATTTTTAGCGTCTCCAAACACTTGATCAACAACAACTCGTGGAATGGATGTTTCATTTGAAACATTCTTTCCTGGCTCAGAATTGTTCGAAACTTTTTCTTCATTCTCATCATCACTACTATCTGTTTAACTGTCTCTCACACTTACATGATCAAAGTCACAAACTTTCGAAGTAGAGGGTCTATCAGTGTCATCCTTAACCATCGAATCATTATAAATTTCTTTACCTTTTGACTTACATGTGACATTAATGACAGATAACTGAGAACAATCGATACTTTCCTCCTCCTCAATTTCAGTGATTTCGCTAAAACTATCAGAATTATCATCGACATCAGCAAAATTAGATTGATAGTCAAGTTTCGAATTCTCAGTTCTTTTCAAAATTTTGATTTGTTCACTTTTAGTCAAAGTATCATTCACTATCTCAACAAGTTCATCAGCATTCAAATATTCGTCTATTTTTAACAATACCATAAGCAAATCGATTATCAGGCACTTTATCGAATTTTGCTATGGTTTTCTCACAATCATAGGACAAACTATCAACTTTCTCTACTTTCGAAAACAAGAAAAGGCAACAATTTCCTATGTTGTTCTTTGCAAATGTCAGACGAGTGACGCAATGAAGTCAATTTAGCATATAATCTCTTTGCGGAATTACAGTAGATATTTCTCTGAGCAAGTAACATTCAAACATCCTTATCTAGACTTTCCCTATCATTATTCACATTATTCAATTGTAATTCCAAATACTCTACTCTGCTTCGTTTCGAATTTAACAATTTATGGGTCTCTAGCAACTGAATGTTCAGTTTCTTAGCTTCATTACTAGCAAACACCACAATTGTATCAAAGTAAGCAACAATATCATCAAATGCAATTATTTCGGAATCATAAGTGTGTAAAGGAATGTTAAAAGACTGAAGAATAGCACATACCTTGGTTGTCATCGGTGATTTGTCTCCTGATTTGGTCATGAAACAACGACCAGTCACCATTTCGTCCTCATCTTCTTCAAATTGTGCGAATATAGCACCATGCGTCGGATTACGCATCTCTTCATCATCAGATCCTGAAGACCACATCTAATAAGTGCCATCCTCCTCACCTTCACCTTGAGCAACCAAAGATAACCCCTTCGTCTTTGCACGAACTTCTTTCAATCTTTCAGCATAATAGGCTTCGTCCTTGACCCTATTCTTTTTCTCTTCTTTCTTATGAAGCATACAATCATTAGCCAAATGATTTTCTCTTCTTTCTTAAGTTTCTTCTCATTTTTGGCTTCAGTTGCCTTCACATCATTCTTCTCGAATTTCTTCTTCTCCTCACCCACATAATTATTCACGAAACTTCCTTTCACATCACTCTGCTTCACCTTAGGATTGAAAGGTTTCTTGAAAAACTTTTTAACTCGGTTGTTCGAGTAAAATGCAACCGCTTCATCATCAAAATTCATTAGAAAGCCTTCTTCATCAGAACCATATTTCTCAACAGCTTCTTTCTCAGACACTTTCGAAACAAGAGCTAAAGGACCTCCCAAACTCAGTTTCGACTCTTCAGCCATCTCATTCACTTCACTTTCATGAGTTTTCAACTTATTATACAAATAATTCAGAGATGAAGTATCGAAGCTTTGTTGATTCTTCACCATCATGCTGACACTTCTCCACTCCTTACGAAGTCCCATCACGAAAGTGAGATTGAACTCCATTGACGACCTTATGATTCCATAACGATTGCATCTATAGATCAGTTCATTAAGACGATCGTAGTAAACTTCAATCGTTTCACTCTCTTTTTGTCTGAACTCTTTCAGCTCCACAAGACACTGTTTAACATAGTTTATCTTCGTTTTCTCGCTTCCCTGATACTTTTCCTTAAGAGTATTCCAGATATCCTTTGCAGTTTTACAACCACGGATGTAATTGTAAACAACAGGTGGCAAAGCACCTCATAATTCTCTCAAACAATGCTTTTCGTTGTTCTTCAGCCTGGTGGATTGATCAGTAACTACAGGTGCTGATCCAGATGATCCAATATATTGAACATTTGGTGGAGGTTGAGCTATTCCTGTAATGCAGCTCCAGAGTTCCTCGTCCAATCCGTTCAAGTAATCCTCCATTCGATCAGCCCACTGATCATAGTACTCTGGAATCAACATAGGAATCTTCGTAGAAGATCCTAACAGATGAGAAAATGAAGTCATCGTGTTCATGTTAAAATTCGCCATTAACGTACGGATGAGATTTTTCAGAAAAACTTGAAGAAACTTGAAATTGAATGACTGAAATGATCAGAAACTCAAAAACGATTACTCGATTACACAATTCAAACGCAGAATCAAAACAAAACTGTAGATCAGAGATGATTTTCAGAATCAAACAGTGCAGAAACTTTTGAGACAAACTCGCGACTCAAAAACTAAAGATTCAGTTGAAAATCAGATATTTGCAGTATTGATTCCTGCTTTGATACCAATTGTAGAACTGATTAATCGAGTATTAGAATCACAATCAGAGTAAAGATGAACACGAGAAGTAAATAAGGTCTGGTTTAGCTCATATTACTTCCAATGAACAAGAGTACAAAACGATAATAGAAATGGGAAAACTCTACTATCCACTCTATGTTCAGCTCCTATTTATAGGAGGCTGAAAGTACAAAAAATACTAAGGCTAGACATTAAAGCTTTGTTAAAAAGATGCCTTAGTAAATACATAAGAAACATACGAAAAAGACAATTACATAGACTTCGACATATTACAATACATTTCGACTCTACAATTATAAACAACTTCATCTTCACTCGAAGGCATCCTTTTGATTTGGTCTTCTCCATGCCCTTATTTTGATCACTTTATTTGAAATCCTTCAACCGAGAGTGGCACCTCGTCCAAATAGCTAGACACATAATTAACACTTTTTTATATAAGCACATAAATGGCTTAATCATCTCTTCCTAATGCATTATATATTTAGTTCAGTTGTTGTAACCCTTCTTTGCTCTTTCCACATCCTTGAGACAAGGGGATCATTCCTAATAACAATTTGGATTCCCTTATAACCCTCCTCTACAACCATTCATATCTATGTTGTTCCAATTTCAGTATCACCCATTCTACAATATTTTCTCGGTTAACATAAACATATTATATTAATTTGTTGTAATGATTATGAGTTTAATAAATAAAAAGGTAGAGACATGACAATATAAAAAATGTACCACCCCCAAACTACAGAAAGATTCAAACACTTAATAAGGTATGTTTTACATGTCCATACTTGGGAATCATATTGAATCCACCATGCAACTCTTTCAATCGAGTAGATTTCATTTTCTCACACACTTGGTTGTCTTCAGTTGCATCCAAAAAGCTCTTGTAACAACATACAATATTAAAGATGTAAATTTTGAGATAACAAAGTCATAAAAACTTTAAAGTCGAAAGACAATTAAATATACCATAATTTTTCTCTAAAAATATCCTTTGCGGAAGCAAACCCCAAAAGTGCGAGAATTTTGATCAAAATCTCATCAGGAACACAAAAATATACGTCATAGATGATTGTTGAATTTTTTTGAAAGATCTTGTATGACCAAGAGTCATTATAGAATGATATTGCTAATAACATATGATCCTATAGGATCACACCTTATAGCAAGTTACCACTAATTGATTATTTATTAAAGTAACTTTGATTATTAATAAGTATATCAACACTATATTTAATTGGAAAAACATTATTTTGGAAAATATTATTTTCCAACCCACTGAGAATTATTATTTCTAGGAAATAATAATAATAATAAAGAGAACAAAAACTAGCTTAATATCATATGGTATGATTATTAATATTTTGTATAACTTTTTGGTCACTCAAAAACATTTACAAACATTGGGTGTTACCATTAAGCATCATACAAACCATAGCAAGCTAAAGAGGATTACAACAATACAATAAATAAGTAACTTAAGAAGTTCCACTCCTTTCTCTATCTCTTGACTTCTAACTTTCATCTATCATCCTCTCACCTGAACCGAAACCTGATATACATGACATTAAAAGAGATACGTAATACAATAATGTCTCGTGAGCTACGTGGGTTTGTGACCCAAAACATTTATCACCTTTTTCATCAAAAACATTTCATTTTTTTGCAAAAAATATATTGTCAAGCATTTTCAAGGAAAACTCTTTTCACACATATCATAAATATCATTTCATATATTACCATTTCATTTCAAAATATATCTTTCCATATTTCATTAGTCATAACGTAATTCAAGATATTTCTTTTCACATTCCATTCCTTATTTCATTAAGGGCTAATTCCAGTGTTGAACCGTTGCTATTTTTATACTTAGGGCCTAGCAATATCCCTAAGTCTATACCAAGGTGGAAATAAAAAAAATCAGTCCACCAAGGCATCATTTCCTTTAGAACATCTATCTCGCAAAGGGAAGGCGCCACCCCTATAGATTCCTCTATATCCTATTACTAGGAAATCATGGCTCAAACAATATATGATCTTTTCATTACCTTCCAAATTCTTTCCATTCTATTGATTACTTTCCATTCTTTTCATTACTTTCCATGCATTACATATTTCATATATTAGTATTAGAATAGTCATTTCAAAAGTAAGGCATCCATATTTCAAAACATTTCAAACACGTTAACAAAACATTCTTTCTTCCAAAACTTTCTTTTCTTTCAAAGACATTCTTGCATTCCAGGCATTCTTTCAAAACATTCTTTTCAAAAACATTTAACATTTTCATTTGAAAACATTTCATATATCAAAGCATTGTATTTCATTATCTTAAAATCATTTTTTCCATGTACCACACAGTGGGAAAATTCCAGCACGTAGTCACGTTAGTCACACACAGGTTAGCTAGTGCTCTTCTAGTTTCTTTCCCTAAAGAAATCGTCTTCGAACACTACCTACACCATATATAGACATAAGTCATTAAAATGAAAAAAATACCCCTCAAAGGTTCAAATACTAAATTTTATTGCTTCATACCATTCCTCATGAAAACTTATGAATATAGGCGAAAACCGCACGTAAAATCGAGTCCATATGCAAAAGTTATGAAGAAAACAAGTATTTTCATAGTCAGATATTTCCACGGCCATGGAAATTAAGGCATGAATTTCCACGGGTCGTGTTTTCATGTCTTCACACATACAAAACTCGATTTTTCTCAAAATAACTCCCTACTTTGTATAGTTCTTGAAGACCCTTTTCCAAATCACTTTGTACCATTTGTTTAGGTTCTCACACATGAGTAGAGGGTGTTTTATCATCCTAAAACACCCCAATTAATCCATTAAGTGCTAATTGAACTGCTTTTAAGAACATATTGGTTCTCATATTCCATAATATTGGTTAAGTAGCCAACTGTTCAATCGAGCATTCAAAACTCACAAGGTTTGTTCCTAATTTATTGAACGCTCATATGAAAGTTGTCAAGCATATAAAACCACAATTAATCTCATTGAAAATTCCAAATCTAACTATAGAATCCTCAATTCCATTTCATGTTCCAAAATTACCCTTGGTTCATAACAATCACTGGAGCTAGGTATTTTCTAACATTCCTTCATGTTTATGTTTCACTATCATCTCTAGAATGTCAATTCATGCTCATGAATGTCATTCACTTATTATATGAGATTCATTATGTAATTCTCAATAGATTTCCCAAAATGCCACTGTGGCCAATATTCCATATATCCATCTAAAGATCATTCATGCCTTCACGTTTTTGAATTCAAATCATTCAAAAGTATCCATTCATGAATATGAACTTCCTTTACTCATCAAATACTTCAATTACAATGGATTCCATTGATTTCATCATGTGGTCCCAAAATCCATTTCAATCCAAGTTTGTACATGATGAGTTTGACCAATTCAATTAGGTTCATTGTCATCAAAAATCATCTATCTCATTGAATCCATTCCAATTTAGCATACAAACATGAAATCTCCAACTTGAATTTCTAGGGTTCATGAGGGTTTTTACCCCAATCCTCAAATCCATCAATGGGATGATTGGATTGAGGTTGGGATCATCAAAACAACTCAAGGGAGGTTAGAAAACCAAACCCTAATCAAGGAATCATACTAATTTTGACATTGGGGTTTCCCCACTTCACAAAGTCGATTTGTAGGTTGAAATAAAGAGAATTTATACCTTTCAAGCCTTGATTCCTTATCTTCTTTACTTGGTTGCTTAATTCTTCAATTGGAAGAAACCCTAGAAGCCCTTGAGATCAAAATCGCTATTAGAGGAGATGGTAAATAGCTCAAATACGTTTTCTCCATATGATAGGATGGATGCATCTTATTTCTCCTGATTTACAATTTGGTCCCCCAAGTTTGCTTGTTTTGGTCAAAACTCACCAATCCTCAATATTTGTGATTTCAACTTATGTTTTGACATAATAAGTCCTTCCCCATCCTTTATGTAACTTTTCTAGTCCCTTCCATTGATTTAGTCAACCCTTTAGTCAACTCACTTTGCCAACCTGACACTTTTGGCTCTTTAACTTTTTAAAATGTTGTTATTTTTACTTCTAACTTTCTAAACTTCATATCAACTAATAATATGATTATTCCTTAACGATTTAATTTTATAAATCATTCTCATTTATTTACTTTATTAATTTAAGAACCTAGTCTTAAATTTTAGGATGTTACAGTTATCTACCCCTTAAAAGGATTTTGTCCTTGGAATTAGCTTGTGAGCCATCTCATTAGAATTTCATCCCATAACTTTTCAAATTTTCTCAATGGTCACATTACTTTGGTCATTTTTCACAATTATAGTCCCCTAATAATCAATACTACATAATTAGGGGATATTAACCTTCTTGTACACTTTTAAGCCTTTGTCCCTTTTTGAAATTTTAACAACATCATTCAATAAGGTTATCTAACCTTAAGTCAACATTTTTCTATCTCCTTACTCAAGTTCTAATTTTCCTAAGCCTATCCCTTCGTGCTCAATCACATCACCAACATTCCATTCTTACTAATTCTATTAGTAAGTCATTTCCAAGACATAGCTACCGATATATCTTTTCATCTTGCCCTTTTTGACCTTCACTGGTATTAAAGTCTCAAGCATAACATAGTATCTTCAACATGGCTTGAATGCCTACTAAATCACGATTTGTAAGGTCGATATACTAACATCTCGTATGACCTACATTTCATAACACACTATGGTACCCAAACCATTTCATTTACATCTTATTATTCGCAATACTTATCATTTTTAGTTCATTGTACTCTATTATACCCTTAAGCATAATACGTGATGTTTACACTATATTGTATCATGGATACCAATTTAAGTTTACCTTTAAACTTATATTTGATTTTGTTTTATCACTTTTACCCCTACTAATACTTCTACCTTTTCTTCCGGGAATGTCTTACTTTAAAGTCATAAGAATGACACTTTACCCTCAATAAGGTCGGCAAGTCAATTTATACTAATGATGCTTCCCTTCAATGTTATCAACAAGATAATTCAATCATGTATACCTTTCCTTTTCTACTACCTTTGTACTAATGAGTACCATACAATTCAATTCCATGTATACTTCCTGAACCTTGACCCTATCTCCTTTCGTTCACTTTAACCGACGTATCAAACCAAAATCTCATCTCATGAGCTAATGTGTTCCGTAGGTATACAAAACTAAGCACACCATGATAAGAAGGTCTAAATCACATAGTGTTATTTTCTACTCAACTTTCAAAATCTTGGTGGGTCTGAATGATCTCATCACTTGTAACTTGTTTCTTCCCAACTATCTACCCCTTAAAAGAAATGAGGGCATTTCTTTTAAGGTTAAATCACAAGATATTATGTAGCAAGTTGTTTCATTTATTTATTCATGGAAATTTATTGCCTCACATTTACTCCTTATGGACCTTGAATTCCACCTTTTCCTTTCCCATTGATTGCGTAAAGCTTCCATGATAGTTTCATCATTCTTGTGTCCCTCAACATTATTGTTCAAGTACTCAACTCTTCCATTCAACATTTTATCAGTTTAACTTCTTATGCATCGTACATTACAAATTTATATTTCTTGTTCCTTCCTTATGGGTATATAACCAATTTTTATATCAATTTATTTTTGCGTCCTTTAGTCATTGTTAAGTGATCCATATTGCTTTGAGTTAAAGTCCTATCTTCTATATGAACTCATAGCAGAAGATCTCATTATCATAAGTTTTTCGCGTTCCTCATCTGGTGGTCGAATCTAATTTAGCAGCAATACTTAAACCTAGTACCCAATTGTACTTGATCGTGCTTGGTCCGTATCATCAAGTTGCACATCTTAGAAACTATAAATATTGTATACTTTATTCGTTCATGTCACCCATAATTCCAAGCACCACATGTTGTTCTTACTCAACCCCCATAGTACTATGAGCTCATGTAACATCACATCATCAAAATTTTGTATCCTTCTTACCATCTACCCCTTAAAAGAAATGAGGGAATTTATTTTAAGGTCCAAATCACCTTATGGTTCTTGCACAGTAGTAGCTCGTCTCATTGACTCATTCATGGAAATTTTGAAAATTTTCTTTAATTATAATTTTCTTCTTGAAAACCCTTTTCAACAAACTTCAAGTGTTTATCCTTGTCCACACATTGTTAGTACTGTAATATCCTTATTTTTCACTTTGCATTCTTTGATATTCCATCATGTGAAATCGTCTTCCCCCTTGGTCGATCTTAGAACATATTTTGTACACTGCTTCTTCATCCTCAAGTTATTACATCTTGAAGTCTAATTCATTCTAACACCCTCATCACATTCTCCACGTAGTATTAACTTTTCATTACAAATTTCAGAACTTGTAAGTAGGGCTTACAAAGTTCCTACCATTAAATTGTTCATCACGGCAGTCTAGTACCCCAAGGTAAGGTACTCTCATGGAATTATCATCATCACTTTTAGTTTCCATTATTTGCATGCTTCGAGGCAGTCTTCATCTTGGTTGTCTTCCTTTCAGGCTCGAGAAACACCCCATGTATCTTACACTACTCTTCTTTCCTTGTAGTGATTTCACTTACCAGTCTAGTGCATTAAGTTAATGCACCACTACTCGCCTTTTACTAGTGTCTTGGTTTCACAAGGGAGCCATTCTTCCACAGTTACGATCACACTCGACACTCGATATTGTTGTCGTCTAGTTGTAAGCTCCTTAGGATTCCTATAGATCTCATTGAGTCAACGACGTCATACTCCTTCCCAATTTGTCTTAGTCGCGCTCTCTAGTACTATCTCTATTTCATCATCATATCACCATTTCACCAATTAGTTCATTGTGCTTACATTAGTGTCTTCAATCACATCCAAGTATTTACTATCATCTAAGGATGAAATTTATGATTCCATTCCATTCTTTTCTCAGTAAACAAGCTTGTAACTTGAAGTTATCACTCTTATGTTATAACATAATCTTGTGCCAAATAACCAACTTCAACTAATTTCTTAATCATAAATTTCGAACTATAATTCTTATCCCCCTCTTGACTTTTTCCAAAAGTCAACTATGTCCCTTTTAAGCTAATTGTTTGTTAACAACTTTAATAGCTCATTTTGTTTCATTCATTGGTGTTTCTAACTCACTACTAATAATATTAATGGATACAAGCTCAATTTCCAACATGTATCAAATGTATCCCAAGTAATTTCTCATTTTCATACTAGTTGTTTGACTTTGACGGAAAAGTCAAAGCTGTCAAAATTTCCAATTATATATTATCATGCTTTAAACTCATTCATGACTCTTATTTGATACAATGCATGTGTTCAAGTCCCTAATTCACCCGAATCCTTACCATATTTCACAAAACCCTTTCATGGTTCCACCAAGTTCGGGTATGTATCATATGTTTATAATAGTACGGGCCTTATAATATTATACCCACATCATACATAACCGACCTTGACTTCACCACTAAAAGGTTCTGATCCACTGGTTCATATTGTCCATACACTAGTCTTACCTCCATTACTCACTTTAGAAGCACTCAATGTAGCATTATACAAGTTCATCTAACTTATCTAAAGCTTCATATAATCGAGCATGAAAATCCCTTTCTATCACTTATTGTATAAGATTCTACCTAACATAAGGCATAGCAATCCTATGACTCATTCACACTTTTCATAACCAAAGTCTAAGCCTAGGAGTGGAATGATCCAATCCTAATTCGTTTAAACTATGGATATGATACCAAACTGTAACACCCATATATTTTTAAACTTCAAAATGCTATGGTTTTAAAAATCTTTTCGAGTGTTAACCCACATTTAACAAAACTTCGGACCCATAAAAACATTTACAAACATTGGGTGTTACCATTAAGCATCATACAAACTGTAGCAAGCAAAAGAGGATTACATCAATACATTAAATAAAGAACTTAAGAAGTTCCACTCCTTTCTCTATCTCTTGACTTCTAAATTTCATGTATCATCCTCTCTCCTGAACCGAAACCTAAGATACATGGCATTAAAAGAGATACGTAAAACTATAATGTCTCGTGAGCTACGTGGGTTTGCGACCCAAAACATTTATCACCTTTTTCATCAAAAACATTTCATTTTTTGCAAAACATGTATTTTCAAGCATTTTCAAGGAAAACTATTTACACACATATCATAAATATCATTTCATATATTACCATTTCATTTCAAAATATATCTTTCCATATTTCATTCTATATCAAAACATTTCATTAGTCATAAAGTAATTCATGACATTTCTTTTCACATTCCATTCCTTATTTCATTAAGGGTTAATTCTGGTGTTGAACCATTGCAATTTTTATACTTAGGGCCTAGCAATATCCCCAAGTCTATACCAAGGTGGAAAGAATAAAAAAATCCACCAAGGCATCATATCCACTAGGATACCTATCTCGCAAAAGGGATGCACCAGCCCGATAGATTCCTCTATATCCCATTACCGGGACATCATGGCTTGAGCAATATATACTCTTTTCATTACTTTCCAAATTATTTCCATTCGATTCATTACTTTTCATTCTTTTCATTACTTTCCAAGCATTACATATTTCATATATTAGTATTAAAATACTCATTTCAAAAGTAAGGCATCCATATTTCAAAACATTTCAAACACGTTAACAAAAAATTTGTTCTTCCAAAACTATCTTTTCTTTCAAATACATTCTTGCCTTCAAGGCATTCTTTCAAAACATTTTTTTTAAAAACATTTAATAATTTCGTTTCAAAACATTTCATATATCAAAACATTGCATTTCATTATCATAAAATCATTTTTGCCATCTACCCTAAGTTGGGAAAATGCCAACGCATACTCACCTCAATCCCACATAGGTTAGCTAGTGCTCTTCTAGTATCTTTTCCCAGAGCAATCCACTTCAAACACTACCTACACCATATACGGACATAAGTCATTAAAATTACCAAAATACCCCTCAAAGGTTCACATACTAAATTTTATTGGTTCATACTATTCTTCATGAAAAATTATAAATGTAGGCGAAAATCGCGCGTAAAACCGAGTCCGTATGCAAAAGCTATAAAAACGTATTTTCATAGTAAGAGATTTCCATGGCCGTGGAAATTAAGGCATGAATTTCCACGGGCTGCGTTTTCATGTTTGCACACATAAAAAACTCGATTTTTCTCAAAATAACACCTTACTTTGCACAGTTCTTGAAGAACCTTTTCCAAATTACTTTGTACCGTTTGTTTAGGTTCTCACACATGATTAGAAGGTGTTTTATCATCCTAAAACACCCCACTTAATCCATGAAGTGCTCATTGAACACCTTTTAGTTGGTTCTCATATTCCATAAGAAGGGTTAAGTAGCCAATTGTTCAATTGAGCATTCAAAACTCACAAGGTTTGTTCCTAATTTATTGAACGCTTATATGAAAGTTATCAAGCATATAAAACCACCATTAATCTCATTGAAAATGCCTAATCTAACTATGGAATCATCGATTCCATTCCATGTTCCAAAATTGCTCTTGGTTCATAACAATCACTAGAGCTAGATAATTTCTAACATTCCTTCATGTTTATGTTTCACTATCATTTCTAGAGTGTAAATTCATGCTCAAGAATTTCATTCACTTATTATTATAGATTAATTATGTAATTATCAATAGATTTCCCAAAATGCCCTTATGGTCAATGTAACGCCCACAAATTCGGGCTAGTCAATTTAAAGATAATAAGCGTCAAACAAAACGAATTTTTGATAGAAGGTTATTTAGAATGAACAATCTTAACTAAGTTGTATTATATGTCACAAGGGTTCCATACATATAAAGAACGCCGAAATCCGAGTTAAAACGAAGAAATTATGGCTCGTCGAAGTTTTACGGCTAAACCGGCACGGCACCGCGTAACGTAAAACGTGAATTTTTGATAAATTACTTTTTAGCCTTAGTAAACTAAATAAGTCGTAGTATATGTTAAACCGAGAGCGTTCATAAAAAGAACGCCCAAATCTGACTTCGTATGAGGAAGTTATGGTTTTTCTAAGATTTGGCATAACAGTTCACAGCCCGGAATTCGAATTTTAGATCGATCGGTTTTTGGCCAACACAACCTAAATGAGAATTGAAGATCTCGTTTATATGATCTCAACGATAAAAATACAGATGAAAACGGAGTCCGTATGTAGAAGTTATGAATTTTACGCAGTCATTTAACAATATAATCTTCTCCTACTGTTAAATTTAAAATCGGTCGAGAATTAGCCGATGGAGTCAAAAGGAAAGTTGTAGATCTTGTCTTTACCTACGCGTGAAAATAAATAACGTCAAAAACGGAGTTCGTATACGAAAGTTATAAATTTTTAAAGATTGGTTGTTTTACCTGCGTCCGACGCCACGTGTCAACACCAGACTTCACCTTCGAACCTACGCAAAGCTCACGACGTGAGCACCCTTTTTCACGACGTGAATCGGCCCACACAGCCTATAAATAGAGGCATAAATCACCCCAAAACTCACACCAAAACCATTCTTTCTCTCCCATTACCCCCAAAGCCTCTCTTCCCTTCCCTAGTACTTGCTAAGTGCTAGAGGCGAGACCCGGAGCGCTGGAAGGCTCCGAGAAGAAGAGCTTTCGGCTCGGAAGTTCTGCCCATGCAGAGCCCAGCTCCTAGCCAAAACCCTCATAGGTAAGATACGCCTACCCTACTTTAAATATAGCTTATGTTTAAATATAATATCGTTATTATGAACCTATGAATAAGATTTATCAATGATTCAAAGTCGTTATACTGATTGAGCTACTTACGGGAATGATGTCTAGGCTGTGATTTAGTGAGGTGTTTAAAGTGGGATTTCCAAACAGTATACTTCGTATACCAAACGGACCCTACCTCCGATATGATCCTACATGGTTGTTCCTTACTTGATAGATCATGAAAGTAGACTTTGAGTTAATGATGAATCTAGACTAATAATTAGTCGCAATAAAGATTAGACTAAAACTTAGCGATAATAATGCTAGGTTTCATCGAAGGAAAATAGAATCGTTAGAAGCGAAGCGCTACCCGAGTTTGGAATCATCACTTTGACAAGTGAGTGCATAGTTACTTTCATCTTACACATAGATATGAAGTATTTTATATAAATTGCGTGCTATGTGTGCATATTATTTGAATACTTGTTGTCTATGCTGAATGAACGATTTTATACATGTTTTAAATGAGTTAAATTGTATATGTATTTTATATATACAAATATGTTGGGTAAAACATGGGTAGATGAATGAAGATGGATGAAAGAGGATATAAGTAAACACTGGCGACTATGGACTTAGTGCCTATTGTATAAACCCCGGCGACTATGGACTTAGTGCCTATTGTATAAACCCTAACGACTATGGCCTTAGTGCCTATTGTATAAACCCTGGCGACTATGGACTTAGTGCCTATTGTATAAACCCTGGCGACTATGGACTTAGTGCCTATTGTATAAACCCTGGCGACTATGGACTTAGTGCCTATTGTATAAACCCTAGCGACTATGGACTTAGTGCCTATTGTATAAACCCTGGCGACTATGGACTTAGTGTCTATTGTATAAACCCTGTCGACTATGGACTTAGTGCCTATTGTATAAACCCTGGCGACTATGGACTTAGCGCCTATTGTATAAACCCTGGCGACTATGGACTTAGTGCCTATTGTATAAACCCTGGTGACTATGAACTTAGTGCCTATTGTATAAACCCTGGCGACTATGGACTTAGTGCCTATTGTATAAACCCTGACGACTATGGACTTAGTGCCTATTGTAGAAACCCTGGCGATGATGGACTTCGTGCCTATTCCTTAGGATAATCCTTAGGAATGAATGAACGAGGAATAACTGATTCTTAGGGTAGATCCTTAAGAGTAAAGAAGATAATGGGGATGGCTAATTGGATTGATTGTTTGTTGTTTAAACATAATAATTATATTATTGTGGGTTGAAAACCCTATGTACTCACCGGGTTTCCCAACCTGACCCACTCAGATTATTTGTATCACAGGTTTCGATACGAGGCTATATTACACTGTGAGATTAAAGAAGATGCGAATCACTAGTGTAAAAGAACGTAAGGTCTGTTTATGCTTATGTTTCTGTATTGACAATGACATCCCAATGTTTTAAAATGAATAAAATACATTTCTTCGTAAATGCTTTGATAACGTATTTATCATGTTTTTCTGGGAACAAATTCTGCAACATTTTTCCTTAAAAGGATACTCTAATTTTCAAAATAAAGCATAAATAAATCAGTCTTTTCTGGCCGTGAAAATGGGGATGTCACGGTCAATATTCCATACATCCATCTAAAGATCATTCAGGCCTTCATGTTTTTGAATTCAAATAATTCAAAAGTATCCATTCATGACTATGAACTTCCTTTAAACATCAAACACTTCAACTACAATGGATTCCATTGATTTCATCTGTTGTCCCCAAATCCATTTCGATCCATGTTTGTACATGATTCTACCATCATGGATGAGTTTGACCAATTCAATTCGGTTCATTGTCATCAAAAATAATCTAGGTAATTGAATCTATTCCAATTTAACATACAAACATGAAATCCCTAATTTGAATTTTTAGGGTTCATGAGGGTTTTCACCCAAATCCTCAAATCCATCAATGGGATGATTAGATTAATGTTGGGATCATCAAAAAAACTCAAGGGATGTTAGAAAACAAAAACCTAATCAAGGAATCATACTAATTTTGACATTGGGGTTTACCCCCTTCACAAAATCGATTTCTAGGTTGAAATGAAGAGAAATTATACCATTCAAGCCTTGATTCCTTCTCTTCTTTGCTTAGTTGCTTAATTCCTCACTTGGAAGAAACACTATAAGCCCTTGAGATCAAATTCACCATTTGAGGAGGTGGTAAGAAGCTCAAATATGTTTTTCTCCATATGACGGAATGGATGCATCTTATTTCTCCAGATTTACAATTTGGTCCCCCAAGTTTACTTGTTTTGGTCAAAACTCACCAATCCTCAATATTTGTGATTTCAACTTATGTTTTGACATAATAAGTCCTTCACCATCCTTTATATAACTTTTCTAGTCCTTTCCATTAATTGATTCAACCCTTTAGTCATTTCACTTTGGTAACTTGACACTTTTGGCCCTTTAACTTTTTAAAATGTTATTGTTTTTACTTCTAACTTTCTTAACTTCATATCAACTAATAATATGATTATTCCTTAATGAATTAACTTTATAAATAATTTTCATTTATTTACTTTATTAATTAAAGAACCTAGTCTTAATTTTTAGGATGTTGCAAGGGTTGTTGGTCCTAATGCAACCTTTTTTGCTACTTTTTCTGAAAGTGTTGCATGTTGATGAAATATCACCCTTTAAGAAGTTTTTAAACTTTTTGCAAGCAATAGATGATTTATCAAGTAAGACCTTCAGCAACAACACTACTAAAAGTTTTTTGGTTCCTTTAATGTACCTTTATGAATGGACTTGACATTTTTTGCTGGCTCACAAAATGTCACCAGATGGTTGGTTTATGCACATATGTTTTTGCATGTTTGTGTTGTTTAATATTTATATTTATATTATTATGTTATGGTTGATAAATTTGTTTTCAAATGACAAATAATATTTGAACATAAAATAAACATCACAAACGAGTTTGATTTTAATAAAATTTACCTTTTAAAATAAGATGGTAAAAATAGTTTAAAAATAAAACAAACTTTATTTATTAAAACTAGTAACCGGTAAAACTTCAGAATTTAAATTATATAAGTTTAAAATAGAGATTTATAAACATATCAAACTTGAAACCTTATTTTATAAATATATGAAACTCGAAACCTTATTTTATCAAACTCCAAACCTTATTTCTAAAGCGCTCAATTGGTAAAACTTAATATCAGCTATTAAAATTTAACCGCATCAATTATAACCGGGTTTTATAAAAGAACATTATTAAAACGTAATTTTACATAATATAAGATCTTTAAAAAGGTATATCATGGCTTATTGGATGCATGCAATAAGAATGATATAATATGTTTTTTAAACTAAAATTATAAAAACATCAAAGACCCCTATAAACCTCAAATCTATGCAATATGTTTTTAAAACACTCACATGTCTCATGATGCACTAGTGGGATAAATGATACCTAACCACTTAATGTTATCTTTTGATGACCGTGGTATATTCGTAATTTCTATAACCAAGTTATATGTCGATTACACAAGTTGTTCAAATTGTATGTTTTGATTGGTAATCTTTTGTGATAAAGGATACTTAAGCAAGTGAGTTTCGAGGCATAGATGAGTTCAAACATGGTAATTAAGTTTTATTATTAGCGATACCATAAACCTAGGAATTATATACTGATATGTAACTGATAATCGATATCTACCCGGTTGGATTCAAATGGATGAGATAAAGGATACCACACAATTTATTAGTTTTGTAGCTTAGGTAATAGAATATTATAATTAATGTTTTTAGAAACTAAAAAGGGTATTAATTATTGTAGATTAAATATTGAAAATACTAAATGAATTTTGTTAAAATTTTGTAGATATAAATAATCTGTTTTCATTAACATGAATTATCATTTTCTTAATGATATGCAATAACATTCAAAATGTTACAGTTTCAATAAATGGGTTCATGTTTCGAGAAACCGAAAATTATACACTATTAAAGGACCAATTCCTAAACAACTTTCTTTGAGCAATAGGCCTGAACATGATACCCAATAAATGCATCACTATGATGGTCGAGATGCTTTTAACTTCACACTAGGAATAGTTATATCTAACTTTCAGGAAGTCTTTGATAATTTAGATATACATATGATGATATAACAAGTTAAGCAAATATTCCTACAATATAGTGATATTTTATTTTAAGCTAGTTCAAACAATGGAATATTGCAAGGCTGAAAAGAGTCATCATGGGTGATCTAAGAGGCCCATAGTTTATGGAATACCTTTAGGCCCAAGAAATACAATAAGGATCACAAAGATAGATATTGTTTTCTTTTATGGAGAAACATGATACTAGAAAAGGAACTACTCCTCTATCTGAAAAGAAAGTATAGAAGAGACTAGTACATTAGGTATTTACCCGATAGAACTTACACTTTTCATAAAACACTCAAGAACGTGGTACTTAAATGTTAATCTAATATTTGTAAATTGCTTGCAGATATTCAAGAAGAGTAATCAGCTGAGCATATGCAAGTTGGAACTTCACTTTCGGAGTTAAGTTTATAATTTATGCTTAGAATATAATGTAATTTTATTATGAAACAATGTTTTTTTTGGAACAATGGATGTTTTAAATTTAGCATATCTAAATATATGTTTCATTTAATTTATTAAAATTTGATTATTTTCTTAAATCGATTTTCATAACGATAATATTCATATTCTGAAATAATTAAGTTCTATTTATGTAACTAGATCTCATAATAGAATTATAAAGAAAATATTAATGTTTTCCAAATAACAAGTTCTATATGCAAAAACTTTTGACTTTAACTTTTTTTAAATCAAACTTATCTAAGACATTGTAATCTTTATTATATAAATGAAATACACATATTCGAACTTCAAGAAAGTGATCTTTGAACACAAATAATGTAGTTTATCTGAGATACGTGAATCTTATTTACATATAAAAGATTCCTAATCATATTTCACTAATCTGTAGATGAAA
Organism: Lactuca virosa; assembly: GCF_052849685.1. Classification (NCBI taxonomy): domain Eukaryota; kingdom Viridiplantae; phylum Streptophyta; class Magnoliopsida; order Asterales; family Asteraceae; genus Lactuca; species Lactuca virosa. Next base: position 203,450,013 of record NC_136426.1, read on the forward strand.
TAATTATTAAGGAACTACACACTGTGATCTATGACTTTATTTCTAATGAATGTCTAAGATTTATTGCAAGATACCAATCAACTTTATTAACAACCATAGTAGTTATAATTATATTTTACATGGTAGAGTATAATTGTGAAATCTTGATTGAAGCATTCACATATAAAGTTGAGATGCAATCTAGTAACACCATCTAAAGCTTTAGTGATAATAAAGAATGAATTAGACCTTAACGGATAAATTTAACTTTCTAGTCGTTAGAAATTATCTTCCTTTATTCTCTTGGGATTTTAACTTAACCACTATTAATTGTACTTTGAATATGAACACCGACTAATAAGTATATAAAAACACTTTATAAGATTTTGTATTGAAAAGCTCCATCCTTATCTTACTTAATGTTTTAGAGATTTAAAAGAATATGTTAGAAATACATATTTGTAAAATACTCTAAAAGGTTGTTTAGATTTTTATATACAAACCCACCAAGAATAGGTTCTCTTATTCCTCTGAAAGCTGAGCTAGCAAAAAACAAGCATCTAATGACAAGCAAGTGGGAGGCACATGTAACTTGAAGCAAATCAAGAACCATAGCCCAGTGTAGCAATTGTTGGCACTAGTTTTAACAAGGAATTGTTAAACATGAATAATAGTTATTCATAAACACAAATTGTTCACATTATTGGTAGAAATCATCTATGACTTGAGAAATATGGAATCACTCATTAATGAGTTCTCTTGATGGCATCTGATAAATAAATAAAACTATCAAAATACTATAACAGATCTTGAGATGTAATCCATATGTAATAATCAAGTATGGGCTTGATTAACTTCCTCTCTATAGCAAGTCTAAAAGGAGTAAATAATTCTTGTAGAAAGAATATATATATGCAGATCTATAAACATTTAGCAATGTTTGTCATAAATGGATTTTATCATACTTATGTCATTGACTATGGTCCTTATCGTACTCATGACATTGACTATGATCAAACCTTTTCACAGGTAGCTATGATTAGATCAACAAGGATATTATTTACTATAACTTCATATTCTTGATATAAGATATAGCAAATACATTTGAAGAAAACCACTTTTCTTAATAGACATCTACTTAAAGATATCTATATAACTTAACATATAGGTTTTCTTAATCGATGTTATCCTAACCAAATATGTAAGGCATAAGATCCACTTACCAATATAAAGAAAACATCTCAAGGTTGGAGTCATCATTTTAATACATAACTATAAGGTGTACTTTTATACCAAAATGAAGATGACATTTGTATTTACTGAGAACTAATGGGAGTGTAGTGATATTCCTAATTTATATGAGTGAGACATACTTAATCATGATAAATTACATTTTGGACCTGCTAGGATTTTTCACCTTGACACAAAATGTGTTTCTAAGATGAAAGAATTAGGAATGACAAGATACATTCTTGGAAAGTAAAATCTATAGGGATAGGTAAAGATGAATATTAAAGTTTTAAAAATGTTTATGCATATATTGACAATGTCTCGAAAGAGATCAAGATATAAGATTCCTTTGGAGGATTCTTGGCATTTGTTGGGAAACGTAGATTACAAAACAATGCTCTAAGCGGAAAAACATTTAACAATTAAATGATTAGGGCACATGTAACCTAAAGAGGATCTATGTCTTTCACATAAAGGCAACATACTATTAACTATCAAACTACAAAAACCATAATGAAATCAGAATTCATAAGGAAGTTTACATACCTCTTGATTTGTTATTGCAAACAAATCTAAAACCTTCTTCAAAGCTTCTGGAAGCGAGCACCAGAAATTTCGTGCCTCTAATGGTTCACACTCAACCCTAGTAGCTAGGAGACTTGAAGAGAGAGGAAAGAGGTGAGTAAAAATTTCGGCTATCTTTAGAGAAGAATGAGTGGCCAAAATTTGAAGGGTATGGGACCCTTTATATAGCTGAAGGAAACTTGGGGCCAAAGCTAAGGTTTTTGGAATAAGGCCTAGATTAATTAATATAATAATCAAGCTGCTTTATCGCCTCATCCAAGCCCCCTTGGACAAAAGTTATAGGCTATCTCTAGCTAATTTTCGTCCACCTCGTCCCATGGGGTTCTAGAGTCTTTCTACTTCAACTTTCAATAAATAACCAAACAGTCCCTACACTTTTAGTTAATCCAATTAATCCCAAAATTAAGCTAATTAATTTCTGATTAATTCTTAATTAAATGTTACTATTTCAAATTAATATACTATTTCCATAATATATTAATAAATTCATTTATTGTGATTTATTAATCATATAATAAATCAATAAATCAGTCTCTCTCTCTCTCTCTCTCTTACTCTCTCTCTCTCCCTCTCCCTCTCCCTTCCTCTCTAAAAGTCATCCTATTCAATTACTAGGTTTTAGGGCAACCCAAAACGACTTTCCTAATAATTCAAGTATATACTAATCAGTTATAGGATTAGACACCTAATCCAATACTCTCCCACTTGGACAAGTCTATAACTGTAATTACCAGTATAAATTCTAAATTAGACAGCAAAGAGTGCTTCCATAGCAACTTCCAAACTCTGAACAAAACATCCATCGGTCCTAAGTTAATTGATCGAATATTCCTCCACTCTTTTAGATATCATACGAAAATGAGACATGGATTAGAATCAATCTCATTGTCCAAGTTTTGTTTTCCAATTTCCTGATTTGTGATGACAACATATGACTTCAGTTGAACACATCAATTAAGTTCTGGTTGGGCTCATCACTATAAGTCAACACCAAATCACCGAGGGGCCCAAAGATATCACTTTTCCTGTTAGCGAAAAAGGAATAGATAAACTTTGACTCATATGTTTGTATCCTTTACTCACCAAATCATGCATGACACTCCATTTTATAACATCATGTTACTGATGCATTTTCGCAACACCAACGCACAACCGACTTTTAAATTACAACTCATATATCTCAGTTTTAAGAATAGAAGATATTATCATCTCATAATTACTCATGATATAATCCATGAAGTAATTCTCTGAGCGTGGGTTTATCCAATACTTAAATCCCCATTTTCTAACTACTCATGAATATTGTAGCAACACAATTGCTATGTCTAACTCCTTAGACAATCTACAATCCAATTCATGACAGTCTTAACTCACTAATTACTTCCCAAAGTATGAGCGACTGTGGAATTTGAATAATTGATATATTCGGGAAGTAAAACATGCAAAATGAAACGCAAGAATAAATAATTGACAAAGGCAGTAAACAAACTTATAAATAATCTCTATTATTTAATCACCAAAAGTTAATTACATTTATTTTGTTACAAGTTTCAAAACTAATCATCTAACTACTAAAACTAATATCATATATTAATCCAATGCTTCTAGCATGCTGATTGTGCTTAACCCTACTCAGAGCCTTCGTCAAAGGATCTATAGGAATCTCTTGTGATGATACCCTCTTCACAATGAGGTGACCTTCTTCTACTCTATGTCTGATGTAATGGTATTTTTTGTTGATATGTCTTGACTTGCCATGGTCTCTTGGTTCTTTAGTCAAAGCAATCAGACCTTCATTATCGCATAAAAGTTCCATTGGTTCCTGAATGGTTGGAGCTACACCAAGATCTCCGATGAAGTTCCTTAACCAAGCTGCTTCCTTTGATGCTTCACTTGTCGCTATGTAATCTGATTCACAAGTAGAATCAGCCACCGTATCTTGGTTGGAACTTTTCCATGTAACTGCTCCTCCGTTTAATGTAAACAACTATCCAGATTGAGAACGAAAGTTGTCTCTGCCTGTCTGAAAGTTGGCGTCACTATACCAGGTCACTCTCAATGTATCACTACCTCCAAAGACTAGAATCATATCCTTTGTCCTTCGTAGATACTTGAGAATGTTCTTAACTACTTTCTAATGAGCTCTGCCAGGATTTCCCTGATAGCGACAGACCATGCTTAAAGCAAAGTACACATCAGTGAGAGTACATGTCATAACGTACATGATCGACCCTATAGCTGAAGCATAAGGAACTCGACTCATATCAACTATTTCCTCATCTGTACTTGGGCTTTGAGTCTTACTCAATTTGGTATTGCTTTGAATAAGTAGCTCTCCTTTTCTTGGAATTTTCCATACTAAACCGTTTCAATACCTTGTCCAAGTATGTACTTTGACTAAGTCCAATTAGTCTTCTCTTTCTATCTCTCAAAATTCTTAACCCGAGAATATATGCTGCCTCTCTTAGGTCCTTTATAGAGAAACACTTTCCAAGCCAAGATTTTACCTTTTGCAAGGTTGGAACGTCGCTTCCTATAAGTAGTATGTCATCAACATATAATACTAGAGAATTTAATATACTCCCATTAGCTTTGACATACACACATAACTCATCCTCACTTCTAGAAAAACCAAATTCTTTGACTTTTTCATGAAAGTAAAGATTCCAGCCGTGAGATGCTTGTTTCAATCCATAAATGGATTTCTCAAGCTTACACACTCTATTAAGAAACTTTTCAACAACAAAACCCTCTAGCTGAATCATGTAAACATCCTCAACCAACTTCCCATAAAGGAAAGCGGTTTTGACATCCATCTGCCAGATTTCATAGTCATGAAAGGCAGCTATGGCGAGCATTATCCTAATATATTTTATCTTAGCCACTGGTGAGAAGGTCTCATCATAGTCAATCCCTGGGGTTTGAGTAAAGACCTTTGCAACCAGTCGTGCCTTGAATGTGTGCACATTACCATTCATGTCGGTCATCTTCTTGAAGATCTACTTGCGACGAGAACCAACTAGTCACAAACTAAAGTAGGCCACGCTCCTACTCGGCTCCGACAGCCTTGCTTAGCTGTCTACTGACAACAATCAGGCTTACCATTGATCCACTAATCGACAATAGCACTCAGGCTTACCCCCGACCCATTAACCTACAACAACACTCGGGCTTACCCCCGGTCCACTAACCGATGACAACACTCAAGCATACCCATGATCTATTAACCGATAACAACACTCGGTTGTATGCTCTTAAATTCCTGACAAGTCATCACCAACTCGCTGCCCTATAGGCATAATGATGGTCAATCCAAGAATTCTCACATTGCATCGAAATCCCTCATCAACTCAGGTGTACCTCAACCTGACAAATCACTCGAGATTTTAGAACTAACTCCTCATACTGGAAACCAAACTCCTAATAGACATCCCACAAGAAGATGGGGTCCGCCATAGCAACCATTCATTAAGCGACTTCTGGTGCACAAATAATACACCATTCTAAATAACGTTTCCTGAACACATGATCCAAACCAGCTGTTCACTGAGTCTCCCGACTCCCAAGAATAATGCACTATCATCCAACCATGCCAATAAGACTAACGATCCGAGACCTAAGAGTCTCAATCAAAGGACTATCGGGTCTAAAAATACTCAACCATCAACCCACTTTCTTGCAGAAAACCCATTCAACATTCCTTTCGATGCTAACCAAACACAACCCAGGCCATACCTTTTTATCACGTATAATTCCTTGCACAACATAGGTTGCTACCAACACAAAATCAGATGAAAACATGGTCGCACCCAACCAACGAATGAGATAGGCGGTTGTACTCTTGCTCCAACTTAAGGGCTACAAAAAAATTAAGAACTGTACCAATGAATTCAGACCAGGTGTTCTCATGTTATCTTACTTAGTCCATATACATCCCCAAAGGGAAGCACATAACCATCTCTAGATCTATTGCATTCCTTCTTCCTCACAACCTTACCCAAAGGGTGAAGTGTCAGTAGATCTAATGAAATGATGATCCTCAACCGTTATCAGAAATATCCATATGAACAACCGAACCAGATCCCACACCTTGATTAAAACTGAATAGATTCCACCAATATGTAACTAGCTCGAGAAGAGTTCCAAGGTGATCTAGAAATGCTGCCAAAACTTTAGTCGGATCAACCACACTACAAATCCTACTGACACAACATGCCAAAATTAGATTCTTCTCATATCAGAGTCACACCTGCAAAACTGAGCAACACTGCCCCAACATCCGAACTTCCAATAACCAAGGACAACTACCAAACTTGAGCCTGCTATAAACCAAAATTCCACACCACAATTGAGGGTAAACATACCTAGAGACCAAAGAAAATATAAAACATACGGAACTTGACGATAGGTTGACGCATCCATTGAACTTCAACTGACACAATTCGAAACCTTCGAAGAACCTCTACCTTATAGATGATGAACGAAATGACCAAAGATCGAGGATGCATAGAAAATGAATAGGGATTAACCCGATATAGATATCAAGCTATTTAATAAACTCATGTGGAACTAAACATACCAAACTATGAAACTAATCGACCGATCAACAACTGCCCATCCTAGACTACAGATATCAAGCTATACAACAAGCTGACAAATCTCTCAACAATTTATACTCAACCTGAACGACCCAAATGTCTCTTGATCTATTCCTCGATGCTTCCGAATGGAGCCACTGGCTACAACGAGCCCCTTGTCCAATAACTTCTCGCCGCAAAGATGACTCTTGGATTCCTGTCCACATACATCTAATGGCAACTTGCTCTGCACTCCTGTCTTGCCTAAATTTTGAACCAAAGTTTCGCATACCCGAACCACAATTCCCTATGACTCATTCTTCTGAAACCAAAAATCGAAGAGGTCACTGATCCTCTAAATAAAACATCCAACTCTCCCCTACTTGGGTTCGAACTACCACCAACTGACCTTGTAAACGACCAAAAATCATAATCGGCTCACTCAGATACATTGCATCCTTGATCCTAGGGATATATCTCCATGCAAGATAATCGTCCAGATAGAGAACAAGTAAACTCGAAAGATTATGAATCTAGATGGAGACATCGGGAACTCCCCAATCATGGTTGCCTCTAACATTAAGAATTCCCTGTAAATGCACAAGCAAAAAACCAGCTTCCTATCTAGAAACAAATGGATTACTAAATTCCTCGCCTGAAACCATAAGCTAGCACCTGACCTGCCTATATCCAAAGAAGCAGACCCTTGATCTCATCTCAAGCAACCATACGACAAGGATCCTCTTGTGCATTCCGACACCGGATGTAACATCCCAAAAATCAAGAAATTTAAAATTTTCAAAATCAACCATTTAACACCATTGTTTACAAAAGAGTCATTATCTCAAAAAACTTTATTTCAAAATAAGAGTTTTCCAAAGACCCAAAGCCATAAAAAACAGGAAGTTGTGCACGATTACGCCTTTACTTTCCCACGATCCTTTGAAGTACCTGAAACCATAAACTAAAATTGTAAGCCAAAGCTTAGTGACTTCCCCCAAAGTACCACCACACAAACATATAACCAGAAACATCACGGGTCCACAACCTCCAGGTCGGATTACCCCCGGCCCACAACCTTTCGGTTGGAATGCTCCAGCCCACAACCTTTCGGTTTGAATTCCTCGACCCACAACCTTTAGGTTGGAATGCCCCGGTCTATTGACTGACAGCACAAAGCAATACAATCTCAACCCCACCATATCATGTCGACATATACATAGCAATTAACACATATCTTGCAACTGATGAACATAAGACCAGTCAGCAGACAAACAAACAGATCTATAGAATACTACAGCATAATGACATCCTATATACCACGATACACAATCTAGTGGGCCAGCATTGGTGCCTTCGACCCACAGGCACAGTGAGGAAAACTTACCTCACAGACTGACGAATAGTTGAACAATACACTACTCCAAATATCGGCTCTACATGTCGCTTATTCAACAGATAGAGACCAAGGCTTAACTATAGCTCAAAATACCCAAAATGCCCTTAATTCAAACTTGGTCAACCCTGCTCAAAGTCAAAGTCAACGGTCAAGGTCCAAAAGTCAATATTTCTTCCCAGCGGAGTACACCCTGCATACCAAGAGAGTATGCCCAGCGTACTCTGATGTTGATCAAAAGCGAGGCGCTAACGTGTACGCGTAGCGTACCACAAGGTACGCCCAACATACACAGCCCAATCCCAAAACTTCATTAAGAGATTATTCCATTAAGCCCTTACGTCCAAAACTCAGATCCAAGCCCAAAATTATGTCCTAAGTCATAAAGTTTCCAACTTTATGACTTTTCATGGTTATAAAGTGTTTAATGTGCAAAACCCTAAGTTATTAACCCAATAAGACATCATAACTCATGTATGGAAGGGATAGAAGGGCCAAGATCACATTTTTATGGTTCATAATAGCTCCATAATGGATAAAGTTTCCAACTTTATCCATTAGAATGGTCCCAACATACAAGATCTAGTCTTTAAGTCTCAAAGAGACCCAAAAGGGCATCTTTTTCAACTTAGTCCATTAATTCCAAGTCTCTAACCTTAGATCTGAATCAAAATGATGCTTAGATGGATAAAGTTTCCAACTTTATCCATAACAAGGTCACAAACATTCAAGATCTAAACGTTATGCACTTAAAGTTAGAGATGGCAATGGGTCGACCTGGGTTGGGTTCGGGTTCAACCCATTTAATAATTGGGTTGAAAATTTCAACCCAACCCGACCTGTTTATTTAAATGGGTTGATATTTCCAACCTAACCCAACCTTTTTGATAAATGGGTTGTCACCAGGTTGACCTGTTTATGTAGTTCCCGACCCAACCTATTAAATAATTCTATTAAACTTGGGTTAAACCATTTAAATTCATATAAATTAATTAATTAACTAAATATTATACCATGTAATTTAGTTTCATACATTAATAAAACTCCATAAGTATGACAAAAGTACAATCTCAATTTATAAATACAAATAAATTGTTCAAATAGTATTAAAAATGTTTAATTTCAAAGTGATTTTGGAAAGTGGGTAGTATTATCGATGTTAAAAAAGGATGGAAGTTAGGATTGAATTTTTATAAAACATAAATAATAATAATACAACATTATAATTTATAAATTAATACTTGGATTAATACATAATAATATTCAAATAATTATAAATTTTAATATATATTAAAGTTAAATGGGTTGGCAGGTTAAAAATGGGTTGATAATTTTTACCCAACCCAACCTATTTAATTAAATGGGTTAGACGGGTTGACCCATTTAACTTAAATGGGTTGAAAATCTCAACCTAACCCGTTAATTTTGGGTTGGGTTCGGGTTAGGTTGGCAGGTTGGGTCGATTTTTGTCAGCTCTACTTAAAGTGACCACAAGCTCATAACCCCCAAAACTAGCTAGATCAAACAATTTCATCATCAAGATTCAAACTTTATACCTCTAAAAGAAAGATCAATGTGAAAAAAGTATGGATCTACAAGCTCCAATGCAAACAACACTTCTTCATTGAGTTTCTTCTTCTCCAAGGTGCACCAAGAACACTCCAAAGCACTTAAAAACACCTTCTTTTAGCTCACAAGGCTCTATCTTGGGTTAGGGTTTCAAGCGAGGGTGTTAGAGAGGTGGAGGCTGAGAATGGAATGGGTTTGGGGAAGTTAAGGGTCTTAAATAGGGCTCAAATCACAAAAATAGGGTTTGGGCACTGATCAAGTACGCCCTGCGTACTCCTGGTACGCACAACGTACTAGGGATGCCCTAGTACGCCCTGTGTACTCCCCGTACACCCTGCGTACGTGGCTAACCCAAAAATCGTCCTAACTTCAAACGGTCATATCTTCTTCGTTCCAACTCCGTTTTCAACGTTCTTTATATCCACGGAAAGGTGTTGAATAGCTCTACAATATTATCTAAATATCTTGTATTAAAAACTTCTCAAACAAAAAATCCATATTTCATGCAAGGACCCGGCCTTTGACTTTTCCCTTTCCACCCTTCGGCCCAGATCACAATTCAAGAGAAACAATCTCTTAACTATAATTACCTCCTTCGACAAGGACTAAACTTTTCCTCCTTAAGGCCTAAAACCTTACACAATCGACTTCCATTTCATGGCTAATAAATAGCAAGAAACAATATGTTACAATTCTTCCCTATTTAAATTAGATTTCGTCCTCGAAATTAGCTCCCCTTCCGCTTCACGATGGAACCCTAGCCGAAAACCCGCAGATTTGATCGACTCTAAACCTCCTCGTCCAATCATCGTCAAGCTAATCTCACACATAGGTGCACAATCGCGATGAGAACCAACTGGAATATAGAACCCATAACTATTTACTGTTGTTGAAACCTCTATTAAAAAAAGGCAAGTCCCAACGCGAGTCTCATATATATAACCGTTGCAGAGAAGAACGTATAATGCCAGCATATTCTACAACTTCCTAGCTATAAGACCGAACTTCTAGTGAGAACCACAGAGTTGGGGACTCTCAAAACTACAATCACCGACTTAACTCTATCAATATGCTTCCCGAGACCGGGAACCATCATATCTAAACTTCAGAACCCATATTTCGGAACTGATATTCACCAAGTCGTTGAACCCACCCCTTGTCTTTGACTAAGAACACCACCAAACACACAGAATGAAGTACTCAAAATACATAAATCGCGAATTTTAACCAATTCCAAATTGTAACGCCCGCAGATTCGGGCTAGTCACTTTAGAGACAATAAGCGTCAAAAATGACTTTTTATAGGAGATTATTTAGAATGAATAATCTTAACCAAGTTATAGTATATGTCACAAGGGTTCCGTACATATAAAGAACGCCGCAATCCGAGTTATAACGAAGAAGTTATGGCCCGTCGAAATTTTACGGCGAAACCGGCACGACACCGCGTAATGTAAAAAGTGAATTTTTGATAAACTAATTTTTAGCCTTAGATATCTAAATGAAAGTTGTAATATATGTTAAACCAAGAGTTTACATAAAAAGAACGTCAAAATCTGACTTCGTATGACGAAGTTATGATTTTTCTAAGATTTGGCCTAGCAGTACACAGCCCGAAATTCGAATTTTAGATCGGTCGATTTTTGGCCGACACAACCTAAACGAGAATCGAAGATCTCGTTAATAGTAGCGCAACGGTAAAAAGACACACGAAAACGGACGTCGGATGAAGAAGTTATGAATTTTAACGGACTTTTCCTGTCCCGACCTGTTAAAAATATAACTTTAAAAATAAAGTCAAACTTAGCCGACGGAGTCTAAATGAAAGTTATAGGGTACAGTCCCGCCTACGCGTGGATATAAAGAACGTCAAAAACGGAGTTCGTATGAACAAGTTATAAATTATAATAGCATATTTACGTATTAAAATAAATTATAAATCATATATACGTATACATATATATACAAATGTATATATCATTAGAAAGGTATCGACGATGCGGTCATTATAAGACTAGTGTTGAGTACTTTCGACATTAGTTTAGTACACATATCGTTAAATCTATTTAAAATAGTATTATGAAGGGGTGTTTAGTCGTTTATATAACTATAAGGTCATTAAGTAATTATGGAGGGTGGTGTTTGTAAATTCATTTACTATAAATAAGAGCCTTGGGCTCTCATATTTCTTGCACCATTCTCTTGATTCAAGAGTCTTTCTTTTCTTATCCCCCGAGCATTTCGGTCCCTCGTGATTCGACTTCTCTTTCTGTAGTTTTAGTATAGTAAGATGAGCGCTGAAGCGCTGCACGAATCTTTCTTAGAAAGATTCAGCGACGAAGTTCTGCCCCTGCAGAGCCCGACTCCTAGCTAAAACCCCCTTGTAAGTAAGTTATGCTTACCCAATTTTAATATAGGTTATATTTAAAATTAGTATTGTTATTATGAACTTATAATAAATATTTGGGCTATTATTATGACTTATATAAGTGTCGTTATAATATCTTTTTAACTACTCGCGGTACGGGGAATCTGGTTTAAAGGGCCGCATATGGTTGTTGGATTTAAGAAGTGCTATATGCCAAAATGGTCCTGCCCTCCGGTGTTTTATGTCTGGTCCTGTCTGTACATAGTGGTTGGAAAATATTGTTTAAACGCTTATATAATAATAATAATAATAATAATAATAATAATAATAATAATAATAATAAGACTAATAATTAGTCACGGTAAATATTAGACTAAAATCTAGTGGTAATAATACTAGGTTTCGTCGAAGGAAATTGTTTTTAAGAAGCGAAGCGCTGTCTGAGTTCGGAATCACCACCTTAACAAGTGAGTGCATAGTTACTTTCATCTTACACATAGATATGAAGTATTTTATATAAATTACGTGCTACGTGTGCATATTATCTGTATACTTGCTATCTATGCTGGATGAACGATTTTATACATGTTTTAAATGATTTAAACTCTATATGTATTTTATATCTACAAAATATGTTGGGTAAAACATGGGTAGATTAGAGATGAGATAAATGATGAGCGATGAAAGATGAGATGAATGATGAGCGATGATATATGAGTGGTAAATTATAGTGAGAAGCGATGACCTAAGCGATGAGCCAAGCGATGACCCAAGCGATGACCCAAGCAATGACCCAAGCGATGGCCCCGTCATCTAGCAGAGTATGGATGACAACCACGAACTATTCTAGATAGTCCAGTGGAACACTAGCAGGCTCGCAACCTGTAGGTGTTGTGAACGATGTGTTCAGCCGGTGTACTCTAAACCCTGGCGACTATGCGACTTAGTGCTTGTTGTATAAACCCTGGCGACTATGAGACTTAGTGCCTAAACCATGGTGACTATGCGACTTAGTGCCTGTCGAGTAAACCCTGGAAACGATGGATTTCGTGACGATTCCTTAGGATGATCCTTAGGAATGAATGAACGAGGAATAATTGATTCTTAGGGTAGATCCTTAAGAGTAAAGAAGATAATGGGGATGGGTAATTGCGTTGATTGTTTGATGTTTAAACATAATAATTATATTATTGTGGGTTGAAAACCCTATGTACTCACCAGGTTTCCCAACCTGACCCACTCAAGCTTATTTGTCTCACAGGTGTCGATATGAAGCTACTTTACACTGAGATATTTAAAAAAGATGTAGATCACTAGTGTAAATGAATGTAAGTTCTGTTTATGCTTATGTTTCTGTATTGACGATGACATCCCAAGGTTTTGAAAATGAATAAAAATACATTTCTTCGGAAATGATTTGATAACGTATTTATCATGTTTTTCTGGAAACATATTCCGCAACATTTTTTTAAAAGAGGTACTCTGATTTTTATAAAGCATAAACAAAATCGGTTTTTTCTGGCCATGAAAATGGGGATGTCACAGTTGGTATCAGAGCATTAGTTTAAGCGAACTAGGAATAAGAATTTATTTCTAGATTTAAACTTAGAATGCTAAGCGATGATTGTGATGAGCATGTCTAATATATTTTAAGAAGTACACCTGAATAGACACAAGCACTAGCTTAATTAGGGAAGATGCCTAAAATGTTTTTATGTGCTAAATGATTTGTGATGCTTTATGCTATTGTTTTATCGGATCTATGGTCTGTTGACGACCGGATCTGGAAATTTTATGTGTTCAGATTTCTAAACGTTTAATTACGGTATTAGAACTGGCATATAACTTTTTGTATTAATTAGGAGGATTACACATCTAAACCTTCTCTATCTATATTCTCGTTTCGATACACCAAACGCTTGCTTGGGTGTATAGAATGTCATGATAAGGACTCATAGCAGACTAAGCAAATGGAGGAAATGAGAAGGATTACGATAGTGAATGACACCTATCGGAAGATATCGTAAGAGTGATATCTTGCCTTTAGAATGCATCTAATATATAATACGTCTAGTACAGGAGAAGTACAGTTTTGATTAGCAGAAAGAAATATTTTTGGTATAATCCATGAAGTTATCCCATCGTATAACATTTCCATCACCAACCGAGTTGAATCAGAATTGATGATTGAAGATACGCATGGAAGAAGTCCTAGTAGAGTCTACGGAAAATTATATGATTGTTTGGACACATTTGTATGTGTTAAAATTGTTTTTGTGCTAATAACTTGGAGAACTGCGAGACAATACTTGGGACGAGTATGAGTAGGTGAGAAAGGTAGTAGAGGCCTATACTACCGGAAGCACAGGACTCGCACTTGGATCAAGGAAAGTCACAAGGTTACCAAGGCACTAGTAATTGATTTCGTTTTGTTCAAGTATGTCGTTGCCATCGATTCGGTAATGACTAAGAAGATGATTACTATTTCGACCCTAGTGGTCATATCATATCGAGTCCGACTAAGATATGTATTTTACATGGTTCAGGGAACCAAGCTCGATGTAGTGTCTGACTTAAGCCAGAAGATTGAAGTGAAAGATAATCGAAGCGATCAATAGAAGTATCGCGATTGTTATTAAAGTAAGAAGCTTATAGCAAGAGATGCTACATGCTAAAATATGATTATATCACATTAGAACATGAAGAAAGGTATATTTCATTCAGGAATTTGACTTTAAAAGACCTAAGTCTAAGAGTTGCATCATACAATGAGAGGTCATTAGAACATAACCCATCGTTATGTTACGATAATCAAAGGAAAGAACCTATCTTAAGTTAAGTCTGTCAAGAAGGAGCATGAGTCTCCAATAAGGATCGAATTTGTAACTCAAAGGTTACGATTGAAAGTCCAACATAGTATGAAGAGCAGGTGCAAGATTGAGCACCGTCAGCAGTCAAGAAGTCCAATAGTTAGATACTCATTCGAAGGAACATAGAAGTTACGGTTATTACCTAGGATGAAGAGGTAACGTATGGATTCATTATATAAGCCATGTTTTGTTGATGATTCCGGGACGTAATCATCCTAAGGGGGAGATAATTGTAACGCCCGCAGATTCGGGCTAGTCACTTTAGAGACAATAAGCGTCAAAAATGACTTTTTTATAGGAGATTATTTAGAATGAATAATCTTAACCAAGTTATAGTATATGTCACAAGGGTTCCGTACATATAAAGAACGCCGCAATCCGAGTTATAACGAAGAAGTTATGGCCCGTCGAAGTTTTACGGCGAAACCGGCACGACACCGCGTAATGTAAAAAGTGAATTTTTGATAAACTAATTTTTAGCCTTAGATATCTAAATTAAAGTTGTAATATACGTTAAACCAAGAGTGTGCATAAAAAGAACGTCAAAATCTGACTTCTTATGAGGAAGTTCTGATTTTTCTAAGATTTGGCCTAGCAGTACACAGCCCGAAATTCGAATTTTAGATCGGTCGATTTTTGGCCGACACAACCTAAACGAGAATCGAAGATCTCGTTAATAGTAGCGCAACGGTAAAAAGACACACGAAAACGGACGTCGGATGAAGAAGTTATGAATTTTTAACGGACTTTTCCTGTCCCGGCCTGTTAAAAATATAACTTTAAAAATAAAGTCAAACTTAGCCGACGGAGTCTAAATGAAAGTTGTAGGGTACAGTCCCGCCTACGCGTGGATATAAAGAACGTCAAAAACGGAGTTCGTATGAACGAGTTATAAATTATAATAGCATATTTACATATTAAAATAAATTATAAATCATATATACGTATACATATATATACAAATGTATATATCATTAGAAAGGTATCGACGATGCGGTCATTATAAGACTAGTGTTGATTAATTTCGACATTAGTTTAGTACACATATCGTTAAATCTATTTAAAATAGTATTATGAAGGGGTGTTTAGTCGTTTATATAACTATAAGGTCATTAAGTAATTATGGAGGGTAGTGTTTGTAAATTCAATTACTATAAATAAGAGCATTGGGCTCTCATATTTCTTGCACCATTCTCTTGATTCAGGAGTCTTTCTCTTCTTATCCCCCGAGCATTTCGGTCCCTCGTGATTCGACTTCTCTTTCTGTAGTTTTAGTATAGTAAGATGAGCGTTGAAGCGCTGCACGAATCTTTCTTAGAAAGATTCAGCGACGAAGTTCTGCCCCTGCAGAGCCCGACTCCTAGCTAAAACCCCCTTGTAAGTAAGTTATGCTTACCCAATTTTAATATAGGTTATATTTAAAATTAGTATTGTTATTATGAACTTATAATAAATATTTGGGCTATTATTATGACTTATATAAGTGTCGTTATAATATCTTTTTAACTACTCGCGGTACGGGGAATCTGGTTTAAAGGGCCGCATAGGGTTGTTGGATTTAAGAAGTGCTATATGCCAAAATGGTCCTGCCCTCCGGTGTTTTATGTCTGGTCCTGTCTGTACATAGTGGTTGGAAAATATTGTTTAAACGCTTATATAATAATAATAATAATAATAATAATAATAATAATAATAATAAGACTAATAATTAGTCACGGTAAATATTAGACTAAAATCTAGTGGTAATAATACTAGGTTTCGTCGAAGGAAATTGTTTTTAAGAAGCGAAGCGCTGTCTGAGTTCGGAATCACCACCTTAACAAGTGAGTGCATAGTTACTGTCATCTTACACATAGATATGAAGTATTTTATATAAATTACGTGCTACGTGTGCATATTATCTGTATACTTGCTATCTATGCTGGATGAACGATTTTATACATGTTTTAAATGATTTAAACTCTATATGTATTTTATATCTACAAAATATGTTGGGTAAAACATGGGTAGATTAGAGATGAGATAAATGATGAGCGATGAAAGATGAGATGAATGATGAGCGATGATATATGAGTGGTAAATTATAGTGAGAAGCGATGACCTAAGCGATGAGCCAAGCGATGACCCAAGCGATGACCCAAGCGATGGCCCCGTCATCTAGCAGAGTATGGATGACAACCACGAACTATTCTAGATAGTCCAGTGGAACACTAGCAGGCTCGCAACCTGTAGGTGTTGTGAACGATGTGTTCACCCGGTGTACTCTAAACCCTGGCGACTATGCGACTTAGTGCTTGTTGTATAAACCCTGGCGACTATGAGACTTAGTGCCTAAACCGTGGCGACTATGCGACTTAGTGCCTGTCGAGTAAACCCTGGAAACGATGGATTTCGTGCCGATTCCTTAGGATGATCCTTAGGAATGAATGAACGAGGAATAATTGATTCTTAGGGTAGATCCTTAAGAGTAAAGAAGATAATGGGGATGGGTAATTGGGTTGATTGTTTGATGTTTAAACATAATAATTATATTATTGTGGGTTGAAAACCCTATGTACTCACCAGGTTTCCCAACCTGACCCACTCAAGCTTATTTGTATCACAGGTGTCGATATGAAGCTACTTTACACTGAGATATTTAAAAAAGATGTAGATCACTAGTGTAAATGAATGTAAGTTCTGTTTATGCTTATGTTTCTGTATTGACGATGACATCCCAAGGTTTTGAAAATGTATAAAAATACATTTCTTCGGAAATGATTTGATAACGTATTTATCATGTTTTTCTGGGAACATATTCCGCAACATTTTTTTTAAAAGAGGTACTCTGATTTTTATAAAGCATAAAGAAAATCGGTTTTTTCTGGCCGTGAAAATGGGGATGTCACACAAATCCATAAGATGTACCAAAAACCTTAAATAAACACTTGACTCCCTGACACGCTATTACCAACCAGTTCTCCTACAAGCAAAGATGATCAATCCAAGAATGTTCACATTACATCCAACCCCTATCAGCTCAGGTGTACCCCCACCTGGAAAATAACTCGAGACATTCATAATAAACTTCAGGACTCGAGACTCCATAACCGATACCCAACCTTGGTAACCAAACCCCTAATAAAATTTCGCGAAAAAATGAGATTTATAATGAAAACACTCCTCAGAGACTTTCTGATGTACGACTGATACTCCCAACAACCCTTAACTGTTCACTTTATCCAAACCAGTTGGTTCGTGAGTGTCCCAACTTCCAACAATGCACCAACACCGAAAGTACCACAAGCAGAAGAAATAAACAATCATGATCACCAGGCCCACAACCTAAGTCTGGAATGCTCCCGGTATTACACCGATCTTGTCGACATTCCATCATTCGCCTGGAAACTCACGACCAGCACCACAGGGGCCTAAAGATACTCAACCTCATTCCACCGCCTTGCATGAACACAATCAACGTCCCTCTCAACGTTAACCGAGCGCAACAATTCCATACTCTTTTACCACACATAATTCCTTTCACAGTACAAGCTGCTACCAACGTAAAAGCCAACGAAAACATGGTCGCACACGACCCGAGAATAGGATAAACAGTCGTACTCTTGTTCCAATTCAAAGGCTATAACCCAAATAAGAACCATGCATATAATTCAAACAAAGTGCTCCATTGCTATCTTGTCCAGCTTATAGACACCCTTCACGACAATATCTAATGAACTTACCACAATACACACCCTTAGGGAACCCATAACCTTACCCAAAAGGGGTGAAGTACCAGAGTTCTAACAAAATGACGAACCTCAATCATTAATAGAAGACATCCTCATGAAAGATCAAAACAAGATCCCGTACCTTGATTGAGACTGAACAGACCCCATCAATACGTAACTATCTCGATAAAACTTTGAAGGTTATCCATAAATGCTGGTAAGACTCTAGTTGGATCCATCCAAATACCAACCCTGCCAGCACGACATGCCAAAAATTAGATTCCACGTAGATCTAATGTCCCGTCTGGAAAACTGGGTACCACTGTCCTAAATTCTATACTCCCAATAACCAAGGACATCTTCCAAACTCGACCCGAACTTGACGATAGGTCGATGATTTCGTTGAACTTCAATAGATACAGCCCAAAACTTCCCATGAATATCCGCTTTGATGATGTATGAAATGACCAATAGAGCACATTGACACATAATCCAGTGAACCAAAATCCACGCGGAGCTGAACATACCCATCTTTGAAACTAATTTATCGATCGACAACTGTTGAATCTAGACTGTAAATAGCAATCCATACAACGAGCTAACAAGTCCCTCAACAACCGATACTCAACCTGAGTGATCCTAGCGCCTCCTCATCTATTCACTGGCATCCCAAAAAGGAGCCAATGGCTACAACGAGCTCCTTGACCAACTACTTCCCGCTACGAGACAACTTGTGTATTTCTTGGACACATACATCCGATAGCCACTTGCTCTACACCCTTGACTTGACCAAATCTTAAACCGAAATCCTACGTACCCACACCGTAGACCCCTATGAACCATTATCCCGACACCATAAACTCGAACAGATCGAGGATCCTCCAAGCAGAAGACCAAGTTCTCCCCCACTTAGGGTTTGAACTACCACCCACTGGTGTTGTAACCAAACCATATCTCAAACTGTCTCAACCAGGTACCAACCATCCCTGACTCTTGGAAAGTATAACGCACGGCTAATGATCTTCTATATAAGGACCAAGCAAACCCTAAGAGATTCCGAATCTCAAAATTTTCCAATCATAACCACCTTTAACATTAAGGATTCCATGCAAATGCATAAGCAAAACACCAACTTACTATCCCAAAAGATACACTCCTCACCTTCAATCATAACCATCAATTCATTGCAAAAAAAACATTCATAAATACCAAAATGCATAATTCTCATAGTCGGGATACATCAGAGACAACAAAAGTTGTCGCTCCCGCTTCGCCTGAAATCATCAACCAATCCTCCTATGCATTCACACGCTGTCATACAGCCGCCAAACACCGTAGCCTGATGGGTTTTAAGCATAAGAACAATCCTATGAGCTCATACAAACCCGAATGCTTGGATCTAGGTTTCTCTATTGTACATGCAATGAATCCAAAACTTACAAACCCTAGATCTATCAAATAAGAACTGAAATAATGGTTTAGTAATTACCTTTGATTGTTATATAGCAATAACAATCAATCCTTGCTTTGATTGGCTTCAGAAAGCTTAGTGCCTCAAATGCTGCACCTCTAATGGAGTCACAAACACCACTAAGCAACTTGGATAAAGAGGGAGGAGAGTGGAGGCACCAAAACGGCTGGAAACCCTAGAGGAACTCTTAGCCATGTTTTTGGGGCATAAGGGTCCTATATATACATGTAGGCTATTAGGGTTTGCAACTAGGAAACCCTAATCTGACTACTTAAGCCCTAAGTAGTCCAATGGACCATTCCAGAAGGCCCTTGGACGATTTCTTTATGGTCCTCCATATAGAATTCGTCCATTGCCATCTAATGGATCCTAAGCCCAACTTTGTAACTATCTTATAATTACAATATCAGTCCCCTTAATTTAATTAATCTCTTTTAGTCACAAAATTAATTCTTAATTAATTCTTGACTAATATTAATTAAACAATATGATTTCTCCTTTAATATATTATTCTTATAATATATTAATAAATCATAATTAAACCTTTCTCTCTCCTTAATTCATCCTACATATTGCTATGGTGAAGGCAACCTAAAAGGACCATGCTCATAATCATGTCAAGTACATACCAAAATAGTTATGGACTTAGACACTAATCCAACAGTCTCCCACTTGGATAAGTCTAATAACTATTTTGCATAACTTCAGAACCTGATCAGCAATCGTAGCTTTCAAAAGCCGATGTCAACTCTGATCTTATCAGATACGCATGTCCTTTAGATAAGGGATTATAGATTCCTCCATTCTTCAAGATATCGTATAGACATGAGACATGGATTTAAATCATTCTCTCTGTCTATGTATTGTTTCCCGACATCTGATTTATGACGACTGACAACAGACTACAATTGAACACATCAACTTAGTCCCGGCTTGGCCAAGCGCTTAGGGTGTCATCACTAAATCATCGAGGGGCCCACACATATCGCTTTTATCCCACTTTGGGTAAAAGGAATGGATAAACTTTGACTCAAATGCTTGCTTGCACCTACTAATCGAATCACACACAACAGTAAGTTTTATAACACCAAGTTACTGGTGCGTTTACTTATCATCAATGTGCAACCGACCAGCAAATAACAAGTCACACGTCTCGGTTTCAAGAATATACAATGTTATCGTCTCACTAATCACCCGTGATAAATCCATGAAGTGATTCAAGTGAGTGTGGGTTTAATCCAATACTTTAATCTTATTAAAGCACTCATGAACTCTGCAGCAAACTTGTGCTATGTCTAAACACTTTAGACAATCTACAGACAAATTCATGACAGTCTTGCTTCATACCTACTTCCAACGTATGACCGACTGTGGAGGTTTGAATAACCCAGTTATTCTGGAAGTCAAAACATGCAAAGTGAAACACAATAATAATATTAATCCTATATGGCCCCAAAACTTTTGAGCGTAAATAAAAACACTTTTATTTAAACACCATATTGATTACTTATTATTCATTGCTTACAGTTTCTGAAAATCAACTTATTACTCGAATTATAACCACAATTGTCACATGCTCCAAGCATGCACACTTTGGTTTCCTATGGTCCATACTTTGTAAAATAGATCAATTGAAAAACGTTTCCAATGAAACTCATTTCACAATCCCCAATCCTTATCATTAGTGTAAGAATACCAAATTCTTGCCACTTTTAGAATATGTCAGATTCTAACATTTTATACAACGATCCTTTCGTAAAGTCATAGCACAAAAGTCATCAAGACTTGACCAATGAAATCACAAAGTACTCTATCAGAAATTGTCACAAAACAATTCTATAGATGTGATGTCTCTCACTCAAAGTACATTCCTTCGAACATCCTTTTTCATAAAAGTTTCTAATCCACATAGATTCTTAATTTCCAACTCCCATTTATGGAAACATTTCCATATTTGCTATATGACAACTCATTCTTAATAGAATCTTATCTATTCATAGTAATGTCAATATAGTCCATCCAGTACTATACTTCCAACTACTCACAAGCGACAAATCCTCAGTGAACCTCAGATCGTCCTTTAATAGTTGTTTAATTATTTTAGTCAAACCCATTTCTAGTCCTTTTTCCCTCTTAATGACCTAGGCATTTGGAAATTTTAGAATGGTCAAATATTATAGCATATGCAATCGATGCTATACCCGAAGTGTATTGGACACGATGCATAATGTCTCACATAAAGACGTGATACTTTATCAGCCTTCTGCCATAATATTTTATGTGCCCTGTTCCCATAATTCGAACTATGAAGAGGGATGCCGTAATCATAATCGAATTTTGAAAATGCACTATGTATCCTTGACTAAATTTATTAACATTTATCGATCTAAGCTTTAGAATTTTGAAACGAAGTATAATATTCTCTCCCTTAATTATAGCAAAACAACTTTTCAACCATTGCAACTTTGCAAAGTGAATCTTTGTTTTCTATAATTAATATTGCTAACTTGCAATAATTACCATAATAATCATGCTCCCACTAACATGATGATTATTTTCTTACCAGCATAACACTTATGCTCCCACTAGCTTTGACATGTATTCAGAAAACAATTGAACTTCCAGAAAACAATGCTTATTGAATTCCTTAAGTTCATATTTCTAATACCTAATGCTTTGATAAGCCTTTATCTAAGCTTTTTAAGCTCATACACCTTTGCCTTAGATAGCTCATATGTGTGTCTAAACAATTCAGAATTTATGTTACTAAGTCCCAAATGTTCAGACCAATTGCCAAATCTCACAATTCGAACTATGAAAAGGGATGCCGTAATCATAACCGAATTTGAGAATACAATTTTCACAATTGCTATCTTCTTAAAATCTCTCTTAGTGAAAGCATTTCCTTACAATCATTTCCATGAAGGAGGGAAATCTTATGACACTTAGATTTTATGATGTATGTGTTCCTATCCATGTGAATTTGTCAAAACGAAGGTTTGCGACAAATCCAAAACCATATGGACTGAACTTGTTCAATCTTGATTTCTTGCCTCATGGTAACACGAGTGCCCACCATGTCTTCCAAGTGGTTTAGCAACTCACCCTTACATATCAATGTACTTTCCATTGATCAAGGTGCTTTGTCTTTATGCATTCAAATGAGAACTCACATACATATTTAGCTTAATTGGAATGGCACATAAATAAAATAATGTCAACACGATAGGTTTTAAACCTCAAGTTGTGTGCTAGTGATGATGAACTAGGTTTACTCTTGATTTGTCCTTGAAACTTTTCAAGACCATTAAGACTCCCACTGACTCCTTGACATATAAGATTCTCTTGTCAAGAAACATTTCTTGACAAAAAAATATTCAAGAGTTAGTGTAGCCTTTTGTCAAGTTTAACACCTCACATAATTGGTCCTGGTTGGTCTTTGTCTTATCCAAGACATCACAACTTACCAATTTCAAATGTGCAAGAATAAGAAAACTCTTCCAAATTCCACATTTGTCGAGTGTTATAAACCTACTTAAGACTTGTCACTCATGTCAGAATCTTGACTCTAAGACTTGATATTGGAACGAAGTATGATTGACTTTTAGATTTAAACCATTTCTACAATTCTCGATTCCTCTTCTTAGACATACAAATGCACTAAGACTCACTTGGAGGATCAATTGAGATATGGTTCTTAATCATTAAGACTTATCATAAAACACAATAAAAGGTACTCTCCCTTCTTCTTAGAATAGAGAAACTTTTATCTTTCTGCCTACTTGATTCTTCTTATTGGTTCTGCTATTGATTGAAACTCTTTCAATCAACTCAGAATTATACTTAATCTTATAAGTATAACTATATTTACTAAACTTTAGTAAATCATGACGAATATCTTTATCACTCTTGTGGTGGACTTGATCAATATACAACCTAGTGCACTCGATCTCCTAGTCCTTCTCTTGACACTTTGTCAAAGAATTAGTCTAATTTCCAAATATGAAGTTTCTCATTCATCACGCAACCAAGTTGCATGACTCCAAGTTTCTGTCCAACTGAAACATGGGCGATGAGAATCTTCCCTTATTTGGCAAATTCTCAACATTTCCACAAATAACATAATTAAGAATCAAATCCATTATAGAAACAATTAAACATCAATTTTTCATACACACCATTGCAAGGATAAATAAATAAGACAAAATCAAAATTTATTTTATTGCGCAAAAACTTGTCCTTACAATGTAATTCAACTGAAAAACTATGCTATTACATATTTCTTATCAATCTATCCTAACTCTAGAGTAGCAGCTCAAAAATCTGATCCTCGAGTCCATGCGATCGAAATCCATTTCTTCATGATCAGATTCAACACGCTTCTGCCTTAAGCTTCCTCTCTTTTCTTCGATCCTGCAAAAACATCAAAATGTAATCTTATCACATCATGTATTAAGAATCAAAGAATAGGAACTTATAGAGTTAGTTAATAGATTTTACCTGAAGTAGAGCCATACGTCTTGACTCTCCCATCTCTTAGATCTCTCAGGTAAACAGGGCAGCTTCGTCTCCAATGCCCCTTCTCTTGGCAGTAGAAGCAGATGGACTCTTTTGGAATGGCACAAGGAACTATCTCAGAATTTACCTTTTCTGGATTTCCAATGTCACCATTTTCAATGTCCATTGAAGTTTGGGAGTTTGATTTGCCAGACAAATTTGCTTGATCAGCACGCCAAATCATTTCTGATTCAGCAGCTATAAGCAAATAGGTCAAATCAATGAGGGTCACGTCATGGTCCATCATATAGTACTCTCTAACGAACTCACTATATGATTCAGGAAGTGACTGAAGAACCCAGTCAACAGCCAACATTTCTGAGATATCGACACCCATCATCCTTAACCTATCAATATGTGACTTCATCTCCAAGATGTGTGCACACACAGGCTTCCCATCTTCGTGTTTACTTGCCAAAAGGGCTTGAGTGAGCTTGAACTTTTCAAGCCTTTGAACTTGTGGGTTAGGGAGAATAATTGGAGGAGGTGGAGGAAGTGAAGCATGACTCTCATTTCCTTGATCGTATCGTGGAACGTCATCTTCATTTGGAAAGCTTGTTCCAAGGGACTTGGGAAGACCATTGTAAGACTTAGACATCTACAAAACGGGAGAAAAATCAAGTTAGTTGATAAAAATCCTTGATGTAACACCCAAATGAAACATCAAGGCTAGGATCCAACTCAATACTCTACAACCTAGAAGAGGGATGTCGTAATCTAGTTGCAGAATATTTGAAGGTAGGCAAATGACGATTTACCAATTTCCACCATGAAAAACGAAAAAGTAGTTTAAGTTTTAAATGAATTGAAACTCCTAGGTCTTTTGAGATTCATTGAACTTTTCAATGGCATGTTTGATCTCGATTATGCCCTTCAAGTTTGCGACTGGGATGCCGAGGATCACAAACAAGGTGTGAATAACCATACGAATCACGTGGTGCACCCAATTGCTACTATCACGTAATCAATGTGCCGGGTAGCCACACACGCTCCATTGATCTATGATATACATCGAGCCACCCTTCGCCACCAATGTCAATCCCAAATTAGTGTGCCGGTTAGCCACACACGCTCCACTAACGTTTGACAAGGGTACGAAGTGTAATTCCATGGATTAGCATACAAATTCACATTTTGCCCTAAAGTAACTAAGATTGGGAATTTGTAAAAGCATTTAGTTACTTTGTACTTCATTATACTTATAATGGAAGGTTTCGTCCTATACTACCTGTTCGGCTAACGACCCTCCACTAGTCAAGAGTGCGGTGGGTAAGAGTGGATACCCATTCAATATCGCCATTTTATAGGCAATTTCCTTAAACACCCCTTATAGACCAGCTTCGTGAATGAGGCCTACTAACGGTAAGACTGACTCTTTACTCATATATATAATATTAGACTTTTAATGTTACATATATATATAGTATAGGGTGTATTTTACACTTTTAAAATACTAGGTGGTTTTATTAACTTTCTCTTTTAATTAAACTTTTAATTAACTTAACAAAACCATGAGGGTGTAATTTGAACTTTTCAAAATACTAGAGTTTTAGAATTTAAATATTACATAATTAAACTATTAATCAAAATTTTAAATTCCAAAACTTGAGGGCAAGTTTTGAAACTTTTCAAAACATTAGGGTTTAACTATTTAAATTTCAAAAACAAAACTTTTAAGTTCAAATTTAAACTATAAAACCTAAAGGGAATAATTTGAAACTATTCAAACTTACTAGGGATCAAATAACAAATAATATAAATCAAACAATTAATTTTGTGATTATCTATATTTGACCTAATCCTATTTTAGTCACAAGATAATTACCAAATAATTTGAATAATCTATATTTATCATATAAAGAAACTATTATTCAAAAGATTTGAAATTATCTTTTGTTTTGGTAAGGATAATCATTTACATACAATAAAATTCGGATTTTATTATCAAAAAACGATGTTGGCATCAATCCTACAGCAAAACAGCAAGTAATCCCGAAATATACTCTGTCAGACTCCCGGACTCGCCGAGTCAGTCCTGAACTCGCGAGTAGGGCCAACTCGCAGAGTCCAGATACTGACTCGCGGAGTTGAGTCAGGCAGAGGCAAGAAAAACGATTTTCAGTAGAAAAACGACAATTGCATCACATACAACAGAAACCAATCAAGGCTCTGATACCACTGATGGGTTTTAAGCATAAGAACAATCATATGTGCTCATACAAACCCTAATGCTTGGATCTAGGTTTCTCTATTATACATGCAATGAATCCAAGACTTACAAACCCTAGATCTATCAAATAAGAACTGAAATAATGGTTTAGTAATTACCTTTGATTGTTATATAGCAATAACAATCAATCCTTGCTTTGATTGGCTTCAGAAAGCTTAGTGCCTCAAATGCTGCACCTCTAATGGAGTCACAAACACCACTAAGCAACTTGGATAAAGAGGGAGGAGAGTGGAGGCACCAAAACGGCTGGAAACCCTAGAGGAACTCTTAGCCACGTTTTTAGGGCATAAGGGTCCTATATATACATGTAGGCTATTAGGGTTTGCAACTAGGAAACCCTAATCTGACTGCTTAAGC
The DNA here is from genome assembly GCF_052849685.1 of Lactuca virosa. Classification (NCBI taxonomy): domain Eukaryota; kingdom Viridiplantae; phylum Streptophyta; class Magnoliopsida; order Asterales; family Asteraceae; genus Lactuca; species Lactuca virosa. Next base: position 203,476,912 of record NC_136426.1, read on the forward strand.
CCTAAGCAGTCCAATGGACCATTCCAGAAGGCCCTTGGACGATTTCTTTATGGTCCTCCATATAGAATTCGTCCATTGCCATCTAATGGATCCTAAGCCCAACTTTGTAACTATCTTATAATTACAATATCAGTCCCCTTAATTTAATTAATCTCTTTTAGTCACAAAATTAATTCTTAATTAATTCTTGACTAATATTAATTAAACAATATGATTTCTCCTTTAATATATTATTCTTATAATATATTAATAAATCATAATTAAACCTTTCTCTCTCCTTAATTCATCCTACATATTGCTATGGTGAAGGCAACCCAAAAGGACCATGCTTATAATCAGGTCAAGTACATACCAAAATAGTTATGGACTTAGACACTAATCTAACATAGCCAACTAGCCCCATGTTGGGTTTACATCCCAACTCTGAAAGTCACAAGCCTGCCCACTCCTTCGCCGAACTCGAAAAACTATAAGGACATAACCCTCGCCATATATAGTGACATTCCAATCCATCTGCCAATTACTCATCCTCTAGCCGAAATTCTCGATCCGCTCCCGACAACCGCTTCCTTCTTGAGTTTTGCGGCCCAACTGGCACTAGTTAAGCAAGGTTCCTTAGACCTCAAAATCAACTAACTCACTTAGGTCTGCACCATTCATACCCAAACTGACATGGCCACTAAATCATAATAATCACCAGACTTATCCTCAGCCTGAGCAACCATAACCGAAAGATTGACAAATACAGAAACACTGCCACGAGTCATGGTTATCCAACCATTCTATCTACCCTCAACTAGCTCCTTAGAATCCTCGTGACTTTCTTGATTCGAGTATGGATCCTGTGCTTCCAAAAGTACGGGCCCAATACTACCTTCTACACCTATCCATACTTTCCTCAAGAATCATCCCGAGTCCTCTAAGTTACCTACTCATAATAGTACTTCAAACACCCGCTAAACAACCTAGCAACAGCACTAAAGCACTTCCTAGACTCTTCTAGGATCCACACCTCACCCGAACATCAACTGCCAAACGACCTCCATTGGTGCCAGTTAACTACTGCATGAATACAATCACATGCAACATAACTTAAATAAATTTTGATTAAAAGATTCAACCCTACAATGGTTGGACTCAAACAAGAGTTGCGCCATAGAACCAAATCCTTCACTCAAAAATTATTTAACTTATGCACCATGTGACTTAAGGTATTCAGTTAATAGTTAGTTCACACCTGAAAGAGTCATACAACAATCAGCAAGAAAACTCTATAGGAAATAAGGCATCATGTATCATACAATTCTATCATGCAATTCCTGAAGATCCCTATCCTACAACTAGCATGTTGTTCTAACATACACATAATATCAAATAACGGTGTGGGTAACTTGGGGTATACTTTACTACTCCGGCTGATCGTACACATCGCATCCTTCCTTGGTTGTTTTTGAAAACAATTTTGAAAATCAGTTTAAAAACTTTTGCAATTCCCTATTTTGAGTCTGGATTCACACGAATGTTCATCCAATTCTCTCAAACCAAGGCTCTGATACCAACTTGTAACATCCTAAAAATCAAGAAATTTATAATTTTCAAAGTCAACCATTTAACATCATTGTTTACAAAAGAGTCATTATCTCAAAAAACATTATTTCAAAATCAGAGTTTTCCAAAGACCCAAATCCATAAAAACAGGAAGTTATGCACGATCACGCTTTTGCTTTTCCACGATCCTTTGAAGTACCTCAAACCATAAACTAAAACTGTAAGCCAAAGCTTAGTGACTTCCCCCAAAGTACCACCACAAAAACATATAACCAGAAAAATCACGGGTCCACAACCGCCAGGTCGGATTACCCCCGGCCCACAACCTTTTGGTTGGAATGCCCCAGCCCACAACCTTCAGGTTGGATTGCCAATACATACTGGGTCCATAACTCCCGGTTGGATTACCCCCGGCCCACAACCTTTCGGTTGGAATGCCCCGGTCTGTTGACTGACAACACAAAGCACTACAGTCTCAACCGCACCATATCATGTCGACATATACATAGCAATTAACACATATCTTGAAACAGATGAACATAAGACCAGTCAACAAAAAAACAAACAGATCTACAAAATACTACAGCATAACGACATCCTATATACCAGGAAACATAATCTAGTGGGCCGACATTGGTGCCTTCGACCCACAGGCATAGTGAGGAAAACTCACCTCAAAATCTGACGAATAGCTGAACAATACACTGCTCCGAATACCGGCTCTACTAGTCATATATTCAACAGATAGAGACCAAGGCTTAATTATAGATCAAAATATCTAAAAATGCCCTTTTGTCAAACATGGTCAACCCTGGTCAAAGTCAAAATCAACGGTCAAGGTCCAAAATTCAATATTTCTTCCCAGCAGATTATGCCCTACATACCAAGAGAGTACACCCATCGTAGTCTGATGTTGACCAAAAGTGGGGCACTGATCGCGCAAGCGCAACATACCACCAGGTACGCCCAACGTACGCAACCCAGTCCCAAAACTCCATTAAAAGCTTCTTTTATTAATCCCTTATGTCCAAAACTCATATCCAACCCAAAATGATGTCCTAAGTCATAAAGTTTCTAACTTTATGACTTTGCATGGCTATAAAGTACTTAATGTCAAAAACCCTAAGTTCTTAACCCAATAAGACATCACAACTCTTGTATGGAAGGGATAGAAGGGCCAATATCATATTTTTATGGTTCATAATAGCTCCATAATGGATAAAGTTTCCAACTTTATCCATTAGAATGGTCCCAACAAACAAGATCTAGTCTTTAAGTCTCGAAGGGACCCAAAAGGGCATCTTTTTTAACTTAATCCATAAGTTCAAGTCTCCAACCTTCAGATCTGAATCAAAATGATGTTTAGATGGATAAAGTTTCCAACTTTATCCATAATAATGTCACAAACTTTCAAGATCTAAACTTTATGCACTTAAAGTGACCAAAAGCTCATAACACCCAAAACTAGCTAGATCTAACAATTTCATCATCAAGATTCAAACTTTATACCTCTAGAAGAAAGATCAAGGTGAACAAAGTCTGGATATAAAAGCTCCTATGCAACCCACTTCTTCATTGAGTTCCTTCTTCACCAAGGTGCACCAAGAACACTCCAAAGCACTTAAAAACACCTTCTTTTTGCTCACAATGCTCTATCTTGGGTTAGGGTTTCAAGAGAGGGTGTTAGAGAGGTGGAGGCTGGGAATGGATTGGGTTTGGGGAAGTTATAGAGCTTAAATATGGCTCAAACCACAAAAATAGGGTTTAGGCACTGATTGTGTACGCCCTGTGTACTCCTAGTACACCCTGCGTACGCGGCTAACCCAAAAATCGTCCTAACCTTAAATGGTCGTAACTTCATTGTTCCAACTCCGTTTTGATGTTCTTTATATCCATGGAAAGGTGTTGAAGAGCTCTACAATATTATCTAAATATCTTGGAATAAAAACTTCATGAAAAAAATCCATATTACATGCAAGGTCCCGGCCTATGACTTTTCCATTTCTACCCTTCGGCCCAAAACACAATTCAAGGCTTAAATCTCTTAACTATCATTACCTCCTTCCACAAGGACTAAACTTTGCCTACTTAAGGCCCAAAACCTTACACAATCGACTTCCGGTCCATGGCTCAGAAATGACAGGAAACATGATGTTACACCATCATACTATTGCCAAAAACCGCAATCACCCAGACCTTTGTAGGGCCTCAATTCCTGCTCTGAATATCACATGCTCACGCTCTATTTCCTCTAAAGCATGGAAATATAAAAGAACATAGCCTCTATCATAGACATGACATTCCAATCCATCTTCCAGTCACTCAGCCTCCACCTGAAATCCTCGAGCCCATCATAACAATTGCTTCTTTCTTGAGTCCTGCGACTCGGCAGGCATTACCTCGAGCAAGTTTTTTAAGACCTCAAATTCAACTAACTCGCTTAGGTCAGCACCATTCAAACCCAAATTAACATGGCTACTAAGGCCCAAATAACCACCAGACCCATCATCAGTCTGAACAACCATCAACTGTAACATTCCAAAAATCAAGACCAAAAATTTCTTTTAAAGCATTACCAAAACATAGCATTAAATCATTTCAAACACACTAAAAAGGGTTATATGACAAATCAGAGTATTTTTCCCAAAACACATATTCATTTTATCAGAGTAAACATCCCAGGCTAAACTTCTTGGTGTGTGCCATGCGATCATCCCGAGCTCTTCATTCCGCTACCGGGAATACCTGAAACCAAAACTGAAAACCGTAAGCACGAAGCTTAGTGAGTTCCCCAACCTACCACATATCATACATATCTACTGATCCAAACATGTCATACATAACTCTGAGCACATAACAACATACTGGGCCCCCGCCCGCTGCATTGGGCCTCGTCCTCCATCGGACCCCGTCCGTCATCAGGCCCCGCCTGGCATCAGGTCCCACCTGGCATCGAGCCCCGCTCGGTATACAGATCTGTTTCCCTTAGGCCCCGCCTGTCTCTGGGCCTCGCCCACCATACACATACATACGATCAAATAACATACTGAAACATACATAAACATTCCCTAACCATACCCTGATCTAAGGCCTCGCCTAGCTTGGGCCCCGCCCCTGGTCTGCTGCTGAAGTAGTGGAACCTCGTCCACACTCCTACTAGTAGTGAGATACGGGCCCCCGCCCACACTCACATCCTTCCTATCACGGGCCTCGCCCCTGCTCTGCTAATATTGAGATATGGAACCCCATCCATACTCAGCTAGTGATGAGATATGGGACCTCGCCCACACTTACCTCCCTACCAAGCACATACAAGTATCACAAAGACAACAAGTATAATCTAAGGCACTACATAAGAATCTTCCTCGGGAATACCCCGGCATCGGACCCCCGGCCCGGAAACATACTATTATCTAACGTACTTTGGGCTTGTCCCGACATCGGACCCTCGGTCCGGATCCTATCATACTGATACATGCAAGAATCACAAAGACCTCTAGCATCCTAACATTCCTCGGGCCTCGCCCAGCATCAGGTCGTAACCCGGAACATATATCAATAAGTGCCTAGGGCTAACCCCCGGGTCTTCCTTCTATACGCAAGCATAAGCATAAACATAAACATAACATAATGGGCCGACATTGTGGCCGTAGACCCATGCACACAGTGAGGAGACTCACCCCGCACTGCTGAAAATTCGCTGAACGCTTCTGACTGCTAACCGGAAACTTCTGGACCGCTGACCCTTCGGCTTCCCGAGCTATCAATACCCAAAACAACATTTAGACCATAATAATCCAAAAGTCAACCCTGTTCAAACTTGGTCAAAGTCAACTTCCAGTTGACTTGACTCGCCGAGTTGTTCTACCAACTCGCCGAGTCCAGCTCCTCAAATCCCAAAACAACCCCGACTCCACTCGTCGAGTCTAGCGAGAACTCGACGAGTTCTCTTTCATCTAACACTTCGGGACTATCTTCAACCGACTCGCCGAGTTCATCCTTGAACTCGTCGAGTTCACCATCATCGCATGAATATCTAGGCCATGACTCGCCGAGTCGTATGAACAACTCGTCGAGTTCATCTTCATAACTATGAAGATTGCCTTGGACTCTCCGAGTTCCTCTTCGAACTCGTCGAGTACTATGATCTTCATGTCCATTACGGACCCAGACTGGTTGAATCCTTTACTAACTCCATTCACTGTTCCGAATCATAAACAGAAGGGTTTGGGTTTGCGACCCGATTCGCCGAGTCCATGAACTGACTCGTCGAGTCCACCTTGTGACATCTCTATTCTGTCGATTACAGTCCATTCCAACACCTTCAACCCGTAGATCTGGACTTCCAAAGCTAGCATTGCACGTAAAGTTGCTAACTTTACGTGCATGCAAGGTGCTATGAAGCTAAAACTCTTAATCCAAGCTAACATGAAGGTCTAGGACATGAAATGGAACCATAGCTGGATAAAGATACCCACTCAGAGCTCCTCAAGCTCAGAAATGCTCAGATCTAAAGTCCTTTTCGTCCTCAAAGGCTCAATACTCAGATTGGCCTTTGAAATGGCCCAAAAGTGGGAAAATACAAGCTAGAAAGGGAACCTAGATGATTAACAGCCAAGGCATAAGCTTTATACCTTCAAATGATCTGCAATGCTACCCCAACTCTGGATCTATAGCTTCTTCTTGCACCACCAAGGTCCTTCTTCCTTCTCCAAGCTTCAATTCACTCTCAAGGCAAGAACTAGTTCAACAATGGAGTTGGGTGGCTAGGGTTTCGAGTTCTGGACTAGAGAGGCTGCAAATGAAACCCTAGGGGAGAGAATAAGATGCTTAAATATGGCACCAAGTCCCGAAATTAGGGTTTCCAAACCCAGACCAGACTCGCCGAGTCCACTTGCCGACTTGCCGAGTTGGTCACTTAATCCGCGACACGGAACACGCTCCGAATCGTCGAGTTCCTTCTTAGACTCGACGAGTTGACCCCTTTGACTTGGGGTTTTTCTTTCCTTTCCGGGTCTTCTGGATTCTGGGTGTTACATCAACAATCAGATCAACAGATATGAAAACAATTGCCATGGATCATGGTATCAAACCATGCTATCTTCCCAGACCAGCTCCTAAGAATCTACGGAATTTTCCTCAATTCGAGTATGGATCATGTGCTTCCAGTAGTACGGGCCCAATACTACCTTCCACACCTATCCATACTTTCCTCAAGAATCATCTCGAGTCTTCTAAGCCATCTACTCATAATAATATTACCAAAACCTGCTACACATCGCACAATGCATACTACAACACTTCATAGGTTATCCTAGGATCCCTACATCACCATACTATCAGCTGCTGAAAAACCCCTATTACTGTCAGCTAACCACTTCATGAATACAATTACATGCATCAAAACTTAAATAATTCTTCGACTAAAAGACCCAAACCTACAACGGTTAGACTCAAACGAGAGCTACGCAATAGAGCCGAATCCATCATTCTAAAATTTTTTAACATTTGTAGCATGTAACTTAGCATATTCATCAATATGAGTTTCACAAATCATAAAGCAAACAGCATTCGAGTAGCACTGAGATACCATAAAAAATAATCAGGCAGATCCTTACACGCAAATTCCAGACCATTATGCCTAAGCATCAACGATACACATACATCCTGCATCTACTCACTCAATAGTGGCTAAGCATTCCTCATCTGGCCGGCTGCTCACATATATACTCATCTATGAAACTTCCACCAACCCTGTAGCACTCACGTATGCTGATCATACATAACATTGGATCCTATAGAGAGTCGAATACGTGATTCTACCCTAAGCCCACAACCAAACAAGGAACGGGAAATAAGGCTAAACCAAACATTCTCAGGCTATAAAATCCAAGTTACGTACAATTATGATGCATACACTAAGCAACTACAGTAATGATGTCAATTCCATACAAGAAGTAATCCTAGGCTATCAGGCATCATGTATTAGGCAATTCTATCATGCAATTCCTAAAGATCCCTAGCCTATCACTAGCATGTAGTTCTATCATATCATAACAAATAATAGTGTGGTAACTTGGGGTATACTTTCTTGCTCCGATTGATCGTAAACATCTCCTCCTTCCTAAGTTACTTTTGAAAACAATTTGAATTCAACTTGAAAATAAATTGAAAATCATTTTGAAAACTTTTACAGATCCTTAGTTTGAGTCTGGATTCGCACGAATGCTCATCTAATTCTCTCAAACCAAGGCTCTAATACCAACTTGTAACATCCCAAAAATCAGAGTAAAATTTTCATTTTTCCAAAACAACCCCAAGTCAATAACTGTTTACAAAAACGTTGTTTCACAAGTAAAGTTTGTAAAACATATTATCCCAAAATCCAATAACCTATAATCCGAAGGATGTGTACGATCACACCTTTTTTTTTCCCTGTCATCTGAAGTACCCGAAACTATAAAAAACAACTGTAAGCACGAAGCTTAGTGAGTTCCCCCAAAGTACCACCACACAAACAGATAACATATACAACAAGCATGCATAATGGGTTTGTTGGTCCTTAGCCTCAACCTAATCATACCGGGTTTGTTGGTTTACAGCATAGAGTAGTAAGACCTCAACCTAAGCGTCCATGGTTTTTTTTTGGCACGTGGCCTCAACGCAACAATCCAATTATGTTGGCGCTTAGCTTGAACCTTACCATATCGGGTTTTTTGACCTCCAGTCTCAACCCAACCATACCAAGTTTGTTGGTACGTGGCCTTAACCCAACAATCCAGGTTTGTTGGCACGTGGCCTTAACCCAACAATCCAGGTTTGTTGGCACGTGGCCTCAACCTTACCATGTCAGGTTTTTTGATTGGCAGAACAAAGCAGTACAGTCTCAAACCAACCACACTATTTCGACATATGCAACAGATAAACATATATCCAGTAGACTTATAAAAAGGATATCTACAGATCACCACTGCATAACAACATCCTAAATACCAGGATACAAATCTAACAGATTACTACAGCATAGCAACATCCTATATACCAGGATACATAACCTTGTGGGTTGGTATTGGTGCCTTCGACCCACGAATACAATGATGAAAACTCACCAGAATCGAAGAACCTTGAAAGACTGATATATTCTCCTTTCTGCACTGCTTGCTCCCGCGAATCCATTAACACCAGAACCAGATAACATCTTAATCCATATCCCAACATCCTCAAGTTTGACCCAAGGTCAAACTTGGTCAAAAAGTCAACCGTCAACGAAAGTCAACAAAAGTCAAAGTCTAAGGCAGTGGAGTACGCCCAACGTACGTAACCTGATCCCACTCCTTTATTAAGCACTTAATACCTTAAGCACTTTTCACCCAAACTCAGATCTAGCCTCAAAACATTGTCTTAAGTCAAAAAGCTTCCACCTTTATGACTTTCCATGGCTAGGGAAGGTCCAAAAGCTAAAACCCTAACTTAGTAATCCATTAAGACATCACAACTCTTGCATGAAAAGGATAGAAGGATCAAGATCACACTTTTATGGTTTCTAATAGCTCCATAATGGATATAGTTTCCAACTTTATCCATAAGAATGGTACCAATAAACAAGATCTAGTCTTTAAGTCTCAAAGGGACCAAACGTGCATATTTTTCAACTTAGTCCATTAAGTCCAAGTCTCCAACCTTCAGATCTGAATCAATATGATGTTTAGATGAATAAAGTTTCCAACCTTATCCATAACAAGTTCACAAACTTTCAAGATCGAAACTTTATGCACTTAAAGTGACCAAAAGCTCATAACACCCAAAACTAGCCAGATCTAACAATTTCATCATCAAGATTCAAACTTTATACCTCTAAAAGAAAGATCAAGGTGAACAAGGTTTGGATCTACAAGATCCAATGCAACCAACGTTTCTTTAATGAGTTGCTTCTTCTCCAAGGTGCACCAAGAACACTCCAAAGCACTAAAAACACCTTCTTTTGCTCACAAGGCTCAAACTAGGGTTAAGGTTTCAAGAGAGGGTGTTGGAGAGGTGGAGGTTAAGAATGGAATGGGTTTAGGGAAGTTAAGGAGCTTAAATAGGGCTCAAACCATGAAAATAGGGTTTGAGCACTGATCGTGTATGCCCAACATACTCCTAGTACACACAGCGTACTAGGGATAACCTAGTACGCCCAACATACTCCCCGTACGCCCACTGTACGCGACTAACCCAAAAATCGTCCTAACTTCAAACAATCGTAACTTCTTCGTTCTAACTCCGTTTTTGACGTTTTCTATATCCATAGAAAGGTGTTAAAGAGCTCTACAATATTACCTAAATATGTTGGACTAAAAAATTCTGGAAAAAAAATCCATATTTCATGCAAGAACCCGGCCTATGACTTTTCCCTTTCTACCCTACGGCCCAAAACAAAATCATAGGTAAATCTCTTAACTATCATTACCTCCTTCAACATGGACTAAAATTTTCCTCCTTTAGGTCCAAAACCTTACACAATCGACTTCTGGTCTATGGCTAAAAAATGGTAGGAAACAGGATGTTAAAAATAATCTTCATACTTTGGGTTAAAATTTGAAATTACCTCAACATCAGGATGTTACAGGTGGATAGGGAAAAATATGGGGGCTAGGGTTTGCTTTCCAACGAGCTCTCTGATGTAATGGAGGTTGTAAATGACCTAAAATATAGAGATAGAGCCTTAAAAACCAGGGGGGGGGGCTAATCTTATGGGCTTAGTCTGCACAACTCACCTTGCAGCGATAACCTTCTGACTACATTGCGGTGGCACATTTCACATATTCCATTCCAACTTTAAACAACCATACCTTCTTTGTTCTTAACCCGTTTTTAGTGATCTATATATGCACATGAAGGTACTAATAAGCCTATAATTATATCTAGTTACTTTGACATAATGCATACAAAACATAATTCATTAATACACGCAAAAAGTCAAAATATCACTTTTTCCCATTATACCCCTTTTAGCTCCAATACACAAATCAGGAGCTTAAATCACTTAACCAATATTATCAACATCTAATAAGGTCCAAACGACATCCCTTAAATCTTGAGACCTCTACATGATCAAATTATGGTCAGCTATCCTGAATTAAAAAAAAAAACTTGAAACTGCATGTTATACTTTGGGACTTCAAGTAGTTAGATTCGACTCTTTGATTCAGATGAGTCTTCTCACCATTCTCTTATGTCATGGCAGGATCCTTTATTTTTTTGGATGCTTGTGGCAGGATTGTATGCTTAGTTAGACCACTAGGGTCATGCTTGTCTACTTGTATGTTTGTGCGCTACGTTGGGATGAAATAGGCCTGTTGGGATGAATTAGGTTCGTTGGGATAAATTAGGCCGTTGGGATGAAACATGACCACTGTATGATGATGAAAGCCCATAGGCCTGTTATTGATATGGTTGGTCATTATTGCAAGTATTTGATATTTCGGGAACTCACTAAGCTTTGTGCTTACGATTTAAGTTTAAATGTTTCAGGTTGTTCTGATAGCAAATGGAATGGCGCGACTTGATTGCATTGTATCCATGAATATGTATTTGTGGGGTGTTACATACTTTTAGGTTACTATGTTTTCTTACTCTGATTTGGTTATAGTTTGTCAACTAAAAACAAATGGTTATTTATCTATCATTGAGAATAAACTTTGAAGCAATTTACTTCGTTTTAAAATGAAAAACATGGTTTGGAATTTAGGACATTACAAGTGGAATGAGCTTTTTAATTGTTTTCTATTTATATAAATACTATTTTATGATTTTAGTTAAAAACATTTGTTCTCATTTGAATATATATATATATATATATATATATATATATATATATATATATATATATAATAAAAGATGCATTTATATATGAAAATATGATTTTTTATGTAAAAATACATACATATAGTTATTTGAAATACAAAAGTCTAGGTTGATAACATGTAATTTAATTAGAAATGTTTTACCATTAGTCGTGATGTTGCCCGCCTTTTAGCCAAAGTTTGGCGTTGTTAGGGTTGTTATCATTGACTCGGTATATATTAACGTTTCAAATTAAATTATTAGTTATTGTAAATAATAATCCTATGACTGTATTTTAGCATAACTATATTGGTACCCCTGGGCCTTTACTGGATTATGGTATCAGAGCCATATTAATGAAGTTATTTAACACTTATTCCTCAAATGAATTTTCATATGTTCAAAAAGAATAATAGAAATAATGTTAAAAATCAAATAAATGAAGAATATGAAATCCCAAAACAATTAGATTTGCTAAACAAATGGACAATTACTAGAATACAACCAAAAGTTTTATATGAGCTAGGTACTTTTGAAGAATTAGGTTTTATACAATCAGTTAAAACAACTGAAGAAAATTTAACAATGAATCAAGAAGATATGATTGTTAAATTATTAACATATTAAGATATTCATAGATATCAATATACTCATAATTATTTACATATAGGATTAGTGCAAATTGCTTTTAAACCTTTAACTTTACAAGGTTTACCAGAAAGTTTTTTAGCTATATTACGTGATGGTCGTAATATGAATTGGAAACAATCTTTAATGGGCATAATACAGTCCAGTCTGACCAATGGTCCAGTATATTTTAATGTTTATCCTAATTTACAATTATCATTATCTGATGTTAATATATTTGATGCTTTAACTTTAAATGTTAAAACAAATGGATACAATTATATGTCAGGATCTGAATTAATATGTATATGCTAGAGAATATACTACAGACCTTTAAAAACAATGAACCTAAGGTGTAAAAAAACTAATAAACCTAATAATGAAACTATTTTAATAGAAAGTAATTTTGATATGTCTAAGATAACCACTAGAAAAGCTATTAAGTGGGATGAAATAGATTTCCCAAAAAAATGGGTCTTGGAGGGAGCGGTTCCTCCTCAACCAAAAATAAATAATAAAATTACAGAAATTATACAAACATCGGAAGGAAGAATTCAAATAGAATTCGATAATGATGATGGAGAAATACCTCTAATAAGAAGATGTAGATCAACTAGATCACTATATTCTCATATATCACCTTTAGAATATAAGGTAGAAACCCCTTCTAGGTGTTCCACATCTCAATTAGACAAGAAAATAAATCAATTAAATATAAAAGAAAATATAGTCCAAGGTGTCTATGAAGAGGATCCTACTGCCTCAGAAATGAACTTTCCAATTTAATGGATAGAGAAGAAATAATAAATTTTAGTCCGGGATCACCAGCAAGAACAATAATTTATAATGAATTTAATATAGAAAAATGGAAGCCTCTTAAAACTTGGTTATTTCAAGAATTTTCAAAAGAAGAATTAACAATTATACAAGATGAGTTTTATTCTTATTTATCAAAGATTAACAAAATCATATATTTTGTTCCATGGTTTTTTAATAAATATATATTTAATTATTTAAATATATTAGAAAGAGAATATACTCTTGCAAATGGAAATATACAAAAATCAATTTTTCCACCCCAGCAAAGTTTTCAGATTTCTAGACAAAATATAAGTTTGGAATTTTCTGCTTACAAAAAACTAGTTGAAAGTAATACTTTACAAATAACCGTTGAACATATTAACCAACTAATACAACAAAATAGTTTTACAAATTTATATTCTATAATTCTTGGAGAAAAAATTCTTGCTATAGAAGAAAAGGTGGAAAATATATACAAAATTGAACAATCTCAAATTGAGAAAACACAGCCAATTAAAGAGAAAATAATGGCAACTTTCCAACCTCCTCCGGAAATAAAATATTTTAAATTTAAAAATGAAACAAAACTAGATCAAATTTTAGAAAAATTAAAAAAACCTGAAAATTTAAGTATAAATACTTTAAACAAAGTTGAAGAATCAGATTATAATTTTGGGTCTGAATCCAAACAAGATAAACGTATTAATAAAATAAAATATGAGAGTTATGATGGTAAATTTGCTAGAAAACCCGTCCAATCTAAATACTATTATAATAGGCCTACCCCTCAAGATGTTTTATTTGAAGAACAAGAGTTTATTCAAGATAATAGTTATAATGGTAAAAACGTCTATGAATGGAATTTAGATGGTTTTACAGAAAGACAAATATATTTGTTAACTCAAAGAATGACTTTGTATGCTACTAGTGCAAAACAATTAGGAAATACTGATTTAACAGTTGCTCAAATGATAATAGCAGGTTTTACTGGCCAATTAAAAGGCTGGTGGGATAGTTATCTAGATGAGTCGGATAAAATTCAGATTTACAATTCTACTAAAATAATTAAAAATGAAGATGGTACTTCAACAAGAGTCCAAGATGTAGTTTATACACTTCTTTTAAGTATAATTGAACATTTTTCTGGTAAATGGTCGAATAATTCTGGTAATACTAGAACCTTACTAAATGGTATGAAATGTAAAACTTTAACCTCATTTAGATGGTATAAAGATATTTTCATGAGTAGAGTATTAGAATTAGATGATTGTAATTCTAATTATTGGAAACAAAAATTTATTGATAGTCTTCCAACACTCTTTGCGGAAAGAGTTAGGAAACAATTACAAGGAAATCACCCTCAAATTCCTTATGAAAATTATTCATATGGAAAACTTATAGGAATATGCACTCAAGAAGGCTTAGCTTTATGCAACGAAATAAAATTGAATCAACAGATTAAAAAACAACGACTCACTGAAAGACAACAATTAGGTCATTTCTGTGAACAATTTGGTATTGATACTTCAAAAAATAGAAAGAAATCTAAAAGGGAATATATCCCTAAAAAATATAAAAAATATAGTGAAAATCAAAAACAGTATAGATTTAAAAGGAAATCTTTTAGAAAATAAAAACATAATAAAAAAAAGAAAGATAATCCACCAACTTGTTATAAATGCGGTCGAATTGGTCATTTTGCCAATAAATGTAAAATAAAGAAAAAGATTAATAATTTAAATCTAGACGATAATATGAAAGAGAAATTAAAAGAAATTCTTTTAAACAATTCGGAAGAATCCTCATCTGATGATGAAATAAATAATATAAATTCGGATGAAGAAATTTATACATCTTCAAGTAGTTCTAATGAAGAAGAAAATAATTGTTTTTGTATAAATAAAAATAATTGTTCATGTGATGATGAAATATATAATATTCAATCATAATTTCAGGATAATTTACAAATAAACGTTTTAGATAAAGATATTTTATCTATTTTAAAAAATATAGATGATTCCGAATTAAGATCACAAATCATTGATCAAATAATGAATAATCAAAAAAATACTCAGGTTAAAGAGCCAAATTATTCTATGAAAGAAATAGATCAAAGATTAAAAATGAAAAATAATATTTCATTAAACACTACAATCATGAATTACACACAAGAAATTAATAATTTGAAAAATGAAATTATTTTTCTAAAAAACAATCATAATAAGTTAGAAAATAGAATTATTACTCTTGAAAAAGAATCTCATAATATTAAGACATCGGCTTCAAATAATGAGTCTGATGAATTTTTAAGTGCTATGGAATTAGTTACATCACAAAAATGGTACGTCAAAATAAAATTAATAATTGGAGAATATTATAAAAAAGAATTTATTGCTCTTGTTGACAGTGGAGCAAATATAAACTGTATACAGGAAGGTTTAATTCTTGTCAAATATTTTGAAAAATCCACCCATGTGATTCGCACCGTCAGTGGAGATAAATTGGATATCAATTATAAGTTGTCTAATACAAATATTTGTAATAACAGAGTTTGTATTCCACTAAACTTTACAATAATTAAGAATATGTCCCACAATGAAATTATTTTAGGCACTCCATTTTTACAAAAAATATTGCCATTTGGAGTTAATGAAAAGGGAATCTTAGGCAATTTTCAAAATTATGAAGTATTTTTTGAATTTATTACAAAACCTTTTACTCGTTGGATAGATCTTATAGATTTGAAAACGAAACAAATAAACTTTTTAAAAAAAGAAATTTTAATAATAAACATAGACGAAAAATTACAAAATCCAAAGTTATAAGAAAAAATTAATAATTTAAGAAATAAATTTATCTTAAAAATATGTTCCGATCATCCTAATGCTTTTTGGGAAAGAAAGAAACATATAATCCCTCTTCCATATGAAGACAATTTTAATGAAAGAAATATTCCAACCAAGGCTCGCCCTTGTCAAATGAATCATCACTATTTAGACCTTTGTAAAAGAGAAATGTCCTCTTTACTAAGTAAAAATTTAAGTAGACCCTCTAAATCAGCTTGGTCTTGCACTGCTTTTTATGTTAATAAACATTCAGAACAAGAAAGAGGAATTCCCAGACTAGTAATAAATTATAAGCCTTTAAATAAAGTTTTAAAGTGGATTAGGTATCCAATTCCAAATAAAAAAGATTTAATAGATAGATTAAATACTGCAATTATATTTTCAAAATTTGATTTAAAATCAGGATATTGGCAAATTCAAATTGATGAAAAGGATTGATATAAGACTGCTTTTAATATTCCTTTTGGTCAATATGAATGGAATGTTATGTCATTTGGTTTAAAAAATGCACCTTCTGAATTTCAGAATATTATGAATGATATTTTTTTATCCTCATAGCAATTGCATGATAGTTTACATCGATGATATCTTAGTTTTTTCTAAAAACATCGAAGATCATTTTAGACATTTAAATCTTTTTCAACAAATTATAGAAAAAAATGGTTTAGTCATATCCCA
The DNA here is from genome assembly GCF_052849685.1 of Lactuca virosa. Classification (NCBI taxonomy): domain Eukaryota; kingdom Viridiplantae; phylum Streptophyta; class Magnoliopsida; order Asterales; family Asteraceae; genus Lactuca; species Lactuca virosa. The sequence continues at coordinate 203,493,237 of NC_136426.1, forward strand.
ACCCAAAATGGTTTTATTTCAATCCAAAATTAGATTTATTGGCCATAATATAGAGAAAGGAAAAATAATTCCAATAAATAGAAGTATAGAGTTTGCTTCTAAATTTCCTGACAAAATTATTGATAAAACTTAATTACAAAGATTTTTAGGAAGTTTAAATTATATATCTTCTTTTTATAAAGATTTAGTTAAAGATACGGCTATCTTATATGATAGACTAAAAAGAAACCTGTTCCATGGACTGATCTTCATACTCAAGCAGTCCAAAGAATAAAAGAAAAGGTAAAATCGTTACCTTGTTTGTCTTTAGCAAATCCAAATTGGGAAAAAATTGTTGAAACCGATGCCTCCGATATAGGTTATGGAGGGGGCTTAAAACAAATTAATCCAAGTAATAAACAAGTATATTTAGTTAGATTTCATTCAGGAAAATGGTCTGATTCTCAAAAGAATTATGCTACTACTGCCAAAGAAATCCTGACAATAGTAAAATGTGTTTTAAAATTTCAAGATGATCTTTACAATCAACAATTTACTATAATTACTGATTGTCAAGCAGCAAAATTTATGTTTAATAAAGATTTTAAGCATGATGTGTCTAAACAAATGTTTGCCAGATGGCAAGCTTATTTAGCACCATTTGATTTTACAATAATATATAGAAAATGTAAAGATAATAGTCTTCCTTATTTTCTAACTAGAGAATTTTTAAATGAGTAATGAGCATTTAAAACAATTATCTAATGATATTTTTAACACAAGAAACTCAATTAAAGAAACTAAAGTTGAAATAACCAACTTATTGGATAATATGCCAACAACAGACACAAATATCCTTGATAGTATTCGCCATACTAGACGAATTCATTTATTAAGATTCAGACTAATAGGCCTAAGAGCTCATCTTAGGTTTCTGGAGAATAAACTTATATTAATTTTTGAATTAAATTTTGCAGGATGATCTCCAATAGGGGAAGAGGTGGCTACCCTCATAAAGGTAGCAGAGGAAGAGGATCATATCCTCTTATACAACATGGGAAAAATCTGCTAATAGCAGAAAATATTGCCTCCCAATCATCATCTAATATGCCCAAACCTGGAGATCCGTTATACTCGGCTTTTCAACAGTTCTTGAAACAACTAAAGGATATAATCCTTCTTTCTCAAAAATAGTTTCTGAAGAAGATAATGATGATTCTTCAGAATATATTTTAACTCCTCATAAATATTTAATAATTCTTTTAGAAGAGAAGGATATCATGTTATATTTTGAGGATAATAATGATCCATGGAATTTATTCTCCAGATATCTGGATACTGCGTCATACGCAGCATGTTCTTATAAATCACGAAATTATTATGAAAATATACTAATTTCTACAGGTACATGTGAAATTTCACATTTCTCCTCTTCAGGAGACAAAAAAGTTTACAACTTCAGCAAAGTAATATTCAAAAGGATTATATCTGCAGAGGAATGAGGTTTAAGCACCCTCAGGGAAAGAGAATTTCTCCACCTTGAACAAAAGATCTTAATAAAATACAATTTTTGGGATTATATAGACAGCTTTTATAAAGCTTTTCTTTATGAAAATCCAAAGAAGAAATATTCTTGGTTTTTCAAAATTTGTGACCAAGTTTATAAACAAAAGTTGCCAAATTGGTTTACTCAATGGTAGTCATCATATGGCCCAAGTGTTCAAATTCTCCCTGAACCGTTCAAATCTTTATATGTTGAATGGATTCATGTGGCTCCAAAATACAGGGAGGCTCTTGAGCACTCCAATGGAGGAAGAGAAGTAATACATACTCTACATTTTTTCATAGAATTTTCCATTCCTTGGATTTGGAAATGGATCCCAGAAGTTGATTGCAGTCCTAATAAGTTCCCATCTTTACAAAGATCATATCTTACAAAATTTTGGGCAAAAATGTTGCAAAAAGATCCAACCTCAAATGAGATAAACTCCAAACAAACGATTGATAATATCAATCAGGCAATTTTGAAATATAAATCTCAAAAAGAATTTTTATCTCATAAGGAACAATCAAACAATTTTAATCCTTATGAAAAAGTTCTAAATTCCATTAAAGCTCAAGGAAATTCCTCCCCATCAAAAGACGAAATTATCAAGACTTATTTTCGTCAGATGAAAGAATACCTGCTTCAAAACCTCAATAAACAACCATCAGACAGCTCCATGTTATCCACAAGCAATGATGAAAATTGTCTAGCAGGAGAATCTCAGCCAATCGATGATACCAATGACATTATGGATGACTTCACTGTTGAAGATGCTTTTGCCACTATTGAAGACATGATATTGGAAAAGCTACAAAAGAAGAAGACAAAAGCATAAGGGCTATATGGTGGAAATTTCTACATCTGTCAATATTCTCTATTTGCTTTAATAAAGCTATAATAATGAAGACATTTGTTTAACCAGCTGTCATACAGTGCACTCAATTATTATCTTGTAATATTTTATAGTTTTTAAACTTGGTTTGAAGTCCGGGCCTATATATAGGTTGTTATGTTTATGTATGTAGAGGGCAGAAGATTTCTTCCTATCTACTCTCTCCCTCTTGTAAAATATTCTGAAGCAATAAAATAAGTTTTAAAGTATTCCTGGTGCATCCTTTCGTTGATTGTATTTCCCTTCACTCTTGTAAGTTTTCATTAATTATACTTTATTATTGTTTGTACTAGCCTAATGAAAGGCTAAAACCTTTTAAGTGTTAAATAATTTCATGAGATTATGGCTTTATTAATTTTGTAAGAACCGTAGGTACCATATAGTTATTTGAAATACAAAAGTCTAGGTTGATAACATGTAATTTAATTAGAAATGTTTTACCATTACTCGTGATGTTGCCCTCCTTTTAGCCAAAGTTTGGCGTTGTTAGGGTTGTTATCATTGACTCGGTATATATTAACGTTTCAAATTAAATTATTTGTTATTGTAAATAATAATCCTATGATTGTATTTTAGCATAACTATATTGGTACTATATATATATATATATATATATATATATATATATATATATATATATATATATATAAAATAAAAGATGCATTTATATATGAAAATATGATTTTTTATGTAAAAATACATACATATATATTAAAGTATATATTTACGGATAAAAAGTATGTATTTATTTATAAAATATTCTATTCGTATGTAATTATATGTTTTATATAAATAACTATATATACTAGTTAGTAATAATATGTATTTGAATCGTGTAAGATTTGTAGTAAAATATGTATAAAATGGAAATGATTATTTACTAAATATGTACGAAAGATAAGATTAATAACCGAATGCGTACAAAAATAATTACTAACTAAGATCCAATTTGAAAAAAGCCAGTTTATATGTCAATTTATGGTAATATGTTTGGTAAAACTACCAAAAATAGTTTTTATAGTTTAAAACTTGACTTTAAGAAGTTTTTTGAGCTTGCTTGAAAATATTTTTAATATTTTTTTAATTATATCTCATGTTACTTTTTAGATGTCTATTTATATCATTTTACGTTTACAATTTAATTTATAAGTTATTTTTTATCAAACACTATTTAATTCATAAAATTACTTGTCATTGTTTTTTGGCTAGTATTTCAAACAAGGTCTATATATATATATATATATATATATATATATATATATATATATATATATATATATATATATATATATATATATATATATATATATATATAAACTTATAATCAATAATAATTATATTTTATGAATAATATAAAAAAGTTCAATCGCAAGACATACAAAAAACTAATATACAAATATATACAAAAAGCAAAGCTTGTTAACTTTATAACTTATAAAATTTTAATATACAAGTAAGATTAGTAAAAAATATGTATAAAAATACCTAGTAAGTAAATATATATAGTAAAATCTATAAGACTGGTAGGTGTGGGCAACGCCCACACCGGCGTTATTAGGAAAAGACAAAAAAAATGCGTTATAACGTGTTATGGTGGTAATGAGAAGTAACGTGCAGACTAATAACGCCTGATAACGGGTAAGGGGGGCGATGTTCACATGTTATAACACCCAATAACGCCCCTTGTGGCGTTGCCCATACCCACCTCTCTAATAACAAATAATAGGAGTAATTAATTTTTTTATATATAATATAAAAAATTCAACTGTAAGATATAAAAATAATAATAATAATACTAATAAACTACAATGTATAAATATGTAGACGAAGCAAATTATATTACCTTAATACCTTTATAAGTTTTCATAAATTTCTATTTTTTTTTAAGACAAAATACCGAAAAAAATAAGGTATGATTACAACGTTGTCGTAGATTAATTTTCTCAATATTTTAATTGTTAAACTCTAGTACTTTTGTTTTATCTAAAATTAGTAATTTAACCGAAACCATCAGTTTATGATAGAATGAGATACTTTTAAACAAATGAAATGCATATATAAGCTTAACGTTAGAAATAAAATGAAAATAATTCATCAATAAATTAATAAAAGCTTTATTTTATGTTAAAACTAGATGTTAAAGGCTCGTGCATGATTGAAAGAATGCCATAAATAAAAATGAATAGTATGTTTTTTTAAAGATTTTATGGAGGGAGAAAGATTGATTTTATGAGCATCAGTCACATGGGTTTTGATGCAGTGGCGGGACCCACACAACCTGGCAAAAATATATTTTCTAGATTTTAATATTTTATTAAATAACAATAAAAAGACAAGTGGGGCCTACTGCATAGTCAGACCCATGTGTAAGTGTCCCCCTTTGTGTTTGTGGCCCTTCTTTCCCTCCCTTCCGTCCATCAACCCAACACAACATGACAAAAATCTCTTCTTTCTTTCCTGTTTCTTTTTTCTTATTTTTTCTTTTACATTTTTATATAAATTACATTTATTGATCTAGAATTAAAGTGGCATAGCTCAATTATTTTCGATATGAAATGTTGGGGGTTAGGAAGAATAAACAAATCGGAGTTTAAATCCAAGATGGACAATGATCTAGAATTATTTTTGCCTCAACATTATGGGTTGTATGTGGTTGCAACATGATACATAAATCATTTGATGCATGAGTTACAATTATTAATACATCGGTGTGATAATTAACACAAATGAAAATGGGTGGAAGTGTGATCTCATTATCGTTAAATCTGTCAAAACAAACTGATTAACAAAACTCTTAGATTCGCTATGATGTATGATATATTGAACTTTTTTTTTTCTGTTTTTATTTTAAATTTATTTTTAGTGTTTTATTTATATCTTTGATTAGGAATCTCATCCTAATCAATTCGGATTCTTAGGATTAACGAATGAAGTTTATTTTCTTCTCATTTATATATCTCGTTTTTTTTTTGTTTTTCAGGGACTTGGTTTTGATTAATAAATATGTGTATTAGAACTTTATTTTCTATTCTTTGTGTTCATATATGTTATAATCAAACATTCAATCTAATCGTCTGAACATCAAATATATTGTATGTAAAATGTGTCTAGGTTGTATGTTCTAATGTTTGTATTTCTTATAGTACTTTGTATTCGAATATACATATAAAAATTTACAATAAACTCGGATTAATAGTCGATAAAAATTACAAGAGTACAATGCAGGATTTGAACCTACAAATACCAATTTAACGACACAAAAAATAACTAACTAAGATAGTCTATATATTATTGGGGCCACTGCACCTGATAATAAAGGTCTAGATTCACTATGTGACACTATAACTAAATTCTTTGCTATCACATAATACTCTTTTGAGTGTTGGTATGATGGAAACCTGTTGAGGTTGCCAAAAAACAAAAGGTTATATTCGGTTACATAAAATAAAATACTATAGAATGTAACATGTTCATTGGGGCCAATCATTTGTTAATTTAAATGCAATAATGATGAAGATGGATATCATTAATTGGCCATTATTTGAATGTGCTGTAGTATTTATGAAATTCCTACATGAACAATTATACAAACTAGAAAGGTTACCCCGCTACGTGGGGGCCAGAAGTTTTCAGTGTTGTTTCCGAATTGATAAATATGACAGACATAGAAAGTGCAAGGATGAAAAGTCCGGGCTTTACCCCAGACAAAAAATGTAAAAGTTTTGACTGCAAGGACCAGAAGTGTGAAAATGGCTAAAGAATTAAAGGGGTAGGAATTAGCAACTTTTTAGAAAAGGGATCAAAGTTGTCAAACCGTTAAAGTTTTGTTGCCAAACTTTAAATATTAAAATGTTCCAAAAAGTGTAAAAATATTGATTGCAAGGACCAAAACTAAGAAAATGAGTAAAGAATAATGACCAAAGTTGCCAAAAAACATTCAAATTTAGTATTCCTAACTTCCAACAATAATACAGGACCAATTCTGTCAAAAAAATGGGATGTTGAATGGAACACAAACAAAAGGACATGAATAAATTAATTAAAGAAGTACAGATACCGGATATGTGCCAAAAAAAATGGGATGTTGAATGGAACACAAACAAAAGGACATGAATAAATTAATTAAAGAAGTACAGAGACCGAATATGTACCAAAAAAATGGGATGTTGAATGGAACACAAACAAAAGGACATGAATAAATTAATTAAAGTAGTACAGAGACCGGATATGTGCCAAAAAAGTGGGATGTTGAATGGAACACAAACAAAAGGACATGAATAAATTAATTAAAGAAGTACAGGGACCGGATATGTAAATCAAGGGACCAAACCTGGACAAAGTATCCAAACTTTACTATTCATTTTTTTCAACACTTTAATATATATATATATAATAATGATAGAATAAAGTAATGATATTTATAACCCCTATAAAAAAATATTATAATATAAAGTCAATTCGTGTGGCTAGATGTTTCTGCATTATTGTCCAACAGTTTCTTTTTTGTCAAGAAAAAACTTAAATCTTACACAAGCTGTTATCTACGTTAAATATTTAACAACTGTATTTATTATTTAAGTGATTTAAAATTTTAGAGCCTTCTCGTGATTGTTCGGCTTCACTAGTGTTAATTTTAAAGAGAATTGGTAAGATCGTTACATAATAAAAATTTTCTTTCAATTGTCTTGTAAGAAATGTGAGATTCTTCTTAAGTAAATTTATGGACATGACATTGTAACATGTATATGCTCTTGTGCAAGCCACATAACTTATAAATTTGTATACCGTTATTTTGAGATTCTAAAAAAATAAGGATTTTGAGATTTCATCTTAGTCACATATTTTTTATTTGTTGTTCTACACTCTAGTGTATCGGAACGGCAAGATAATATCTAATCATATACGATTATACATATTTATATATAAATGTCAAATCATAAATGATTATACACATATTTGTTCACAAAGTGATTAGTTATATATGGTTATGGTGGTTAGTGACGGAGGAGGTGGTGGTGACAGAGGTGGTTATGGTAGAGGTGGTAGTGGTGGGGTTTATTAGTGGCGAACGTAGTGATGGTGGCGGCAGGGAAGATAACCGGGTAAAGAGGAATAACGAGTGTTACATAATTATTTATGATTTTTAGGGTTTTTTTGTTTTCCATATAACCCTTCCCTATATATATATATATATATATATATATATATATATATATATATATATATATATATATATATATATATATATAAGTTTAGGTACCCAATGTAACACTCGTTTTCCATGATGGATCAGTTGAGGACTTCGAGAGATCAAAGGCAAGGCTTTTGGGAAAAACATTGTGTCACGACGTGGTGAATGGAGCACCATGATGTGGCATGCCAATTGCACGGAACGTGCATCTGATGGCCGCCACGACGTGGCAAGAGGAATACCACAGCGTGGCAACTACTGCAACCCAAGCCCATGATTTTTTACGGTTTCTTCCATATTTAAGCACCTAAACTCAAGGATTAGGGCATCCTCTTCAGCCTTTAATCCTTCAACATGGATGATTAAGATCTTGTTTGATTAATTGAAAACCTTGTTCTTAGATTTTGGTGAAGCTTGAAGAAGGAGGAAGATCATTTTTGTGCTAGGGAGAAATGAACCAGCTTGGATCCATCATCTTCTTCAAATTTCTGAGTTATTAGAGGTATAAAGCTCATATTTTGACCTTTATTCTTCTTGAAGCAAGTTTAAGTTCATTTTTTAAGATTTTGATGCCTTCCATGGATGCTCTTAGAGTTGGAGGAACTCTAGAGCTTGTTATGACTTTCTAAGGTAAATAGGCTTCTGATGAATAAGAAAGAGTCATGTTTGGAGTACCTTCTGTCAATGCACAATTTTTGGTCATATTAAGGACTTAATGGACTTAGGGTTTTAGATCTTGCCTTGGGGTAAGGTCCTAATGGATAAAGTTGAAAACTTTATCCATTAAATCAATTGAATTTAGTAAAGTTGCGTGTTTATATATGGAAGGATTAAACTCTTAATGAATAATATGGCATTCTTCCAGATACCACGATGTGGCCAATCACTTGTGTCATACCCCTGGTTGGTAGCGGAATCGTCAGGTTGTGCGACGTTAGATCACATATATTGATCATGCATTGAACAATATAAAACAATATACAACATAAATATCACTTCCATTATGGATTAAATATTATATCTTAAATATGTTTTGAATTAGTAGAATTTCTAATTCAAATGGCGCCTTGACAATTAGGCATAACCATAAACGATAACAAGCTTTCAGTGGCTCCATCGATCAATCGTTGCTTCAGGGAGTGTCAGCTTCCATTTCTTAGTCTCCTAGGAATATATGTGGTTTTGAAAACGTCAACATAATGTTGGTGAGTTCATAGGTTTGAATATTATACTTTGAAAATACTCTTTATACATAACTTTGTTAAGTTATATAAGTATTTTGATTTATATTGTAAGGGTACCTTTAATTCAAAAATAGTATTCTACTAATTGTAGGTACTATAGCTTTCGTATTTCTTTTATCGTTCATCATATGTACTATTGAAATATTAGTGTATTCTTATCTCAGGAGTATGCTTACGGAAAGGGATACTTCTATTCCTTAAGAGCTTGCTGACTATGAGTAAACTTTCATATTCAATGTAGGTTTACTGGACACCGTCCAATCTTAACCTATAAAACTGTTTACTTAATACATGAATAGAAAAGTTACAATTAGTTCCCATAATCAAGCTTTTGACTTGTGATTTTCCCCGCACAACGCTTCGCCATAAAGTTTAGACAGTTATCCCTATCAGAGTTGTAGCTACTAAACGCAGGTGGGGGTGTCAACCCCGTATAGATCTATATATAAATCTCCCGCTCATTTAAGATTAACAATTATAGGGCGGAGTCTTAGCTGAAAACTAATTAGCTAAGATGAGTGAATATGTCTCATTTAACAACTACGTGACTAGTCTTAACGTAAAACGATTTGCGATGTTGTATTTTATGATTTTAATTAGTTTATGATTATAGATATCTTATCAAACCCAAAAAGGAAAAGTGACGGAACTATATATATATATATATATATATATATATATATATATATATATATATAACGCAATGATAATAATGATATATAATAATTTAAGATTAAATTAACATCTATCTCTCCCCCCCCCCCACCCTCCCCCCCCCCCCTAAATTTTTCTAAAAGTTTTGAAAAATGGGTCGTGAAACTCATCCTTAAAGTGTGTTTTACTAGACCCTACGACTGCGGCTGGTGGCGTCTGGGCTCGAGATTAATCGGGTTCGGGGGAAAATAATTATATAAAATTTAAAAGGAATATTTCTTAAACAAATAAGGATGAAAGAAATCAGTTGATAGAGCTTATTGGAGTGTAGAGTGAATGAGACTTGTGCTCTATTTATAGTGTGAAAAAGGGGAAGGGGCGTCGTGCCCTGGCAGTGTGGATCCATATGTTGCGTGACTCGTGTCTGTTTATTGCTGGTCCGCCTCCTCCCCTTCTAAATGGCCGCGCGCGCCGTGCATGCGTTGCTCGCGCATGCATGCGAGCTAAAAACACTGATTTTTGTTAAATACGTAACTTCTTCATACAAGCTCCATTTTTTACGTTCTTTATATTTATGTGTAGCTATCAAAGAGTACTACAACTTTACCTTAGGTTGCATTGGCTAATTCTGGTTTTACTGTTATACCATATTTTTATAATCCAAAATGAATTTGCAAAAATCATATATTTCTCGTACGGACTCTGTTTTTTGCGTTCTTTGTCTCATCGGTCTTGTGTCGAGGAGTAATTCAATTCTCCTTTACAGAGTTTTGGCTAAAACTCAATCGATTTTTCTTTAACATTTTACGACACATATTCCTTGTGCGCGATTAATTTTTAAACTTTAGAAAAATCATAATTTTTCCATACGAAGTCTGAATTTTACGCAATTTATATTTTTGGGATCGGGACGACATGTACTTTTGGAATATGTTATTATTTATACAAAATCACACAATTCTCTGTGCACTTAATTTTTAGTTTACGGACGATTTGGTTGGTTTTTTTTATGTATTAGGATACAAAATCTTGTATTCTCATCATAGAATGATGAATATTGCATATTAATCTATTATATTTGACGTTCATTAGTGATTTACGATCAGTGATGATTTTCATAATTGTTACATTCTCCTCCTGTTGAAGGAATTTTGTCTCCAAAATTCAACTTGGAGTGCATGACACAGAGACATTATTGGGAGAATCTTAGTGAAATAGAAGTTTTAAAGCATACTTTTAGCTAGTGTGGAATAACAACATAGTTTAGACATATAGAGAGCGAACTGACTTCCTATGGTTCTTCTTCGAAGTGAAGTTTAGAACCGATTTGGATTTCGCTATGAGAGGTAGTGATAGTGTCATCAAACTAGTACTGGCTGAAAACTGACCTTCGAAGTCGTCGAATCCCTACGGTAATTTGAAAGGTTTTTGAAACAATTATTTCTAGGATTTTTTAAGGGTCCTAAGTATTACGACGAGGGTTCTAACAAAGATTCCTTTACCTTTTATTTGTTATTCGTAGAGAGGGGGGGAGAGAGAGAGAGAGAGAGAGAGAGAGAGAGAGAGAGAGATTTATATTAAGGGTATCTGACTATCTTGCGAATACTGTTACATGCTCCTAAAATTAAATAGTTTTTTGATTGAAGGAATCTACTCTATAATGGTTGGACTCAGACAAGAGCTGTGCAATAGAGTAAATCAGACCTTCTAAAGCTATTTAATTCTAGAATCTTGCAACTTACGTATCCTCCCAATGATTATTAAACATGAGTTTCTTAGATTTTACTAGATTCACATTTTAGTGAGTGCTTAAATTTAGTGGTTATCCCACTTTTATTATTATTTAGTTTGTGTGTTAGTTATTTAACAAGGACATACCAATTTACAGGGGTGGATCTGGGGTAGCGTCTCTCGTGCCAATGAAAAATGCACTTCCCCAAGCATTACCTCCTTGATTTCTCAACCTTGGGAATTCTCCCATGAATTCGCCAGCTTCTCTACATTCGTAATAGTTGCGATTTCCACCAATACCAACTCCTTGGTTTTTGGTACGTGTCGGGCTCTTATAGGACTTAGCAGTCTGGCCCTTTCAACCATAATTATTATAGACTAGTTATCTACATTGACATATGTGGTGGTACTGGCACTCATTGCATAACAGAAGATATCACGTATATTGTCTTAGTGGTGTGGGTAATGGGAAGGTTGGTTGCTTTGAATCGCCATCAGACTCTCTCTTTCTACTTTTGGACTTCGGAAGGTCAGCCTTCTAAATCATAGTGCACTAGTGGATTTCTTGATTGGTTAAATTAAAGGTCAGTCTCTTGGCACTATCATACTTGGTTGGCTTGGAAGTAGTGTGTAATCCTTGAATAGGTTGAAGTAAACCCCATATGTACCTTTCCATATTTTTGTATTCTGGGGTGACAAGGTTAGGACAGAAAATAGCGAGATCATTGAAATGGTTGGTATAAGATGCAATGTCTGCATATTACGTGGTAAACTTCCATTGCTCTTGCTCAATATTTTGCATCTCCTCTATGGGACAGTATTCATCAATCATTAGTTGCTTCAGTTCATCCCAGGAGATGACATTAGCTACGCTAATACCCATGGTTGTATTATGGCTGTTCTACCATGATAATGTTGCACCCATGAAGGTACAAGCATCAAATCTAACCTTGTAATCTTCAGCACAATAGCTGATCTCAAATACTGAATCCATCTTCTCGATCCAGCGAGTCAGTCCAACTACCTCTTCATTCTCGAAGAAGACCATGGGCTTGAAGTTCATGAATTCCGTATAGGTACTGGCCCTTGGGTGACCTCCGTTACCACCCTGAATACTATCTCCTTCGTTTCCTCCGCACTGTCCGGATCCAACATTCCTATTGGTTTCAAAGTTATCTAGAGCGTCCGCGATGCATTGGACAATCATCGCCTCGATGGTTGCTGAGTCCATGGTTATTGTGTCTGGGTTTGGTTATACCGTGTGGTTCCTTCCAGTGACCCTTCTCGGGGGCATGTTTGGATCCTATTCAGTTATTGGAAGAAAGAGTGTTAGTCGTTGACACCTTTGGTTAGTTCTATAATTGCGGATAGTGATGACTAAGTGTATGGGTTAGTGTAAAAACAAACATCATAAAAGTTTTTAGGTTAAGAGTGGAAAACTTTGATATACTAAAAATAATATTTCCAGGGCGATAGCGATGACACTATATTCGTGCATAAAGTGACTTCTCATTGTGATCGTAATCAAAAAAATCTTAGGGCACAAGCTATCTGGGTAAGTCTACCATATCTTAAAAGGAGTACTTAGCAAGGATACTAGGTCGGAGAGGTGTTGTTGAGTGGACTGGATTCTTATATTGGTTACACATGCACTAGCCCTTGTGGTGACCGACCTTTTCTTTGCATCTTACACTTGGGGTCTTAATCTCTTCTCCTATCCCTCTATCTTTCTCTAAGCTTTGGGGCTAGGTTATATAGTCCCAAGATGCTTCCTTTGATTATTCCCAACTTATCATTGATGGTGTGAATCTGACTGGATTGGAATTGTAACATCCCAAAATTCATGACCAAAATTTCATTTTTACTTATTAAATAAAACCATAGTTATCAAAACATTGTATCAAAACATAAGTCAAAGTATCTTAAAAACATTATCATCAGAGTTCCCAAATCAAAAACATCAGAGTAAACATCCCAGGCTAATCATCATGGTGTGTGCAATGCAGTCATCCGAGCTCTTCCCTTTGCTACTAGAATTACCTAAAACCAAAACTGAAAACTGTAAGCACGAAGCTTAGTGAGTTTCGCCAAACTACCACATACCATATACATAATCACATAATCACATATAAACATATCGTGGGCCCCGCCCCTTCAGCGGGCCCCACCCGGCATCGGACAGTGTCTGGGATTGGGCCCCGCCCGACATCGAGCTGAGCTCGACATGTATATAAACGTATCAGCAATACACATATAATAAACACATAATCATAAGCATATAAACATCCATCGAGCACCGACCGACATCGGACCGAAATCTGGAAAGCATATAAACATTCATCGAGCATCGCCCGACATCGAACCTTAGTCCGAAAAACATATAAACACAGACACATGCAAGAATCACGAAGACATCAAGCATACAAACATTCCTCGGGCATTGCCCGACATCGAACCGTAGTCCGGAAAGCATATAAACATTCCTCGGGTACCGCCCGACATCGGATCAAAATACGGAAGATACAATCACACATACGGGCCAACATTGGTGCCTTCGACCTGTTCGTACAGGAGGAAAACTCACCTCAAATGTCGGATGATAGCTGAAACGTCTCTGCTCCAGAATCTGCTCTACCCAGTCCCCTAAACCAAAATGACCTCTTTGATATCATTTCATACTCATAACCCCCTTAGGTTCAACTATGGTCATAGTCAAAGTCAAGGCCAAATTCAAACTTGAAGTCAACGCTCCGTGTAGACTCAACTCGTCGAGTTACACTTCAACTCGCCGAGTTTCTATGAATCACATAATTGTGATTTCGCGATCTAACTCGTCGAGTTCTTCCTTATTAACAGAATCGGGACATTTCAATTCAACTCGTCGAGTTCTTTAGTCTGTTAACCCCTTCTTAACTCATTAGGCCATTATTCTTCAGATCTAAATCCTATACTTCAGATCTCAACTGGAAATGACTCTAGATGGGTAAGGTTTCCAACTTTACCCACTAATATCCTTCCTAAAGAGATTAAGCTCAAACCCTAACCCAAAAGGCCAAAGCCTTAATCCAAAAACCACTAAAACTACAAGATATACCATGAGGTCATAGATCTGGACTCTAGGGACTAATAGATCACGTAAAGTTCCAGCTTTCTCTTCATGAATGGCCATAAGAAGCTCCAAAAGGACAAAATGATGGTCTAAAGGTTGCATGGGACTTCCATGGCCATAAAGTTGGCACCTTTATGCCATGAAAACCCCTCAAGACCCTAGATCTGAAGTATCTCCAGTTGGGACGTCCAAATCCGAAGAATCATATCATTTGGACCAAAAGCAAGCAAAGAACTCTAAAATGGAGATCTAAATGACCACGAGACAAGGTTCAAGCTTTATACCAGCAAAATGTCATGGATGAGGCAAGGATTCTGGATCTATAAGCTCCTTCTTGTGTCTTCAAGCTTTTCCTTCTTCCAATGGCTTCAACACACACCAAAAACACCCCAAAATGGTTCACAGTCACTCAAAGTAGCTTAGGGTTTCGATATTTAGGGTTAGGACCTTGGAGGCTGGAAATGAGGCCAACATGAAGGGTTTAGGGTGTTTAAATAGGGTGCAAAACCCCGGTATTAGGGTTTCATTTTACCTAGCCAAATCGTCGAGTTGAGACCTCCCAACTTGTCGAGTTGGTCACCAAAACGCGCGGTCCAAAACATCTCAACTCGACGAGTTTGGGGCCTCCAACTCATCGAGTTGCTCTACAAAAATGAATAATTTAAGTTAAAGTACATACCAGAAACCAGACGTTACAATTCTCCCCCACTTGTCTCACACTTCGTCCTCGAAGTCCGCTGCCTCAAATAATCCTGGGTAGTGCTCTCTCATTACCTCCTCTGGCTCCCATGTCCATTCTGACCCCTTGCGGTGCAGCCACTGCACCTTTACCAACTGAACAACCTTGTTCCTCAAGGTTTTTGTCTTCCGATCCAAAATCGCCACTGGCCTCTTAATGTAGTTCAGGTGGTCGTCAACATGAATTTCCTCTAAGGGTACCACTACGGAATCATCCACTAAACATTTCCGCAGTTGGGAAACATGAAAAGTACCATGGATCTGACTAAGCTCGGTTGGCAGATCAAGTCGATACGCAACCTGGCCCACCCGGGCCAAAACCCTGACCAGACCGATGTACCTGGGGCCCTGCTTGCTCCGCTTCCTGAACCGGATGACACCTTTCTAAGGTGACACCTTCAAGAGAACCATATCTCCTACCTAAAACTCTAAGTCTAACCGGCGCTTGTCGGCATAGCTTTTCTACCGACTCTGAGCAGTCTGGAGCCTGCTCCGGACCTGCTGTATCATCTCGGTAGTCTTAAGTACCACCTCGGTACTCCCCATGACTCTCTGAACAACCTCACCCCAACATATCGGGGTCCTGTACTTCCTCCCATAAAGCATCTCAAAGGGAGGTCGATCTATTCTAGCGTGATAACTGTTGTTATACGAAAATTCCGCTAACGGAAGATACGTATCCCAACTCCCACCAAAGTCCAATACACATGCGCATAGCATATCCTCCAGATTCTAAATCATCCTCTCACTCTGCCCATCCGTCTGAGGGTGAAATGTTGTACTGAAGTGGAGGAGAGTACCTAACTCGTCATGAAATTTCTTCCAGAATCTGGAAGTGAATCGCACATCCCTGTCAAAAATCATAGAAACCGGCACCCCATGCCGAGCTACTACCTCCCTGATGTTGATGTTCGCCAGCTTCTCGGCCGAAATACTCTCTTGAATCGGTATGAAATGGTCACTCTCGGTCAATCGATCCACGATGACCCATATCACGTCAACTCTACGCGCCGTCCGAGGCAACTTCGTAATGAAATCCATAGTGATCTCCTCCCACTTCCATAGAGGAATATCCAATGGCTGCATTTTGTCGTGCGATCTCTGGTGCTCTGCTTTGACTTTCCTGAAAGTCAAGCATCTCTCAACGTATCAGGCTACATCCCGCTTCATGTAGGGCCACCAATAATCAGGAAGAAGATCCCTATACATCTTCGTCACCTCGAGATGGATAGAAAATCTGGATTTGTGTGCCTCCTCCATCAGAACCTGGCGCACACCCCCAAGATATGGAACACACACTCTCCAATGGAGTGTCAATAGACCTTGGCTGTGATAGTCAAATGAGGCAACCTGACCCACGATGCACTCACTCTTCCGGGGCTCCTCTCGCATAGCCTCTACCTGTGTTTCCCGAATCTGTTCCAGCAACGGAGTAATCATTGTCATCCTCAGACATATGTCTCTGATCGAGGCCGCAAATGACTTGCGGCTATGGGCATCAACCACAACATTGGCCTTTCCCTGGTGGTAAAGGATCTCGGAATCGTAATCCTTCACCACGTCCAACCACCGTCGCTGTCTCATGTTCTGATTTGGCTGGTCCATCAAGTACCTCAGGCTATTGTGATCTGTGTAAATAGTACAACGGAACCCATAGAGGTAGTGTCACCAAATCTTGAGGGCAAAAACAATTGCCCCCAACTCCAGGTCGTATGTCGGGTAATTCGCCTCGTGAGGCTTCAACTGCCTCGAGGCGTAAGCGATGATGCGCCCTCTATGCATCAACATTGTGCCTAAGCCTGTGATCGACGCGTCACAATACAAACGAAATCCTCAACGCCCTCTGGCAGGGTCAATATCGGTTCCTCCCACAAATTCTGCCTCAAAATCTCGAAAGCTACCTGCAGCTCAGGCCCCTAGCGGAATGTCACCGACTTCTTGGTCATTCGGGTCAGTGGAACAACAATCTTGGAGAAATCCTGGATGAATCTCTGATAGTAACCCGCCAGACCAAGAAAACTCTGAATCTCAAATGGAGACGTCGGAACCTCCCATCTCATCACAGACTCTACCTTGGCCGGATGGACCAGTATACCGTTCTGATTGACAAGGTTCCCTGGGAACTGCACCTCGCGCAACCAAAACTCGCACTTAGAGAACTTTGTGAAAAGACTCTCCCTCCTTAATGTCTCAATCACCTCCCTCAAGTGATCCTCGTGCTGCTCCTGAGTCTTGGATTAAACCAATATATCATCGATAAAGACTATCATAGACCGATCCAGCATCGGTCTGCATATGCGGGTCATGAGATCCATGAACGCGGCAGGAGCATTGGTGAGCCGAAACGGAATTACCACGAACTTGTAATGACCATATCGAGTCTGAAAGGCTATCTTCTGTACATATTCATCCCTGAGTCTCATATGGTGATAACCTGATCGCAAATCAATCTTGGAAAACCAAGATGCTCCCTGAAGCTGGTCGAAGAGATCGTCAATCCTCGAGAGTGGGTAACGGTTCTTCACCGTTACCTTATTCAACTCCCGGTAGTCTATACACATCCGGTGGGATCCGTCCTTCTTCTTCATAAATAAAATCGGGGCTCCCCAGCGTGAACTTCTCGGTCTAATGAATCCCTTGTCTAACAGCTCCTGCAGCTGTGTAGACAACTCCTGCATCTCGGGAGGAGCCAACCGATACAGTGCCTTGGCTATCGGAGCCGCATCCGGAACTAGGTCAATCCTGAACTCCACCTGTCTCTCCGGAGGTACCCCAAGCAAATCCTCCGGAAATACGTCTGGATATTCCCGCACCACCAGCACATCATCACGGTCGCCTTACTCTTCTCCCGGGTATCCATAACGTAGGCTACAAAACCTGCGCATCCCTGATGAAGGTAGCGTTTGGCCCTCGCTGCACAGCACATAACCGGTCACGCTGCGGTCTCTCACCCTGAATCACCAGCTCTCCCCCACTTAGGGTCCTAACCCGAACCAACTGCTGCTCATAGTTGATCACCGCCCCGTTAGGGCTCAACCAATACATACCTATGATGACCTTGTTCCCACGCAAAGAAATGGGAACCAAATCCACGAGATAACGCTTGCCACACATCCTCAGATTACAATCCCTATAAACGTCTGAAGCCCGTAGAGATCGATCGTCCGCAATCTCAACCTCTAAAGGATAGTCCAACATGCTCGTACACTCGGCAAACTTCTTGCTGAGTGCAAGAGATACAAATGATCGGGTAGCCCCCGAGTCGAATAATACCAACACTGGGATACCGTAGACATGGAACAATCCTAAAACAAAATACATGGAACATAAATATCAAAACTTACATATAATAAAATTTAGGGAAAAGAAACATACCCGTCACCACATCTGGTGCGATACGCGCCTCCTCGGCGGTCACCTGGAACGCTCGGCTCCTCAGAACAGGAGCATATGACTTGCCCTGACGGCTATCTGTGACATCGAAAATGTCATCCCATATCATAATCCCAACCAATATGTCAAATATCCAAAACGTGTCATAGAAAATTAATATCAGAGTACAACCCCCAAAGATCTCATGTGCGGAAAACCATAGTGTGATGCGCTGCGATCATACCGACTCATTTCCTTTCGAAGAAGAAGTACCTGAAACCCAAACTAAAAACAGTAAGCACGAATCTTAGTGAGTTCCCCCATCATACCACATACCATACAAAAAATACACTACCAAGCATATCTGGGTGTTGGCCTCCCCTTCGGTCTGTTTCAATCAGATACTACCGAGTATATCTGAGTGCTGGCCTCCCCTTCGGTCTATTTCCACTACTAGAAAAACAGCCTTTTACGACGCGCAATGCGTGCCGTAAAACGCTCAGACGACGCGCAAATGCGTGTCAAGAAAGGCCCTGTCATAACGAGAGAGGACACGCTTTTGCGCGTCGTATATTTACGACGCGCATTTATGACACGCATTTACGACGCACAATTATGACACACAATGCGTATCAAGGAAGGCCCTGTCATAAAGGAAGACGACCTGCATTTGCGTGTCGTAACCTTACAACGCGCGTGTTTATGACACACATTGCGTATCAAGGAAGCCCCTGTCATAAATGAAGATGACATGCATTTGCGTGTTATAAACTTCAGTAACCATTTACGACGCGTCTTTACGATACTCATTTATGCATAATACAAAATATGTAAACAAATATATACCAAAACAATCAATTTCATCCAATAACATCATGTCAAAAAATTGTAATACATTGATATTAAGGGTATCTAATTGTACATTGTTATTAAGAGGTTTTCACTAACTATATAAGGGGATCTAATTGCACATTGTTATTAAGAGGTTTCCCTAACTATATAACCTAATACTACATTGCAATTAAGGGACATCATCATAACTCACTGAAGGTCTTGGAACAATGTTCTCGTCATCAACTCTTACACCAACCTTGCTTTAGTAGATGGTCTTGTAGCTACTATCTTTTTCAGCGTTAAATCCCCACATATGGCATACCTGCAAATTGCAAATTGTTCTTAAATCTCAATACAAAGTATATATACATATGTCCAAGATGCAAATTATTCAAATAGGTGTTCTAAAATGCTTGCTACTTTTTGTTCATGTCTTATATAATAATTCTATTTATTCAGGGTATAAGGTTGTGGGAATGACATACTTATGTCCGTTACTTTGAATCAACACCATAAAATAATTACAAAAATACCCCTCCTAATTACAACATTGATTCAGATAAAAGTGAGTGAGAAATCAAATTAAGAATTCTTACTTCTGTTTTTTCACATAAGATGAGCTTCTCTTCATCAGCATCGATACTAAATGTAAGATCTAAAATATCATTGATATTGTTCTGCACATGAGTTTTCAAATATGTAAGTAAAAAATGGATTTTTATTAGTAGGAGAAAATGGGTTGACTCAGTGAGACTCACCTCAAGCATCCACTTCAAGTTTTTGAAGTAACCTGGATCGATAGATTCAATGTCATGGTAGGTTACTTTTACTCCAATCATATGCTTATAGAAAGATCTTTTGAAATGAACATCAAGCAACTGGCCATCAAAAACTGCTTTCCCAACTCTTCCAATGAATATGAAGTATGAGAGATGTTTTGTTTGATAAACAGAATTTGGATTTGGTTGAAACGTTAACAGACCTGTGGACACAACAAGGATTCATGTTTAATGAAAAGAAAGTAGGATACATGGGATTGGAAAATCAAGTACACAGAAGTACCTACGTGCAGCAAGATTTTGGAAAGAAATGATAATTTAATGGAGATGGATATGCTCCTCCAGTGAGCAATTGTAAATTTCATCAGTGTAACTTTCAACTATAAATTAATAATAAGAATACATTTCATTAATTTTTCAAAAAAAAAAGAATGATGAATTACATATCCACATACTAGCAACAATGGTTGCTTCATGGACAACAGCATCAATTTCATCAGTAGTCACACCAGGATGCACAACACGAGCAGCTGCATCTAAAACTTCTCTTGCTATCTGTGAAATAATAAATAATTTTAATAACTTATAACTGATGATTTTACTACTTGCTCAAGATTAGTAATAAACGTACTCGGCTAGTTTCTCTCATTCTCTAAATTTGCTCTGGAGTTTTTATCTTCAGAAAACAATAGCATTTGAAAAGACCATTAGATCACCATAAATTAAGAAAAAAGCTCTCCAACATGAATAGAAAAAATACATTACCTCAACAACATGTTGCAGATCACTAATGGGCTCGATTTTTGGAGTTCCCTACAAAGTTACACGTTTAATATCATCAGAAAAATACATCTAATGAATATAAAATGTCTTCAAACATATCAAAGAAAAGATAATATTAAAAAAAACAAAAAAAAAATAAAAATATCTTACCGATTTGCTTCCACTGAGTTTTTTATTCCAGAAACTGAAAGAACAAGGGTAAAAATATCTGATATAGCATTAGGCATTAGCATATATCATATGAAATTATTCAACACTACATGCAAGCTAACAACACCTTGATACATGATTCTAAGTGTAAGATTATCTAAAAACTATAAATTATGGTCCTTGATACCTCAAAATTTGTTTAAGGCCATCAAGGGCAGTATCTGCCATGTCATCATCTTCTAAAGCACAGAGGAGTGTTGGCGTTTCTGAAGAAACCCACTTGCACCTTCCTCCAACAATTTACCATGATGTGTATCAAGAAAAGTCAAACATAGAAATCAACCTTAAAACCTATTAGAGATCATATGATTAGTGAAAATAAGTTACCTTTTAACAGGCCTATGAGTTTGTAGATACTTCTCAGCATATGCAATTGATTCAGTAGCATCATTTGTAACATTTGATCCAACCCAATGAGTCCTATTTTTCCATACTCATGTACAACATCCATTTGGATAGAAAGCTTATGCTTAGTTAAATCTATAGACTTCAATTTTGTAATTTCATTTAAGTTCATTAAACATATCTTTCAGAAATATGAAACCCTAACACGATTCACCTGTGCGATAGAGCAGCAACAGAGGCTGTTAGTATTCCACCTTTAGAGTAGTCACCGGTTATTTATAAGAAATTTAAATTCGGGGAAGATCTACAAAGATTTAACAAACATGGTATTGTTATACAAAAGGTTACTATAAAAAAAGTATATAAAATTCACTTACTTTCAACTGCTTTATCTGATATAATGTAAGCTGGTTCACCAGATTCGCAATTCGATCCTCTTATAGTTGACTTTGGTGGAAGAATTTGAAGAAGCTCAGGAGGAGGTGTCTACGTTTCAAGATCTATACTGTTCCTGACTAGTCCAAACAAACAAAAGAAATATACATCAATTAACAATTAAGAAAAATATGTAACATTAAGCTGCTTTTTTTTGCATTTAGAAGTTTATCAGGGAAATACTTAACATTTTACAGGTGTTTTAGATTATGAAATTTGGAATTGGAGCAAAAGAATAATGTGAAATTACATACACACCCGTGAGTACAGATGGAGGTGTGTAGAACTCCTGCCAAATATTTTGATATGTAGTAAGATCCATATTTATATATCTTGCAGCAAGGTATGCAGCTTCAACAACAATCTGGTGGGGTTGAATTGAAGCTAAAGTGAATTTCGAAGCCTACACACAAACAAAAAATGAATAAATATATAGTACATTTTAAGGATATAACATCCAATCCAATCCAATCTAATTAACTGAAATATTTGTTACATTGTCAAAACTATTGATTGAACAAACACAGACACCATTTTATTAAAAAAAAACAAGGAATGATCAAGATCAGGTTCAAGTTTTAGTAGTAATTACCATAGCATAGCATAGAGATGAGTGATGAGTAGTTCGTGGCAGGTGTATAATGCTAATGTGGAATTGATTAAATACAACTGTCTTACCAACAAAGAAAGGCAAAGCAGCATAACATTAGGTATTAGGCATTAGCATCTGGTTTATCATACAAATGGGAAGAAAAATAAAAGAGTTGTTAAGATTTAGCATGTCTACAAAACAAAATTTATATTAATTAATTAAATACCTTGTTCCTCATTTCATAAACATAGGATTCCACAGCATTCTTTTTGTCCTTGGTTTCTTCCATCACTCAGTCCTGTAATGCCATTTCAAATTCTTTTTCCACTGCTTTTTGCATATCTGCTGGTAGCATTGCTCCATAAACCACCTTAGAAACAGGTATGTTTTACTTTTTGACCTTTTTCTTTGGAGCCTCCACCTGTATAACAACATAAAAAATCTTACTATATCTATACTTTAAAGTTTAAACCCACACATGTTCTATTATACCAACCTTAGTATCAGTTCCACATTAGCATAACATAATCTAGATTTGCATTTGGAAGTTTGAACTAGCAGACGAGCTAGGGCAGATGCCCGATTTTTATGGGTGATCTATCTTTAGAGAGTGATATATGTGATTTCTTAATAAACATAAACAGAGAGATGGAGAAGAGTAAATTACCCCTGTGTCCTAAAACAGGAATTGATATGGGGTTTTTCAAATTGAATGACGCCTTCAAGATGAAATTTTTCTTGGTTGACGATAGGATGGGATGGTCTTCATAATTTGTGAATTAAGTCGTGGGTTTCGTTTTGTGGAATCGAAAATTACAGTTCCGTGATAAAGATTGACCATAATGAAAAAGTGGATTGGAAGCGGTGGTTTCATCCAAAGCAGCGTCGGTCACCACCTACGCCTCTTGAAACCGTTTTGATAACTTCACTCAGATAAAAACCCTAGCGTGCGGAAACCTGTTAAATATTAGGACTCAAGTCAAATCTAGATCAATAAGGAAGATGTAAGTAAGGAAAAAATAATTTTTTTTCTCTTATTAGTGTTTGTCTTAAGCTGTTGAGAAACAAAAAGACGAAGAAAAATCAAATCATATGAATCCGCCTTCTGGTTTCCCTTCTTTCACCAATTTCAACAACGGATTGACTCCGCCTTCTTTAATTATCAGCTTCCCATACCGATCGTTGTCTCTCGCAAGCGAGACAAGCGATGCCGCCGCGTCGGACCTGTCATCTAGGCTTCCGGTGTACAAAATCGCGATTTGCTCCCAAATTAAACACAAAATAGGTTCATTAGCAGCGATCGGAAAGAGATGAGCCGAGGTCAGAGGTGAGTTGAGGTAGATTCGGTAGTGGTGGAGGCGGATTAGGGTTTACAGAGAAAAGGAGAAGGAGAAAGTGAAGGTTGTCGGAGGGCAAGAGGGAAAGGAAGAAAAAGGGAGGTGGGCTTTTTCATTTTTTAGGATTTCATCCCCCCCCCCTCCCCCAACTATTAAAGGATGGAACACGCGTTTCCATTAAAATTTATAAAGCGGCAACTATAGACGACACACAGTTTATTATAGGCGCCCTCCGTGTTTTTTTTTTGTTTAGACACTAATTTAAGGGCACGCAAAAATGCGCGTCCTAAATCCTTAAAATTTATAGAGAGATGACATTATTTTTAGGTCACACACTTTTGCGTATCGTAAATCGATGCGTGTTATAAATTGCGCGTCGTAAAAGGCTGTTTTTCTAGTAGAGTTCAACAGGATACTGCCGAGCATATCTAGGTGCTGGCCTCCCCTTCGGTCTATTTCAACCGGATATTGCCGAGCATATCTAGGTGCTGGCCTCCCCTTCGGTCTATTTCAACCGGATACTGAGTCTATCTTACCCCTACCACTACCACATAATAACATAGAAAATAAACACATAAATCATAACAGATAGTTACATACCAGACAATTATCACAAATACAATCATCTCTACTATAAACAACTACTAGTGGGCCGACATTGGTGCCTTCGACCCACTCATATAGGGAAGGTAACTCACCTAGAACGTCGGATGATAGCTGAAACGTCACTGCTCCAGAATTAGTTCTACTCAGTCCCCTAAACCAAAACGACCTCTTAGATATCATTTCATACTCATAACCCCCTTAGGGTCAACTATGGTCACAGTCAAATTCAAGGTCACAGTCAAACTTGAAGTCAACGCTCCGAGTTGACTCAACTCGTCGAGTTACCATTCTACTCACCGAGTTTCTATGAATCACAAAATTGTGATTTCGCGATCCAACTCGTCGAGTTCCTCCTTATTAACAGAATCGGGACATTTCAATTCAACTCATCGAGTTCCTCCATGAACTCATCAAGTTCTTCAGTCTGTTAACCCCTTCTTAACTCATTAAGCCATTATACTTCAGATCTAAACCCTATACTTCAGATCTCGACTGGAAATGCCTCTAGAAGGGTAAAGTTTCAACTTTATCCACTAATATCCTTCCTAAAGCGATTAAGCTCAAAGTCTAACCACAAAAGGCCAAAGCCTTAATCCAAAAACCACCAAAACTACAAGATAGACCATGAGGTCATAGATTTGGACTCTAGGGACTAATAGATCACGTAAAGTTCCAGCTTTCTCTTCATGCATGGCCATAAGAAGCTCCAAAAGGACAAAATGATGGTCTAAAGGTTGCATGGGACTTCCATGGCCATAAAGTTGGCACCTTTATGCCATGAAAACCCCTCAAGACCCTAGATCTGAAGTATTCTCCAGTTGGGACGTCCAAATCCCAAGAATCATATCATTTGGACCAAAAGCAAGCAAAAAACTCTAAAATGGAGATCTAAATGACCACAAGACAAGGTTCAAGCTTTCTACCAGCAAAATTTCGTGGATGCGGCAAGGATTCTGGATCTATAAGCTCCTTCTTGTGTCTTCAAGCTTTTCCTTTTTCCAATGGCTTCTGTTGAATCATAAAAGTGACCCTCTTGAACTTTGCTACCGCAGCCACTTCAGCACCCGCAGTCAGTCTCTTTATCAGCATCAGCAACCGGAGTCAGCTACCGCAGTCAACTTAGCTAGATTACTTTACTTGACTTTTTTGTAATACACTCTATTGTCCAGTATGCCTTGCACGGCTGCTTATAGAGATGTAATCTAGTGTAGTTCTAAGTCTCTATAAGTAGAGACTTATTCTCTTGTATTCTATACCGATAACTTATGCATTCTATCTGAATATACATTCTGAAGTTATCTCTCTATCTTTCTTCACTCATCGCTTCTTACTTAAATCTTATCATAATTCTGTTGATCATAATCTCTCTTCGGAGTAAGTCATATTTGACTTAATCACTAAGCTTGATCTTCCTTATTAACTTGGAGTGAATGCATTCCTTATTATGAATCAACCTAAGTGTATTCTTGATATAATAATTGCTGTCATTTCTATTTCTTTACTTTTCCGCAACTAACGCTCTAACCATCTAACTATATTATTGTTGAGCTTTTAGATCCTTTGAGATTAACTATTCCGCAATATACTTGTTCTAACTTTTGTGCAAGTGTGTCTCCAAGTTTTTCTCTCAACAATTGGTATCAGAGCCATAGTGGTTGCTTTTTGAAAACGGAACTCTGATTTTTCAAAAGGCTTTCTATACCACTTAAGCTCATCTCCAAAAAAAAAAAAAAACAACTTCAAAATGGCTCAATCGTTATCTTTGAATGTTTCCAACAGTGTTGGTGGTTCTAACCGAGCCCCAATACTGGTAGCAAATGAATATCATCACTGGTCACAAAGAATGGAAAGGTACTTGAGAAGACTTGGTAGAGATGTATGGCGATCCGTAGAAGAAGGACCACATGTCCCAGTACTTACACCTGTTCAAACCGACGGCGCTACAACCAGATTAGGAGGAGGTCAACCAACAATGAGCCGTCCCACCAAGGATGATCTCGATAAAATGGAAAATGATGTTGTTGCTTTTTATGAAATCTCCTGTGGAGTTGCTCCTGACAACTTCGATATTATCATAAATTGCAAATCAGCAAAAGAGATCTGGGAAGTTCTCAAGAATTTGTACGAAGGCTCAGAACAAGCACAAGACAAGGAGCTTACTACCGCACTCAATGAGTTCAACAACTTCAAAGCCCATACTGGCGAAAGTTTGGAAGATTCCTTCAAAAGATTCAACATGATAGTCACCAAGTTATCCAATGCGGGCACCATCCGCAGTAACCATGAAACTAATCTTCAGTTTCTTAATGGTTTGGGCAGACATTGGACTACGGCTAAGATGATAGTCCAAGGCGATAGAAAGATTCACTCTTTGTCACTCTACAAGCTCTATGGAGAGCTGCAAGCACAAGAATCCACCGTACTCAAGGATTGTGCTGACTTTGGAGGACCACTTGCTCTCATAGCACAAACTCCACCGCAGTCACCTTACTCTTCCTCGTATGACACTCCACCATAGTCATACGAAGCTGATTCAGAGTATGATGATGAAGAAGAATTTCAGAAGGCTATTGCTCTGATTAGCCAACAGTTCAACCGTCTACCACCTCCTTCCTTCCGCAAGAATCAACAGTTCAACAAACCTCCATTCAACCGTAACTTCAGTTCCCAGAATAACCACTCTCGATATCCCAAAAGTTCTCATCCACCACCGCAATCTCAAAATAATCAACCAAAGGAGGTAACGTAGTCTCCTCAAACCACTGACTCCGGCACTCCCTCAGAAGACAAGAATGATGTTGTAATTTGTCACAAATGCAACAAAGAGAATCACTTTGCAAGAGATTGTAAGGCCAATGTAGTAAAAGACCGAGCCTTCTTCCTTAGAATGGCTCAAGAACTGGAAGACAAAGAAAAGGCGGAAAAGGCAAGGGCATACGTGGCCCATGTCAAAAGAGACCATCAAGTTTGGTCATCCGGAGACGAAGATGAAGCCATCAGCAATGTCAAAGGAAAAGGGAAAATCTGCATGCTGGCCAGTGCGGATGATGATGGGTCTACAACGCTGAACAAGAACTACTGCTACACGGCAAAGGATGGAACTCTAAGCATCGTCGAACAGGTAAAACTCATGATCCAAACTCTAAACTATAGCATGCATGACTGTCAACCATACATAGATGATGTTAATGACACTTGTGCTGTCGTCCTTACAGACTATAATAAAGCCTTAGATGAGAAGAACATTGCTTCCCAAGAGATGTTCCACGTGAGAGGACGATTGGATAACAAAAGACTTAAGATGGCTATGTTAGAGAAGGACCTAGATTTAGAAAAGGATGCTAGAATGTTAAGTGAAACCCAATTAGAGATAGCTTTGAACCAGAGAGATTTAGCTCAGAGAGAAATTGTATGTTTGAATCTCTTAATTGAAAAGTTATTTAATGAAAGTGAAGCTATTGAAAATTTGGTAAACAATGGAACCGTGGACAATACATACAATTGGGGTTGGTCGAATGGATATCCTACCGTAATGGATTCCTCACCCCGGTTCAACAAAGACAGACTGTATGTCCCTCCAGACCGAGAATTTCATTTCCCAGTCAATGACAAGACCTTTCCCGAAGATATCAAAACCCACTTCGGTAGACTGCACAATCTAAGCAATAATTGTGTCATTGAGGAAATTGTGCCTGAGGTTTCGGGTCACACATGTGTCATTGAGGAAATTGGATTCCTCACCCCGGTTCAACAAAGACAGACTGTATGTCCCTCCAGACCGAGAATTTCATTTCCCAGTCAATGACAAGACCTTTCCCGAAGATATCAAAACCCACTTCGGTAGACTGCACAATCTAAGCAATAATTGTGTCATTGAGGAAATTGTGCCTGAGGTTTCGGGTCACACATGTGATCAAACTCCTTTCTGTGGCACCGTTTATCCAAATTCTCAAACATCATTCGTAGTTGATGAAGAAATCGTTGTTGAAGGTCACACATGTGATCTAATTCCACCTCTGTCCTCAGACCGCAGTTCATCACACTGCAGTCAAAAATCTCACAAAAGTCCCACTGCAGTCTCAACTCAGACTTAATCTGCAGTAGTTAAAACATCACTACCGCAGTCCTCAGCAAAAGGAACTGTGACTCTTCAGGCGATTCATCATGAATCACCTATAGAGAATTTTGAAGTGGGACAATGCTCTCAGATCCCAGAATCTTCAAGTTCAGATGACTCAAGCCCACGTTTTCAAAATTATCCTAAGAAATCCAGGAAACCGCAGTTGAACATCAATGACTGCGGTTCACCAAAATCCTTTGCCAAAAAGGCCTTCAAATAGGAAATTAGATCTCGAGGCACAAACAGACAAAGTTTTTCAAAAAATAAGAAGCATGTTAGAATTCCTAAGTCCAAGAGTCCAGAAAAATTTGTTTTCTCACACTACATGTCAAAAAACTCTCCTATCAAGAAAACAAACAAAAAGGAAAGTCCAGCTTCAAAAGTCTCTCCTGCTTCCTCTGTCAAAACAAAAAGGGGTGTTCAGTCTTTTCAAAACAATGGTTTTCAGGTCTATTCCTCAAATGATCCTAAATGGAAAGGTATTTTACCCACACCAATACCTTTAAAGTCACGTCAAAATTTCAACAAATGGAAGGGTATTCTACCAACTCCACCAAAAGGAACTCAGAAATCTACATGTGCAAAATCTTTTCAAAAATGTACTTTTTCGAAATCCAACAACACTCATGTCAGGAATTACCCACCTCGGACCGGTAACAAGTCCAATTCATCCTTTAAACCACTGACCAAACATAATGTCAGAACAAAAAACAAAACCTCCTTTTGTAAATGTCAGTTCAGTTGTCAGAAGAATTTATCTTATGTCAAATCCAATCAGAGTCAGAAACCTAGTACTTTTTCCAAAACTCACAACACTCCAGATCTGATCAAACACCCAGGACTAGGACTAAAAGTTGACAAGAGACCTGTCCCTGCAACCTCGGTCCATGCATCATTCAGAAACACATCAGTTGCCCCAAGCTCCAAACTAGTTTGGATGCCTAAACTAACCGTGTAATTCTCAGGCTTTGTGCAAGGAGGAACAAGAAGATGAATGGTTAATTGACAGTGCCTGCTCCTTGCACATGACCGGAAGGTTAGAGTACCTTTGGGATTTCAGGCCAATATGCAATGGTGGAAATGTCACATTCGGCAACAATGCGAATGGTGTCATCCGCGGTTACGGTGTTCTCACTACGGGGAACTTTTCCATTCAGAAGGTTGCTTATGTAGAAAGCCTTAAACACAATCTCATCAGTGTTGGCCAACTATGTAAAGCAGGACATCGTGTTGAATTTGATGATCAATTTTGTTACGTAATGACAAGTGACAGGAACACATGCCTGATCAAATCCCGATCCGAAGGTACCATGTACCCCTTAGATGTCTCTCTGATCATTGGCAGACCGCAGTTATGTTTCATGTCCAAAGCTGTATCAGAAGTCAGCTGGCTATGGCACCGCAAGCTAGCTCATCTCAACTTCAGGTACATAAACAAATTGGTCACAGGAGAACTAGTCCGAGGTCTCCCTATTCTCAAATTCAGCAACGATACTCTCTGTCCGGCTTGTGAATGTGGTAAACAATCCAAAGCAAGTCACCCTCTGATAATGGACTCTTCTATTTCTGAACCACTGGAGCTATTGCACATTGATCTCTGCGGTCCATCAACCGTAGCCAGTTTCCACCACAAGAAGTACATACTGGTTATTGTTGATGACTATACACGCTTCACATGGGTCTTCTTCCTCAGACTCAAATCAGAGACACCGCAGATTTTCATCAACTTCATCAAAGAAATCGAACTTCAGATCAAGCTTCCAGTTAGACACATCCGCAGTGATAATGGCACTGAGTTCACTAATCATCTTCTCAACAGTTTCTTGGTGTCAAAGGGCATCACTCACAACTTCTCAGCCCCATATACACCGCAACAAAATGGAGTAGTTGAAAGAAGGAACCGCACTCTAGTAGAAGCAGCCAGATCCATGCTTAACTTCGCCCACCTTCCTCTCTACTTCTGGGCTGAAGCTGTAGCAACCGCATGCTTTGTCCAAAACCGAAGCATTGTGTGCAAACGCCTCAATAAAACACCATATGAGGGCCTTAACAATCGCAAGCCAAATGTTCGCTTCTTTCATATCTTTGGTTGTAGATGTTTCGTGATCAACAACCGCGATCAGCTTAACAAATTTGCACCGAAGTCTGATGAAGGCATATTCCTTGGTTATTCCACTAACAAGGTTGCTTATCGAGTGCTCATCAGGCGTACAAGGCTGATCATTGAGAGCTTCGATGTGAAATTTGATGAGTCTCACATCCGCAACGCCCCTCCATCCACTGAAACCACTGCAATAATGGAAAGTGATATTCCTGCCTCTTCAGGTCCTTTAAATCTAATTGAAGTCAATTATGACGATCTTTTCAACCCTGTTGAAACGGCGAAACTATCCGAAGTTCTTGTGTCACCCGCAGCTCAACAACAACATGCTGATGTTTCTGGACCATCTCTATCTGAAGTAGCATCTCTCAATACTTCCACCTCTCCGGTTGAGGGGGAAAGCTCTACTCCGGATCTAGCCGCCACTGTCGAGGTTCCAGTACCAGATGATACTCAAGCTCCTACCCGCAGAGAAGCATTACAATCAAACGTATCTTCGGATTCGGATGATGAAATCATAGAAAACATTGACACCAGCACCGATCCAAGGATTATCACTCTCCCATCCGCAGTCCAGGGGGAACCTTCTTAGGTTCCAGAGGAACTCCCATCAGCAATCCAGGGGGAACCTCTCCCAACCATTCAAGAAAAATCCACTCTCGTTCCAACAAACCAAGATGACTCAGCAGGATGTTCTCAAATCCAGGGGGAACTGCCATCCCCCACCGCAACTTCTTCTGATATTCAAGATATTCCCTCTACCGCAGCTGCTGATCATCTGCAGCCCCATCTACATGTATAGACGAAGGACCACCCACCAGGTCAAATCATCGGCAACCCATCCGCAGGCATCCAAACTCGATCTTCCCAGGATCTATCTGACCACTGCCACTATGCAGCATTCATGTCCTCGGTAGAGCCTAGAACGATCAAAGAAGCATTGCTTAAACCTGACTGGATAGCTGCAATGCAAGAAGAGCTAGAAGAATTTCAAAGGAACAAAGTTTGGCAGCTCGTTCCAAAGCCACGTGGTCACTCCATTGTTGGCACTAGATGGGTGTTCAAAAACAAGCTGGATGAATCTGGTGCGGTAGTCAGAAACAAGGCAAGGCTAGTTGCAAAGGGGTATAGTCAACTTGAAGGCATTGACTACGATGAAATGTATGCTCCGGTAGAACGCATGGAAACTATCCGGATCTTCCTTGCATACGCAGCCCACAAGAACGTCAAGGTACACCAAATGGACGTTAAGAGTGCCTTTCTCAATGGGGAACTAAAAGAAGAGGTCTATCTTCAGCAACCTCCAGGGTTTGAAAATGTTGAATTCCCAGACCACTGCTACAAGCTTGAAAAAGCAGTCTACGGTCTGAAGCAAGTCCCAAGAGCATGGTATGAGACTCTTTCTGAATTTCTCGTCTCATCCGGGTACAAGAGAGGAGTGATTGACCCCATGTTATTTAGAAAAGCTAATGGTGACCACCTTATGCTTGTACAAATATATGTGGATGATATCATCTTCGGTTCGACTGATCAAGGCATGGTGGATGAATTTGCTAAGCTCATGACCAACAAGTTCAAAATGAGCATGAATAGAGAGATCAATTTCTTTCTAGGACTTCAAGTGAAACAAATTCCGCAAGGGATATTCATTCATTAAGAGAAATACACCACTGAACTTTTAAAGAAATATTCCATGGACAACTGTTCTTCTGCTAAGGTCCCCATGGCCTTCGGTTATAAGATCTCTGCTGATCCCGCAGGCGAATCTGTGGATCTCAAGACTTATCGAGGTATCATTGGTTCTTTGATGTACCTCACCGCAAGCAGGCCAGACATTGTTTTTGCAACTGGTGTATGTGCAAGATATCAGGCGGACCCAAAAGTGTCACATATGACCGCAACCAAACAGATACTACGGTACCTGAAAGGAAGCAAATCTCTTGGTCTATGGTACCCGGCAGGCAATGACTTCAGCCTGCAAGCTTTCACAGATGCGGATCATGCCGGATGCAGATTAGACCGCAAAAGTACTTCAAGAGGATGTCAATTTTTGGGTGGAAGACTTGTCAGCTGGTCTTCAAGAAAACAAAGCTGTGTTTCTCTTTCTACTGCAGAAGCTGAGTATGTGGCCGCAGCCAGTTGTTGCTCTCAAGTCCTTTGGATGAAAACTCAACTAATGGACTACGGGTATAGAATGTTGCGGATACCGATCTATTGTGACTCAGAAAGTGCTATTACTATCTCTCACAATCCAATTCAGCACTCCAAGACTAAACATATTGAACTACGGTATCACTTCATCAAAGACCACATCTTAAAAGGTAACATTGAACTCGTCTTTGTCCCTTCTCATGAAGAGATTGCTGATGTGTTCACAAAAGCGCTCGATTCCACAAAGCTTAACACCTTCCTGCAAATGTTAGGAATGATGAATCCAGACCCGTAATTCTTATTGAGTTGTTAGCTACCGCAGACCATCCTTGGTCTCCGTTGCGGTTCTAATTAAGAGTTATCTATGATAGATGGTTATGGTACCACAGTCTAGGTACCGCAACCATATATTATACTTATCTCTCATGGGTCTTTATTGTTTGTTATTACTAATCTTTGTACAAGTGTTTCTCCTCAGTTCCTCGCTGCAGTCTTTTCCTTGTCAATCCGCGATGACTTTCCAACCATAATGAAATTTCCATCCGCGATGACTTTTCAACCGCAATGAAATTTCCATCCGCAATGACTTTCCAACTGCAATGAAATTTCCATCCGCGATGACGTTTCCAACCGCAATGCAGCTTCCATCCGCGATCACGTTACTCATTTCTCAACTGTTTCATCAACTCCTAAATCTTTTGTGTGCTATTTAATGATCCTTCATTAAATAAAACATTAAAGACAAAAAACATTCTCTTTAGAAACTGTCTCATTCCCCTTCTGAATAAACCTGTGTCAGACCTATTTTAGGGATAATGACAAAAAGAACGTGTTTCCATAAACTCATCCTTAATCTGTCTTTTCCCTTCCCCAGCACGTCCCATCCGTTACAACTTCCTTTCCCCTCACCCCACGTCCACCTGACACATTGATAGATGTCTGACTTTTCATTAAATGCAGCCCTCTTTTAGTAAATCTCCCAAATCTTTTTCAAACCGTTTTTTTTGTGTGGCTGAGATTTAATCCCAATTCAGAGTTTCCCCCCAAATATCAAACGACGTTTTACCCTATCTTTACCATTTACCTAGGGTTAAAAACTTTTCACCCCCTCCTTTATAAACCTATCTTCTTCCCCAAATTCACTTTACGCTTTCTGAATATCGATCATTCTCTCTAAAAAAAAACCTTCAAGCACTCTGTTTTCTACTTCTTCTCAAAACCTTCAAGCTCCTACAATGGTGAAATCAGGTGCATCAAAGAAGCAATCTAAGGCTTCAGGCTCAGCGAATCCCATCGGTTCCGACTCTCCAACAATCGCATCAAGCAATTTCCGAGCAATATTTGAAGATCATCCTTCATATAATGCTCCCATCAAGCTTATGATCAAGTTTCTCAAGAACCACCCTCTGTTTGGCCCATTCGATGCATTTACAGACGTTGTTCCAGTTTCTACTCTCTTCAAATGTGCTTTTTCTGCTTATCGCCCACTGGAAAACCCCCAAGAAGTTCACCTCAACCTCATTAACGATTCTTTGGTCATCTTGTCCAAAGAAAAGTTCCTCTCAGCCATAAACCTTCTGGTTCATCCCTCCATCAAAATCTTCTCACCATCAATGGCTGACATCACATCTGCCCTCTACCAGATGGGGTATCAAAAACCAATTCGAGGGATTGGTGAGTTCAAGAAGAACCAACTGCCTGCGGTATGGCAATTCGTGTGTCACTTTGTCATCCGCTGTCTATCCGGCAGAACCGGAGGCATTGACAACATGGGACTAAAGCTTTTGGAATTAGTATGGAGCATTTTCACCGGACACGACGTCAACTACGGGCAGATCCTATGGGACAATTTCCTTCAATACATTCCCAAGGAGAACCCGAAGGAGAACCCAACCAAGCTCACATTTGCAAGATTCTGGTCTCTCTGCATATCAGACCTACATGCGGACGCTGGAATAGACATGGGTAGTGACATCAACTTCTTCGTCACTAAGGATCTTAAAAGGTACAACCCTTCTTTTGATCAAACTGTATTTGGACCGATACGCAGACTCCCTACTCATATTCTTTCTTCTCTTGGTCTTGAGAGTGCTGATGTCTCAGACCACATTGAGGCTACGGAGGGTATTGCCCCATACCCTTCTACCCCGCCTCTTCCATCCGCAGCCATTATCCCTGAGGGTACCGCAGTCCCCTCTTCCACTACACTATCCAATCTTTCTCAAAGAAGAAAGCAGTTGGCAACCAAGAAGCAGAGAACCCCAAAGAAAAACGCTCCAAAACCAACCGCACCCTCCAAGAAAAGAAAAACCAAACCAGTCACACCTCCATCTGATAGTGACTCTGAGGATGCGCAACCGATTGCCATCCTTGAGAAACGGAAAACCACCACCACTGACCAAATGCGTGACCGGACCTATGCTGAAGCCTCTCAAAAGGCTCCAGTAGTCCTTGGGGTGGCCGCAGACCCATTCAACACCACCATCATTTTCCAGTCAGACTCAGAAACTGAGTCTGATTCACAACATCGTGGAGACTCCCCCCCAGTTCACTCCCAAGGGGATGATACTGGTGCACGCCCTAAGGTCTCCAGGGCTTCCCAACTGCATTTCTTTTCACCCGAGGAGTTGAGCTCCATTCTTTTGAACGTCACCCATACACTACAAACACCTTCCCACCCGCAGGGCACTTCTTCCGCCCATGCCAGAACTGAGCCGAGGCCACACTTGACCACGGGTCAAGGAGACCAAGGAAGCTCAGGAAATCCTACGCTGCTTACATCCTTTACAGGTGGTTTAGGCACGGTGAGCACAAATGTGCTAGGATCCGTGGACCCGAAGGACACTTCGGTGCGCTTTTCAGGATTTGACGGAGACGATTCAAATGACTCATGGTTACGGTACACACCTGTTACCGAGTCAGAGAAAAAGAAGTATGATGCATTCAGAAGGGCATTCCAAGCCCGCAAGGAACAACAGATTAAGCAGCAGCAGCAAAAGGAGCAGGAAATCCAGCTCGTGGCTAGGTATTGGGCAAATGCCATCAGTAATGCCAATACCGTAGCCACCATTCAAAAAGTGCAGAACTGGATGGATGAGATGGCTGAGACAATGTTAAAAGCTTAAGCTTCAGGTGCAGCCCCAGGCACCTCCAAAGTCCCTCCTACTCCAACTCTCAATCCAATTCCCACTCCTACAGTCAATCCATCACAAGAGGAAGGATCCGCAGTTGAAATCAGCTCTGCTCCAACCTTCGGTCTTGATGATGACGATATCCAAGAGGTCAACAAGCCAAACCCTTCAGAAGATGACCTTATGATGTTTGAAGAAGAAGAGGAGTCCAACGGTTCTCACCATTCAACTTCCAAGCCTAAAGAGAAGAAGAAAAAGAAGAAGAATGTTGTCTCCAGAAAAGAGTTCCTAAGCCTTCAAGCCAAAGTCGATCAGATCTTGGCTGCGGTCAAGCCTACTCAACCGCAACCTGAAGACACCCCAGGACCGCAGTCACTGATTGAAAGAATAGAAAGTCTGGAAACAAGGGAACGCATGGCTGCTGAACGAATATCTCTCAAAGTAGAGATGGGGATCCGGTCCCTTGACAACAACCGCAAGGCTGACCATAAGGAATTCATGGCTGCAGCAGAACGCCTCATCACTGAGGTGACCGCAATCAAATCAGATCTCCAGACAGCCATCGCAGATCAAGCCTCTCAGTCTAAGAAATTGATAGATGAGACTCATACTGCTTATGAGTCCACTATCTTTGTTCTTCAAGCCACAATTAACAGACTGCAGAAATCCCTGTCCTCAACTTTCACGGTACAGAGATCCTCCAACTCACTAAGGAAATCCACAAGCTGCTCTTCAGCTCCTCCACACCTAACAATCAACAATTGGCAGAAGCTCTAAAAGCTCAATTCCAAGAAGTCTGTGCCAAGGTTGATGGACTTAAGCAATGGCTTGAGGAAGCTCCTCCGTTGCATCCCTCAAGAGGGGGAAGTGAAGAAGAAGAAGAAGTCCATCACTCTGATCCATCTATTCATCAGAGTCTCCCTATTCATCAGAGTCCCCCCATCATCACTGAAAAAATTCCCACACCGCAGCCTTCACCGCAACCATCTCAACATACTCCATCTCCTCACACTTCACCTCCAAAGGATACTCCCAAAAAGCCGGAGACTCCTCCGCACTTCATGAACTTTGCTGAAAACATGTCTTCTCCAAGCACCACAGACTCCCCTGCCACCGCCCAAAGAAAGCATGATTGGAAAGCAGCCAAGCTGGCAGAGTTAATTTGGAGAGAATGCGGGTTTGACACCATGATGGATGAGTCCTTGATCAATTCTTGGATTAATCCTCACCGCAGGCTGCTGGATGAAGACTACCGACCCCACCTCACATACGCTGAACCTCCATCAGACGGGTACTGGGATGTACCAATTTCTCCAAATGCCAAGTACTTCACTGTATTTGAGCAGTTTGACCGGAGCCTTCCAGATCACAAACGACTGCCGATGGAGTTTGAGAGACTAAATTGTTTTTATGCTAAGCATGCCTCCTCCATCGAAAACATATGGTCTAACGACAGACCATCCGCAGTCAAGAACTACAAAGTCCGGAAATTTATGAAGGCTGAATACATCCAGTACACCCTGACAAGAAGGGAACATGACTACATCCGCAGCCAAGCAGACTTCCCTTTCATGAATCCGGAAGAAATCTTCCTCATTGCCAAGGTATTTCAAAATAAGTCTGAGAAGCACCCCAAGATGAAGATTGCGCTGGAAAGGGCCAACACCTTTCTCAAGGAAACTGTCTGCGATTTCGCCAAAATAGATGCGGATATCTACCCCACCATCCTCAAAAAGTTTGATCTCCCACCGCTTGCACCTGTGCCAATGCCTACCGAAGGCTTTCAAGAGAGATCTCTAGGCGCAACAAACTTTCCTGAACTTGGAGTCATATTCAAAAGGAAGACTGACAATGTCAAATATTTCATTCCTATGACTGCCATGCATCGCCTCACCAGAAAACAACTTGACATCTGCCGGACCGCAGTTGAAAGACCAAAGCATACTACTGCAGAAGTCAAGTTTGAGATCACAAGAAGAATCACATTGCTGGAAAACGTCAGGAAATTTTGGTGGATTCTGATCAAGTTTCTCAAACTTGATAGCTGAACCGAAGTTAAAGAGGTCACTTAGGGGGAAATTGTTGAATCATAAAAGTGACCCTCTTGAACTTTGCTACCGCAGCCACTTCGGCACCCGCAGTCAGTCTCTTTATCAGCATCAGCAACCGGAGTCAGCTACCGCAGTCAACTTAGCTAGATTACTTTACTTGTCTTTTTTGTAATACACTCTATTGTCCAGTATGCCTTGCACGGCTACTTATAGAGATGTAATCTAGTGTAGTTCTAAGTCTCTATAAATAGAGACTTATTCTCTTGTATTCTATACCGATAACTTATGCATTCTATCTGAATATACATTCTGAAGTTATCTCTCTATCTTTCTTCACTCATCGCTTCTTACTTAAATCTTATCATAATTCTGCTGATCATAATCTCTCTTCGGAGCAAGTCATATTTGACTTAATCACTAAGCTTGATCTTCCTTATTAACTTGGAGTGAATGCATTCCTTGTTATGAATCAGCTTAAGTGTATTCTTGATATAACAATTGCTGTCATTTCTATTTCTTTACTTTTCCGCAACTAACTCTCTAACCATCTAAATATATTATTGTTGAGCTTTTAGATCCTTTGAGATTAACTATTCCGCAATATACTTGTTCTAACTTTTGTTCAAGTGTGTCTCCAAGTTTTTCTCTCAACAGCTTCAACACACACCAAAAACACCCCAATATGGCTCACAATCACTCAAAGTAGCTTAGGTTTTCGATAGTTAGGGTTAGTACAGTGGAGGCTGGAAATGAGGCCAACATGAAGGGTTTAAGGTGTTTAAATAGGGTGCAAAACCCCGGTATTAGGGTTTCATTTTACCCAGCCAACTCGTCGAGTTAAGACCTCCCAACTCGTCGAGTTGGTCACCAAAATGTGCGGTCCAAAACATATCTACTCGATGAGTTTGGGGCCTCCAACTCGTCGAGTTGCTCTATAAAAATGAATAATTGAAGTTAAAGTACATACCATAAACCAGGCGTTACAGGAACGAGTGGCTAGGTTTGGTATGGCAGATATGTTGGATAAGATGTCTAAGTCCATAACTTATTTGGTATATACTTGACCCGACCCGGCATGGTCCATTTGGGTTGCACTTCACCCAAACTAGTTATGGATAATTTTATGAGAGTTGTATACTTACGATTTATTAATATATTATAAGTTATAATATATTAATGTAAAGTCATGTTACTTAATTAGTTTTAATCTTGAATTAATTATGAATTAATTTAGTGATTAAAAGGAAGACTAATTAAATCATGGGCTATTATATTTATATGGTGTGGGCTAACACTCATTTGGAATGGGCTAAGCTTATATGGAAGTCCATGGATGATCCATGGAGCTTTTACCCATGGATCCTTGGAAGAGGAAAAGACATGGGTTATTAGGGTTTCACCCTAACCATGTACACTATATAAACAAGCTTATGTTGCATGAAAAAGACACTAATGTGTGTGTAAGTGTGGTGGCCAAAATCAAGAGTTAGTATACTCTCTCATACATCTTTTCCAAGTTTGTGGTGATTTGTGATTTCCATTTGAGGCATTCACATTATTGGTGCTTGGCTCTCAAACTCCAAGGAATCAACAATCAACAAAAGGTATGTAATTCATCTAGTTCTTTTATGGTTAAAAGTACCCCATGCCATGCTAGATAGGTTATAAACCTTGGAAAATAATATTTTGCATGTATCTTAGACAAACATAGATCCAAGGTTTAATAGGGTTGCATGTACACTTAGGAAGTGTTAGAATGCTCAAAACCCAACAGTGGTATCAGAGCCTAGGCTTGTTTGTTTGATACTTGATGCAAAATAGTGAAAAAAGTCGAATTTTTGCTGTCTGCCTGATGAACTCGCCGAGTCCATGGGGGGACTCGCAGAGTTCATGAGTAAACTCATCCTACCGGCGAGTAGGTTCGTGCACTCGGCGAGTAGGAGCTTCAGAATGCAGATTTTCGACTTTTGCTGCTGGAAATGGACTAGAAACATTACCCTAAACTGTTTTGGTGTTTTAAAACTTGTTTTAGTTGGTGTAATGGTTGTTCTAATCCATTTACAA
The DNA here is from genome assembly GCF_052849685.1 of Lactuca virosa. Classification (NCBI taxonomy): domain Eukaryota; kingdom Viridiplantae; phylum Streptophyta; class Magnoliopsida; order Asterales; family Asteraceae; genus Lactuca; species Lactuca virosa. The sequence continues at coordinate 203,533,232 of NC_136426.1, forward strand.
TAGTTTATATCAAAATTTCATGCTTTGTATGTGTTCATATAATTCTTGAAACTTTGATGATCATGTTCATGTTCTTATGAATTTAGAAGATGATAGGAATTATTTGCTGAATTGTTTAGGATTAATTCTTGATCATTTATGTGTTTTAATGGAGTCCATAATTTGTCCTCAAGTTATGGATATCTAAAGGTCACTTCTTTTAAACACACACTTAAAACACATAAGTTACATGGAAATGAAGAGTCTTCATTTTTATGAACCTTTAATTCATAAGTTATGAAATGAAAAGTTTTGAATAGTTTCAAAACTTGTCCTCAAGTTTTGGAATTTGTAAAGTTACACACACTTTAATATACTTTAATTCCAAACCCTTAGAGTTTTAAAAGTTAAAATTCAACCCTTATACTATTTATAACATTAATGGTTAATTATTATATATATGTATAAGATCAAAGTCGTCTTACTGCTAGTACGCCTCATTCACGAAGCCAGTCTATAAGGTGGGTATAAGGTTGTTGCCTATAAAATGGCAACTTAATGGGTGTCCACTCTCACCCACCGCTTGCTTGACTGGTGGAGGGTCGTTAGCCGAATGGGTAGGACAAGGACTTATAAATTCTCATTAAAAGTATGATGAATATTATAAAGTAACTAAACCTTTTATAAATTCCCAATCTTAGTTACTTTAGGAATATGTGAATATGGTGCTAACCCATGAAATTCACACTTTGTACCTTACCAAGTCGTTGGTGGAGCGTGTGTGGTTAACCGGCACACTAACATGGACTAGTAAGGATCACGAAGGGTGACTTAATGTTTATCATAGATCGGTGGAGCGTGTGTGGTCAACCGGCACATTGATTAGGTGATAATATTAAGGGTACCAAGTGAATTTGCATGGTTATTCACACCTTGTTTTGTGATCCTCGGCATCCAAGTCACAAAACTTGAAGGGCACAATCGAGATTGAAACATGCCATTGAAAAGTTCAATGAATCTCAAAAGAATCTAGGAATTTCAAAAACCAATTAAACCTAATAATTCATTTCGTTTTCATGGTGGAAATTGGTGAATCGTCATTCACCTACCTTCAAATATATTATAGCTTAGATTACGGCATCCGTCTTCTAAGTTATAATATATTGTGTTGGATCCTAGCCTTAATATTACATTTGGGTGTATTATTAAGGATTCGATATATCTAATCTAAACTTGTTTTCTTCTTTTCAGATGTCTTCCAACAACAAAGCTTCGGGCTCTAACCCTACTGGCTCCTTTTCCCTCATGAACCTTTGTGGGAGGGTCATCTTTGATGGTTCCAACTTCATGGATTGGATCCGGAACATCAGGATGGTTACTCGTTACGAGGACAAGGAATATGTCCTTGATAAGGAGCTAAAGGAGCTTGATGAGTCCACTGCTACTCCTGAGGAGGTCGCTGAGTATTAGGCACATGAAAGAGATGCCACCAAGGTGGCATGCATCATGATGGTCACCATGACAGCTGAACTCCAAAAGTCCTATGAGGACTATTACCCTTTTGAGATGCATCAGGATCTGATGGAAAGGTACCATCAGAGTGCTCGTCAAGAGCGGTATGAAATAATCTCCTCCATGATCACTACTCGTATGAAGGATAGCGAACCAATCACGAGCCACATGCAGAAAATGCAAAGGTATGTGGACCGTCTAATGAAACTGAATGTGAACTTCCCTGAGGAGTTGGCAATTGATATCATTTTGCACTCCTTGCCATCGTGTTATGACCAATTTCGTATGACATACCACATGAACAAGGAGGAAGTCACACTCAGTAAGCTTCAAGGACTTCTGAAGACTGCCAAAAGTGGTCTTAAGAGTAAGTCGGTTGCTACTCCTACTCCTACTACTACCCCTGTTTTGGCTATCGGGCAAGGAAAAGGGAAGAAGAGGAAGCACCCTTCGAAGGGTACCAAGGGAAAGTCCCTTGAAAGGCTCCTCATCTGGAACCAAAGGTGGTTCTATCACTCCTTCTGCCATCCCTAAGGATGCTGAATGCTTCTACTGTCAAAATAAGGGGCACTGGAAGCGAAACTGCCCAAAGTACTTGCAGGATGTCAAGGATGGGAAAGTAAAACCATCCCATGCAGGTATTTACACTATATTGTCTAATAACTCACCATATTCTAATTCTTGGGTTCTTGATACAGGTTGTGGTATTCACATCTGTTGTGACTTGCAGGGCCTAAGAAGAAGTGAGGATGTGGAGCACGGAAAGATAAACTTAATCATGGGGAACAAGAAGGTTGCACCTGTTACCAAGATTGGAGTTTATACTTTGTTGCTAGATAGTGGGTTAAAGTTAGATTTGAATAAATGTGTGTACTCGTCTGAAATGGCGAGGAATATTATTTCCTTTCATGCTTTGTACAAACAAGGTTTTACCTTTTCTTTTGATAATGAAGTTGGTAGTATTAATGCTTTCTTTAATAATGTTCTTTATTTTAAAGCATTACCTTGTGATGGTGTGTATGAAGCTGTATCGGTTGTAGATAATTTAGGAAATAATGTATTATGTATTGATTCTTCTACTAGCTTGGATAAAGCATCTTTGTGGCATTGTCGTCTTGGACATGTAAGCAAGAAACGCATAGGCCAGCTCCAAAAGGATGGAGTCTTGGAGTCGTTCGACCTCAAGTCGGATGATAGTTGTGAGTCTTGTCTACTTGGAAAAATGACAAAATCACCCTTCACTGGTACTTGTGCAAGGGGTGAGGGTTTGTTGGACCTTATACATACTGATGTATGTGGACCATTCAAAACCGCCACAAGGGATGCTAATCACTATTATGTGACTTTTATTGATGATTTTAGTAGATATGGTTATGTCTACTTAATCAAACATAAGTCAGAAACTTTTGAAAGGTTTAAAGAGTTTAAACAGGAAGTAGAAAATCAATTGGGCAGGAAAATTAAGATGCTTCGATCCGATCGAGGTGGTGAGTATCTTAGTACTGAGTTCCTCGACTATCTTAAGGAGTGTGGGATTGTCTCACAATTGACACCTCCCAGGACACCACAGCTGAATGGTGTAGCTGAGAGGCGCAATCGAACTTTGTTGGACATGGTTCGCTCTATGATGAGTCGAGCTTCGCTACCAATCTCTTTTTGGGGGTATGGCTTAGAGACTGCCGCCCACATCCTTAATCTAGTCCCTACAAAGAAGGTTGCCAAAACACCTCATGAAATGTGGACTGGGAAAGTTCCCAATTTGGACCATATCAAGATTTGGGGTTGCGAGGCTTTCGTGAGGCGCGAAACTCATGACAAGCTCGAACCTCGAAGTGAAAGGTGTATTTTCATCGGCTACCCACAAAAATCCTTTGGTTACCTCTTCTACAGACCCAGTGAGAATGTGGTCTTTGTGGCTAGGAGAGGGGTCTTTCGAGAGAGAGAATTTATAAACCAAGGAGACAGTGGGAGGCAAATTGACCTTGAAGAAATTCAAGACTCAATTGGTGAAGGAACCTCAGACGCTAGCAATCAACTTGAGGAGGAAATTCCTGTTGATCCAGCTGACGAGTCTATACTTCTGAGGCATTCCACAAGGGTTAGGAACACACCTGAGTTTTATTATGGATTTCATATTACTACGGAAGGTGATACATTTATCAGTGATAGTACACTGGTAAATCTGGATGAACCTAACAGTGTTAAGGAAGCCATGGCAGGCCCAGAGTCTGCTAAATGGAAGGAGGCTATGGACAACGAGATACAGTCCATGTATGACAATCAAGTTTGGAACTTGGTTGACAATGTACCAGGCCGTAAGACAGTCGGGTGCAAATGGATCTTCAAGAAGAAGACCGACATGGATGGGAAGGTGCACACTTATAAGGCTCGACTGGTTGCGAAGGGGTTTACTCAAACTCAGTGTATTGATTATGATGAAACCTTTTCACCAGTAGCAAAGATTAAGTCTATTAGGGTTATGCTAGCCATTGCTGCATTTCATGATTATGAAATATGGCAAATGGATGTCAAAACCACTTTCCTTAACGGAAAGTTGGCTGAGGATGTTTACATGAATCAGCCAGAAGGTTTTGTCAGTGCAGAATACCCCAATAGAGTGTGCAAGCTTGAGAAATCCATTTATGGATTGAAACAAGCATCTCGAAGTTGGAATCTTTGTTTCGATGAGAAGGTCAAAGAGTTTGGTTTCTCAAGAAGTGAAGATGAGTCCTGCGTGTATGTCAGAGCTAGTGGGAGTATAGTTAGCTTTTTGGTACTGTATGTGGATGACATACTACTCATAGGAAATGACATCCCAACCTTGCAGGAGGTTAAGTCCTGGCTTGGGAAGTGCTTTGCTATGAAGGACCTTGGAGAAGCTACCTATATCCTAGGGATAAGGATATTAAGAGAAAGGAGTAAAAGACTAATTGGACTTAGTCAGAGTATCTACTTGGATAAGGTATTGAAAAGGTTCAACATGCAGAATTCCAAGAAAGGAGAATTACCGATCCAAAGCAATGCCAAACTGAGCAAGGCTCAGAGCCCGAGTACAGAAGATGAGATAGCTGAGATGAGTCGATTACCTTATGCTTCCGCTGTTGGTTCGATCATGTATGTTATGACTTGTACCCGTCCTGATGTGGCCTTCGCTTTGAGCATGGTCAGCAGATATCAGGGGAACCCTGGCAAGGCTCATTGGACTGCGGTAAAGAATATTCTCAAGTACCTGCGGAGGACTAAGGATTGGATCCTTACCCTTGGTGGGAGTGATGACTTGAGAGTAGTAGGGTATAGTGATGCTAGCTTTCAGACTGATAGGGATAACTTCCGCTCTCAGTCGGGCTGGGTCTTTACCTTAAATGGAGGGGCAATCACTTGGAAGAGTTCCAAACAGGAGACTGTAGCTTATTCGACTTGTGAATCAGAGTACATAGCAGCGAGTGAAGCGGCAAAGGAGGCGATATGGCTGAGGAACTTCATCGGAGACCTTGGAGTTGTACCAGCTATTAAGGAGCCTATGGAGATTTTCTGTGACAGCAATAGTGCGGTTGCCTTAGCCAAGGAACCAAGAGATCATGGCAGATCCCGACACATTGACAGAAAATATCACTTCATAAGACACAAGATAGAAGAGGGACTCCTCGTGGCAAAGAGGGTATCGTCAGATGAGAACCCTGCGGATTCCCTTACGAAGGGACTGACGAGGGTGAAGCATTTGCAGCATGCGAGGCGCATCGGGATGAGGGACGATATTAGTTTTACAGATTAGATAGCCTTTTCTGAAACTTGTAAAATGTAATCGACGTTTGATGATGAATAAAATTTGTGATTTATTTATGAGTAAAGTGTTGCTATCATTGTCAATTATTTACTATTGTTTCAGTTTTGCATGTTTTGACTTCCAGAATAATTAATTTATTCAAACCTCCACAATCGGTCATACGTCGGAAGTAGGTATGAATCAAGATTGTCATGAATTGGGTTTGTAGATGGCTAAAGGTGTTTAGACATAGCAATGGTTGCTACAACGTTCATGAGTGCTCATAAGTTATGAGTATTGGAATAAACCCACGCTCACTTGTATCACTTCATGGAATTTATCTTGAGTGATCGTGAGACGATAATATCATATAAGTCTTCAAACCTAGAGATATGAGTTGTTACCTATGAATTGGTTGTGCATTGATTGCACGTAAACGCATCAGTAACTTGATGTTATAAAACGTGCCTTTGTGTACAATTCAACAAGTAGTAGAACAAGCATATGAGTCGAAGTTTATATGTTCCTTCTAGAAATATAAGCGATATCTGGGCCCCTCGATGATTTTGTGTTGACCCATGTACCGGGCCCGGTCAGAACTAAATTGATGTGTTCAGTTAAGTTCTTTGTCAAACAAATCGGAAATCGAGAAACAACTGTTAGACAATAAGTAAGACATTGTTCCATGTATTTGTCCGGCTGATATCATGAGAACAGAGGATTATATGATCACTTATCTAAAATGGCGCTTCATAGTTCACAAGAGTTTTCGAGAGCTACGATTGCCGGTTGGTTCCTGAAGTAATATAGGCAAATACAGTTATTAGACTTATCCAAGTGGGAGTCTGTTGGATAAGATCTCTAAGTCCATAACTTATTTGGTATATACTTGACCCGACCCGGCATGGTCCATTTGGGTTGCACTTCACCCAAACTAGTTATGGATAATTTTATGAGAGTTGTATACTTACGATTTATTAATATATTATAAGTTATAATATATTAATGTAAAGTCATGTTACTTAATTAGTTTTAATCTTGAATTAATTATGAATTAATTTAGTGATTAAAAGGAAGACTAATTAAATCATGGGCTATTATATTTATATGGTGTGGGCTAACACTCATTTGGAATGGGCTAAGCTTATATGGAAGTCCATGGATGATCCATGGAGCTTTTACCCATGGATCCTTGGAAGAGGAAAAGACATGGGTTATTAGGGTTTCACCCTAACCATGTACACTATATAAACAAGCTTATGTTGCATGAAAAAGACACTAATGTGTGTGTAAGTGTGGTGGCCAAAATCAAGAGTTAGTATACTCTCTCATACATCTTTTCCAAGTTTGTGGTGATTTGTGATTTCCATTTGAGGCATTCACATTATTGGTGCTTGGCTCTCAAACTCCAAGGAATCAACAATCAACAAAAGGTATGTAATTCATCTAGTTCTTTTATGGTTAAAAGTACCCCATGCCATGCTAGATAGGTTATAAACCTTGGAAAATAATATTTTGCATGTATCTTAGACAAACATAGATCCAAGGTTTAATAGGGTTGCATGTACACTTAGGAAGTGTTAGAATGCTCAAAACCCAACAAGATATAGATGATGATCTCGAGGGGAGGGATAAGTAGTAGATCGTCCTTCTCATTGTTGGGATATTCTTCTTTTGGCTCCTTTTTGAATTCCTTAATCTGCTCATCGTCAACCTCAACCTTCTTACTTTCATACTCTAGGTAACCGGCTTACTTCTTAGCAGGATTCGTCTCCTCTTCAGAAAGATCGTCTTCCTCTGGGGACTCAGAAGGGTCCTTAGAGGGCTCTAGTGATGACTCGGGTGGCTGTTCAGTTGCTTCTGATGAAACGTCTTCCTTGTAAAGTACCTTATCGAGGTTAAAGGAGTTTTTTCTTTGTAAAAATGGGCATCCTTAACTCAAGAGAGTGTGGCACGACCTGATCTTTCTTTGGTAATTATTCCATGAGCCGTATCATGGTCTTTCCTTTCCAAGACGATGGCTAAAATCCTGGGTCTAACATACAAGTTACAAGATCCACCTCCTAGTCTTCAATGCAAGTATCACAAAGACAGCTAGCATACTACATATAACTACCAGGGTGTGATCCCTGGTCTTGCATACAATTTTTTGGGATCCACCTCCAAGTCTTTCATACAAATGACAGGGTCACTCCCAGGTCTTCTTATATAACATAAACTAGTGGGACAACATTGGTGCCTTCGACCCCCGAGTACAGTGAGCAGACTCACCAGAATCACAATGCTGACTAAAAACCTCGCGGAACGCCACACCGATTATAGCCAACAGCTCTCACCGCCAAAAAATGGGTGCTAAACATCTCCTAACAATCCACACAAGGCAAACCCTAAGTCTACCTTCTAAAAATTGAGATTGACCAAAATTCAACCCATTCCAAAAGTCAATGGTGAAAGTCAACAGCCAGAGTTGACTTTAGCCAACTGCCACGTTGTGGCCTTCCTTGGCGAGTTCATGGCCTTCACCCTACCAAACATACGGGAAATTCTTAGTCTCCATGTCGTGGCAACCTATGGCCACACCGTGGGCATTGGGTTTCAAACAACATAATGGATTAAGCTACTTTCTTCGATTCCAAGAGCTCTAAAGCTCAAATGAGGTCCATAAGATGGTCTAAATGGATAAAGTTTCCAACTTTATCCATTAAAACACCCAAAAAGATCAAGATCTCTAACCCTTGGTCCAAAACCCATAATGTCTTAACCAATAAGCCCTTAATCGGAAAAAAGTCCTTAACCTAACTACTCCAGAAGGGTTTCTAAAACCAGATCTATCATAGAGGTGGAAGCTTTATAGACATGTATGTCCAATACATGTATAAGATCCATTTTAGCTCAAATTTGAGCTCTAAAGACCAAAACTTAAGCAAACTAACAAGAACTTCTATCAAAGAATAGATCCATAACATATAATACTCTTGAGACTCGGGAGAGTCATAAAGTTGCCAACTTTATGATTTCCTTCCCTCCAAACTTGCTCAAACATGAGGGACATGGGATAATATTCAATATCTAACCACCAATTGAAATAAAGCAAGGAACTTGGACACTTACAAAGGTCCAGAGACAATATTAGGTGATGATAATGTTGATTCCTTGAAAGCTCCACCAAAAGATCACCTTCTTTTTCTTCTTCCTCTTTTTCTCTTCTTCTTCAAGCCAAGAAAGCTCCAAAAAGCTCAAGAATCAACCAAGGAATGAAGGCTAGGGTTTTCTAAGGTGAACGGGGGTTTAGAGACTAATAATGAACTCTAAAATGGGTTTAGAGAGGTTTAAATACGAAGGGAGCCCTAAAAGAGTCATGGTATTGGGCCTGATGAGTTGCCACGTCGTGGCCTTCCTTGGCCACGTAATGGTGGCCCAAAAAAATCATGCAACAAATTAACCATTTCCATGTCGTGGAACAAATTTTCCTCCAAAATTCCATCTTACATCCTTGTTACAAGCAAGCTCAACCAATCTGGAACATGGGTGTTACAACTCTCCCCCACTTAATGTAGATTTCGTCCACGAAATCACTTCTCACTACATTCCAGGCATCCCAGAAGATTCGGTCAATTCTTCCAAAATCGTGATAAAATTCAACTCTAACATAATATGGTATTCTAATAATAATAATCTAACCCAATATTAGCAGGACTCACATATTGACGATGAACGAATCCTTTCCCCGCTAACCTTCACCAATGCTGAATAACCATCACTACTCAGCTCAAAATCCAGAAATCAATACCTTATCTGACTTCTTGACATACATAACCATTATGAATCATTTCCAATACACAACACCTGCCACTCCAGCGCCTGTCAGTCGGTATGCTGGAACTCTCCTGAAGTGTAGTAAGTGTAACTACCACCACACCGAAGCTTGCCGGGAGATGCAGTGCATGAATTGCCGCAACAAGGGGCACACTGCCTGTTTCTGCAGGGCGCCTGCCCCGTAACCACCTGTGAACAGCGGTACGACTTCTAAATAAAATTACTTTAAAGATTAAAAACTGTATTAAAAATTAGTTATAAATTATTTACTCGAACAAGTCGCAACATTCATAAGAGAACTAAAGATCCATTCAGGTGAGCTATGATGGCTTAGTACGTACGTCATGGTTATGCATAACTAAGATTTTGCAGGCTTAGAGTGAGTGATTTCGCCTCATTTCCTGTTCCTTGTCTGGTTGTGGATTTAGGGTAGAGTCACTCAGTCGACTGTCTTAATCATCTTAATTATACACAACTTGTATATGCCAAGCGATCATAGAGGTACCGAGAAGGATCATAATATTAAGTATCGTCACTAGTTATCAAAGTACTTTCACTGCTAGTACTCGCTTATTACGGTACGATTTGTGGCAGTGGTAATATCAAGAAAGTACTAGAAAGCGTACACATAATGCACTGTCGAGCACACTCAGAATACACCATCGTTATAACAAACGTTTCTTTCAAATCGACTTAACACTTGTTTCTATAAAGAGTCCAGCGTCGTCATTCGACGTGGATTGGCGTGGTCCTTACCATACCAAGTTCATGTGTTATGAAAACCCACCGCCTTAACCGACCGATTAACAAAACCCTCGTCACTCGTAACGACAACCCGATCCAGACCTCATAATCGTCTCTTGTATTCTAAACCCTGAAGTACTCATGAGGGGAGTACTTTGACCTCCGAAACCTTGCCGATGTATACCCAGCAGACCTTCCAGAACTACCACTCGTCCAACAGGTGAAGTTCAAGCACATAGGCTAAGGACGAATACGGTTAACCTATCACTACTAAGTGTATACGCGAGAGTAGTATATAATTAAGATTTTGTGGACTGAGAATGTGTGCTTCCGCCCTATCTCATGTTCCTTGTTTGGTTGTGGACCTAGGGCTGAGTCGCACATCCGACCGTCTTACTAATCTTAATTATATTCGACTTGTATACATGAGGTAATGATTGATGGACCAGGTATGATACCTATCATGAACTTCAGGGCAAAGTTGCCCAGGTCTACGAGTGGATATTCTACCTTTCCTAGTAGCACGCCCCCAAAAGTCCTGCTAAGAAAGCTAATTTCGGGACGAATTTCTCTCTAACGGGGGGATAATGTGACAACCCGTAATTTCAATCTAGTAAAAGTCAACAAAAGCCAAGCATGTCGTATAAAGGTCAAACTCATTTCTTTTATTATCCTTTAGGGCTAGATTAATGAGTGTTAGGTATAAAAACCTCTTATTAAAAGAGTTGTGTGATTAAGAATTGAAATCATGTTGAACAAAGAACACCTCGCAGCCTTGTACATCCGAGCCGCAAACCTTCGGCCAAGAACCCTCGGCAGTGAACCTTCGGACCGTAATCAGGCTTCGGACCATGAACCCTCGGTTCACGGCCGTGAACTCTTCGGCTGCAAACAACTTCCATATATATATATATATATATATATATATATATATATATATATATATATATATATATATATATATATATATATATATATGTGTGTGTGTGTGTGTGTGTGTTTGTTCGATTGTATCCTCATTTCTTCATCTCTTGGCCGAAAAGCCTCCCTTTTCTCTTTCAAGTATCATATACCAAGAACACCATTTTCACTCTTTCCATCCCTCTTCCTTTTGCATCTCCTTAGTATACCACTTAGGACCTTCAAACACTCTCCAATCATCAAGATCTTCAAGTGTTCTTCCCTGATTTTGGGTCGTGAACCCTTCTTAGGGTCGTGAACCCTTCATGAGGCCGTGAACCCATCAAGCCTGGCCGTGATCAACTTTCAGCCTTCCATTTTTCGATTCTAACACTTCTTTATAAGTGTTCCCTACTTCATAGGCTGTTTCCTTTTCACCTTAGATGTTAAATGCACTAACTTTATACATAAATATGTCACAATATGCTATTTAGGACTCGTTTGTGCTTCGGGACTTCGTTCGTGAGTATAACATCCTTATTCCCGTCTTCAATCGAATCACTCACATAAGATAAGTTCATACCCCTATAATCTACCTTTTTTAAATGATTTTAAATTCTTTTTAGGGGGGCGGGGGGAATACAAGTAAAACACAAGAAATCTTGTGTTTAAAAATGTAATTTTATTTATTTTGTTATTTTGCTGTCAATATGAATGAAAACATGAAACTTGTTAAAAACATCAAAATAAACTTATAAATTATGATAAATATAGTTTATGGAGCATATGAATCTTTTTACAAAACTACCAGTTATTTATAAAAAGGTTTTTGCATTATTACTTGTAAAGTCGTTAATCTAGTTTGTGAGACGCGTCTTCGGTACTTACTTGAGTACCAGTAGAAGTCCACCTTTATGATCCAGAGTCTCCTCGAGGGAGAGCGTGAGTTTGTGTATAGATCTATATGGGACTAACAATCCCTCACCTCTACTGTTAGCTACAGTTGGACCGGCATGTCTGCGGGTGACAAACGTCATAAACGATATCGATATCCGATTCACATCATATCAATCAGTATGGTCATATAAGTCACAAAGAGAAAATAATGATATATTTACGTAGTAATATACTTTTCCTAACTTTCCCAAGGGATATTAACTATATGATACTCAGTATATACAATAAGGTTAGATAAAATTGAAATCCGATAGACAATGGAATGTGTGACTTCCGCCTCATTTCCTGTTCCTTGTTTGGTTGTGGGTTTAGGGAAGATTCACCCATTCAACTGTCTGTTCGATCTCGGTTATATACAAATCGTATGTATTAAGTCATCACAGGAGGGTAGTATCGCCGTATCATGTATTCAGGGTAAACAAGTCTTTATTCAGTTTTACTTATCAACAAGACTAGATATCATTGAAGTAAGTATATTAATTATACTTGTGCTTTTTCGATCTTGGAACAATTAAGACTACCAGTTGGTTTTATAGAAAATATAGGATTTTCTATGGTAAACACCGTTATTTTAAGGTAAACAGTTTTCAATAGAACTTTCTGAAAACAATAACATTTATTACCGAAAACAATGTTTCACAATAGAGTAAGTGAAACTAGAAACTTATTTATAAAAGGTTTAATGCTTATTATTAAACTAGTATAACATAAAGGACCTTAAATGGTTAATTCTATAATTCCATAATTTATACATCAGAGTTGTATATAATTAATATCCGATAGGCAGTGGAATGCGTGACTTCCGCCTTACTTCCTGTTCCTTGTTTGGTTGTGGGCTTAGGACAGATCCACACATTTAACTATCTGTTCGATATTAAGTTATATATAGCTAGTATAATCTAAGTGATTGTAGAGGGAACCATTGTGGTTACCATTTTACTAAAGAAAATATAAGATTTTCTTAAGGAATTTTTTCGTCATATTTTAAAGAACTATTATAGTTAACCCCGTAAGCACCTGGTGAATACGTCGGGGTTATATACAATGAGGATCTAACAAACAATGGAATGTGTGACTTCCGCCTCATTTCCTGTTCCTTGTTTGTTTGTGGGCTTAGGTTAGATCCACACAATCGATTGTCTGTTTGATCTGGATTGTATATAACTTGTATTCATTAAGTACTAATAGAAGGAATTGTAAGAGTCATTTTTTACTTATTATTCATCACATCAGAAAATATAGGATTTTCTTGAGGAACATGCGAACTTTTCCAAAGAACAAAGAGTATACCTTTTCTAACAAAAATACTTATGAACTCACCAACTTAAATGTTGATACACTTTCAAAATCACTTGTATTCTCAGGAAACTAGTGGGAAGGTACACACGCCGATATTCAGAAGATGGAGCATAGTAGCTTCATATCTTTGTTTTGTTAATTACTTTTGAAGTCAATCTTTTGTGAATCGAATACAATGTAAACACTTTAATAATAATGTAATGGTTGTTGTTGCTTGTTTTACTATTCTACATTTTTTGTGATACTGAGCATGACGTCCTCCGCCCCCGAACGTTTCCGCCGTTTCGGTTTGGGGGTATGACAAATTCAGTCCTGGCCGAGCCCGACACTATAAGTCAACACCAAATCATTGATGGGCCCAAAGATATTGCTTTTTCCCCCTAAAGGTAAAAGGGAACTGATAAACTTTGACATATATGCTTGCACTATTTACTCATCAAATCATGCACAACAATACATTTTATAACATCAAGTTACTGATGCGTTTACGTATCATCAATGCACAACCAACTCGTAAACAACAACTCAGATATCTCTGTTTTAAGATTATAAGATATTATCGTCTCAGAATTACTCGTGATAAATTCCATGAAGTAATTTTATTTGCGTGGGTTAATCCAATACTTAAATCTCCATTTCAAAGTACTCATGAATATTGCAGCAACACTATTGTCTTATCCAAAACTCTTTAGAAAATCTACAATCTAATTCATGACAGTCTTGATTCACTACTTACTTCCAAAAGTATGATCGACTGTGGATGTTTGAACAATCTAATTATTCGGGAAGTAAAATATGCAAAATGAAACACAAAATAAACAATAGACAGAAGGTAGTAATCCAACTCATAAATAAATCTCCATTACTTAATCACCAAAAGTCAATTACATTTATTTCGTTACAAGTTTCGAAACTAACTATCTAACTACTAAAACTAATATCTTCCTTCAGACCAATGCTCTTAGCATGTTGAATATGCTTGACCCTACTCAGACCCTTTGTGAGGTGATCTGTAGGATTCTCTTCTGACGATACCCTCTTCACGACGAGGTGACCTTCTTCTACTCTATGTCTGATGAAATGGTATTTTATGTCGATGTTTCTTGATCTACCATGATCTCTTGGTTCCTTTGTTAAGGCAACCACCCTTTTATTATCATAGAAAATCTCCATTGGCTCCTTGATGGTTGGAAAAACACCAAGGCCTCCGATGACGTTCTTCAACCAAATAGCCTCCTTTGAGGCTTCGCTTGCCGCTATGTACTTTGATTCACAAGTAGAATCAGCCACCGTCTCCTGTTTAGAACTTTTCCAGATCACTGCTCCTCCATTAAGGGTAAACACCAAGCCAGATTGAGAATGGAAGTTGTCTCTATCTGTTTGAAAGTTGGCGTCACTATTTTCAGTTACTCTTAAGTTATCACTGCCACCAAGCACAAGGACTCAGTCCTTAGTTCTTCGCAGATACTTAAGAATATTCTTAACTGCTATCCAGTGAGCTCTACCTGGATTTCCCTGATAACTAATGAACATACTCAAAGAAAAAGCCACATCAGGGTGAGTACATGTCATAGCATACATGATAGATCCAACGGCGGAAGCATATGGAACTCTACTTATTTCTGCAATCTCTGCATCAGTACTCGGGCTCTGAGTCTTAATCAGTTTGGTGTTACTCTGTATAGACAGTTCTCCTTTCTTGGAATTATCCGTACTTAAATGCTTTAGTACCTTTCCAAGTATGTACTTTGACTAAGTACAATTAGCCTTTTACTCCTGTCTCTCAAAATCGTTATCCCTAAAATATAAGCAACCGCTCCCAAATCCTTCATAGTGAAACACTTTCCAAGCCATACATAACACCTTGCAAAGTTGGAATGTCGTTTCCTATAAGAAGTATGTCATCAACATACAATACTAGGAAAGTTACTATACTACCACTAGCTTTGACATATACACAAGATTCACCTTCACTTCTAGAGAAATCAAACTCTTTGACCTTCTCGTCAAAACAAAGATTCCATCTGCAAGAAGCTTGTTTCAATCCATAGATTGATTTCTCAAGATTACACACTCTATTTGGATACTTTTCATCCACAAAGCCCTCTGGATAACTTATGTAAACATCCCCAGCCAACTTCCCATTAAGGAAAGCGGTTTTGACATCCATCTGCCATATTTCATAGTCATGAAACGCAACTATGGCTAGCATTACCCAAATATATATTATCTTAGCTACTGGTGAGAAGGTCTCATCATAGCCAAACCCTGGGGTTTGAGTAAAGCCCTTCGCAACCATTCGATCCTTGAATGTGTATACCTTTCCATCTATGTCGGTCTTCTTCTTGAAGATCCATTTACACCCAACTGTCTTGCGACTTGGAACGTTATCAACCAAATTCAAAACTTGATTCTCATACATGAACCTTATCTCGCTGTCCGTTGCCTCTTTCCACTTGGCTAGCTCAGGGACTGCCATGGCTTCCTTGTAGTTAGTTGATTCATCCAAATTTACCAGTGTACTATCACTGATAAACATATCACCATCTGTAGTAATATGGAAACCATAGAACTCAGCATTCTAAATCTACTGTAACGCCTAAGAGGTAATGACTCGTCAATTGGTTCAACTGGAATTACTTCCTCAGGTTGAGCCCTAGCATTTTCAGAAGTACCTTCATCGTTTGACTCTTAAATTTCTTCAAGATCAATGGTACTCCCACTGTCCTCTTTTTATATGAGCTCTCTCTCTCTCTCTCTCTCTCTCTCTCGAAATACTCCTCTTCGTGCTACGAAGACCACGTTCTCAGGTCTGTAGAACAAATATCCAAAGGACTCTTGTGGGTAGCCGATGAAAATACATCTCTCACTTCGAGGTTCAAGCTTGTCGTGAGTCTCTCATCTAACGAAACCTTCACAACTCCAAAACTTGATACGTGCTAATGAAGGAACCTTCCTTATCCACATCTCGCGAGGTGTTTTGGCAACTTTATTTGTTGGGACAAGATTAAGAATGTGGGCATCAGTCTCTAAGGCATACCCCCAGAATGAGACTGGAAGTGAAGCTCGACTCATCATGGAACAAACCATGTATAACAAGGTCCGATTACGCCTCACAACCACACCATTAAGTTGTGGAGTCCTAAGAGGTGTCAATTGTGAAACTATTCCACATTCCTTGAGGTAGTCGTGGAACTCGATACTAAGATACTCACCGCCTCTATTGGATCTAAGCATCTTTATCTTCCTGCCCAATTGATTCTTGACTTCATGTTTAAACTCTTTGAACTTTTCAAAAGGTTTCTGACTTATGCTTGATTAAGTAGATATATCCATATCTGCTATAGTCATCAGTAAAAGTCACATAGAATCGATTTGCATCCCTTGTGGTGGATCTGAAGGGCCCACACACATATGTGTGTATGAGATCCAACAATCCTTCACCTCTTTCACAAGTACCAGGGAAAGGTAAAATTCTCATCTTTCCCAATAAACAAGACTCGCATGCATCATCTGACCTTAAGTCAAATGATTCCAACACTCCATCATTTTGTAGTTAAGCCGTGTGTTTCTTTTTAACGTGTCCAAGACGACAATGCCACAAGCATGCTTTGTCTATACCATTAGACGAATCAACTTGAAAAACACTATTTCCTAAATTGTCTACAATCATCACAGTTTCATACACACCATCACAAGGTAAAGCTTTAAAAGCAGAAATAGAGCCATTATTATCATTAAAAGAATATTTAAAACCTTTTTTAAATAAGGCATCATATGAAATGATGCTTCGTGTCATCTCTGACGAGTAGCAACAATTTATTAAATATAAACCTAACCCAATACTAAGCACTAAGCCATAAACTCCAATCTTGGTGACAGGTGAAGATCGCCTATTCCCCATGATCAAGTTCATCCTTTCATGCTCCACATCCTCACTTCTTTTTAGCCCCTACAAATGAGAAAAAAAAATGTGAAACCTACATCCTATATCAAGGACCCAAGAACGAGAATATGATGATTTATTAGATAAGATAGTGTAAATACTTGCCGATGTTGGCTTCACCATGCAATCCTTGATATCTTTCAAGTATTTCACGCTGCTTCATTTCCGGTGCCCCTTGTCATTGCAATAGAAGCAAATGGCCTCTTTGGGGTCAGAAACAGAGGGATCATCAGAACTGGATTTTCCTTTGGGTCCTGTACTTGACGACCCAGCTTGGGACTTTCCCTTCCACTTTTTCTTTGGACGACCTTTCCTCTTCTTCCCTTTCCCTTGCCCTATGGCCAAAACAGGAGCACTAGTAGGATTAGAGGCAATACTTTTTCCCTTCATTCCTGCTTCAGTTGTTCGCAGGAGGTTGTGCAATTGAGACAAAGTAGTTTTGTTGTTGTTCAAATGATAGGTCAATATGAACTGATCATAAAAATTTGGCAGAGAGTTCAACACTATGTCAATTGCCAACTCTTCATCAAAATTCACGTTGAGCTTGATCGGCCTATCCCCATATCGTTGCATTCTTTAAACGTGGCTACTAACAAACTCACCCTCCTTAATCGTGCTAGCAATGAGGGACTTTACCAACTTGTACTTTTTTTGACGAGCTCGCTTATGATATTTCTCCATAAGGTCCTTGTTTATCTCGTATGGCCAATAATCCTCATAGTGCCTTTGCAATTCTGGAGTCATTGTCGCCACCATGATGCATGCAAATTTTATGGCATCATTATAGTGTTTCTTGTAGGTAACCATTTCTTAAAGAGTGGCCTTCTCTTCATTGATCTCATCCAATGGTCTCTTGGGGACATATTCCTTTTCCTCAAAATGAATGGCCATTTTAATGTTGTGCATCCAATCGTTGTAGTTGGCGCCATCCAATTGCACCTTCGAGCAGATGTTCAACTGGGAGAAGTTGTTGTTGTTTGAGGAGGAGGAGGAGGAGGAACCAGAAGCATCAGTTGGAGTAGACATCTGAAAGAGAAGAAAGATAGTTTTATTTAGATAAGAATAATCCTCAATATAACACCCGAAATGAAATATCAAGGCAAGGATCCAACTAAATAATTCACAACTTAGAAAAGAGATTTCGTAATCTAATTGTAAGTTATATAAAGGTAGGTAAATGACGATTACCAATTTGACCATCGAAAACCAGAATTTTTAATGAAATTTGTTTTAAATGAAATTCCTAGATATTTTTTAGAATCATTGAACTTTTCAATGGCATGTTTAATCTCGATTATGCTCTTCCATTTGTGACTGAGATACTGAGGATCACAAATAAGATGTTAATAACCATGCAAATTAACTTAGTACTCTCGATGTCATTTATCATCTCATTTTATTGTGCCGGTTAGCCACACCCGCTCCATTAATCAATGATAATTTTCGAGATACCCATTGCCACTCTTTATTTGTCCCTATTAGTGTGTCGGTTAACCACATGCGCTCCACTAACGACTCATAAAGTGCAATGTTAATTTCATGGGTTAGCATATAAGTTCACATTTTTCCTAAAGTAACTAAGATTGGGAATTCTTTTTAAAAAAATATGTTTAGTTACTTTATAATTCATTATACTTATTAATGAGAATTAATTTGTCCTATCAAAACCGTTCGGCTAACGACCCTCCACCATACAAGGGAGCGGTTGGTAAGAGTGGATACCAAATGACGGTCATTTTATAGGCCGATTCCTTAAACTCCCCTTATAGTGCGGTTTCATGAATGAGGTGTACAAGCGGTTCGACGAACTTGTATTATACATATAGTAGTATTAGACTTTTATTGTTACATATAGTATAAGGGTGTATATTTTAAAACTTTGCAAAAAATACTAGGTTATATGTTAAATTTCAAAAATTAAGAAATTAATTTTTAATTTAAAATTTAAACCAATCATGAATTCAAGATAAGGATATCAAATTACTTAGAAAAATATTCAGTTTTGTACAATTAAAACATTATTAAAGGAAATTATCCCAATCAATTCATTAGATAACAATAAACTGAATTTTATGGATCTGACAAGCCACCATGTTGTGGTAAACAATTACCACGACGTGGTTGAACAAAATCGAAGGTCACCATGTCGTGGTGGCAGAACAGAATGACGATTTTGTTTTGCTTCTCCTTGTTCAAATTCAACGATTGTATGAATTCAATAGAAAACTAAACCAGTCTCTGATACCACTGATGGGTAATGCAAACATATAATTCCTATGTGTATATGCAACCCTAATACATGATCTATGTTTTCTCTAATTGAACATACCACTTTGAACAACAAATAAGAAACCCTAGAACAACTAGCATAGTTTTTGAAAATACCAAATAGGGTTAGGAAAAACATACCTTGATTGCTATGGACTAATAACAATGAAAATCCTTGTGTTGTTGAAGCCTTAAAAGCAAGCGCCACAAATGTCATGCCTCTAGTTGTTCACGCCCAACACTAGCAAAAGGAAGAAGATTGAAAGAGAGGAGGTAGGCTTAGCAAATTCGGCTGGCTCTTCACAATTACAGGTGGCCGAAAATTCTAGGGTTGGGTTTCTATTTATAGTGCAGTTAGGAAACCCTAGATAAGCCCAAATCCAAGATTATTTAAAACCGGGTAATTATCCACCATGGATAATTTTAGAAACCCTAAGGCTTCAAGAAACCGTCCATGCCTTATGTAGGGTTCTAGAATGCCTCTTTCTCAACTATTAAAAAATTGCACTTTAGTCCCTGCACAATTAATTCCTTTAATCCCAAAATTAATTCTAATTAATTTCTGATTAAATATTAATTAAATATTAATATATCTAATTAATATATTATTCTCATAATATTTTAATAAATTATTTATTTAAATTTATTAATCAAATAATAAATCAACCTCTCTCTCCAAAAATCATCATGTCTAGTTACTAGTCTTGAGGGCAACCCAAAAGGACTGTGTCATTATCAATTCAAGTATATATCAATCACAGTTATGGGCTTAGACACATAATCCAAAATAAATATCATGGTACCTTCTGTTCGTTTGGCGAAGGTCCTGAAACTCCCTCGCGAACTGCTGCACCTCAACAACTGGTGAAAAGTCCGCCCTAAATCGGATCACAAACTCATCCCAATACATCGTCTCAATGGCCTCGCCTCCCAAAGCGAAATCTACCTCCTCTCACCAATCTCAAACTCTATCCTTCAGAAGACAGGATTCAAATCTGACCTTCGACCCCTCAGGGCAGAAGCTCATCCGGAAAGTGTTCACCATGTCCGCTAACCACCTCCTACTAATAATAAGGTCCTTCTCCCCAAAGAACTCGGGAGCTCCATAAGCATGGAACTCGCGGAAGGAAAGATTGTGAGCTCCCACATAGCCATAATCTCAGTGCACAACGTGCCCAGATGCTCATCCAAAATCTCCACGATCCTCTCCTTGACCGAACCAAATATCATAGAAATCTTATCCAAAATACCGTGGATGATCTTCGACGACTGGAACTCCCACATCTGCTCATCAATCGGCTTAGCACCAGCACCTAAGCGTGAACCAAAACCTGAAGCTCCTCCATGCGTGGTCATCACCATTATGCAAAGCAATCATGCACGCGATCAGAAGATACCCACAGAATCCTCATCCTACAGGTTTCCTTGAATTTCCATGACTTTCCTTGAGTCAAATACGAATCATGTGCGTTCAGTGCTACGAGCCTAATACTACCTTCCACACCTATCCGTACATTCCTCAAGAATTATCTTGAATCCTCTAAGTCACCTTCTCAAACTGGTACTCCAAATACTTGCTAAACAACACATCCAAACCCACTAAACACTTCCTAGGCTCTCCTAGGTTCCTTACCCCACCCTGCCATCAGCTGCTGAATATCCCCTACTAATGTCGGCTAGCAACTTCATGAATAAAATTGCATGCAATAAAGCTTAGATAATCCTTCGACTAAAAGACTCAACCCTACAACGGTTGGACTCAAAAAAGCGTTGCCCAATATGGTCAAATCAATCACTCTAAGATTATTTAACCTCTGCAGCAAGCAACTTAACATATTCATCAAATAATTAATTCACATCAATATGAGTCCCACAAAGCACAAAGCAAGCAGCATTTGGGTATCGAACAAATCTAACTAGTAAATCACCTAATCAGGCCATTATATCTAACATCAGATATCCATACTAGCATGCAACTCCAAAACCTCAAACAATAGGAATATAAAGTGTGACAACCGTCAATTTTTGGCCAAGTCAAAGTCAACTAAAGTCAACAAGTCAAACCGGTCAACTCATCTAACCCTTGTACATTAGGGTTTCCATTATGTTCCTTATTGAACTACTCGCAATCTTAATACAAAGTATCACTTAGAGTTTCCACGTGTTCGGAAAATCTAAACCCTAATTAGGGCAAGTGATGAATCTTCTCGATAAAACATTATTCCATACCCCTCGAGAGTGTATAACATTAATAACAAGGATTAACAGAGTGTAAGAACCTTGCGTTGCGAAGCCAAACACTCAAAAAGGTCGCAAACAAAATCTCTCCCAAATCTCTCCAAGTATGTAAAATCTCTCCCAAATCTCTCTCTGTATGAGAAATCTCTCCAAGAATGTGAAATTTCTCCCAAATCTCTCTCTGTATTAGAAATCTCTCCAAGAATGTGAAATCTCTCCCAAATCTCTCTCTGTATGAGAAATCTCTCCAAGAATGTGAAATCTCTCTCAAATCTCTCCAAGTATGTGTGATCTCTCCCAAATCTCTCTCAAAAAGTTCCTTTAACTTTTTATAATCATTTCGGGCATCCCGACACTTAACTTGGTGAAAAACGGCGCAAAACGGGAAGAATTATTGAAAAATAGCCTGAACAAACCGAAGCCTCTCAGACCAAAAGTGCTTAGAACCGAACTGAGTCGGACCGAACCCGAAGCTGCCTGCGAACCGAACCCGAAGGTCCCTTCGGACCGAACCTTCCGAACCGAAACCATTAGGACCGAACCGAAGTCTGATGATCCGAACCCGAAGTTCGCTTCCGCTCCTGACCTTCGCCTTCGGGCCCAGCAGTAACAAGGACCGAATCTCGGCCCAGTACCGAGAGGTCTCGCAGATAGCCCTTTCCTTCCCGGTTTTCGACTACGACTTCATTTTAGGCCCGTTTTACATAATTTTAACGCGGGATTTTCACCCAAAATTATATTTTAACATATAAGACCCCTAAATTCATAAGTAATCACGTTTTTTAGTGTAAATCTTATTCAAGATTAGTGGGTAGGATATTTTGGGTGGAGTGTTGACTTTGCTTTAATGTATGACACAAGCAACCACCCATGCCCACTCAATGACCAGCCCTTGTCCTTCCACCATACCTGGTCATTTCATTGTCCTTTCCCCCCCTCTTTCCAGCCAAGTACTTTGACTCAGGGGTAGGAAAACCCTTATCTCTCCTCCCATTCACTCACACTTCACCAAGAAGCAAAAACTCATTCTCTCTCACTTCTCTCTCTAGATTTCGAGATTTCAAGGCTGATTTTGAAGTTCTTCATCTACCTTGGTAATTAAATCTCTTCCCACACTTGATTTTCTTACACTTCTTCACTCAAATCATGAGTTCCTTACACAAATATCGTCATATTTGTTGTTAGATCTTCGAATCTTCAAGCATCATCTAAGTGTTCTTGAGTTGAACACTTCTTTTCTTCATCATCCATCTACTGAAATCACTCAAGGTGAGTTCATACACCTATCTTTTCATGTTTTTCTTAAGTTTTAAGGGGGGGGGGGGGGGAATACAAGTTAAAACACCAAGAATACAACTAAACTCAAACAACAGCTTTCATCAGAAAAGTTGAGTCTTATTCACGGACTGTTTCGACTATCTTAAACTTAATATATTTCAAAACTGTTTAATATGAAAATAGTTCAGGTTCATACCTTTAAAATGACTACTTGAACATCTTCATACGGTTTTTCTACGATTTATGGTGATTTTTACAAAACTGTCTATCATTTCAGAAACAAATTCGGACCAGTCTGTGAATATGAACATTTTAACACAAGTTAAAGACTTCTAAAAATCATAATAAAAATTATGAATAAACTAGACACATTTTATGAACTCTCAGAATTTACGGATTCAGTTTTCAACTTGGTATGATTTTTCTATGATTTTTCTAAAACAGTGCAGAAAGGTTAAAAACTAGTTAACAGCTTATAAATTTCATAACACTTTGTATTATGTTGAGCAAAGTGTATAACAATAAGTTCTAAATATTGAATGTATTTTCTTGGTAGTTTATCATCATAAACTGAAATTTAGTCATTCATGATAAGATTCTTCATTCATTTCGAACACATATAATAAGCTATATTAAGCATAGTTTATGGATTTTTAGCACTAATGTATTTTCATAAAAGAGTTCTTTTACAGTACAAACATTTTAGATAAACTATAATAGGTATAGTTTATGTATCATTTACATTTCAAACTCATTTACCAAAGGTTTTCAGTTCAGTTCACGTAAATCTGTTAATGAATAAATTTGTGAGACATTCGCTTCGTGTTACCTTCATGGTAACAAAATCAAAAGTCCTGTAAATTGTAACCAGAGTCTCTTGTAGGGAGAACGTGATAGTTGTGTATAGATCTATATTGGGTCTAACAAACCCACACCTGAGCTGCATGCAACAGCTAGACCGACAGGTTTGGGGTGACAAGTGTCATTTAACTTACGACGCCTGAAGAACGTCGTATTACGAGGCCGTCTGAGTCATAGTATGGTTATAATAACTCACATGTGGTATTAACAAAATATAAGATTTACGGGTTCTACTTTTAAATTAGCGAGTTATGTCGATTTAACTCACAGGAATTACTTTATGTATGGAAAAATACTTGTTTATTTTCGGTCCTGGGATTTAGGACTACCTAACTTTAAAAAGGGTTTTATGCCAATTTAAAACCACTTTTATATCTTTAAGTATGGAAAATACTTGTTTATTTTCGGTCCTGGGATTTAAGACCACATAACTTTTATAAAGAAAATATTGGATTTTCTGGAAACATACTTTGTCGCTTTTACAAGGAAAACGGTTCTTTCTCAAACAAAACTCTTATGAACTCACCAACTTAATTGTTGACACTTTTTCAAAACTACTTGTATTCTCAGGAAATCAGTGAAACAGGAAAACCAACAGCATTTTGAGGATGGGACGATAAATCGTCAAACAGTTCATTTTGTCATCATAATGTAATTGATTTGAAACATGTAAACATATACTTTGGTGTAACTTTTTCAATTATATTTATGATGGTTGTATTTACTTTGAGCACTATTATACTCGTTGTTGTGATACTATACATGAAGTCCTCCACCCCCGGACGTTTCCGCCATCCTTGGTTTGGGGGTGTGACAGATTGGTATCAGAGCATTGTTTATAGTGAACTAAGTATATCGAACCA
Source organism: Lactuca virosa (assembly GCF_052849685.1). Lineage (NCBI taxonomy): Eukaryota > Viridiplantae > Streptophyta > Magnoliopsida > Asterales > Asteraceae > Lactuca > Lactuca virosa. The sequence goes on from NC_136426.1 coordinate 203,557,656, forward strand.
CATAAGATATACAAACTATAACTGCATTGGGACTAAAGTCTCTGATTTAACATTTTCAAATAACTATACTTTTAGAAATAAATAGTTTCTTGTTAAAAGTACATACATGCATACCGGTTTAGTGTCATGTCTAAGGAAAGCGCAAAAGTTAAAAATAGAGGAGTTGTGCAATGTGAACATGCCCTGGGATATGCAATCAAGTCTGGGAGGGATATAGCCTGATCAACTATATTCATCCGAGAAATGACTAGCATGTGACGGGGGATAGTCATGGTGGACAACAAGTCTATCAACTTACCAACGCCCATACAAGAAAATCGTTAAGAACCAAACATAATATTAAAATACTATAGGAGTATTTGGTGATACAATAACCAACTTATGTGAAAACTAAAGACCCCTATTAGTAGGTCTATAATGACTGAGTGCATACGCTAAGGTTATACATAATTAAAGATATTATAGACTCAGAATCTATGACTATTGCTCTACTTCCTGTTCCTTGTTTGGTTGTGGACTTAGAGTAGAAGTCATTTATTCGAAGGTCTATTCTATCTCAGATTATGTATAACTGGTATGCACTATGTGATTATAGACGTGACTAATAAGGATCACCCCGTATAAGTAATTATAGGATTAGACGTCTATTAATTATCTCTTCCACCCCTATTCTCGCACGGACAACACGATAAGATCTTGCATACCAGGATGCCCCTACTTTTCGAACCCGGAGAGTTAGTGAGTGATGAGGAAAAGAGTCGGAGGTGGAGCCAGAGGTCGACAACTCTCCTCACATAGCCTGGGCTCTCGCGAACCGTCTCGACTCCATCGAGCCTGTGCCCCGTTGGGCAGCATTGATCGAGGGATGGAGTCGCCATCAGCAGCAACAATTCGCCATTTGGGGACGTATTATCGTAAGCAGAGTTCATTTTACTCACAAGACCTTGTAGATTAGGTCTATGAGTATGCATTGGTGTTACTCCCCTCCATGTGTAGTGTTGACCCCACGAGTTAGTGATTACACTAGTCGAGTGATTTATTTGCAGTCCAAACTCTCCTCACAATGATGTGGTGTTGACCTGCATCAGGCTTAAAACCTTCCCCTAAAAACTAAATATGCTAAAATCTTACAAATAAAAGGGACATGCGTATTATTTCTTTGGGAGCAATACTACTAAAATTCATAAGTTTATCATATGTAGACTCTCGTTATGAACCGTTTTCAGAACACCATAAACAATCAGAACACGATACACTCAGAACTAAGATAAATAACTCCCGACGTATAAGCCCTTATTCAAGACTCACTATCATCTCACCTTTTTAAGCCTCATAGTTAAAAGGTGCCCTTTTCGTAGACCTATGAGGGTGCGATCATACCAGCACTAATGCATCGGGTCCCATCAAAACTCCTCAGCCAGGTGTGTTTGGAAAAAACATGATCCCAAGATGAGTAAAGCTTAACGCCCGTATGAAACCAACTTCTACCCACTACCATAACTCCGTCTTAGGGACATTAGCTGAAACACCGAGAATAGTTCAGTAAAGTGAGAAATTTATATATGTGTATATAAATGGTAAGGATATAACTAGAGATAAACATCCCTACTCACCACATCGTTTCTCCTCGTGCAACAGGGTTATGTCTTCACAGGAAGTTAACCAGCCAACAAGCAAGGCAGCAATCCTGCAGATAGACTCTGCTACCTTTCAAGCTGCAGTCACGGCAGCCGTGACAGCCGCCATGGCGCAACTCGACGCTAACAATATCAGCAGAAGAGAAGGCGGTGTTGGCAAATCTAACCGCAGTAACAGTCAAGAATGCCAACGGGTATCTGCCAACGAAGACGCCTCAGACCACAAACCCAATAGCAAGAAACGAAAGTTTTGGGACAAAGTGAAGCGCGACCGATCTCAAAAATGCGCTAATAGGCAACAACCCATCGCCACCCCTGCCATTACAACACCCGTCACGACACATGCCTCGACACTAGCCACAAGGTCTGTCACCCAAGCACCGGCCAAACCATATAAGGGATCACTCCCAAAGTGTAACAAGTGTGGCTTCCATCACAATGGGGCTTGCCGGGTGATGCACTGTAAAATCTGCAACGAGAACGGACATACTGCCCGTTTTTGCAGGAACCAAACCCAACACCTCCCTTCAACCACCAACACCAGGGTAGGCCCAGGATGCTACCTATGTAGTGAAATGGGACACTTCAAGAGAGAATGTCCAACTGAGAAGAATGACGGGGGAGCAGGAGGAGTGTGATGAACAAACCAGCAGGAGCAACAAGGGAACCCTATTAGGACTTTTGTAATGTTTCCAACGACAAAAACGTTTAAGTACCATATGTTTGTAATGAATTTGGTATGCTTGCTAAAATTACCGTCTTTCAAAAAGTAGTTAAAATACTCTCTGGTACAAATCAAATCAAAGACACTCATATATGACCTTAGAATCATTACCTGTAAGCTGTGATGACTTTGTGCATACATCGGGGTTAATTATAATCAAAATACTAAAGACTTAAAGCGAATAATTCCATCTAGACTTCTGTTCCATGTCTAGCAGTGGGATAAGGGTAGAGCCACTCACTCGACGATTTCACCAATATCAAATTACATACGACTTACATATACCGCTCGATCATAGAGTAACCTGTTCGGAAATCATGATATAAAATATCATTACTAGCTATCAGAACCCACTCACTACCAGTGCTAGCTGCTGTAGTATGAATCATCTGCGGTAATAATAACATCGAACAAAACGGAACACACTGAAAAGAAACACAAGATACTCTATCACTCCAATGAACATTTTGTGCGAATACCGCTTAACACATGTTTTACCTAAAAAGATATTGTTGTCGTCATTCGATTTCGATTGGTATAGTCCTCACTTTCTCGATTTAACGGCTACGAAAGAACCCCTCACCTAACCCACCGAATATCAAAACCTTCGTCTCCCATAAACACCTCCAGCACAGACTTCCGGGTCATCTCTCGCTGTGAAACCCCAAAACACTCACCATAGGAGTATTATACCTTCCGAAACCTTACCACAAGTATTTCCAGGAGACCCTTCACGCAGCAGATAAAGTTCAAGCACAGAAGCTTGGGACGAATACGGTTAGTCTACCACTACTACGTGTATACGCGAGGATAATGTATAACTAAGATTCTACAGACATTGGATGTGTGCTTCCGCCCTATTTCCTGTTCCTTGTCTGGTTGTGGACTTGGGGCAGAGTCACCCATCCAACTGTCTTGCCAACCTTAAGTACATATGACCTATATGCGCAAGTTAATGATGGATGTACCAGGTACGAGTCCTACCATGAACTTCGGGACAAGGCTACCCAGGAGTGCGAGTGAACGTTCTACCATCCGAATAAGTCTAGTCGTGTAAACCGAACCCATATGTTCCCTACCGATCTAATCAAACGAGAAACACTAAAGCAGACCCTATGCAGCACTCCGAGGAGAAGTTACCACTTATGACTTAGTACAAGTTCGAGAAAGGCTGGAAGCATCTCGAGAACACACCAAAACCCGAATAAGTCTTATCATCTATATAAAAACACAGGGTTTTTATTAGTAAATGTATGATGGCTAGTGTAAACATTATGGTCATATATCATTAAGATTCTATGGACTTAGAATGTATGATTCTGCCTCATTTCCTGTTCCTTGTTTGGTTGTGGGTTTAAGGCGGGGTCACTCATCCGAATGCCCTTGCAATCTTAATGATATACGACTAGTTTACACCAAGCGATTATAAAAGATCTGGTAGGACTTATAATGTAAATTTCATCACAAATTGTTGAAGTATTCGCAATGATAATAACAAGGGATGAAACAGGGAGCAGAAAGGCACACATTGAATACACTATCATTCCAAAACAATAACTCCTTTTAAATCAACTCAGCTCATGTTATAATAAGAAATTCCAAGGTCGTCATTTAACATCAGGCGGGTTGGTCCCCGCCATGTCAATTTCTTGTACTACGAAAAGTTTCCCCCATCTTTCCTCCAAATTCTTGAAGTCCCAGTCGAAACGCTAATTTCGGGACAAAATTCTTTCTAACAGGCGGATGATGTGACAACCGTCAATTTTTGGCCAAGTCAAAGTCAACTAAAGTCAACAAGTCAAACCGGTCAACTCATCTAACCCTTGTACATTAGGGTTTCCATTATGTTCCTTATTGAACTACTCGCAATCTTAATACAAAGTATCACTTAGAGTTTCCACGTGTTCGGAAAATATAAACCCTAATTAGGGCAAGTGATGAATCTTCTCGATAAAACATTATTCCATACCCTTCGAGAGTGTATAACATTCATAGCAAGGCTTAACAGAGTGTAAGAACCTTGCGTTGCGAAGCCAAACACTCAAAAAGGTCGCAAACAAAATCTCTCCCAAATCTCTCCAAGTATGTGAAATCTCTCCCAAATCTCTCTCTGTATGAGAAATCTCTCCAAGAATGTGAAATCTCTCCCAAATTTCTCTCTGTATTAGAAATCTCTCGAAGAATGTGAAATCTCTCCCAAATCTCTCTATGTATGAGAAATCTCTCCAAGAATGTGAAATCTCTCTCAAATCTCTCCAAGTATGTGTGATCTCTCCCAAATCTCTCTCAAAAAGTTCCTTTAACTTTTTATAATCATTTCGGGCATCTCGACACTTAACTTGGTGAAAAACGGCGCAAAACGGGAAGTATTATTGAAAAATAGCCTGAACAAACCGAAAACCTCCTTTAAGGACCGAAGCCTCTCGGACCGAAAGTGCTTAGAACCGAACTGAGTCGGACCGAACCCGAAGCTGCATGCGAACCGAACCCGAAGGTCCCTTCGGACCGAACCTTCCGAACCGAAACCATTAGGACCGAACCGAAGTCTGATGATCCGAACCCGAAGTTCGCTTCCGCTCCTGACCTTCGCCTTCGGGCCCAGCAGCAACAAGGACCGAACCTCGGCCCAGTACCGAGAGGTCTCGCAGATAGCCCTTTCCTTCCCGGTTTTCGACTACGAATTCATTTTAGGCCCGTTTTACATAATTTTAACGCGGGATTTTCACCCAAAATTATATTTTAACATATAAGACCCCTAAATTCATAATTAATCACGTTTTTTAGTGTAAATCTTATCCAAGATTAGTGGGTAGGATATTTTGGGTGGAGTGTTGACTTTGCTTTAATGTATGAAACAAGCAACCACCCATGCCCACTCAATGACCAGCCCTTGTCCTTCCACCATACCTGGTCATTTCATTGTCCTTTCCCCCCCCCCCCCCCCCCCCTCTTTCCAGCCAAGTACTTTGACTCAGGGGTAGGGAAACCCTTATCTCTCCTACCATTCACTCACACTTCACCAAGAAGCAAAAACTCATTCTCTCTCTAGATTTCGAGATTTAAAGGCTGATTTTGAAGTTCTTCATCTACCTTGGTAAGTAAATCTCTTCCCACACTTGATTTTCTTACACTTCTTCACTCAAATCATGAGTTCCTTGCACAAATATCGTCATATTTGTTGTTAGATCTTTGAATCTTCAAGCATCATCTAAGTGTTCTTGAGTTGAACACTTCTTTTCTTCATCATCCATCTACTTAAATCACTCAAGGTGAGTTCATACCCCTATCTTTTCATGTTTTTCTTAAGTTTTAAGGGGGGGGGGGGGGGGAATACAAGTTAAAACACCAAGAATACAACTAAACTCAAACAACAGCTTTCATCAGAAAAGTTGAGTCTTATTCACGGACTGTTTCGACTATCTTAAACTTAATATCTTTCAAAACTGTTTAATATGCAAATAGTTCAGGTTCATACCTTTAAAATGACTACTTGCACATCTCCATACGGTTTTTCTACGATTTATGGTGATTTTTACAAAACTGCCTATCATTTCAGAAACAAATTCGGACCAGTCTGTGAATATGAACATTTTAACACAAGTTAAAGACATCTAAAAATCATAATAAAAATTATGAATAAACTAGACACATTTTATGAACTCTCAGAATTTACGGATTCAGTTTTCAACTTGGTATGATTTTTCTATGATTTTTCTAAAACAGTGCAGAAAGGTTAAAAACTAGTTAACAGCTTATAAATTTCATAACACTTTGTATTATGTTGAGCAAAGTGTATAACAATAAGTTCTAAATATTGAATGTATTTTCTTGGTAGTTTATCATCATAAACTGAAATTTAGTCATTCATGATAAGATTCTTCATTCATTTCGAACACATATAATAAGCTATATTAAGCATAGTTTATGGATTTTTAGCACTAATGTATTTTCATAAAAGAGTTCTTTTACAGTACAAACATTTTAGATAAACTATAATAGGTATAGTTTATGTATCATTTACATTTCAAACTCATTTACCAAAGGTTTTCAGTTCAGTTCACGTAAATCTGTTAATGAATAAATTTGTGAGACATTCGCTTCGTGTTACCTTCATGGTAACAAAATCAAAAGTCCTGTAAATTGTAACCAGAGTCTCTTGTAGGGAGAACGTGATAGTTCTGTATAGATCTATATTGGGTCTGACAAACCCACACCTGAGCTGCATGCAACAGCTAGACCGGCAGGTCTGGGGTGACAAGTGTCATTTAACTTACGACGCCTGAAGAACGTCGTATTACGAGGCCGACTGAGTCATAGTATGGTTATAATAACTCACATGTGGTATTAACAAAATATAAGATTTACGGGTTCTACTTTTAAATTAGCGAGTTATGTCGATTTAACTCACAGGAATTACTTTATGTATGGAAAAATACTTGTTTATTTTCGGTCCTGGGATTTAGGACTACCTAACTTTAAAAAGGGTTTTATGCCAATTTAAAACCACTTTTATATCTTTAAGTATGGAAAATACTTGTTTATTTTCGGTCCTGGGATTTAGGACCACATAACTTTTATAAAGAAAATATTGGATTTTCTGGAAACATACTTTGTCGCTTTTACAAGGAAAACGGTTCTTTCTCAAACAAAACTCATATGAACTCACCAACTTAATTGTTGACACTTTTTCAAAACTATTTGTATTCTCAGGAAATCAGTGAAACAGGAAAACCAACAGCATTTTGAGGATGGGACGATAAATCGTCAAACAGTTCATTTTGTCATCATAATGTAATTGATTTGAAACATGTAAACATTTACTTTGGTGTAACTTTTTCAATTATATTTATGATGGTTGTATTTACTTTGAGCACTATTATACTCGTTGTTGTGATACTATACATGAAGTCCTCCACCCCCGGACGTTTCCGCCATCCTTGGTTTGGGGGTGTGACATAAAGGCATCTCTCCTAGCATTTTATCATACATTCCCAAGAAGATGAAGGGTTTTGAGCATCCTAAGAACCTAAAGGTGCACATACAACCCTAAATGCTTTGGAACTATGTTTTCTCTATTATACATGCAAAATTGATTTCCAAAGCATTGTCCTATCTAGCATGCAATTGTAGGTTCTTGTACAATAAAAACTAGATTTCTTTGACATAGAACTTAATAGGACACATCAATTTGGTTCTAACCGGGCCCGACACATAGGTCAAAACAAAATCATCGAGGGGCCCACGATATCGCTTTTAATCCTCCAAGGACTAAAAGGAACAGATAAACTTCGACTCATATGCTTGTACTAACTACTTGTTGAATCATACACAAGAGCATGTTTTATAACATCAAGTTACTGATGCGTTTTCGTACAATCAATGTACAACCAACTCATAGTCAACAACTCATATCTCTAGGTTTGAAGACTTATATGATATTACCGTCTCACGATCACTGGAGATAAATTCCATGAAGTGATACAAGTGAGCGTGGGTTTAATCCAATACTCAGAACTTATGAGCACTCATGAATGTTGCAGCAACATTGCTATGTCTAATACAATTCAGACAAATCTACAAACCCAATTCATGACAGTCTTGATTCAATACCTACTTCCAAAGTATGATCGACTATGGATAGTTTGAATAATATAATTATTCTGGAAGTCAAAACATGCAAAGTTGAAACAATAGTAAACGATTGACATAAGATAGTAACTTTACTCATAAATAAATAACAAATTTTATTTAATCATCAAATGTCAATTACATTTTACAAGTTTCAGAAATAGCTATCTAATTATTAAAACTAATATCGTCCTTCAGCCCGATGCTCCTCGCATGCTGCAAATGCTTAACCCTAGTCAGTCTCTTCGTGAGGGGATCTGCAGGGTTCTCTTCTAACGATACCCTCTTTGCCACGAGGAGTCCTTCTTATATCTTGTGTCTTATGAAGTGATATTTTCTGTTAATGTGTCTGGATCTGCCATGATCTCTTGGTTTCTTGGCTAAGGCAACCACACTATTGTTGTCACAGAAAATCTCCATAGGCTCCTTTATAGCTGGTACAACTCCAAGGTCTCCGATGAAGTTCTTCAGCCATATCGCCTCCTTCGCCGCTTCAGTTGTTGTTATGTACTCTGATTCACATGTCGAATCAGCTACTGTCTCCTGCTTAGAACTTTTCCAAGTAACCGCCCCTCTATTCAGAGTAAAGACCCAGCCCGACTGAGAGCGGAAATTATCTCTTTCGGTTTGAAAGTTGGTGTCGCTATACCCCACCACTCTCAAGTCATCACTCCCACCAAGGGTAAGGATCCAATCCTTAGTCCTTCGCAGGTACTTGAGAATGTACTTTACCACAATCCAGTGAGCCTTGTCGGGGTTCCCCTGATATCTGCTGACCGTGCTTAAAGCAAAGGCCACATCAGGGCGAGTACAAGTCATAGCATACATGATCGATCCAACTGCGGAAACATATGGTAATCGACTCATCTCTGCTATCTCAGCCTCTGTACTCAGACTCTGTCTTACTCAGTTTGGCATTGCTCTGGATTGGTAAGTCTACTTTCTTGAAATTCTGCATGTTGAACCTCTTCAACACCTTGTCTAAATAGGTTCTTTGACTAAGTCCAATTAGTCTCTTACTCTTATCTCTCAATATCCTTATCCCTAGGATATATGCAGCTTCTCCAAGGTCCTTCATCGTAAAACACTTCCCAAGCCAGGACTTAACCTCCTGCAAGGTTGGGATGTCATTTCCTATGAGTAGTATGTCATCCACATATAGTACCAAAAAACTGACTATACTCCCACTAGCTATGACATATACACACGACTCATCCTCGCTTCTCGAAATGCCAAACTCTTTGACTTTCTCATCAAAACAAAGATTCTTGCTGCGAGATGCTTGTTTCAATCCATAAATGGATTTCTCAAGCATACTCACTCTATCAGGGTACTTTGCAGTGACAAAACACTCTGGCTGACTCATGTAAACATCCTCAGCAAACTTTCCATTAAGGAAAGCAGTTTTGACATCCATTTTCCATATTTCATAATCATGAAATGCAGCAATGGAGAGCATAACTCTAATAGACTAAATTTTCGCTACTGGCGAGAAGGTTTCATCATAGTCAACTCCCGGAGTTTGAGTGAAGCCCTTCGCGACCAGTCGTGCCTTGTAAGTGTGTACCTTCCCATCTATGTCGGTCTTCTTCTTGAAGATTCATATGCATCCGACTGTCTTACGACCCAGTATATTGTCAACCAAGTTCCAAACTTGATGGTCATACATGGATTGGATCTCGCTATCCATAGCCTCTTTCCATTTAGCAAACTCAGGGCCTTCCATGGCTTCCTTATAGTTGTTAGCTTCATCCAAATTTACCAGTGTACTATCACTGATAAATGTGTCACCTTCCGTAGTAATATAGAAACCATAATAATGCTCAGGTGCATTCCTAACTCTAGTGGAACGCCTTAGAGGTATGGGCTCGTCAGTTGATCCAACCGGAGTTTCCTCCTCAGGTTGATTGCTAGGCTTTGAGGTTCCTTCACCGCTTGACTCTTGAAGCTCTTCAAGGTCAATTTGCCTCCCACTGTTTCCTTGGCTTATGAATTCTCTCTCACGAAAGACTCCTCTCCTTGCCACAAAGACCACATTTTCACTGGGTCTGTAGAAGAGGCAACCAAAGGATTTATGTGGGTAGCCGATGAAAATACACCGCTCACTACGAGGTTCGAGCTTATCATGAGTCTTGCACCTCACGAAAGCCTCGCAACCCCAAATCTTGATGTGGTCCAATGTTGGAACTTTCCCAGTCCACATCTCATGAGGTGTTTTGGCAACCTTTTTAGTTGGGACTAGATTAAGGATATGGGCGGCAGTCTCTAAGGCATACCCCCGAAATGAGATTTGTAACGAAGCTCGACTCATTATGGAACGAACCATGTCCAAAAAGGTTCGATTGCGCCTATCAGCCACACCATTAAACTGTGGTGTCCTAGGAGGTGTTAATTGTGAAACAATTCCACATTCCTTAAGATAGTCAAGGAACTCTGTACTAACATACTCACCACCTCGATCGGATCGAAGCATTTTAATGTTCCTGCCCAGCTGATTCTCCACTTCCTGTTTAAACTCTTTGAACTTTTCAAAGGTTTCTGACTTATGCTTGAGTAAGTAGATATAGCCATATCTACTATAATCATCAGTAAAAGTCACATAGAAGCGGTTTGCATCCCTTGTGGCAGTTTTGAAGGGTCCACACATATTTGTGTGTATGAGATCCAACAAACCCTCACCCCTTGCACATGTACCAGTGAAGTGTGACTTTGTCATTTTTCCAAGCAAACAAGATTCGAAACTATCATCTGATTTTAAGTCAAATGATTCCAAGACTCCAGCCTTTTGGATTTGGCCTATGCACTTCTTTTTAATATGTCCAAGACGATAATGCCACAAGGATGCTTTATCCAAGCTAGTGGAAGAATCAATATGCAATACATTATTTCCTAAGTTAACTACAACCGACACAGTTTCATATACACCATCACAAGGTAATGCTTTAAAATAAAAAACATTATTATAAAAAGCATTAATACCACCACATTCATTATCAAATGAAAAAGTAAATCCTTGCTTGTACAAACCATGAAAAGAAATAATATTTCTCGCCATTTCAGAAGAGTAACATCATTTATTCAAATATAACATTAACCCACTATTTAGCAATAAAGAATAAACTCCAATGTTGGTGACAGGTGAAGCTTTCCTATTCCCCATGATTAAGTTTATCTTCCCGTGCTCCACATCCTCACTTCTTTTTAGGCCCTTCAAATCAGAACATATGTGAATACCACAACCTGTATCAAGGACCCAAGAATTAGTATGTGGTGAGTTATTAGACAATATATTATAAATACCTGCATGGGTGGGTTTTACTTTCCCATCCCTAACATCCTGCAAGTACTTTGGGCAGCTTCTCTTCCAGTGCCCCTTTTCATGACAATAGAAGCATTCAGCTTCTTTAGGGTTGGCAGAGGGAGTAGCAGAACCTCCTTTGGTTCCACTTGAAGAGGAACCATCAAGGGACTTTCCCTTGTGACCCTTTGTAGGGGTCTTCCTCTTCCTCGATTTACCTTGCCCGATTGCCAGAACTGGGGCAGTGGTAGGAGTAGAAACAACATTTTTCCCTTTGAGGTTGATTTCAGCAGTCCTCAAAAGTCCCTGAAGCTTGCTCAAGGTGACCTCCTCCTTGTTCATATGATAGGTCATGCGGAACTGATCATAACACGGAGGTCAGGAGTGTAGAATGATATCTATAGCCAGATCCTCATCAAAGTTCACATTCAGTTTGAGCAGAAGGTCCACAAATCGTTGCATTTTCTGTAGGTGGCCCGTGATGGACTCTCCATCCTTCATTTTAGTTGTTATCATGGAGGCGATTATTTCATACCTCTCTTGACGGGCACTCTGATGGTACCTCTCCATCAGATCCTGTTGCATCTCAAAAGGGTACAAGTCCTCATAGGACTTTTGGAGTTCAGGTGCCATAGTGGCAAGCATGATACAAGCTACCTTGGTGGCATCTTTCTCATGTGCCCTAAAATCAGCAACCTCCTGTGGAGTAGCAGACGACTCATCAAGTTCCTTAAACTCCTTATCAAGGACATATTCCTTGTCCTCATAGCGTGTGACCACTCTGGTGTTCCTAATCCTGTCATTGAAATTAGTTCCATAAAAAATGACCCTCCCACAAAGGTTTATGTGAGAGAAGGAGCCGGTAGGGTTTGAGCCTGAAGCATTGTTGGAAGACACCTGAAAAGGAAGAAAAACAAGTTTAGATTAGATGAAGAGTCCTTAATAAGACACCCAAATGAAATATTAAGGCTAGGACCCAACACAATATTTTATAACTTAGAAGAGGGATGTCGTAATCCAAGCTATAAAATATTTGAAGGTAGGTGAATGACGATTCACCAATTTCCACCATGAAAAACGAAATGTAAATTAGGTTTTAAATGAATTGAAATTCCTAGATTCTTTTGAGATTCATTGAACTTTTCAATGGCATGTTTAAATCTCGATTGTGCCCTTCAAGTTTGTGACTGGGATGCCGAGGATCACAAAACAAGGTGTGAATAACCATGCAAATTAACTTGGTATACTTAATTTTATCACCTAATCGATGTGTCGGTTAACCACACGCGCTCCACCAATCTATGATAAACATTAAGCTACCCTTTGCCACTCTTACAAGTCCATGTTAGTGTGTCGATTAACCACACACGCTCCACTAACGGCTTGGTAAGGTACAAAGTGTAATTTCATGGGTTAGCACCAAATTCACATTTTCCTAAAGTAACTAAGATTAGGAATTTATAAAACATTTAGTTACTTTATAATAATAATCAATATACTTAATGAGAATTAATGTCCGATTCTACCCGTTCGACTAACGACCCTCCACCAATCAAGGAAGCGGTGGGTGAGAATGGACACCCATTAAACTGCCATTTTATAGGCAGTAACCTTATACCCCCCTTATAGATTGGCTCGTGAATAAGGCCTACAAACGGTAAGACTGACTTATCTTATACATATATATAATAATTAAACTTTTAATTTTATAATAGTATAAGGGTTGAATTTTAAACTTTTAAAATTCTAGGGATTGGAATTAAAGTACTAGTGTGTGAGACTTTACAAATTCCAAAACTTGAGGGCAAGTTTTGAAGCTATTCAAAACTTTTCAACTCCATAACTTATGAGTTTAATGGCCTATTAAAATGAAGACACTTCATTTCTATAACCTATGAGTTCTTAATTACTCTTTTAAAGAAAAAGACTTTTGGTAATCCATAACTTGAGAACAAATTATGGACTCCATTAAAACACATACATCATGGATTCAATTAATCAAATAAGCATGCATGATCATATTCAAACTCATAGAACAAGATAATTCATATCATCAATATTCAAGACATTAGCATAATCATATTAATACAATTCTTGAAATTATGACAATCACCTTGTAATTAGATTAGGATAATCATTACCATATCATAAAAAACAGTTTTAATGATTCAAGACAGTTATAAGTAATGATCCTAAACCAATTCTGGCCAAAAACCTCGAACAACATGCTGTCAGATCATCAGACTCGCCGAGTGCAGGAACAGACTCGTTGAGTCCATGCCTAAAAGCATCAACTCATCGAGTCTGTTCATGGACTCGCCGAGTTGAGCAGTCAGACAGCAAAAACAGCTTTGCAAAATCACAAATAAGCAAAAATATAATAGAAAACAAGCCTATGCTCTGATACCACTGAAGGGTTTTGAGCATCCTAACAACCTTAAGGTGCACATACAACCCTAAATGCTTTGGAACTATGTTTTTTCTATTATACATGCAAAATTGATTTCCAAAGCATTCTCCTATCTAGCATGTAATTGTAGGTTCTTGTACAATAAAAACTAGATAGAAATACATACCTTTTCTTGTAGTTGATTGGTTGGAGCTTTAAAATCCTAGCACCAATAATGTGAATGCCTCAAGTGGAATCATAAATCACCACAACAACTTGGAAGTTCTTGAGAGAGTATACTAAGCTCACCAAATCGGCTATGCTTCAAGTCTCACACACTAGTGCCCAATTATAGAGCTAGTGACACCTTTATATAGTATGGAGGATTAGGGTTACATCCATGCAAACCCTAATACCCATGACCTTTCATTTACTTAGGATCCATGGGTTAAAAACTCCATGGACTTCCATGCAAGCTTAGCCCATCCTAAATAATCCATTGGCCCATACTATTAGAATCCATATATAACTAGTCTCTTTTGATCACCAAATTAATTCCAAATTAATTCTTGATCAATACTAATTAAATAATGTGATTTCATATTAATATATTATAACTTATAATATATTAATAAATCATGAATATATACTCTACTCAAAAGTCTATCCATACAAATTGTTCCGGTGAAGTGCAACCCAAATGGACCATGCTGGGTCGGGTCAAGTACATACCAAATATAGTTATGGACTTAGACACCTTATCCAACAGAAGATCCTTAGCCCTAATCTAGCATCCAATTCTCATAACATATAACACATCAACATGTATGGTATTCTGGGAACCACTTACTTGAGCTTGGCTGATTGCACGCACTACATGATGAGTTTTATACAAACAATCCTATGTGTGCATGCAACCCTAGTTTGGATCTATGTTTTCTCTATTAGACATATAACAAATGAACACAAATAGAAAACCCTATATGCATCTAATATTTTCGAAAATCACATATGAAAGATTAGATCACATGCCTTTGTTGCTATATAGTAATCACAACTCAAACTTGAAGATCCTTGCTTTTGAGAACAAGTACCACAATTATAGTACCTATAATGGCTCAAAAACAAACTAGGGAAATAGGTTGAATATGAGAGAGAGGAGAGATAGTGATTTGCTCCAAAAATCGACTCTTCTAGGGTTTCATAATGGTGGGAAGAAATCAAGAGCGAAGGGGTCTATTTATACTTGAGGCTAGCTAGGGTTTTAAGGTGGAAACCCTAATTCCTTAGCTTAGGGCCTAAGCAAGTCCATGGACTCCCTTAATATAAGGCTTGGACGAAAAAACCTAGAACCTTCTAGGGATTTTCGGCCCTCCCTAATAAGGGTGATCCAATGGCCCAAAGCCTCAACTGTCAAATAAATACAAAATAGCCCCTGCACTTTTAGTCCGTTCCTTTAATCCCAAAATTAATTCCAAATAAATTTCTGATTAAATATTTATTAACAATATGATTTCTAATTAATATATTATTCTTGTAATATATTAATAAACCATATTTATTCCCCAATTTATTATTCCAAATAATAAACTCAGTCTCTCTCTCCAATAGTCATCCTATATAGTTACCAATGTGAAGGCAACCCAAAAGGATCATGCTATTATCCAATCAAGTACATACCAATTATAGTTATGGACTTAGACACCTAATCCAGCACTACACACCTTTCTTCTTTAAAAATATTTTTAAAAAATTCATTTTCTTTAAAATTTTTACCAATTCCTTAGTTTGAGTTCAGACACACCCGAAAGTGTGTCCGACTCCCTTAAACCAAGGAGTTGATATCAACTTATAACATCCCAAAAATTCATATTAAAATTTTCATTTTTAAATCAATAAACCATACAAACGAGTTGTTCCAAAACTGATCAAAGTGAATATATTCTCTAAACATTAGAGTAAATATCATAAATTGTCAATGCGAAAAAACTATGGGGGATGTTGTGCAGTCACGCCAAGCCCTTCCCTGTTGAATCGGAAATACCTAAAACTACAAACATAAAATTTTAATCACAAAGCTTAGTGAGTTCCCCAAATACCATACACCATACATACAATAGAGATTGTTATGTGCCAACCATATCTTGCCATTATGCCATGAGCCGTATCATGGTCTTTCCTTGCTAGGCCGGGGGCCAAAACCGTGGGTGTTACAGACAAGTGCCAAGAGCCACCTCCTGGTCTTCCATGCAAGTATCACAAAGACAACTAGCATATTACATATAACTGCCAGGGTCCAGTCCCTAATCTTGCATATAATTTTTTGGGAGTCACCTCCAGGTCTTTCATATAAATGACATGGGCTACCCCCTGATCTTCCTATATAACATAAACCAGTGGCCCGACATTGGTGCCTTCGACCCCCGAGTATAGTGAGGAGACTCACCTGAATCACAATGCTGACTAAAAACCTTGCACAAATTTCGCATCGATCACATCCAACAACTCTCACCGCCAAAAGATGGGTGCTAAATACCTCCTAACAATCTACACAATGCAAACCCTAAGTCTACCTTCTAAAAATAGATATTGACCAAAAGTCAACCCATGCCAATAGTTAATGGTCAAATTCAATGGACAGAGTTGACTTTAGCCAACCGCCACATCGTGACCTTCACCCGGCCAAACATACGGAAAATTCCCAGTCGCCACACTGTGGCGACCTATGGACATGATGTGGGTACTGGGTTTCTAGTTGCTTAAGGATTAAGCTGCTTTCTTCGATTCCATGACCTCAAAAGCTCAAATCTGGTCTATAATATGGTCTAAATGTAAAAAGTTTCCAACTTTATCCATTAAGACAACCAAAAAGATCAAGATCTCTAACCTTAGGTCTAAAACCCATAATGTCTTAACCAGTAAGCCCTTAATCCGAAAAAGTCCTTAACCCAACTACTCCATAAGGGGTTTTAAAACCAGGTATATCATAAAGGTGGAAGATTTATAGACATGTATGTCCAATACATGTCTAAAATCCATTTTAGGTCAAATTTGAGCTCTAAAGACCAAAACTTAAGAAAATGACAAGAAATTCTATCAAAGACTATATCCACAACATATAATACTCTTGGGACCCAGGAGAGTCATTAAGTTGCCAACTTTATGAGTTCCTTCCCTCCAAACTTGCTCAAACATGAGGAACATGGGATAATATTCAAGATCTAACCATTATTGACATAAAGCAAGGAACTTGGACACTTATAAAGGTCTAGAGACAAGATAAGGTGATTATAATGTTGATTCCTTGCAACCTCCACCAAAAGATCACCTTCTTATTCTTCTTTTCTTCTTTTACAAGCCAAGAAAGCTACAAAAGCTCAAGAATCAACCAAGGAATGAAGGCTAGGGCTTTCTAAGTTGAAAGGGGGTTTAGAGGCTGATAATGAACCCTAAAATGGGTTTTGAGGGGTTTAAATATGTAGGGTACCCTAAAAGAGTCATGCGCTTGGGTGTGATCAGCTGCCATGTTGTGGGCTTCCTTTGCCACACCATGGTGGCCCAAATAATCACCCGACCAATTAACCATTGCCAGTTCGTGGCCTTCCTTGGCCACGTCGTGGCATAGAGTTTCATCCAAAACTCCATCTTAGGTCCTTGTTACAATCAAACTCAACAATTTGGAACACAAGTGTTACATCTGTACTTCAACAATATTGGAAAAAGTGTCATTGAATCAAATTCAGGTTAATCCCAACATCTCAAATAAAGCTTTACAAGATCAATTAACAAATTAATTTGAAGCTGGGATTTCAAAGATAAAGGTATATCGACCAAAAGTAAAAGCCAAGACAGTTCTTTATTGAGATTATCAAAAACAGTACACCATCCTCAGGGATTACATATTGGAGGTGCAGAGAAGTAACGTAGGTATAACACTGAAGTTGGAAGTTGAGTCTGAAACAAACTTAAATATGGAGAATAGGAAATTCAAACGACTATACATATGTTTAGGGACTTTAAAGGAAGGATTCAATACTAGAAAACGAGATTTTTTTAAGGATAGATGGTTGTTTTTTGAAGTGACGATATCCAGGTCAACTGTTATCCGTAGTGGGATTTTATGGTAATAAGGGGATTTACCCGCTTGAATATGCTTTGGTTGAAGCTGAAAACAAGAATTCATGGACATGATCTTTGACACACTTGGGAGAGAATTTGAAGATGGGAAGAAATTCTAACTTCATATTCATCATTAACAAACAAAACGTAAGCAATTCATAGTTGTAACATCCCGTTATTTTCTACTTGTAAAGTCAACCCTAATCAAACTTGGTTCAACTAAAGTCCTCTTTGTTATATTGGATTTTATTAAGGTTAGTAAAATAACCTTTACATGTTTAAAACTCTAAGAATATTAAATATATGTGAAGAGAATAAGTGAAATCCGAGTTTGTTTGCATCTTTTTCTTTCTTTCCTTCGGACAGTAGCCTCGTAACAGTGAACAGCTTCGGCCGTAAACGAGGGTCGTGAACCCTCAGACCGTGAACACTTCTCGGCCGTAGCCGACTTCGGACCGTATACGTGGTTTACGACCGTGAACCGACAGACCGTGAACCCTCACGTATATAAGGATCTCAGCCGACTTTTTACTCATTTCTTCACTTTCAAACACAATTTCAACCCTTTTCTCTCAGTTATTATCAAGCAAGAACACCCTCTTTCCTCAAGAACATGCTAGGATCATCCTTTCTTATCATTTCAAGTAATAATCTTTAGTTCTTCACAAGATCTAACAGGTATCTTTTCATGATCTTGTTATCATTTCAAGAACATCATTCAATCTTCTTATAAACCCGGTAATTTCACTAGTTTACACGAAGAACACGTGAAGAAGACGAAGAACACCCATCAAAAAACCTGTGAATCTTCTTAGGAACTTACTTAGGATCATCAAGTGTTCATATTTCATCAAGAACTCAGGGCCGTAAACACCTTTAGGGCCGTGGACCCCTCACGAGCCATGGTCCGTGAACACCCCTCCTGACCGTGAACACCTATCAGCTTCCATTTTAGCTTCTAACACTCCTATTTGTAAGTTATACTTACAAATTAGTCCAGTTTCTAATCATTCCTACGATTATATTAGCTAATTTGTTGCATATATGCTATACAAATTACTATATAGGACTTGTTTTGCTACGGGATTACACTTGTGGAACTAAACATCCTATATCAAATCATCAATTGAATCACCCTCCAAAAGGTGAGTTCATACCCCCGTATTTTCATAGTTTTTACTGTTTTAAGGGGGAATACAAGTCTAACACAAGGATTTTGTGTTACAAGCAAATGGTTTCAAAATATCTTACCAAAATGTATTTCAATTGTTATTAAATCAAATGATTTTAAATTGTGTTTAAAGTGACATCAAGTCACCATAAGTATTTCAAGTGTGTATAGATCTATATTGGGATTGACAACCCCGCACTCAGACTGCTAGCTACAGTCAGGCATACACGCCTACAAGTGACAGCTGTTATCAACAGTTTTAACGCCTTCAAAGCGTTGTTTCAGGCCATCTAGTCTCAGTATGGTTATAATAACTCATTAAAAAGATATTAACAATACGTTAGTGTATATTTAACTAAACATAAGTACATCTTCAAAGTACTAGTTTACAAGATACAATCAATAGTATCACATTACAGTTTACAATAACAGCTGGTGGAACCAGGCACACTCACAGTTACAGGTTTTACAAAAAGAAAACAAATACAAAATATTGGTTTACAAACAGAATGGTTTTATGTGATTAAAACTACCTTTCATATACAACAGAAAATATAGGATTTTCTGGAACAGTTGACATATTCATAGAACATAAAACATACTTTCAAACATAAATACTTATGTACTCACTCAACTTTATGTTGATACTCTCTTTTGAAATTACTTGTATTCTCAAGGAATCAGTAGACAGGTATTCCCCGAGCTTTTGAGAAAATGGAGCTATTTTGAGTCATGTCTTCTTCTTTTGTATAACTATTTTGGTGTCAATATACAGTGATTGAACACATGTAAAAACTTGTACATATTAATGCAATGGTTGTTTGTACTTTGATTACTAAAATACATGTGTTGTGATACTACAAATGAAGTCATCCACCCCCGGACGTTTCCGCCGTCTGGTTTGGGGGTGTGATAGATTGGTATCAGGGCATTGTTTATAGGGAACTCAGTATATCAATCCATAAAAGATATACAAACTATAAATACATTGGGGCTTAAAGCTCTGACTATAAGTGTGCTTTTAAAATTTAAGTATTTTTAGAAGAAGTATACTAACACCCATACATCCAAGAACAGTATCATAGTCATAACAACTTAAAAGTATTTGGATGTTGGACAGCGCAGTCAAACCTGAGTAGTTATGTAATCATATCTGGGATCAATATAGCCTGATCAACTATATTGGTTTGAGATATGACCAACATGTGTTTGGGAGTGATGGTAGTGTTGCGACATGTCTAAAACTTACCAACTATACATATACAGAAGAACTCTAGAGAAGAGCATAAAGTTAAAATACTATAGGAGTATTTTAGGCACTATATACTAATAACAGTTATATGAAAACAAAAGAACCATTATTGGTAGAGCTATAAATATTAAGTGTATATTATAGTTATATAGAATCAAAGTTTTATAGACTTAGAATATGTGATCTAGCTTTATTTCCTGTTCCTTGTTTGGTTGTGGACTTAGAGCAGGATCATTTAATCGAAGGTCTATTATACCGAAGTTATATATAATTAGTATGCACTTTGTAGTTATAGAAGTACCCAATTCAAGTCATGTCAAATAGAATTCTTTATCTGTTAACTGTAAGTTTCTCTCTTAGAAACTTGTAATTGCAATCTATCGTTACTAATTATATTCTATATCTCTTATATCCCTATTCTCGCTTAGATAACAATGGCTGGATTCCATCTACCCGGAGACCCTTATTTTCCCAATCAGGGAAACGGAGGATGGCTTGATGACGAGCCAGGAGAGAATCATGAAATCCCCTTATATGATGATTTTGCAGAAAATTTTCCTGAAGATACTAATTCGGAATCAGAAGCCTATAATCCACCACCAGTTGCCCAGAATCCCAATCCACGACAAAACTTTTACAGCCCGACGCCTCTGTGGACGGTAAACTTAGATAGGTGGAGTAACGAACAGGGTCAGAACCTTCCTTACCAAGGAGACCGAAGCTTCTACAATCTGGACACAGGAGGCTCAGCAGACAGAGCCCTCCCAGTGTTAGTTCGTCGTGTGGGGCGTAACGATGAACAAGGAAGAGCTGTTGTCGACCGGGTCATGCAGGTTGATGATGCTACTGGATTCAACACCGTTCGAATTCACAATCTAGAAAACAATCATCATGCGACAAGGGATCGTACTAATTTCGTGCTGAGAGAACTAGCGGCATCCCAAACCGAAGTTAGAGAACTGCGAGAACGACAAATAATACAAGAAATGCGTATGTGCGAAATAGAACGTCAGTAAGCCAAATCTAGGGCCGGATTCAGTAGGAAGTAGATCATACTCTACTCGTTCTCTACTTACTCTTTTGGTTATAGTCTAAGTCTACGGATATGTTCTAGTGTTATTTTTCATGTTTTTCAGTACGACCGCGAAAATTTAATTTTCAGTAGGTCGGTTTTATGTCAATGTTTTTCCCAGAATTGTGGTATATTGTAGACCTGTTTAAGCTCAAGTTTTCCAAACTCTATGTACTTAATATACCAATACAATTGAAATGCATTTTCATACTCTTTGAAAAATAACCACTCAAATTCATAATATCCGGTTGCAAGTTGTACTTGTAGTAGACTTCTATTTCCAATTCCTTACAAGATTCATATTGAACTAAGTGTTTTAGTTCGGAGATATCATATTCATGTTCACTCTTGATATCTTACCATCTTTTCATCTTTAACTTTTATAGTAAAAGATGCCTCCACGGAGAAACCCAAGGCGTGTCAATGTTAATGAAGCGCCAACACCACCTCCGCCACCACCTCCTCAATTTGAAGTTACCATGTTTCAGGCAGTGGTCACAGCAGCGGTCGCAGCTGCTATGTCTCATATAAACACCAATGGCACTAGTGGATCAGGAGTTGGTGCGCATCCCTCCAACCATGGAGAAAGTTACGGGCACTCACGAGAGTGTACCTATAAGGACTTTTCAAACGCCAAACCAAGGACCTTTAACGGGACTGGAGGAGTTATGGCGTTAAGGTAATGGATAGAGAAAACAGAGGCAATCTTTGAGATCTGCTCCTGCCCAGAGGATAGCAAGGTCAAATTCGCAGTCTGTACCTTTACGGATAGAGCCCTAACATGGTGGAACGGCCATGTTAAGTCACTGACCTTGGTAGTGGCTAACTCTATAAGTTGGGAGAATTTAAAGACCATGATGATGCGGGAGTACTGCCCGCGGGGTGAAATTCAGAAGCTTAAGCAAGAGCTCTGGGGTCTTACTATGGTTCGTCCAGACATAACAACCTACACAAATCGGTTATGTGACTTAGCGATCCTTTGTCCAGAAATGGTTGCTCTGGAGAGCAAAAATATTGAAAGGTACATTTGGGGGCTGTCACCCCAGATTCAGGCAAGTGTCATTGCTTCCAGGCCTGTTACCTTTGACAGTGCCAAAGAGTTGGCACAGTCCCTTATTGACTATGGATCCCATCAAAACTTAGTGGTCACTGCCCCAGAACAACCCAAGGGAAACAACAACAACAACAATAACAACAACAACAACAACAACAACAACAACAAGAAGAAAGGTTGGAATAAAAGGAAGGGCAAATCTTCTCAGGAACCCTCGAAAAAGCAACAGCTAGTGGCGGTCCATGCTGCTACTGTACATGCTAACCCCACCCCATCTAAGCCTTATGATGGTAATTTTCCCAAATGTAACAAGTGTAATTTCCACCACAACGGAAATTGTCGGGAAATGCAGTGTCGTAACTACAACAGAAAAGGGCATACTGCCTGATTCTGTAAATCACCACCCCAACCGATTAACCAAGTACGTACTGCTGGAGTACGTCAAGAGTGCTATGGATGCGGTGATGTTGGACGCTTCAAAAGAGATTGTCCGAAAGCTGGAAATGCCGGTGGAGTTGGGAGGATTCTGGAAATAGGTCACGAAGAAGCTGTGGCAGACCCTGCGGCGGTCACGGGTAGGTTTCTTCTCAACAATACTTATGCATGCATTCTTTTTTATTGTGGTGCTGAGAAGAGATTCGTGAGCCATAATTTCAAACATCTACTAAATCAAAACTCCCAACCGCTAAATGAAACCTTCACAGTAGAAATGGATAACGGGAAATCCGAATGCACCAACGATATATACATAGGATGTACCCTTACTCTAAATGACTTTTCCTTCCTAATAGACCTTATGCCGGTCTCTATCAAAAGTTTCGAAGTCATTATTGGTATGGATTGGTTGTGCTCTAACTATGCCGACATCCTATGTTATGAAAGAGTCATTCGACTGAACCTACCAACTAACAAAACTCTTATCATCTATGGCGACAAACCCGAAACGAACCTTCAGATCATTTCTTGCATCAAGGCACAGAAGTACCTTCGCAAGGAGTACTGTGCTTTCTTAGCTCAAGTGGTAGATAAAAATCAAGAAGTGAAAGACATCGTGAGCATTCCTGAGGTCTGCAACTTTCCCGACATATTTCCTGACGATCTTCTACGAGTGCCTCCCAAACGACAAGTTGAATTCAGAATCGACTTAATCCCTGGGGCTACCCCTGTAGCCAAATCCACCTATCGTCTTGCACCTTATGAAATGCAGGAATTATCCAGCAAGCTGAACGAACTCCTTAGCAAAGGTTTCATAAGACCAAGCTTCTCACTATGGGGAGCACCGGTCTTGTTTGTAAAGAAGAAGGATGGATCATTCTGTATATGCATAGACTACCATGAGCTGAATAAACTTACCATTAATAACTGATATCCTCTGCCTCGCATTGACGATCTGTTCGACCAACTTCAAGGTGCGAGCTACATCTCGAAAATAGACTTAAGATCCGGGTATCACCAATAACGGATTTTGGAGGAGGATGTTCCCAAAACAGCGTTCATAACTCGTTATGGTCATTACGAGTACGTAGTGATGCCTTTCGGATTGACGAATCCACCTGATGTGTTCATGGACTTAATGAACAGAGTGTGTCGTCCGTTCCTGGACAAATTCGTCATAGTCTTCATTGACAACATCCTTATCTACTCAAGAAGTGAAGAGGAGCATGGCCACATCCTCGTCAAGTATTACAAACTCTGACAACAAAGAAACTTTACGCGAAGTTCTCAAAATGTGAATTTTGGATCAGGAAGGTAGATTTCCTGGGTCACGTGATTAGTCCGGAAGGAATACACGTGGACCCTTCCAAAATTAAGGCAATTGAGAACTGTCCAACACCCAAAACACCTATAGAAATCTGACAATTCTTAGGTCTTGCTGGGTATTATCGCAGATTTATTCAAAATTTCTCCCGAGTTGCTAAACCACTTACCACCCTGACACAAAAGGGTGTAACTTTTAGCTGGGGAGAGAAGTAAGAAACAGCATTCCAAACGCTAAAGCAAGCCCTGTGTAGTGCACCGATCTTGTCTCTTCCTGAAGGAACAGAAGACTTCGTAGTGTACTGTGATGCTTCTAATCAAGGGCTTGGATGTGTTCTTATGCAATGACGAAAGGTTATATCCTATGCCTCGAGACAGCTAAAAACACATGAGGTCAACTATACAACACATGACCTTGAACTAGGAGCAGTCGTATTTGCTCTAAAGATATGGAGACATTACCTCTATGGCACGAAATGCACAATATTCACGGACCATAAAATTCTCCAACATATCTTTGATCAGAAGGAGCTGAACATGAGACAACGACGTTGGGTGGAGCTACTAAATGATTACGAATGCGAAATTCGTTATCACCCCGGTAAGGCCAATGTAGTAGCTGATGCCCTTAGCAGAAAAGAATACTCGAGACGCCGAGTAAAGTCGTTGACAATGAAAATCCATTTGCATCTATCCACACAGATCAAAGAGGCTCAACTAGAGGTCTTCAAACCCGAAAACGTGGCAGGTGAAACCCTGAGAGGAATGGATAAGAACTTCGAAATCGGGGAGGATGGAGTCTATTGTTTCATGAACCGGATCTGGACACCAAAGTTCGGTGGTTATAGATATGTGGTTATGAATGAAGCACACAAAACCCGATACTCCATTCATCCAGGTTCATACAAGATGTATCTGGATCTCAAGAAACTGTACTGGTGGCCTAGCATGAAGGCCGAGATTGCTACCTTTGTGTGCAAGTTCCTTACGTGTGCCAAAGTCAAGGTAGAGTACCAGAAGCCTTCAGGTCTATTACAACAACCTGAAATCCCTGAATGGAAGTGGAAGCGGATTACGATGGATTTCATAACTAAGTTACCCAAGACAACGGGTGGTTATGTTACTATTTGGGTAATCGTCGATAGATTGACCAAATCCGCATACTTCTTGCCAATAAAAGAAAACGACAAGATGGAGAAGCTAACAAAAATTTACCTCAAGGAAATAGTCCAATATCTATTATTTCTAACCGAGATAGTAGATTCACTTCTCGTTTCTGGCAGTCTTTACAAAACTCTCTGGGAACTAGGCTGGACATGAGTACAGCCTACCATCCACAAACTGATGGACAGAGTGAGAGGACGATTCAAACTCTAGAAGATATGTTGCGAGCTTGCGTGATAGACTTTGGAAAGGCATGGGATACTCATTTACCCCTTGTCGAATTCTTTTACAATAACAGTTATCACACTAGCATAAAGGCTGTTCCACTCGAAGTCCTCTATGGCTGCAAGTGCAGATCACCTCTGTGCTGGGCTAAAGTGGGTGACACGCAACTAGCTAGAGGTCAAGTTCCTGACATTACTCTCACTGGTCCGGAAATCATTCGTGAAACTACAGAGAAAATCGTGCAAATTCGGGAGCGAATTAAAGCTTCCAGAGATAGACAGAAAAGCTACGCTGGCAAAAAGAGAAAACCTTTGGAATTCCAGGTTGGTGACCGTGTTTTGTTGAAGGTCTCACCCTGGAAGGGCATGATACGCTTTGGAAAGTGTGGCAAGCTGAGCCCAAGGTACATAGGACCATTCGAGATTCTTGCTAGAATGGGTCCAGTAGCTTACAAACTCCGACTACCTCAAGAACTAAGTAACATACATCCTACCTTCCACGTCTCTAATTTGAAAAAGTGGTTATTCGACGAGACTCTTGTGATTCCACTCGATGAGATCGAGGTAAACGAGAGCCTCAACTTTGTGGAAGAACCCGTAGAGATCCTAGACAGGGAAGTCAAGAGAACCAAACAAAGCCGTATCCCGATAGTGAAGGTTCGCTGGAATGCAAAACGGGGACCTGAATTCACTTGGGAGCGGGAGGTTCAAATGCAACAGAAGTATCCACATCTTTTTCCGTAGTCTTTCTGTATTGCTTTAATCCAAATTTCAGGACGAAATTCTCTCTAACGGGGGGATAAATGTAACATCCTGTTATTTTCTACTTGTAAACCCTAATCAAACTTGGGTCAACTAAAGTGCTCATTGTTATATTGGATTTTATTAATTTTAGTAAAATAACCTTTAAATGTTTAAAACTCTAAGAATATTAAATATATGTGAAGAGAATAAGTGAAATCCGAGTTTGTTCGCATTTTTTTCTTTCTTTCCTTCGGACAGTAGCCACGCAATAGTGAACAGCTTCGGCCGTAAACGAGGGCCGTGAATCCTCGGACCGTGAACACTTCTCGGCCGTAGCCGACTTCGGACTGTATACGAGGTTCACGACCGTGAACCCTCGGACCGTGAACCCTCGCGTATATAAGGATCTCAGCCGATTTTTTACTCATTTCTTCACTTTCAAACACAATTTCAACCCTTTTCTCTCAGTTATTATCAAGCAAGAACATCCTCTTTCCTCAAGAACATGCTAGGATCATCCTTTCTTATCATTTCAAGTAATAATCTTTAGTTCTTCACAAGATCTAACAGGTATCTTTCATGATCATGTTATCATTTCAAGAACATCATTCAATCTTCTTATAAACCCGGTAATTTCACTAGTTTACATGAAGAACACATGAAGAACACGAAGAACACCCATCAGAAAAACCTGTGAATCTTCTTATAAACTTACTTAGGATCATCAAGTGTTCATCTTTCATCAAGAACTCAGGGCCGTGAACACCTTCAGGGCCGTGAACCCTTCATGATCCATGGGCCGTGAACACCCCTCCTGACCGTGAACACCTATCAGCTTTCATTTTAGCTTCTAACACTCCTATTTGTAAGTTATACTTATAAATTAGTCCATTTTCTAATCATTCCTATGATTATATTAGCTAATTGGTTGCATATATCTATACAAATTACTATATAGGACTTGTTTTGCTACGGGTTTACACTTGTGGAACTAAACATCCTATATCAAATCATCATTTGAATCACCCTCCAAAAGGTGAGTTCATACCCCCGTATTTTCATAGTTTTTACTGTTTTAAGGGGGGATACAAGTCTAACACAAGGATTTTGTGTTACAAGCAAATGGTTTCAAAATATCTTACCAAAATGGATTTCAATTGTTATAAAATCAAATGATTTTAAATTGTGTTTAAAGTGACATCAAGTCACCAAAAGTATTTCAAAATGTTAAATTCTTTAAATGATTTTATAAACTTATATTTTTCCCCAGAAATCATATATATATATATATATATATATATATATATATAAATAAGATTTAAAAGGCTTAGGACTGATAACTCACTTTGGTTCCTTTTCCTTGTTTGGATATGGGCTTATAGTATCGGTGATTTGTCCGAATGTCATTTAAATTTTATTTATATATATTTGTATATGTATATAAATATAAAAGTCATTTCATTCAGTTCAAATACCCTTTGTAACATGTTGAGCAAGGGGTTGCATTCATGGACAGTTAGTACAAATTCAGAAATTACATATAAATTATAATAGGTATAATTTATGATTCATAGAACATTAATTCACGATTCAAGTATACTAGAGTACAATACTTTACAAGAATAAAGGTTTGATTCAAAACTAATCAAGGGTGTACATCTTTCAAGTACATGTTAAGTATACTAATTCAGGGGTATACTATCAATCATTTATTTCAGAATGATTGGGTTTTCATAACTATTATACATATAACGTCTATATGCTTTTTATGACTCAATATATTCAGGTTGTTTATTCATTTAAACAATATATTTAAATTCCTGATAGTTTAACCAGAATCTCCAGTCAGAGATCGAAACAAGTGTGTATAGATCTATATTGGGATTGACAACCCCGCACTCAGACTGCTAGCTACAGCCGGGCATACACGCCTACGAGTGACAGTGTTTATCAATAGTTTTAACGCCTTCAAAGCGTTGTTTCACGCCATCTAGTCTCATTATGGTTATAATAACTCATTAAAAAGATATTAACAATACGTTAATGTATAATTAACTAAACATAAGTACATCTTCAAAGTACTAGTTTACAAGATACAATCTACAGTATTACATTACAGTTTACAATAACAGTTGGTGGAACCGGCACACTCACAGTTATAGGTTTTACAAAAAGGAATACAAATACAGAACACTGGTTTACAAACAGAATGGTTTTATGTGATTAAAACTACTTTTCATATACAACAGAAAATATAGGATTTTATGGAACAGTTGACATATTCATAGAACAGAAAACATACTTTCAAACATAAATACTTATGTACTCACTCAACTTTATGTTGATACTCTCTTTTCAAATTACTTGTATTCTCAGGGAATCAGTAGACAGGTACTCCCCGAGCTTTTGAGTAAATTGAGCTATTTTGAGTCATGTCTTCTTCTTTTGTATAACTATTTTGGTGCCAATATACAGTGATTGAACACATGTAAAAACTTGTACATATTAATGCAATGGTTGTTTGTACTTTGATTACTATAATGCATGTGTTGTGATATTACAAACGAAGTCATCCACCCCCGAATGTTTCCGCCGTCTGGTTTGGGGGTGTGACAATAGTTCACTTTTTTATTTTTATTTTTAATTATTGAGCCTAATTATGTGTTTCTGAGGAGATGATACCTGCAATTTCCCATGTGTTTCCAATTGTTAAGCATCGATATTGATTGAGGCATATCCATGAGAACATGGGACTTTAGTGGAAGGGTGGTGACATCAAGGATCAAGTGTAGATTTATGGCAGGGCAACCACAGCAATACATTTCAATAAGGCCATGACATAATTGCAGATAATGAACAATGAAGCTCACGCATGAATGATGATTTTTTAAAAATCTTATTGTAATAAATTTATAGGCAGGGCACCTACATATGAATTATTAAATACTATTTATGAGGTTGTCAATTCAAAGTTGGATAAGGGAAGAGACGAGCATATTATGACATATATGGATTTTATAAGGGAGTACTTGATGAAGAGGTCAATAATTGTACAAAAAGCAATTGACAAATGTGAGGGAGCATTAACACCATATTCCACCATAATTTTAGAACAAAAAAAAATTGATGTTGCTTAATACATATGCATATTTTATTTTAATGACAAGTATCTTCTCAGTGGTACTCCAGTGGATCAGTTTGTGGTAAATATGAAGGACAAAAGATGTGCATGTAGGGTATGGGATGTAACTGGTATCCCATACAAGCATGGAGTAGCTATAATATTTGACATGTTGGATAATGGAGTGGAAGTTGGAGTTCCTAAAACACATGTAAATCCTTTTTATTGGTTAACAAAATGGAAAGAAATGTATAACCACGAGATTAAACCAATAAATAGGAGAAGAATGTGGCCGACATCCAACCTCCCTACCACTTTAATTGCACCAAACCATGATGGACATGTACAATCCTTTTCAAATTTTTTGCAAATTACTTATATACATTTGAATCTTGCTTATAAGTGTATTGGTTTTGCCTTGTAGGTCTAAGAAGAAAAGGACAAGAGCAGCGAATGAAGGGAGTAGCCAAAGTCGAAAGTTGTCAGAAAGTTTGTGACAGTAACTTGTAGCAAGTGAAAAAACAAGGGGCATAACTCTATGAGTTGCAAGGGTAAGGTGGACTAGATAACATTATAAGGAAAGGGGAATTGCCAAGATGAAGGAAGATAAGAAAGATAAGGGGAAGGGACCAGTGGCCTAAGTGTTGCCATATGAACTCTTGTTTATGTTTAAGGATGTAAGACAATGTTTGTTTTTGCTGGTTTATTTTATGTTCTTTTGCTTTGTGTTGCGATATCACTTATATGAAATCTTTTGTAGTAATTTTTAAAAAATCAGCACCATGGATGTGTTTAACACAATTATGTGAAACTTTTGTATGTCGTTTCATACAACAGTAATTTATGTGCCGATTATCCAAACATAGTTTCCCATTAATTTTATTTGTATATGTAACGATCATTAAACGGTCAATCTTGGATATTTTTGCTTACTAAACACAAGTAATTGAACCATTATGGTGTTTAACAGAAAATACAATTGCACCATTTCACAAACGACAAACACATTTCACTTACAACAAAACCAAATAGCCATATTTCCATTACAACAAAATGAAACAAAAAACGATTACAACCCCAAAACTAGCATCATAACACCACCTGCTACCCAGTTCACATCTTCAACCAAATGAAAAGGAAAATTAAAACCCAAGTAAATATGTATAAAAACGGGAACATTCTATTGTATTGAAGAGCTTCTTTGAGCCTGTTTCTTCCGCTCAACAAGTCGGGAATGATTTTCATGGATCTAAGGCACATTGGTTGATCGGCCCATCTAATGAATGGGCACTTTGAGCATGCCCAAAACCTTCGACATGGGTTGATGTCGGTCCATGATTTTATGATTATAGTGAAGGGTTTTGAGCATTCTAACACTTCCTAAGTGTACATTCAACCCTAGAAAACCTTGGATCTATGTTTGTCTAAATACATGCAAAATATGATTTCCAAGGTTCATAATCCTATCTAGCATACATGGGGAACTTTTAACTAAAAAGATTGCTAGAATAACATACCTTGTTGATGATTTGATTCCTTGAAAACCTTGAGAGCCTAGCACCCCAAGTGTGATGCCTCAAATGCTTCACACAACACCAAATGCTTTGGAGTAAACTTGAGAGAAGTGTAACACTTGCAAAAATCGGCCAAGCCCTCTATATTTCTTTTTGTGTAGCTGGTTTTGGTAGATGACATGTTCTTTTTATAGTGTGTCACATCTAGGGTTACACCATGTAAACCCTAATGTGACATGACTCTTCATTTCCATGACCCATGGGTTTGTAACTCCCATGGAGCATCCAATGGGTTTAACCCAACTTGATAATCCATGGAGCCTTTTAGCCCACTATACAAGTTATGGATGATTTACATAATCAACCCATATATTTAATTAGTCATCTTTTGATCACTTAATTAATCCTAGATTAATTCTTGATCAATACTAATTAAATAATACTATTAATATATTAGAACTTATAATATATTAATAAACCACAAGTGTTATTTCTCTCATTTAGTCTATCCAAATGCATGATACCATGCAACCCAAATGGAGCATGCCGGGTCGGGTCAAGTACATACCAGAAATAGTTATGGACTTAGACACCTTATCCAACATATAGCTCCTCAACCATTGTACCAAAGGGTCATCTTCAACTGTGTGTGTACAGATCGAAGAAGAAAGAGAGCATTGGAGAAGAAATATAGAGGTGAAAGAGAGAGATCGATAAGGCTAAACATTAATATAAAGTCAACTTACTGAGCCACGTATAAGGACAAAATACTCTCACATGTTATACATGTGATGTGCATTAAACGACAAGTGACTGACACCGTCTGATGGAGACACCAAGTTTGTAATATCCAAATAATACAAGGACCAAGTTTGTCCCTTTTATTGAAGTTGGACATTGCATGCCTATTATGCCATACCATAGGGACCATTTTTTGTAATTTTCTTAAACTTTTAATGATAACCCTTAAACATTTCATAGAAATCAAAAAATTAGGTTAAACCCATCATTTTCTAAGCATTAAACAAATAATAAAGAGCTTCCAAAAATATCCATCAAATTTGTATGTAACTTCCCCAAAATACAGAGTAGAATTTTCATTATAAAATAGATAAAACCATTCATTTCCATACCATCATAAGATAATCAGAGTATAAAAATGTAGTCTCAACAAACATTAGAGTAAAAACATAAAACATATAGTGTGGAATCTCTCGTGGATGTGATGCAATCAGGTCGGGCTCTTCCCTTTGCTAGCAGAACTACCAGAAACATTTAAACTTAAACTGTAAGCATAAAGCTTAGTGAGTTTCCCAAGATACCACATACCATCAATAACCATATATAACTGTAACGGGTCTATTCTAACCCATATAAATGCTATGGGCCGAATCATAGTCTTACAATCACTTCCTGCTATGGGCCTAAACATAGTATGTCCTGCTATGTGCCAAAACATAGTCTTTCATACAAGTGTCATGGGCCAAACATGATCTTTCAAACAGGTGGGAGGTGGCATGGGCCGAACATGGTCTTTCATACAGGTGTCATGGGTCAAACATGGTCTTTCATGCAAAATTCACAAAGACAATCTGGCATACCAACACATCTAGTGTCCTACATAGTATAATGAGAAAACTAATCTCATAGGTAAGCACATAACCACCACAACTCGCAACGAATGTAAAGGTTGGTACTACAAACCACCTAATCATTAAATAAAAGGGTCAAACCTCAGTCTATCACCTAAAGGTTAACATTTAAAGTCAACAATTGACACGCCGAGTCGTGGCCAACCCCATAGTCGCGTTGTGGTAACTATATGAGAAAACAGATCGGGCCAAACCTCACAACCGTGCTGCGACCACCCACTCACTTTTTCGTAGTGAGCGTCCAAAAAAGCTTAATGGATTAATCACTTACCCCTTAATCTCCAGAGCTCAAAAGCTCAGATCTGATAGCTGTATGGGACTTATTGGATAAAGTTTCTAAATTTATCCATTCTCATGTATTCAATGCACCCAAACTCTAAACGTAACTCTAAAGTGGACCAAGACACATGCTTGACCTTAAAAGGAAGCATTTAAACACGTATTTCTTTCATCAATCCATTCTAGATATCATTTGGGTCACTTAAATGGTCCTTAAATTGCTCATTCCAAGGATATCTAGAAGAGGGACTCAAAACCACATAAAAGATGCATAAACCTAGATCTAGAAAAGCAAGTATCAAGGTTTTAACTTTATACCACTAAAAGACCAGAAATATGATGTAGTTGTAGGATCTAGGCTGGAACAATACCTCTTTTCACCAATATGGAGTTCCTTCTTCCTCAAGCTTCACAAAAACAAGAATAAGACCTCAAGAACTAAGTATGAGGGCTAGGTTATGGGAGGGTGACGTTCTCAAAGAATGGGGGAAGCCAAATGAGGTAACCCTAGAAGTTATAGCCCTTAAATAGGGCCCAAGACATGAAATCTAGGGTTTTGAACCCTAGCTACCACCACAGCATGGTGAGGACCCCATCGCGCAACCACTTAATGATGTGTTACACGCCATGGTTCGGTCCTTACCGCCATGGTGCGACAAAAATCCAAAAAAAAAACTTATACATGGAATATGGATGTTACATTATAGGTAGCACCTGCAAAATGGACATAGTTTGATCATATGGATGTTACATTATAGGTTACATTATATATGATTTGTTAATATATTATAAGTTATAATATATTAATATGAAATCATATGTTTTAATTAGTATTGATCAAGAATTAATTTGGAATTAATTTTGTGATCAAAAGAGACTAATTAAATCTATGAGGATTAATTATGGTAATTAGTTATATTTATATGCGTTGGGCTTATGATCCATGTTGGACCAAGTTTATGTATGGATACATAAAGAGTTGGGCCACATGAACCATGGATCATAAAACACATGGGTATGGATTTGGATTATACCCATGACCGTTGGAATCCTACATATAAATATGTGCTCTATAGCTAAAAAATGCCTACATGCATGTTCTTGGAGTTCATGGGTGTTTTCGGTGCATGGAATTCTCTCTCAAGTTCCACCTTTGTTCATGATGTGTTGTGACTTCATTTGAGGCTTCCACATTATTGGGGCTAAGATCTTAAGGTCAAATACATCAAGACTTCAAGCTACACAAAAGGTATGTTACCCTAACTAGTATTTTATTTAGTTTATATCAATTGTATGCTAGTTGTAGGCTTAATGCTTTCGAAATACCATTACATGTATAATTAGAGAAAACATAGATCCAAGGCATTTAGGGTTATATGTGCATCATAGGATGTTCTAGTATACAAAACCCAACAGCTCCAACTAATGAAATACCAAAAAAGATCGTGAACATTGAATGAGTGGAGCCTACAACATTTTAATACACATCACCATCATCTTTGGAAACTCCTGTCATTGCCAAGAAAAAAAACACTACAAGGCAGCTAAATTACTTAAAGAAATACATCGGACGGAAGGAGTAAATGCTTAAGATAAGATTTTCCTCTTTCCCCGAATGGAGCAATTTTTAAGCGTTTAGGGAACTTGAACTACGGACACTAGATAATGAGACAATGCAAAAGGAATTCGAAAGACGTTGCGATTTTTCCAAAATCTTTGACGTCTCAAAAGATCTTGATTATATATATATATATATATATATATATATATATATATATATATATATATATATATATATATATATATATATATATATATATATATATATATATATATAGGCTTAGGTTATTCTATTTAAACTAATTATTGTGTTATTGTATGCATAAATGTGGACCAATCATTTTACTTATTTTAAGAAAGTGATTAATACATATTATTAAATTAAAGATAATTGGAAAAATACCATCTAATTTCATTCTAAGGGTATTTTAGACAACTGATATAATTTTAAAAAAGGAAAATTCCATATTTTTTGGGATAATTAACTCTCTTGATTTTAAAATTCTAATTTTTTTAATTACTTTAATTTTAATTATAACGTAATTTTTATAATTAAACACGATTTTATTCTGTTAGAATGTCATTCTGTTAGAATCATATTCTCTAGGAATTTCAGGATATATATTTTTATTAGAATGATATTCTATTAGAATGTCAACACCGACTAATAACAAATTTTTGGATACAACTTCAAATTTTTCATTACATTCTTAAAAATGTAAAAACTTTATATAATAGTCTATGACAATGAAATACTCACTAATAACAAACAAAACCATGGATATTATTCGACCTGAATATTCTAGCAGAATATATTATTACATATACTCCTATCATTTTATTGTAGATTATTCTATCAGAAGAATAGCTCTTTCCTTTGTGAAGACCAGTGACAATTGTTCAGCCATCATCTAATCTTCAAGCCCTTGATCATCAATGAAATTAGACATTTTACCAAAATAAATGCCATGAATCAAATCATGTAATAATAATATTCTCTGAGAATGCTTTTGCATGGCAAATAAATAACACAAAATTTTAGTAAATCTGACAGAATGAATAACACATGGTATGGTCAGATTATTTTTCAGGAACTTCCACAAACACCTGTCATGCATCATAATAAGCTCTATGACAAATTTCACCAAAAGATTGTTAATTTGCAAATTCTAACAGACCTGAACTGAAAATAACATGAATTGCAAGTATGTAAGCTACCTTGCTTCTATGATTCAATAGTAGGCTACAAATCAATATATATTAAAGGTGATGTGTACACATCAATTCAGTGAATGTTTTATTGAGAAGACAAGGAATGAAAATACACATATACCCTCGTAGTACCATGTATTGAATTGATAAATGATAACCATGAGGCATATCCATCTTGACATATGGACTCCCATACCCTATGTACCTTTAGGATTTTGACGAAGGAGTGAAAATTAGAAACGCAGAAACAAAGATGATGACTTCTGGCAAGGATCCGTGGGTTTGCGACAACATATTTCAAATGAGTGGAGATTTATACCAATTTTGAAATAGGAAGTAGAGATTTGACAGCAAAAGTCAATTGAATCCACTAATTAAACAGGGATTTATATCATGAATCCGATGAGAATCGACATACCGATCATCAATTTCAATGGAAATTAAATCAGTAAACTGAAAGAAAAGGGAAAAGTGATGAATTACGAGTTCGCTGAAGCACCAAAGGTAGGGTTTTCTCTAAGGGGCTGAAACGAGAATCGACCAAGAAACCTCGCAACACACTTGCCATAGATACGCGAACGAGTTCGCTGAACCAACTGCCGCCTCTTCATCACGTCGATTGAACCACCCACCTCTCTTCCCTTCACACACTATGCCGGAACCGAGAGAGAAGCAACCGATAGCTGAAGATCTGCACCTGGTAACCTGCAACAGAGGGTAGGTTTGGGATTTGAGATTCTTCCGGTTGACTTTGTCAAATCGAATGAAATTTCATCGAGTGTTGACTCTAGCCCATGTACGTGAGACTCCAATGATTGCATCCCATTCTGTGAGCTCCCAATATATTTCTGTAATTTATGTCAGAGCAACAGAGATATGAGAAAGAATTGGTTGGGTTAATCTAAAGTAACAACGAAATTGAAATTACCTCGAGGAGATCGAATAAATTGGACTGTTGGGCTTCGATTTGAAGAAGCTGATTGCGGATCACAGATAAGTCTTCAGATTCTTGTTGGATTGAATCGATACTGGAGCTGCCAATGATCTCTGCAACTTTGGAGCTTGACCTTTCTTCACCCTTCATCTGATCTTTGATTGATTGTAAAAGGTCAATGTTTTTTTCTATGGTTTTAAAGGGTAAATGTAAACGATTTTGCCTAAATTAAAGAGTTTATGATTTGAATAATTAATTACTAAAATTAATTAAAAGCTAAGATTACAATTTTACCCCTATCTAGGTTTTTAAAATGATTGTTCCATATTTATGCATACAATAACACAATATATATATATATATATATATATATATATATATGTTACTTGAATACATAAAAAGATTAGTCTCCATCACACTTCTACCTAAGTTGTTACTATGATGTTCTACCTTTGCGTAGTCTTGGTCCACAGTGACAGTGGAAGGCTCCGCACGTGAGCCTCGTTAGACTCAGCAGAAGCGTAAGGTGTAAGTGAAGAGAAGAGAAGAGATGAAGTCTGCCCCTTAGCCTAGTCTATATCCACAGCTGACACAACTTCGTACCTACGTCTCACTACTACTTAATTGAATTAATTAACGGCTAAAATTTTTCATAACCTGAGCTTTCCTTAACCAGTTGACCTTACTTCCTAACCTTACCCTCCCTTTCTTTATAGTTCGAATAAGTGACTTCGTAACTGAAACCTACTTTTTTTCTTACTGTAGCATAGGCCTTCGCCACTGCAAACCATGAAATACTTATTCCAATATTTTTACAATAACTCTACCTAAATCCAGAAGTTACATAGATATTGTTAGTCTTCTTAACTCTATCTAACTATTATCATGACCGTCAATGATCAAAGTCATGAGAGCTTGTTTTCTTATATCCAAAACCACCTCACGTTCCAATCCCATATCCACTTAATCAACACACATATTTATTAGGACCTCCATTAACAACCTTTCTTAATTTTCTAACAACTCAAATGCCCTAAAACATGTAAAAAAAATAACACAATGGAAAAATATTTATGAAATTTGAAGGTGCCATTTACTAAGAAATTTTATTTTCGTAGGTGTCATTTCTTTAGAAATGATATTCTCATTGATGTCCTTTACAATATCACATTTTCACAGATGCAATGCATTAAGAAACTACATTCTCGCATGTCCCTATTATCGAGAAATGACTTTTTCACAGGTGGCAACTACAAAAAACCTCATTTCTCACTAAGAAATGACATTTTGGTAGATGAAACCTATGAAATCCCCATTTCTCATTGAGAAATAAAGGTTTTTGCATATGTAACATGCGAAGATGTCCTTTAGTAAACAAATTACAATAAAATGAGGATTTCGTAGGTGACACCTACAAAGTCCTTATCTGTTTGTTAGAAAATACGGTGGTAATGGAAAGCTAGAAAGAAGTAACTTGAAATCAAATCAATCAAAGCTTTAAATACCTTAAAATATTCTTATGAAACGAGATCGGTGTTTATGACTAACATTAATAGCTATGTGTTTAAGAGTGGTCTTGAGAAAATATTGATGTTCCATTCTTTTGTAAATTGACAAAATTTAAGGTTTTTATACCTCTAAAATGTAGGATCCGAGAATTTCACATGAGAAGCCTATGAAATTGGCATTCTATCTGTAAAAATCACCAAAACGATATAGTTTTGTGATTTGTGCCAATTTCACAATACCTCTACGAAATTGATGACTATTTTTGAAAACTCTCTAGAGTTTGTTTAAATTTTGAAAAATAGTTAATGTTTTTAGCATAATTAGAAATTTTGTTAAAGATCAATCAATAGAAAGGTAACGAAATATAATTTATAAAAGGGAAATATCCAGAAAAATCTTAAAATTTTACCCTAATTTACGAAAAAGTCCCAAACTAAATTTTGTTTACGAAAAAGCATGAATTACCGGTAAAAATGACGATTTGACCATTTTTCCGGTTTACCGGTTTTATTACTTACCTGTTTCACTAAAGTCTCATTATTTTACCCTAATTTGCGAATAAGTCCCAAAATAAAATTTACTGATGATTTGACCATTTTCTCTATGTAACATACATTTTAATGGTTTCATTGTTGACACGGACGCCTAGTCATTAAATAAGATGATGAGATGGATATCTTGAGTTATATAATGTTATGTTTAGCATAAAACTTGATATCCTGATGTATTGTGTATTTTTTTGGAACATAAAATGCATCCAACGAAGACTACAATAATTACATAAACTAACAACAACTGCGTTATTTTTTACGTTTATAAGAAATATCAAATGGTTTATCTAATCTTATGTAACCCAATATATCCATCTCATCAAACATCAACTCATTTTTTGCCCTTTTTTCTTTGAAACACACATTTTATTGGTTTCATTGCTGACGTAGATACATAGTCATAAATGAGCCGATGAGATAGATATCAAATTTTACAGTAAATGTAGCATTATATAATTCATCGTATCCATCTTATCAACTAATTTAATGACTAGGTGGCTAAGTCATCAATGAAACCGATAAAATGTATGTTACATGAAGAAAAGGATCAAATCATCAGTAAATTTTATTTTGGGACTTATTCGCAAATTAGGGTAAAATAATAGGACTTTAGTGAAACAGGTAAGTAATAAAACCGGTAAACCGGAAAAAAATAGTCAAATCGCCATTTTTACCGGTAATTCATGCTTTTTCGTAAACAAAACATAGTTTGAGACTTTTTCGTAAATTAGGGTAAAATTTTAGGATTTTTCTAGAGATTTCCATTTATAAAAAAACTATATATAGACTATGTTCTAATTTTGCTCAAAGAAACATGATCGAAACATTACATAATCATTTTAACTAAAAAGTTACTCCATCCGTCCCAACATTATAGTCCATCTTTCCTTTTTGGTTTGTCCCAAAATAATAGTCCACTTTCGAAAAATAAATTACATTTTTACCAAAATACTCCCTCATTATTACTTAACCAAATAAACATTTAATGGAACATTAAATGCAACGTAAGGGCAAAACTGTCATTTTATTGTATAAAGTTAGTGGTAATTAATGCTTTCTTAATTTGTATGTTTTTTGTCTGTGGACAATAATTTTGGGACGGAAGGAGTACGATTTTTTTTTGGAAGCTAATATGTCAGAATGTCAAAGTCGTTAACTACTCGATTTTATATTTTAAAAGTATAACCAACTCATGTTTTTTTGTATGATTGTCTGTTATTTTAGGTTGAGTAGGCCAACTCTCTTTTAAATTTTACACTTTTAACCCCATTTTTAAATTACATTACAAATTTGGTCCAAATATAAAATTACGAATTCACTTAAAATTTAGATTTTTCTTTTATAATTTATTTTATCTATAATT
Organism: Lactuca virosa; assembly: GCF_052849685.1. Classification (NCBI taxonomy): domain Eukaryota; kingdom Viridiplantae; phylum Streptophyta; class Magnoliopsida; order Asterales; family Asteraceae; genus Lactuca; species Lactuca virosa. Next base: position 203,597,585 of record NC_136426.1, read on the forward strand.
TTTTAAAGACTTTTTTATAATGGCTTCTAAGAATTTCTTTTTAATTTGTTTTAATTCATTACAATATTTTCTTAACTTTTTTTCAACTTTTGCCTTGTTTCATATACATTAGCAACTAAAATTTATATATGATTATGCAACACTTGGATCTGATAAAATAAATAAATACGATTAAAATCAAAGGAAATAATAAAAAGATTTTGTAGAAGATATTTAAAAAAAATGGTTTACTAATGTATATAAAGCTATACAAAAGTTGGAAAAAAGTTAATAAAATATTGTAAATTTTATTTAAAAAAACATATTCAAAACGAAATTTATAATAAATTTAAAATTTTGGTCAAAAATATAAAATTTGAAAAAGAAATGACCTATTCAACTTGAGATAACCAAGGTTTTAAATAACGTTTAACGTGATTTGGAGTAAATGTCAAGCCTCAAACTTTTACGAGATGTGACGAACCATGTCGTTTGTAAATCATGACTTAAGGCGACAAATTTATATATAATTAATAATTATATATATATATATATATATATATATATATATATATATATATATATATATATATATATATAACTTAAGACGATATTTTTTTTTTGAATTTTACGTCAAATATAAGCTTTAGAGTCATGACGTGCTATAACGACCTTTTTTAGAACCTTGGAGTACATGATTTGGCTGCCTTTTAACACACAAATCAATTATTTGATAGTTTAAAATATTTTTTCAAAAAACGGTAATACCAATTAATACTTTAATCACTACAAAAATATTTAAATAATTAAATTAACTAAATAATAAAAATGCATTATACTTTTCAACCGTTTGTCGGGGATCATTATTAAGATATGCACTAAATTAAGCGACGACCCTTTTAAGATAAAAACTATTTGCTTTTTAGAGACCGAAATTGGTTTTAATGTTATGTTTAGACGACCTTCGGCCCTACTTCATATTTTATTTTGTTTTTAATTTGAAAGTAACACAAATCATTTTGTCATTTATTATATCTTTTACATCAAAAAATATTTCAAAGTTAATTAGAAAGTAACACAAATCATTTTGTTTCTTTTATATATATATATATATATATATATATATATATATATATATATATATATATATATATATATATATATATATAATAGGTTATAACCCGTGTACTACACGGGACAACATAAAACAACTCCGAAAGTTAATAGACGTTATAATTAATAATACATTTGCAACAATTGTTTTTTAGAGACTTAGATTTTTATCGCTAACTATATAATTATTAATTCAAACCAATTTTACAATGTGTTTTGAATCAACCAATAGTTATTAAACGACCTTTTATAAACGTATTAGACACAACAATCAATTAATACAATATTTTTTCTAAATTCTCCATTCTTATAATGTGCATTATCTTATTTTGTATTTTTGTAACTATGAAAGCACCACACGGATTCTTTTTTAACAATTATAAAATTTTATTTAAATATTTACTATCAACTGAAAGAGCTTAAATAGTTGGAAAGTTGTAGTCGATGTAATTAAATTTAAATGTTAACAATATTCTAAATGTGATGTCGAATAAACTCATTACCCACAAACATTCAAATCGAACCATTATGTTTGAATTTCAATGCAAACATCTACAGTCAAACACATGGAATATCTAGATCATGAGCAGTTGATTCATTTGTCATCCAATCAATAGTCAATCATGTATGAAACTGTAATTTTCAAAATCAAACACATGTGAAATAAACCTGCAAATAACAAAATCAATCCCAAATTCTTTAATAAAATCAAACCTTTGAAGGAACGATCTCGTTCAAATTCACAATACCTAATGAAATTGTTACACAAAAATGTTCAAAATCAGATAACTATACACAATGGCAACGTACTTACAACACTTTACTCATAAAAGCAATACACTTACATTATGCTAATCTGCATATTGAAGGCTCTTGCATTTTGGCCTTACCATAAAATTTCTCATAAAATTGTTATCAATCAAAAGAGAAAAAACTAATCAATGCATGAAAGAGTAGACCATGTAACCAGGAAATCCTATAAGAATTCAACATTTAATGACCGACATGAATGAGTGAACTCAAAATTGTATAATCTTATATTTTTTAATCAGCTAGCAACACATAGTGTCACAGCTAGCAAAATTAGGGTTGAGATTTTATTCATGTACAAAAAATTTCTCTATATAACCTTGTTTAAATGGATTATTGTAATTCAAAACGACAATATTATATGAGTACATATATGCTTACACTTAGAATCAAGTTGCAATAGTCGTTCATAAGCTCAAGTGGATCTAATAGCCAAACTAAAACAAATTTTTGGATTTGTGCTTAGGAGTTCTCAGCCCAAATTAACCCATGACTGAAAACCCTTTTTTTGGGCTATATTGAAACCGAAAACCTTTTATTGGACCATGCCAAACCCGAGAACCCATACCCACCCCAAAAACCGAAAACCCTTGAGGATGAAGGGTGTTTTCAGCCACCCTAGAACCGAGACCCCTCTCTTAAGCTAATAGGATCGGTTTTAGAGGCAAAACCCAAGGAGTTACCACACCTTGACATCTCATGCCTTTACACTACTTTATCCTTCATGCTTGCATGCAAAACCCTCAAATGACCAACATGTATGGATACAAGCCATCACTCTCCTTCCTTTTTAAATATGGCCGATGAGTGGAAGCTCTTCCACTCTTGCCATTCCTTCCTACTCTAACTCTTTTGTTTCTCTCAAAAATTCGTCCAAGCTTCTCCAAGTCTCGACACCACCAAGCCAATTCTTGTTATTTTGGTAAGTTCCTTCATGAATCCCAAGTATTTTTTTTACATATTTTGTTGTCAAGATCTCCATGTTTACACACATTTTTGTGTGTTAGATCTTTAGAACACTTGCATTTTTCGAGAAGCTCTTCAAGCTTGTGCAAGGCTAGGCTCGACATCTTCTTCATTTTCGTCCCTACAACTCACGAAAATCATCAAGGTGAGCTTCATACCCCCAAGTTTTTCGTGTTTTTCATGCTTTTCGGAGGGGGGGGGTGGGCAATACAAGTCAAGTTTCGTTTAACCAATGGATATTTGCATGCACCAACTTGTTTATGGAATGATTTGTGCATATGATGTTGAAAGTTTCATACATACACACATGAAAATCATGTTTCATAAGGTCCTCATAAGCCTAGATGCGGTTGTCCATTGGACATTTGCATGCACTATGATTATATGTCAAATATGAACAATTTCTTGTATAAAATGGTTGATAACATTTGTTAACTTCCTAAAAATCGTGACATATGTGATTATCTATACTTTAGTTACACAAAATCGGGCCTATAATTCGATATACTCGAACTTAACAAAAACATATGTTTATGGGAGTTCCAAATATGTTTTGATCTTTGGATATGTACATGCCTTACTTTTCTTGTAACATCCCAAAATTCAAGACTAAATTTTTTTTTTAAATCGTTAATAAAACCATAAGTTATCAAAACATTGTCATCAGAATTCCATATCAAAAATCAGAGTAAAACATCCCAGGCTAAACATCATGGTGTGTGCGATGCAGTCATCCCGAGCTCTTCCCTCCGCTACCGGAAGTACCTGAAAGCAAAACTAAAAACCGTAAGCACGAAGCTTAGTGAGTTCCCCAACCTACCACATGCCATATACATAACCAAATACTGGGCCCCCGCCCACTGCATCGGGACTTGCTCGGCATCGGACTCGCTTCGGCATCGGGTCCCGCCCGACATTAGACCCTGCCTGGGATCGAGCCCCGCTCGGTATACAGATATGTTTCTCTTAAGCCCCGTCTCTCTCTGGGCCCCACCCGCGATACATATACAATCACATAAACATACTAGCACAATAAGAAAACATACTCTACTGTATTCCCGTTCTAAGGCCTCGCCTATCTTGGGCCCCGCCCCTGTCCTGCTACTCAAGAGTCATGGAACCGCGTCCATACTCTGACTAATGGCGAGATACGAGCCCCCTGTCCACACTCACCTCTCTCCTATCCCGGGCCCCACACTTGCTCTGCTGATAATGAGATACGGAACCCCGTCCGTACTCAGCTAGTGGTGAGATACGGGACCTCGCCCACACTCACCTCCCTACTAGGCACATACATGTCTCACAAAGACAACAAGTATCAACTACTATGCAACATATAACATTCCTCGGCTTATCCCGGCATCGGACCCTAGTCCGGAACATACTACCGACACATGCAAGAGTCACAAAGACCTCTAGCATACTAAAATACCCCGGGCCTCGCCCGACATCGGATCGTAATCCGGAACATATATCATAAAATGCCTAGGGCTAACCCACCATGTCTTCCCACTATACGCAAACATAATGGGTCGGCATTGTGGCCGTAGACCCATGCACACAATGAGGAGACTCACATCGCATTGCTGAAATCCCCCCGATAAAACCTTTGGCTGCTAACTGGCAATTCCCCGAACTGCTGCTCCTTCGGCTCCTCGAGCTACCAGTACCAAAATAACACTTAGCCCAAAACCAATACTCCTCATTAGGGTAAAATGACCATTTTACCCCTATTCCAACTTGGTCCATATCTAAGGTCCAAAACCATAATACAAAAAGGCCCAACACTAGGTAGGCTTCCCAAGCCCACTAATGGCCCGATTTGCTAAATCGGGCCCAATCCCTCTAATGGGCCTTACCCTAAGCCCAAACATATTCTTGGCCCAAAACATCTGACTTTTGATGGCCCACTAAGGCCCAAAGACCCAAAATCCATTGCTTGGCCCAACCCGGGGCCCAAAACACATCAAGCCCATAACTTATGAGTACGATGGGCGTACTCCTATGTACACTAAGCGTACAAGCTAAATGGTGTGTACGTTGGGCGTACCTGCATGTACGCTCAGCGCACTCCCCTGTTAAGTCACCTTCCCATTAAGTGCTTAATACTCTATTCCAGAAGCTACAATCACAGATCCAAGTCCTTTTCAACGTCTTAATCCATAAAGTCACTGACTTGGTGACTTTTCATGACCCTAATAAGCCCAAACCTCAAAATAGCATACCATTCCCATAAAAATGATCTTAACTTAATCCCAATAAGACATTCAAGATGGCAACTTTCTATTTTAGGGACTCATTTAGAACTAAGAGTGGCAACTCTAAGTCCAGAAATCGGATTTGAACCATAAAGTTCTATTCTTGGGACCAAAATGACTTCAAAACCACACTACACTAGATCTAAGCATACTTGAGGAAAGTTATGAACTTTATACCTCCAAAGAGTCCCAAATGATGATGTTATCCCGGATCTATGAGCTCAAGCTACCCAAGTCCTTCTTTGCCAACTTCTTCTTTCTTCTTCCAAGCTTAAAACCATCAAGATGGGCTTCTCAAGATCAAAATCACACAAGAATGAAGGGATGAGACGTTCTAGGGTTTTTCTGAGGTTGGGGAGGCTGATAAGGGGCTAGTCCTAATGTTCCTTATATAGTGCTTGACCCTAAAATTAGGGGTTTGGGTCTCTGAGCGTACGATGGGCGTACATCTCGTACGTTGGGTGTACGTCTCCAGCATCCGCGACCACTTAACCTTTCTACGCTGGGCGTACCTCAGCTTACGCTGGGCGTACTCTTGCGCTGGCCACCTTGCATGCATGGTCCTTTCTTGCCATCTTTCTCTATTAAGGACCAATATTGCCAATCACTTCAAAGTACTATAACTCCTTCATTCTAAGTCCGTTTCCGACGAACTTTATATCCACGAAAAGGTGGCGAGAAGCCCTACGCTCCTAACTATACACCGAAGCCTTAAAACCTTATGAATAGAACCCGAGACCCATAAACGACCGAATCGCCTATACCCTGGGCCTCCTAGACCCCAACCAGAGTACTTCCAGAACTGGGTGTTACAACTCTCCCCCACTTAAATTAGACTTCGTCCTCGAAGTCTTCTATATATACTTATCTCGGTTACTTCTGATGGGTCACAGTAGTCACTCCAAGCTAGCCTGGATGCTCACAACCCTTCTTATACAACACTTAACCTTTTCTGCTCAGTCCGATTCCCCGAAAGAACCGCAACACTTGACCTCCTGAGGGCTGACCATTACCCTGCGCAATCGATGGCCTTCCCAAGGCAACTGTACATAAGCGACAACCTTTCATGTCCTTGCGAAGGACAGATCTTTCATTGTAACGAATCTCCAGCCACTCCCAGTACTGGTCCCTTCGTTGTTACCCACTGAATGCTTCCACTTACCATGTCCAGAAGCTGAACACTCAACTCAGCATGAAAATCAGATAATCCTTCAAGTAGAAGATTCATTCATGCAACGGTTAGACTCATATGAGAGCTGTGCAAAAGAGTCAAACCCTTTACTCTGAGATTATTTAATCCAGCTGTGAGTGACTTAGCACCTCTCGGTCAACTGACTGCTCCACTCCATAATTCTATTATCACTACCTGTCTGAAGATGTTGCTGTCTCTTATCCGCTTTTTGGATTAACCGGGACCACCCTGGTCCCAACTGGTCTGCCATCATCTAGGTTACCGGAATCCCACCGGTTACTAAACCCAAGCTCAATATCTCAGTCGCTCCCAACGACTTCCAAAGAAACTCCGGCTATCTAAACCTGCTCTATCTACTTTGCCACTCTGGCTCTATAAGTCCTGGGATCATCGATCCCCTACCTTGACCCTACGGTCTCTACCAAGTCCCACCTACGCTGCTATAAGTACACGGGCCTCGCCCACGGGTCCCACCCAAACTATATCTCGGAGCCGCCTCTCCCACAGGTCTCACCTGTCTAGGGCTATGCAGGCCCACCCCTCCTCCGATCTCAGCTTGCTATCCTATCCTGACTCTTATCATGCTGACTAGGAGATATGGGCCTCGCCCACACTCCACTATCTAGGAGATACGGGCCCTCGCCCACACTCCGCTAACTAGGATGTTAATGAATGTTACAGCTATATCGTAGGCTTACAACCCTTTTCTCACTGTCTGACTGCTGGTGGATGCTACGGCCATCCCGTAGTCTTACATCCTGGCTAAACCTGCGTCCTGTCGGAAATTCTTCGACCTGATTCCCAAAACCAGCTATCTACTATCGTGAATGCACGAACCCTACTTCGGGAAGTTTCCCAAACTTCCAATTTATGCACTACTCTATCCATATGGTCAATCGGGTTGCTTCCCTACCAAACAGGATGCGAACTTATTCCGGCTCGCACTTACTTCAGCTCCCGAATAGTCGAATGGTTCTCCCCCACTTCGATTCAGCTAACTCCTTACAACTTACAGCCTTGGAAAGGATTCCCCATCCTTCCTACCGTCCAACGAACGATCCGCTCACAATCCAACACTCACACTATTAGTGATCTATCTGACCAGTACCAATCAATACCTCTCTCAAAATACCAGCGACACATGTCCCGAGTTCTAGTCACGCTTGCTACAGTTACTGCATCCTGATAACCTTCTCTAAAAGGGAATGACCTCTAACTACTATTCTAACATCCAAGGTATGCAAATGGCATATAAATCAATATCAATGTAGTACCATAACAATAAAATCATAAATAAAGTTGATAGGAAAGCAAAAGATACGCACCTGCAACATCGAAAGCTGCTCGTGCCACCTCTGTGGTCAGTTGGAAAGCCTTGCTCCTCACCGTCACAGGGGTAGGTGCTATCACCTGTCCTGTGGTAAGAAAACTCGGACACTGGGCCTTCTTGTGGCCCCGCTGATTGCAATGGAAGCAGATCAGGTCTGATCCCTGGGTGGTGGTAGCTGTACAATCTCTACTAAAGTTACCAGTCCGGCCACACTTGAAGCAGCCAGAATCACCACCACTACCACTCCTACATGCACCCTTGTGCGTCCTGCCACATCGATTGCGGCTCTGATAGTCTGTCGATCTCGAGTCTGGCCCCTTGGGTCTCTTGCCTGAACCCGTGGCTACCTGAATCTCATCCGGCTTCCTCTTCCAGTGGTGCTCTAGGTCGATATCCCTCTCCCTGGCTTGAGCAATCATATCCTCCAGCGTCTTGCAGCTGAATCTGCTCACAAATTGCCTGATGTCATCCATCAACATCTCGTGATATCGGGTCTTCTTCATCTCCTCGTCCGCCACATACTGCGGAACAAGAAGAGCCCTCTCCCTGAAATTGGCGGTAATCTCCGCCACAGTCTCAGTCGTCTGCCGGAGGTCCTGAAACTCCCGCACTAGCTGCTGCACCTCAATCATCGGTGCAAACTCGGCCTTGAAGTTGGCCGAGAAATCACTCCATGTCATCGTGTCCAACGCGACATCATCCCGAATGGTATGTCCAACCTCCTCCCACCAATCCCGTGCTCAGTCCTTCAGAAGAGAAGAGGCAAGTCGGACCTTGTCCCCCTCGGGACATCGGCTCGTACGGAAAGCGTTGGCAACATCGGCCAACCACCTGCTGCTAGCGATGGGGTCCCGAGCCCCATGGTAATCTGGAGCTCCACAAGCTCTGAACTCTCGGAATGTCAGGGTACGCACCTCCATAATAGCCAACATCTCAGTACGGAAAACTCCCAGCTTCTCATCCAGAAGCTCTAAAATACCCTCCTTGACCGAACCAAAGATCACAGGAGTCTGGTCTAGAATACTGCGCGTAACCTCTGCTGAAATAAACTCTCTCATCTGCTCCCCGAGCTGCTCGGGTCCTGAGCCCGAGCCTGATCCCACACCGGCGCCTGAATCGCCAACTGGTCTACCCCGTAGCATCACCATTCTACAACATATCATAATAACCATCAGAATACTCATCACTACTAAGGGATCACACACGCACTACAAGTTCCGTGGTTTTATCTCAACCCTCTTTGATTCGAGTACATATCCTCTGCTTTCAGTAGTATGGGCCCCTACTACCTTCCACATCTATCCGTACTTTCCTCAAAGACTGCATTGACTACACCAAGTCCCTTGCACTACTACTATTGCTCCCAACACTAATCTCATCCTAGGCTTACCCTAGGGAAATCTATAACCTAACCCAGTCCTCAGCTGCTGAAGAACTCTTCATAACGCAAATTAACCACAACGTGAATACCATCACATCTAACGAGGCTCGGATAATCCTTCGAGTAAAGGACTCATCCCTACAACGGTTAGACTCAAACGAGACATGCGCAATAGGGTCAAATTCAGCACTCTGAGATTATTCAACCCTGGTCACATGTGACTTATCGTATTCACCTAGTAGCTAACTCCCATCACTCAAAGTCCCACAAAGCACAAAGCAAGCAGCATTCAGACCCACGAAAAATCTAACCAGAAACATAATCAAGCAATTTCGTCCACATATCAGGAATCTGTACTAGCATGCGATTCTAAGCTCATACACATATAACAGGAACATAAGGCATCCTCCTAGATCCTTAGCCCTAATCTAGCATGCATTTCTCATAAGCACATCATATCTAAACAACATGTATGGGTAATTTGGGAGAACTTACTTGAGCTCGACTGATTGCATGCACAACACCCTTTTCTTTTTCAAAGTTCTTTTGTCCTTTCAAATTCTTTTTATAAGAATGATTTCTCTTTTGAAAATTTTCATACCAAGTCCTCAGTTTGAGTCCAGACACACCCGAGAGTGGGTCTGAATCCCTCAAACCAAGGCTCTGATACCAACTTGTAACATCCCAAAATTCAAGACTAAAAATTTCGTTTCAAATCATTAATAAAACCATAAGTTATCAAAACATTTCATTAAAACATTGTCATCAGAATTCCATATAAAAAATCAGAGTAAAACATCTCAGGCTAAACATAATGGTGTGTGCAATGCAGTCATCCCGAGCTCTTCCCTCCGCTACTGGAGGTACCTAAAACCAAAACTGAAAATCGTAAGCACGAAGCTTAGTGAGTTCCCCAACCTACCACATACCATACACATAACCACATACTGGGCCCCCGCCCGCTGCATCGGGACTTTCCCGGCATCGGACTCGCTCCGACATCGGGCCCCGCCTGGCATCGAGCCCCGCTCGGTATACATATCTGCTTCTCTTAGGCCCCGCCCGCTATACATATACAATCACATAAACATACTAGCACAATAAGCAAACATACTCTACTGTATTCCCGTTCTAAGGCCTCTCCTATCTTGGGCCCCGCCCCTGTCCTGCTACTGAAGAATCATGGAACCCCATCCATACTCCGGCTAATGGTGAGATACGGGCCCCAGCCCACACTTACCTCTCTCCTATCCCGGGCCCCGCCCATGCTCTGCTAATAATGAGATACGGAACCCCGTCCGTACTCAGCTAGTGGTGAGATACGGGACCTCGCCCACACGCACCTCCCTACCAGGCACATACATGTATCACAAAGAAAACAAGTATCAACTACTATGCAACATATAATATTCCTCGGGCTTATCCCGACATCGGACCCTAGTCCGGAACATACTACCGACACATACAAGAATCACAAAGACCTCTAGCATACTAACATACCTCGGGCCTTGTCCGACATTGGATCGTAATCCGGAACATATATCATAAAATGCCTAGGGCTAACCCCCGATTCTTCCTACTATACGCAAACATAATGGGCCGACATTATGGCTGTAGACCCATGCACACAATGAGGAGTCACCTCGCACTGCTGAAATCCCCCCTGATAAACTTCTGGCTGCTAACTGGAAATTCCTCGAACTGCTGCTCCTTCGGCTCCTCGAGCTATCAGTACCAAAATAACACTTAGACCAAAACCAATACTGCTCATTAGGGTAAAATGACCATTTTACCCCTGGTCCAACTTGGTCCATATCTAAGGTCCAAAACCATAATACAAAAAGGCCCAACACTAGGTAGGCTTCCCAAGCCCACTACTGGCCTACTAATGGCCCGATTTGCTAAATCGGGCCCAATCCCTCTAATGGGCCTTACCCTAAGCCCAAACATATTCTTGGCCCAAAACATCTGACTTTTGATGGCCCACTAAGGCCCAAAGACCCAAAGTCAATTGCTTGGCCCAACCCGTGGCCCAACCCGAGGCCCAAAACACATCAAGCCCATAACTGATGAGTACGTTGGGCGTACTCCTATGTAGGCTAAGCGCACAAGCTAAATGGTGCGTACGCTGGGCGTACCTGCATGTACGCTCAGCGTACTCCCTTGTTAAGTCACCTTCCCATTAAGTGCTTAATACTCTATTCCAGAAGCTACAATCACAGATCCAAGTCCTTTTCAACATCTTAATCTATAAAGTCACTAGCTTGGTGACTTTTCATGACCCTAATAAGCCCAAAACTCAAATTAGCATTCCATTCCCATAAAAATGATCTTAACTTATGTATGATCCCAATAAGACATTCAATATGGCAACTTTCTATCTTAGGGACTCATTTAGAACTGAGAGTGGCAACTCTAAGTCCAGAAATCGGATTTGAACCATAAAGTTCTATTTGTGGGACCAAAATGACTTCAAAACCACACTACACTATATCTAAGCATACTTGAGGAAAGTTATGAACTTTATACCTCCAAAGAGTCCCAAATGATGATTCTATCCCGGATCTATGAGCTCAAGCTACCCAAGTACTTCTTTTCCAACTTCTTCTTTCTTCTTCCAAGCTTAAAACCACCAAGATGGCCTTCTCAAGATCAAAATCACACAAGCATGAAGGTATGAGACGTTCTAGGATTTTTCTGAGGTTGGGGAGGCTGATAAAGAGCTAGGGTTTTGTTGAGTCTTATTATTGTGTTGCGTCATGGGCTTGTTTTGTATATCCGGATTGGGCCTGTCCATCCATGATTATCTAGTAGGGTTAGACTATAAATAATGCATGCATGTATGCATTAGAAACGTTCTTGATTATCATTATTATTGTTTTGTAACCCTAAGCACCTCTACAGTCGAAGTTCTTAATCGAGCTCTTCTGAGGTGTTAAAGCATTAATCATACGACATCTTTAAATCCATTCTTGTGTTCATAATTACGTCCTTAATTGTTTGCCTGCATAGAATCTATCGATCCTAATAGAACTTTGTTCTAATAATTGGTATCAGAGCAGGAGACTGTGTGATCAATACATATTCCTTCTGTGTTAAGAATTCTTTAGGGTTTCCGCTTTTATCGAATATAAAGAAGCCGTCTTCTTCCTGTCGACGGTAACTCTTGTTTCTGATAAAACCCTAATCTCAAGTTTACAGGTCTGATTCTATCGGCTCACCATGTCTCACGAAGATTCTCAAACAAATTCCATCAACATCTCTAACATCATTGGATCCACTACCAGGATTCCCATTCTTTACATACAAGACTATGAAGTATGGGCGCATCACTTTGAAGATTATGTGGTCGGATCTGAAGAAAATGGTTATCTCATCTGGGAAGCCATCACGCTTGGGCCGTTTGTTCATTCTGGAATGAACACGACTGTTAAGACCCAAAAAGAATATAACAAGTTGGTGGCGGACGTAGACAAGATGCCACAGGATGAGAAGGACAAGTTGCTGTGTAAAGTGAAGGCCATAAGAATGATCAAATTCGCCTTGCAATCTGACACTTTTCGGTTAGTTGGTTCATACACGACGGCCAAAGAAATCTGGGATAGGTTGAAAGAACTTTACTCAACCGATGAAGATCTAGAACACTCTATTCAAACCTTGTTGCTCTCAGAATTTGGAGTTTTCGAACAGAAACCAGAAGAGAAACTGATACAAACCTTCGATCGCTTCAATCATCTCCTAAGCAAGATGATCAAGCATGGTATAGAAAGGAAGTTGATCGAACAAAAGGTAACATTCATGAATGGTTTGAGACCAGAATGGATGGCTGTGGTTTCAACAGTGAAAGCACATGAACAGTTTAAATCTTACTCACTAGAGAAACTTGTGGGAATACTGAAGTCCCATGAAAGTGTGGTTACCAAGGAGGCGAAGGTAGTTTCGGGTGTGGGATCGTTGGCCCTTGTCTCAAAAGGAAAAAGTATTGCAGAAGAAGAAGAGGAGTCGGATATATCTGAGTGTGACCTTACAAGCGAAGAATATGCTATGATGGTCACCAATCCAAAGAAGTTTGCACGAAGAAAATTTCCTGTCAATAAGAACCGAAACTGATGAACCAAAGAATCGAGTAATGAATTAATCAGAGTATGAATTCAAGTATGAATGTGAGATTTGAACACAAAATGTAAATATGATATGTTATGCTCTATTACGCTTTCGAATTCTTTACAGAGTAAAAGAGACAAGTCTGTAAAAGTTCTTTTCTACCTCTAGTAAATAACCCTATATATAGGGAACTGAAAGCGTACAAAAAATATACTAAGGCTTTGACACTAACGCTTCGAACATAAGCGCCTTAGTAAAATACATCACAAAATATTCGAAGAGTACAAAACATACTTCGACTAATTACAACATTTCGACCCTTACAATCTCCCCCTTTGTAATAATAGTTGAAGTCTTCAATTTGTAAGAAGAGTGATGGAATACAACAACACTCTTCGAATCTCCGTGTACCAGGAGATAATATTCTTTAGCTCCTTCTTGTCACCTTCATTATTCTTCTTGCAATGATTCATACGAACAATCAAGTTCGTATATTGAGATGTAGAATATCTCTCGACTTCACTTGCTTGAAATAAAAACCGTTTAGACTTTCCAGCTTTGTCTTTTCCTGCGAAGACCAAACCAAAAGGCTTCAGGCAAATTTCACCATCAGCATACTTCTTCAAATCCGCCTGAGTCTTCATAGGAGCCATCGATGCTTTTATTTCCATTCCCTTGGCAGTAGCTAACTCCACATCTGTTAGTGCCAAGCACTCATAATAATTTTCTATAAAAATCTTGATGTGAGCAACTCCAAGCTTGAATTCATCTGGTTCTGTGTTTTGAAGGAATGAAAAGGATTTATCTTTCAAAAGTAATGCAACTTGTATAAGATCATACAAGTTCATTAATGGAAAATCTGCAACAGTGAATTCGCAAATTTTTCCATCTGCCCTGGCAACCACGTATTTAAAATTTTGGACTGTGTTTTCGAAAACCACATCCCTTTTCATACTTATCACCTTCTTGATTTTGATTAAAGACCACACTTCTTCAGGGGCTTTACCAAGAACAGCATGAAAACAAATTTTCATGTGTGTACCTTCATCTTTCCCTTTAAAATTCCCTTCGGCCTTGAACTGAGGCATGATAAACATCATTTCGTTTATCGGGAAATCCAACTGGCTTGCATCAGTATTTGTAACCAAATAGCTTTGTTTTGGTTTCTTTTCAAACGAATACATGTGATTGAATGCAACCTTGGCCTCGATTGTTTCGTAGTTATAGTGTTTCGTTGGATCCCCTTTATTCATTCCCTTCGGATCATTAGCACGCTGAGCCATTATGCTTTGAACTATTCTGAGCTTTTCTATTTCGGCTTCAGCTTCAGCCTTCTTTTCTTCTTTTGACTTTTCCACAAGAATTGATTTTCCTTTATCTTTCATGGCTGGATTATCAATTGTTTCTTTTGGAATCGAACCACTTCCACCAGTCTCCGAAGATTTACCAATTACAATCCCTTTCGAAAAAGTTTTTGTAATGGGTAATGTTGTTACAACTGTTGAAGTCACCATCTCAGCCGAAACTATTACTGGCTTTGTTGTTGGGATTTTTGAAGAAAAGACTTTTCCCACAACTTTCGCATCCTCACCACTAGCCTTCGACTCTGTAGTTTTTTTTCTCCCCCTTGCACCCTGTGAAAACAGGCGGGGCATTTGTTGTTGGAAGAAGGCTGGATATGCGAAAGAGAGGGGCAAGTTGTTTGTTGAGAATGGCTTCGAATTGTACAAACTTCTGAGATAAGAATTCAGGAGTAATCAATGAAGAATACATTGGCCTATCAGAAATCTCCTTTAACTCCTCGAGCAACTTAAGCACCTCCTCAAAGCTTGCATTTTCGAATGTTGAAAGTTGAGTAATTTGAGGACTCAAATGTTCATACAACTTAACAAACCGAGTGACTGCGTCACAAATGATATCAACCTTGTTATGCAATGACACATAGTCATGTTGAGCAGTTGCTATTTCTCTTTTCATATCTTCACGAAGTTCGTGAATTTGCAAGTTGACATCTTCTCGAACTTTCTTCACATCTTGAATAAAAAGAACATGTCTTTCCTTAGCAACATTCTTCAACTCTCTCAGGTCACCAGTAAACTTCGAACTCTGAGAATTAATCCGAATTTCATTGTTTTGATCATTATGATCAATCTTCTCCAAGAGTCGAGATTCAGAATCTTTAAGCATCCCCGATACTTGACTGATGATTCTGGATTCAAATACCTTCAGCAATGAATCAACTTCAAGACTTGAAACAGACGAACCAACCCCTAGATCTGCTTAGGATTGAATGACAGAATTCAACTTTTGATTTAAAATCTGGAACTGCTTCATGGTCATCAGCATGTGATCTGGAAACTGTTCTTCGTCTTCATGAAATTCCAATTCATCAAACATTCCTCCAAACCCCTCATTATCAGTTTCTGTCTCCATAAAAACATTTTCTTGAATAGGAGAAGTTGGTTTGGGTGTGTCAGTGGATTGAGAAGAAAAAAGAGAAGTGAAGGGTTGATTGATAATGTGTTTGAATGTAGGTGAATATTTTGTTGAAGTAGGAAGAGCAGAAGTAGATGGACCTGTAGCTTCATTCTTCGAACCTCCTTCACCCATATTGACATGTGCATCTGTATCAAATACGTGTGCAGGGATGCCTGAAGTTCGAACCTCCTCAGGAACTGATTTGGCAATCGAATCTTCGGGTGGTTTGACAACAGTCTGCTCAGGAGTAGAAGTTTCTGTGATAAGATTAAACTCTGGAGTTTCTGGAATTCTCTCACCTTCATCCTCAGTTGACTCAGTAGAAATCACAAGTTTGCGAGTCTTCTTCTTCTTCTTCTTCGACAAACGTTTTGCCATATCTTCAGCCCTTCGTTTCTTTGACACAGGAGAAACAGGTGCTGGCACTTCCCTAATTAAAACGCCTTGATGACTGATTTGAGGCTTTCGAATCATTTGTTGTGTGGGAGACTTGCGTTTATGGGAAGACTTCATTTTAATTCTTCGAAACATTCCAGTCTTCGAAGGAATGATAACATTTGCTTGTGTTTCCTCAAGAATGGACTCAACCACTTGAGTCTCAGCAACAGATACTTCAACCGTTTCAGGCTTCTTCTTGGGAGATTTCGAAGATTTTGACTCAGTTTCAGTCTTCTTCGTCTTCTTGGATTTCATATCTTCTCTATCCAATAATACACCAGTTTCAATTGTAGTATCGATAGTCTGCAAATATGCCACCAAGACAGAGTTCGAAGGATCAACTCTTTTAAGCATTGCGTCGAGAATACGAGCCACTGATGGAAAAATATCAGCATTGTCTGTAACATCCTTCGGATAGTGGTATGGTTGAAAAACTGCTCTTTCTTCATCATCGGGTACTAAAACACCTTCCTTATTGTAGAAATGTTGCAAGATCAAGCTCCAATATCTTGCACACGAAATGCCATGAATAGCATTCGTATGTTCTACTCCCTTTTGAAATTCCTTCCATAATTGAGTAGAATAGTCCACTTGAATATCATAATATATCCCAGCAACCATGGCATAAACTTCCATCCTTCCTTTATCAAGACCAGCGGATCGCCCAGTCAAACATCTTAGAAAAATTCCAAATAAGAAATTCCAGATTCGTGGAAGTCCAGATTTCTTAAAATCACTAATCTTGGACAATGGTGGCTGATATCCCATCTCATTGAACATGTGAACGATTTGTGGAAAAGTACATGAAACATATGGAGGCGAATTCGGAATATCAAGAATTTGACAGAATAGTTTCTTGGTTAGCCTGACCTTTTTATCGTTCACCAGATGAAATGTAATCGTATCAGATGCTTTGTTGTATGTTGCAGTCGATCCTGCTTGAGAAAGCCAGGACAATGGAACAGAGAAAGAGTTGAACATTGCTTTAGCCAAAACCGAGTTCTTCAAAGCAACTATGAGCATCTTTAATTCTTCCGGATACTGAGAAACTTCACCCTCCAAGTAGTAGTTTGTTGCTTGAATCTTCATTATTGGTAATGAAGAGGCATCTTCAGTTGTATGAGAATCAACATGAGCAGAAGTCGCCATTGTTAGGGTTTGAAGAAGATGATGAACAGAGAATTTTAGGAAATTTGCTTTTTGATCGTGTAAACGGACAATGAACCCTTGAATCCCCTTTTATATGTAACCTTGAAGTTTGAATTTGAAGCGGGATGTGTATTAAATGAAATTCGACGTGGCATCTTGAAAGTCGGACCATTACTGCTGAAAAGTAGCCATGCGTCAAAAAGTAGTTGTCACATCACCTTGAAAACCGGACAGTATACCATACGTCATTTAAAAACAGCCTGTCTTGTGATCACCAAGAGTATTGTAACCGTTAGAACCCTTCATATGGAAGCAAGGCTCTTTCACTTTTGGGATGAAAAGCGAAGTCATACGCCAGAAGTTCGAAATCATCAGCCTGAGTTGGTATTACTCAGAACCTCAAGGATTTCGTGAGTGCTGTGTTTCAAAGAATAGAGA
Source organism: Lactuca virosa (assembly GCF_052849685.1). Taxonomy (NCBI): domain Eukaryota; kingdom Viridiplantae; phylum Streptophyta; class Magnoliopsida; order Asterales; family Asteraceae; genus Lactuca; species Lactuca virosa. The sequence goes on from NC_136426.1 coordinate 203,615,221, forward strand.
CGTGAAACAAATATAAGAAAAATGGGATATTGCGATGTCAAATCATTGACACAAAAGCAGATTAAATCCCGGGCAAAGATTACTTCATTAATCATTAAGAGAAATGATCAATAGCTTGTGTGGGTTCCCGTGAATTACAATCGAATACTTGTTGATAAGTATCGAAGGGCTTCTTTTATAATGTTTCGTGGGTAGTTTAAAAGAATTTCGTTACATGTCATCCTAAACATAAGGTGAGAAATTGTAACAGAAATTACTTGTTTGACCAGTGTAGTCAGTGACAAGTTTGCTTTGAAAAAATTTTATATGACTAGGATATTCAAATGAAACTCACACGGAAATCATATTCAAGAAAAAATTTATATGCTGGATCTTGTTGGGTAACAAACATCGTGGGTTTCGAATGTTTGATCAAGACCACTCATTCGAAATGAATATGATTTGGAGTTTCGAATTTTGGTACAGAAACAAAAGTTTCGTGAAAATCTGGAACTGAGTTCCCCGTCAATTCCTTAAAAGTTAATGATAATTGGGTTTCACTTTCATCATGGTCTCATGATGTCAGATCATTAACACAGAGTTTTGATATATCTAAGTCTCGATGGGTTTGATCAGAGACCTCTCGGACATATGTCTTCGTGTGTGATCGTGAAAGAATTTTATGGATGAAAAAGATTGATGTAAGACACGAAAAGTACGTCTGTTATGTTTGGACCAAACAGTAAACTCTTAACTCATTTTGAGAAGAGTAAGGTAGCTCAGAGACTAATGTGAATATAAGCCTGATTGGGAAGAAATCTTCGTATGAATAATTTCATTAAGGCTTTCGTACACACACATTAAGTCATGGAGGCTTTGGTCAACATGCAGCAGCATGCTTCTAGGGACAACCTAACTAGTGCGAAAGATGAAAAATTTATCAATTCATACGAAAAATGTATCGTACCCTAGTACTGCAAAGATAATCCCTTTTTGTATCGTCATGATAATCTGCAACAAAATACTAAAAGAAGTAAGAATTAAAATATTTTTGTTGTTTTGAATTTTTCGAAAATAAAGACAAAATAAACGAAAATCTTTTTGTATTTTTGGAAATTTTCGAAAATTAAATGACAAAACAAAAGAAAATCTTTTTGGATTTTTGAAATTTTCGAAAAGTAAATGACAAAAATAAAACAAAATCTTTTTGGATTTTTGATTTTTCGAAAATAAAGACAAAAAAACGAAAATCTTTTTGTATTTTAGAAATTTTCGAAAATTGAATGACAAAACAAAAGAAAATCTTTTTGGATTTTTGAAATTTTCGAAAATTCAAAACAAAAATATACTGTACTTGTTTCAAACACACGAAATTTTGTCATTCCTTTATTATTGACAAATGTACGAATTCGAAGAGGTCGAAGCGTTGACTATGAACAGTAACCTCAGAATCAACCCTTAAAAGAAGTGATAAATGTGCGAATTCGAAGGGGTCGAAGCGTTGACTATGAACAGTAACCGCTGAATGCTGAATGACTTTGCTTTATCTTTTATTCAGCGCCTCTGATTCATTCCTTGTCAACCATCATTCTCCTTTTTCGCATGGAACAGAATTTCCATCGATCATTCCAAGCCCTTTTATTATTCTCACAAGGGATTTTTCATCTAAAGGTTTCGTGAATATATCAGCTAACTGATCAGTTGTTTTCACGAATGTACTTCAATATTTCCATCCTCCACGTGATCTTTAATGAAATGATAACGAAGAGTTATATGTTTAGTCTTCGAATGCTGCACAGGATTATGACAAATTCGTATTGCACTTTGAGAATCACAATATAATGGAATCTTTTTCATATTTATTGCATAATCATGCAATTGACTTTGGATCCATATTATTTGCAAAGTGCAAGCAGCAGCAGCCACAAATTCTGCTTCAGCTATTGAAATTGATACGCATGTTTGCTTTTTCGACTGCCAGCTCACCAGTTTGCCACCAAGAAATTGACATCCACCACTTGTGCTTTTTCGATCAAGATTACAACCACCCAAGTCAGCATCCGAATATGCTTGTACAAAGAACCCAGTGTTCGAAGGATACCACAATCCTAACGAAATTGTTCCTTTAAGATAACGAAAGATATTCTTCATAGCAGTGAGATGTGGTTCTCGTGGATTAGACTGATACCTTGCACAATTACACACAGAAAACATGATATCAGGTCTACTAGCTGTGAGATAAAGTAATGAACCAATCATGCTTCTATATAAAGTTATGTCAACAGCAGGTTTATCTAACGACGGTGTTAGCTTGATGCCCGTTGCCATTGGAACTCGTAACTTCGTGTTATTCGTCAGTCCAAACTTTTCCAACAGATTCTTCGTATATTTTTCTTGATTGATAAAAATCCCTTCTCTGTTTTGACGAATATTCAAACCAAGAAAATTATTTATTTTTCCCATCATGCTCATTTCGAACATACTCTTCATCAAATCTTCAAATTCTCTAGACAAAGCAGGGTCAGTTGAGCCAAAAATAATATCATCAACATAAATTTGAACAAGCATTAGATGATTCCCCACTTTCTTTCGAAATAATGTGGGATCAACGGATCCTTGTTTAAATTTAGATTGTTTCAAAAATGAGGTTAGAGTTGCATACCATGCTCGTGGTGCTTGTTTCAAACCATAAACTGCCTTATCTAAAATATAAACATGATTTGGAAATTCTTCGTTAATGAAACCTGGGGGTTGTTCTACGTATACTGTTTCTTCAAGCTCTCCATTTAGAAATGCACACTTCACGTCCATTTGATAAACATCAAAGTCCTTGTGAGCTGCATAAGCCAGAAATATACGAACCGCCTCGAGTCTTGCGACAGGGGCAAAGTTTCTTCATAGTCGATTCCTTCTTTTTGTGAATATCCTTTGACAACAAGTCTGGCTTTGTTTCGAACAATATTTCCATCTTTGTCGGTTTTATTTTTGTAAATCCATTTTAACCCGACAATCAAAACATTTTCAGGTTTAGGAATTAATCTCCAAACCTTGTTTCGTTCGAATTCAGACAATTCAGATTGCATTGCAATAACCCAATCTGAGTGTTCCATTGCAATCTTAACTGTTTTTGGTTCAATTTTAGAGATGAAAACATTGAACATGAAAAATTCTTGATGAGTATTCAATACCTCATTCTTTGCACGAATTTGAGCTCTTGTTAAAACTCCCTCTTGTAGATTCCCAATTACTTGATCCTTCGGATGATCTTTTGTCCATTTTTCCATTGGAGGATATGTTGGATCAAATTCCAAAGGTGCATCTTCGTATATATCATCGTGTTCTGAGCCTACAATCGAACAAGCATCATCAAAATCATTATTATCTTCAATATTTTCTGAATGCTCCCCCTCAACATTATGCTCCCCCTCAACATCATCATTCATCCTTTCTTTCTCCCCCTCGAAAGAATGTTGTTCGTCATCTAATGAATTCGAATCCAAGTGCTCCCCCTCCACTGGATGGTGTTGCATACTTTCGCCAATTTCTGGAGAATTTGATGTTGATGAATCATTATGCTTTGTTAGTTCAGAGATATGATTATCACTTGCATTGATTTCAGGATCAACAGCATGATCTGAATTTCCAAAAATTAAATCATAATCAATATCTAATGGTTGTGAGGATTCAGATTCGTTTTGTATGTTTTTTCAGAATTGGATGATTTTCAAACTGAGTTGTTGTTTGTTTAATGTAGTAATCATCAAATGTAAGATTAAAAGTTTCTTCAACTTTTCGTGTGCTTTTATTCAACACACGATATGCAACTGAATTATGCGGATATCCCAAGAAAATCCCTTCATCTGCTTTTGCTTGAAATTTCGTAAGATTATCCTTGAGACTCATAATGAAGCACCTGCATCCGAAAACATGGAAAAATTTGACGTTTGGTTTTCGATTGTTGAGAATTTCATATGGAGTAATATTAAATCGACGATGAATGAAGGATCTGTTTTGAGTAAAACATGCAGTTGAAACTGCTTCAGCCCAAAGGTATTGTGGAAGATTCGCATATGCCAACATAGTCCTTGCCGCTTCGCATAGAGACCTATTTCTTCGTTCAACAACACCATTTTGTTGTGGTGTGTATGGAGATGAAAAGTTATGCGAAATCCCTTTGTCCACCAAAAATGAATCAAGAACATTGTTCTTAAATTCAGTTCCATGATCACTCTTAATTTTTCGAACAATCTTCTTCAATGTCGTTTCCATCTTTTTGATAAAATCAATCATGATTTGTGCAACTTCGGATTTAAGCCTGAGAAAATAAACCCACGTAAATCTGGAAAAGTCATCGACAATAACTAAAATATACCGTTTCTTGTTGAGAGTTGAAACAGTCGAAGGACCACACAAATCAATATGTAAAAGCTCCAGAGGTGCAACAATTTTCGAATCTATTGTTATTGGATGACCTTGTTTATGTTGCTTGCCAACTTCACAAGCTGCACATAAAGAATCATTGTCAAATTTAAGTACAGGTAAACCTCTTACCAAATCTTGTACCACAAGTTTATTGATGTTTCGAAAATTGAGATGAGAAAGTCTTCGATGCCAGAGCCAACTTAAGTCTGCTGTTGCTTTCGAAAGAAGACATATAGCAGGTTTCCCTACTATCGGATTGATATCCAAAGTGAACATGTCACCCTTCCTTTTGGATTTCAGTAATACTTCTTTTGTGTTGACATTCGAAATTACACTCCCTTCTTCGTTAAAAAGAACTTGATTGCCAGTGCCCACAACAAGTTGAGAAACACTTATCAAGTTATGTTGAAGACCTTCAACATATGCAACTCGATTCACTGTGAATTTTCCATTTGTGATCTTCCCATATCCTTTGACTTGGCATTTTTGATTGTTCCCAAACTTCACTACTCCAGCATTTTTGAGACTTCGAAAATCTCGTAAATTTTCCTTCTTCCCAGTCATGTGACGAGAGCAACCACTATCGATGTACCATTTGTTATCATATTGCTCGTCACATAGTACCTACAATCAATTGAAAATTTTAGGTACCCAAGGCTTTTTGGGTCCTTAGAAATTAGATTTCAATTTCGAATGTAATGAAGAACTTTTAACCCAATCACAAACTTTGGTTTTGAGACTATCAATTATGTTTACTTCTTCATTTAAAGGAACCGAAACATAAATGTATGATGGTTTCGAATGTTCACTGACATTACCCTTCGAATTCTGAGTTTGTGAATGAACATTCTTTGCTTTTATTACTGGTTTCCAAGCTTTGACTGAAATGTTCGAATCCTTAGAAGATGAACTACCATTTGATGAAGTATTTACATATTTTTCATATGCATCGTGAATTTGCTCCTTTGAATATTTATTTGACTGATACATCTTTCCTTTGCCTTCAAGCCAATGATCAATGTTCTTTCTTGAAGTCATTCCTTTTTCCCGTGAAGTTTTCATTGTTTCTTTCTTCGTATGATTAGGAAAATTTGGCTTTTGAGGAACAAAATCAACTTTTGGTTTTGTTATAAAAGATTGACTATAAGACGTATCAACTGTTGATTTAAAATGTTGACGTTGAAAGAATTTTTGATTTGAATTTGATGTTTTTGAAAAATTTGGTTTAAAAACATTCGAAAACTTTGTTTGATTATTCACTTCAGACCTTGAATGTGTTGTTTGAGAGAAAAGTTGTCTTTTGGTTGAAAAAGAGGGACTTTTAGCTTTGAAAACATTTTTGGGTGATTGTGATTCAGACATCTTTTGAGACTCAACATTCTGCCAAAATATTTTCTTTCTTGCTTGTCTTTTTGAAACATTGTTTTCCTTCGAAAATTTGTCAATTTGGTCTTTAAATTCCTTAGAGTTTAGTTTGACAACCTTTTCATTTTCCTTTACAACTTGTTTTGAAAATTCTTTTTCAATTTTTGATTTTTCAACCCATTGTCTTTGTGGCTTTTGACGTTGAAACACATATGAATTCTTTGTTAAGTTGTTTTCAACTGTGCTTTGATTTGCGAAAAAACCTTCGTCAGTTGTTTTTGAATTATCCTCTTCAACCAACTTCTTTAATTCTGGTTTGATATTTTCAACATTACCAGTAGTTACGAAAACTTGATTTGGAAAAATGACATCATCTGTGCATTTGAAATTTGGATAAACCATTGTATTCGTTTCAAGATAATGTTCACCTTTTTCATTCATTACTTTTTCGAACTTTTGTGTATCACCATACACTTGATCAACCACAATTCGAGGAGTTTCTTCTTCTTTTGTAAATTTCTTTTCCTTCGAAATTTTCTCTTCATCTTCATCATCACTATCATCAGTTTGGCTGTCTTTGAGATCCACGAAGTTCATATCACTAACTTTCGAAGTTGAGGGTATATCAGTTTCATTTTCAACCATCAAATCCTTAACTTTTTCTTTTCCTTTAGATGTTAAAGCAACATTAACAACAGACAACTGAGAACAATCAACATCTTCTAGTTCACTAATTTCACTAATATTGTCAGAATTATCTTCAATATCAGCAAAATTAGATTGAGAATCAGATGTTGAATTCTCAGTCTTTTTCAAAATTTGAATTTGTTCAGATTTAGTCAAAGTATCATTCACGATGTTAACTAATTCTTTCGCATCAAGACATTCATCAATTTTGACAATTCCATATTTATATCTATCATCAGGAACTTTGTCAAAGTCAGCTATTATCTACTCACAATCATACGAAATATTATCTACCTTAGCTCTTTCGAATGCTAGAAAAGGTAGTAATTTTCTATGTTGCTCTTTACTTATGTCACTTGAATGATGTAAATCAATTAATTTGCCATATAGTCTTTTCGCAGAATTACAGTAAATGTTTCTTTGTGCTAGTAAAAGTTTAACCTCACTCGTTAAAGAATCTCTATCACACATAATGTTTGTTATTTGTAATTCCATACATTCAATTTTACTTATTTTCGAATCTAATCTCTTTTTGGTCTCTAACAACTCCATGGACAATTTGTTGGCCTCATTACTAGCAGACACAACAATTGAATCAAAATAAGTAACCGTCTCATCAAAAGATATTAGTTCAGAATCATAAGCATGAGTAGGAATATTAAAAGATTCGAGAATTTTACGTACCTTTGTAGTCATTGGAGATTTGTCAGCAGCTTTGGATATGAAGCATCGTCCTCTCACTTCGAATTCCTCAACATCTGAATCCTCCTCCATTTTCGCATACAACGCTCCATGCGTTGGATTCCTCATTTCCTCATCGTCTGATCCAGATGACCAGATTTGATATGTTCCTTCTTCATCCTCTTGCTCACCCTTTGCAACCAATGATAAATTCTTGGCTTTAGCACGCACCACCTCAAGCTTCTCTGCATAGTATGCCTCATCCTTGACTTTATTCTTCCTCTCATCCTTCTTTCGAAGCATACAGTCATTTGCAAGATAATTCGCACCGTTGCAATAATGACAATCTATTCATGCATCACCTTTCAACTTCTTTTCAACCTTTCCTTCAGCTATCTTCGAATCTTGCTTCTCCACTTTCTTTTTCTCCTCAACAACATTTTTACTCACAGAATTTCCCTTCACCTCAGCAAGCTTAGTCTTCGAATTGAACGTCTTTTTGAAAAATTTCTTGACACGATTATTCGAGTAAAATGCTATTGCTTCATCATCCGAATTCATGATGAATCCTTCTTCTTCCTCAGAATCACCATTCTCAGCTTCTTTTTCCGAAATTTTTGACACAAGAGCTAATGGACCTCCCAAATTCAACTTCGATTCCTCAGCAATTTCATTTACTTCAACTTCGTGTGTTTTCAACTGATTGTACAATCATTGAGAGTTGATGTATCAAAACTTTGCTGATTCTTTACCATCATACTCACACTCATCCACTCTTTTCGAAGCCCCATTACAAAGATGAGATTGAATTCCATTGAAGTCCTGGTAATTCCATAGCGATTGCATCGATAGATTAGCTCATTCAGACGATCATAGTAAACTTCAATTGTTTCTCCTTCTTTTTGTTTGAAGTCTTTCAGCTCAACCAAACATTGTTTAACTGAATTGATTTTTGTCTTCTCACTTCCTTGAAATTTATCTTTCAGATTGTTCTAGATTTCCTTTGCAGTTGTACAACTCCTAATGTAATTGTACACAACTGGAGGTAAAGCACCTCGTAATTCCCTCATACACCTTTTCTCCAATTTCTTCAGACGATCACCTTGATTATCAACACCAGAACTTGTGGAAGAAGATCCGATTGGTTGAACATTTACTGGAACATTAATATTTCCAGTGATACATGTCCATAATTCTTCATCAAGACCATTCAGATAATCTTGCATCCGATCAGCCCACTGATCATAGTATTCAGGGATTAGCATTGGAATTTTGGTTGATGAACCTAGCAGATGAGAAAACGACGTCATTGAATTGAGATTGAAACTCGACATTGTTGTACGGAAGATGATTTCGAGAAGTTTGAAAAGACTTGAGAATTTTAAAACAAACTGGATGAATCAAATCAAATTGATGAGAATAACACTCGATTCAACAATTCAAATGCAGAATCGAATCATAGACTAAGATCTAGACAATTTTTCACTTTCAAAAAGTGCGGAAATTTTTGAATCAAAAATTGATTCAAAAACTTTTTGAACAGCGTGAAAATCAGATCAGAGATATGATTCCTGCTCTGATACCAATTGATGAACCAAAGAATCGAGTAATGAATTAATCAGAGTATGAATTCAAGTATGAATGTGAGATTTGAACACAGAATGTAAATATGATCTGTTATGCTCTATTACGCTTTCGAATTCTTATAGAGTAAAGGAGACAAGTCTGTAAAAGTTCTTTTCTACCTCTAGTAAATAACCCTATATATAGGGAACTGAATGCGTACAAAAAATATACTAAGGCTTTGACACTAACGCTTCGAACATAAGCGCCTTAGTAAAATTCATTACAAAATATTCGAAGAGTACAAACATACTTCGACTAATTACAACATTTCGACCCTTACAGAAACTGGTAGGGAAGTTACAGTTATGAGAAGGTGAAAGATGAACCGAAAATTACTTCTCAAAAGGATGATGACAAGAAGGAGAGCAAGCTTGCAGGAGACTCTGGGTTCGATTGCAATTACTGTTACGGCAAGAACCAGTTTGCCAAGGATTTCATGCTGAGGAAGATGGTTGAGAAAAGAGATGGTGAAGACGATGAGGTTTACTACATGCGAAAGTTGGAAGAGATCAAGAAAAAGAAGGCATCTAACAGTTCTATGAATGCCTTGATTGTGCAGGAAAATATAGATGAAGATGAGTTCGGTGGAGTTGAAGTCTGGTCAACCGATTCTGAGGATGAAGAGGTGAGAAAGCCCACTCATGGAAGAGCTTATGTGGCAAAGGATGCAGGTTCGGCTGGAAGATGTTTGATGGTCACAGCTGGTGGATCAACCGAAAGTGCAAGTAAGGAGCCGAACCTAACTAAGGATAAATGCTTTGCAGCCAAGCCCGTGAGAGAGAAGATCAATGACTGTGATCGGCTGATCAAAAAGGTACAATCCATCCTTGAATCACTTAAAGTTACAGTAACAGATTATGAAGAAGAATTAAATGAATTAAAATTTAAATTCTCTAACTTAAGTGGTAGTCTCATGCAAACTCACTTAGCGAATTCTAACCTAACTGACCTACTCAGCAGGGTGTCTTCAAAGAGTGAGGAGAGAAGGATGTGGATTGAGCTGAAGGAGGCGGAGTTAAATAGGGCTAGGGATGAAAGTATTTATTTGCAACGTGACAATTTAAAGTTTTTAAAACAAAGGAATGTTTTTTGTTTAATTGCTAAGCGCTTATATACTAATATTGCTCAATTGCATTTAAATTGTGAAATAGGGAAAAAGATTCATAAGATGATCTTACCCTTCCTTGAATTTAAGGAGGATGAGGTCATTGGTGAATGTGAATCAATAGTGTCCTCGGAAGAGACATCCATCGCTTACAAAATCGGACTGGACAAAATAGAAACCTTCATCGACTCTAAGGAACATAAGTGTATGCTCAAAAATCTTTTAGATGAAAATGATAGGTTAAAAATTAAGTCCGAAACCATTCACTCATTTGATTCGTCGAACACAAAATTAATTTCAGAAAATAAAATGAACATAGAAAATACGTCTGAATTTGATGAGGATAGTGAGATGAGCGAAATCTCAGTAGAAGACGTAGTTGATTGCTCTGAGTTTATGAAGAGCGAAACCGAGAATGAGAAACCCCTCATATCTGAAAATTCGGTTGAATACGCTCGCCTGTCAAAAGACAAGTCACAGAAACTCAAAGAAAAAGCTATGGTTTATCCAAAAGTTCAAACTGTGCCGAATCAGGTCTATGCTGTTACAGGGGTCACAGCAAAACAAACGGCAGAGTTAAAAATCTTAGTCGACAAAGACAATGCTGAAGGGTGCGACGATTACTTCTGGTCAGCCCCTATTGATAATGCAGACGAAACCATAGGCTTATCTGAGCAAACCTCATGGAGGGTAAAAGGAAGATATGTTGCTGAACCTATCAACAAACCCTCGAGTTTCGACAAACCAAGTACAAGTGGAACGAAAGAGATCCCTGAAGAACCAAAGAGAACACCGAATGTTCCAACTAAGATAACCGAAACTCAAAAGGAAAAGCCAAAGGCTAGCTTCAATATCCACAAATCTCAGAAGGAGTTAGCTGAACAGAAACGCCAAAGAAATCAGAGATACATGAAAAATTTGAATGAGCGTAAACGTTATTGGCAGTCTCAAAATCCCAACTATGTATCTCCTAAGAAAGAATCAATTGACAAAGGAAAGGAAAAGCTAAAAGGAAAAGAAAATTTCAGTCCAAATTCCTACTATTCCAAATCTCAGAACCGAACGTCTACTTTCGGTTCCAAAACTAGCGCGCAGAACCGAACGTCTAGTTTCGGTCCAAACGTCGAGGCTAACAACCAAACGTCTACTTTCGGTTCCAACACCAGCGCTCAGAACCGAAAGTCAAGTTTCGGTCCCAAGTCTAGTTTCGGTCCTTCCATCTCCCAAAGAAAATCAAATTCAGTGAAGGATATCAAAGGAAAGGGAAAGCTTGATTCTAATTTTGATTCCAATAATAAGAAAAAGTCAGCTAACCCTAGGATTCAAAAGGAAACACCAAAACCATCTAACAATACACCATCAAATACACCTAAATTTAAACAAGATAAAACTAAAATCAAGGTGTACACCATCAAAAGAAACGATCAATCCACTCTAATAAAAAGAACTTATTTGGTTGATATTTCTACTGCAATTCCTTTTTCTGAGAAAGACTCACCAGGACCCAAGAAACTTTGGGTTCCTAAATCTGCTGGAATTTGCAGGTGATCAGTGACGAGCAGTTTGATGACGAATGGTATATAGATAGTGGCTGCTCGCGTCACATGACAGGAAGGAAGGAAGAGCTAAGGGAGTTTCAGTCCCTAAAGGATGGTGGATGTGTGAAGTATGGTAATAACTCGTATGACACAATCAAAGGATATGGTATGATAACCAACGGAGATTTCTCAATTCGAAAAGTAGCGTATGTAGAAGGATTGCAGCATAACCTCATCAGTGTGTCACAATTAGTTGTGGGAACAGGTTTGAAGGTTTCATTTGATGATGAGGGCTCAGAAATAATTGAGAAGCAATCTAAAAAGGTTCTATTGAAGTCTGAACGCAAAGGAGAGATGTATCCCTTAAATCTCAACCCAATTTGAGGAAAACCTGCGATATGCCTGCTATCAAAGGCGAACACTGATGAAAGCTGGTTGTGGCATCGACGCCTATCGCACCTGAACTTCAAAGACATTAATAAGTTGGTGCTTGGTGACCATGTTCGAGGCCTTCCTCTTCTTAAGTTTGATAAGGAACATCTGTGTGCAGCGTGTGAGATGGGCAAACAAAGCAGAAAGAGCAATCCTACTCGAATCAATACAAAGATTGTTGAAGCTCTTGAACTTCTGCACATTGACTTATGTGGACCTTCGGCTATCGAAAGCTTCGGTGGTAGTAAGTTCATTTTTGTCATAGTAGATGATTTTTCACGCTTCACCTGGGTTTTCTTTCTTAAACAGAAATCAGATGCAACTCCCAAGTTGAAGACGTTCATCAAGCAAGTGGAAGTGCAGCTGCGAAAGACAGTGAGGAATATCAGAAGTGACAATGGGCTGGAATTCAAGAATAAAGATTTTGAGGATTTTCTGGCTGACAAGGGGATATCTCACAACTTTTCGGCCCCCTATACACCACAGCAGAACGAAATTGTTGAAAGACGAAACCGTTCGTTATGTGAGACAGTCAGGACCATGCTAAGCTTCGCTTCTCTACCGCTATACTTCTGGGTTGATGCTGTTGCAACCGCGTGCTACACTCAGAACCTATCCTTGCTCAACAAAAGATTCTCAATCACTCCATATGAGATTCTGAACAATCGAAAGCCCAACGTCAAATTTTTCCACGTGTTCGGTTCAAGGTGTTTCATCTTTAATTCCAAAGAGAACCGAAACAAGTTTGACGTCAAAGCAGATGAGGGAATTTTTCTTGGATATTCACTCACTTCAAAGGCATACAGAGTTTTGAACAAACGCATTGAAGAAACATATTATGTAACCTTTGACTATAATTACATGAACAAAGTTCAAAGGAGCGAAAGTGCCTTAGGGGAAATATTTCCTGAATCAGGACAAGTCTCGGTTCCAATATCCAACTTGTTTGAAGAGTACATTCGGCTATTTGATGAACCAGAGAAAGTTGCACACTCAGAGGCGAAAGCAGCAGACAACAAAATCGACAATCTCAAAAAGATCATAGATGAAGCTGCCAAAGAAATGGAAAGTGAACCTTCTAAACCGACAAGTGGTCAACCCTCCAGTGACCCTTCAAACAACAGCTCAATGTTCCAGGGGGAGAGTTCATCAGCACCAAAGACAACTGATATGTCTTTCGAGGGGGAGAATCCAATTCCATCCCCAACTCATAAAGGTCCAGGCGAGGGGGAGCATACAACTCCAAACCCACCCAATACTAGTCCAATCGAGGGGGAGAATCCAACTCCCACAGAGGAGGAAAACTCTAGATCTGACAAGGGATACTCTTCGCCATTTGAGGGGGAGAAAGAGAATACAACTGACGAAGGTGATCAATCAGAACTCGAAGATGAAGTAAATGCAGAGTTGGATCCAGCCTATGACCCAAAATTATCCTCCTTTAGTGAAATGGACCAAGGATCATCCCAAAGCACAAATCATTGGTGAATCATCTGAGCGAGTTCTCACACGTTCTCAATTGAAAGCGACACAAACTGCATTATTCTCTAATGTTGAATTATGTATGTTTAATTCGTTTGTCTCCAAAGTTGAACCGAAGACAGTTAATGTTGCACTTGATCATTCTGATTGGGTACAAGCAATGCAAGATGAACTCCATGAGTTCGAACGAAATCGAGTTTGGAGGCTGATTCCCACACCAAAGGATGCTTCAGTGGTTGGCTTAAAATGGGTCTTCAGGAATAAATTAGACAAAGAGGGGAGCGTCATTCGCAACAAGGCTCGGTTGGTGGTGAAAGGATATTGCCAAGAGGAAGGAATAGATTATGAGGAGACCTTCGCTCCTGTAGCAAGGTTGGAATCAGTTAGAATTTTTCTGGAATATGCTGCTCATAAAAACTTCGAAGTTTTCCAAATGGATGTAAAATGCGCTTTCTTGAATGGAGAACTAGAAGAAACAGTGTATGTTGAGTAACCACCTGGGTTCGTGAACGAGAAATTCCATGATCATTGCTATGTACTAGATAAAGCTGTATATGGTTTGAAGCAAGCACCGAGGGCCTGGTATGAAATTTTAACTCGTTTTCTGAAAATGTCGAAATTTAAGCAAGGTTCGGTTGACCCAACCTTCTTCCGAAAGAAAGAAGGCGAACATCTAATGATAGTTCAGATTTATGTCGATGATATCATCTTCGGCTCCACGAATCCTAGCTTAATGACTGAATTCAGGAAGTTGATGGAGACTAAATTTGAAATGAGCGCAATGGGTCCGATTAATTTTTTTCCTTGGTTCGAATATTAGACAGGGACCAGAAGGTATATTTATCAACCAGGAGGCCTACACAAAGAACTTGCTAGCAAAATTCGAAATGACGGGAGATTCGAAAGTGAAGGTTCCTATGGCATTTGGCACTAAGTTAACACCATCTCTGGAAAAACCTGCTGTTGACATAACACTATATCGTCAAATGATAGGGTCCCTTATGTATCTAACAGCTAGTAGACCGAACATTATGTTTTCTGTTTGTTATTGTGCCAGGTTTCAAGCTAATCCAAGAGAACCTCACATGGTGGCAGTGAAAAATGTTTTCCGTTACCTGAAGCGAACCTCGTCTCTCGGTCTCTGGTACCCTGCTAGATCTGGATTCTTTATTCAAGCGTTTTCTGATGCTGATCTTGGAGGATGTGGTCTGGACCGAAAGAGCACAACTGGTGGATGCCAATTCCTTGACGGTAAACTTGTTAGCTGGCAGTCCAAGAAGCAAACATGTGTGTCACTTTCAACAGCCGAAGCTGAGTATATAGCTGCAACATCCTGTACTTCTCAAGTAATATGGATACAAAGTCAACTAAGAGACTATGGGCTAAGTATGAAGAAGATTCCTTTCTATTGTGACTCAGAAAGTGCAACAAGAATATTCCACAATCCAGTGTAACACTCAAAGACTAAGCATATTGCACTTAGATATCATTTCATCAAGGACCATGTAGAAGATGGGAACGTAGAAGTACATTTCGTTCGGTCCTCTGATCAACTGGCTGACATATTCACTAAAGCCTTACCTGAAGCGAGCTTCAATAAAATTTTACAAGGCTTGGGAATGATGGAAGCAGAGTCGCTATCAAATCCTCAAATCTCTCTCTAAAAATTAGACAAGCGAAATAGAGCGAACGCTCGGTCTATTTCGGTTCCGGATTTTTCGGGAACCGAAATGAACCGAACGCTCGGTCTATTTCGACTCCATAATTTTCGGGAACCGAAATGAACCGAACGCTCGGTCTATTTCGGCTCCAGAATTTTAAGGAGCCGAAATGAACCGAACGCTCGACTTATTTCGCTTCATTCTTTTAAGATTTTGTTTCGGTTGTACATTTTGTTTATTCTTTTAAGTCTATTTTATGTTTTTATTATTTTTCAGAAAACCTCAAAAATCCAAAAATATTTTTTTTTCTTCAGAAAACTTCAAAAATACGAAAATATTTTCTTTCTCTGTTTTTTTTTATTTTTCAGAAAATCTCAAAACTTCAAAAATATTTTTCTCAACATTTTTTTATTTTTTTTATTTTTTTTGGTTTGTTTGTTTTGTTTGTGTGGTGTGTTTGTTTGCTTGTTCTTCTAATTAGGTCCCAAGTATACCAGTACAACAGAATTTGGAGCTAAGGCAGGTATGATTCTTTCCATCTGAACTAGTTAAGAGTCCCTAGAAGCATGCTGCTGCATGTCGACCGAAGCCTCTACGACTAAGAGCAAGGCCTTAATGATTCGATCTACACCTATCGTTTCTTCCCAATCAGGCTGTTAATATCAACTCAAGTCCAGAGCTACCTTACTCTTCTCAAATGAGTTAAGAGTTTTCTGCTTTGTCATGTTAACATAGCAGAGGTACTTTCGGTTCTTTAACCATCCTTCTTACATTCTCCATCAACTTTCGGTTCAGCACTGTAACCCTTGAGACTCTCGGTCTTTACCACTGAGGTTTATGGTTGCATAAAATCTGTGTTTGTGATCTTAGCTACGAACACCACGTGCTGAGTGAAACCCACAATCCAACACCAACAATGAATTGACGGTGACTCATTATATTTAAGATCTTACTGGTTACCTAATGAAATCTCATTTTTTTTGGTGGTCTTTTATGAAATTATCTAACACCAAGGCACTTCTACCCAAAAAGATCCAATTTAATTTTATTTTTGAGGTTTCTATATCACCTTTAGTCTCTATAAATAATATCCAACCTACTTGTTCAACAGATCACATCGGTCTCACAAGTACTTCTTCCAACGATCGGTCTTATGTCAAGAATCGACGTTCGGTTGAAGATAAGCTACCGTTAGCCACACACGCACTTCAAGTCTCTCTTGACGTTGAAGGAAGCGATTCTTGCCCGGAATCATCTGCTTTATGTCTTCTAATAGACATCACTCACATCCAATACACATTTTGCTTTATTTCTTTATCTTTTGTCACCCTATTGCACGAAAATTTTTATTTTCCAACTTTCTGGTTGCTGTTGGTTCGATTTTTGTTTATCTTTTGGAGCAACAGGGGTTATCCTAAATTTTGGAGCGAAGCTGAATTTCAAACGACGAATTGAGGATAAGCTTTTGGGCGCGTGAATTTGAACGGTCCCTAAACCCACGCGTGCTGACGTATACCTGGGAGAAACCACCCTGTCACATCGCGCTTTTTCAGGCGACGTTTCAGTGACCTCATCATTATCATGATGATTCTTTCTCTCTCCTGGCAACAGTATATAAAGGGTTTCTAATTACATTTGTCTCTTTTACCTGCAACAAACTCTCTCTATATACACGGTGATTTACAACTGTTCATCTTCTTCCTTAACTCAACAATGGCGACTTCTTCATCGGCTCACGATCAAACTACTTCGTCCACATTGCTCTCGATCAAGCCAAACCAGAACATGATCATTGAACTCAACCCTTTTCTGTACGATTCGTATATGCTACAAGTGGTTGAGTGTTTGAAGTATTCACCTCTGGTTCTAGCCCTAACACAGGTGGAATCCATCCCAATGTCCCTCCTATCGTAGGTTTACACTACTGCTTCATATGACAAGAACAAGGAGAGGATATACTTCCAAATCTTCTCTCACAAGGCTTCGATTTCAAAAGGGAGATTTTGTTCACTATTGCAACTTGCTGTGGATTCCTCTGTGATCTCACCGGACTTCATCACCACTACTCAACTGTTCTCGATGCTCTACGAAATGGGTTACACTGATGTGCTTACCACGATTACGAAGGTTAAGAAGTCATGCTTACCACCCCAATGGAATGGATTGCTTACTCTTCTCATCAAGAGTTTGGCGGAGAGGAGTGGTGGGTCTGATGGTACCAGCAAGGGTTTTCTGACCCTTCTATACGGTCTTTACATTGGTATAAATCTCGACTATGGGTCGATTATCTGGTCACAGGTGGTGCAAAGCCTTAACACTTCGACGAGGCACTCTGAAATTTCGTATGGACGATTCTGGACTCTCATTACACGAAGGGCGATTGATACTTTGCAGATTCCGGTAATGAAGTATGCCCTAGTCACGTCTGTGGCTACGTTTCACACCAAGAAAATTATCATTTCTGATCCTACAAAGTTCCCTCACAATGGCTCCATACCTGAGACAATGTACAGGTGTGTCTCAGCCGAGAGTAAGGTCATGACTGATTATCGCAAGATTCCTCCCAAGGAACCGAGAGTCTTATCTCCTGAACAGCACGCTGCCTTGGATGCTGTGGAGAAGCCTGGAAACCGAGGAAAAAGGGCTACTACCAAGCAAGGGACAACCGATGATGATAAGTCTAAGCCTGCTAAGTCAAGGAAGTGAAAGTCTGAGAAAGGGGATTCTTCTAAGCCAAAGAAGATTAAGAAGATGGCGAAGAAATCCAAGAGTCCCTCTCCTTCCAGTTCAGAAAACGATGAGGAGGATGAAGAAGAGGAAATTCATCATGAATCACCAAGGGGTAACACACCTCCCCGATCCCCAACTCCAACCGAACCTCTTCATGACAAACTTCCAACACCACCCTCATCACCGAAACAGACAGTTCCAATTTCGGTTGCTCCTATTCCACCACCTACCACATCTCAAACAACAACTTCTCTACCACCACCACCACTAGTTAGTACAATTCCTATTTCTACAACTCCTTTACCTCCTCCTATTATTTCCCAATCAACTACCACCACTATCCCAGAACCGACAGTAAACGTCAACGTATCTAATGCGGGGGAGAATACTGAGACCGAACCTCCTGTTACTTCTAAACCACTTTCACCCTCAATTTCAACCGATTCTGGTGCAACTCTCGGTGGTGCTAATGATGAGTTTGATTCAACATACTACAGTCCCTATCGGCTTCCAACCGATGATGATGATGAAGCTCCAGTCACGCGACAACAACTGCAGAGCATTGATGACAAACTTGATAAATTGCTTGATGCCAACAATTCATACAATGATGTTGTGCTCAAAGCTTTTATGGACACTGCTCTTGAGCAATATACTAGGGCTATTGACAAATCAACAAAGGTTGTTGACGCTTCTACTTCTTCTTGCAAGAAGGCCACTACTGACGTTGTAGAAATTGTTCACAGTACTTAGATCTTTCTTGACTCACTCAAAGCGCATGCTGATTCCAATGCAGCCAAGGTGAATGCTTCTGTGGATTCCTTATCCAAGTCACTTCAAGAGGAGCACACTAAGTTTGAGGCTGTTCGTTCTTCAATGCAAGCAGAGAACACTTCACTAATCAGTTCTGTGAATTCTTGGCTTGAATCTCTCCACGCTGATTTAGCAAAGGAGAGTGCCTTAAAGGAAGATCTTGCCCGCCAAGCCTCCACTATTGAAGTTCAGAAGGTGCAGCTCGCTCAAGCTGAAAAGGAAATTTCTTTGTTGAAAACTGAGAGAGCTGTCTTTCGTAGCTGTGCTGGGGATGTCAAGGATATGCTTACCAATCTTCTTGGTGCTCATGATCCTATCCTTACTCTCACTATCAAAAATCATCTGACATCAAAACTTCTTCCTGCCCTTGCAATGTTACATGAAATGAAGGGTGTTTCGGAGAGATTCATACCTCCAAAACAAGGAGGAGAAGGTGCTCAACCGAAGGTTACTGTGAAAACTGAATTTGCTAAACCGAAGGTCACAGTTACAACCGAACCGAAGGGTAATGAAGGTTCGGGTTCTGGTGATAAAGATAAAAAGAAGGGGATTGATGATGACAGTGAAGAAGAAGAAGAGACTATAGCTGAGGCTCTAAAAAGAAAGAAGAGGGATAGAGAGTTGGATGAAACCTTAAGGGTTGCGAGGGAGGTTGAGGAAAGGGAAAGGAGGAACAAGGAGGAAGAAGAAGCCTTAAACTGCAAGAAGGCCTTGTTTCCCCTCTGGACAAAAAAAACACTTATCAATGAGGCAATAGAGTTTTCAAGCGTCTACTGGCTGGAACCTGTCGCTTCTTTTGATTATGACAATTCTAAGGACTCGCAGTTCGACATGCCGATAACAAGAAAGGCATTCACGTTTCATTGTTTTGATTCGACTGTTGAAGTTCCTTTCCCTCATCCAAAAGTTAATCGTGAGCTTATCGACTTTTATCTAAAGTTTGGTCAACCGCAGTACTTGACGTGGAGTGCACAGAAGATTGTGACTATAAAGGTACTAAAACCTTCGCCTGCCGGGAAATTCATAAATGTTAATATCAAAATCACCCGAGGGTCAGCAAACTCGGTGTCGGTTATTTCCCTGGCAGACCTTCCAAATTTAAATCCTCATGATTGGATCCTGCTGTTTAACATTCTGCTCACCAATCTGAAAGAATATGAGCCGATGCTGGATCATTTGAAGAGGATGTTGGCCTCTTACATCCATGAGGTTGCTGCTATGGATCAGGAGATAGCGAAAGTAATGAATAAGAAACCGACAGTCAAGCCAACAGCGAAACCAGGAGATGTGAACAAAATGAGGATGGGCCAAATCGATTCTACGCATCTTACTGTAATGTTTACAAGAGGTGAAGCCAATCGTCTTCTGTTCGCTCTTGTTGATAAACATCTGTTTTCAACAGACTGCTTAGAGCACATTATCAATATCATCCATCGGTGCAAGCAGAATTCAGAAGCAGACAAGAAGAACTTCACGGACATGCTTCGGTGGTACATTACGTTTCGTCATCATCTATTGGCCATCATACCGAAGGTGTTCAAGACAATCAAGAATTCTTCTGCAGCTCAACCGAAGTGAGCTTTCCGCTCCATTGACGCAAAGGGGGAGATTGTTGAGTCTTATTATTGTGTTGCGTCATGGGCTTGTTTTGTATATCCGGATTGGGCCTGTCCATCCGTGATTATCTAGTAGGGTTAGACTATAAATAATGCATGCATGTATGCATTAGAAACGTTCTTGATTATCATTATTATTGTTTTGTAACCCTAAGCACCTCTACAGTCGAAGTTCTTAATCGAGCTCTTCTGAGGTGTTAAAGCATTAATCATACGACATCTTTAAAGCCATTCTTGCGTTCATAATTACGTCCTTAATTGTTTGCATGCATAGCCATTCTTGAGTCCTAATGTTCCTTATATAGTGCTTGACCCTAAAATTAGGGTTTTGGGTCTCTGAGCATACGTTGGGCGTACATCTCGTACGCGGGGCGTACGTCTCCAGCATCCACGACCACTTAACCTTTCTACGCTGGGCGTACCTCAGCTTACGCTGGGCGTACTCTTGCGCTGGCCACCTTGCATGCATGGTCCTTTCTTGCCATCTTTCTCTATTAATGACCAATATTGCCAATCACTTCAAAGTACTATAACTCCTTCATTCTAAGTCCGTTTCCAACGAACTTCATATCCACGAAAAGGTGACGAGAAGCCCTACGCTCCTAACTACACATTGAAGCCGTAAAACCTTTCGAATCGAACCCGAGACCCATAAACGACCGAATCGCCTATACCCTGGGCGTCCTAGACCACAACCAGAGTACTTCCAAAACTGGGTGTTACATTTTATAAGTTAAAATTTTGTATAAGTATAATAAGGTTGAGGACATTATATGGTTTTTATTAAAAATCGTGATTTACTAAAGTTGACCAAAACAAACTATTTGTATTATAAAATTTCAACCGGAAAGATGTGAGTTGTGCAAAAACTACAAACTCTTGGAGATTTTTACTTAAAATAAACTTTTCTAGTAAAAATAGTCGTAATGTTGTCGATATTATTTTCGATGATCTAAAACCCAAGAATATTATGTTATTTTTACAACACATGTTACTACTAGACATAATTATTATTGACTATTTATCTAAAGTTTTATAAATAGTTTACACAAAAGAGAATACAACACAAACTATTAACAGAATGGTTTGCATGTCATAAAGAGTATGACGTGAAACTTATAAAACGTCTGCAAACACATGTCACAAATTTTCAATAGTGATATCATTTCATTATACTATAAAAGGTAGTCGTAGTTCACATAAATCTGTTAATGCTCTAGTGAGACATTCACTTCACCGTACCTACATAGCGTACATTCTAAGACCTGTATTATAACAAGAGTCTACTGGAGGGAGAGAGAGAGATAGTTGTGTATAGATCTATACGGGGATTGACAACCCCACACCTGAGTTGTTCGCTACAGCTAGACAGGCCAGTCTAGGGTGACAAATATCTTACCGATTCTGACCAATATTAATGACCAATATTGCCAATCACTTCAAAGTACTATAACTCCTTCATTCTAAGTCCGTTTCCAACGAACTTTATATCCACGAAAAGGTGGCGAGAAGCCCTACGCTCCTAACTACACATCGAAGCCGTAAAACCTTTCGAATAGAACCTGAGACCCATAAACGACCGAATCGCCTATACCCTGGGCGTCCAAGACCACAACCAGAGTACTTCCAAAACTGGGTGTTACATTTTATAAGTTAAAATTTTGTATAAGTATAATAAGGTTGAGGACATTATATGGTTTTTATTAAAAATCGTGATTTACTAAAGTTGACCAAAACAAACTATTTGTATTATAAAATTTCAACCGGAAAGATGTGAGTTGTGCAAAAACTACAAACTCTTGGAGATTTTTACTTAAAATAAACTTTTCTAGTAAAAATATTCGTAATTTTGTCAATACTATTTTCGATGATCTAAAACCCAAGAATATTATGTTATTTTTACAACACATGTTACTACTAGACATAATTATTATTGACTATTTATCTAAAGTTTTATAAATAGTTTACACAAAAGAGAATACAACACAAACTATTGACAGAATGGTTTGCATGTCATAAAGAGTATGACGTGAAACTTATAAAACGTCTGCAAACACATGTCACAAATTTTCAATAGTGATATCATTTCATTATACTATAAAAGGGAGTCGTAGTTCGCGTAAATCTGTTAATGCTCTAGTGAGACATTCACTTCACCGTGCCTACATAGCGTACATTCTAAGTCCTGTATTATAACCAGAGTCTCCTGGAGGGAGAGCGAGATAGTTGTGTATAGATCTATACGGGGATTGACAACCCCACACCTGAGTTGTTCGCTACAGCTAGACACGCCAGTCTAGGGTGACAAATATCTTACCGATTCTGACGCCTTAAGAACGTCGTACAGGCATAACAGTCGCATTTAGCATGGTTATAATAACTCACTTAGGGATTAACAATATTATCTTGGTTTACGAAAGCTTACACTTCACCGATTTTATAAAATATAAAACTACATACCATTTTCAATACTCTATTGTTTACATTTCTGGTTTTAGGGTTTAAAACCATAGTTTTCATACATCAGAAAATACAGGATTTTCTGGGAGCATACATTTTATAGTTACAAGGAACAGAAACAAAGAACATGCATTCATACATTTTTAGTCTTTGGTGTAAGACTTACAACTCATTTTATGGAAAAATATCGGATTTTTCTGGAGATATACAAACCATTTTTAAAACAAAGCAGATACAAATCTTTTCATACAAATATGCTTATGAACTCACCAACTTTTTAGTTTACACTTTTTAAAATGACTTGTATTCTCAGGGAACCAGTAACAGGTAGTCAACTCTGTCTTGAGAACAAGTGATGCAGCATTATGGAATTTTACTTTTTGTCGCTTTTGTGTAACTTTTGAACAAGTACAATATGTAAACTACGTATGTTTTTATTCTCAATGTATGCCGCTTGGGTTGCTATATTTCATTTATATTCAACTATTATGATTCTATACAATGACGTCATTCGCCCCCGGACGTTTCCACCATCCTGGTTCGGGGGTGTGACACATAGTAGTTTTGAGTTTAATCCTACATAATTACCACATTTTTATCAAATTATTTCAGTTTAATCTTACATTGTTAACAATTTAATCAAAAAATTATCAATTTTCCCGTATAATCCAATACCATGTATGCTAAACATGAACAATCAGGTTTAAATTTTTTTCAAGATTGTCCTTTTTCTAATGATATAGGGCCATATAACACATAAGACAACTATATTCAGATGAATGAATAACAAAACTGACCATACATCAAGAAATTACACCATCAAATTGTACCTCTAAAAATTGACCATACAACTTTTAAGTTCAAAACCAAGATGCATACACAACATGGCCTTTTGGACCACCATAATCAACACTTTTTTGTCACCTGTTATCACAAATTTTTAAGACTGCAGGCAAAATAAACCTAAAACAATATTAATCATAAAAATAAAAAATAAAATGCGAATAGAATCCAGCAACAAAAGACAACCCTGGACTTTGAACAAAAACCTAATAAAGACTTTTACGCTTCCTTTGTGTGTATGAGTTAGAGAAGAAGACAATAAAAATCCATTGTTAGTTCAATTATGGAAACTAAAACATATAGGAAAAATAAATGGCAAGCCATGTCTCTGAAAAACAACTATTGATGTGCTAATGAATGTTGTTAGATAAGCACCTAACAATGCTAAATATAAAAACCAAGTTGTAATGAAGAACATCAGTTGTGAGAACCAACATCATACAAAAGAAATAGATGAATCTGACCTACTCTTCAAGAAATCATTTTTCAAGAAATCAAAGTACAAAGGCTCAAAAGACTCATGTGTAGATAAAGATGGAAAATAAAAAGCAATAAGTTATGAGAAATCATAAAAAAGAAGAACCAATCCTAGGAACCAAAACCCTACTTTCTTTACTCCAAAAAAATTAGCATACATGCACATACTCAAAACCTTAGAATGAATTTCACAAAAATTTGTTGTTTCATAAAGAACGATGGAAAACCAAAATAGAGATTAAGGCAAAGGAACCTGGAAAAAAGATGATGTATATAATATGTAGTTATGGACTTGAAAGATGGATGCTATAATAAAAAAATAAATGAAAGTTTGATGCTATAATTAATAATAACATGAGAGTCAGATTTTATAATTAACAATAAATGAAAGTTGGATGTTACTTTTAACAATAAAAGAAAGTAAGTTGCTATTTTATATTAAATTTAAGCTATAAAAACAAATAAATGAAAGTGCAACTCCCACGAGACAAAATATGAAATATGCAACAAAGGTTCATTTTTGGATTAAGATGCAATATTTAACCAATAAAGTGTTTGAATCGTTTAAACATGGTTGCTAAAACATGTTAGTTTCATAATTTGAAAAAAAAAAAGTGAAACATTATTTAATAAGTAAACATTTAACCAATGCAACATCCCAGTAACAATTTAGTAACAATTTTGCACAAATTTTTCGAAAGAGGCAATTTTGCACAGTTAGTTCATAGAAGGAAGCGTTTTTGCATGTTTTGTCTAAAAAATCTTTATTACATAAATCGAGGAAAAAGTGAAATCTTGTTGATAAATGCACATTTAACCCTAATATAATAACTATTCATAGAATTCAAACGATATACAAGTTGCTTTACACCTTAATGAGAAAAACTTAAAAGAGAAATCAAGAACCACAACCATTTTAGGCTCTTCATCAATCGGCCAAATATTAAGCCATGCAATCAGTTAATTAATGGTTGACCGGTACCATCTGGCTCAAAGGAAGGGATTCAAGTTTCCAAGGGTTTTAAAGACGATTTAAAAGAAAATTTTCAACTCACCAACAAATCATCCATATGCTTCCGTCTCTTCAAATAAAGTTGGATGCCAATTTTTATCACGTTCTTCTGGTACAACACTTAACACCTTCATTGAGTTGTAGTAGCAAAATCCCCATATGGAGCAACAAATATATAACAAAAAATCAACCCATTTGGAGCAACACATGAATTTATTGTATAAACTCAGATTAACTTACATGATTTGACTTATTCTATGAATCAAGTCGAAGCAATAGGGTTTAAAAAAATTACCTGAAAATTAGAAGAAATTGAATCTCCATCATTATTCCAAAAAAATATGGGGAAAAAGTAGATGAAACCTTGGAGGAATTGATGTTCGAGCAGCCAATTTTTCAGCACTTTGGTATTAGGCTTCGGAACAGAAGCATCATAATCCTAATATTTGAGTGAGAACAAAACTAATTTTGAGTTGAAATAGAAAATTAGATGCGAGGAAGAGAGAAATACACGATGAAGAAGCAAATTAAATAAGAAAATATACTAACCGGAAGTCGAATGAGAAATCGTTGCTGATCACTGATCAGCTTCCTTGGAGATGTATTTGTAATCCTAGCTGTGATTCAGGTTGATATGGAACATAGTGAATTTTGTCCAGAATTACGCCTCCTAATGAAAGCTTACCCATTTGCATGATTTGTGATCCATTATAAATGCGTTTGAAGAAAATATAAAATCCACATAATGTGTACTGTATCCGATTCAAATTTTGAGATTGCTTCCTGATTTTTTGCGATTAAGCTGCTGATTTGTTGATTGCTGATTACACGGGTTTTCTATTGATAGCTTAGCATAGTATAGTGTAGAAGGGTGAAGATATTCTCTAAGTCAAATGGAGGAATCATGTTTCCATTTTAAATGCTGATCTAGTTCTTAATTTTTCTCTACCTAATTTTTCTCTACCGTGATTTGAATTGACCAAAGGGCAAATTCGAAAATTCACTTAGTAATTTGAGCGAAAAAATTAGATTGGGGAAGGCTGAGAGATTGCCACGTGGCAAAATTGCTTTTATTTATTAGATTAGTGTGTATATATATATATATATATATATATATATATATATATATAGGCGGGATCAATAACGTACTCAATGGAAGGACCGAACCAACAAACATACAAATTAAACTAGTATGACAAATCATTTAAGTTACTGATTACGTGCAATTAAAGAAAAAACCAATAATCTAACTACTAAATCATTATTCGATTACAAAGACTAAAACTAATGTATTGCGTCTTGAGGAGATTAAAAATAATCTTATTCATTTAATTGATGTATTGTTTTTTTCTTATTTCATTCACAAAATCATGACTAAAATTTTCAAGCTCTGTTTTTAATGAAGATCAATAGAAACGCTTCAGATTACTCGCAATTAAAGAAAAAACTAACAAACAGATTACTAAATCATTGTTCGACTACATAATTGAACTGAACGTATTGCCAATCATATAGATTTAAAATAATCTTATGCATATAATTGATGCATTGCTTTTTTTCTTATTTCTTTCAGAGAAGCATGACTGAGTTTTTTAAGCTCTATTTTTCATGAAGATTGATAAAAACTTCTTTGTCTTAATTTATAAGTGTCATTTTTACTTGAACTTAATTTTGTTTTTGTTTAAATTATACCATTTAAAAGAAGCTAAACCCATCAACAAGTGAAAGAACTCCATTCCACAACTCAAGGAGGTTTATTGCAGTTTATCAATGAGATCCTTTAGGATTTATGAAATATGAAGGTGACATTGTTCTTACAATTCATAAATTGTCAACCATAACCCATCTCGATTTGAAGCCACATTATTATTTTTTCTTTTTTACACACATTTGGTTGAATTACCAATGTTCAAATTGATAAAGAACATGGTTGTTATTAATTGTTCAATAAGATGATAAATGTCAAATTTCAATCACCATTTAGATGAACCAACAAAAGAAAGAGATAAACATGCTAAAAAAGAAACATGTGCCAAGTTTATATTATGATATGCAATAATCGTATCATATCATATCCATGTATAAGCAGCAATACCCAAAGAAGAAACTTAAACCTAAACCTGGAATGACAAAAAGGGTATACATTTAAATCAATTGTTGGCCCTGGTGATGTTGTTTTCATTGATTATTGATCTGTTATAAAGCTTCACAAACCTTTTGAGGTCTTTATATGAAAGACTTTCAATATTCTTCCTTCTAAGCTCACTCAGTGCAGGTATTTTTTCTAGGAGGTGCCACAACAACTTTGGATATTTAGAGTCTACAAATATTTTAGGGTCAGTCCCCTCCTTGAGGATATTTGCCCCTATATATGTTGTAGATTTCCCTTATTTGCTTAAAGTCAGCTGCTTTGGAGCATCAGCAGCCCCTCCACCTTTATCTTTTTTGCTTTACCTCCAACAACAAATGTTCTATAACTTCTTAATCTGTTATTGCAGTTGCTAACACCAAGATTTCTCAAAGAATTGATGTTGTTCATTGCGATATCAGTTTCCTGAAACAAAACCAACCAATAAATAATACTTATTATATCAAAATCATATATCATCTGCTATAATTTGGTTCCTTGTAGGAAATTCCACATAGTGTTCAATAACCTCTCGAACCTCGATCTATAACACAGACAGAATAATAAGAACACCAAACCAAAGTGACTGTCTGTTGTTAAGAAATGTTGTGAAAAATCAACTTGATGTATCTACAAAACAAGTATTAAGATAAAATTCAAATCATGTTAAGTTCATTTATCATCACTTCTAGTCATAAGGGTAAAATAGTCATTCACTCATTCTTTCAGTCTAAAAAATAATCAATACTTACAAAAGGGTAAAATGGTGTTTATATATTTGTGTAGGTTCGACTATTTGACATTGCATATGGACATGTATATGTTCATAAATATGCATATAGATATATGGACATATGCATATGCATATGGATAGATGCATATACACGTGGATATATGCATATATGTATGGATATTTTTATATGTGTATGGATATATGCATATGCATATAGACATACATATGTTCATGTATATACATATGGGTACATGCATATGCATATAAAATGTATATATATATGTATGTGGATATATACATATACATATGTAATATTATACATATACATATACATATAAATATGCATATACATATGTATATGCATATACATATGTATAATATGACATATGCATCATAATAAGTATATGCATATGCATAATAATAAGTATATGCACATGCATATGAATAAGTATATTCATATGCATATGCATAAGAATAAGTATATGCATATGCATATGTATAAGAATAAGTACATTCATAAGGTAATTAAATGCATTTGATTATTCTTATGTATATTCATATGTATATGCATGACATATGCATATTCGTATGCATATCAATCAGCATATGTATATGCATATGAATAGGTATATGCAAAAGGCAAGTAAATACATATGATTGTGAATAAGTATATACATATGCATAATAATAAATATATGACATATGCTTATTGATGTGCATATGAATAAGAATATGCTAATGTATATGCATATGTATAAGAATATGTATATGAATAAGAGAAGTAAATACATATGAAGAAGTATATGCATAAGAATAAGTATATGCATAAGGCAATTAAATAATGTTATTGAAGTGTACCATGGATTTAAGCACAAAAAAACTGATAAGCACACAAATGCCGTTCATGTTGTAGATTTTTCCACACAATAAACAAACTTAAATAGTGGAAAACTAATGTTATTATTTTTAATTACTACAGTTCTAGAAGTGGTTTGACGATGTAATGGCTTCTGGTTTGAAAGAACCTAATGCGATGGAATTGTGCACTAATGGAAAAGATGGCAACTTGTAAGTATCTACTTCTAAATATCTAATGAAATTAAGATGGTTCAATTTGGACATAGTCTGAGTAAAGTGTTTGGACTATTTAAAAGATAACTATATAGTACCACATCTATGTAAAGAACATGTTATATGATTTTATTGTCATTCTTCAAAAGATAACTATATAGTAACGAATTTAAGGCATGTTTCTTTTTTTTATATTTTGGATGAATGATGATTAAAAATTATTTTTAAAATTGACAACATTCTTTGTTTTGCAGGTGCGAATAGAAGGTTCTATGCAGAAGGTTTCTAAAGAAGAATCTGAACATTACTTTATAGTCGCCCTAGAGGAGGTCATATTGGAGAAATATCTATCAAACATGTTTTGTATCTTCTTATTTTTTTATTTCCTTTTTTTAATTTTACTTGTTACACTCACTTACAGTTTGTTTTTTTTTCTCAGAGCACTGTAATGCCAAGACACGATTTTCTCCATCAAGATTTTAAAGATTTGGAAGCTAAGTTCTCTGATAGGTTAATGATTTATATATCTGAATTTCAAATTTTGTAAGACTCATTTTATATGCTTTATTGGTGAAAATTTTGTTCTTTTTTTTCTCATATCATTTCCTGAAACATAACCAACCAATACTTAATACTTATTATTTCAAAATCGTATATCATCTGCTTTAATTTGGTTACTTGAAGGAAATTCCACATAGTGTTCAATAACCTCTTGAACCTTGAGCTATAACACAGACAGAAGAATGAGAACACCAAACCAAAGTGACTGACTGTTGTTAAGAAATGTTATGAAGAATCAACTAGATGTATTTACAAAACAAGTATTAAGATAAAATTCAAATCTTGTTAAGTTCATTTAGCATCACTTCTAGTCAGAAGGGTAAAATAGTCATTCACTCGTTCTTTCAGTCTAAAAAATATTCTATAGTTACAAAAGGGTAAAATGGTCTTTATATATTTGTGTAGATTCGACTATTTGACAGTGCATAAGGACATGTATATGTTCATGAATATGCATATAGATATATGGACATATGCATATGTATATGGATATATGCATATGCAAATGGATATATGCATATATGTATGGATATATCCATATGTCTATGGATATATGCATATGCATATGGACATACATATATTCATGCATATGCATATAAAATATATATATATGTATGTGTTGGATTACTGTCTAAGTCCATAACTATATTTGGTATGTACTTGACTCAGTTGTAGCATGGTCCTTTTAGGTTGCCTTTGTTGGATTAGTGTCTAAGGCTGTAACTATATTTGGTAAGTACTTGACCCGGTTGTGCATGGTCCTTTTGGGTTGCCTTCACCATAGCAACTTGACAGGATGATTTGTTAAGAGAGAAGAGATATTATTGTTAATATATTATGAGAATAATATATTAAAGAAATAATAATGTTATTTAATTAATATAAGTCATATATTAATTGAGAATTAATTTGGTGACTTAAAGAGGTTAATTGAATAAAGGGGCATAAACTGTCAAATGTGTGATAGTTGTATTTTGGGCTATGTATCCTTATGGATATGAGGGTGGACGAATTTTAGGGTTTGGATACCATAAAATCGTCCAAGCCTATTATCTAGAAGGATCTTGGATTGCTTAGGGCCTAAGTCATTCAATTAGGGTTAAAGGTGAAACCCTAGTAGCTCATAGTATAAAATAGATCCCTTGGGGTGGGGAAACTGGTACTCATGCAAGGCAAGAAACCCTAGGGCCGATTTCTCTCCCTCCTATCTCTCTCAAGATCATCTTCTTGCTATTTGGTGTTTGTAAGCCATTAGAGGAGTGACAATTGTGACTCTAAGCTCCAAGAAGAAGAAGTATCAAGCAAGTAATTCAAGGTATTCTTTTAGATCTGATTTCATATGATTAGATTCAATTGTTTACATTAGATCTAGTATTGTAAGTCTTGGATACAATGCATGTTCAATTAGAGAAACCTAGATCCAAGCATTAGGGTTTGCATGTGCACATAGGAAAGTTCTTATGGCTCAAACCCATCAGTGGTATCAGAGCCAGGTTGATTTCTATTGAATTGTTGCATTGGTTGATTGCTTGTTGCTTGAAAAATTCGATTTTTGTGAGACTACCTGATGAACTCGACGAGTTCTACTGTGGACTCGGCGAGTTCTACTGTGGACTCGGCGAGTCCATAGAGGTACTCGGCGAGTTCGAGCGTCAGAAGGAGGAAGTTTCGGGATTTCTTGCTGTTTTACTTGAGGATACTTGCCTTAACTGTTTTGGGTCATTAAAATCCGATTTTAATCATATATATGAGTATATTCTTGACCAAATAAAAGATAATTGTCAATTAGTTGAATAATAATTTCCTTATATGATTATAATTGATTATTTGAATTGAATTGGTAAATTGTCTTGCAAGTAATTCTAAATAAGATCAAATTGAGATAATCTAATTAGTTGATTTATATTATTTGCTATTTGATCCTTATGTTTTGAAAAGTTCTAAACTTGTCCTCAAGCTTTGAAATTTTATATTTTATGATTAAATGTTTAATTTGGATAATTTAAATTTCAATCCGTAGAATTTTACAAGTTTAAAATTCAACTCTATACTATTATATTATTACAAGCTTAATATATATATGTATAATTTAAAATGCTAGTCTTACCGTTAGTAGGCCTCATTCACGAAGCCAGTCTATAAGGTGGGTATAAGGTTGCTGCCTATAAAATGGCGCTTAATGGGTGTACATTCACACCCACCGCTTGCTTGACTGGTGGAGGGTCGTTAGCCGAACGGGTAGGATAGGGCAAACCTCCTCTCATTAATAAGTATAATGAATCTATATAAAGTAACTAAACACGTTTTATAAAATTCCCAATCTTAGTTACTTTAGGAAAAGTGAATTGATGCAATCCCATGAAATTACACTTTGTACCCTTGCTAAGACATTAATGGAGCGCGTGTGGTTAACCGGCACATTAATTGGGTTCTAAGCAAAGGTGGCAAAGGGTGACTCATTGTTTGTTATATTTCAATGGAGCGTGTGTGGTTAACCAGCACATTGAATAGGTAACTGTAACAGTGGGGGCACCTTGTACATTTGCATGGTTATTCACACCCACTTTGTGATCCTCGGCATCCCAGTCACAAACGAGAGGGGCATATCGAGATTTAAACATGTCATTGAAAGGTTCAATGAATCTCAATGAAATCTAGGAATTCTCAATACATTTAAAACTTAAAGCTTATGTTTTTCATGGTGAAGAATTAGTGAATCGTCATTCACTTACCTCCAAATTATTTGCATGTTGGATTACGACATCCCTTTTCTAATGTGTAAATAATGTTGTTGGGTCCTAGCCCTAATTTTCTTTTTGGGTGTTAATTAGGGGCTTAATTCTAATCAAACTTTGTTCCTTTCTATTTGTAGATGTCTAACGCAAACAACGCTACTGCTAGCTCATTCCCGCTAATGAGCCTTTGTCAAAAAGTGACTTTTGATGGAACGAACTTTAGCGAATGGATAAGATACATTCGCACGATCGCGCGTTACGAGGACAAAGAGTATGTTCTCGATGAGAAGCTCGAGAAGGTCAATCCAGAAACTGCTACTCCTGAAGAAATGGTTGTCTTTGAGAACCATGAGCGTGATGCAACGAAGGTCCACTGCATCATGATAGCCACAATGAACTCAGAATTTCAAAAATCCTATGAGGACATGTATCCTTATGAGATGCATCTAGACTTGATGGAGAGATATCACCAAAGCGCGAGGCAAGAACTCTATGAGATCATAACGAATATGATCACTGCTAAAATGGGAAGTGGAGAGTCTCTAACTGTGCACTTGCAAAAGATGCAAAGGTATGTTGATCGTCTTCGCAAGTTGAATGTCAACTTTGGGGAAGATTTGGCTATCGACATTGTTCTTCACTCCTTACCCTCATGCTACAACCAATTTAGGATGACCTACCACATGAACAAGGAAGAGGTCACCCTAAGCAAACTCCAAGGACTCCTGAGGACTGCTGAGAGCAACCTCAAGGACAAGTCTATTGCACCAACTCCCAATCCACCCGTTGCTCCTGTTTTAGCTATTGGACAGGGAAGGGGCAAGAAGAGGAAGGTTTTTTCAAAGAACCACCGCAAAGGAAAGTCCCAAGATGGTTCCTCTTCTAGTGGGACCAAGGTTGATCCTGCTAAGCCCAACCCAAACCCAAAGGAGGCAGAGTGCCACCATTGCCACAAAATAGGACATTGGAAGAGAAGCTGCCCGGAATATCTGCAAGCCATCAAGGATGGGAAGATCAAGCCATCTTTCGCAGGTATTTACACAATTAAATCTAATGATTCATCTCATGCTATTTCTTGGGTTCTTGATACAGGGTGTGGTTACCACATTTGTTCTGATTTGCAGGGACTAGGAAGAAATAGGGATGTGGAGCTTGGAAGAATAAATCTAATCATGGGAAACAGAAGAACGTCGCCTGTCACCAAGATTGGAGTGTATTCTTTAGTGCTTAGAAATGGATTAAATTTAGATTTAAATAATTGTTGCTACTCGCCAGATATGGCAAGAAACATCATTTCTTTTCATGGTTTATTTAGACAAGGATTTAGATATTCGTTTAATAATGAGAATGGTTTGATTTATGCTTATCTAAATGGTGTTTTATATTTTGAAGCAATGCCTTGTAATGGAATTTATGAAACTGTTATGGTTGTAGATAACCTAGGAAATGATGTGTTGTGTATGGATTCTTCCAATAGTATGGATAAAGCATCCTTGTGGCATTGTCGTCTTGGACATGTCAACAAGAAGCGCATAGCCCAACTCCAAAAGGATGGAGTGTTGGAGTCGTTCGACCTTAGGGAAGATGACACGTGCGAATCTTGTTTACTTGGAAAGATGACCAAGTCACCCTTCACTGGCACTTGTGCGAGGGGTGAGGGTTTATTAGATCTCATACATACAGATGTATGTGGACCCTTTAGATCCACCACAAGGGATGCAAATTGCTTCTATGTGACTTTCACAGATGATTATAGCAGATATGGGTATATCTACTTGATCAAGCACAAGTCAGAAACCTTTGAAAAATTCAAAGAGTTTAAACAAGAAGTGGAGAATCAGTTGGGCAGGAAAATCAAGATGCTTCGATCTGATCGAGGTGGAGAGTACCTAAGTCTTAAATTCCACGACTACCTCAAGGAATGTGGAATAGTTTCACAATTGACGCCACCTAGGACACCACAATTGAATGGTGTAGCTGAGAGGCGTAATCGAACCTTGCTAGACATGGTTCGTTCCATGATGAGTCGTACTTCACTACCTATCTCATTATGGGGGTATGCCTTAGAGACTACCGCCCATATCCTCAATTTAGTACCTACAAAGAAGGTTGCCAAAACACCTCACGAGATGTGGACAGGGAAAGCCCCCTCGTTGGCACATATCAAGGTTTGGGGCTGTGATGTTTTCGTAAGACGAGAAACTCACGACAAGCTCGAACCTCGTAGTGAGCAATGTATATTCATCGGCTACCCACAGAAATCCTTTGGATAACTCTTCTGTAGACCGAGTGACAATGTTGTCTTCGTTGCGAGGAGAGGGGTTTTCCGAGAGCGGGAACTCATAAGCCAAGGAGACAGTGGGAGGCAAGTCGATCTTGAAGAGATTCAAGAGTCGAGCGATGAAGGAACCTCTAACGCTGGCGCTCAACCCGAGGAGGAAACTCCGGTTGAACCAATTGACGAGTCCTTACCTCTTAGACGTTCCGAAAGAGTTAGAGTTCATCCCCAGTTTTATGGTTTTCATATTACTACCGAAGGGGACACGTATATTAGTGATGGTACACTAATAAATCTAGATGAACCTAATAGCTATAAGGAAGCCATGGCAGGCCCAGAGTCTGTAAAATGGAAAGAGGCTATGGACAACGAGATTCAGTCCATGTATGACAACCAAGTTTGGAATTTGGTTGACAATGTACCAGGTCGTAAGACGGTCGGGTGCAAGTGGATCTTCAAGAAGAAGACTGACGTGGATGGGAACGTGCACACTTATAAGGCGCGATTGGTTGCGAAGGGTTTCACTCAGACTCCTGGAGTTGACTACGACGAAACCTTCTCACCAGTTGCGAAGATAAAGTCTATTAGGGTGATGCTAGCCATTGCTGCATTTCATGACTATGAAATATGGCAAATGGATGTAAAAACCGCTTTCCTTAATGGGAAGTTGGCTGAGGATGTTTACATTGCTCAGCCAGAGGGTTTTGTCGATCCAAAGCATCCCAATAGAGTGTGTAAGCTTGAGAAGTCCATTTATGGGCTTAAGCAAGCGTCTCGCAGATGGAATCTTTGCTTCGATGAGAAAGTCAAAGAGTTTGGATTTGTACGAAGTGAAGATGAATCATGTGTATATGTCAGGCCAGTGGGAGTATAGTTAGCTTTCTCGTTTTGTATGTCGATGACATACTGCTCATAGGAAACAACGTCCCGACTCTGCAGGAGGTTAAGTCCTGGCTCGGGAAGTGTTTCGCTATGAAGGACCTCGGAGAGGCTTCCTATATTTTAGGAATAAGGATAGTGAGAGAACGAAGTAAGAGACTAATAGGACTTAGTCAGAATACTTACTTGGATAAGGTACTAAAACGTTTTAGTATGGAAAACTCGAAAAAGGGAGAACTACCGATACAGAGTAATGCCAAATTGAGTAAGACTCAAAGCCCGGGTACAGAAGCCGAGATAGCTGAGATGAGCCGAATACCCTATGCTTCCGCGGTTGGCTCTATCATGTACGCTATGACTTGTACTCGCCCTGATGTGGCCTTTGCTTTGAGCATGGTCAGTAGATATCAAGGGAACCCGGGCAGAGCTCATTGGATTGCGGTCAAGAATATACTTAAGTACCTTCGGAGGACCAAGGAATGGTTTTTAGTCCTCGGAGGGAGTGATGACTTAAAGGTGCGAGGGTATAGTGATGCCAGTTTTCAGACCGACAGGGACAACTACCGTTCGCAGTCGGGCTGGGTCTTTACCCTCAATGGAGGAGCAGTGACTTGGAAAAGTTCCAAGCAAGAAACTGTAGCTGATTCAACGTGCGAATCAGAGTACATTGCAGCAAGCGAAGCGTCAAAAGAGGCAATGTGGCTGAAGAACTTCATTGGTGATCTTGGAGTTGTGCCTGCCATAAAGGAGCCTATGGAAATCTTCTGTGATAATGAAGGAGCGGTTGCTTTGACCAAGGAACCAAGGGATCATGGTAGATCTCGGCATATCGACAGAAAATATCACTTTATTAGACATCGAGTAGAAGAAGGACACCTCGTGGTGAAGAGGGTATCGTCAGAGGATAACCCAGCAGATCCGCTTACGAAGGGACTCAGCAGGGTTAAGCATTTGCAGCACGCTAGGAGCATTGGGCTGAAGGACGATATTAGTTTAGATTAGATAGTTTGGAAACATGTAATAGATAAATGTAATTGACATTTGATGATTAAATAAATGAGTATTATTTATAAGTAAAGCTACTGTCTTATGTTAATTGTTTAACTATTGTTTCATTTTGCATGTTTTGACTTCCTGAATAATTAAGTTATTTGATAATAATCGAATTATTCGAATAGTCCACAGTCGTTCATATGTTGGAAGTAGATATGAATGAAGACTGTCATGAATTGGTGTGTAGATTGTCTAAAGTGTATTAGACATAGCAAAGGTTTGCTACAACGTTCATGAGTGCTTATGAACTTGATTTGAGCATTGGAATAAACCCACACTTGTTGGAATCACTTCATGGAATTTATCACGAGTGATCACAAGATGGTAATATCATATGGTCTTAAAACCTAGATATATGGTTTATTGTTTGTTAATTGGTTATGCATTGATAATGCGCAAACGCGTCAGTAACTTGATGTTATAAAACGTATTGTTGTGTGTAATTTGATTAGTGGATAGTAAATGCATATAAGTCGAAGTTTATCTGTTCCTTTTATCCTAAGAGGGTAAAAGCGATATTAGGGCCCCTCGATGATTTGATTTGACTTATGTGTCGGGCCCGGTCAGGACTGAATTGATGTGTTCAATTAAGTTCTAAGTCAAGTAAATCTGAGATCGAGAAACAAATTGTAGGACAATAAGTATGACCATGTTCCATGTAATTGTCCGCACGGTATCTGGAACAGAGGATTATACGATCCCTTATCTGAAGGACAGGATACTGATAAGATCAAAGTTTGACAGCGTCTTTGAGAGCTACGATTGCTAATCGGATTATATTTGCATATATAGTTACTAGACTTATCCAAGTGGGAGACTGTTGGATTAGTGTCTAAGGCTGTAACTATATTTGGTAAGTACTTGACCCGGTTGTGCATGGTCCTTTTGGGTTGCCTTCACCATAGCAACTTGACAGGATGATTTGTTAAGAGAGAAGAGATATTATTGTTAATATATTATGAGAATAATATATTAAAGAAATAATAATGTTATTGAATTAATATAAGTCATATATTAATTGAGAACCAATTGCTTGACTTAAAGAGGTTAATTGAATAAAGAGGCATAAACTGTCAAATGTGTGATAGTTGTATTTTGGGCTATGTATCCTTATGGATATGAGGGTGGACGAATTTTAGGGTTTGGATACCATAAAATCGTCCAAGCCTATTATCTAGAAGGATCTTGGATTGCTTAGGGCCTAAGTCATTCAATTAGGGTTAAAGGTGAAACCCTAGTAGCTCATAGTATAAAATAGATCCCTTGGGGTGGAGAAACTGGTACTCATGCAAGGCAAGAAACCCTAGGGCCGATTTCTCTCCCTCCTATCTCTCTCAAGATCATCTTCTTGCTATTTGGTGTTTGTAAGCCATTAGAGGAGTGACAATTGTGACTCTAAGCTCCAAGAAGAAGAAGTATCAAGCAAGTAATTCAAGGTATTCTTTTATATCTGATTTCATATGATTAGATTCAATTGTTTACATTAGATCTAGTATTGTAAGTCTTGGATACAATGCATGTTCAATTAGAGAAACCTAGATCCAAGCATTAGGGTTTGCATGTGCATATAGGAAAGTTCTTATGGCTCAAACCCATCAGCCTTCACCAAAGCAACTTGACTGGATGAATAATAGAGAAAGAGGTTATTATGGTTTATTAATATATTATAAGAATAATATATTAAAAGAGAAATCATATTTATGCAATTAACATTGGTCAACAATTAATTAAGAATTAATTTTGTGGTCAAAAGAGGTTAATTGAATTAAGGGGACTGAACTTGTAATTATGTGATAGTTGCAAATTTGGGTAAGGAAACCCTAGATTATAGGGTGGACGAATTCTAAGGATAAGGCCTTAGAAATTCGTCCAAATAAGGGGTTCTAGAATTATCCTTTGGGCTGCTTGGTGGCTAAGTAACCAGATAAGGATAATGACTGAAACCCTAATTTTCACACCTATATAAAGACCCTAGGGCATGAGAATTCGGCTAACACTTGAACCCTAAAAGTCTTGGAGCCGATTTTTCCCTCTCCCCTCTCTCTCTTGCTTCATCCAATTGCTTTTGGTGTTTGTGATTCATTAGAGGCACAACATTTGGGGTGCTAAGGTTC
Source organism: Lactuca virosa (assembly GCF_052849685.1). Lineage (NCBI taxonomy): Eukaryota > Viridiplantae > Streptophyta > Magnoliopsida > Asterales > Asteraceae > Lactuca > Lactuca virosa. Next base: position 203,653,702 of record NC_136426.1, read on the forward strand.
TCAAAGCTTCAAGATCTATAATCAATAATCAAGGTATTCATCTAACTTGTTTATTTGATATTCAATAGTTTTTATTGTATGCTGGTTTAGGGTTTACAAGCTTTGGATAAATTTGCGTGTACAATAGAGAAACCTAGATCCAAAGCTTTAGGGTTTTGCATGTGCACATAGGAATGTTCTTTTGCTCAAAACCCATCAGTGGTATCAGAGCCTTGCTTGGTTTCTATTGTATTTGATGCATGGTGTGTTTGTTCATTGCTTAAAATCAATTTTCTTGTCTTCTGCCTGACAAACTCGTCGAGTCCAAAAGTGTACTCGATGAGTCCAAGAGGGGACTCGGCTAGTCGGGCTATCAGACAGAGGGAAATTCGGGATTTTTGCTTATTTTGACTTGGGATAATTACCATAAATGTTTCTAATTAATAAAATCTAAATTTTATTGATTCCTTATGATTATCTTTGTCAAAATAAAAGATATTTGTCATCTAATTAGATAATTATTACCTTATTTGATAATTCTTAATTATTTGAATTATTTGATCAATTATCTTGCATGGAATTGGATTAGGTCAAAATTAGATAATCACCAATTAATTGTTTAATTATATTATTTGAATTTTGATCTAGATGGTTTTGAAATGTTTCAAAACTTGCCCTCAAGTTTTGAAATTTAAATGTTTGGATTAAAAGTTTAATTTTGAAATAATTAAATTCCAAACCCTAGAATTTTACAAGTTTAAAATTCACCTCTATACTATTATAATATTATAAGAATAATTATTATATATGTATAAGATAAATGCTAGTCTTACCGTTAGTAGGCCTCATTCACGAAGCCGGTCTATAAGGGGGGTATAAGGTTGCTGCCTATAAAATGACAGTTTAATGGATGTCCACTCTCACCCACCGCTTCCTTGATTGGTGGAGGGTCATTAGCCGAACGGGTAGGATAGGGCAACTAAGTTCCTCATTAAAAGTATAATGATTAATAAAGTAACTAAATGTTTTTATAAAATTTCCCAATCTTAGTTACTTTAGGAAAAATGTGAAAATGATGCTATTCCATGAAATTACACTTTCTACCCTTGCCAAGACGTTAGTGGAGTGTGTGTGGTTAACCGGCACACTAATTTGGGTCTGGCAAAGGTGGCAAAAGGTTACTCAATGTTTGTCATAGATCAATGGAGTGTGTGTGGCTAACCGTCACATTGATTAGGTGACTGTAACATCAAGGGCACCATGTACATTTGCATGGTTATTCACACCTTGTTTGTGATCCTCGGTATCCCAGTCACAAACTTGAAGGGCATATCAAGATTTAAACATGCCATTGAAAATTTCAATGAATCTCAAAGATCTAGGAGTTTTCAATACATTTAAAACTTAATTTTTCTTTTGTTTTTTCATGGTGGAAATTAGTGAATCGTCATTCACTTAGCTTCAAATTATTTGCAATTTAAATTACGGCATCCCTCTTTTAAGTTGTAAATAATGTTGTTGGATCCTAGCCCTAATTTCTCATTTGGGTGTTTAATTGGGGATTCTTATCTAATCAACTTTGTCTCGTTTCCCTTTCAGATGTCAAACTCGAACAACAACAACGCTTCAGGCTCAAACCCTTCAGGCTCATTCTCACTCATGAGTTTGTGTGGGAGGGTGATTTTCAATGGGACCAATTTCAATGATTGGATCCGGAACATCCGCATGGTCACCCGCTACTAGGATAAGGAGTATGTTCTCGATGAAAAGCTGAAGGAAGTGAATGTCAACACTGTTACTCCCGAGGAGATCGTTGTCTTTGAGGCCCACGAGCGCGATTCTACGAAAGTCCATTGCATCATGCTCGCGACTATGACTGCCGAACTCCAAAAGTCCTACGAGAACTTTTACCCCTATGAAATGCATCATGATTTACTGGACAGGTACCACCAAAGCGCCAGGCAGGAAAGGTACGATATCATCACTTCGATGATCACGACCAAGATGAGGGACGGAGAGTCTGTCACTGCTCATCTACAGATAATGCAGATATATGTTGACCGTCTGCTGAAGTTAAATGTTAACTTCGATGAAGAGCTGGCGATTGATATTATTCTTCATTCCCTGCCTCATTGTTACAACCAGTTTCGCATGACCTACCACATGAACAAAGAGGAGGTCTCGCTGAGCAAGCTTCAAGGCCTGTTGAGGATTGCTGAGAGCAACCTCAAGGACAAATCCATTACACCAACTCCAGCTACAGCTGCCCCCGTCATGGCTATTGGGCAGGGGAAGGGTAAGAAGAGGAAGGCTCCCTTAAAGAGCCACCATAAGGGAAAGTCCCATGATGGTACCTCTTTTAGTGGAACCAAGGTTGGCTCCGCTGCACCCTCCTCCAACCCTAAGGATGCAGAGTGCTACCACTACCATGAAAAAGGGCATTGGAAACGAAGCTGCCCGAAGTATCTGCAGGACATCGAGGATGGAAAGATAAAACCATCCTACACAGATATTTATACTATTCAATCTAATGACTAATCGCATGCTATTTCTTGGGTTCTTGATACAGGATGTGGTTTTCACATTTGTTCTGATTTGCAGGGCCTAAGAAGAAATAGGGATGTGGAGCATGGGAAGATAAACTTGATCATGGGGAACAGAAGATCGTCGCCTGTCACCAAGATTGGAGTTTACTATTTAGTGCTTAGTAGTGGGTTAGGACTAGAGTTGAATAATTGTTGCTATTCGCCAGAAATAGCAAGAAACATCATTTCTTTTCATGGTTTATATAAACAAGGATTTAGATTTTCGTTTGAAAATGAAAAAGGTTCTATTAATGCTTTCTTTAATGGTGTTTTCTATTTTGAAGCATTGCCTTGTAATGGAATATGTGAAACTGTGATGGTTGTATATAATTTAGGAAATGATGTGTTGCATATCGATTCTTCCAATGATTTGGATAAAGCATGTTTGTGGCATTGTCGTCTTGGACATGTCAACAAGAAACACATTGCCCAACTCCAAATGGATGGAGTGTTGGAGTCATTCGACCTTAGGGACGATGACGTGTGCGAGTCTTGTTTACTTGGAAAGATAACCAAGTCACCCTTCACTGGTACTTGTGAAAGGGGTGAGGGTTTATTGGATCTCATACATACAGATGTGTGTGGGCCCTTTAGATCCACCACAAGGGATGCAAGCCGCTTCTACGTGACTTTTACCGATGATTATAGCAGATATGGCTATATCTACTTAATCAGGCACAAGTCAGAAACCTTTGAAAAGTTCAAAGAGTTCAAGCAGGAAGTGGAGAATCAGTTGGGCAGGAAAATCAAGATGCTTCGATCTGATCGAGGTGGAGAGTACCTTAGTCTTGATGTCCACAACTACCTCAAGGAATGCGGAATAGTTTCGCAATTAACGCCGCCTAGAACACCACAGTTGAATGGTGTTGCTGAGAGGCGCAATCGAACCTTAGTGGACATGGTTCGTTCCATGATGATTCGTGCTTCGCTACCTATATCATTCTGGGGGTATACCTTAGAGATTGTCGCCCATATCATTAACCTAGTCCCTACAAAGAAGGTTTCCAAAACACCTCACGAGATGTAGACAGGGAAAGGTCCCTCGTTGGCACATGTCAAGGTTTGGGGTTGCGAGGCTTTAGTAAGATGAGAGACTCACGACAAGCTCGAACCTCGTAGTGAGCGGTGTATTTTCATCGGCTATCCACAGAAGACCTTTGGATATCTCTTCTATAGACCGAGTGACACTGTTGTCTTCATTGCGAGGAGAGGGGTTTTCCGAGAGCGAGAACTCAAAAGCCAAGGAGACAGTGGGAGGTAAATCGATCTTGAAGAGCTTCAAGAGTCGAACGATGAAGGAACCTCTAACACTGGCGCTCAACCTGAGGAGGAAACTCCTGTTGAACTGGTTGACGAGTCCTTACCTCTTATACGTTCCAGTAGAGTTAGTGTTCCACATGTGTTATATGGTTTTCATATAACAAGCGAAGGTGATACGTTTATTAGTGATAGTACACTAGTAAATTTGGACGAACCTAACAGCTATAAGGAAGCCATGGCAGGCCCGGAGTCTGCGAAATGGAAAGAGGCTATGGACAGCGAGATTCATTCCATGTATGACAACTAAGTTTGGAACTTGGTTGACAATGTGCCAGGTCGTAAGACGTTCGGGTGCAAATGGATCTTCAAGAAGAAGACCGACATGGATGGGAAAGTACACACTTATAAGGCGCGATTGGTTACGAAGGGCTTTACTCAAACTCCGGGAGTTGACTATGATGAGACCTTCTCACGAATTTCAAATATAAAATCTATTAGGGTGATGCTAGCCATTGCTTCATTTCATGACTATGAAATATGGCAAATGGATGTCAAAACCACTTTCCTCAATGGGAAGTTCGCTGAGGATGTTTACATGAGTCATCCAGAGGGTTTTGTCGATGCGAAGCATCCTAATAGAGTCTATAAGCTTGAGAAATCCATTTATGGATTAAAACAAGCATCTCGCAGATGGAATCTTTGTTTCGATGAGAAAGTCAAAGAGTTTGGTTTTCTGCGAAGCGAGGATGAGTCATGTGTATATGTCAAAGCCAGTGGAAGTATAGTTAGCTTCCTCGTATTGTATGTCGATGACATACTATGACATCACGACCCTGCAGGAAGTTAAGTCCTTGCTTGGGAAGTGTTTCTCTATGAAGGACCTCGGAGAGGCTGACTATATTCTGGGAATAAGGATAGTTAGAAACAGAAGTAAAATACTAATATGACTTAGTCAGAATAATTACTTGGACAAGGTACTAAAACGTTTTAGTATGGAGAATTCCAAGAAAGGGGAGTTACCAATCCAAAGCAACGCCAAGTTGAGTAAGACTAAAAGCCCGAGTACCGAAGCCGAGATGGTAGAGATGAGCCGAATACCTTACGCTTCCGCAGTTGGCTCACACATGTATGTCATGACTTGTACTCGCCCTGATGTGGCCTTCGCTTTGAGCATGGTCAGCAGATATCAAGGGAACCCTGGCAGAGCACATTGGACCGCAGTCAAGAATATTCTTAAGTACCTTCGGAGTACCAAGGAATGGTTTCTAGTCCTCGGTGGGAGTGATGACTTAAGGGTGCGAGGGTATAGTGACGCCAGTTTTCAGACAGACCGAGATAATTATCGATCTCAGTCAGGCTGGGTCTTTACCCTGAATGGAGGAACAGTGACTTGGAAAACTTCCAAGCTAGAGACCGTAGTTGATTCAACGTGCGAATCAGAGTATATAGCGGCGAGCGAAGAGTCAAAGGAGGCGATATGGTTGAAGAACTTCATCGGAGACCTTGGAGTTGTGCCAGCCATAAAGGAGCCTATGGAAATTTTCTGTGATAATGAAGGTGCGGTTGCCTTGACCAAGGAACCGAGGGATCATGGCAGATCTTGACATATCGACAGGAAATATCACTTTATTAGACATCGGGTGGAAGAGGGACTCCTCGTAGTGAAGAGGGTATCGTCAGAAGATAACCCAGCAGATCCCTTACGAAGGGACTGAGTAGGGTTTAGCACTTGCAGCACGCTAGGAGCATTAGGCTGAAGGACGATATTAGTTTAGATTAGATAGTTTCGAAACGTGTAATAGATAAATTGTATTAACATTTGATGATTAAATAAAAGAGTATTATTTATAAGTAAAGTTATTGTCTTATGTTAATTATTTACCTATTGTTTCACTTTGTATGTTTTGACTTCCTGAATAATAAGATTATTCGAACAGTCCACAGTCGCTCATACTTTGGAAGTAGGTATGAAAGAAGACTGTCATGAATTGGTTGTAGACTGTCTGAAAAGTATTAGACATAGCAAAGGTTTGCTGCAACGTTCATGAGTGCTTATAAATAAGATTTGAGCATTGGATTAAACCCACGCTTGCTGGCATCACTTCATGGAATACATCACGGGTGATCGCAAGACGATAATATCATATAATCTTTAAACCTAGATATATGGTTTATTGTTTGCAAGTTGGTTATGCATTGATAATGCGTAAACGCATCAGTAACTTGATGTTATAAAACGCATTGTTGTGCATGATTTGTTGAGTAAATAGTAATTGCATATAAGTCGAAGTTTATCGGTTCCTTTTATCCTGAGAGGTTAAAAGCGATACTTGGGGCCCTCGATGATTTGGTTTGACTTATGTGTCGGGCCTGGTCAGGACTGAATTGATGTGTTCAATTAAGTTCTATGTCAGACGAATCAGGGATCGAGAAACAAACTGCTGGACAATAAGTATGACTATGTCCCATGTATTTGTCTGCACGATATCTAGAACGGAGGATTATACGATCCCTTATCTAAAGGACATGTTATTGATAAGATCAAGAGTTTTGAGAACTGCGATTGCTAATCGGATCCTGAAGTCGTACTTGCATTTATAGTTATTTGACTTATCCAAGTGGGAGACTGTTGGATTAGTGTCTATGTCCATAACTATATTTGGTATGTACTTGACCCAGTTGTAGCATGGTCCTTTTGGGTTGCCTTCACCAAAGCAACTTGACTGGATGAATAATAGAGAAAGAGGTTATTATGGTTTATTAATATATTATAAGAATAATATATTAAAAGAGAAATCATATTTATTTAATTAACACTGGTCAACAATTAATTAAGAATTAATTTTGTGGTCAAAAGAGGTTAATTGAATTAAGGGGACTGAACTTGTAATTATGTGATAGTTGCAAATTTGGGTAAGGAAACCCTAGAGTATAGGGTGGACGAATTCTAAGGATAAGGCCTTAGGAATTCGTCCAAAGAAGGGGTTCTAGAATTATCCTTTGGGCTGCTTGGTGGCTAAGTAACCAGATAAGGATAATGACTGAAACCCTAATTTCCACACCTATATAAAGACCCCTAGGGCATGAGAAGTCGGCTAACACTTGAACCCTAGAAGTCTTGGAGCCGATTTTTCCCTCTCCCTTCTCTCTCTTGCTTCCTCCAATTGCTTTTGGTGTTTGTGATTCATTAGAGGCACAACATTTGCGGTGCTAAGGTTCTCAAAGCTTCAAGATCTATAATCAATAATCAAGGTATTCATCGAACTTGTTTATTTGATATTCAATAGTTTTTATTGTATGCCAGTTTAGGGTATACAAGCTTTGGATAAATTTGCATGTACAATAGAGAAACCTAGATCCAAAGCTTTAGGGTTTTGCATGTTCACATAGGAATGTTCTTTTGCTCAAAACCCATCAATACGTATATGGATATATACATACACATATGGATATATGCATATGCAAATGGATATATGCATATGGATATACATATACATATGTATATGCATATACATATGTATAATATGACATATGCATCATAATAAGTATATGCATATGCATAATAATAAGTATATGCACATGCATATGAATAAGTATATTCATATGCATATGTATAAGAATAAATATATGCATATGCATATGTATAAGAATAAGTACATTCATAAAACAAATAAATGCATTTGATTATTCTTATGTATATTCATATACATATGCATAACATATGTATATTCGTATGCATATCAATAAGCATACGTATATGTATAAGAATAAGTATATGCAAAAGGCAAGTAAAGACATATGATTATGAATTAGTATATGCATATGCATAATAATAAATATATGAAATATGCTTATTGATGTGCATATGAATAAGAATATGCTTATGCATATCCATATATATAAGAATATGTATATGCATAAGGGAAGTAAATACATATGAATAAGTATATGTATGAGATAAGTATATGCATAACGCAATTAAATAATGTTATTGAAGTGTACCATGAATTTAAGCATAAAAAGCTGATAAGCACACTAAATGTCGTTCATGTTGTATCTTTTTTCACACAATAAACAGACTTAAATAGTAGAAAACTAATTTTAATATTTTTAATTACTACTGTTCTAGAAGTGGTTTAACGATGTAATGGCTTCTGGTTTGAAAGAACCTAATGCAACAGAATTGTGCACTATTGGCAAAGATGGCAACTTATAAGTATCCACTTCTAAATATCTAATGAAATTTAGATGGTTCAATTTGGACATAGTATGAGTAAAGTGTTTGGACTATTCAAAAGATAACTATATAGTACCACATCTATGTAAAGAGCATGTTATATGCTTTTATGGTCAATCTTTAAAAGATAACTATATAGTAACAAATTTAAGGCATGTTTCTTTTTCTTTTTTATATTCGGGATGAATATGATTAAAAATTATTTAAAAAATGACAACATTCTTTGTTTTGCGGGTGCGAATAGAAGGTTCTGTGCAGAAGGTTTCTAAAGAAGAATCTGAACATTACTTTCATAGTCTCCCTAGAGGAAGTCAGATTGGAGCAATATCTTTCAAACATGTTTTGTATCTTCTTATTTTGTTATTTTGTTTTTTAATTTTTACTTGTTACACTCACTTACAGTTTGTTTGTTTTTTTCTCAGAGCACTGTAATTCCAAGACACGATTTTCTCCATCAAGAGTATAAAGATTTGAAAGCAAAGTTCTCTGATGGGTTAATGATTTATATATATGAATTTCAAGTGTTGTAAGACTCATTTTTTATGCTTTATTGGTGAAAATTTTGTTCTTTTTTTTCTCATAGCTTTGATCCCAAAACCAAAATATTGGGGTGGATACTAGAGAACATCGTAATGGGTGAATGAGTTTAAAACATCGGTCATGTCAATAATGTGATTCATGCAATAGATCATTATCTCACATATGTGATGAGGAGACATGACCTAATACATATAAATCAAAATGCATACCTCATTCGCATAATGTCATATTTTTTACTGTGCATTTGATAAAAAACCATGTGAAAACATATGCATCAATCCAATGCATATGTAGAATGAAGCAATGACATCGACAATATGCATAGCGATAAGGTCAATATTCCAATTGAGCCATGATGCTTTATTAATCCCATAGTATAACTACAGTTACATATAACAAGATCTGTTTTTTTCTAGTAAACTTTTAAAAAAACTTATGCATTTGATTGATCCACTGCTTTTTTCCGATTTGTTTCACAGAAACATGATTGAACTTTTCAAGCTCTGTTTTTTTATTAATTGACATTGACTAAATAGATTATTTATCAATTAATTGAGAAATGTGACTTACAGAGAAAGTGATAGGAGTCGGAATGAGATAATGAGATTTAATCGGAGCAACGAGGTGAGAGATGGCATCAACATCTACTGATTTAGAGGATGAAGCTACAAACTTCCGAATCAGTCGAGCAATAGTTGTCGGATCATTGATTGTTGCATCAATTTAATCAGAAGATAAATTGAATTGAATTGAGTTAAATAATTGAATGAAAAAGATCAATTATATACCTTTTTATTTCAAAAAAAAAAAAAAAAAAAAAAAAAAGGTCATTGAAGTTTGTAGGGAAAGTAAAAAAAACAAATATATTTTTAACGAATATAACTCAAACGTTTTGTCCTTCAATTGAAAAACTATATCCAATGATTTGAAAACCTTGATTGAGTTATTGCATGTTTTTCTTTTATCTTTTATTCTATTAGTTTTAATTTAAAATTTAGTAGGGTTGATTAAATGGTCATGACTTTTAATGCTTTAAGTTCTTAGACACAATGAAGAAAAAGAACATAAATTCGATCGGTTTAGCAAGTCACGCGATAAAAGAAGAATTGTAAGCGAGATATCATGATTAGTTTGAATATAATTGATCAAAACTATACAGTTTTGAGGGTTATATATATATATATATATATATATATATATATATATATATATATATATATATATATATATATATATATGTCTTATAGAAAATGTGTTTGTTATGTACCTAAGTTTATATATAGAACCCTCCAAACTATGTAGTTTTGTTCAATTATATCCAAACTAATCATTATATATATATATATATATATATATATATATATATATATATATATATATATATATATATATATATATATATATATATAGGCTAATGTCATAAAAACCCTGAAGTTTTCAAGGTTTTGTCGGTTTTGCCCAAAGTTGAATTTTATGTCCGTTTTTACCCTAACATTTTCCTAAAAATGTTCGGTTTTACCCTTTTACCGGTGATAACAGGTTACCATTATATTAACTTCGCAAAAAAACCCTTAAGATTATAGTTTTTTACGTTTTTACCCTTAAGTTAATATTTTTTTTACACTTTTACCCTTTGTATTTTCTTTTTCATATTATATGTATTCATGCAGAAAGATAATATTTATATACGAAAAAATTTTAATTAAATATTGTATTTACAATTTTTTAATGTTATTTCTTCATATATATATATATATATATATATATATATATATATATGTGTGTGTGGGTTTTTTTCTTGGATAAACCATTTAAGATGAAAAAAAAACACAAATTAATATGTTTTTAGAACTACAGGTACATATTTTTATGTATTTAAAAATATACATATCAATAAAAAAACTTGTTGAAACATAAACATGTTTATATAAGTATATACATATATTTTTAGAAGTGTAAATATGTATTTTGATATATGTTTTTTTAAGTATAAATATATTTTTAGAAGTATAGATACATATTAATGTATAAAAATGTAAAAATATTTATTTATACTTCTAAAAACTATATCTATAAAACATGTATTCATAATTCTAAAAATATTATTTATCTTTTTAAATGGTATAACCTTGCAAACGCACACACACACAATATATATATATATATATATATATATATATATATATATATATATATATATATATATATATATATATAAAACATTAAAAAAATATAAATACAATATTTAATTAATTATATTTTCGTATATAAATACGATTTTTCTGCATGAATACGTATATTATGAAAAAAAAATACTTAGGGTAAAAGTGTAAAAAAATTATAAACTTAAGGGTAAAAACGCCAAAAAAAATGGTAAACTTAAGGGTTTTTTTGCGAATTTAATGTAATGATAATCTGGAAAACCGGTTATCACCGGTAAAAGGGTAAAACCGAACATGTTTTCGAAAGTGTTAGGTTATAAACGGACATAAAATTCAACTTTGGGTAAACCGACAAAACACTGAAAATTTAAGGGTTTTTATGACATTAGCCCTATATATATATATATATATATATATATATATATATATATATATATATATATATATATATATATATATATATATATATATATATATATATATATATATATATATATATAGGGAAGAGTTATTTGGAAAACAAAAAAAAACCTAAAAATCATAAAAATACATAAAAAAAATAATTAGAGATCACAAAACTTTTTTTTGAAAACTTTTTTGAAAAAATCGCAGCTTTTTATACAAAATCGGTGAAAAACATTTTGAAAAAAAAAATTTACAAAAAAAAAATAAAAATAAATGATTTTTTATTTTTTTTTCAGCGAATTTCAACAAAAACCTGCGATTTTTTATAAAAAAAATTCAAAAATATTTTTTGTGATCTCTAAGTATTTTTTTTATGCATTTTTATGATTTTTAGGGTTTTTTTGTTTTCCATAGAACCTAAACCTATATATATATATATACATATATATATATATATATATATATATATATATATATATATACAGAGAGAGAGAGAGAGGAGGGTTCAATGGAGAAAAAAAAGGTTGAGAATGAGGGAATCATTCTCAGCCACACATTTATTTTGCCACAAAGCACTTAGACGTACCGGCGGAAATGGATAACGGATACACATGTGTTTTCCAACCAAACATGTTTCCTTAAACTATACTAATCATTATCTTAATATATCAAAAAACATACTTTTTTTTATTTTTTTTATTTTTAGAAAGCTATTTTTATCGAAAAGTTATTTTAAATATATTAAAATTCATAATTTTTTATTCTCTATAAATAGACATCCATATTGATATAGTTTTAAGATAAAAAAAATGTATTTTTTTTAAAGTTTCAGCTCTTATTATTCATAAGTGAATAAAAATTCATCAGATTTTTATTACAGTACATTCGTTATTCACTTATGAATAAAACGTATGTTTAACTTTTTTTTTATAGTTTGAGTATCGTTCATATATGAATATAACACGTAATAAAGTTTCTTACTTAAAATATATTTTTTACATCATCTTTCGTCATATATTATATTTATATATGAATAAAACGTGTATTAGTTGTTGTCATATTTTATATTCATATATGAATAAAACATTTATCAGATTTTTGTTATAGTTAATTTGTTATTCATATATGAATAAGTAGTATAAATGATACTTAAACTGTAAAAAAAAAAATTAAAAATATGAATTTTGATATATTTAAAATCATTTTTCGATAAAAATAGCTCCTTAAAAATTAAAAAAACGAATAAAACTATGTTTTGTATACATTAAGGTAATGATTAACATAGTTTAATGAAACATGTATTGTTGGAAAATACATGTGTATTCCTTTCCCATTTCCGCCGGTACGATGGAGGCTTTTGCTGCAAAAATAAATGAGTGGCTAAGAATGATTCCCCTATTCTCAACCTTTTTTATTTTCTCAATTGAACTTACCTCTCTCTCTATATATATATATATATATATATATATATATATATATATATATATATATATATATATATATATATATATATAACGTACAAAACCTTTACTTTGATCTGATTAACCCACTACAGATATCCCTAATATTGTCTAAACAACTGCCATCTAAAGTTAAGTTAAACAATCCTAAAACAAATCACCACCAAATACCATTCTACAGACAACTACAGGATCCACTATTACATCCTAGGAAAGGAATTGAAAAAACGTGTTCGCAATTCCCAAATTTCACTGGATATGAACAAACAATTAAAAGATCAAAACCCAAGTGAGAATAAGTTTCTTGATATGGTTGTTTATAAAAGTTGAAAAAAAGATTGATTCCTTGATTGGTTCCTATAGCAATATAAGTAAACTAAAAATTTGAAATAAATTAAATATGTGTAAACTCAAATTTGAATGTTAAACAAATTCTATTTAATATGTGAATACAAAATGTTAATTTAAATTTGATGTAATATTTATTAACTTCATTTTTATACCATAAATAATGTTGAATATTTTAAGTAAAATATTTGAAGTAATATTATAGATAATTCTATTTTTCGTATAAAAGATAGAGCTAGTTTGGATAGAAAATCAATTATATTTTATATCGAAAATAGAATTAATCTATAAATAAAGTGTAAAATTACTTTTGGAGGTTCTGATTAACCGAAAAACTAGCTGATAGTTGAAAATATAGCTAATAGCTAAAAAGTTAGCTGATTGTTAAAAAGTTAGTTGAGAACTAATAAAAAATATCTGGTAAAAACTAATTAATAAGTTAGCCGAAAAATATTAAATTACATAAAAAGACATTTTCAAAAATAAGCTTTTATAATTAATTGATAAAAAAAAATATTTGGTAAGAACTAATTGATAAACTAATTAATAAACTAACCAAAATATATTAAATTACATAAAAAAAAATATTTTAATTCTTTTTTATAATTAATTAATGGTATATTTGAAAAGTCTGTAAAAAAACTTTTTAAAAGCTACTCCAAATAGGTAGTTTATAAACTAATTTTTTGGCTTATCAAATATAACAATAAAAATAAACTCCAAAAATAAACCAACATATGTGCCAAAGGCAGCTTTAATGGTTAAAAAATAGTCCCTTTTAAACCTTTAATCACTTTTAAACCTTTAAGAGGCTTTTGATTCATTTAGAATCATTGTATCAACCGATTTAGGGATGACTATTGAATGATTCTAGTTAGAGATGCACACAAAAACTGGTTTCACTATTCAAAACTGCATCCAATCCGAAACCGGATTGGGTCAAAACCGGTTTTGACCAAACCAGATCGAATCGGATTTAAAACCGGATTTTCAGTCGGTTCGTAATCTTATATTCCAAATCGGATTTGATACCAGATCGTAAACCGGATTCGCTAAAAACCAGATCCAAAACCGCCCCAAAATCCGATTAAAATCTACTAAAGTCGGTTTAAACCGGTTTCAAATCGGATTAGAATCAGATTCGGATTTTGACCGGATTCGGATCGGATTTTGAACGGATCCGGATCGGATTTTGAACGGATCGGATTTTTGATGACGTAAGCGAAACCGGATCAGATTCGGGTTTTGTGCATCTCTAATTCTAGTTAGAAGTTATTAAATTATCGCTAATACTTTATTTGTTTAATAAATTTAAAATATTAAAATATAAAACTTGAAATTGGAACATAACGTTAGTATTCATATATTAGCCTGGATTTGACCATTCCACTTAGAAAGTAGACAAACTAGAACCAAAGTACAAGCAAAAAAGATGCTCCAAACAAGATTTAATATTTAGAAAAAAAAACAAAATAAAATAAAATAAAAGCCCTTTCTTCTGTTTGTCATTTCTTGATTGTCATGTCTATTCATAGCCTGATCATGATCATGATGTTGTATACATACATACATAATAACATTAACTAGTTATGGTATAAAGCCAACCATTTCTTTTCTACTTCTTTTTAACACTAAACTCACTCATCTACCTCATCCACCCCCCTCCCCCACACCACTTGCTTTTACAAATTTGCCCCTTGCTTCCTCAGCAGCTGTACAGTCCACATCAAACGCTCTTCTCTTCTCTTCTTTTCTAACACAAACACACTACACCCCAGGGGTACGACTGTAATTTTCTAACCCTGGAATCACTGCTACACACATTTTGACTTTTTTTCTTTTTTCTTTTTCTTTTCTTTGATTCTATCACATGCTTCTTTAAATGGTGTCTTACTTTTAATTCAACTAGAATGATAAAAGGTTATAACAAGAAGGTGAGGGGGAGGCAGGATCCAAGACACCCTTTACATCATTCTTTTTACCTATATAATTTTTGTATGGTAGTAAGTAGTATTGGTGGTGGTGGTGGTGGCAGAAGGTGGAGGTGGTGGTTATTGGTGGTGATGATTTTTTACTAAAGATCTCATCTGGGTATTCCTTTCTTGTTTACATATATTCATCTTCTTCCTGTAAAACAAACAAAAAAACCACAATTATTAACAAATTAACAAACATGGAAAAGAATTGAAATCAATTGCAATGTGAGTTTAGACGATTTTTACCTACACTAAGGAAGCTAAAAGACCGTAAATTTAAGACTACATTCCAATCGCACCGTGACCCGAAGAAAACCTGTACCACCAAGGCCAATATCGTTATATTTTTTGCAAAAAAAATTAACCTTCCAATAACATTTGAGCTCGCCCTTAATCCACATTGAAATTGAAACTCTCATACGAGTTTCAATTCCAAGGTGGATTAGACTCTTTGTCAGCATTGTCGGTCTAAGAGTTTCAATACCGACAAAGAGCCTAATTCACGTTGGAATTGAAACTCCTAAACCGACAATATTGACAGAGGCTAGCACCATCGGTCTAGGAGTTTCAATACCAACAAAGAGTCTAATCCACATTGGAATTGAAACTCAGAGATTGTAATGTTGTCAGGGAGTTTTAATTCCAATATTCAATATTGGAATTAAAACTCTCTAACAAACTACAGATGCAATTAATTTAGTAGAAAAACGAATTGAAATGAAACAAGTACCTGGGAAACTGAAAGTAACATGATTTCAAAGAAGCCAAGTCCAAAGTCGAAGTCGCCGGAAGCAATGGTGAGGTGATCAAGTTGTTGCCGGAAAACTTTTCCGGCGTGGAAGAAACCGCCGGAATATTCTTGCCGGAGATCTCGTCATCGTTCGAGAAGACAGTTCGGTAATCTCCGGATGCTTTGGGTGATGCAAAAAGGTTATCTGGGAGATTATGCTCCAAACTGCAAAATGCAAGATTTAGAAACAATTCTAATTCAAGTAAAAATCATTGTGTTTCTCAAAATGGTATTATTACAACTATTTATACCTTTCAGGCAAATCAATATCTTCTTCATGATGAGGGCTTGATTTTCCATTACTATTTTCATCTTTTTTATTAATCTCCAAAGATTCCTTCTCTTTCTCCAGGTTTAAATTTACCTCTAATGTCTCATCGACATTGATAGTTACAGGAGTAACCATTTTAGACATCAAACCATCCTCTGAATCAAAACAAACACAAATCGATAAAATTAGCAACAATTGATTTCCACTTTTAAAAAGATCGATGGGTTTTTTTTTTTTTTTTATAATTTATGTTACCGGAATCTGGACTGGAACTGCTGCGGGTATCAGAAGCAAAAACCGAGTGATTCAGGTAGCTTGGGGAGTAACAGGTGGGTGAAGGAATGGCGGCGCCGGTGGACAGTGCACGGTGGTGATGGTGGTGGTTCCGTTTAACGTCAAGAAGCTGCAGATCCATGATTCTCCGGTTTTGAAGCTCGATTGCATGTTGCAGATCCGCCTGTTCTTCAAGCTTTTTCCGCCATAGCAGATCTTGACTGTTGTACAACATTCTCGCTCCTGATTCAAATAAAAATTCAACATTGAGTAAACGGATTTAACATATTTGAAGATTCAGATTGTTAAACGAGCGTACCTATCTGAAGATCGAAAGGGTCGCGTGAATCAAACCCAGTTGGGGAAAACTCGCTTCGATCGATTTGTTGTTGCTGTTGCTTTCTGAATTTATCGGGAACTTTACCCTTTTCTTTGTAGGGTTTTACAAGAACCCTAGCGTCGCATACGAAATGTGGGTTTCCTTTCGCGAGTATGAGTTTAACAGTTTCTGCGTAAACGAATGTGACGAATCCGAACATTCGTTTTTGCTGATATGGGATCCGAACATCTTGAACTGGTCCATACATGCTACGAAAGAGAAGAAACAAGATTAAAGAAAGAATTTTTTTTTGTTTGAAGTTATTCTTTATGTGATTTAACGATGGAGAAATTGAAATCGAACCTGAAGTAATTGGAAACATCTTCTTCCCGGAAAGTACTATCCGCCGGAAAAGTTAAGTAGATTTGCCGTGAACCGGGATTCAGCATACCCATGGAGAAATCGCTCCGGTCGAGCCTTGACCGGCCGAA
Source organism: Lactuca virosa (assembly GCF_052849685.1). Taxonomy (NCBI): domain Eukaryota; kingdom Viridiplantae; phylum Streptophyta; class Magnoliopsida; order Asterales; family Asteraceae; genus Lactuca; species Lactuca virosa. Next base: position 203,670,798 of record NC_136426.1, read on the forward strand.
TTTGTTCATCTCTTCCCCCATCATTAATGCCGCTGCGGCGGCGGCGGCGGCGGCCATCCTAGAAACAGAAAGTTATGAAGTTTAGTAATTGAGATTCGGTGATGAAGTTAGTGGTTTAGTGGGTTTTTTGTTTTTACCTGGGGCTATCTGATTGGAGAGGTTGCTGCTGGAGGAGAAAGTTCATGGATTTCGGGCTGTTTGGGAAGGGAAAGTTCGGAGAAGAACCGGCGGCAGCCATGAGCAACCGTTGTTGGTGGGTGGATTTAGATCGGAGAAGCTCTTGGCACTGTTCCATGACGTCGAGTTTGCTCAAGGAACCAACTGTCATGGCAGCGATATCAGCTTCGCCGCCGGCGGTGTGAGTGAACCTGCAACTAGCTCCGTTTTTACAGTAGCCTCTAGCGAAGTAAAGACAAGGTTTCCATCCGTTAGGGTCTTCACCACCTCCACCGAATAAAATATCATTAGCAGATGAGCTCCGGCGGTGTGGACCGCCACCACCACCGCCTCCGCCTCCGCCTCCGCCTCCGCCGCCGCCGCTCCATGGTGAGTACATGTCACCGCTGCCGTTAGGGGACATCAAATCCGGGTAGAAAAAATCGGTGGGTTTAGGGCCGAGAGTGGGAGAACCATCGTTGAGAAAAGAAAGCTGGTCTTGGATTTGTAATTCATCTATCAGATCAGGCTCACTACTTCCGCCGTAGAACGGCGGAGCTGAGGAATTCAGATGGTGGTCTTCACTGGGTTGAAAATCAGAGAAATTAGAGTTCGTCCACGAAGATGACAAGCTCGGGATACTGAGAGGCGAAGGGAGATTAGTAACTCCGCCATTAACAAGCCTTGAAGCAGTCGAAGAATTCGCCGAGTTTTGCCGGGAGAGACTGTGAGAAGAACTGAACGGCGACGGTGACGCCGGAGAAGAAGGTGTCGACGGCGCGTTGCTGGACGGAATGCCAAGTTCTTTACGAGCTTTCATAATCACAGAGTGAACTAACGATTCAGGCCCAAAAGCTAACCGAATCATCTCCTTTTCGCCATGATCTTGAATAAGGAGAAGACCCATGATTTTTGAAGCGTATTCAGGATCCAAATTTTGGATCCTCGTGAACACAACTCTTGTTGCTTCATATGAATCCATTTCTTGATTTTTACTCGAACTGATTTCTTGTGTTTCTGCAACAACCCACAAATCTTACAAAGATTTTTGAGTGTGAGATCAAGACAACATAGCTAAAAAAGTAGCTAGAGCTCAATTAATTGCTTCTTCTTGATGTGCTCCTGAAGAGGAAGCAAAGAAAAATCCAAGAACAAAGTTAAAATCTGAACAAACTCCATGGATGGTTGCATTCTACCTTCCACTTGAAAACAAAAAAAGAAAGCTAAATTTAGAAAACCCCATTAGAGAAAGCTTCCATTTTTTATCTTAATTTGAAAAATCCAACAATAAAGCAACTTCAATTTAGCAAACCCCATCAAAGAAAGCTTGCATTTTCTCTTTCAACTCAAGAAACCCACAAAAAAAATGGTTAATTAAAAAAAAAAACACCCGTGAAAGTAGGTTTCTTTTGCATTTGTTCAAAGTAATTAGTAACCACACTGTTGGGCTGAAAAAATTCAGCAAAAAGAAACATGTAAAACAACACTAAAAAGTCGATCAACAAAAAAGCAAGAAACCATTACAAAGCTTTTCCCCCCCTCACTTTCTCTCTCTATCATCACTTTCTCTCTCTAGAACTTTTATATTCCCTGAAATGAAAAGAAAACGCTTGTTCGAAGTAGAAAAAAGCAGGCGTTAGTTAATCTTACCCCATATCAAAAAAGGTCTACTCTTTTCTTCTTCTGTTAGAGATGACGATATTGATGATGAGTGATAAAGGTGAAGAGGTTACTGAAACTGATCATGAAACTTGAAGGGAAGCAAAGTTAAAAAAACGACTCTCTTTCTCCTGATTATTTGCTATATAAAGTGATGAAGGGTTTGCATCAGAAGCAGAATAATCAATTTGCTTTGTAGTTGCTGCTGCTTCTGCTTCTATCAAGGAGCTTGATTACAAGAGTAATAATTATAAAGCACCTAAAGAGTACCTTTGTTATGTTGGTTTCAGTGGGTAAGTGTAAGAGAGAGAAAGAGAGAGAGAGAGAGAGATTTTAACCTCTCCTACTTCTCTCTCCTATTGTAGTTTGATGATATAAGAGAAAGAAAGTTGTTTACTTATGGCCCCTAAAGTTGGAATCGATGTTAGTTTCTTTCCACAAGTTATGTTTCTTTCTTTTGTGCATGATGAATCTTATATCTAAAAGTATGAAGTAGTTAGATGTTTATATTCGCATAAGCATAGTTTATGCCATTGTTATGGATTTTGTGATTCTTGGAATGATAACAATTAACATATTAATCATTGATGACACTTGAAAGATTAATTGAAGAATATATGGTATCAATTTGAATGATGATATTGATTTAGTTATGATGACATTAAGTGACAATAGTATTTTGTGAAGTACGAATCTAAAAGAAATTGTGGAAGTAATAAAATAATATTTATGATGATATATCCAACCTTAATATTAAAATTTTAAAACATAAAAAATGAGTAGTAAAATTTTTTATTACAGCCACAAATTAAAAGAATAGAGTTTTTATTGAAAGTTTAATATTAATTCATAATTAAGCTTTAAATTTCAAATATTTAAAAAAAATATATATATAGTTGGTGTTTCACGTTTTTGAATTACTTGATTACCCATGATGCTGGTTCGACATAGCCTTGGAGGAGGTGCAAATTAATTACCTTATTTCAAATTCAAACAAATATATATTTAATATTATACTAATAAAAGAATATATTTTTGTTTTGTATTTTTCTTATTAAAATTCAACAATTATAAAATGTAACTATTCATTAACTTATATTAATTTGTTATGTTATACAAACTCACATTAACATATTTCAAATGTATATTAGAAATTTAAATATTATATTTAACAATTGATATTTTTTTAAGCTTATTACATAAATATTTTATCAGAAAAATTTTAATGGTAAACCTATAAGCCAAAAATATTATCACATTATCATTTTATTGACCTTAAATTAAATAATTTGCCAAAAATATTATCACATTATCATTTTATTGACCTTAAATTAAATAATTTATCTAATGGTTATCTTTTTTATGATTTTTTTTATTAATTTAACTAATTTATTCCCATCAATCTGAAATGTTTTATAAAATATTTCTCGTTTAACTAAACTTTTTTTAAACACGAAGTATTCTAATACAAAATATTTTAATAAATATCGTCCATATATGCTTATTAGTTTAATAAATACTATCACTAAACATTAATATTTAAATAATTAAATATAATACAATACAATACTTTAATAATTAGTAACACTAGACATGTAACTAGTTTGTATTAAATTTTCGTGTAAATTTTAATATATAATATTATAATATATCGATCACTTATTATATATTTGGTGGTTAATCAAAATACACAAAAATATATACACCCCAATGACAATAAGTGATAATAAGTAATCAATCAGATAGTAAAAAGTTATAAAATAAGTATCCATTGAAATGCTCTAAGACTACAGGGTTTGGTGTCACACTTACCATAGTATATGTAGGCGTCATGTAAGATTTGTCATGTTGCTACAAAAGTTTTTCATTTAGAGGGTGTGTGTTGCTACTTTTTCCATGCTATTTATTTTTTTCTAAAATTAATTTATATTAAAAATAATAAATTTAAACAAATTATTTTTATAAAAACTAAAATTTCATTAAATATGAAAGAAAATTACAACAAACCTAAAAAAACATAGAATTTAAAAATACAAAACATAAAAATTAAAATAACGAAATCTAGAAATTAAAATACGAGCTATAGATAAACTTAAAGGACGTCTTCATCGGAAAATTGATCTTCTAAATCATCGACCAATTCAACATTAACATCGATCTGGTCAATGGTCCAAATATGTTATGTCTAGTCTCTACGAAGATTTTAATTGATCTCAACATCATGGATTATTCTTCTTCTTGCCAAGTACTTATCGCTTTCAATCTCAAATGTTTGTATCGGTGGAACGATCTCGTTTTCATTATACTCACATATTGTATTTCCTTCATCTTCTAGAATCATATTATGCAATATGCTATAGGTATACATCACCCTACGCATTTTCTTCTCTTCAATAAAAGTCATGGGGTATTTCAGTATATGTCAACGTTTTTTAAGAACGTCAAACGCTCATTCAACATCCTTCCTCGCCTTATCTTGAGCTCTCTTAAACTTCAACCTTTTTCAATCATTAGGACAAGACAATAACTTCACAAAACAAGAACGCTCCGGATAGAACCTGTCCGTAGATAATACTCGTGTATATATATATATATATATATATATATATATATATATATATATATATATATATATATATATATATATATATATATATATATAACGTTCCATACACATCAAACGAAGAATCTAGTACAATATCGTTATACATGTCGTTGAATAATGGAGACATGTTAAGAACATTTATGTCATTTGGAAACCAGCAGAACCAAAGAATGCATTCCATATCTACATATCATGTAACGTCACCGCTTCAAGTATGATAGTTAGATAACTATGATCGTCTCGGGTGTATTAGCCTTGATATGCATTCGGGCAATTGTCCCATTCCCAGTGGATGCAGTCTAGGCTTCCTACCATCCAGGTAAGCCGTGGACATTTGAAGGATGAGCGTATAATTGTTGGATGTCATTACAAGTAGGTTTATGCAAATATTATGGACCATACAATCTCATGACATGCTTACAAACTTTGTGAAAGCTTTCACGTGCAATACATCCAGACATCCTAAAATTCTCACCTAGTGCATCGGGGGAACTAACATATGTTAGTTGACAAAGTGCGACGATGCATTTTTGTAAGGGGGTAAACCAAAAGTACCTCTAACATCTACACGTTGTTAGAAATATGGACATGCTTCTGTGACGTCGTTGACTATACGTTGAGACAAATGTGTTTTCATATCGAACCGCCGACGAAAATAATATCCTTGAAATGTTGCATGTTCATCAAAATAATCTTACATGAGGCGTTGGTGAGCATCTTCACAATTTCTTTGTATGTACCTTGTTTTTCTCCGGCGAGCATTTTCGACATTTCGTTGACGTAGTTCTTTTATCTTTTGTTCAGCATCTTGAATGACCTCTATGGCAGATTCGAACAGTGTTAAAAAAACCCGACGATGAAGAAGATCATATGACATTTTGAGAGAGATTGGAGAAGAAGGTTTTGATGTGGTATGTGAAGAGATGTAGGATTGTATTTATAGATAAAAAAAATTAAGCCATTGGATCATTGTCTGAAGAGAACACATTCAACTCGGTAAACATTCGACGAGTACCGTCGCCGAGCAGCACTTACCGAGGATGCAGCGCGGTGTTTTCCATGTCCAACTTGGGTTCGCCAAGGGTCACCGAGACCCACTCCCTGAAGCCTAAGAGCATCTCCAATTACTACGACTTAATATTTTTGCCACCTCATTGTTATGTTAGTTTTGACCTCTAATTAAATGATCTCTGCAGTGGTTAAACTTTTTCAATATTATTTATTTATTTATTCATGATTTTAACATATTGATCATCATCTATTTAAAGTGTTTCATAAAACCTTTTATTTAGTTAGTCATTTTTAAACACTATCATATTTTAATACATAATATATTTAATAAATGTTATCTTAGATTAATATATAAACGTTTAATAAATATAAAACTATGATATATATAATTAATTAGTTAAAGAAATAGAAAATATTTAAATCTAGAATATAATTACAAGAATGAAAATAAAATATGATTAAAACTAAAGGGATTAGATGTATAAAACATTATAAAATATTGATGAATAGTATATATTTAATGGTCAATATAAATACACAAAAAACCATACATTCAAATGATATTAAATAGGTATGAGAGGTCAATAAAATAGTAAAAAAAAACTATAAAATAAATCCCATTGAAAATGTTGGATATATTATATGTCTATTAATTTTATGGTATTATTCTAAATATTAAACAATTTATATAGATTAAATTTTAATATTTTGATGCAATATAAATAGCTTAAGACCAAACCAAATTTGGTGTGTCATCCGATAGTTTTTTTTTTTTTTTTTTTTTTTTTTGTCATTGTTGCACTTTATAATCTTGTTCGAGATGGTCTAATCAAAAGAATATATTATACAGTTACATGATATTGTATCACTGTAACCATAAAAAAACAAACATATAAATGTAGGGAAACATATGAATGTAGGGTCATATAAAATTCGACAATATCATAGCTACATAATGTATGTAAATAGCAATCCAATGTTTACTCAAGCATGAACAATTAGCTAGATCTTGCAATATAGGTTTGTCCAATGTCCATATATGAAAATATGTAAATCTATACGTCATATAGTTAGCAATTTAGCATATTAACTCCAGAAGACTAGAACATATTGTTGCTCCAAAATCTATAGTTTTGCATATATACTTCGTCTTAATAACATTGGTCCAGGAATATATGTTTTACAAAGCAAGAAACGTGTATACTTAGGGGGAAAACTAGATATATGGTATTGGATGGAAACAATTAAAAAGATAAGGGGTAAAAAGGGATATAGTGGATAGATGAAGGTTGTATTATGTACAAATGAATGGGATCTAGATCTGCTACACAGGTAAGTGCACGTTCACTCTTTCACCTAAAGCTTTTGGTCTTGACAATTTCCATCTACCACCCTACTTAGCCATAACCCACCCAGCACCCCTCCTCTACTCTTTTTTTATATTTCTTGTATAACTTTACAATAATTTAATTAATTTACCTCATTTTTATAAAGTAACAATAAACTATATAATTTGTAAAACACTGTGTTTATTATATAATTATGATAGTCTATATGTACATGTGTATATTATTTGTTTATTTAAAATAATTATTAGTATGTGTGGGAGGTGGGGAAGTCGGACCTACATACTGTGGTTTATTACTACTGATCAATGTTCAGGGCTATATGCCTATATTTAAAACATTGCTTTTTAATTTATTAATTTCAAAATCACATTTTTTATCATTAAAGTCACTTCCATTTGTTTCATTCAACAAAAAATAACATGTAATAATGTTTCTTATGTCATCAAAAGATGTTTTTTCTGTTAACTATAAAAGGATTACAAAAATGTCACTTAGCTTGATTATTATGATATTCATGTTTTTAAGTTTTGTTTAATGAAAGATAAGGAAATAAATAAATATGTTGATTCTTTTTTTTAAAAAAACATTATAATGATAAACTAAAAGAATATAAAACCATTCGACATATTTTGATACCTTTATAGATTATTTGTTTCAATTTGTTTATGATTATATTCATATAATTTATCATATGAAAGCATGTAAATTTTCTATGCATAACTAAGAGATAAATATGTATGATGTTTTTTCTGTTAACTATAAAAGGATTACAAAAATGTCACTTAGCTTGATTATTATGATATTCATGTTTTTAAGTTTTGTTTTAATGAAAGATAAGGAAATAAATAACATATGTTGATTCTTTTTAAAAAAAAAAACATTATAATGATAAACTAAAATATAAAACCATTCGACATATTTTGATACCTTTATAGATTATTTGTTTCAATTTGTTTATGATTATATTCATATAATTTATCATATGAAAGCATGTAAATTTTCTATGCATAACTAAGAGATAAATATGTATGATGTTTTTTCTGTTAACTATAAAAGGATTACAAAAATGTCACTTAGCTTGATTATTATGATATTCATGTTTTTAAGTTTTGTTTTAATGAAAGATAAGGAAATAAATAACATATGTTGATTCTTTTTTAAAAAAAAAAAACATTATAATGATAAACTAAAATATAAAACCATTCGACATATTTTGATACCTTTATAGATTATTTGTTTCAATTTGTTTATGATTATATTCATATAATTTATCATATGAAAGCATGTAAATTTTCTATGCATAACTAAGAGATAAATATGTATGAACATGGGCGCGATGGCTTGAAAATAACAATGAAGTGTTATTTTTACATAACTTGTCATATTTTATTTTATTTATATTTAATATTAAAAACTTTATTTTATTTTAAAAAAATAAATAAACATATCATGATGTTAATTTCTTGAGAAGATCTTAAATATTTTATGCTTCGTTTAATCAAACCATGGTTAGTAAAACAACCCAAGGGTCAAGTAATAAGTAAACATTTCATATAAATCGCAGTTAATGCTTCTATTAATTGTATTCAATTAACGAGGTGTAGACATCAAAGTATTTTATCCAAACCGAAAATTGTGAATGTGGATACCATGTATCATTTCTTATATAAAGTTAAGATTAAAGTACAATATCCCTTACTCCTAAAATTACACTGCCACAAATCCAGTTAACAATAACATATTCATAAATGGCTAACCTCAACCGTTTTGTAACAGAACTGAACTTGACAAAGAAAATCGACATGCTTTGAACATGGATCGTGAAAGTATGAAACATGCAAACATCATAGATGCAATTCGACAACATAAATTGCACCATTAAAATGTTTTGGTGTAAATTTCTATGGTGCTTGAGTGTAGCGTTAGTTTTAATATATCACTACTTGAGAAGCTTATGTGAATATAAAAACAAAAAATATATTCAGTAGTAATATAATATGTTCAGTGTGTATACTTTATTTAATGCACTTATATAAATTTTATACTTCGTAACAGGGTCGGTCCTGAGGATTCAAATGCCCAGGACGAGCCGAAAAAAAGGCCCTTAGGCCTTAACGTGCAACAAATTCAATTATATAAACTAAGGTTTGTTTAAAACGACGATAAACTTTATAGCAATAAACGTTTTAGACACGATTTTTAAAGTCTAATGACCAAACTAAAAATGAAGTGAAAGTATGTTACTATTTGTTGCAATTTACCCTTGAGCTAGTCAGCATACTCTGTCATATTTTCAACAAACAAAGCTCTTGGACTAGATGTTTTTCTATGTATCAAATCAATAATGACATATTTATTTATATATCTATCTATCTAAAACCAGTTGACATAGAATTTAAAGACTTAAAAAACATAATTTTTTGGCTGAAAGAATAGAAAGTTTAAAGGTTGATTTTAATGGTGAAAAAACAGATTAAATGTTGTAAAAAAAAGGCTTAAAATGCTGTAAAAACCGGGTTTAAAATGCTGTCAAGATTCCGGCTTAAAATGCAGTTAGAAATCTCTTTAAATGTTGTTGAAAACTACTTTAAAACGTTGTCAAAAAATATTAAATAGAGTTTAGGTTCTAGAAGGTATGCTATAGATGAATTTTGTTCAAGTAATATTAGGTTGTACAAGGTATGTTATATTTTTGTACACAGTCATTTAGCTTTGCCTTTGAAGGTCAAAACAAAGACTATCTTGTTCAAGCTTTTGACATTAAATAACTCCTTACTTTAAACAAATTACCCTTGATATGTTCAATTTTCCATTTACCCTTTCAAATAACTTTTTATACGTCATTTATATAAACAACAGTTAATGGGATAAAAAACATCCTCTTAGTCCTAAACAAAACAATGAAAAAAGAAGTAAGCATTGCCCTAACAGTTAGAACATAAAAAAATGCAAACCTTGTTGTTAACTTGTTATGAGATAATAGTGTAACAAGGTTCACAACAACTTTAACAGTAGGCAGTAGCAAGTTGACCCGGCTGAATCTTATTCAAGTTTCAACAACATAGATATCATTAAGAACAATTTCAACTTCTACATCTATCAATTCTAATAAAGATCAAATAGTATACCAAGTTTAACATGTTATGGATATGAATATTAGAATGCTATAAAGGATAATAAAAGAACCTCTGTAAGACTGTAACCCATGGTCCATGTATGCATCTAAGGATGGAATCACCAAAGGCATATGCTAAAGATGAATTCTCCAAAGAAATAAGAATTTCAGATTTCTGACAAAGTGATAAACATAATCTGATAAGTGATAAAATGATAAACATTAACATTACTAAATACTAGTGATTAGAGTGATTTCCGATTCAAGGTTGCCCATCGGAACAAAAACCTAATTACCGATTCAAGGCTGATAAACTATAACAAAAAGAAAAATAGAAAACTTAATACCAGAATATCGTTGATTTTAGTCTTTAGAAGGCACAACTGGAACTGGTTTCGCTCAACTGGATTTTGGAATATCAACTTCTGCTGGTGCGTGGTTGACTGGTTGAATACGATGATGAATTGGTGATTGATGAGAGTTTCCGTTAATCGATTAACAATATTATAAAAAAAGGGGCCATGTGCACATGCCCATATTGCCCCTGCCTATCACCAGCCCTGCTTCGTAATGCTAAAACACAATAAAATTAAAAAAAACATTGCAAAAAACCCAAAAAATATCTACCTAATATTTTTAGTCTTTCATATACTTGTCAAGCAGATTAATTTTTACTTTGATCCTCTCTCTAAAAAAAATCGAGAAAATCCATTAAAGACCGAATAAGCTTCGTATGACGGGTCGTTGACTTGTACATTAAGACTTCTGCCATGTACATACTTGAAGATAGGGATGAGCAGTTTGTCCCAAATCCCGATCCTGTACCGGTACCGAACCGTACCGAATTTAAAAATACGGGACGATACTTGGTACTCCAAATACATAAAATTCAGGAGTCGGTACCGCCGGTACCGGTACTAGTACCGAAAACCGGTACCATTTTTGGTACCGGTACCGGTGATGTTAATTCGGTTCGGTATCCGGGATTGAATTTTGATCGAATACGGTTTTCGGGAAATCGGGAACGGTATGGGTCGGTACCGGTTCCGTCCCACGCTCATCCCTACTTGAAGAGAATGGATACGAATGAAGTTTCTCTGAAACATGCATCTGCTAATCAGTAATTCTGATCATTTCTTCTAAGGATATTAATGAACTTTTTCTTTGTTCCATATCATCTGCGATATTTTTATATATGAAAATCATAATTTGTTGGTTTGAGTAGAAGGTTGATGTTATGAATGACACAAAGTCTGAATTGATGTGAAGAAAATGATTATGTTTATATACTAACTATCATATGAAGGAACAAAATTTGTTCCAAATGCAAGTTATTATATGGTTATAATAGATTAAGGAGGTTCTAATTTCTCTATTCAAAACGATTGATTGCATTACATGGGTTTCGTAAGTTAGTTTCTCTATAAATAACAGATAGTTACATTACATGTAAATCTAGAAGTTTCTACTATTCAAATTCCATGCAATAATGGTTACTTATGATTATTTCGTCCTTGGAGATAAAAGTTTATTATTATGCACTTCAAATGATTATTTCGTCCTTGGAGATAAAAGTTTATTATTATGCACTTCAAATAATTGTTTGAGATAAAAGTTTAATAATATATGCTTTAAATAAGTGTTTGAGCAAAAATTCTAAAAACAAATTCATATAAACAACATGTAATGTGATGATATTCTTTGGTAGATAAAAGTTCTTAATTGGAATATGAGTTAAACATAAAACACTAAAAACCTTTCTTTTTATGTTCCTCCAAGATAAAAATGAACATCAATAGATGTTCTTACAATAGCAGAGCAAAAATAGACTACCCATATAATACAGACTATCAATGATAGTTAAGTATATCTCTAAGAAACATGATGAAGATGACAATTTCCGGTTGTTGACAACATCGACACAAGATGTGGAAAAAGATTAGGTTGTAATGTTCATTAGTGAATAAGACATTTCTTGATGATTCAAGAGAAAACACGACACACTAAATATTTAAGGTTATGACATGAGATATCATGGGATCATGATGTAACCTCTCAAAAATCAGAGTAAAATTTTTCCATTTTAAAACACAAAACCTTAAGCCCAAAAGTTACCAAAACATTGTTTACAGATCACATTAATTCAAAACATCGAATCAAGGTATCAATCAACATAAACTGCAGGATGATGTGTACAATCACGCCTTCACCTTTCCCCACTCATCAGAAGCACCTGAAACGTTGAAATCCAAACTGTAAGCTAAATCTTAGTGAGCTCCCCAAAATACCCCATAATATAAACAATTACAAATATAACACAAGCATGCATACAAGGGTTATTGGTCCTTGACCTCAGCTCAACCATACTGGGTTTGTTGGTTTACAGCATAGAGCAGTAAAACCTCAACCCCACCATCCAGGGTTTGTTGGCATGTGGCCTCAACCCAACCATCCAGGTTTGTTGGCACATGACCTCAACCTCACCATACCGGGTATGTTGACTTCTAGTCTCAACCCAACCATATCGGGTTTGTTGGCACATGGCCTCAACCCAACCACCCATATGTCGACATATACACAACAAATCACATATATAACTACCATAGCAATCCTACATCCTATGATACATAAAAACAATAAATGGGCCGGAATTGCTGCCTTAGACCCATTGGCATAGTGAGAAAACTCACCTCCTGGTTCGAACACAATCTGAAATAAGTCTCGACTCCGAATACCGGATGTACCCGTCACCTATTATGAAAAATCATTGCCTAACTTTAATTAATACCAAATCACCCAAAATATCCTTAGGTCCAAATTGTTCAACTCAACAAATCAACCGAGTCAACCGAGGCCCGTACACGGGGCTTACTCCAACTTACGCGAGGCATACTCGATCGCGACCAAACAGATGGGGACCTTACCATGTACGTGCAACGTACCACCTGGTACGCCCAACGTATGCAGCTGAAACTACTCAACCCATTAAGAGCTTAATACTTAAGCTTTTTCGTCCAAAATGCAGATCCAGGTCCCAAATGTTGTCATTGACCATAAGTTTCCAACTTTATGGTCTTTCATGGCCCTAATGTGCTTAACACTAAAAACCCCAACGGCTTTAGCCATTAAGACAGCTAAACTCATGCATGGGGAAGAACTAAGGGTCGTGAACACATTTTTATCACTCTAAGCCTAGAATAACGTCCAAAAGGACAACCCATTTTCTCTATAGCATGCCATGCACAAGAAGGCCATACATGGGGACAAAAGCTTATAATATCATCATATACACAAGATCTAACAACTTAATCACTAAGGTATGAACTTCATACCTTATGGAGATTGAGGATGATGCAAGACTTCCAGATCCAAGCTTGCTTTCTAGCTTCCAAACTTCACCGCCACCTTATTCTTCCTTTGAAAAACATAAGAACACACTCTCAAGCTTCAAAATGCAACAATGGGGATAGGGTTTGCAACAGGCAACTTTTCAAGTGATGGAGGCTGAAAATGGGATGGGGAAATGGGACTTAAGGTTCAATATATAGGGTCCAAACCATAAAGATTAGGGTTTAAGTCCAGGCGGAGTACGCCCTGCGTACTCAGAGTATGCCCTGCGTACTCAGAGTACGCCCTGCGTACTCAGAGTATGCTCAACGTACTCCCCAAAACAGTGTCGTTCCGCTTAAACCCCCTTGCGCCCAGCGTACCATCCAGTTACACCTCACGTAAGGGCCACAGTTGCCAAAATCACAAATTAAAAGATTGGAAGGAAACTTACCAGGATTCGAGTGTAACAATTCTCCCCCACTTGGATCAGACTTCGTCCTCGAAGTCTGCTGAAGTGATTAGCTCTGGATAATGCTCCCTCATCTCCGACTCTGGTTCCCAAGTCCACTCGGAGCCCTTCTGATGTTCCCACTGCACCTTGACCAATGGTACCCCCTTGTTGCGCAAGGCCTTCGTCTTCCGATCAAGAATCACTATCGTCCTATCTATGTAGTTCAAGTGCTCGTTGACCTGGATATCATCTAGCGGTACTACCGCCGTATCATCAACCAAGTGCTTCCGTAACTAAGAAACATGGAAAGTACGGTGAATCTGACTGAGCTCCGCCGGCAGATTTAGCTGGTGAGCCACCTTGCTCACCCTTGCAATCACCCTCAATGGTCCAATAAATTAGGGTCCCAATTTTCCATGCTTCCTAAAGCATATCACACCTTTCCAGGGTGACACCTTTAGCAAAACCATGTTCCCAACCTGGAACTCCAACTCATATCGTCGTCGGTCTGTATAGCTCTTCTGTCGGCTCTGAGCTGTCTGTAATCTCTGTCTGACCTGCTGAATCATTTTTGAGGTTTGGAGCACTACTTCAGTGCTCCCTATAATCGTATGTCCTACCTCACCCTAACATATCGGGGTGCGATACTTCCTCCCATAGAGAAGCTCGAAGGGAGGTGCACCATTATTGGAGTGGTAACTGTTGTTGTACGAAAATTCAGCCAAAGGAAGGTAGGTATCCCAACTCCTACCAATATCAATGACGCAAGCCCTCATCATATCCTCCAGAGTCTGAATCATATGCTCACTCTAAGCGTCGGTCTGTGGCTGATAAGCAGTACTGAAGTGTAATCTCGTAACCAACTCCTCATGAAACCTCTTCCAAAACCTGGAAGTAAAACGAACATCCCTGTCTGATACGACGGAAACTGACACCCCATGATGAGATATCACCTCTCGAACGTAGATATTTGCCAACTTCTCAGCCAAAGAACTCTCTCGAATAGCAAGGAAATGGGCACTCTTAGTCAACCTGTCAACAATCACCCAAATAGCATTAAAGCTGCAAGGAGTCCGGGGTAATTTCGTGATGAAATCTATATACATTTGCTCCCATTTCCAAACGGGAATCTCCAAAGGTTGCAGCTTGTCGTGAGGTATCTGATGCTCGGTCTTGACTTTCCTGCAAGTCAAGCACCTCTCTACATATTCTGAAATCTCCCTCTTCATGCACGGCCACCAGTAGCTAAGTCTCAAGTTCCGGTACATCATGGTCGCACCAGGATGTATAGAAAGTCGAGACTTGTGTGCTTCATCCATTGAAATCTACCTCATGCCTCTAGTATCCGGAATCCACACCCTACCACACTGTGTCAACAATCCTCTGTTATCCCTGACAAAGGTAGCAAATTGAACCTTAATCATCTCTTTCTTCCGGTTCTCTTCCTTGATTCCCTCCGTCTGTGCCTCCCTAACCATATCTAAGATTGGGGAGGTAATCGTCACCCTCGTACACAACCCTCCACTGGATGGACTCACCACCCTACGACTTAATGCGTCGGTCACCACGATGGCCTTACCTGGGTGGTATAGGATCTCACAATCATAATCCTTGACCACGTCAAGAAACATCCTCTGCCTCATATTCAAGTTCGGCTGGTCCATAAGGTATCTAAAACTCTTGTGGTTTAAATAAATGGTGAAATGGACCCCATACAGATAATGCCTCCAGATCTTGAGGGCAAAAACCACAACCCCCAACTCCTAATCATGAGTAGGATAGTTAGCCTCATGAGGCTTCAACTGTCGTGACGCATAAGTAATCACTCTACCCCCGCTACATGAGTACCGCGCCCCTCCCAATGATGGAAGTATCACAATACACCACCATATCCTCTACACCCTCTGGAAGGGTCAACATTGGATCCTCGCATAATTTCTTCCATAAAATCTCAAATGTCGCCTGCTGCTCAAGCCCCCAAAAAATATCCACACCCTTCTTAGTTAGATGAGTGAGAGGAACAACAATCTTGGAGAAATCTTGAATGAATCTCCGATAATACTCGGCCAAGCCTAGAAAACTCCTGATCTCCGAGGGAGTCGTTGGGACCTCCCACTGCATCACTGCCTCAATCTTTGTCGGATCGACCAATATCCTATTCTAGTTGACGAGGTGTCCCAAAAACTGAACCTCACGCAACCATAACTCGCACTTGGAGAACTTGGCATATAGCCTCTCCCTCCTCAGAACTTCCAGGAGCTCCCGCAAATTCTCCTCATCCTGCTCTTTGGTCTTGGAGTAGACCAAGATATCATCGATGGACACAATAACGGACCGATCGAGCATCAGTCGACACACCCTGTTCATAATATCCATGAATGTTGCTGGTGTGTTGGTGAGCCCAAATGGCATCAACAAAAACTCATAATGGCCATAACGAGTGTGGAAACTGTCTTCTCTACATCCTCCTCTCTAACTCTCATCTGGTGGTACCCAGACCTTAAGTCAATCTTGGAGAACCAAGATGCACCCTGCAGCTGATAAAAAAGGTCATCAATCCTTGGGAGTGGGTAACGATTTTTCACCGTGAACTTGTTCAACTCCTGGTAATCTATGCACATCCGATGGGTACCATCCTTCTTTTTCATAAATAGAATCGATGCTCCCCAAGGAAAACTGCTTTGCGAATGAACTGCTTGCCCAACAGCTCCTGAAGTTGAGAGGACAACTCCTACATCTCTGGCGGTGCAAAGCGATAAGGTGCCTTGGCGATCGGGGCTGCACAGGTAATCAGATCGATCCTAAACTCCATTTGTCTCTCATGTGGTATCCCAGGCAAATCCTCCAGGAATACATCCAGGAAATCCCGAACTATTGGGACATCAGGCATTGAACAACTCGGCTCTACACGAGTATCTACGATATACACCAGGTAACCTGCGCATCCATGCTGGATAAACCTTCGGGTCCTCGCTGCTGAGAAAAACGTTGAACCAACCCTGGTACACTCACCATAAATGGTCAGCTCTCCCCCACTTGGGGTACGGACCACCACGAGTTGTCTCTCGCAATCAATCTGAGCCCGAAACTGACTCAACCAATCCATCCCAACAACACCGCTGACATCCACCATGGGAATCAGGACTAGATCGATCGGGTATGACACCCCAAAAATCTTAAAAGTACAATTGCGGAAAACACTCGAAACAGAGACTCTGTCCTGGCCGACAACAGAAATCCGCATAGGATGCTCCAATGCATCAAGAGGAATGCCAAAATTCCTACAAAAAGCCGAGGATACAAATGACCGACTCGCACCCGAGTCAAATAGCACTAATGCAGGCAAAGAGTTCACAAGAAAAGTACCTAACAGAAATATGAATCATAAGCATAATGTAAAATAATCAGGTAGAAACATAAATAGATACATGCCAGAAACGACGCCCGACACCACTCTGGCCTCCTCAACTATCATCTAAAAAGCACGTCCTCTAGCTCTCGGGGCCTCATTCCTCACCTAACGTCCATCTGTGATCCGAAGAGTGGTCGGGGCTGGTGCCTGCACAGGCCTAGCAGTAAGTAGAGGGCATTGGGCCTTCATATGGCCCACCTAATCACAATGGTAACAAATACGTGCACCTGGTGAGAGGATCTGCTGCTACAACTGTGAACAATCCTTCGTGAAATGACCATGCCTGCCATAATTGTGGCACCCTGTCGCTGATTGGCAGACTCCCTCATGTGTCTTCCCGCAGCTACCACAGGTGCGACTCCTCTGCCGTCCAGATCGTGAATCAACGGTCTTGGCCCGCTTCATCGCCGACTGCGACTGGACTGGGGACTGGCGCTGCTCCCTAACCTGAGTCTCGATCTCAATCTCTCTCCTCTAAGCAGCAAACCGCAGGTCGGAAAGAGTCCAATACTGCTATGTAAACGCAAACTCTCATATCTCAGTCTTGAACATGCTCAGATATCGCGATATCTGAACCTGCTCGGAAGATGCATACTAAGGGCAGAAAAGTGCCCTCTCAGTGAACTTCTTGGTGATCTGTCACCAAATGCGTCTTCTATCTAAGTGACAGACTCCTGGGCCAAACGCTCTCTCTCCACCAAAGGCACATACTATGCACGAAACATGTCACTAAACTGACCCCAAGTCACTGTGGCCATCTCCACAGGTTAGTAAGAACTAGTCACAAGCTTCCACCAGTCCTTCGCCCCCAAGTGTAGAAGGTTCAGGGCACACCTAACCTTCTGGTCATCTGGACAAGAACACGTGAAGAAACAACCCTCCACGTTAGACAACCATCTTATCGCTACAATTGGATCTTTAACCCCATCAAACTTCGGATGCTTTGTGTTACTAAAGCTCCGATACTGGAAAGATCCTCCTACCCCAACTACAGTGACAACTGCAGTGGCTGTGGCAGCGACAACCTGCATCACAACGGCATAACGCCCGTCAAAGAGCTCAATTATAATGGTCTTCACCGATCCAAACATCTCCAGGATAGCACCCCGAAAACCTACAACTACCTCTACAAAGATCAACTCACAAATCTCATCGTCCAGTACAACCAACCTCACTGGCTCACCACCTCCTGAACCACCAGATCCGGATCCCGAACCTCTAGTGACCACCATGCTGAAAAATAAACATAAATTCATCAGATCACCAATAGAGTAACTCTCTACAACTTACATATCTCAACTTCGGGTCTTGTGGTTTCCTTGACACATGTATGGGTCTTGTGCTTTCAGTAGTACGGGCCCATACTACCTTCCACACCTACCCGTATTTGTCTCAATAAACGCCACAAAACCTTTGGGCCATTAGACCCTCTATGCTTGGTGCTCACGCACCCTAAAACATACTCCTAAAGAGTGACCAAAATTCATAGTTCCACTAGGACTCTACATATCCTTCTCACGACCCATGAACCTCCACTAACACTGCAGACACCTTGCATATGCCAACCATACATAGCGCCAGATCCGATAGACAGTCGAATAAGTCATTATACCATAAGCCCATAACCAAACAAAGAATAGGAAGTAAGACTAGATCAAGAATTCAAAGGCAATAAGATTCTAACCATGTCCAATTATAGCGCATATACTCAACTAATAGCAACGAAAATGTCAGTTCCAAATAAGCAATTCAAGGAATCTCATAGGCTATAAGGCATCATGTATCATACAATTCTATCATGTGATTCTTGAGGATCCTTAGCCTACATTCTAGCATGCAATTCTATAACATATCAACATATATACATAACATGTGTGGGTATTCTGGGAAACTTTCCTTGAGATCCAGGTGATTGTACACATCACATCCCTCTCGTGGTTATTTGGAAAACAATTTTGAAAAAATCTTTTTGCACATCCTTAGTTTGAGTCTGGAGTCACACGAATGCTCATCCAATTCGCTCAAACCAGGGCTCTGATACCAACTTGTAACATCTCAAAATTAGAGTAAAATATTTCCATTTTAAAACACAAAACCTTAAGCCCAAAAGTTACCAAAACATTGTTTACAGATCACTTTAAGTCAAAACATCGAATCAAGGTATCAATCAACATAAACTGCAGGATGATGTGTACAATCACGCCTTCGCCTTTCCCCACTCATCAGAAGCACCTGAAACATTGAAATCCAAATTGTAAGCTAAAGCTTAGTGAACTCCCTAAAATACCACATAATATAAACAATTACAGATATAACACAAGCATACATACAAGGTTTGTTGGTCCTTGACCTCAACCCAACCATACCGGGTTTGTTGGTTTACAACATAGAGTAGTAAAACCTCAACCCCACCATCCAGGGTTTGTTGGCATGTGGCCTCAACCCAACCATCCGGGTTTGTTGGCACATGACCTCAACCTCACCATATCAGGTATGTTGACTTCCAGTCTCAACCCAACCATATCGGGTTTGTTGGCACGTGGCCTCAACCCAACCACCCATATGTCGACATATACACAACAAATCACACATATAACTATCATAGCAATCCTACATCCTAGGATACATAAACACACTAAATGGGCGACCTTGGTGCCTTAGACCCATTGGCATAGTGAGAAAACACACCTCCAGGTCCGAACAAAATCTAAAATACGTCTCGACTCTGAATACCGGCTTTACCCATCACTTATTATGAAAAATCATTGTCCAACCTTAATTAATACCAAATCACCCAAAATATCCTTTGGTCCAAAATTGGCCACCTCAACAAATCAGTCGAGTCAACCTATCCTCGTACGCGGGGCGTACTTGAACTTACGCGGGACGTACTCGATGGCTACCATACAGACAGGGACCTTACTACGTACGCTTGACGTACCACCTGGTATGCCCAACGTACGCAGCTGAAACTTCTCAACCCATTAAGAGATTAATACTTAAGCTTTTTAGTCCAAAATGCAGATCCAGGTCTCAAATGTTGTCCTTAACCATAAAGTTTCCAAGTTTATGGTCTTGCATGGCCCTGATGTCCTTAACATTAAAAACCCCAACATATTAAGCCATTAAGACAATCAAACTCATGCATGGGGAAGAACTAAGGGTCAAGAACACATTTTTATCACTCTAAGCCTAGAAAAACGTCCAAAAGTACATCCCATTTTCTCAATAGCATGCCATGCATAAGAAGGCCATATTTGGGGACAAAAACTCATAATATCATCGTATACACAAGATCTAACAACTTAATCATCAAGGTATTAACGTTATACCTTCTGGAGATTGAGGATGATGCAAGACTTCTAGATCCAAGCTTGCTTCTAGCTTCCAAGCTTCACCACCACATTCTCCTTCCTTTGAAACACACAAAAACACACTCTCAAGCTTCAAAACGCAACAATGGGGCTATGGTTGGCAAGGGGAAATGTTTCAAGTGATGGAGTCTGGAAATGGAACTTAAGGTTCAATATATATGGTCCAAACCCTAAAGATTAGGGTTTAAGTCCAGGTAGAGTACACCCTGGTTACTTAGAGTACGCCCAACGTACTCCCCAAAATGATGTCGTTCTGCTTAAACCGCTTACGCCCAACGTACCATCCAGGTACGCCCCGCGTAAGGGCCAAAGTTACCAAAATCATTGATTAAAGGATTGGAAGGAAACTTACCATGATTCGAGTGTAACACATGAAAAGAAAACTATTGAATATTGATTACATTCAATATATATTGTTCATCGATGAATGATTCTAGACGATTCCTCTACAATTGGAATTGTGGTCAACATAGTCAAATAGAATGTAAGTGATGAAGATGATTAAATGTTAGTGTAAATGATTTGTTCTGATAACACTATTGCATACTTAGTGAATGAAAATGAAATAAAAAATTTGGTTGATAGGAATAAAAGAAAATTAATGGAAAAAATTGGTTGTTGTGAATAAGTATTATGAAATGAGATCTCATGAGATGATCAAATGATAATTTCATAAGAATAACTTAGATTCAATTAAAAAAATGTTCTTCATTACAAGTAAGATGTACAACCTTCTTTACCGAGGACATATTTGCTATGTGCTTCATCTTGTTGTCCGAATGATATATCACCTTAAACAACTTCCAAAATGATGGAACTATAAGAAAAGCTTTTAGATATAGATATCTTAGATAAAATTTTCTCATGAGTAAGGAACAATAAGAGAGTCTTTTTATAGCGTAAACGAGGTGTTGATATTTATGAATATGACATATGTAATCTTATAAGTTTCTTGAATTTATGTTGTAACGCTCGATCGAGGTATTATTCATTTTTGGTCCTTTATATATTTGGTTGTTGCTTTTTGGCCTTGATTTGCAAGTTTGAGGGGGAGGAGGGACCATTTCTGCCAAGTTTAGACTTTTGGAGGCGGAGCTCGAATGCGGGGCATTCACGCATGAAGCTCAAACCCTAATTTTTATGGGTTGTGTCATATTTAAACACCTTAAGTCCCAGGTGTTGGCCTCATTTCCTGCCTCCATAGTCTCCAAACCCTAATCTCGAAACGCTAGAGCCTCCAAGAGTGTCGTGAGATCATTGTGTGTCTTTTGGTGTGTGTTTGAAGACCATTCAAGGAAGAGAAGCTTTGTGCAAGGTGGTAGTTCAAGTAGGATCTTATAGATCTTGGTTCTCTGCTCCATTTCCAGTTCATTTGAGGTATAAAGCTCTAACCTTGCTCATTAGGAGCTTAAATATAAGCCTTAATGGATTTTAGTCCCTTTTTGGTCCCTTAGTGAGGTCTATTAGTTTGTGATCATTCTAGAAGCTTTGGGTTGCTCCTCTTGGTCTTTTTGAGGTTATAGACTCATAAAGTTTGTATCTTTAGAGATGTGTAATCCCCATGCATGAGATTAAGCCCTTTTATGGAAGTTGAATGCTATATCTTGAAGTTGGGACCTTTTGGGGAATGCTATATCTTGAAGCCTTAATGCCAAGTGCGGCAAGCCGCACAGTGGAGCCTGTTGGGCGGCAAGCTCGGCATGTTATGCTTGTGGCCAGCCGGGCCACATGAGCATGGATTGCCTCAAGAAGGGCTTGATTTGTTTCCACTGCAACCAGACCGGTCATAAAAAGGCCGATTGTCCGACATTGCCTGGGGGAGGAGGAGCAGTGGCGGCGCCTGCGCCCGCCACAATGAGGATTACATATCGCCGCCCGGTCAAGGCGGAGGCTCCTGTGGTGAAGAGCCGCACATTTCAGCTGACAACAGAGGAGGCCCGAGCAACACCAGATGATGTGACTGGTATGTGATCTATTTCTGTTTTATTTATTTATTGTTATGCTCATGATGTTATGATTTTGTATAGGGACCTTTTCGGTCAAGCGGTTGTCGCCTCATGTACTTTTTGCATGGGCCAACTATCTCTTGCACTCAGTAAGAAGTTTAGAGATGCTTCGGGGACTTTGGATTCCCACTCGAGGTGGAGATTGCGGATGACCGCACCGTGTGTGCTGCGAGGGTATTTCATAGGAGTATCCTGAATATGTTCTGTGAAAGATTTCCTATCGATTTGGTACCAATTCTTTTGAGGGGATTGAAAGTAATCATCGGGATGGACTGGTTGGGACTCAATGGGGCCATGATAGATTGCGAGCATCAGCTGGTAAGAGTTCGAACCCCAAGTGGGTGAGAAATGGTTATTCACATGGAGAGAGCCTTGCATGGGATAACTCTCTCTTCGACTGTGAGGGCTAGGAGACTCCTGCAACAGGGTTGTTCTGGGTTTTTGGCTTATGTCTCGGATACGAGGGTAGAGGCCACTTCAGATATGAGCAGGGTACCTATTGTGCGAGAGTACCCAGATGTATTTCCTGAGTAGTTGCCTGGGGTGCCTCCCGAGTGGCAAGTAGAGTTTCATATTGATTTGGTGCCTGGTGCGACTCTGATAGCCAATGCGTCGTATCGTCTAGCTCTGCCTGAGATGCAGGAGTTGTCTATGCAGCTTCAGGAGCTGTTAGATCGGGGATTCATTCGTCCGAGCAGTTCCCCCTGGGGAGCACCGATCCTATTCATGAAAAAGAAGGATGGGTCATACATGATGTGTATTGATTATCGGGAGCTGAACAAGATGACGGTAAAGAACCGTTATCCGCTTCCGAGGATTAATGATCTATTCGATCAGCTTCAGGGCGCATCTTGGTTTTCCAAGATTAATCTTTGGTCGGGGTATCATCAGATGAGGATCAGGGATGAAGATATACCAAGGAAGGCTTTCAAAACTCGTTACGGTCATTATGAGTTTGTGGTGATGCCATTTGGGCTCACCAATGCTCCTGCGGCGTTCATGGATCTCATGAACCGGGTTTGTAGGCCGATGCTGGACCAGTCTATGATCATTTTCATTGATGATATCTTGGTCTATTCTAAGACCAAGGAGAAGCATGAGCAACATTTGGGAGAGGTGTTAGAGACCTTGAGGAGGGAGAGGCTATATGCCCTCCAAATGCGAGTTTTGGTTGTGTGAGGTGCAGTTTTTGGGGCACATCATCAACCAAGAGGGTATCTTGGTGGATTCGGCCAAGATCGAGGCGATGATGCGTTGGGAGGTTCTGAAGAACACATACGAGATCCGGAGTTTCTTGGGTTAGTAGGGTACTATCGGAGATTTATCCAGGATTTCTCCAAGATTGTCGTACATTTGACCCACTTGACCAAGAAGAGTGTGACTTTTTGGTGGGGTCCAAATCAACAATTAGCATTCGAGACCTTGAGACGGAAATTATGCGAGGCCTTGATTTTGGCTCTACCCAAGGGATTGGATTATTTTTTGGTATATTGCGATGCTTCCATTTCGGGTTTGGGAGCTATACCGATGCAGATGGTTCATGTGATTGCTTACGCTTCGAGGCAGTTGAAGCCTCATGGGGCGAATTACCCCACTAATGACTTGGAATTAGGGGTGGTCGTGTTTGCCCTAAAGATTTGGAGGCAATATTTATATGGAGTCTGATGCACCATTTTCACCGATCACAAGAGTTTGAAGTATTTGATGGATCAACAAAATCTGAATATAAGGCAGAGGAGATGGTTAGACGTGGTAAAAGATTATGACTGCAAGATTTTGTATCATCCAGGAAAGGCCAATGTGGTGGCCGATGCATTGAGCCGTAAGACGGCGAATGCCTCGATCCAAGATGTCTGCTTGAGGATGACGGTGATATCACCTTTATTGGATATGATTAATGAGGCACATGTGGAGGGATTGAAAAAGGAGAACTGGAAGACTAAGTGGATTAGAGGGCATATTCCTTTGTTTGTCAAAGACAATCGGGGGTTGTTGACCTAGTGTGGTAGGGTTTGGGTTCCAGCATTTAGGGGAGTGAGGCAGAAGATCTTGGAGGCGCATAAGTCCAAGGTTTCTATCCATCCGGGGGCCACAAAGATGTACCGAGACCTGAGATTGAGTTATTGGTGGCCCTGCATGAAGCGCGAAGTAGCTTGGTTTGTCGAGCGGTGTTTGACCAGCAGGAAGGTCAAATCCGAGCATCAGAGGCCTCACGGCAAGGTTCAGCCGCTACCCATCCCCATGTGGAAATGGGAAGAAATCACCATGGAATTCATTACAAAGTTACCGAAGACTGTGCGCTGAGTGGATTCGATATGGGTTATTTTGGATCGGTTGACCAAGAGCGCACAGTTTATACCGATTCAGGCTAGTATCTGTGACAACCCGAAATTTCTATTCTGTACAATCATTAACTTCAATAGAAGTCAGAACTGTTTCTACTAACTTTTAAGCTTTCTGGAGTCAGTTTAAGTGTTCTAAAGCATAGTACTTCAGGAGATAACTGGAGAGAGGATACCCTAGGGTTTATTGTGCAACAATAAAGTCTCAAAACTCCAAGAGTTTGGAGTTTACGGCCTAAACATGGTGTTTACGGCCGTACACCCCAAGGGGTATAAATATGACACATAGTCATATTTATCACTTTTTCACACTTTCAAGAACTAGAACTCGAAATCCTCTCAAGTATCATCCGATTTTCCTTCTTGATCTTCAAATTTGTAAGTGTTTCTTGCCCTAACTAGTTGATATCTTACTTGATCTAGTGATCTTACATGATTTCATCCGTGAAATCATTCCATTTGTGTAGATCTTCAAGTGTTCTTAGTTTCACCAAGAACACCAAGAACACACACTAGTGTTCTTGGACTTTTAACACCCTTTCAAGCTCCTTTATTGTAAGTACTCTTACCCTAGTGTGTTATAAGGCTTGTTACACTTCTTAATCAACTAGTAAACACAAAGAAACACAAGATCAAAGGTGTTTACGGTCCAAACATGTTCTTGGACCGTAAACCCTAATGAAAGGGCCATTGTGTGCCCTAGTCCCTTACCAAGCCTTGGATACTAGTCTAGATCACATCCTTGAAGTGTATAGGACCTTAAACATTGAAAACATCAAGGACCATTAGAGTTTACGGCCGTAAAATCATGGAGAAATGGTCCATGGGCCGTAAACTCTACAAAGGGGTGAAATGTTGCCACAATCACTTCCTAAGGCTTAGACTTGAAGTAAGGATGCTTCATTATGACTTTTAGGACTTCAAAACACTAAATGGTAGAAGTACCATGGGTTTACGGCCGTAAACTCATGGGTTTACGACCGTAAACTCCATGAGAGTTGGTCCCAAAACCGTAAACTGCAAAAGAGTTTACCCTTGAACCTTAAACTCAAATGCAAGGCCCTACAACCCTTAGATGCAATCCTTAGTACTTATAACCCTTGAATCAAGGTGTTTTTCATGTCCTAGGGTGTCTTAACTTGATTAATTAGTTGTTAAATGACTAACTGGATACATATATGTGTTATTATATGTTAACTAGGATCCTTGTGTGTGTTCAAGTCTTCACTTGACACTTAGCATCCTATACCATCCGTTCATCCAAACCACTCACTACAGGTGAGTTCATACCCCTTAATTAACCTTTTAAATGTTTTTAAATGCTTTTATGGGGGGGGGGGGGATACAAGTTGATCTATCATAGTTATTATATCAATCACATGTGATTAATAACTACCAAACAAGTGGATTTCTTACTTTTCAAACTGTTTTTACTAAACTCTGTTACATGTCAAATACTTTTACTAAACTCTGTTACATGTCAAATACTTTTACTAAACTCTTTTACATGTCAAATACTTTTATTAAACTCTTTTAAACTTATATTCTGTTAATTGTGTATCTATATAGATATAGTTATATAAGTAGGATTGAAAGGACTTAGGACTGATAGCTCACTCTACCTCCTGTTCCTCGTTTGGTTGTGGACTTAGGGTATCGGTTGTTTGTCCGAAGGTCGTTTGAATCCTAGTTATATATTATGTATATGTATATAGATATAAAAGTTCCTTCTTTCTATTCAATACCTTTGGGTAGCAAAGGTATACAAACATGTTCATACATGCAAACAACATTACTAGTAAACTATAATAGGCATAGTTTAGGAAGTTACTAATACTATTACTAGAACAATGAAACATACAAGGAATCAGTTCACACATACATACTAGACAGAGAGAGAACACACAATACAGATAGTACATACTATACATTACAATACAGCTAGTACATACTATACATTATACTAGGGAACATACTATTGTGCAAAACAGAGAGAACATACATACATACTAGACAGAGAGAGAACATACAATACAACTAGTACATACAATACATATACAAGTACATTACACAGTTATGTGAGCTACGTAACGGGGCATGGCATCACCTGTCATGGCTCGTTTTGTATCCAGAATCTCCTTAAATGGAGAGCGTTGAGTTTGTGTATAGATCTATACTGGATTGACTATCCTACACCTTGCTGCTCGCTACAGTGGGACTTGCAAGTCTACGGGTGCCAAACGTCATTCCTTCCGACGTCTTACATGGTCGTGTTACTAGTCGGTAGTATGGTACACGCCAATCTCATAATACTTTAAATGACAAATGGTTTAAGGTTGTTAGTACAGCAGTAGTTACTTAATACAATACTGCAGTACTATTTTATTTCCCATTGCATTCACTTTGTGATCTTCACACAATGAACAGTAATGAAACAACTATATTTTTGGTTAATGATAGTCAGATTTGGGAAAATACATACTCTTACAAGAGTCTTACATACAAACAGTTGATGCCTTGGTAGAAGGCTACTTTTAGTAGAAAAACATAGGGTTTTCTAGAAGATTCAAACATTTTACAAATATTCACAAACTTTTACAAACTTACACATCACATACTTACCAACAATTTCATACAAACACAGACACTAAAATACTTATGATCTCACCAGCTTTAAAGCTGATACTCTCTTTCAAAATAACTTGTATTCTCAGGTCACTAGTAGACAGGTACCGGTGCCAGGTTTTGAGAAGATGGAGCTCGTTCAAGACTCATATTTTATTTTGATTCGTATTTTTGGTGTCTATAAACTTGACAGAACACACTTGTATTAAAATTATATTATTAATGCAATGGATTATGTTGTTGCTTGTTTACTACTATTCATTGTTGTGATACTGTACATGACGTCCTCCACCCCCGAACGATTCCGCCGTTCCGGTTTTGGGGTGTGACAGATTGGTATCAGAGCATTGTTTATAGTGAATTGAGTATATCAACCCATAAAAGATATACAGACTATAAATACAATGGGATTAAAATACTCTGACCAAGAGTTTATACTTTTAATTAATAAAATATTTAACTAAGTATACATGCCTGCATTCATACTAAAATCAGTGTCACTAGGACAGAAGAAAAGTATTACGATTGTTGGGCAGCACAAGTAGACTTAGAGACATATAGTCAAATCTGGGAAGATATAGCCTGATCAACTATATTATCCGAGGATTGACTAGCATGTGCCTAAGAGTGGTTGTGAGGTTGCAACAAGTCTAAAAACTTACCAAAAATACCACAATGAAAACATTAGAATAGAACATAAACCTAAAATACTATAGGAGTATTTTGTGTTACTATAAATTACTTGCGTGCTTATTTCTTATCCCTTTTCTCGCGTAGATATCATGGCTGGATTCCATCTTCCCGGAAACCCGTACTATCCCAACCACGACAATGCTGGATGGCTCAAAAAAGAGCCAGAGAATGATCATCCCATCCCTTTGGATGATCACTATGCTGAGGGTTTTTCTGATGGTTCTGACTCAGAGCCAGAAGTCAACAACCTACCCCCAGCTGCTCAAGACCCAAACCCGAACCCTCCTCCAACATTTCAAGGACTCACACATTTGTGGGCCACAAACTTGAACAGATGGAGTCAGGAACAGGGTCAACCCATGCCCTACAATGGAGACATAAGTTTTTACAACCTCGCCGAGGGAGGTTCAGCTGACAGGGTCCTGCCCATCATGGTCCGTAGGATTTCTCGGAACGCCGAGCAAGGTCGAGCAACTATCGACCGAGTCGTGGAGATTGACGCCAACTCTGGCGTTAACACAGTCAGCATTCGCCAGCTAGAATCTGCTCGTGAAAGGACTCAAGTCCACAATACAGCTCTGCAGAGAGAACTTGCTGAAACCCAAGCTGAAGTCAGGGAACTTCGGGCTTAGCAAGTAAGATCTGAAAGGCGCATGAGGGACATATAACGCCTTCTATCGGAGTCAAGGACTCACTCTAGTAGTTCTCGTCACCGATAGAGTCTCCTCGACTTCTCTTTTGGATATAACTTAGTTTATGTAAAAACTCTAGTCTAATTTCCTATCTTTGTTAGAACTTAGACCTGTTAGGTCTTGATTAGGTCATAGATCTGTCAAAATTTTCCCATCTTGGTTTGATGTAAGACCTACTTATAGGTCATTTTTCCCGAACTTGTTACATTTGTAATACCAGTATGATTGACATATATCTAATCTCATGGAAATTATTATCCAAATGCTATCATCTGTTACTACTAGATCTACATTCAATCGTGCTATTCAATTGTGCTGTTGGACTATGGAGAGTTAGTCCATGAGGCATTCTCATCAAATTCTCACTATTAAATTCTTATCAATATCTTCATCTTTGTAAACTTATAGTTGAAAGATGCCTCCACGTCGATCAATGAGACGCGATCCTCCTATAACTGCAACACCACCTGCTCCTCAAATCGACACGGCAGCTCTAAATGCTGCAGTAGCTGCGGCTGTGGCAACATCCATGGCTCAATATCATTCTTCAGGTTCCACTGGAGGAGGAACACCCGTTCAATCTACTCATGGTGAAATCCCTGTGCGCTTGAGAGAGTGCTCCTACAAGGACTTCACCAGCTGCAAGCCACAGTCCTTTAAAGGGACTGGCGGAGTCATTGCCCTCTCGCAATGGTTCGAAAAGACAGAGTCGATCTTCGAGATCTGCTCGTGCCCGGAGGGAAGCGAAGTCAAATTTGCTGCATGCACCTTCGAGACAAAAGCTCTGACATGGTGGAATAGCCATGTCAAGTCACTATCTCTAATAGTGGCAAATGCTATGGTCTGGGAAGCTCTAAAAGAGCTAATGATTGAAGAGTACTGCCCGAGGGGCGAAATCCAAAAGCTGGAGCAGGAACTGTGGAGCCTAACCATGAAAGGCTCCGACATAGTCTCCTACACCGCCAGGTTCTGTGAACTGGTGGCCCTCTGTCCCAACATGGTTCATACAGAGGGAAAGAAGATAGAGAGATACATATGGGGGCTGGTGCCTCCATTCCAGGGAAATGTTTTGGCTTCAAACCCCACTACATTCGATAGTGCCAAGCGATTGACACAGCGACTCATTGACCATGGGATTCGTACCCCGGCCGCAACAGCAACCCTAGCCATCTCGGAACCCTCTAAAACCACTGATTCCAAGCGGAAGTTCTGGGATGACAAGAAGAAGAAAACGGCAGCCAAAAAGCAGCAGGTCGTGGCAGTTCATGCTGCGATAGCACCTGCCGCTGCTGCTCCGGTAAGGCAGTATGCTGGAAGTTTGCCTAAGTGCAACTAGTACAACTTCCACCATATTGGAGCCTGTCGTGAAATGCAGTGCTCTAACTGCAACAGGAAGGGGCACACTGCCTGCTTCTGGAAGGCTCCAGCAAAACCAATCACCCAAGTCTCCGGCGCTGGTGTGGGCCAAACTTGCTACGGTTGTGGCGAGGTAGGCCACTTCAAGAGAAACTGCCCGAAGGCAGGGAATGCCAGCGGAGTGGGAAGGGTTCTGGCCATAGGCCACGAGGAGGCGGTTGCCGACCCCACAGTGGTCACTGGTACATTTCTCCTCGATAACTCTTATGCATGCATACTGTTTGATAGTGGAGCGGAGAGGAGTTTCGTGAACCAAAAATTTGCTCATTTACTTAAGCAAAAATCACGAGCACTTAAAGAACCGTTCACTGTAGAAATGGCTAATGGAAAGACGGAGAGCACTAGCAGTATATTCATAGGGTGTACCCTAACGCTAGATAGCCAATCATTTTCAATCGACCTCATGCCAGTCTCAATTAAAAGTTTCGACGTCATTATCGGCATGGATTGGTTGAGTCTACATCGTTCCGACATCATGTGTTATGAAAAGGTTGTTCGCCTTAATCTGCCGTCTGATGAAACTCTAGTAATCTACGGCGACAAACCCGACACTAACCTTCGTATCATCTCGAGCATTCAAGCTCAGAAATTCTTGCGAAAGGAATGTCGCGCATTCCTTGCTCATGTGGTCGATGTGAGCCAAGAAACGAAAGACATTCAGAACATTCCAGTAGTACGCGACTTTCCCGACATCTTTCCAGAAGAACTCCCAGGATTACCCCCGCAACGTCAAGTCAAGTTCAGAATCGACTTAGTTCCAGGGGCTACCCCCGTAGCCAAATCGCCCTATCGTCTAGCACCTGCAGAGATGCAGGAACTGTCCTGTCAACTTAACGAACTGCTCAGCAAGGGCTTTATAAGACCAAGCTTCTCACCTTAGGGAGCTCCAGTCTTGTTCTTCAAGAAGAAAGACGGATCATTTCGTATGTGCATCGACTACAGGGAGCTCAACAAACTGACCGTCAAGAATCGTTACCCGCTACCTCGTATAGACGATTTATTTGATCAACTGCAAGGGGCGAACTTCTTTTCAAAAATCGATCTAAGATCCGGATATCACCAACTACGAGTGCTAGGGGAGAATGTTCCGAAGACAGCCTTCCGAACTCGTTATGGGCACTACGAATTCGTAGTGATGCCGTTCGGATTAACAAACGCGCCCGCAGTATTCATGGATTTAATGAATAGGGTGTGCCATCCTTACCTGGATCAGTTCGTCATCGTCTTCATCGATGACATACTTATCTATTCTCGTAGTAAGGAGGAGCATAGTCAACATTTGCGACAGGTCTTAGAAACACTGCGTTCGGAGAAGCTGTATGCGAAGTTCTCGAAATGCGAATTTTGGATCCGAAGAGTCGAATTCTTAGGGCACGTGGTTAGCGAAGAGGGAATTCACGTGGACCCTTCCAAAATCAAAGCTATTGAGAGCTGGTCAGCACCGAAGACGCCTACAGAAATTCGTCAATTTCTAGGCCTCGCTGGCTACTATCGCAGGTTCATTCAGAACTTCTCACGAATTGCAAAACCCCTCACGACTTTGACCCAGAAGGGTGTGGCCTTTGACTGGGAAGAGAAGCAGGAAAGAGCGTTCCAAACGCTCAAGCAAGCCTTGTGCACCGCACCGATACTATCCCTCCCCGAAGGGCTAGAAGACTTCGTTGTCTATTGCGATGCGTCAAATCAAGGGCTCAGATGTGTTCTGATGCAGCGAGGTAAGGTCATCGCCTATGCCTCGAGACAGCTGAAGACACACGAGGTCAACTACATCACTCACGATCTTGAACTAGGAGCAGTTGTGTTTGCCCTGAAGATCTGGAGACACTACCTGTATGGTACAAAAAGCACTATCTTTACAGACCATAAAAGCCTACAACATATATTCGACCAGAAGGAGCTCAACATGAGACAACGACGGTGGGTCGAGCTACTCAGTGACTACGAATGCGAAATTCGTTATCATCCGGTTAAAGCCAACGTAGTAGCTGACGCCCTAAGTCGGAAAGGATACTCTGGTCGTAGAGTCAAATCTTTGACTATGACTATCCATTCACACTTGTCCACGCAAATTAAGGAGGCTCAGCTCGACGCTTTGAAACCTGAAAATGTGGCGAGTGAATCCCTGAGAGGGATGGATAAGAACTTGGAAGTAAAGGGTGGCGGAGCTTATTATCTCATGGATCGGATCTGGACCCCGAAACACGGTGGTTTCAGAGACTTGGTCATGAACGAGGCGCACAACACTCGTTATTCCGTCCACCCAGGTTCAGATAAGATGTATCTGGATCTTAAAAAGCTATACTGGTGGCCTAACATGAAAGCAGAGATTGCTACCTTCGTAAGTAAATGCCTTACTTGCGCCAAGGTCAAGGTCGAATACTAGAAACCCTCAGGTCTACTACAACAGCCGGAGATACCGGAATGGAAGTGGGAGCGGATCACTATGGACTTCATAACCAAGTTGCCCAAGACAACGGGTGGACTTGATACCATATGGGTCATCGTCGACAGATTGACCAAGTCCGCGCACTTCCTGCCTATCAAAGAAACAGACAAGATGGAGAAGCTTACAAGAACCTACATTCGGGAGGTTGTACGACTGCACGGTGTTCCCATATCCATTATCTCGGACAGAGATAGTAGATTCACTTCGAGGTTCTGGCAGTCGCTACAAAGTTCCCTAGGAACTAGGCTGGACAGGAGTACAGCCTACCATCCACAGACCGACGGACAAAGTGAGAGGACTATCCAAACCTTGGAAGATATGTTGCGAGCCTGTGTGATCGACTTTGGGAAAGCATGGGATACTCATTTACCCCTTGTCGAATTTTCCTACAACAACAGTTATCACACGAGCTTAAAGGCTGCTCCATTCGAGGCCCTCTATGGCCGAAAGTGCAGATCCCCTCTGTGCTGGGCTGAGGTGGGTGATACCCAATTAGTTAAAGGACGAGTTCCTGAAAGCACTCTCACGGGTCCGGAGATCATTCGGGAAATGACAGAGAAGATCGTTCAGATTCGTGAACGATTGAAAGCCTCTAGAGACCGACAGAAAAGCTACGCTGATAAACGAAGGAAACCGTTGGAATTCCAGGTGGGCGACCGTGTTCTATTGAAGGTCTCACCCTGGAAGGGCTTAATATGCTTTGGAAAACGTGGAAAGCTAAATGCAAGATACACAGGGCCTTTCGAGATTCTTGCAAGAATCGGCCCTGTAGCTTACAAACTTACCTTACCCCGCGAGCTCAGTAATGTACATTCTACTTTCCACGTCTCGAACTTGAAAAAGTGTCTGTCCGACGAGACTCTTGTAATCCCACTCGACGAGATTGAGATCAACGAGAGCCTCAACTTCGTGGAAGAACCTGTAGAGATCATGGGCCGGGAGGTCAAGCAAACGAAATAAAGCCGTATCCCGATAGTGAAGGTTCGCTGGAACGCCAAGCGAGGACCTGAATTCACTTGGGAGCGAGAGGATCAGATGAAACTGAAATACCCTCGTCTTTTTACTTAGTTATTTGTAACTACTTATTTTCTTAAACTCTAATTTCGGGACGAAATTCCTTCTAACGGGGGGATGATGTGACAACCCGAAATTTCTATTCTGTACAATCATTCACTTCAATAGAAGTCAGAACTGTTTCTACTAACTTTTAAGCTTTCTGGAGTCAGTTTAAGTGTTCTAAAGCTTAGTACTTCAGGAGATAACTGGAGAGAGGATACCCTAGGGTTTATTGTGCAACAATAAAGTCTCAAAACTCCAAGAGTTTGGAGTTTACGGCCTAAACATGGTGTTTACGGCCGTAAACCCCAAGGGGTATAAATATGACACTTAGTCATATTTATCACTTTTTCACACTTTCAAGAACTAGAACTCGAAATCCTCTCAAGTATCATCCGATTTTCCTTCTTGATCTTCAAATTTGTAAGTGTTTCTTGCCCTAACTAGTTGATATCTTACTTGATCTAGTGATCTTACATGATTTCATCCGTGAAATCATTCCATTTGTGTAGATCTTCAAGTGTTCTTAGTTTCACCAAGAACACCAAGAACACCAAGAACACACACTAGTGTTCTTGGACTTTTAACACCCTTTCAAGTTCCTTTATTGTAAGTACTCTTACCCTAGTGTGTTATAAGGCTTGTTACACTTCTTAATCAACTAGTAAACACAAAGAAACACAAGATCAAAGGTGTTTACGGTCCAAACATGTTCTTGTACCGTAAACCCTAATGAAAGGGCCATTGTGTGCCCTAGTCCCTTACCAAGCCTTGGATACTAGTCTAGATCACATCCTTGAAGTATATAGGACCTTAAACATCGAAAACATCAAGGACCATTAGAGTTTACGGCCGTAAACTCATGGAGAAATGGTCCATGGGCCGTAAACTCTACAAAGGGGTGAAATGTTGCCACAATCACTTCCTAAGGCTTAGACTTGAAGTAAGGATGCTTCATTATGACTTTTAGGACTTCAAAACACTAAATGGTAGAAGTACCATGGGTTTACGGCCGTAAACTCATGGGTTTACGACCGTAAACTCCATGAGAATTGGTCCCAAAACCGTAAACTCCAAAAGAGTTTACCCTTGAACCTTAAACTCAAATGTAAGGCCCTACAACCCTTAGATGAAATCCTTAGTACTTATAACCCTTGAATCAAGGTGTTTTTCATGTCCTAGGGTGTCTTAACTTGATTAATTAGTTGTTAAATGACTAACTGGATACATATATGTGTTATTATATGTTAACTAGGATCCTTGTGTGTGTTCAAGTCTTCACTTGACACTTAGCATCCTATACCATCCGTTCATCCAAACCACTCACTACAGGTGAGTTCATACCCCTTAATTAACCTTTTAAATGTTTTTAAATGCTTTTATGGGGGGGGGGATACAAGTTGATCTATCATAGTTATTATATCAATCACATGTGATTAATAACTACCAAACAAGTGGATTTCTTACTTTTCAAACTGTTTTTACTAAACTCTGTTACATGTCAAATACTTTTACTAAACTCTGTTACATGTCAAATACTTTTACTAAACTCTTTTACATGTCAAATACTTTTATTAAACTCTTTTAAACTTATATTCTGTTAATTGTGTATCTATATAGATATAGTTATATAAGTAGGATTGAAAGGACTTAGGACTGATAGCTCACTCTACCTCCTGTTCCTCGTTTGGTTGTGGACTTAGGGTATCAGTTGTTTGTCCGAAGGTCGTTTGAATCCTAATTATATATTATGTATATGTATATAGATATAAAATTTCCTTCTTTCTATTCAATACCTTTGGGTAGCAAAGGTATACAAACATGTTCATACATGCAAACAACATTACTAGTAAACTATAATAGGCATAGTTTAGGAAGTTACTAATACTATTACTAGAACAATGAAACATACAAGGAATCAGTTCATACATACATACTATACATTACAATACAGCTAGTACAATGTGTGTGTGTGTTTGTGTTGTTTTCGGCCGAGAGAAAAAGAGAGAGGAGAAGAGAGAGTGTTGATGAGATGTTTGCTTGGAAACATGAGTTACATGCATGGAGACCCAAAAAATAATGGTGAGGTGGTAAACTCTTCAAAATATTTTTATGACCCATTAGGGCTATATAAATTTGTTGTGGCCCAATAAGGCCCATTAAAGTTAAACTAGTTTATTTTAGGCTTGTAAGGCCTAAAATATTAAGTTTCATGTATATGGGTCCAATTAGGGCCCATTTGAGAGTTCTATGTCCAAGATAGTTAAATTGGAAGCTTATTGGTCCATTAGGCCCAATAAGGAAATCCTAGTCCAAAATGGACTTAAACCGGGATTTCTAGGGCTTCCAATTCTTTGTTGACTATTTGTAGTGCTTGAATGAAGTGTTTGATGAAAGTTTTGTTGTCATTGACTAAGCATCATACATGCTTTCACATTGTTGGTTCACAATTGATATAATTGTTGTAGTTACAAAGCATCAAAATTCCTAGTTGTGACATCATCCCCCCGTTAGAGGGAATTTCGTCCCGAAATTCTTTTGAAAGCTAGATTTGTGAATGCGAGAATAGGTGAGGGTACTTCTGCTTCATTTGATCTTCGCGTTCCCATGTGAATTCTGGTCCGCGTCGCGCGTTCCATCGAACCTTCACAATCGTAATGCGGCTCTGCTTAGTACGCTTCACCTCTCTGTCCATGATTTCGACTGGTTCCTCGATGAACAGAAGATTCTCGTTGATTTCGATTTCTTCCAATGGAATGACGAGAGTCTCGTCGGATAAGCACTTTTTCAAATTGGAAACGTGGAACACAGGGTGTACACTACTGAGCTCAGCGGGTAGCTGCAGTCTATAAGCCACTGGACCGATTCGGGCAAGAATCTCGAAGGGTCCAATGTATCGAGGGTTCAGCTTTCCCCGCTTTCCAAAACGAATCACTCCTTTCCAAGGAGAGACTTTTAGTAACACCCTATCTCTGACTCTGAATTCCAAGGGCTTCCGTCGTTTATCGGCGTAGCTCTTTTGTCTGTCTCGTGATGATTGCAGTCGGGCCCTGATCTGAACTATCTTTTCGGTCGTCACACGTATGATTTTCGGTCCCGTTAAGGCATTGATTTTCGGTCCCGTTAAGGCAACTCCGGAAGACACAGTAGTTCTCACTACTTCGGAAGTTGAATGTCCGAAGAAAGCTATTCCGAATTCTCATATTGTTGAATATGATTATTGGGTAGATGAAAGAACCATGACCTTCTGTTTGTTTCCTAAGGAATCTCGGAACAAATCCTCCAAAACATATGTTTTTCAAAAGTCACAACCAAACCCTAAGACTCGTTCCTTTGTCCCAAAACCTAACTCAGATCCTAAAAACTCCACAACTCACTAATTTTGCAGGCACTCTGTGCTTCGGAGCAAGAAACAATATGGTATATTGATAGTGATTGCTCCATGCACATGATGGGGCAGAAGGACTTTCTACGAGATCTCAAACTTTCACCAAATGCTGGCTATGTGACATATGGCAACAAATCCAACTATTAGATCTATGGTTATGACATCCTTACTAATGGAAACTTCTCCATTTCAAACGTGGCATATGTAGCTGACTTGAAGCATAATTTGATAAGTGTGGCTCAAATCACAGATGCAAATCGTCGAGTTGAATTCTGCAAGAAACACAGCTACGTCATGTCCGAAGTTCGAAAGGAATGCTTGATCAAGTCAAATCGCAACAAGAACATGTATCCTCTTGATATCAAGATGATCATTGGTAAACCTCAGCTCTGCCTTCTCTCAAAATCCATTCCTGATGTTAGCTGGTTATGGCTCCGAAGGCTTGCTCATCTGAATTTCAGGTATATGAATGATTTTGT
The DNA here is from genome assembly GCF_052849685.1 of Lactuca virosa. Lineage (NCBI taxonomy): Eukaryota > Viridiplantae > Streptophyta > Magnoliopsida > Asterales > Asteraceae > Lactuca > Lactuca virosa. The sequence goes on from NC_136426.1 coordinate 203,708,403, forward strand.
TTATGGTGAAATGGTGAGAGGACTGCCACTCCTCAAGTTCGAAAATGATCATTTATGTGCTGCATGTGAGTGTGGAAAGCAGTCAAAGAAAGGTCATCCAGTCATCATTGAAAAATCAATCTCGGAGCCATTAGAACTTCTACACATTGATATGTGTGGACCATCAATAGTAGAGAGTTTGCATCATACATTCTTGTGATTATGGATAACTTTACTAGGTTCACTTGGGTCTTCTTCCTAAGTCTTATTCCACCATTGAAAACTTCATCACCGAGAAGGGTATCGACCATAATTTTTCTGCTCCATACACTCCTCAACAAAACGGTGCAGTCGAACGACGAATGAAAACTCTTGTTGAAGCTGCTCGATCCATGCTCAACTTTGAAAATCTTCCATTCTATCTTTGGGGTAGAAGTTGTTTCTACAACATGCTTTACTCAGAATAGAAGTATCATCAATCGACGCCTCAACAAAACACCGTACGAAGCCATGAACGGTCGGAAGCCAACTATCTCGTTTCTTCATGTTTTCGGATGCAGATGCTTCATCAAGAATAATCATGATCAACTTACCAAGTTTCAACCCAAAGCTGATGAAGCCATATTCCTTGGATACTCTCCTAAATCAAAGGCTTATCGAGTTCTAAACCGACGAACTTGTGTTCTGGAAGAAAGTTTTGGCGTTACCTTTGATGACAATTTTGTTCGGAATTCTGGCCTAACCCACGTTACAACTTACATAATGGAGTCTGATGCTCCAGCGCCAGGATATCTGAACCAGCAAACAATCTATGAAGTTGACTTTGAGACCCTGTTCGGACCCTCAGAAACGGCTCTTGATTCGGAATCTCGAACAAGACAAACCTCATCCGCAGCTCCGGTCCCCCAAAACGTTTCCGGTCCGACTCCCAGTCTTCCTCCATTTGATTCCGAACCATTTCAACCTTCCCAGGTTGAGGGGGAGAATGGTCAATGTTCCCTTGAATCAAATGTGGATGGATTTCAAGATGCAGCTGATGAATTCGACTCTAATCCTATCAATATCAATGATGATGCAAATTTATTCGATTTCCCACCTGATGATGACATCAACCCGTCCGATTCAGAAGTTCAGGGGGAGCATCGTCCACATGTTTAAACTATTCAGGGGGAGCAACACAACCCCATCATTGATATTGGATCATCTGCTGCACAAGAACTTCCAAGATTACATTTTTGGACTAAGGATCATCCTCCGAACCAAGTTATTGGAAACCCAAACGTCGGTGTACAAACTCATTCTGCCACAAATGTTCAAAATGAATGTCATTTCTCGGCATTTATCTCAATGGTTGAACCCAAATCCATCAAAGAAGCACTTGAACATGCTAATTGGATTATAGCCATGCGAGAAGAATTGTCAGAATTTGATAGAAATGAAGTTTGGACTCTCGTCGCTCCTCCTCAAAATCATCCCATTGTTGGTACTAAATTGGTGTTTCCGAACAAACTAGACGATGCAGGAGTCATCATTCGAAACAAAGCAAGACTGGTGGCTAAAGGATTCACACAGATTGAACGGCTTGACTACGATGAGACCTTTGCTCCTGTTGCCCATCTTGAAGCTATCAGAATATTTCTTGCTTATGTTGCTCAGAAAGGCTTCAAGGTTTACCAGATGGATGTCAAAAGTTCTTTTCTAAATGGTGAACTTGATACTGAAGTATATCTTCAACAACCTCCCGGTTTTGTTAATCTATCATATCCGAACTATTGCTACAAACTCCGGAAAGCTGTTTATGGCCTTAAGCAAGCTCCTTGCGCATGGTACGAGACCCTCACCGACTTTCTCAAACGTTCAGGCTTTCAAAGAGGAATTCTAGATCCTACCTTGTTCCGAAGATCAAATGGAAAACATCTCATGATGGTCCAAATTTATGTCGACGATATCATTTTCGGAACCACCGATTCATCAATGGTTGCTGACTTTGATAAGTTAATGGTCAGTAGATTTCAAATGAGTATGAATCGGGAATTGAGCTTATTCCTTGGTCTCTAAGTCAAACAGACCAACAGAGGAATTTTCATTCACCAAGAGAAGTATATTTCAGAACTCCTCAAAAAGTACTTAATGGACACCTATGCCTCAGCCAAGGTACCAATGGGTTTCGGACACAAGATCTTTTCGGTCCCTTCAGGTGTAGCAGTTGATGAAAAGAAGTACAGAGGAATGATTAGATCCCTACTCTATCTCACGGCAAGTCTTCCGGACATCATGTTTTCAACATGTTTTGTGTGCCAGATTTAAAGTAAATCCAAAGATGTCTCATCTTTTAGCTGTTAAGCAAATATTTCGATGCCTCAAAGGTACAAAGAATCTCGGAATCTGGTACCCAGCAAATGAGAGTTTCCTACTTCAAGCATATTCAGATTCAAACTATGGCGGTCTTCAATTGGACAGAAAAAGCACATCTGGTGGCTATCAATTTTTAGGTGGTCGATTGGTTAGTTGGTCATCCAAGAAGCAAAACTGCATTGCACTCTCTACAACCGAAGCTGAATATATTGCTGCTGTTAGCTGTACCTCTCAAGTTCTTTGGAAGAAATCTCAACTTTTGGATTATGGTTACCGCTTTCAACGCATTCCGATCTATTGTGATTCTCAAAGTGCCATTGCGATTTCGCGCAATCCAATTCATCACTCAATGATGAAGCACATTGACATACGGTACCATTTCATTAAAGATCATGTTCTGAATGGTAACATCGAACTTATTTTAGTTCCACCTGACGATGAAATGGCTGATGTCTTTACTAAGGCATTAGACGAAACCAAATTCAATGGTTTTCTGGACAAAATGGGTATGATGATGCCTGATACTCAGTTCTTTCAAGAGGCTTGCACTCTCTGATGCACTCATCAGCATGTAAATTTTTTCCAAATCCAAATTGTTTTTCATTTCGAAACTATTGCATCTCGAAATAAATAGGATCATTTTACTTGTCTTTTTCTCTAACCACCACTTGAGTTTTAAGTTGTACAGTTCATCTCTTCATATGAAGCCCATAGTCCATATAGTTTCATGGGTACAAATTTTCACATCGGAACGTACTTCATAAGGTCATCCCGGAATTCAAATCCGGAAAGGTATTAAAATTTACTCAGGAAGTTTTTCGGATCATACTCTGGAAATTCTTTCAAAATTCATCCCGGAAGATCTCAACACTCATTCTGGAATTTCAAAACTATGTTCCGGAATTTCTAAAATCTTGCTCCGGAATCTCAAGATATCACTCTGAAATCTCAAAAATCTTATTCCGGAAATTCACCTCAAAATTTCACTCCGGACTCTTTTCAAACTTGTGTTCCGTAATCTTTTCAAAACCTAGTTTCAGAATTTTTTAAATCTATTTTTCAAAATCACTTCACTCCAGAAAAAGCTTCATACCATGACTCACAGGTTCCGAAATCAAACATCATGAAGTCCAAAGGTTTTAAAGATGAAACGTTTTCCAACGGTTACTTTTGTTGATACCTATCCTTTCACCCTCGAAATCCGCTCCACGAATGCACGTCTCCGAAAAGCAAACATCCCATCACTCAAATGACGGTTTCTAATTTTTTGCCTTGAGCCAATAGAAACTTTCATCACCACAGGTCAACTCACACCAAAAACGGCAAATCAATAAATGCAACCCATTTCCCAATCCGGATTTCATCATTACAATTTTTGAACCGACCCACTTCCATCCCCTATAAAAACTCCTTAAACCCTCCTTTATCTCTTTACGCGCACAAAACCCTCAAGCTCATCTTCTTCAAGAGTTCAAACTGTTCTTCAAGCATTCAACTTGTTCATCAACGGCGTCTTCTTCTTCTCCCACCAAAAATACCAAACTGCTCCCAAAATCTCGAAACCCACCACTAAGAAGAAATCTTCCAAGGTTTCATCATCATCAATGTCCACATAACCCTTTCTCAGGGACACCACTCAACTGTTCTCACTCGGTTCAAACGACTACGATGAGTTGATTTGAGTAATGATCGAGTTCATCTCTCATCATCCAATCTTTGTGCCCCTCACGAAGGTTCCAGACCCTCCCATTCCTCTTTCTCTACTGGGCCTAGCCTTCGATCGCATCAAAATTGAATATGGAGTACTTGAAACACGCATTACTGGAGCTCGAATTGTACCCATTCCCAAATCAACATTCTTGAAGGCTATTGGGGTTGCAGAAAACCCAACAAACTTCACAGTTCAAGAACCCACGGCTGAAGATTTTCAGTCGTTTCTGAATCACATTGGGTATAGTGAAGAGTACAAAGCCAAGAACTTCAAGAAATCGGCAGTCTCAGGGTTATGGACAATTTTGATGCACTTCATTGTTCGAGGTTTATCGGGCAAAAATGGCGGCACAGACTCACTGAGCAAGGATTAGATGTTAGTGGTCTACATCATCTACTCCGGAAGAACGAACGCAGTTGATTTTATCGAAGTACTATGGAAAGACTTTTGAAAGTTTGCCATCAATCGCAAGCCTAATGAGATTTCAAGCCCTAGATTTTGGGCTCTCACCATTCAATAATTGTACAAGGAACACTGTGAACCAATTCCAGTCAATGTCATTCCGTAAGAGGTATTTCTCTCATTCAAAACTCTTAAGTCCTATCGCCTTCCGGACCAAAAGTCGTTCGGACCTATTAGGCATTTACCTGAACATATGTTGGCCCTAATTCCCTCTAAGTCCATTTACTTGAGGCAACACTTAGAGACTTCGATTGTGTATTGCCCTACACAATCTACCCATGTCTCTGTTGAGCCCATCTCATACGAGGGCAAGGCAGTTCCTTCCGGAGGCAAGAAAAAGAAGTCAGCTAAAAGGAAGACTTCTCCCTCAAAGCCAAAAGCCAAAAAGAGAACGAAAGTCAGTTCCTCCTCTCAAAAGGAAGGAGCCCATGACACTCCGGCTGACTCTGGCCATCCTTCTACCCCACCTACCCACTCTTCCGAGGTACCGCTCGGAGTTTCAAAATCACTTGCACACACTCACGGGGGAGTCTCCTAATAATCTACCCTCACCTTCCCAATAAGGTGATGTTGGTTTTGAACAAAGTTCCTTGCCCCTAGAACAAACCCACGTGTCACTTATGATATCCCACTTTCTTTTACACATGCACGGTCCGGAACCCCTCTTCCAAACCCCAAGCATTCTGAGGCTGAAGCAGTCCCTCCAACCTCAGATGCCTCAACTGGTCTGATACCCGGTAAGGGTACAGGAAGACCGGGAGTTAATGATCCATTATGGGAAGACTTTGTTGACAGGGCCAAATCAAGGCATCCGGAGCGCACAAGACCTCAGGTGGAAGCAACCCTCATTTCCATGAGGAATAGGGAAATCCAAAGCAACATGCCTTTCGTTGTCCCTACGGATGATGTAGCTGACTTGGAATTTGCTTCCGACGAAACTCCCACAAATCCACCTCATGATGTCATGCATTCTGAGCCCAATGAAGAACTATCTGATGAAGTGATGTTTGATGATGAATGAGCCTCAGTCGCTGCTCCTATGCTATTTTATTCATTTCCATTTCTTTCCAAGCCTTCCTCATCTAGGCCAAATTTGGATTTCAGACTCTCCTCCTCTTCTTCGGAACCTGCTGAAGAACAACTCAATACGAGGATCACGTCCAAGTCACTCCTGAAGGTTAAACTGAATCCACCCCCAAGAACATCAATGCTGTTCCCACTCCTCCTTGCTCTCCGAAACAACCGCTCAATCAATAAGCTGAAAAGAACAAGTCCCAGGATTCCACTTCGGACACCGGATCCTCCGCAGGAAACTACGTTGATCCGTTTGCTCTCCTTGAAATCCGAGACTCTGTTTCCGATACCATGAAGAAAGTCAATGCAATAGAAGCTTTTGTGGCCGGACTCAACATAAGACTTGATGTCAAGGTTTCCGGATTGGATTCCAAACTGGATGCAATACTAATATCCTTGTCCACAACCAAGACGTCCGGACCCACCACTGCGGAACAAGAAGCTCAGCTGGATCAACACATTTCCTTAAGGCTCATGCACACCATTGAGGAAGTTGAGAAGAAATACGATGAAAGTATTGATCACTACCTTGACACAATCACCAAGATGTTAAAGGTCCATGATGATATGCTCAATGCTTCCAACGAACTCATTAAGCAGACTCATATTCATCATGAGAAGCAGATCCAAAGATTAGAGAAGGAGATCCAGAAGAAGGATGGGATGAATCTCATCATGCGGCAGGTCCTAATCAAGCTTCTTAGAGCATGTTGGAACATTGTGGATGTTCCAAACCACAAGTTCGATGACATGCTCTCTATTCTCTCCCAACTATTCAATCACCTCAAAGCTCAAGCTCCCACTACCGAAGCCTACGATGCTCTCACTCTTCAGCTCAACACCAGTTTCCAAAAGGTGTTTGATAAATTTTCGGACCTGAAGGAGTCCGCTTTTCTTGCACCGGCTCCGAGGTTCACCGATGCAAGAGGGGGAGAAGGACCAAGTCACAGACATCAACCATGGAGATCTGCCTTGGAATATCAGCTTCGAGATGAAAATTCCGATGATGAAGTCCAAGTTCTTTCCGGACTTCTAGGAAATGATGATGACAATGATAGTGAGGATGAAGATGTGTTTGTCACAAATGGAGTGTTAGGTTTTCAAGCTCCAAGGAAGTTTCCTACTAAGGTCCTTACGGAGGAAGAACAAAGAATACGGTCAGCAGTATCATGGCCATCCACTGTGGCTGAAGTCCTCTACAAGAGCATAGAAATGGCTAAGGTCAAAAGCAAACTAACTGATGATGTCTTCCGAGCCACTACCTCAATGCTGCCTCCTATTCCAGTTCCAAAAATTGCCCCCATTGATGAAGGTTCTCCTCTCCAGAAGCCAGATGATATTCCGAAAGAGCCTCTGCCAAACTCTCCTTCAAAATTTGTCATCGATGAGAACATGCAACAAGTTCTTTCCATCCTCAACAAACAACATGACAAGGGCAAGAAGCCCATTTCAGACTTCTCATACACTGCTCCTCACTTGACTGAAAGAAGTGGCTGGTCCCAAGAAGAGATTAACATAGCCCTTGAAAATAGCATCCATATATAATCCTTCAAGGATGATAATCCTCATCCGATGCTGGGTATCTCTCCGCTTTGCAGATATGGAATCTTGAAGGACGTAGACATAGTGCCCTTCATGTACTATGATCTTCCGAATCAAGATTCATACCAAATTAACCTGCCTCTCTCTCTCCCTTCAGCAAGTTCTACACCAAATTTTCTCCTCTTCATCCTGAAGATGATTTGCAATTAATCATCCAAACTGAGCGTGAAAGGCTTAAGACCTTCTATGCCAAGAACGCACTTCCTCTTAAAGAAGTCCAATCTTAGAAAAGGATCACGGAAATTTCCGGTTTTGGATGGAGGATCCTGACTAAGTTTGAAATCCACTGTGTGCTGTTCCGGTATCACATCTTCTGGAACAAACCAATTCAAAAGACCATTACTGATGCTGAATTCCCTGCCATCAATCCAAACGACATCTTGACTATTGCTGCTCACTTCCGAAGCATTCAGTCAGATGATCTCAATATGGGAGCTTATCATGCTGCTCTAGGCTTCCTCAAGGACTACGTTGCTGAATTCTACAGATGTGACTATGAACTGGCCCATTTGTTCGGAACATAATTTTTTTTTGGCCAAAATCAACTTTAAATTGCCAGAAGCTGAAATCTTGGCAGAAGGCCCCATCGAGGAGCCAATGCTTTGTTTTGTCTACCATCAAAGAAAATCTAATCAGAAGGACTTCTTCCGAGTTCAAGACAAACACCTGGTTCCCACCAAGGCGCTTCAGAAGTTCATTAGTCGAGCATCCAAGTCTGAAGCTCCTGAGCACGTGAAGGCCAATTTCATTAGTCGGCTACAATGGTACATTGGGGTCCGAGAAAGGTTATACCGGGCATATGTATTCATCAAAGAAGATTCTAGCAGAACTGACTAGATTGTTAAGTTCACTTAGGGGGAGATTGTTGGAACCTGACAAGTGAACCTCTAGCAATCTCTACCCTTTGTATGTTCCCGAGTCAGCACAGTTCCGAAGTCAGTTCTTTGTCCGGAGTCAACTTATGTTCCGGAGTCTGTTTGATGTCCGAAGTGAAGATTGGTGGACGTTTAAATTTACTTTTCCGTCTGTATTAATTAACTTTGTTATTTTGTTTGATGTAACGTGTCATAGGACTTAGTCTCTTTTGTCAAGTTAGATAATAAGAGTGTCAGGAGTAGCTCTATTATCCGGTCCTATGTATGTTTTTGGGTTATTACGATGTAACACATTCTCCTATTTAAGGAGCATTTTAATGACAATATAAAACGACGGATTGCTTCACCAAAGATAGATAGTTTTACATTTACTTCACTTGCACCTTTCTCTCTAATCTATCTTTCAAACATTCCCTGTGTTCATTTATTGTCTTTAATTGATCATATTCATTGTATTATATTTAATACTTGAAGTACTTTGTTTATTTTCATATTCAATCTTGACTGGTCTTGCCAGACTTGACTGGAACCATTAAGTTAGTAGCAGACATCGATCTTAAGCATTAACGCAATCAGATCATCCTTGTTCTCACACTTACCCATCATCCTTCCCAACATCACCACTGGATGAAGATCCCATATGTTGCTCTTGGTTTTCATCTTGTCTAGTTGGTTCACTACCACATTGCTCTTCATCATTTATCACAACTCTTTCTGGAGTTTGAGATGTAAACTCCACCTTCTGGTTAGCACCTTGATCTTTTTTCCCTTCTTGACTTGTATCACCTCCACCCTGATCAAATGTTACATCTCTGCTCATGATAAATTTAGGATTTCTTCCTTCTTCTATACACCATAGTTGATAACCTTTTGCTCCTGTCACATATCCTAGAAATATGCACTTCATTACCCTTGGCTCATGTTTACCATCATTCACATGAGAATATGCAAGCATCCAAATATTCGTAAACCAGAATAGTCAGAGGGTTTCCCGGACCATACCTTTTGAGGAGTCTTCAAGTCAATAGCAGTTGATGGTGATCCATTCACCAGATAGCAAGCAGTGTTCACTGCTTCTGCCCAAAATTGCTTAGATAAGTTAACAAATATCCACATGCACCTTGAACCTTGCATGTTGCATGAGTGTTTGGTTCGTTTGTTCTACCACTCCATTTTGTTGTGGTGTGTGTCGTACAGTGCTGTGCCTCACTATACCGTCTTCCTAGCAGAAGTTATCAAATGGAGCATTGCAGAACTCCAACCCCTTGTCAGTCCTTAGAGTCTTGACCTATTTTCTAGTCCTTTTCTCAAACATGGTCTTCCATTCCTTAAACTTCCCAAACACCTCATCTTTGGACTTCAGAAAGTACAACCAAAACTTCCATGAATAATCAACAATGAACGTCATAAAGTATGATCATCCTCCTTGAGACTTCACTGGTGCAGGACCCCACAGATCTGAGTGAACATATTCCAGGATTTCATTGCTTGTGTGTTGACCGATATCGAAATTCACTTTGTGATGCTTTCCCTTGACACTAGCTTTACAACATTTTATCTTCCTAGTAGCCTCTCCACCAAGCAGTCCTTTTTTACATAGAACTGACTTGCCCTTCTCACTCATGTGCCCCAACCTATGGTGCCACAACTCTTTCTTGTCATCGCCTTCATTCAAGGATTGAGAGATAGCCACCATTCCCATAACCGTACTGCCTTCTAGGATATAAATCCGTCCATGATTCATCTTCCCTTATATCATAACTACATAACCTTTGGTCACTTTGACCCAGTCACTTTCACCAGTGTACTTCATCCCTTTCTTAGCCAATGTGCCAAGAGAGATTAAATTCTTCCAAAGTTCCAGAACGTACCGACAATCTAACTTCTTGACCATCCGTCGTGCATATTGATCTGCACCATGCCACTACCCTTGATAGTGCTCACCCAATTATCACCCATCTTGATTGTTCCATCTCACTCTTTGAAGGGGTCGAACTAGTCACGATTATACGTCACTCATAGATGCCATTTTATGCATCTTTTAGGGTAGTTTTAATTAGCATTTAGCATCATATTTTGTACATTTGCATGTCATTTGTTTAAATAATGTTCAGCTCATGTCTTTTATCATAATTCATGTATTGCTAGAAATTTTGTGTTGTTTTAGATAAATCAACTGGAGTGGTGCTTTGGGAGAAGCTGGATGCATGTTTGGAGCTCAAATGGAGCTGGAACTGAAGAATGATGCTAAGGAATAATATGTGTTGGGTATAATAGATTGCGTCATTGGGCTGTTTAGTTCAGGTCATTTTGTATTCGGTATTGGGCTTGTCGAGCCGTTATTTATTATTGGGGTTAGAGTATATATAGTGCATGCATGCTCCATAGTTAGGATCAATCTGATCACTTTGATTGTAACCCTAGCACACCTCTACAATAGAAATTCTTTATTAGAGTTCTTCTGAGGTTGTGTCTTTTAATCATTCGGCACCTTGTTGATTCATCCTGTGTTCTTACTTTACTTCGTGTTCATATTATACTTGTTCAGAATCTATTCGATCTATTAGGATTTTAGTCTTATCAATTGGTATCAGAGCAGGACACTGTGTAAATCATACACATCTTTTTTGTTTGAAGAAATCATTAGGGTTTCTGCTATTATCGAATCTGTTGGAGCCGTCATTACTTTGTTGACGTCACTCCGTGATCTTGATATTACCCTAATATGATCTTACAAGTCTGATTCTTAACAGGTACAAAAAATCAAGTCAACATGTCGCACGATGATTTTCAAACCAATCCAATCAACATCTCAAACAACATAGGATCAACCACAAGAATTATGATTCTATATCCTCACGAGTATGAAGTATGGGCTCTTCATTTTGAAGACTATGTTCCTGGCTCAGAAGATAATGGGTATTTGATATGGGAAGCTATTACTTTGGGTCCTTTTGTTCACTCTGAAACCAAAAGAACCATTAAAACTCAAAAGGAATACAACCAGTTGCTCATTGATATGAAGGAGGTTCCTCAGGATGAGAAAGACAAACTAATCAGCAATATCAAAGCAATGAGGGTTATAAGGTTCGCTCTACAGTCCGATACATTCTGCTTGGTGAATTCTTATGACAATGCGAATGATATTTGGGACAAGCTTAAATAGCTTTATTCCAGAGATGCTGATCTCGAACATTCCACCCAAACACTCCTGCTTTCAGAGTTTGGCGACTTCAAACAAAAGCCAGAAGAGAATCTTAGCCATATGTTGAACCGATACAACCATCTTCTCAGTAAGATGATTAAGCATGGAATAGAAAGAAAGGTGATCGAGCAGAAGGTCACATTCATGAATGGGCTTAGACCTGAATGGATGGCAGTAGTCTCAACTGTTAAAGCACACGAACAGTTCAAGAGTTATTCATTGGCCAAACTTGTTGGAATTCTTAAGTCACATGAAAGTGTAGTGACGAAAGAATAGAAAGTTATGTCCGACATGGGGTCCTTAGCTTTGATTTCGAAGGGCAAGGGTGTTGCAGAGGAAGAACCAGAGACTGATCTCTCTGATAGTGATTTGACGAGCGAAGAATTTGCTTTGATGGTTTCAAACCCCAAGCGTTTTGCAAGAAAGAAATTCTGTACCACTATGAACCGAAACTGGCAGGGAAGTTACAACTCCGAGAAAGCGAAAGAGGAGAACAAAAGCGCTCCTCAAAAGGACGAAGAGAAGAAGGAAAGCAAGCTGGTTGGTGACTCGGGCTATGACTGTAACTATTGTCATGGCAAAAATCATTTGGCCAAGGAATGCATGCTGAGGAGGCTGAATGAGAAGAAAGAAGGAGAGGATGATGAGGCTTACCACTTGCATAAGCTGGAGGAGATCAAGAAGAAGAAGTCTACTGATAACTCAATGCCTGCTTTGATTGTCCAGGGAAATACAGTAGAGATCTGGTCTACTGATTCAGAGGATAAGGAAGTTCGCAAGCCCACACATGGCAGGGCATTTGTTGCGAAAGAAGATGGCTCGGAGTTCACTGGAAGGTGTCTGATGGTGACCAATGACGTGTCACAGATGAGAGGCTACACAACTGAAGGTGGATATGAGGAAACGAAGAAGAGAGGAGATGATAAGTACTTTGCAGCGAAACCAGTCTGTGAGCAGATTAATGAATGTGATCAACTGATCAAGAAGGTAAATTTCATTCTCGAATCTCTTAAAATACCCATATCTAACTATGAAACAGAATTAAATGATCTAAGATGTACCTTTTCTAGTATAAGTGGTAGCTTAAAACAAACTCGTCTGGTGAATTCTAACCTAACTGATCAAATCAGCAGTATATCATCCAAGAGTGAGGAGCGAAGGATTTGGACAGAAAAGAAAGAGTCGGAGTTGTCTAGATCCAGGGACGAACATATTTATTTGCAGCGTGATAATTTAATGCTTTTGAAACAAAGGAATATTTTTTGTTTAATTGCTAAACGACTTTATTCTAATATTACTCAGTTGCATTTAGATTGTGAAATTGGGAAAAAGATTCACAAAATGATCTTGCCCTTCCTTGAATTAAAGGAAGACGATATTGATGCTGATTGTCACAAGTGTAAATCTATCGTCTCTTCATATGAAACCTCTGATGGTTATAGAATTGGTTTGGATTAAATTGAATCCTTCATTAAGTCCAAAGACCACAAGGATATGCTGAAAAACTTAATTGATGAAAATGACAGGTTGAAAATAAAGACCGAAACCGTACAGAAATTTGACTCATTGAATTCTAAGTTGAGTTCAGAAAAAAATCAATGTTGAAAGTACATCTGAATTTGATGAGGACAGTGACCTGAGTGAAATATCTGTAGAGGATGAAGTTGATAGTTCCAAATTTGTTAATAACGAACCTGAACCTGTAAAAGTCCTTATCTCTAAAAATTCAGTTGAATTTCCTCGGATTTCTCAAAATCAACCAAAAACACTAAAAGCGAAAGCAACTGTTTTTCCAAAGGTCCAAACTGTACAAAATCAAGTTTTTGCCACTGGTGGACTAAACAAAACTCAAACCATCGAACTAACGTCCATCGTTAATGAAAACAACAAAGATGGCTGTGATGAATTCTTCTGGTCTGCACCAATTGATAATGCAGACGAAACGAAGGGTCTATCTGAAAGAACCTCCTGGAGAGTTAAAGGTCGATATGTGGCAGAACCACTGAACAATCGTTCAGCAATTGAAAAGAGTAGCCCAAGCGGTACCAAGGAAGTTCAAAGCGAACTCACAAAGGAGACAAGCAAATCTCCGTCAGTAAAGAACGAAACTTAAGCAAGTAAAGCGAAACCAAAAGTGAATATTCACAAATCCTTTAAACAACTTATAGAACAAAAAACGTCATAGGAATCGGAGATATCAGAAGAATCTCTACGAAAGGAAGCAGTTTTGGCAATCCCAAAACTCTAACTACGTTCGCAAAGAAAAAGCTTCCAATCAAAAAGCGAAAGCAAGTTCGCAAGCGAATCCCAAACAGTGTTCACACTGTCATTCGTGTGGTCTCCAAAAACAAAAGGGGATTTTTTCTCACAAATCATCATCTTCTAAGAAGTTCGTTGAGAAACCAAATTCTCACCATTCTCAACCAATGAAAGCTTCTATCAAGGATGTCAAAGGAAAGGGAAAGTTGATCTCAGGTTATGAAGTTCAAACTAAGAAGTCGACAACTAGCCCAAGGAAAGATAACAAAGATCTCGTCAAAAATCAAATTAAGCAAAAACAGAGTAACTCCGATAAGACGAAAGTCAAAGTTTTCACAATAAAGAAAAAGGACGAAAGCACCTTTATTAAATGAACTTATATGGTTGATCGCTCCATTACTTTTCCGTTTTCTGTAAAAGGCTCACAAGGACCCAAGCAACTTTGGGTTCCTAAATCTACTCAATTTTTGCAGGTTATACATAACGAGCAGTTCGGCAACGAATGGTACATTGATAGTGGCTGATCACGTCACATGACAGGAAGGAAGGAAGAGCTGAGTGTGACATCCCCATTTTCACGGCCAGAAAAGACCGATTTTTGTTTATGCTTGTTTGAAAATCAAAGTAACATTTTATATAAAAGTGTTGCGGAATTTGTTCCCAGTAAAACATGATAAATACGTTATCAAATCATTTCCGAAGAAATGTATTTTTATTCATTTTAAAACATTTGGGATGTCATTGTCAATACAGAAACATAAGCATAAACAGAACTTACATTCATTATCACTAGTGATTTATATCTCCTTAATCTCTCAGTGTAATGTAACTTCGTATCGACACCTGTGATACAAATAAGCTTGAGTGGGTCAGGTTGAGAAACCTGGTGAGTACATAGGGATTTCAATCCCACAATGTTATAGCATATATGTGACATCCCCTAATTTCTCGGCCAGAAAAGACCGATTTAATTTATGCTCTTTGAAATAAAATAAGAGAAATCTTTTTAAAAGATGTTGCGGAATTGGTCCCCAAAACAAAACATGATAAAAGTTTGTCAAAACCTTTCTTTAAGAAATATATAATCTCCTTTTTATATCAAAACCTCGGGATGTCATGTTCCGATACAGATCAAAAGCATAAACAAGACATTATAAGCCTTACAACAGTCATTTATAACTACTGGCCTATAATCCAAAAATCACTCATCATCATCATCCGACTATGCTCGGGGTCCACTACCTATAATATAAAAAGCTGAGTGGGTCAGGCTTGGAAGGCTGGTGAGCATATAGGGTTTTCAACCCACAATAAATAATAAACTCTTTAAGTTTATCAATCAACAAATAAGTTATCAATTTCATCAACCAAAACAACCCTAATTACCCATTCCCGTTATCCTCACCTTACGTCCCTAAAACAACTATCACAAGGGACCTAGCCTAAGGATTTTCATTAGGGGTGACAACTTTGCTTCGGGGGTTCCTCAGCAATTATGTCAAATAAGGCAACCTACATGGTGACAACACTGCTTTCCTCAACAATTTATGTCAAATAAGACAACCTAACACAAAACGACCAATAAGGTGACAACATTGCTTTCTTCAGCAATTTATGTCAAATAAGGTAAACACCGGGGTGACAACATTGCTTTTCCCTTAGCAATTTATGTCAAATAAAACAACCAATAATAGGTGACAACATTGCTTTCTTCAGCAATTTATGTCAAATAAGACCACCTGACATAAAACAATCAGTATGGTGACAACATTGCTTTTCTCAGCAATTTATGTCAAATAAAACAACCAACGTGGTGACAACACTGCTTTTCCTTAGCAATTTATGTCAAATAAAACAAACACCGGCGACAACATTGTTTTCCTTCAACAATTTATGTCAAATAGGCACGAAGTCACATCGTCGCCAAGGTTTATACAACAGGCACTAAGTCCATAGCTGCCAACATACTAAATCCGTAGCTACCAACGTACATCTATACTGTACTAAATTCATAGCTACCAACGTACATCTATACTGTACTTCTATCCCTCATACTTTATCTACCCATGTTTTACCCAACATATTTGAAGATAAAATATATATACATTTTTAAATCATTTTAGACATGCATAAAACATTCATTTAACACCCATCTCGAATAAACAAACAACATATATACACATAGCACGTATTTTATATAAAATACTTCATATCTATGTGTAAGATGAAAGTGACTATACACTCACCTGATTTAATGAAAATCGGGCAGCAATTCGTTTCCTAAAACGATCGTTTCTAATAAAACCGGGAGTTTTATTGAGAAACCGGGCTCTGCGAAAGGTCGGGCTTCAAAACCGAAAAGATAAATTTTCCGGGTCTTCGGGAACTTCGGAACGTATTTCGGGCTTTAGAAATGATATCGGGGCTTCGGGGGAAGTCAAAATGATAAAAAGGATGAAAAATGGGTGAAAAATGGCAAATTTCGGATTCTACCCGGGAAGTCTCGCATGGCTGCTATTTATAGGGGAGGAGTACCGAAGGCTCGGATCCGAACCGAGGAGGGGATGGCACGCGTCTGCGAGGCACGGACCAGGTGGCTGCTTCGGCGAGGCTCGGACTGGTCAGCTGCGAGCTTCGGATTGGTCAGCAGCCTCGGTCCAATGAGAAGAGTCCACGTATGCGAAGGGGTGTCCGAGGAGCCTCCGCGGGGTGTCTCCTGCGATGCTGTCCGAATGCGAGTGGACCGCGGACTTGGTCCAATCAGAAGACGACACGCGAAGCTCGGTCCTATCAGGAGGTGCCACGTGGAGGCCTCGCATGCGAGGGATGACGTGTCCGAAGTGACTCAGCGAAATTTCTCGGTTTTGGGGATTTTTCTCGTTTTTCGCGCCAAAACTTCTAAAATCCATAACTTTCGCATACGAGCTCCGTTTTTGACGTTCTTTATATGCACGCGTAGGTAAAATTACGCTCTACAACTTCCGTTTAGACTTCGTTGGCTAATTTTAATATAAATTTTTATATTATTATTTTTAACAGACCGGGACGAAATCCGTTAAAAATTCATAACTTCTTCATCCGACGTCCGTTTTCATCAGACTTTTTACCGTTGTCCTACTATTTACGAGACCTTCGATTCTCGTTTAGGTCGCGTCAGCTAAAAATCACTCGTTCTAAAATTTGAGTTTTTTAGCTGTCTACTGCTAAGCTGAAACTTCGAAAAATCATAACTTCCTCATACGATGTCAGATTTGGGCGTTCTTTTTATCGAAATTCTCGGTTTAACGAATACTACGAGTTTCGTTTAGATCACTAAGGCTAAAAAGTAGTTTATCAAAAACTCACTTTTTACGACATTCGGCACCGTGTCGGTTTATCGCGAAACTGCGATAGGTCATAACTTCTTCGTTATAACTCGGATTTCGGCATTCTTTATATATCCGTAATCCTTGTCACGACCACTACAACTTTCTTAATAGACATCGGCTTTATCTAAAATTTAATTTTGACGCTCATTTTTATTCTTAATTAATTAAACCCTAATAATTAAGCATAAAACACATAATTTTCACATAATTCCTTTTCATTTCTCCAAAATGAGTCATAAAGGTTAACCTAGACTATCATGTCAATATTAATGCCTCGCCTGGGAACACGGGCATTACAATGTATATAATTTAGAACTCACAAAATATATAATTTCTCCATATATATATATATATATATATATATATATATATATATATATATATATATATATATATAAGCAACTCTTACCCCACCACGTTAATCCTTACAACGAGATTATCCATACTCTCGGACCTTAAATTTTACCTCTTACTTAACCCATACTCTCGGATCTAATTCATGTTCTCGGATCAATAATTGTGCCCATTCCATACTCTCGGATTAGGGACAAGTGTCTATGTGAAATCCATTCTCCCGGATTAACGACGAATGACTATGTCCTATCCATACTCCCGGACTGAGGACGACTGGCTATGTCTTAATCCATACTCCCGGACTAAGGACAACTGACTATGTCTTAATCCATACTCCCGGATTAATGATAGTTGATTATGTCCAATCCATACTCTCGGACTAGGGACAATGACTATGTCTAATCCATGCTCCCGGATCAATGACATATACTAAAGTTCTATTCTCTGAGTATAACTCACTCGTACTCGTAAGAAAATACTACCCAATATTCCTCATAATTAATTTAGGTTTACTCTTTATCCTAAACCATCATATATAATCATGTATGTTCTTTAACACGTATTTCAGGCAACATCAATTAAATCGCACATAAACATATAATTAACACTTCAATCAATACTTGTATTAAAATCATGTTCATGAAAGGGACTATGCACTCACCTGCAAAGGTGGTGACTCGGTATTCAGACAGCACTTCGTTTACTTTAAAACAAATTTCCTTTGACAAAACCTAGTATCATTTCCACTAGAGTTTAGTCTAATGTTCAACGTGACTAATTAATAGTCTAGCTATTATTACTATTATATAAGCGTTAAACAATACTCTTCACCCACTATGTACAGACAGGGGCCAGACATGAAACACCTGAGGGCATGATCATTTTGCCATATAGCACTTCTCAAATCCAACAACCCAGGCGGCGCTTCAAACCGGATTTCCCGTACCGCGAGTGGTTAAAAAGATATTATAACGACACTTATATAACCCGTAATAATAGCTCAAATAATTATTATAAGGTCCTAATAACGTTACTATATTTAAATAAAAGCTATATAAAAAATTAGGTAGGCGTATTTTACCTACGAGGGGGTTTGGCTAGAAGCCGCGCTCTGCAGGGGCAGAACTTCCGAGCCGATAGCTCTTCTTCTCGAAGCCGTCGAGCGCTCCGGGGCTTTCTTCTAGCGCTAGGGGAGTTTTGGGAGGTTTAGAGAGAGAGTAGAGAGAGAAGGGTGGAGGTGTGAAGAAATGAGGGTGAAATGGGTTGTATTTATAGGGTGAAATATGGCTGAAATTAGTGCCACATGTCACCATCTAGTGGCAAGCCTTGGGGAGAAAGCAATGGCCAAGATTGTGCCAAGTCACCCCTTTTGCAACAGCACCCTGCCGACTTCTAAACCCCGTAACTTTCGCATACGAGCTCCGTTTTCGACGTTCTTTATATCCACGCGTAGGTAAAAATAAGATCTACAGCTTTCATTTTGACTCCGTCGGCTAATTCTCGGCCGATCTTAAATTTAACAGTACGAAGAGATTATACTGTTAAATGTCCGCGTAAAATTCATAACTTCTACGTACGAACTCCGTTTTCGTCTGTCTTTTTACCGTTGAGTTCCTATTAATGAGATCTTCAATTCTCATTTAGGTCGTGTAGGCCAAAAACTGCTCGATCTAAAATTCGAGTTTCGGGCCGTGCACTGCTATGCCAAATCTTAGAAAATTCATAACTTCCTCATACGAAGTCAGATTTGGGCGTTCTTTTTTTTTTTGTATGTTCTCGGTTTAACGTATACTACAAATTTTGTTTAGATTTCTAAGGCTAAAAAGTCCTTTATCAAAAATCACTATTTACGTCTCCCGGTGCCGTGCCGGTTTTGCCGTAAAACTTCGACGGGCCATAACTTGTTCGTTATAACTCGGATTTCGGCGTTCTTTATATGTACGAAACCCTTGTAACATATACTACAGCTTGGTTAAGATTAATCCTTCTAAATAATCTTTCATCAAAAACTCATTTTTGATGCTCATCGTCTCTAAATTGACTAGCCAGGATCTGCGGGCGTTACAATTATCTCCCCCTTAGGATGATTACGTCCCAGAATCATCAACGAAACAGGGTTGTATAATGACGCCGTACGTTATCTCTTTATCCTATGTAATAATCGTAACTTCTATGTTTCTTCAAATGAGTATCTAATTCTTGGACTTCTCGACTGCAGGCGGTGCTCGAT
This sequence comes from Lactuca virosa, assembly GCF_052849685.1. Lineage (NCBI taxonomy): Eukaryota > Viridiplantae > Streptophyta > Magnoliopsida > Asterales > Asteraceae > Lactuca > Lactuca virosa. The sequence continues at coordinate 203,727,877 of NC_136426.1, forward strand.
CTTGCACTTGCTCCCTATCTCACGTTAAACTCCAAATTATGACCTTCAAGTCACAATCTCGATCCTCACTGGATACGAACTTATGATAAGTTTTTTTATTACTACAATGGAACGATGTGTCATATTCTAATGAACTATCATCGTATGTTGCAACGCTTAGACTCGGGTCTCTTAGAGTCTTCCAGAACAGACTATACTTTCGTTCATGTTCTAATCTCATCTTAAAAGGTAGTATTTATAGCTACAAGCAACTTTTCGCGATACCTCTACTGATCGCTTTTTATTTCAATCTTCCGTCTTAAGTCAGATGCTACATCGAACTTGATTCTCTGAACCACATAACATACTCAGCGTAGTCGGACTCAATTTGATATGACCACTAGGGTTGGAATAACAATCATCTTCTTAGTCATTACTGAAACGATGGTAACGACATACATGAATAAAACAAAATCAATTACTAGCTCCTTGGTAACCTTGTAACTTTACCTGATCCAAGCGTGAGTCCTGTGCTTCCGGTAGTATAGGCCTCTACTACCATTCACACCTACTCATACTCGTCCCAAGTATTGTCTCGTAGTTTTCCAAGTCATCATACAAGAAAATCACACAACAACTTAACACATCAGATAGTAAAACGAAGGTTTTATATTATTCCTTGAAACGATTACATGGGTGTTCAAGTTCATCCTAGACTATGCCTCTAATAGGCTACACCTTAAGATACTATAACTTGATCTTCAGATATCCATCCTCACACCTGATTCCTTGCATTGTCAGCTGCTTCGTCTAGGATCATATGGAATGCTCCTGCCTTCGGTTTTGGCGGCACATTTGGCTTTTCAGCTTCTTCTCTCATTGGGCAATTTTGATTGTAGTGTTCTTCTTCACCACACCTAAAGCAAACTTCTCTCTTGGTTGTGCATTCGCTGGCATAATGACCAGTCTTCCCGTATTTGAAGCAGGTCATCTCTTTAGAGCACCTCCCAATGTGCTTCCTTCTGCACTTGTCGCACCATTGTGCTCCTTCTCCAGACTTTAAGAATTTTCTCTTCTCGTCGGACCTTGTGGATCCTTCAAACTTTCTCTTATCGCCAACTTCAATCTTGCTGGCGACTCTTCCCTTGATCATGTCTTCAACAGACTTGGCAGCCCAGATAGCTGCCTCTAGAGTAGGTGCTTGACGTACCGGCACCGCATACTCCCAGGGATGTCCCTTTGCGTACTTGTCAACTTTTGTCAGCTCGTCTGGGATAAGGCGCAAAGCAAACTCCATTTTGTCCGTGAAGTTGTTGGTGTATTCATCGATGGACATGCTCCCTTTCTTCAAAGTTAGGAATTGGTTCTCTAGCTCGAGCAAGTTTTGGGCTGAGCAATACTTGCGCTTGAAATGCACCAAAAAATCTGCCCAAGTCAGTTGCAGGGGCTTATTGGGGCTTAGAGTCTTCCCCAGGGTGTTCCACCAGCGCACAACGCCTCCTTGGAACTGACGTACTGCAAATGCGGTCTATAACTTGCCTCTGCATCCACACATTATGAAGGCCAACTCCATCTCTGATATCCAATCCATAACTCCGATCGGATCTTCCTTTCCAGTGAAAGTCGATGGCTTGCAAGTTAGAAAATCCTTGTACTTGCATCCGTTCCTCTCGTCTCCGTCATCTTGGTTGTTTCGTCGAACTATTGGTGGGTTGGCTTGACCAACGGTCCCATTGTAGTTCCCTCCTTCCGACTGCCCGTCATTCAGTTCGGGTTGTTCGATTGGTATTGTAGCTTCCTCTCGATTCTGTTGAAGCAAACGTCTGGTTTCCTCCATTTGACGATCCAACATCATTTGGATCATCGCCTGTACTCCGGCCATCGTGATGGGCTCAGGAGTGGCTACCACAACAGATATTTGCTCAATCACTGGAGGTTGATTCCTGTTTCCGTTCGCATTCCCGACTCCACTTCGGGTTCTTGCCATTTCGATCTACACCAATTCAGACGTTCGGTGTGTAATGACGAGAATTAAGATAGGAAAGATTTTATATACGATCGACGTGTAAATCTCCCTATCACTCCAAAAAGTTATATGCCAGTTCTAATACCGTAATTAAACGTTTAGAAACCTGAACACATAAAGTTTCCAGATCCGGTCGGCAACAGACCATAGATCCGATCATATAATGCATATCATAAATCATTTAGCACATAAAAGCATGTTAGGTATTTTCCCTAAATAAGCTAGTGCTTGTGTCTATTCAAGTGTATTGCCTAAATTTTGTTAGACACACTCCTTACAATCATTGTTTAACATTCTAAGTTTAAGTCTAGAAAAAAATGCATATTCCTAGTTCGCTTAAACTAATGCTCTGATACCAACTGTGACATCCCCATTTTCACGGCCAGAAAAGACCGATTTTTGTTTATGCTTGTTTGAATATCAGAGTAACATTTTATATAAAAGTGTTGCGGAATTTGTTCCTAGTAAAACATGATAAATACGTTATCAAAGCATTTCCGAAGAAATGTATTTTTATTCATTTTAAAACATTTGAGATGTCATTGTCAATACAGAAACATAAGCATAAACAGAACTTACATTCATTATCACTAGTGATTTATATCTCCTTAATCTCTCAGTGTAATGTAACTTCGTATCGACACCTGTGATACAAATAAGCTTGAGTGGGTCAGGTTGGGAAACCTGGTGAGTACATAGGGATTTCAATCCCACAATGTTATAGCATATATATAATTTAGAACTCACAAAATATATAATTTCACCATATATATATATATATATATATATATATATATATATATATATATATATATATATATATATATATATATATATATATATATATATATAAGCAACTCTTACCCCACCACGTTAATCCTTACAACGAGACTATCCATACTCTCGGACCTTAAATTTTACCTCTTACTTAACCCATACTCTTGGATCTAGTTCATGTTCTCGGATCAATAATTGTGCCCATTCCATACTCTCGGATTAGGGACAAGTGTCTATGTGAAATCCATTCTCCCGGATTAACGACGAATGACTATGTCCTATCCATACTCCCGGACTGAGGACGACTGGCTATGTCTTAATCCAGACTCCCGGACTAAGGACAACTGACTATGTCTTAATCCATACTCCCGGATTAATGATAGTTGATTATGTCCAATCCATACTCTCAGACTAGGGACAGTGACTATGTCTAATCCATGGTCGCAGATCAATGACATATACTAAAGTTCTATTCTCTGAGTATAACTCACTCGTACTCGTAAGAAAATACTACCCAATAGTCCTCATAATTAATTTAGGTTTACTCTTTATCCTAAACCATCATATATAATCAGGTATGTTCTTTAACACGTATTTCAGGCAACATCAATTAAATCGCACATAAACATATAATTAATACTTCAATCAATACTTGTATTAAAATCATGTTCATGAAAGGGACTATGCACTCACCTGCAAAGGTGGTGACTCGGTATTCGGACAGCACTTCATTTACTTTAAAACAAATTTCCTTTGACAAAACCTAGTATCATTTCCACTAGAGTTTAGTCTAATGTTCAACGAGACTAATTAATAGTCTAGCTATTATTACTATTATATAAGCGTTAAACAATACTCTTTACCCACTATGTACAGACAGGGGCCAGACATGAAACACCTGAGGGCAGGATCATTTTGCCATATAGCACTTCTCAAATCCAACAACCCAGGCGGCGCTTCAAACCGGATTTCCCGTACCGCGAGTGGTTAAAAAGATATTATAACGACACTTATATAACCCGTAATAATAGCTCAAATAATTATTATAAGGTCCTAATAATGTTATTATATTTAAATAAAAGCTATATTAAAAATTAGGTAGGCGTATCTTACCTACGAGAGGGTTTGGCTAGAAGCCGCGCTCTGCAGGGGCAGAACTTCCGAGCCGAAAGCTCTTCTTCTCGAAGCCGTCGAGCGCTCCGGGGCTTTCTTCTAGCGTTAGGGGAGTTTTGGGAGGTTTAGAGAGAGAGAGAGTAGAGAGAGAAGGGTGGAGGTGTGAAGAAATGAGGGTGGAATGGGTTGTATTTATAGGGTGAAATATGGCTGAAATTAGTGCCACATGTCACCATCTAGTGGCAAGCCTTGGGGAGAAAGCAATGGCCAAGATTGTGCCACGTCACCTCTTTTGTAGCAGCACCCTGCCGACTTCTAAACCCCGTAACTTTCACATACGAGCTCTGTTTTCGACGTTCTTTATATCCACGCGTAGGTAAAAATAAGAGCTACAACGTTCATTTTCACTCCGTCGGCTATATCTCGGCCGATCTTAAATTTAAGACTACGAGGAGATTATACTGTTAAATGTCCGCGTAAAAATCATAACTTCTACATACGGACTCCGTTTTCGTCTGTCTTTTTACCGTTGAGTTCCTATTAATGAGATCTTCAATTCTCATTAAGGTCGTGTAGGCCAAAAACCGCTCGATCTAAAATTCGAGTTTCGGGCCGTGCACTGCTATGCCAAATCTTAGAAAATTCATAACTTCCTCATACGAAGTCAGATTTGGGCGTTCTTTTTTTGTATGTTCTCGGTTTAACGTATAGTACAACTTTTTTTTAGATTTCTAATGCTAAAAAGTCCGTTATCAAAAATTCACTATTTACGTCTCCGGGTGCCGTGCCGGTTTTGCCGTAAAACTTCGACGGGCCATAACTTCTTCGTTATAACTCGGATTTCGGCGTTCTTTATATGTACGGAACCTTTGTAACATATACTACAACTTGGTTAAGATTAATCCTTCTAAATAATCTTCCATCAAAAACTCATTTTTGATGCTCATCGTCTCTAAATTGACTAGCCCAGATCTGCGGGCGTTACACTGAGAGAGTTTCGGGCTCTCAAAGATGGTAGATGTGTAAAGTATGGGAATAACTCCTTTGGAACAATTATAGGCTATGTGATGATCACAAATGGAGATTTTTCAATCCGAAAGGTGGCCTATGTGGAAGGATTGCAACACAACCTAATTAGTGTTTCACAATTAGTTGTGGGGACTGGCTTGAAGGTATCCTTTGATGATGAAGGATCAGAAATAATAGAAAAGGAAACGAAAGCAGTTCTGTTGAAGTCGCAGCGAAAAGGCGAAATGTATCCGTTGAACTTAAATCCAATACGAGGGAAGCCTGCTATATGCCTACTAACAAAAGCCTTCTCGGATGATAGCTGGCTATGGCAAATAAGACTTTCGCACCTCAACTTCAAAGACATCAACAAGCTTGTTCTTGGTGATCATTGTTGGATTAGTGTCTAAGTCCATAACTATAATTGGTATATACTTGACCCGACTCGACATGGTCCATTTAGGTTGCATGGCATCATGCATTTGGATAGACTAAAATGAGAGAAATAACACTTAAGGTTTATTAATATATTATAAGTTCTAATATATTTATAAGATTATTTAATTAGTATTGATCAAGAATTAATCTAGAATTAATTAAGTGATCAAAAGAAGTCTAATTAAATACATGGGTTGAGTGTGTAAATCATCCATACTTATATAGTGGGCTAATGCTCCATGGATTATCAAGTTGGGCTAAAACCCATAGGATGCTCCATGGATGCTCCATGGTGTATTTGAACCCATGGATCCAAGGAAATGGATAGCCATGACAATTAGGGTTTACCCTAATTGTAACAACTATATAAGCATCTTATTTTGTGCAAAAATAGGCGACTATGGAAAAAGTGAGGGCAAACCGATTTTAGAAGTGTGCATTTTCTCTCAAGTTTTTCCAAATGTTCATGGTGTTGTGTGAACCATTTGAGGTGTCACATTTGGGGCACTAGGCTCTTGAGCTCCATGGAATCAAGCACCAAACAAGAGGTATGTAATTCTACTAGAATTTATATTATATGTACTTTATATTATGCTAGTTAGAACAATACCTTGGAAAATTGATATTTGCATGTATAATAGAGAAAACATAGATCCAAGGTATTTAGGGTTGCATGTACACCATAGGAGTGTTAGAATGCTCAAAACCCAACAGTGGTATCAGAGCCTAGGCTTGTTTTCACCTATACTTGATGCAAACTGCTTAAAATCGAAGTTTTTTTTGCTGCTGGGACAGTGGACTCGCCGAGTTCACTGATGGACTCGACGAGTCCAAGGCAAAGTTCATCCAACTCGCCGAGTTGGTTCATGCACTCGACGAGTTGGACCCCCAAACATCATATCTTCGAGTTTTGGTGCTGGAATTGGTCTAGAATCATTACCTTTGACTGTTTTGGACTTATAAAACCTATTTTTTAAGTGGTAATGATTATGCTAAAACAATTTCAATGCTATAATCAAAGTTTCAAGTTTTATATGTGTTTATGTAATTCTTGAAAAATGTTGATTATGAATGTTCATGCTTATGAGTTTTGGTAGATCATAGGAATTATGTGCAAATTGTTTGTTAGTATAATTCTTGATCTCAATGAAATTGTATGGAGTCCATAACTTGTCCTCAAATTATAGATTACCAAGAGTTTTATGTTTCCTTGATTTATGAGTTAGTTTAGATTAATGAAATTTTTTTTGTGTTTTAGTTGTTTTCAATCCAAATTAATCTAGAGTTAGTTCATAAAATGTGTTTTTGTAACTTGTCCTCAAGTTACATAAAAGGTCACATTTATGAATTTTAAAAATCATAAAAGTGCCATAGGTTACATAAAAATGAAGAGTCTTTTTCATTTAATTATTTCATGACTTCATAACTTGTCCTCAAGTTATGGATGTTTAAGAGTCACTTCTTTAAAAGTGTTATTAAAGAATAAGAGGTTACATAAAAATGAAGAGACTTCATTTTAATGAACCATTAAACTCATAAGTTATGAAATGAATGGTTTTGAATAGTTTCAAAACTTGCCCTCAAGTTTTGGAATTTGTAAAGTATCACACACATTAATTCTTTAATTCCAAACTCTACAATTTTAAAAGTTAAAATTCAAAGTTTATGGACTTCATTAAATTAATTAAAGTGTTTAATTAAAAGAGTTAATAATTCCATAAAGACATGGTTTAAGTTTAATTAAATTAAGAGTATAGTTTAATTAATAGATTAAACCACCAAGTATTTTAAATGTTTAAAATACACCCTTATACTATTGTTATAATTTTAATTATATTGATATGTATAAGATAAAGTCAATCTTACCGTTAGTAGGCCTCATTCACGAAGCCGGTCTAGAAGGGCGGGTATAAGGTTACTTCCTATAAAATGGCAGTTTAATGGGTGTCCACTCTCACCCACCGCTTCCTTGACTGGTGGAGGGTCGTTAGCCAAACGGGTAGGAAAGGACTATAATTCTCCCTTCATTAAAAGTATAATGATAAATACTAAGTAACTAAACACTTATAAATTCCCAATCTTAGTTACTTAGGAAAATGTGAAATAGGTGCTAACCCATGAAATTACACTTTGTACCTTACCAAGTCGTTAGTGGAGCGTGTCTGGTTAACCGCCACACTAATGAGGACTATTAAGAGTGGCAAAGGGTAACTTGACTTTATTATAGATCGGTGGAGCGTGTGTGGTTAACCGGCACATCGATTAGGTGATAAAGTTAAGGGTACCAAGTCAATTTGCATGGTTATTCACACCTTGTTTGTGATCCTCGGCATCCCACTCACAAACTTGAGAGGGCACAATTGAGATTCAAACATGCCATTGAAAGTTTAATGTATCTCAAAAGATCTAGGAGTTTCAAATCCAATTAAAACTTAATTATATTTCATTTTTCATGGTGGAAATTGGTAAATCGTCATTTACCTACCTTCAACTATTTTATAACTCGGATTACGACATCCCTCTTCCAGTTATAAATAGGTTGTTGGATCCTGGCCTTAATATTTCATATTGGGTGTTATATTAAGGACTTTAAATCAACTAACTTGAATTTCTCCCTTATAGATGTCTCCTTCAGACAACTATGGTCTTCCCAAATCTTTAGGAACAAGCTTCCTAATGAAGATGATATCCCAAATGGCAACCAAGGTGAAAGATCAATCCCTTTGTTGTGCATTAGTGGGACTGGAAATCATACTTCACTTCCTCCACCTCCTCCAATAAATCTCCCTATCCCACAAGTTTCAAGACTTGATAAGTTCTAAGTCACTCAATCCCTATTGGCAAACAAAGTCTATATGTGCTTAGGTCTTGGAGATTAAGTCACATATTGACAAGCCGGGAGAGACGGGTGTCGAAGTCCCGAGGTAGCTGGTTGTTGACTTGGTTCTTTAGTCACTCCCTGATGACATATCACGACATGAACCTTTAATGATCTTATCTATTTGCTTGGTGCTGCTAAAATTAGTAGTGATTTGGAACACTGTTAAAAGCAAATTTGATTAGAAGATCGCCTTCCTAAAACTTCATGGACATTGACAATGGTAACACTGGAAATCCAGAAAAACTTTCTCTTCCCAATGGAAAGGGATCGGCCATATTCAACTCGGTTGACCAAATGGTAAAGAGAAAGGCTAAGTCTGAGATAGTCCCATGTACCATTCCCAAAGATTCCATATGTGCCTATTGCCAAAGGAAAGGGGCATTGGTTGTGAAGCTGCCGAATTTACCTGAAACCTCATAAGGATGGTAAAGTCAAAAGTTTGACTCTACTTCAGGTAAAGTCTGTTATCTAACTCTATTAAGTCTCTTTTGGAGATTCTTAATACATGATGTAATGTAATTACATTTTGATGTTTTTTGAAGAATCAAAGGAAGCTTAAAGAAAAAGTGTGCTGATTCTGATCGCATGGTTCGATGACCAGAATTTTGAGCCACTGCATAAGAGTTATGAGATATTGCTTAGGAATAGATAACAACAAAGTTTTCATATGAATTTGCATTGTAAGGATAAATTTTTCCGCAAGTTTTAAAATAAACGAAAAGTTTTGATTTTATTTATTTTAAGTATCCTTACAAAGGCATTTGTGAAAAATTGTTGTTTATATGTTACCATTGATAAGCAATATTGGAAAATGAATTTGATTCTTTCGTTTGTGGTAGTGTCATAATTTATCAAATAAGGAAAGATTCTCATCACCCAAGTTTCAGTTGGATAGAAACTTGGAATCATGCAAGTTGTATTGTGTGATGAATGAAATTTTTTCATCTTTGGTAAATTAAGACTAATTCCTTATTCACATTCGCATGTGAGTCAAGCGAAGGACTAAAGGATCGGGTACATTAGGTTGTGCACTAGTCAGGTCCACCACAAAGGTTGATAAGATTATTCATTATGATTTACTAAAGTTTAGTAAATATGATGATGCTTACAAGTTTAAGTGTAATGCTGAAACATTGGAAAAGTTTCAATATATGGCAGAATGAATAAGAAGAATCAAATAAGGCAGAAAGATAAAAGTTTGTCCAATCTGAAGAGATGGGAGAGTACTTGTGTATATTGTTTTATGATTATCTTAGTGATTATGGAACCATATCACAATTGATCCTCTAAGGACACCTTAGTGCATTTGTTGGCTAAGGAGAGGAATCGTGAATTGTGGAAATGGTTAAATCAAAAGATAAATCATACTTCATTCCAAAATAAAATCTTAGAGTCATACTCCAAGATTGAGCCTTGAGTGACATAATCTTAAGAAAGGTTTAAAACACTTGTCAAATGTAGAGTAAAATGTTTTCTTACTCTTGTACATTTGAAATTGGTAAGTTGTGATGTTTTGGATAAAACAAAGACCAACTAAGGCCAATTGTGTGAAGTGTTTGTAAAAGAATCCGCACTATCTCTTTAATATTGGGCAAGAGAGTCTTATATGTCAAGAGAACAGTGGGAGTTTAAAAGATCCTGAAATAGTTTCAAGAACTAATAAAGAGTTTTGTTAATCACTAGTCACGACTTGAGGTTTGTAACCTATCGTGATGACATATTCTTATTTCTATGTCTATTACAGAAAGGTTGACTATGCTTGTGAGTTCTATGAGTTCTCAATTGTTTGCATAACAACCTGGAAGCAATGGTAGGCCCTTGTGCTGTCGGGTGGCAAGAAATTAAGATTGAACAAGTTCAGTCCATATGTGTTTGGATTTGCCACTAACCTTGTCTTGTGATTATGGTTATGACAAATTCACATGGATAGGAACACTTACACCATAAAAATCTAAGTGTCATAAGGTTTCTCTTCGATTCATGAAAATGATGGTGAGGAAATACTTTCACTAAATGGATTTTAAGTAGATAGTAGTTGTGATATTTGCATTCTAATGTCGTTAGTGGAGCGCGTGTGGTTAACCGGCACACTAACTAGTGAGAATTGCAAAAGGTCTAGACAAACATGTGAGCTATCTAAGGAAAGGTGTATGATTTTGATAAAGTATTATCAAAGCAATCTCGTATCAGAAATCTGAACTTTGGTAAGAAAGACAATAAAGTATTGATTTCTAGAGGTCTAGTTGATTTCTGGATACATGTCAAAGCTAGTGGGAGCATAAGTGTTATGCTAGTAAGATAGTAATCATTATGCTAGTGGGAGCATGATTATTATGTTAAGTGTTGCAAGTTAGCAATATTAATTATAGAAAACAAAAGTTTCAATTCGCCTTGAAAAAGTTGTTTTGCTATAATTAAGGGAGATGATTTTATACTTCATTCCAATTCTACAAGCTTAGATTGAGATTTTAATCTACTTTAGTCAAGAATATATATGAATGTTATGCTGGAATGATTCAACATAAGGAAATTCTATATATGTTGCGTTCTCAAAATTCGTTTATGATTACGACATCCCTCTTCAAAGTTCTAATTGTGAGAACATGCCAAATAAAAAAAAATTTATAGCAAGAATCATGTCCCATGTGCTTCGGGTATAGGATCGATTACATGAGCTATAACAGTTATCCTTTCTAAATTTTCCTAATGCTTAGGGCATTAAGAGGGGAAAAGGGATTAGAACTGGATATGACTAAAATGATTAAGCAATTGTCGAGGACAATTTGAGGTTTACCAAAGATTGGTTGCTTATGGACAATTAGAAGTATAGAGTAATGGCCATATTGTAATATTTTGAAAAGAGGCAACTCTTGTTCAAAAGTGATGGTCAAAATGGGAATGTGGAATTGTTTCCATATGTGGAAGTTATCCTTTGAATCTGTGTAAGATTAAAGAACTTAATGCAAGAAGGATGTTCAAAGGAATGTACTTTGAATTTGAGACTTCGTTTCCATGGAATTGATCTCCATTGGAATTCTTTGTAATGTTTGTTGCCAAGTATTTCTGACTTTTGGGTATAGTCATTACAAGAGGATCATTGCATATAAGTTTAGAGTCTAACAAATTACAGTAAATGGCAAGAGTTTGGTATTCTTACATTTACAAAAGGGAATGGGATTGTGAAATAAGCATCGTTGGAGTCGTGTTCAATTGATCTATTTCACAAAAGAAAAGACCATAAGTAAACATAGTATACATGCTTGGTGCATGGCATGACTATTGTTTCAATTCAAGTATTAAGTTGATAAATCGAAACGATGAATAATGAGTAATCAATATGGTGCTTAGATAAAAGGGTTTTTATTTACACTCAAAGTGTTGGGGCCATACAGGATTAGTATTATTTTTGTGTTTCACTTTGCATGTTTTGACTTCTAGAATAACTAGGTCATTCTTCCCGAATGACTAAGTTATTCAAACCATCCACAGTCGGTCATATGTTGGAAGTAGATATGAATCAAGACTGTCATGAATTTGGCTTGTATGATTTGTCTAATGTGCATTAGACATAGCAATGGTTGCAACAACATTCATGAGTGCTCATAAGTTCTGAGTATTGGATTAAACCCACGCTCATTTGAATCACTTCATGGATTTTATCACGAGTGAATCATGAGACGATAATATCTTATGTTCTTCAAACCTAGAGATATGAGTTGTTGACTATGAGTTGGTTATACATTGATTGCACGAAAACGCATTGGTAACTCGATGTTATAAAACGTGCCTTTGTGTATGATTCAACAAGTAGTCAGTACAAGCATATGAGTCAAAGTTTATCCATTCCTTTTACCCTCAAAGGGATAAAAGCGATATCTCTGGGCCCCTCGATGATTTAGTGATGACAAAATGTAAGTGCTCGACCGGGCCTGGAATGATTTGATTTGTTCAATTAGTCAGTCGTCCTAAATCGGAAATCGGGAAAACAACAAATGGACAGAGAGAATGATTATAATCCGTGTCTCAGTCCATATGATATCTAGAATGGAGGAATGTATGATCACTTATCTAATGGACGCGTCATTGATTTGTTCAGAGTTCGGCAACAGCTTTTAAGAGCTACGATTGCTGGTCAGGTTGTGAAGGCGTACTTGCAATAATAGTTATTAGACTTATCCATGTGGGAGACTGTTGGATTAGTGTGTAAGTCCATAACTATAATTGGTATATACTTGACCCGACCCGACATGGTCCATTTGGGTTGCATGGCATCATGCATTTGGATAGACTAAAATGAGAGAAGTAACACTTAAGGTTTATTAATATATTATAAGTTCTAATATATTAATAAGATTATTTAATTAGTATTGATCAAGAATTAATCTAGAATTAATTAAGTGATCAAAAGAAGATTAATTAAATACATGGGTTGATTGTGTAAATCATCCATACTTATATAGTAGGCTAATGTTCCATGGATTATCAAGTTGGGCTAAAACCTATAGGATGCTCCATGGTGTATTTGAACCCATGGATCCAAGGAAATGGAAAGCCATGACAATTAGGGTTTACCCTAATTGTAACAACTATATAAGCATCTTATTTTGTGCAAAAATCAGCGACTATGGAAAAAGTGAGGGCAAACCGATTTTAGAAGTGTGCATTTTCTCTCAAGTTATTCCAAATGTTCATGGTGTTGTGTGAACCATTTGAGGTGTCACATTTGAGGCACTAGGCTCTTGAGCTCCATGGAATCAAGCACCAAACAAGAGGTATGTAATTCTACTAGAATTTATATTATATGTACTTTATATTATGCTAGTTAGAACAATACCTTGGAAAATTGATATTTGCATGTATAATAGAGAAAACATAGATCCAAGGTATTTAGGGTTGCATGTACACCATAGGAGTGTTAGAATGCTCAAAACCCAACAATCATGTGCGAGGACTTCCTCTCTTAAAGTTTGATAAGGATCATCTATGCGCCGCATGCGAAATGGGGAAGCAAAGTCGAAAAAGTCATCCAACTCTGATAAACACGAAAATCATAGAACCTCTTGAACTTATACACATCGATCTTTGTGGACCTTCTGCAATCGAAAGTGTTGGTGGTAGTAAGTATATTCTTGTAATTGTTGATGATTTTTGTCATTTCACTTGGTTGTATTTTCTTAGACAGAAATCTGATGCAACTCCCAAGCTCAAGAAATTTATAAAGCAAGTGGAGATTCAACTACGAAAGCTGGTTCGTAATATTAGAAGCGACAATGGGATGGAACTCAAAAACAAAGAGTTTGAAGAATTTCTAGTTGAAAAGGGAGTAACACATAATTTCTTTGCTCCCTATACCCCACAACAAAATGGTATAGTTGAAAGGCGAAATCGTTCCTTATGTGAAGCTGCATGAACCATGCTCAGTTTCGCTTGTCTACCTTTGTATTTCTGGGCCGATGCCATTGTGACTGCTTGTTTTACCCAGAATAGATCCATCCTAAATAAGCGATTCTCTCTTACTCCATATGAAATTATTAATAATTGTAAACCTAACGTCAAGTTTTTCCATGTCTTTGGTTCCAGGTGTTTCATCTTTAATTCCAAAGAAAACCGAAACAAATTTGATGTGAAAGCTGATGAAGGTATCTTTTTGGGATATTCACTAACCTCCAAGGCATATAGGGTTCGAAATAAATGATCAAATAAATTAGAAGAAACCTATTATGTCACGTTTGACGACAATTACATGAAGAAAATTCAATTAAGCGAAGGTCAAATGGAGGAAATTTTTCCTAAGACAGGTCAAGTTACTATTCCACTCTCCAATCTGTATGAAGAGTACATGCTACTTTTTGATGAGCCAGAGAAAGCCGTCACCTCTGAAGCAAAAGCAGCTGATAACAAAGTATACGAACTGAAAAAGATAATTGATTATGCTTCAAAAGAAATGGGAAGTGAACCTCAGAGTCCACACGAACCTCCACAAGATAGCACACCATCGCAGGGGGAGGATTCGTCTTCATTTTCTAAACCTCATTCGCCTTTCCAGGGGGAGAACCCATCTCCAACCATAACCCACGAAAGTCCACTAGAGGGGGAGAATTCTGAACCTAATGTTGAAACTGTTTCATCATTCGAGAGGGAGAATCATAATACGAATGATGATTTGGACGTTCAATCAGAATTCGAAGAAGTAAATGCTGAACTGGATCCTTTCTATGATCCAAACTACCCTCCGCTGACAAAATGGACCATAGATCATCCGAAAGCACAAGTTATTGATGAATCATCTGCAGGAGTTCTCACACGTTCTCAATTAAAAGCGAAGCAAACTGCTTTATTCTCTCAAGTGGAATACTGCATGTTTAATTCGTTCGTCTCCAAGGTAGAACCAAAAACCATTAACACCGCACTTGATCATTCTGAGTGGGTACAAGCTATACAAGACTAACTCAATGAGTTCGAACGAAACAAGGTTTGGAGATTGATTCCCACACCACCGGATGCATCTGTAGTTGGTCAGAAATGGGTATTTTGCAACAAGATGGATAAAGAAGGAAATGTAATTAGGAACAAAGCGAGACTTGTGGTGAAAGGATACTGTCAGGAAGAAGGGATCGACTACGAAGAGAATTTCGCTCCAGTACCAAGTTTAGAATCCGTTCGAATCTTCCTAGCATACGCAGCACACAAAAACTTTGAGGTATTTTAGATTGACGTCAAGTGTGCGTTCCTAAACGGAGAACTAGAAGAAACCGTATATGTTGAGCAACCATCAGGTTTTGTGAACGAGAAGTATCCCAATCACTGCTATATTTTTGACAAGGCAGTTTATAGTTTAAAGCAAACCTCATCTCTTGGTATATGGTATCCAACGAAATTAGGGTTCTTCGTTCAAGCATTCTCAGACGCTGATCTTGGAGGATGTGGACTGGATAGAAAAAGCACTACTGGCGGATGTCAATTTCTCGATGGAAAAATCGTCAGCTGGCAGTCTAAGAAACAAACATGCGTATCCTTACCCACAGCCGAAGCTGAGTACATCGCTGCTGCGTCATGTGCTTCACAGGTTATACGGATTCAAAGTCAATTAAGAGACTAAGGCCTGAACATGAAGCCAATCCCACTTTACTATGACTCTGAAAACGCAATTCGCATATGTCACAACCCAATGCAACACTCAAAAATGAAACACATCGCACTGAGGTATCACTTCATCAAGGATCATGTGGAAGATGGTAATGTCGAGATTCATTTCGTTCGATCCGCTGATCAATTAGCTGACATGTTCACGAAAGCCTTGCTTGAAGAAACCTTTAATAGAATACTCCAAGTCTTAGGAATGATGGAAGCTGAATCCATTCAGAAACCACCTTCGCTTCTATGAGTATCACTTTCGCTTTCGCTCCATAAGTTTTTATCAAGCGAAATGATGCGAACGTTCGCTCTATTTTGTTTCCATTTTTTTCGGGACACGAAATGGAACAAACACTCGCTCTTATTCGCTTCATTCATTCTTTATAAGTGAACGGTTGGTTAGTGATTTCACTTCTTACTCGTGGTTTGGAACTCCTGTATCTTTTTGTATATTATGCATTCTAAAAGTTTGTTTCGCATATTTTCTGTTTTTATTTGTTTTCAGAAAATCCAAAAAGATTTTTCTTTCTGTTTTTAATTATTTTTCAGAAAAATAAAATACAAAAATATTTTCCTTTTGTTTTATTTATAAAATCAAAAATACAAAAATATTTTTATTCTTTGTGTTTATCTTTTCTTATTAACTTCTTTTTACTTTTCATAAAATCTAAAAACCGAGTATTACTAGATGATTGTGTTGATCATACAGGTGCTTATATGCTGCTAATCTCAATTCGCATCATGAGGCAGGTATAATTTATTTATCTTTATACTAGCTAGGTGTCCCTAGAAGAATGTTGCAGCTTGTTGTCTAAAGACTCAACGAATCTGAAGTGAAGCCTTATCGATTCGATAAATACAAATCGTTTCTTCCCAATCAGGCTGCTAAATTCACTTAAGTCATGAGCTACCTTACTCTTCTCACATTGAGTTAAGAGTTATTTGCTTGGTCACTTTCGCATAGCAGAGGTACTTTCGTTTCTTATACCACCTCAACACTTTTCTCCATCCATTTCGTTTCATAAACGTGACCCTTGACACTCTCAACATTTACCACTGAGGTTTACGGTTACACAACATCTGTGTTGATGATCTTAGTTTCGTTTTACCATGTGCTAAGTGAAACCCACAGTCCAACACCTTTAATGAATTGACGGTGAACAATGGAGTGTTCTAGTTTTTCACCAACACACCAACGATGATCACTCTTGTTTGTTGTTTCACGAAATCTCTTTTCCTTTTGCGAGATCTTTATGAAATTGTCTAAAACTAAGATATTTCTTCCCAAAAGATCCAGTTTCGTTTTTGTTTTTGAGATTTCTAAAATTTCACCTAGTCACTGAAAATTTATCAAACCTACTTGATGTTATAGGCTACACTGGCCACACAAGTACTTCATCCAACTTTCGGTCTTATATCAAGTTCGTAGTTTGGTTGAAGCGAAAGCCACCCTACAAGCCTAAATTAAAAAGACGCCTTTCAATGTTTCTTAACAAACATTTGATCGTACTTCAACGGGAAACCACACAGACACTTCTCAGTCTCTCTTGACTTTGAAGGAAGAGATTCGTGCCTGGGATCGTCAGTTTCGTGTCATATATGACATCACTAAATCCCACAGATATACTTTTCTTTATTTTTTTTTCTTTGGCACAATCTTGCACGAAGATCTTTATGATTTTCCAAAAATCTAGTTCATGGTACTTATGGTATTTTTCAGATTCACAGTTTCGCTTATCGATGCTATGGTGGTCTTATATTTCAAAAAGCGAAAGGTGCTCAGATTATTTAATTGGAATGTGAAGCGTTAGAGCAAAATATGATGAGGCGGAGGAATGGATAAGATTTCAAACCAAAAGGCGCGTGAATTTGAAACGGTTCCTATCATCACGCCACCTGACACCTTTTTCGGAGTAGCAGTTGACACATCACACTTTTTCAGGTGTCGTTTCAGAGAAAATCACGCAAACGTCATAAAAGATCTTTCTCTCTCCTGGTAAATCGTATAAAGGGCTTTCACAAATCCCTTATTTCTCTTTACCACTCTAAATACTCTTAATAAACCTAAAGGCGATTTCTCTCACGGTTCATCTTCTTCTTCACGAACCTGCAACAATGGCCGATTCGTCATTTGTTCAAGAACACACTGCTCAGTCCTCTTTCCTCACCATCAAGCGTAACCAGAACTTGATCCTCGACTTGGCTCCGTTCAAATATAACGCGTACATGCTTCCCCTTGTCGAGTGCTTGAAGTACTCACCTTTGGTTATTGCCTTAACCAAGGTTGAATGTGTTCCAATGTCACTGTTGTCGAAGGCCTTCTCATCTGCAAAGTATGCCAAGGAGGAGTAAAAGATCATCTTTGAAGTTCTTGATAAGAAACACTCGGTATCAAAGACTAGGTTTTGCTCTCTTCTAGGGCTAACCTATGTTGATTCAATGGTGAATCCGAAGTCTATTTCTACTGCCCAGATCTTCGACATGTTCTACCAAATGGGGTATACTGATCTTCTCACCACTATCACCAAGTTCAAGAAGTCATGTCTTCCACCCCAATGGAATGGTCTATTTACTCTTCTCTTCAAGGCTTTCTCTGAGAGAGTAACTGGATCCGACTGTGCTAGCAAATCATTGATGACAATCCTCTATGGCCTTTACCATGGGATTAACCTTGATTATGGGTCTATTCTTTGGGCTTAATTGGTGCAGAGTATGAATTCTTCGTCTCGACACAGCGAGATCTCTTGCGCTCGTTTCTGGACGATTGTGGTGTAGCGGGCAATGGATAAGTTCAACATTCCGGTGATGGCAGACTCATTGATGTCATCGATTGCCACCTTCCACACTACGAAGATTATCATCGTTGATAATTCGAAGCTTTTGTTTGTAGGGTGTATTCCGGAGACTATGTACAGATGTGTTTCTGGGGCTAGCAAAATTATCACTGAGTACAAGAAGCAACCTGTTTCGGGTCCTAGGGAGCTTACTTCTGAGATGAAACGCTCCTTAGACGAGGCTGATAAACCCAAAAAGGGAGGCAAGAAGGGAGATAAGAAGAAAGGGTTTCAAGAAGGTCCATCTTCTCAAGCTCCAACCCCTAAGAAGCAAAAGACTCAAGATGCAGCTCCTTCGGCTCCAAAGAGGCGAAATCTCAGAAAGATGACACTAAATCCCTGCTCACCTTCAACAAGCGATACTGAGTACGTTCCTTCTGATACAACTGACGAAGAATCATGCGAAAGCGAAGGTTCTCAATATGATGGTTCGCTTCGTGGTGATTCGCCTCCACCTTCTCCACAATAAGAGGTACCTTTAAACGATTCTGTTCCAACTCCACCTCCTTCTCCTACTCACACTACTATTCCAATTACAATCGCACCTTGTCCACCACCTGTCACTATAAAATCAAACCCAATTTCATCTCAACCACCACCCATCTACACTGGAACCACTACAACCACAACCACAGGCGAACCTCTCATCAATGTCAACGCATCTGATGCGGGGGAAAAGACTTCAGGTTTTGTCACTTCTACTACCACAAATCCTGTTTCCCCTCAGCGTGAACATTCTTCCAGAAGACCATGTTGGTGCTGATGGATTGGACTTTGATACGTTTCATTATAGTCCTTTCTCCATTCAAGAAGACAGTGATGATGATGATGCTCCTCTCACTTAGAGGCATCTCAAAAAGCTGAACACTAAGCTTGATTCTCTTCTCACGTCTGCCGCTACTTCTTCAAGTAATGCTTATTCTGAAGCCACTATTAAGAGTTTGTTCGACTCTTTGGTCAAGGAGCATGCAACGAACCTTGATGAAGCGAACAAAGCAGTTGAAGATTCCACCCTCTTAAACCAGCAAGCGACCGAAAAAGTCGATAAACGAATCTCCGAAACGAAAGTGTTCATAACAGATCTCAATACTGGTGCTGAAGGTAATACTGTCAAAGCGAATGAGGCCATTTCAAAGGTCAGCACTTCACTGAAGTTTGAACGCAAGAAACTGGAAAAGCTTCGCTCCAGTATCTCTGATGATAATACTACTTATCACTCCTCGATTTCTACGACGCTCAATTAATTTCAAGATGATTTGGCTGTTGAAAGCAAAATCATGGATGCGCTCGCTCTTCGCACTACTCAACTTCGTGCTCAAACAATCAAGCTCCAGCATTCACAATCCGAAATCGATGAACTCAAGTCTGAACGAGCGGTTGTGAAATCTTGCATCAGTGACGTCAATTCCTTGCTGTCTAACCTTATTGAAGCGCATGATTCCATTTTCACCATCACCATTCGTAGACACTTAGCTGAAAATCTTCTTCCTGCCTTCACTCTTCTGAATAGGCTTGAAGGTGTTCATGAGGCCCCTGTCCCTCCGAAATAAGGGGGAGAAGAGAAAATCGCTAAGGCAGGGGAGAAACCAAAGACAGATGAACCGAAGGTTAATGTAGCTTCGGGTTCAAAAGGAAAAGCTCTAATGGGTGTTGAAGAAGAAGAAAGTGAAGACGAGCAACTGAAATGAAAGTCAAGTGAACAAGAGCTTAATGAAAGTGCTCGCATTGCGAGAGACATTGAGGAAAAATAACGAAAAGAGAAAGAAGCTCACGACCACTTGGAAACTAGAAAAACGCTATTTCCAGTATGGACGTTGGAGCAACTAATGTACGAAGCTGTTGAATTTCCCAGTGTTCATTGGTTGGAGCCGGTGATATCGTTTAATCTGACTAACACGAGGGATAATCAATATGATATGCCAATAAAAAAAAGAGCCTACGTTTTTCACTGCTTTGATTCCATTGCAGATATTCCCTCTCCTGACGCGAAAGTAGATAGAGCCTTGATTGAATTTTATCTCACTTTTGGCAAACCTCAGTACCTGATTTGGAGTATTCAGAAAATATCTACTGTCAAGGTTACAGGGCCAATCGCTACTGGAAGCTTCTTGAATGCAAAGTTCAAGGTAACACGGGGATCTGAAAACACGTTGCATGAGTTCACGCTGTTGGATTAGTGTCTAAGTCCATAACTATAATTGGTATATTCTTGACCCGACCCGGCATGGTCCATTTGGGTTGCATGGCATCATGCATTTGGATAGACTAAAATGAGAGAAATAACACTTAAGGTTTATTAATATATTATAAGTTCTAATATATTAATAAGATTATTTAATTAGTATTGATCAAGAATTAATCTAGAATTAATTAAGTGATCAAAAGAAGACTAATTAAATATATGGGTTGATTGTGTAAATCATCCATACTTATATAGTGGGCTAATGCTCCATGGATTATCAAGTTGGGCTAAAACCCATAGGATGCTCCATGGATGCTCCATGGTGTATTTGAACTCATAGATCCAAGGAAATGGAAAGCCACGACAATTAGGGTTTACCCTAATTGTGGCAAACTATATAAGCGTCTTATTCTTGTAAAAATCGGCCACTAGAGAAAAAAATGAGGGCAAACCGATTTTAGAAGTGTTGTACTTTCTCTCAAGTTATTCCAAGTGTTCATGATGTTGTGTGAACCATTTGAGGTGTCACACTTGGGGCACTAGGCTCTTGAGCTCCATGGAATCAAGCACCAAACAAGAGGTATGTAATTCTACTAGAATTTATATTATGTGTACTTTATACATGCTAGTTAGAACAATACCTTGGAAAAATTGATATTTGCATGTATAATAGAGAAAACATAGATCCAAGGTATTTAGGGTTACATGTACACCATAGGAGTGTTAGAATGCTCAAAACCCAACAGTGGTATCAGAGCCAAGGCTTGTTTTCAATTATACTTGATGCTATTTGCAAGAAAAATTGTTTTTTTGGAATCTGCCAGTTCACCACGAGGTGGTCACTATTCACTGAATTTTTTTTTAGTTTTTGGCCTGTTTTGGATTAGAATAATTACCACAAAGTGTTTTTGTTCTTAAAACTTGATTTTGATGTTATGGTAATGTTTATTCTCATCCGAATAAATGGTTATTATCAAAGTTTCAAGTTTTATATGGTTTATTTATGATTTTTGAAATTGTTGATATGCATGTTCATGAACTTATGTGAGTTTTGTTAGATCATAGGAATTATGTGCAAATTGTTTTGTTAGTATAATTCTTGATCTTAATGAAATTGTATGGACTCCATAACTTGTCCTCAAGTTATGGATTACCAAAAGTTTTTTTGTGTTACCTTGTTTATGAGTTGATTTAGATTAATGGAAAAAAAATTATGTGTTAGTTGTTTTCAATCCATATTGATCTAAAAGAAGTTCATAAAATATGTTTTTGTAACTTGTCCTCAAGTTATATGAAAAGTCATATTTATGAATCTTAAAACTCATAAAAGTGCCATAGGTTTCAAAGAAAAATAAAGAGTCTTTTTCATTAAATTGTTTTATGACTCCATAACTTGTCCTCAAGTTATGGATGTTTAAGAGTCACTTCTTTAAAAGTGTTATTAAAGAATAAGAGGTTACATAAAAGTGAAGAGTCTTCATTTTAATGAACCATTAAACTTATAAGTTATGAAATGAAAAGTCTTGAATAGTTTCAAAACTTGCCCTCAAGGTTTGGAATTTGTAAAGTTACCCCTCATGTATACTTTAATTCCAAATTGAACCTTAGAATTTTAAAAGTTTAAAATTCAACACTTATACTATTATTATAATTTTAATTATATAGATATGTATAAGATAAAGTCAGTCTTACTGTTAATAGGCCTCATTCACGAAACCGGTCTATAAGGGGGGTATAAGGTTACTGCCTATAAAATGGCAGTTTAATGGGTGTCCACTCTCACCCACCGCTTCCTTGACCGGTGGAGGGTCGTTAGCCGAACGGGTAGGAAAGGACTATAATTCTCCCTTCATTAAAAGTATAATGATAAATACTAAGTAACTAAACACTTATAAATTCCCAATCTTAGTTACTTAGGAAAATGTGAAATAGGTGCTAACCCATGAAATTACACTTTGTACCTTACCAAGTCGTTAGTGGAGCGTGTCTGGTTAACCGGCACACTAATAAGGACTAGTAAGAGTGGCAAAGGGTAACTTGACTTTATTATAGATCGGTGGAGCGTGTGTGATTAATCGGCACATCGATTAGGTGATAAAGTTAAGGGTACCAAGTCAATTTGCATGGTTATTCACACCTTGTTTGTGATCCTCGGCATCCCAGTCACAAACTTGAGAGGGCACAATCGAGATTCAAACATGCCATTGAAAGTTCAATGTATCTCAAAAGATCTAGGAGTTTCAAATCCAATTAAAACTTAATTATATTTCGTTTTTCATGGTGGAAATTGGTAAATCGTCATTTACCTACCTTCAACTATTTTATAACTCGGATTACGACATCCCTCTTCCAGTTATAAATAGGTTGTTGGATCCTGGCCTTAATATTTCATATTGGGTGTTATATTAAGGACTTTAAATCAACTAACTTGAATTTCTCCCTTATAGATGTCTCCTTCAGACAACTATGGTCTTCCCAAATCTCTAGGAACAAGCTATCCTAATGAAGATGATATCCCCAATGGGAATCAAGGTGAAAGATCAATCCCTTTGTTATGCATTAGTGGGAAAGGAAATCATACTTCACTTCCTCCACCTCCTCCAATAAATCTCCATATCCCACAAGTTTCAAGACTTGATAAGTTCTAAGTCACTCAATCCCTATTGGCAAACAAAGTCTATATGTGCTTAGGTCTTGGAGATTAAGTCACATATTGACAAGCCAGGAGAGTCAGGTGTCGAAGTCTCGAGGTAGCTGGCTGTTGACTTGTATCGTCAGTCACTCCCTGATGACAGATCACGACATGACCCTTTAATGATCTTATCTATTTGCTTGGTGCTACTGAATCAACAATGATTTGGAACACTGGTAAAGCAAATTTGATTAGATGATCGACTTCCAAAAACTTCATGGACATTGACAATGGTGACACTGGAAATCCAGAAAAACTTTCTCTTCCCAATGGAAAGGGATCGACCATAGTCAAGTCTGTTGACCAAATGGTAAAGAGAAAGGCTAAGTCTGAGATAGTCCCATGTACCATTCCCAAAGAGTCCATATGTGCCTATTGCCAATGGAAAGGGGCATTGGTTGCAAAGCTGCCGAATTTACCTGAAACCTCATAAGGATGGTAAAGTCAAAAGTTTGACTCTACTTCAGGTAAAGTCCGTTATCTAACTCTATTACGTCTCTTTTGGAGATTCTTAATACATGATGTAATGTAATTACATTTTGATGTTTTTGAAGAATCAAAGGAAGCTTATTGAAAAGGTGTGCTGATTCTGATCGCATGGTTCGATGACTAGAACTTTTAGCCACTGCATAAGAGTTATGAGATATTGCTTAGGAATAGATAACAACAAAGTTTTCATATGAATTTGCATTGTAAGGATAAGTTTTTCCGCAAGTTTTAAAATAAAAGAAATGTTTTGATTTTATTTATTTTAAGTATCCTTACAAAGGCATTTGTGAAAAATTGTTGTTTATATGTTTCCATTGATAAGCAATATTGGAAAATGAATTTGATTCTTTCGTTTGTGGTAGTGTCATAATTTATCAAATAAGGAAAGATTCTCATCACCCAAGTTTCAGTTGGATAGAAACTTGGAATCATGCAAGTTGTATTGTGTGATGAATGAGATTTTTCATCTTTGGTAAATTAAGACCAATTCCTTGTTCACATTCGCATGTGAGTCAAGCGAAGGACTAAAGGATCGGGTACAATAGGTTGTGCACTAGTCAGGTCCACCACAAAGGTTGATAAGATTATTCGTTATGATTTACTACAGTTTAGTAAATATGATTATGCTTACAAGTTTAAGTGTAATGCTGAAACATTGGAAAAGTTTCAATATATGGCAGAATGAATAAGAAGAATCAAATAAGGCAGAAAGATAAAAGCTTCTCCAATCTGAACAGATGGGAGAGTACTTGTGTATCTTGTTTTATGATTATCTTAATGATTATGGAACCATATCACAATTGATCCTCTAAGGACACCTTAGTGCATTTGTTGGCTAAGGAGAGGAATCGTGAATTGTGGAAATGGTTAAATCAAAAGATAAATCATACTTCATTCCAAAATAAAATCTTAGAGTCATACTCCAAGATTGAGCCTTGAGTGACATAATCTTAAGAAAGGTTTAAAACACTTGTCAAATGTAGAGTAAAATGTTTTCTTACTCATGTACATTTGAAATTGGTAAGTTGTGATGTTTTGGATAAAACAAAGACCAACTAAGGCCAATTGTGTGAAGTGTTTGTAAAAGAATCTGCACTATCTCTTGAATATTGGGCAAGAGAGTCTTATATGTCAAGAGGACAGTGGGAGTTTAAAAGATCCTGAAATAGTTTCAAGAACTAATCAAGAGTTTTGTTAATCACTAGCCCACGAATTGAGGTTTGTAACCTATCGTGTTGACATATTCTTATTTCTGTGTCTATTCCAGTTAAAAGTTGACTATGCTTGTGAGTTCTATGAGTTCTCAATTGTTTTCATAACAACTTGGAAGCAATGGTAGGCCCTTGTGCTACCCGGTGGCAATAAATTAAGATTGAACAAGTTCAGTCCATATGTGTTTGGATTTGTCACTGACCGTGTCTTGTGATTATGGTTATGACAAATTCACATGGATAGGAACACATACACCATAAAAATCTAAGTGTTATAAGGTTTCTCTTCGATTCATGAAAATGATGGTGAGGAAACGCTTTCACTAAGAAGATTTTAAGTAGATAGCAGTTGTGATATTTGCATTCTCATATAGTTAGTGGAGCGTGTGTGGTTAACCGGCACACTAACTAGTGAGACATGAAAAAGATCTAGACAAACATGTGAGCTATCTAAGGAAAGGTGTATGATTTTGATAAAGTATTATCAAAGCAATCTCATATCAGAAATCTAAACTTTGGTAAGAAAGACAATAAAGTGTTGATTTCTAGAGGTCTAGTTGATTTCTGGATACATGTCAAAGCTAGTGGGAGCATAAGTGTTATGCTAGTAAGATAATAATCATTATGCTAGTGGGAACATGATTATTATATTAAGTGTTGCAAGTTAGCAATGTTAATTATAGAAAACAAAAGTTTCAATTCGCTTTGAAAAGTTGTTTTCCTAACAAAAGTTTCAATTCGCTTTGAAAAGTTGTTTTCCTATAATTAAGGGAGAGGATTTTATACTTCATTCCAATTCTACAAGCTTAGATTGAGATTTTAATCAACTTTAGTCAAGGATATATATGAATGTTATGTTGGAATGGTTCAACATAAGGAAATTCTATATATGTTACGTTCTCAAAATTCGATTATGATTACGACATACCTCTTCATAGTTCGAATTGTGAGAACATGGAAAATAAAAATTTTATTGCATGAATCATGTCCCATATGCTTTGGGTATAGGTTCGATTACATGTGCTATAATCCATTCTAAATTTTCCAAATACCTAAGGCATTAAAATGGAAAAGGAATAGAACTGGAAATGACTAAAATGATTAAGCAAATTGTCGAGGACAATCTGAGGTTTACCAAAGATTGGTTGCTCATGGACAATTAGAAGTATAGTGTAAGGACCATATTGACATATTTTGAAAAGAGGCAACTCTTGTTCAGAAGTGATGGTCAAAATGGTAATATGGAATTGTTTCCATAGGTGGAAGTTATTCTTTGAATCTGTGTAAGATTAGAGAACTTAATGCAAGAAGGATGTTCAAAGGAATGTACTTTGAATTTGAGACTTCATTTCCATGGAATTGATCTCCATTGGAATTCTTTGTTATGTTTGTTTCCAAGTCTTTGTGACTTTTGTGCATAGTCATTACAAGGGGATCATTGCATATAAGTTTAGAGTCTAACAGATTACAGTAAATGGCAAGAGTTTGGTATTCTTACATTTACAAAAAGGATTGGGATTGTGAAATGAGCATCGTTGGAGTCGTGTTCAATTGATCTATTTCACAAAAGAAAAGACCATAAGCAAACATAGTATGCATGCTTGGTGCATGGCATGACTATTGTTTCAATTCAAGTTTAATGTTGATAAATCGAAACAATGAATAATGAGTAATCAATGTGGTGCTTAGATAAAAGGGTTTTTATTTACACTCGAAGTGTTGAGGCCATACAAGATTAGTATTATTTTTGTGTTTCAATTTGCATGTTTTGACTTCCAGAATAACTAGGTCATTCTTCCCGAATGACTAAGTTATTCAAACCATCCACAGTCGGTCATATGTTGGAAGTAGATATGAATCAAGACTGTCATGAATTTGGCTTGTATGATTTGTCTAATGTGCATAAGACATACCAGTGATTGCTACAACATTCATGAGTGCTCATAAGCTCTGAGTATTGGATTCAACCCACGCTCATTTGAATCATTTCATGGATTTTATCACGAGTGAATCATGAGACGATAATATCTTATATTCTTCAAACCTAGAGATATGAGTTGTTGACTATGAGTTGGTTATACATTGATTGCACGAAAACGCATTGGTAACTCGATGTTATAAAACGTGCCTTTGTGTATGATTCAACAAGTAGTCAGTACAAGCATATGAGTCGAAGTTTATCCATTCCTTTTACCCTCAAAGGGATAAAAGCGATATCTGTCGGCCACTCGATGATTTAGTGATGACAAAATGTAAGTACTCGGCCGGGCCTGG
Source organism: Lactuca virosa (assembly GCF_052849685.1). NCBI lineage: Eukaryota > Viridiplantae > Streptophyta > Magnoliopsida > Asterales > Asteraceae > Lactuca > Lactuca virosa. Next base: position 203,754,915 of record NC_136426.1, read on the forward strand.
AATGATTTGATTTGTTCAATTAGTCAGTCGTCCTAAATCGGAAATCGGGAAACAACAAATGGACAGAGTGAATGATTATAATCCATGTCTCAGTCCATATGATATCTAGAATGGAGGAATATATGATCACTTATCTAATGGACGCGTCATTGATTTGTTCAGAGTTCGGCGGCAGCTTTTAAGAGCTACGATTGCTGGTCAGGTTCTGAAGGCGTACTTGCAATAATAGTTATTAGACTTATCCAAGTGGGAGACTGTTAGATTAGTGTCTAAGTCCATAGCTATAATTGGTATATTCTTGACCCAACCCGACATGGTCCATTTGGGTTGCATGGCATCATGCATTTGGATAGACTAAAATGAGAGAAATAACATTTAAGGTTTATTAATATATTATAAGTTCTAATATATTAATAAGATTATTTAATTAGGATTGATCAAGAATTAATCTAGAATTAATTAAGTGATCAAAAGAAGACTAATTAAATATATGCGTTGCTTGTGTAAATCATCCATACTTATATAGTGGGCTAATGCTCCATGGATTATCAAGTTAGGCTAAAACCATAGGATGCTCCATGGTGTATTTGAACCCATGGATCCAAGGAAATGAAAAGCCATGACAATTAGGGTTTACCCTAATTGTAACAACTATATAAGCATCTTATTATGTGCAAAAATCGGATACAAGAACTAGAAAAACAAGTGAGGGGCAAACCGATTTTAGAAGTGTTCTACTTTCTCTCAAGTTATTCCAAGTGTTCATGATGTTGTCTGAACCATTTGAGGTGTCCTGAGCTCCATGGAATCAAGCACCAAAAAAGAGGTATGTAATTCTACTAGAATTTATATTATGTGTACTTTTTATATGCTATTTAGAACAATACCTTGGAAAAATTGATATTTGCATGTATAATAGAGAAAACATAGATCCAAGGTATTTAGGGTTGCATGTACACCATAGGAGTGTTAGAATGCTCAAAACCCAACACACGCTTGCATATCTGCCCAACCTTAATCCACATGATTGGATCTTATTGCTGAATCATCTTTTGGTCGAAGAACAAAAATATGAACCCATTCTGGCTCATTTGAAGCGAATGTTGGTTTCGTATATATACGAAGTGGCAAAGCTTGATGTTGAGATTGCTAAAGTTCTGAAACGAAAGCCTACCGTGAATCCGATTGGGAAAGCCAGTGACATGAGCGAAATCAGCATGGGAAAGATCGATACAGTTCACCTAACTGTAATGTTTCAACATGGATATGATGTTCCCGGAGTTTTTCAAAAATGCCTTTTCGCTTTACCTGACAAACACCTATTCTCCACAGTCTTCTTGGAACATATATTGGAGATTGTTAACAAGTGCACCTTGAATGATGATGCTGCAAAGAGGAAGTTTAATGATATGATTCGATGGTACATCTTGTTTCACAGAACTTTGCTTGCTGTGATTCCCAAGCTTTTCAAAACAGTTAAGAAGACTCAGCGAGCATTACAGTAAAGCATCTATCGCCTCAATTGACGCAAAGGGGGAGATTGGTGGGTATAATAGATTGCGTCATTGGGCTGTTTAGTTCAGTTCATTTTGTATTCGGCATTGAGACTGTCCAGCCATTATTTATTACTAGGGTTAGAGTATTTATAGTGCATGCATGCACCATAGTTAGGATCGATCTGACCACTTTCATTTTAACCCTAGCACACCTCTATAGTAGCAATTCTGTCACAACTAGCATTTTTAGCTAGAAAATTCTATTCTCATGTAATCAATCAACTTTTTTTAAGGCATGTACTCCAAGTGAATATCACTCAATGCTCATTCAAATACATCTCTCATGTTCAACTAAGGGTTGAAAACCCTAAAAATCCCGGTTCAAGCTCTATATGGACTAGGATTTTCTTATTGGGCCTAATGGACCAATAAGCATTCAACTCGACTATATTGAGCTTAGAAACCCTATCTGGATTCTAAATGGATCCAATTCATACATCTATAACATTTTGGACCATTTGGGCCTAGAATGATTCATTCTAACCCTAATGGGCCTTATTGGGGCATAATTGGGTTAATTAGCCCTAATAGACCATAAACCCATTCCCTCATACCTTATTGGGCCGTGAATGCTCACAAAAGCCCAATGGGCCGAAAATCATTATTAGGTTCCATAAATTCGAACTAAGCTTAGAATGGACCGAAACTATCTCATTCTTATTCATTCTTTCCCTTTCTCAGCCCATGTGTAAAACAAAAAGAAGGAAAAAATGGCTAATTTACCCAAACCATGACACATCATTTTTGTTTAGAGGACAACAAGGCATTTTATACAACATACAACAAAGTACTTCTCATGTTTCCATGCAAAACCTCCCCTCACCCTCTCTCTTTATCTCTCTCGGTCGAGAGCTAGCACACACACACACACACACTTTCAAATTCTCTCCAAAACACTTTCAAGATCATCCTCCTCCTTCCATCAAGGATCTCGAAATTTTGCTTGTGTTTCAAGGATCTTCATCAAGTATTTTCAACCTTTGGTAAGTTGTTATCAAACACAAACATCTCCTTCCATTTTAACATTAAGAACTCCTTCTTACCTAGCTTTACTCCATGATCATACTCTTAGAAACTTCTTAAGTTCGAAGATCTACTCAAGGAAAGCTTGCTAGAACCAAAACCTCTCTCTTTTGTTCACCAAAACGAGATCAAACAAGCAAGGTGAGTTCATACCCCCTTGTTTTTGGTTTTTACATGTTTTTGGGGGAGAATACAATTGTTTATGTGTAGATCTATGTATTTAGGCATGTTATGTGTGATTTTCTTGGTTTATGTTGTGATTATGTGATAAATCTTCATAAACTAAAACACTCTAAACATCATACTATAAGGATAAAAGTGTTATACAAGCCTAAGATGTGAAAAACAAAACAAAGATCGTGTATAAGGATCATTTTTGACAAGTAAACAAAAGATTTGGGAAACTTTTTCCACTTACGGTTTTCATAAGGATCAAAAAGGTCATATTTGCACAAAATTGGGTTTTTATGATAATCATACTTTTCAAAGGACCAAAGGGGTAAATTTTAAGCATAATGGGCTTAAAAATTTGGGCCTTATGGTTTTTGGGCCCAAAATGCGAAAAATATGAGTTTTTAGGGGTTAAAGTGTTATATAATCAAAACTTGAGCGAAAAACAGGAAATGAACAAAAATATAGGCTAAAAATGACACCTATTTCTAAATAAAGGGTTAAAAATAAAATATTCGGTGAAAAAGGGGTTGAAATCGCCAAATATATATTTTTGGGCCAAATATGTCAATTATTAAACAACTGGACCGAAGATATAAATATTCATAACTTAAGGGTTAAAATGGTATATTATTTATATAAACTAAGAATATCGTTATAACCAAACATTCGACTTTTATAACATTATGGGAAAAGTTTTCTACCAAAAGAATCCATGCTATAACAAACAAACGAAATACAACAATGTTACGAATATTGGGCCTAGTACTTGCTATACATGCTTATTGGGCCTTCGTGATCCATTTGCATGTTTATTAGGCCCAATATATTCATTACATGTCTATTGGGCCTTAGTGACCCAATTACATGCTTAATGGGCCTAAATTAGTCTTTACATGTCATTGGGCCTTAGTGGCCCATTTACATGTTAATTTAGCCTGGAATAATTCATCGTATGCTTAATGGGCTTTAATTTGTCCATGACATACTTATCAAGCCTGGAAATAACTTACATGTCTAATGGGCCATAGTTGCTTTTTCTTCATGTTTGTTGGGCCTTATCCTTTCATATTCATGTATCATCTGGTGTTCGAAATTCTAAATACATATAACGTAATTATATTCATATGGCAATAATTGGAATCTAGTGAGACTTGTCGGTTGACTCCATTGAGTGTATGGCCGTAGCCTGTAGTTATAATCAGAGTCTCCTAGAGGGAGAGCGAGAGTTTGTGTATAGATCTATATGGGGGTGACTCCCCCACACCTGAGTTGTTCGCTACAGTTAGACTAGGTCAGTCTAGGGTGACAAAACCTTGATCAAAATCCGGCGTTTGGAAAATGCCAAGACAGGCAAATTAGTCACTATCATGCATGGTTATAACGACTCACACAGAGATCCATTATCATCAGTACATTACGAGAATTCAAGTGCTTAAATCATATTAATACGAAACAATTCATACGATAATGCAAGGACTACCACACTTTTATAAATCAGAAAATATTGGATTTTCTGGGGGAATTACTATTTTTCATTAGCTTCTACTTACAACAGATACAATACAAGGAAATTTTGGATCGTTTACTTATACATGTTACTACTATGAAATTCACACATGCATCTATACTCGATTTTCACATGATTTTTCAGACTTTAAATCAGAAAATATCGGATTTTCTGGGATTTACAAACAATACAATGACTTTCATTTAAACATGCTTATGAACTCACCAACATTATATATGTTGACCGTGTTCAAAATAACTTGTATTCTCAGGTAACCGTTAAGCAGGGGAAACTTTCAAGTGTAGGAAATTTCTTTTGTGTAATGTCAAATCCTCGTACAATTTTATATTTTGGGAACATGTAACCTAAGACAATGTACTTGATGTGAACAATACCAGTTGTATTATGTAATGTTTGGTGATGATTGTGTTATGTTTCATGTATATTCATTGTGATGATAATTCAATTGATAGTCACATGAGCCCCCGAACGATTCCGCCGTCTGGTTCGGGGGTGTGACAGATTGGTATCAGAGCATTGTTTATAGTGAACTGGCATATCTAACCATACTTGATATGAAACTATAAATACAATGGGATTAAAACACTCTGAATAAAGTGCATACATTAAAAACTATAACATTAAAAGTCTCTAGAGGAAATGGAACACTGTGATTAAACCCGGGCAGTTATGTAGTTATATTAGGGGTAAATATAGCCTGATCAACTATATTTATTCAAAATATTACCAACATGTGTTTGGGAGTGATCATAGCGGGAGATGAATCTAGAAGCCTACCTCATTCCCAAATAACTCGAGGAACCCAAACTAAAATGATTAAAATATATCATAGGAGCATTTTAAAAATTTTAAATATCCATTCCCTCTACACACTACTTACCCCCAGCTTCTCGCGCAACCACCATGGATGGAGCACATCAGGGCATTCTTTCCTACCAGAACCTAGTGGCTCACAGAGAGATTGAAGAAGACCCCGTGGTAGGACAAGAGGCAGCCTCTGACCTTAAGGGTGAGGAGTATACAGATATGGACAACGAGTTTGACGAGACTGACGACGACGAAGACGACGATAAGAACAATGATGAAGTTCTCGGCGAGCCTCCTACCACAGAAGTGCATCAGGACCACCCTATACTGCCAAGGGACTCCATTGGTGGAACTCACTCTTCGGAAGAAGAAATTGCTGCCCTTCGACAATAGCTGTTGGCAATGGAGACGCGAGCCGTGCGAGCGGAACAGGAAAGGAATGGCAATGGAGACGCGAGCCGTGAGAGCGGAACAGGAAAGGGATGAGGTCATTACAGAAATGACCGAGATGGCTAATTTAGTGGCGCAATATTTTGGAATATGATATCACTATTACTGTTAGACGCATCTCGTCACGTCTAGGATTCGCCCCTCCTCACTCACTAGTATCGTTATGACTTTCTTTTTATATTTATACTACTTTATGTGCTATCGACCTTATGTTTAAGTGATTACACTACTCATAGGGTCGTCATGCTGTCGGATTATATGTTTTCCCATGTATTGTATGCCTTTTTGGCAAATTTTCATGTATTAAAAACAATTAGTATTAATGGAAATGCTTTATGTTATTTTTATCGTGATGTTGTTATCTGCTATGTGTTTTATTTCCTGGTTTCATGTTAATGCATGGAATCACTTAAATGTACACTCGAAACGCCGACTCTATGGAATTCTAAACTTGGAATACGATATGTACTCAACATCTTTCCGTTCTTTGACAGAAAGATGCCACAAAGACCCAACCGTGGAAACAACGCAACACCGACCCCGCCTGAAATAAACTCAGTTGCATTCCAAGCAGTAGTGTCCGCTGCGGTCACTGCAGCACTTGCGCAGATTCGCAATGGAAACAACGGAGAAGGCAATGGGCAAGGAACCAGAAGCACAAATCAAGGAACAAACCATGGAACCACATGAACCTGCACCTACAAGGACTTCACCAACGCCAAACCTCAAACCTTCAATGGAACAGGAGGCGTAATAGCCCTGAAGCGATGGATTGAGAAGGTGGAATCGGTTTTTGAAATTTGCGGGTGTCCGGATGGGTGCAAGGTCAAGTTTGCGGCCTGCACATTCATTGATCAAGATCTCTCCTGGTGGAATGGCCACGTAGAGGCCATGACACTCCCGGTGGCGAAAGCGATGCCATGGGAAGAGCTTAAAGAAATGATGTTGGCTGAATACTGTCCAAGAGGCGAAATTCAGAAGATGGAACAAGAGTTGTGGAACCTCACGGTTCAAAACTTCGATATCGATGCATACATATCCAAGTTTAGTGAGCTATCTCTCTTGTGTCCCGGAATTATCACCTCAGAAGGGAAAAAGATTGAGAGGTTTATCTGGGCATTGACTGCACCTATCCAAGGAAATGTCATTGCGGCAAACCCTGAGACGTTTGATAGTGCCAAGAGTCTGGCCAAGAAATTATATGATCATGGCAACAAAAGGGTACCAAAACAGGAGAAGCGGAGGTTAAGAAAGAAGATGAGAGAAAGAAGGGGAAAAACAACAAGAGAAAGGGAAAAAAACTTTGAATCATTAAAGAAACAACAAACTGTGACTGTCCATGCTGCAACCCAAGCTACCACCACACCACATGCTCCAGCCTCATCCACACTAAATAATCCCAAGCAATACTCAGGGACCTTACCTGAGTGCAGCAAATGCAATTTCCACCATTAAGGGGAATGTAGATAAATGCACTGCACAAGCTCCAACCGAAAGGGTCAGACTACCAGATTCTGCAAGACATATCCGCAACAAAACCAACAGTCGAACAACAACAACAACAACAACAACAACAACAACAATGCTGGGGCTAGTTACACCTGATATGGGTGTGGAGAAACCGGCCATTTCCGGCGCGACTGTCCCAAATTAAACAATCAAGGGGCAGAAGCAGTAGGGAGAGTGTTAACAATGGGTCAAGGTGAAGCAGTGCAGGACCCAACAGTTGTTACTGGTACGTTCCTACTTAACAACTCGTACGCATGCATCTTATTCGATAGCGGAGTTGAGCGAAGATTCGTTAAGTCAACAACCCCAAAAGCTCAACGAAGCCTTCACGGTGGAAATGGCTAATGGGAAAACTGAAACAACCAAAGATATCTATGTAGGGTGCACATTAACACTAAACAATCACTCATTTCAAATAGACTTGATACCAGTAAATATTAGGAGTTTTGAAGTGATAATCGGCATGGATTGGTTAAGCCCCCACCATGCTGATATAATGTGTTGCGAGAAGGCTGTTCGCCTTCATCTCCCCGATCACAAAACCCTGATAATCTATGGCGATAAACCTGGTGCCAATCTTCGCCTTATCTCGTGTATCAAGGCACAAAAGTGTCTACACAAGAAGAACTACGCATTCCTTGCTCATGTGGTGGATAAGACCAAAGAGGAAGTGAACATTCAAGACATTCCAGTGGCATGTGATTTCCCGGATGTATTCCGAGAAGACCATCCTGGAATAACCCCAGAAAGACATTTCGAATTCTGAATCGAACTCGTGCCTGGAGCCACTCCGATCGTAAAATCACCCTATAGGTTGGCTCCCGCTGAAATGCAAGAATTATCAAGCCAACTGAGTGAACTCCTGGATAAAGGATTCATAAGACCAAGCTTCTCTCCATGGGGAGCTCCGGTTCTTTTCGTTAAAAAGAAAGACGGATCCTTCAGGATGTGCATTGACTATAGAGAACTGAATAAGCTCACCATCAAAAACCGGTATCCACTTCCACAAATCGGCGATCTATTCGACCAACTTCAAGGGGCTAGTTAGTTTTCAAAGATAGATCTGAGATCCGGTTATCATCAACTCAAAGTCCGAGATGAGGACATTCCTAAGACTGCTTTCCGAACTCGCTACGATCATTACCAATTTGTCATGATGCCCTTCGGTCTAACAAATGCCCCCACTGTATTTATGGACCTCATGAATCGAGTCTGCCGCCCATTCCTTGACAATTTCGTAATCGTTTTCATCGATGATATTCTTATTTATTCTCGAAGCGAAGAAGAGCATGGTCAACATATCCGTCAAATCTTGGAAACCCTAAGAGCTGAAAGACTTTATGCGAAGCTTTCCAAATGCGAATTCTGGTTCCGCAGTGTAAACTTTTTAGGACATGTATTCAGCAAGGAAGGGATTCACGTAGATCCTTCCAAGATAAAGGTCATTGAAGGCTGGGCTATCCCGAGAACCCCAACAGAAATCCGTCAATTCCTGGGACTCGCAGGCTACTACCGAAGGTTTATCCAGAATTTTTCTAAGATCGCCAAACCCTTACAGCCTTAACACAAAAGGGTGTGTCTTTCAACTGGACAGAAAAGCAAGAAGTTGCCTTCCAAACCCTAAAGCGAGCCCTTTGTAGCGTGCAAGTACTGTCTTTACCAGAAAGAACTGAAGATTTCGTGGTCTACTGCGATGCTTCGAACCAAGGGTTAGGCTGCGTCCTCATGCAACATGGAAAGGTGATAGCTTATGCATCCAGGCAATTAAAGACGCACAAAGTAAATTACACCGCTCATGATCTCGAGCTGGGAGCGGTGGTCTTCGCCCTAAAGATTTGGAGGCACTAACTCTATGGTACAAAGTGCACCATTTTCACCGACCACAAAAGCCTCCAGCACATTCTGAATCAAAAAGAGTTAAACATGAGGCATCGAAGATGGGTTGAGTTGCTAAATGATTACGAGTGCGAGAACAAGTACCACCCGGGGAAGGCTAACGTGGTAGCCGATGCCTTGAGCAGAAGGGAATATTCAGGTCGCCGGGTGAAAACCTTGACCATAACAATCCAATACCACCTAACCTCGCAAATCAAGGAAGCCCAAACAAATGCGTTGAAGTCGAAAAACATCGCAAATGACATGCTGCGTGGGATGGATAAAAGTCTGGAAGCCAAGGAGGACGGAGCATATTACTTCATGAATAGAATCTGGGTCCCTAGACTTGGGGGATTCAAAGAAGTGGTTATGAATGAGGCCCACAAGACGCGATACTATATTCATCCTGGGTCGGATAAGATGTATCTGGATATTAAACAACATTATTGGTGGCCAAATATGAAGGCAGAGATAGCCACTTACGTGGGCAAGTATCTCACTTGCACCAAGGTGAAAGTGGAATACCAAAAGCCCTTGGGATTATTGCAACAGCCAGCGATACGCGAGTGGAAATGGGAAGGAATTGCTATGGACTTCGTGACCAAATTACCAAAGACTGCAGACGGATTGGATGCTATCTGGGTAATCGTCGATAGACTAACAAAATCCGCTCATTTCCTGCCAATAAAAGAATCCTAAAAGATGGAAAAGCTGACCCGAAACTACATCAAGGAGATCGTGAGACTCCATGGGGTGCCAGTGTCTATTATCTCGGATCGAGATAGTAGGTTCACTTCATGATTTTGGCAATCTCTTCAAAAGGCAATGGGAACACAGCTAGATATGAGCACTGCTTACCACCCTCAGACGGATGGCCAAAGCGAGCGAACCATCCAAACACTCGAAGATATGCTCCGAGCATGTGTGATCGACTTCGACAAGTCATGGGATACCCACTTACCATTAATTGAGTTCTCATACAACAAAAGTTATCACACACGCATCAAGGTTGCTCCTTTCGAGGTGTTATATGGTCGTAAATGCAGATCGCCTCTATGCTGGGCTGAGGTGGGTGACACCCAGCTAGCAAAAGGGCAATCACCGAACAATACTTTAACATGGCCAGAGATTATTTGTGAGACGACAGAGAAGATAATCCAAATCAAAGCTCGACTCCAAGCCTCGCGAGACCGACAGAAGAGCTATGTCGACAAGCGGCGAAAGCCATTAGAATATCAAGTCGGGGATCGAGTGTTATTGAAGGTCTCTCCCTGGAAAGGAATGATCCGCTTTGGGAAACGGGGAACACTGAAACCGCGATACATTGGACCGTTCGAGATTCTTGCCCGGATTTGGTCCAGTGCCTTACAAGCTGCAGCTACCTGCCGAGCTCAGCAACGTACACCCCGTGTTCCACGTCTCGAATATGAAAAAGTGCCTATCAGATGAAACTCTTGTCGTTCCTTTGGAAGAGATCTAGATTAACGAGAATCTTCTATTCATCGAAGAACCAGTCGAGATATTGGACAGTGAAGTAAAGCGTACAAAGCAGAGTCACATTCCAATTGTGAAGGTTCGGTGGAACACTAAGCGTGGACCGGAATTCACATGGGAACATGAAGACCAGATGAAGCAGAAGTACCCTCACCTATTCTCTCATTCGTAAACCTATCTTTCGAAAGAAGTTCGGGACGAAATTCCCTCTAACGGGGGAATGATGTCACAACTAGCATTTTTAGCTAGGAAATACTATTCTCATGTAATCAATCAACTTTTGTAAGGCATGTACTCTAAGTGAATATCACTAAATGCTCATTCAAATACATCTCTCATGTTCAACTAAGGGTTGGAAACCCTAAAAATCCCGGTTCAAGCTCTGTATGGACTAGGATTTTCTTATTGGGCCTAATGGACCAATAGGCATTCAACTCGACTATATTGAGCTTAGAAACCCTGTTTGGATTCTAAATGGATCCAATTCATACATCTATAACATTTTGGACCATTTGGGCCTAGAATGATTCATTCTAACCCTAATGGGCCTTATTGGGCCATAATTGGGTTAATTAGCCCTAATAGACCATAAACCCATTCCCTCATACCTTATTGGGCCGCGAATGCTCACAAGAGCCCAATGGGCCGAAAATCATTATTGGGTTCCATAAATTTGAACTAACCTTAGAATGGGCCCAAACTATCTCATTCTTATCCATTCTTTCCCTTTCTCAGCCCATGTGTAAAACAAAAAAAAAGGAAAGCTAATTTACCCAAACCATGACACATCAATTTTGTTTAGAGGAAAACAAGGCATTTTATACAACCTAAAACAAAGTACTTATCATGTTTCCATGCAAAACCTCCCCTCACCCTCTCTCTTTATCTCTCTCAGCCGAGAGCTAGCGCGCACACACTTTCAAATTCTCTCCAAAATACTTTCAAGATCATCCTCCTCCTTCCATCAAGGATCTCGAAATTTGGCTTGTGTTTCAAGGATCTTCATCAAGTATTTTCAACCTTTGGTAAGTTGTTATCAAACACAAACATCTCCTTCCATTTTAGCATTAAGAACTCCTTCTTACCTAGCTTTACTCCATGATCATACTCTTAGAAACTTCCTAAGTTCGAAGATCTACTCAAGGAAAGCTTGCTAGAACCGAAACCTCTCTCTTTTCTTCACCAAACCGAGATCAAACAAGTAAGGTAAGTTCATACCCCCTTGTTTTCGGTTTTTACATGTTTTTGGGGAAGAATACAAGTGTTTATGTGTAGATCTATGTATTTATGCGTGTTATGTGTAATTTTCTTGGTTTATGTTGTGATTATGTGATAAATCTTGATGAATCTCGAATACTCTAACAAAAATGGGTGAGATTCGAAAACTAAAACACTCTAAACATCATACTACAAGGATAAAAGTGTTATACAAGCCTAAGATGTGAAAAACAAAACAAAGATCTTTTATAAGGATCATTTTTGACAAGTAAACAAAAGATTTGGGAAAATTTTGCCACTTACGGTTTTCATAAGGATCAAAAAGGTCATATTTGCACAAAATTGGGTTTTTATAATAATCATACTTTTCAAAGGACCAAAGGTGTAAATTTTAGCATAATGGGCTTAAAAATTTCGGCCTTACGGTTTTTGGGCCCAAAATGCGTAAAATATGAGTTTTTAGGGGTTAAAGTGTTATATAATCAAAACTTCAGCCAAAAACAGGAAATGAACAAAAATATAGGCTAAAAATGACACCTATTTCTAAATTGGACCAAAAATGTAAATTTTTACAAAATAAGGGCTGGAAATGTCATTAAACGTATTTTGGACTGAAATTGTAAAATAATTTATAATTGGGCCGAAAATGCTAAGTTTGATGGTCTATTGGGCTAAAAATGTTATTTTCACCAAAAAGGACCAAAAATGTCATTTTATTTAAACAAGGGTTAAAAATAAAATATTTGATGAAAAAGGGGCTGAAATCGCCAAATATATATTTTTGGGCCAAATATGTCAATTATTAAACAACTGGACCGAAGATATAAATATTCATAACTTAAGGGTTAAAATGGTATATTTTTTTTATATAAACTAAAAATATCGTTATAACCAAACATTCGACTTTTATAACATTATGGGAAAACGTTTCTACCAAATGAATCCATGTTATAACAAACAAACGAAATACAACAATGATACGAATATTGGGCCTAGTACTTGCTATACATGCTTATTGGGCCTTCGTGATCCATTTGCATGTTTATTGGGCCCAATATATTCATTACATGTCTATTGGGCCTTAGTGACCCAATTACATGCTTAATGGGCCTAAATTAGTCTTTACATGTCATTGGGCCTTAGTGGCCAATTTACATGTTAATTTAGCCTGGAATAATTCATGGTATGCTTAATGGGCTTTAATGTGTCCGTGGCATACTTATCAAGCCGTGAAATAACTTACATGTCTAATGGGCCATAGTTGCCTTTTCTTCATGTTTGTTGGGCCTTATTCTTTCATATTCATGTATTATCTGGTGTTCGAAATTCTAAATACATATAACGTAATCATATTCATATGGCAATAATTGGAATCTAGTGAGACTTGTCGGTTGACTCCATTGAGTGTATGGCCGTAGCCTGTAGTTATAATCAGAGTCTCCTGGAGGGAGAGCGAGAGTTTGTGTATAGATCTATATGGGGGTGACTCCCCCACACCTGAGTTGTTCGCTACAGTTAGACTAGGCCAGTCTAGGGTGACAAAACCTTGATCAAAATCCGGCGTTTGGAAAATGCCAAGATAGGCAAATTAGTCACTATCATGCATGGTTATAACGACTCACACAGAGATCCATTATCATCAGTACATTACGAGAATTCAAGTGCTTAAATCATATTAATACGAAACAATTCATAAGATAATGCAAGGACTACCACACTTTTATAAATCAGAAAATATCGGATTTTCTGGGGGAATTACTATTTTTCATTAGCTTCTACTTACAACAGATACAATACAAGGAAATTTTGGATCGTTTACTTATACATGTTACTACTATGAAATTCACACATGCATCTATACTCGATTTTCACATCATTTTTCAGACTTTCAATCAGAAAATATCGGATTTTCTAGGTTTTACAAACAATACAATGACTTTCATTTAAACATGCTTATGAACTCCCCAACATTATATATGTTGACCGTTTTCAAAATAACTTGTATTCTCAGGTAACCGTTAAGCAGGGGAAACTTTCAAGTGTAGGGAATTTATTTTGTGTAATGTCAAATCCTCGTAGAATTTTATATTTTGGGAACATGTAACCTAAGACAATGTACTTGATGTGAACAATACCAGTTGTATTATTTAATGTTTGGTGATGATTGTGTTATATTTCATGTATATTCATTGTGATGATAATTCAATTGATAGTCACACGAGTCCCCGGACGATTCCGCCGTCTGGTTCGGGGGTGTGACAAATTCTTTATTAGAGTTCTTCTGAGGTTGTGTCTTTTAATCATTCGACACCTTGTTGATTCATCCTGTGTTCTTACTTTAGTTCGTGTTCATATTATACTTGTTCAGAATCTATTCGATCTATAAGGATATTAGTCTTATCAATATGGAGTTATTAAACTGAAGAATCACATTCGAAACGAGGCAGCAACTCAGATCTGCAATCAAATAGTCAGATTCTGTGATCACATAAATGCAACAAAGTTTCTTAGGGTCGAGATAAGTCATTTGGAAGCCATTTGAGAAAAAAGAAAAATATGCGATCGCAATTCCCCATTCTGCGGTCGCATTTCTGACACGCAGACCTAGAAACTTGATATTTGGTATCATAACTCATTTAAACACAATTTTGGAAGAAATAAAAAAAACTATGATCGCATAACCCATATCTGCGATCACATTTTTGTCTCGAAAAATCAGAAATATCATAAATAGAATCCTATATCATTTAAGGGCAAATCTGGAAAAAATGCTAATATCTGCGATCGCAATTCTGCTTCTGCGATCGCATATAAATATGACCCTCATAATAAGATAGAAGGTTAGACGGTTCCAGACGACGAAAAACACTTCTGAAGGCGATTTCTTAAGATATGAAGGATGCAAATCATCTTATTCGTTTAGTTTAGAAGATTATTGGGTTAATGTTTCTATCTACTAGTTTAGATATGGTTTTCTTTTTGTGTTTCTATCTAGATTTTTCAGTTTTGAGCTTAATGATTGTTTGATTTTAATTCTTGTTAGTCTGATCATGTAGCTAGGGTTTTATAATTCTAGTTAATCAGTTAACAGAATCCATACTTGTTCTTGTCAACTGATAATAAGTAACAAGTATCAGATTGGTTCTGTGTTTGAGATTTAGCTCTGATATAAACTATAAAAATCATATCTTTACGCTTTCGAGCTTGTGAGAAGTATTGGGTATTGATGGGAATTTTACACAAATCATAAAGCTGTTTTTTTATTTAATTAAGAGCTTGTTTAATTGAATAGTAAAAAGTTAGGGTTAACTAAAGAGCTTGTTTTGTCTAACTACTTAGGTAAAAGAGATTATACTAGAGCTTGTTAGTTTTTTTCAGTACCAGCTTAGATAGAACGCATCTCAAATAACCAGATCTGAACTGATTTCATGATTAGGAAAGTCGCAACAGAACTGAAATTGTTTTTAATACTAATTTTCGTTTAGTTTATTTTCACTGCAATTTTTAGTTTCTATTTTAATTCAAACCCCCCCTCTTTTTATAATTTTTGTTTTATTAACCAGAATGTGCCTGATCCAAAAAGACATTGACCGTTAGGCTGTGTCCCGGAGGATTCGACCCTGCTTCTTTGTGCTATATTATTAATGCAACCAACAGTGAAAATTTTATTTGTTTAATATGCCCATGACAACGTGTTAACAAATTGGCGCTGTTGCCGGGGACACAGTGCTTTCTAATAGTTTTATGCCAAGAAATTTTCGTATAGGCATACCTATAACTTTTGATCCAGAATTTGAAAGAACTGCAAGGTAACTAAAGAATGAAGCACCAAGGAAAAAACAATCAGCTGGTTTCTTTGGTTCATCACCATCCTCTTCAATACCTCCATAAATCACCACACCACAAGGCAGTTCCTTATGGAACGGACCGGACCCTACTTTTCAGTCTTTTCCAAAATTACCCCCATCTTCACCTTCTGATAGCCCTTATAAAACTTAATCCCCACACTCCTCACTTAAATCTGAAACCACATACTCTTCCGAAGCAGAATCTGAAGAATCATCCATGAGTGATGCAGGAGAAGAAGTAGAAAAGACTCTCAGAGAGTGGGCTATACAAGAAGTTAATCATCAACCTCTTTGAATTACTTTTCTGGGAGCCCAGAACTTCAAACACAAATTTGGGCTGATACATCTGTTGGATTAGGTGTCTAAGCCAATAACTAAATTAGTATAATGTTGAATTAGTAGCAAAGTTCCTTTTGGGTTGCCCTCATAACCAGAAATAGCTAGAAATGATATTAGGAGAAAGAGTGTAAATAATGTGTTAATATATTATGTGATTAATATATTAATTGGAAATAGATAATTGATATGTTAATTTATTATATAATTAATAAATTAACATGAGATGAATTGTTATATAATCGATTTTTTAATTTATATGATTAATAAATTAAGAAGAAACCAATTATGATTAATTAAATATTAATTATAATTAATTTGGAATTAATTTGCGATTAATTGGAATTAATTAAAGGTGCAAGGGGGTGAATTTTAACAGTTCAATAGTTGAACAAAAGAAGCGACTCTAGAATCATCCAAGGGGTGGACGGTTTTGGGAGCCTCGTTAGGGTTTCTAGAAGCCCCCTGGATGCAGAAAAGGAAATGATATGAATAGGGATTAAATCTACTAATTAATTATTCAAATCGTGCTTTGTCCCTAAGTTACCTAAACTATAAATAGGACCCCTTATGGCCTCAATTTCATACATGCTCTTCCCATAAGGCTTAGGAACGAAAATTATACCTCTCTTCTCTCCCTTCTCTTCATTCTAGGTTTCTAGGTTTTGGGTGTGAGCCATTAGAGGCACGGGATTTCTGGTGCTTGCTTTCCAAGGTTTTCTATAAGGAGTTTGAAGTGATTTGTTTACCACAACAAATCAAAGGTATGTAACCCTAATTATTTTATTTGATTATACTAGGGATTCATTAGGGCTGAAGTTAATTTTTTTCGTTCATGGCATGTTACATTCAAAGTGTTAAAGACATAGATCATTTAGGTTGCATGCTCCCTTAAATGTTAAGTGAAATTCCGTAAGCATATAGTTAATATAATTAATAAAACCCATCAGTGGTATCAGAGCTCAAGTTGTGTCTAACATTGTTTATACATTAGATGAACTGATCAAAATCGTTTTTTGAGAAAAAATGTTTCCCACGTCGTGAGCATATGTTTCTCATGATGTGAGATCTGTCAGATCCAGTTTTTTGGATTTTCTTGCCTAATATGATTTTTGTGGTTGTTAATTGGTAATTATCTATTTCAATATCTGCCGTAATCCGATTTTTGCCTATATTAGATAATTAATTAAAACACTAAATGTTAGGAGATATCATTTGCCTAGATAATTATTGATTATAAAATTAATTAATATTATCCTTTTGGATCTTATTATTAATTTAATTAAATAATTAATAAAAAGATAAATATTAAATCCATAAATTGGTTTAAATTTAATTAAATTAAAAAGTTTAATTTATATAATTAAAAGATTAAACATTGTACTTTTAAAATGTTTTAACATACACCTTATATTATATATAATTAAAAGTTTAATATATTATTTGTATAAGAAAAGTTAGTCAAATTGCTAGTTCGCCTCATTCACGAAGCCATACTCTAAGGGGAGTTTAAGGAAGCGACCTATATAATGACCGCCATTGGGTATCCATTTTCAGCCACCGCTCTCTTCTATGGTGGAGGGTCGTTAGCAAAACATATTTATTAGTGCACAATCTCATTAACAAGTATAATGATATAACGCAACTAAACTATTTTAAAATCCCACTCTAGTTACTTTAGGAAAATGTGAAATGTATGTTGATCAATGAAATCATACATTATGCTTTATATGTCGTTAGTGGAGTGTGTGTGGTTAACCGTGTTGGATAAGGTGTCTAAGTCCATAACTATATTTGGTATGTATTTGATCCGAGAGTAACATGGTCAATTTGTGTTGCATGTCACTAGAACAATTTGTAAGGATGAACTTTTGAGAAGAGGTTATTTATGATTTATTAATATATTATAAGTTCTAATATATTAATATGAAATCATATTATTTAATTAGTATTGATCAAGAATTAATTTGGAATTAATTTAGCAAAAGAGACTAATTAAATGTAAGGGGTTGATTTGGTAAATTGATGATTCTTATAGTGTGGGCCTATGGTTATTTTGGTTGGGCTAAACCAACATGGTAGTCCATGGATAGTCCATGAAGGTTTAACCCATGGAGCCTATGTAAGATGAAAGGTCATGCACATTAGGGTTTACATGGATGTAACCCTAATCCTTGACACACTATATAAGAAGCCCTTTAGCACATGAAAACGGCCACTAGTGATCTTTGGAAGATCATTGCCGATTTTGAGTACAAGTAATCATCTCTCAAGTCCTCCATTGTTGGTGGTGTTGTGTGAAGCATTTGTGGCATCACATTTGGGGTGCTAGGATCTTAAAGGTCTAAGGAAACAAGCTACAAGAAAAGGTATTTCATCTAACTAGTTTTGTTATACAAGTACCCATGTTTTGCATGCTAGTTAGGATAATGCTTTGGAAAATCAAATTGCATGTATAATTTTAGGGTTGTATGTGCACCTTAAGGTTGTTAGAGTGCTCAAAATCCATCAAACCGGCACACTAATAGGGATTGTAAAGAGTTATGATGGACATCTTGAAATTTATTATTGTTGATGGAGTGTGTGTGGTTAACCGGCATATCAGTGTGAGATGGTAAAAGACATCAAGGTTGTCAAGCGGTTTTGCATGGTTATTCACATCTTATTTGTGATCCTCGACATCCCAATCACAAAAGTGAGAGCATAATCCGAAACTAAGCATGCCATTGATAAGAATCAATGAATCTCAAAAGATCTAGGAGATTCATAAGATTTAAATAGGTAAAAACCTTACCTACCTAAAATAGATTCGAATTTGACTACGTCATCCGTCTTCAAAGTTCGAATAAAAAATATGGATCCTAGCCTTAATTTAAAATTTATGGGTTTATAATTGAGGATTAAAAACAACTAACTTGAATTCTCTTTCTCCCATTATAGATGTCAAGACAAGACAATAATGATCTTCCTCATTCCTTTGCAAATAGTTTTCCTTTTCCTTATGAAGATGATCTTCCACTTTCTAATCAAGGTGAAAATGTTTTCTCTTCTTCGAGAAATAGTGGAACTGGACATCATGCTTCTTCAACTCTTCAACCTCCTCCTCCGGTGACTCTCCCAATGTCGTGTTTTCCTCGAGTTGAATGATACGAAACTACTCATGCCCTATTAGCATGTAGACATCAATTTGGAAATTTTGTGTGTACGCGTGTTCTGGTAATGAAATCGTACATTGACACGTTGGATAGAGTGGGTGTTGTTTTCCCAAGGGAGATGGCCATTGATTTGGTTGTTATTTTGCTTCCAAAGTCATACGAATAGTTCATTGAGAACTTTTGTATGATGAACATAGATGTGACCCTAATTGATCTGACCTAAATGTTGATTGTTATTGAAGCAGAAATGCTTAAGAGCACATCTGAAGCAAAGGTGCTTAAAGGGTCTGATTTCAAAGTTTCCATGGACATTGTCAATGGTGGTCTAGAAAATATTTCTTTTCCCAATGGAAAGGGTCGTCCAAGGTCAAACAGTTTGATCATATGGTAAAGCGAAAGGCTAGTTCTAAGATAGTTCCATGGGTTAACCCCAAAGAATCCATTTGTTTCTATTGCCAATTGAAGGGACATTGGTTGAAAAGCTGCCTAAAATACATAAGAAATCTTCAAGATAGTGATGTCAAGTTGTGTGACTCTGCTTCAGGTACGGCCATTGTCTAACTCCATTGTTTTAAAAAGTTCCTATTCATAGACTCTTAATGATGGGTTTTGAGCAAAAGAACATTCCTATGTGTACATGCATAACCCCAAAGCTTTGGATCTAGGTTTCTCTATTGTACATGAAAATTTATCCAAAGCTTGTAAACCCTAATCTAGCATACTATAAAATTCGAAATCTACAACTCATACAAGTTTAGATGATTACCTTTTGATAGTAGCAAGAATCTTCAACTTCAAGAGCTTAGTTTCACAATTGTAATACCTCTAATGGCTTACAAACACCAAGGCAAGAAGATGATATAGAAGAGAGGGAATGGAGGCACAAAATCGGCTCTAAGAACTTCTTAGGGTTTCTGGTAGCCGATTTCTGTAGCCCTAGGGGTCCTTATATACTTGAGCTGCTAGGGTTTCAGCCAAAACCCTAATTGGATAGCTTAGCCCTTAAGCAGTCCAAGGAACCTTCTGGAATAAGGCTTGGGCGATTTCAAGGTGGGCTTCCACCCTAATTTCATCCCCCCTTATTTCCATAAGGATTCACAACCCAAAACCAATTATCTTATAATTGCAATTCCAGTCCCCTTTATTTAATTAATCTCTTTTAGCCATAGAATTAATTCTTAATTAATTCTTGACCAATATTAATTAAACAATATGATTTCTCTTTTAATATATTATTCTTATAATATATTAATAAACCATAATATCCTCTCTCTCTCCATAAATCATCCTGTCAATTTGCTTTGGTGAAGGCAACCCCAAAGGACCATGCTACAACTGGGTCAAGTACATACCAAATATAGTTATCGACTTAGACACTAATCCAACAGTCTCCCACTTGGATAAGTCTAATAACTATAAATGTAAGTACGACTTCAGGATCTGATTAGCAATCGTAGCTCTCGAAAGCCACTATCGAACTCTGACACACCCTTCAGATAAGGGATCGTATAGTCCTCCGTTCAAGATATCGTGCGGATAATTACATGGAACATAGTCCTACTTATTGTCCAGCAGTTTGTTTCTCGATCTCTGATTTTTACGACATAGAACTTAATTGAACATATCAATTCAGTCCTGACCAGGCCCGACACATAAGTCAAACCAAATCATCGAGTGGCCAAAATATCGCTTTTACCCTCTTAGGGTAAAAGGAACAGATAAAATTCGACTTATATGCATTTAGTATTTACTCATCAAATCATACACAACAATGTGTTTTATAACATCACGTTATTGACGCGTTTACGCATTATCAATGCACAACCAACTTGCAAACAATAAACCATATATCTAGGTTTAAAGTCTATGTGATATTATCGTCTTGCAATCACTCGTGATAAATTCCATGAAGTGATAGCAGCAAGCGTGGGTTTAATCCAATGCTCAAATCTTATTTCATAAGCACTCATGAATGTTGCAACAAACCTTTGCTATGTCTAATAGACTTTAGACAGTCTACAAACCAATTCATGATAGTCTTCTTTCATACCTACTTCCAAAGTATAAACGACTGTGGCCTATTCGAATAATCTTATTATTCAGGAAGTCAAAACATGCAAAGTGAAACAATAGGTAAATAATTAACACAATACATTAACTTTACTTATAAATAATACTCCTTTATTTAATCATCAAATGTTAATTACAATTTATCTATTACACGTTTCGAAGCTATCTAATCTAAACTAATATCGTCCTTCAGCCCAATGCTCCTAGCATGCTGCAAGTGTTTAACCCTACTCAGTCCCTTCGTAAGGGAATCTGTTGGGTTATCCTCTGACGATACCCTCTTCACTATGAGGAGTCCCTTTTCCACCCGATGTCTAATAAAGTGATATTTCCTATTGATATGTCGGGATCTGCCATGATCCCACGATTCCTTGGTCAAGGCAACTGCTCCTTCATTATCGCTGAAAATATCCATAGACTCCTTTATGGCTGGCACAACTCCAAGGTCTCCGATGAAGTTCTTTAACCATATTGCCTCCTTTGACGCTTCGCTCGCTGCTATGTACTCTGATTCGCACGTTGAATGAGCTACGGTCTCCTGCTTGGAACTTTTCCAACTCACTGCTCCTCCATTTAAGGTAAAGACCCAGCCTGACTGAGATCGATAATTATCTCGTTCTGTCTTAAAGCTGGCATCACTATACCCTCGTACCCTTAAGTCATCACTCCCATAGAGGACTAGAAACCATTCCTTGGTCCTCCGAAGGTACTTAAGAATGTTCTTGACTGCGGTCCAATGCGCTCTACCAGGGTTCCCTTGATATCTGCTGACCATGCTCAAAGCGAAGGCCACATCAGGGCGAGTACAATTCATAGCATACATGATCGAGACAACTGCGGAAGCGTAAGCTACTCGACTCATCTCTGCTATCTCGGTCTCGGTACTCGGACTTTGAGTCTTACTCAACTTGGTATTGCTTTGGATTGGTAACTCCCCTTTCTTGGAATTCTCCATACTAAAACGCTTTAGTACCTTGTCCAAGTAACTATTCTGACTAACTCCTATTAGTCTTTTACTCTTGTTTCTCACTATCCTTATTCCTAGAATATAGGTAGCCTCTCCGAGGTCTTTCATAGCGAAGCACTTCCCAGGCCAGGACTTAACTTCCTGCAGGGTCGTGATGTCGTTTCCTATAAGTAGTATGTCATCGAGATACAATATGAGGATGCTAACTATGCTCCCACTGGCTTTGACATATACACACGACTCATCCTCGCTTCGCAGGAAGCCAAACTCTTTGATTTTCTCATCGAAACAAAGATTCCATCTACGAGATGCTTGTTTCAATCCATAAATGGATTTCTCAAGCTTACACACTCTATTGGGATGCTTCACATCGACAAAACCCTCTGGTTGACTCATGTAAACATCCTCAGCCAACTTCCATTAAGGAAAGAGGTTTTGACATCCATCTGCCATATTTCATGGTCATGAAATGCAGCAATGGCTAGCATCACCCTAATAGACTTTATCTTCGCAACTGGTGAGAAGGTCTCATCATAGTCAACTCCGGGAGTTTGAGTAAAGCCCTCCGCAACCAATCGTGCCTTATAAGTGTGTACTTTCCCATCCATGTCGGTCTTCTTCTTGAAGATACACTTGCACTCGACCGTTTTACGACCTGGCACATTGTCAACCAAATTCCAAACTTGGTTGTCATACATGGACTGAATCTCGCTGTCCATAGCATCTTTCCATTTTGCAGACTCCGGGCCTGCCATGGCTTCCTTGTAACTGTTAGGTTCGTACAAATTCACTATTATACTATCACTAATAAACGTATCACCTTCAGTAGTAATATGGCACATTGTCAAAGAGGTAAGGACTCGTCAATTGGTTCAACATGAGTTTCCTCCTGAACTTGAGCGCCAGTGTTAGAGGTTCCTTCATCGTTCGATTCTTGAAGCTCTTCAAGATCGATTTGCCTCCTACTGTCCCCTTTGCTTATGATTTCTCACTCTCGGAAAACCCATTTCCTCGCAACAAAGATAACATTCTCACTCGGTGTATAGAAGAGATATCCAAAGGACTTATGTGGATAGCCGATGAAAATACACCGCTCACTACGAGGTTCAAGCTTGTCGTGAGTCTCTCGTCATACGAAAGCCTCGCAACCCCAAGCCTTTATATATTCCAACGAGGGAGCTTTCCCTATCAACATCCCGTGAGGTGTTTTGACAACCTTCTTTGTAGGGACTAGGTTAAGGATATGGGCGACAGTCTCTAAGGCATACCCCCAGAATGAGATAGGTAGTGAAGCACGACTCATCATGGAATGAAGCATGTCGAGCAAGGTTCGATTACGCCTCTCAGCCATACCATTCAACTGCAGTGTCCTAGGTGGCGTCAATTGCGAAACTATTTCGCATTCCTTGAGGTAGTCGTGGAATTCAAGACTAAGGTACTCTCCACCTCGATCGGATCGAAGCATCTTGATTTTCCTGCCCAACTGATTCTCCACTTCCTGCTTAAACTCTTTTTACTTTTCAAAGGTTTCTGACTTGTGCTTGATTAAGTAGATATACCCATATCAGCTATAATCATCGGTGAAAGTCACATAGAAGCAGCTCGCATCCCTTGTGGTGGATCTAAAGGGCCCACACACATCGGTGTGTATGAGATCCAATAAACCCTCACCCCTTTCACAAGTCCCAGTGAAGGGTGACATAGTCATCTTTCCAAGTAAACAAGACTCGCACACGTCATCGTCCCTAAGGTCGAATGACTCCAACACTACATCCTTTTGGAGTTGGGCTATGCGTTTCTTGTTGACATTGTTGGATTAATGTCTAAGTCCATAACTATAATTGGTAAGACTTGACCCAACCCGACATGGTCCATTTGGGTTGCATGGCATCATGCATTTGGATAGACTATAATGAGAGAAATAACACTTAAGGTTGGTTAATATATTATAAGTTCTAATATATTAATAAGGTTATTTAATTAGTATTGATCAAGAATTAATTTGGAATTAATTAAGTGATCAAAAGGAGACTAATTAAATATATGGGCTGATTGTGTAAATCATTCATTCTTATATATGTAGGCTTGTGATCCAAGATTCCTTATGTTGGACTAAGTCCATGGGGTGACCCATGGATACTCCATGGAGGTTAAAATCCATGGAGTATAAGGAATGGGTAAAGTTATGAGTTACATGGTGTAATCCTAATGGCCACCATATAAAAGAATCCCATGGCTCAAGAAATCATGCACTAATGTGTAAGTGTGAGGGCTAGACGATTTCAAGGAGTGTTCAAGTTTCTCTCAAGTTATTCCAAGTGTATTTGGTGTTGTGTGAACCATTTGAGGTGTCATACTTGGGGCACTAGGCACTCAAGCTTCATGAAGACATTCTACATCAAAGAGGTATGTATTCTATCTTGTTATATTTATTATTTTGTATGCTAGATTAGGATAATACCTTGGATGTTCATAATTGTATGTATAATAGAGAAAACATAGATCCAAGGTATTTATGGTTGCATGTACACTTAGGAGTGTTAGAATGCTCATAACCCAACAGTGGTATCAGAGCCTAGGCTTGTTTTCTTGTTATACTTGCAAAAGTAGCTGAAAAATCGAGTTGGATGCATATATTCGATTGTTTTGGCTGGAATTGGACTAGGAACATTACCCTAAGATGTTTTTGGACTTATAAACTTGTTTTTGATGTGGTAATGTTCATGCTAATCCAATTTCTAAGATAATTGTCATAATTTCAAGATTTGTATTAGTTTGTATGTTCATGCTAATTTCTTGAAGATTGAAGATTTGAATTATCTTGTTCTTATGAGGTTCTTAGATTAATAGAAAAGTTGTGTGAAATAGTTGTTTTCAATCCATTTTAATCTAAGAGTTGATTCCAAAGTGTGTTTTTGTAACTTGTCCTCAAGTTATATGAAAAGTCACATTTAAGAATCATAAAACTCATAAAAGTTGGCAAAGGTTACAAAATGAAGAGTCTCTTCATTAAATTAAAAAAAAAGTGTAACCTTAATTAGTTCCATAAGTTACAATAAAAAAAAAGGTTATTTTTTTTATTAATTAGTTTAAAGTCTTCCATAACTTGTCCTCAAGTTATGGAACTTGAAGAGTTCTTTTTTTTTTTTTTTTTTTTTTTTTTTTTTTTTTTTAATTAAAACTACTTTAAACTCATAAGTTATGGAATTAATTAGTTTTGAATAGTTTCAAAACTTGCCCTCAAGTTTTGGAATTTGAAAAGTTTTCACTTATGAATACTTTAATTCCAAGTTAGCCCTTAGAATTTTAAAAGTTAAAATTCAACCCTTATACTTTATAATATTATAAGTTAATAATATTTATATATATGTATAAGAGTAAAGTCAGTCTTACCGTTAGTAGGCCTCATTCACGAAGCCGGTCTATAAGGGGGGTATAAGGTTACTGCCTATAAAATGACAGTTTAATGGGTGTCCACTCTCACCCACCGCTTCCTTGACTGGTGGAGGGTCGTTAGCCGAACGGGTAGGACAAGGACTATAATTCTCCTTTCATTAAAAGTATTAATGATAAATACTAAGTAACTAAACTCTTATTAATATCCAATCTTAGTTACTTAGGAAAATGTGAATTTGGTGCTAATCCATGAAATTACACTTTGCACTTTGCTTAAGTCGTTAGTGGAGCGTGTGTGGTTAACCGGCACACTAACCTGGACTTAACAAGGTAGGCAAAGGGTAACTTAATATTTATCATAGTATCGGTGGAGCGTGTGTGGTTAACCGGCACACTGATTAAGGGGTAAATATTAAGGGTACCAAGTATATTTGCATGGTTATTCACACCTTGTTTTGTGATCCTCGGCATCCCAGTCACAAAACCTGAAGGGCACACTCGAGATTGAAACATGCCTTTGAACAGTTCAATGAATCTCAAAGATCTAGGACTTTCAAATCCAATTAAAACCTAATAAATTATTTCGTTTTTCATGGTGGAAATTGGTGAATCGTCATTCACATACCTTCAAATATTTTATAGCTTGGATTACGGCATCCCACTTCTAAGTTATAAAATAGTTTGTTGGGTCCTAGCCTTAATATTTCATATTGGGTGTCATATTAAGGACTTTAAATCAACTATCTTGAATATCTCCCAAAAAGATGTCTGGTCTAGACATTTATGATCTTCCCAAATCTCTTGAAACAAGCTTTCCTAAATGAAGATGATGTCCCATGGATATCATACTTCTTTCACCTCCTCCAATTATTCTCCCTAACCCACAAGTTCCTAAAAAGTTTAAGGTCACTCAAGCCCTATTGGCAAGGCAAGGTCTAGGTGTGATCACATCTTGGAGATGTAGTCACATATTGACAAGCCGGGAGAGTTGGGTGTCAAAGTCTTGAGAAAGTTGGTGGCTCAACTACTTTCTAAGTCACATAGTGAGTTCTTTTGGGAATCCTATGAAACAAACTAAGACAAGACCCTTAATGATCTTATCTATTTGCTAAGATCAACTTCCTAAAACGCTATGGACATTGACAATGATGCCATTGGATATCCAGTAAAGCTCTCTCTTCCCAATGGAAAGGGATCGGCCATAGTCAACTCTGTTGACCCAATGGTAAAGAGAGAGGCGAAGTATGAGATAGTCCCATTATCAAGGATCCATAGGTAACTATTGCCAAAGGAAGGGGCATTGGTTACGAAGCTGCCAAATTTACCTAAGGATGTTAAAGTCAATAAGTTTGGCTCTACTTCATGTAAAGTCCATTGTCTAACTCTATTAAGTACATGCTGATTCTGATCGCGAAGATAGATTTCAATCGCATGGTTCGGTGATCAGAATTTTGGGCTATTACTTAAGAGTTATGATATTTATATTGCTTAGGAATAGATAACAACAAGGTTTTCATATGGATTGTAAGGATAAGTTTTTCCGCAAAGTTTTAAAATAAAAGAAAAAAGGTTTTGATTTTATTTATTTTAAGTATCCTTACAATGGCATTTGTGAAAAGTTGTTGCTTATAAGATTCCATTGATAGCAATATTGGAAAAATGGATTTGATTCTTTCGGTTGTGGTAGTGTCTAATATTACCAAATAAGGAAAGATTCTCATCACCCAAGGTTCAATCGGACCGAAACTTGGAATCATGCAAGTTGTATAGTATGATGAATGAGAACTTTCAGCTTGGAAAATTAAGACTAATTCCTTATGTGAATAAGGAAAGGACTAAGGGATCGAGTACACATTCTTGTGCACTGGTCAAGTTCACCACAAAAGATCAAGAAGACTATTCGTCAGGAGTTACTTAAGTTCAGTAAATATGGTTATACTTATAAGTTTAAGTATAAGTCTGTAGCATTGGAGAAGTTTTAATGTGAGACAGAACGAATAAGAAGAATCAAAGTATGGCAGAAAGATAAAAGTTTCTCAAATCTGAAAAGATGGGAGAGTACTTTAGTATCATGTTTATGATCATCTTAATGATTAAGATACCATATCACAATTGGTCCTCTAAAGTCAAGAAGAGGAGTCATGAATTGTTGAAATGGTTAAATCAAAAAGATGAGTCATACTTCGTTCCAAAACAATTCTTAGAGTCATACTCCAAGATTGTAACTTGAGTGACATATCTTAAAGAGGGTTTGTTAACACTAGTCAAATGTAAGAGTAAAAGGTTATCTACTCTTGTACATTTGAAATTGGTAAGTTGTGATGTTTTGGATAAAACCGAGACCAACTTAGGCCAATTGTGTAAAGTGTTAGTCTTGATAAAGCATCCGCACTATCTCTTGAATATTTGACAAGGGATTCTTATATGTCAAGAGGACAGTGGGAGTCTTAAAGCTCTTGAAAGTTTCAAGACTTAATCAAGAATAAAACCTAAAGTCCTTCACTAGCACACGACTTGAGGTTTATAACCTATCGTGTTGAAATTTTTGTGCCTATTCAAGTTGGCTTTGCATAGGAGTTCTGAGAGTTCTCAATTGGTTGCACAACTACTTGGAAGCAATGACAGGAACCTGAGCTGCCAAATGGCAAGAATTTAAGATTGCACAAGTTTAATCAATATGAGTTTGGATTTGTCACTAACCTTGTCTTGTGATTATGGTTTTGACAAATTCACATGGATAAGAACACATACACTATTAAATCTAAGTGTCATAAGGTTTCTCTCCGATTCATGAAAATGATGGCGAGGAAACACTTTCACTAAGTAGATTTTAGCTAGATAGCAATTGTGATATTTGCATTCTCAAAGTCGTTAGTGGAGCGTGTGTGGTTTACCGGCACACTAACATGGACTTGTGAGAAGTGGCAAAGGTCTAAACAATTGAGACTATGATTACGACATCCCTTTTCATAGTTCTAAAATTGTTTAGACACACATGTGAGCTATCTAAGAGAGGTGTATGATTTTGATAAAGTTTTATCAAAACAATATAGTATCAGAAATCTGAACTTTGGTAAGAAAGTCAGCTGATTTCTGAGTACATGTCAAAGCTAGTGGGAGCATAACTGTTATGCTAATAATCATCATGTTAGTGGGAGCATGATAATTATGACAAAGGTTGCAAGTTAGCAATGTTAATTATAGAAAACAAAAGTTTCAATTCGTGAGGTTGCAGGGGTTGAAAAAGTTGTTTTGCTATATTTAAGGGAGAGGAAATTATACTTCATTTCAATTCTAAAAAGCTTAGATTGAGATTTTAATTGTATTTAATCAAGGATATATATATGAATTTCATGTTGGAATGGCTCAACATAAGGAAATTCTATATATGGGTCCATTATTTGCGTTCTAAAATTCGATTATGATTACGACATCCCTTTTCATAATCTGAATTTTGAGAACTTGGCAAATTGAAATGGAAATATTATAGCAAAAGACTGGTTTAGTCTTTATGTGAGACATCATGAATCGTGTCCCATATGCTTCAGATATAGGATCGATTACATGTGCTATATTCATCCTTTCTAAAATTTTCCAAATGCCTGGGGCATTATGAAGGGAGAAGGTCTAAAATTGGATATGACTAAAATGATTAAGCAATTGTCGAGGACAATCTAAGGTTTACCAAAGATTGGTTGCTCAAGGACAGTTGGAAGTATAATGTTAATTCTGGAAGGACCATATTGACATAATCTGTAAGAAGGCAACTCTTGTTCAGAAGTGATAGTCAAAATGGAATATGGAAATGTTTCAAAGTTAGAAATTATTCAATCTGTGTAAGATTAGGAAACTTAATGAAAGAAGGATGTTTCCAAGGAGCTGATCTCCTTTGGAATGCTCTGTAATGATTGTTGTCAAGTCTTTCTGACTTTGTGCATAATCATTAAGAGGATCAATGCATATAAGTTTAGAATCTAACAGATTTCAGTAAATGGCATGAATTTGGAATTCTTGCATTTGCAGTAAGCATTTGGGACTGTGAAAAGAGGATCATTGGAGTGATGTTCAATTGATCTATTTTACAAAGTAAAGATCATAGACAAACATAGTATGCATACTTGGTGTATGGCATGACTATTTTTTAGAAAACATAGTGTACATGCTTGGAGCATGGGACAACTATTGTTTTAAATTCAAGTATAAAGTTGATAAAACCGAAACAATGAATAATGAGTAATCAGTATGGTGATAAATAAAAGTGTTTATTTATATTCATAGGGTTTGATACCATATTTGATTCATTTATTCTTGTGTTTCACTTTGCATGTTTTGACTTCCAGAATAACTAAGTCACTCTTCCTGAATGATTAAGTTATTCAAACCATCCACAGTCGGTCATATGTTGGAAGTAGATATGAATCAAGACTGTCATGGGTTGGTTTGTAGAGGTCGAAGTTGGTGGACAAAGTGGTGCTACAACACTCATGAGTGTTCATAAGTTCTGAGTATTGGATTCAACCCGCGCTCATTTGAATTCCTTCATGGATTTTATCACGAGTGATCATGAGACGATAATATCTTATATTCTTCAAACCTAGAGATATGAGTTGTTACTATGAGTTGGTTATACATTGATTGCACGAAAACGCATTTGTAACTCGATGTTATAAAACGTGCCTTTGTGTATGATTCAACAAGTAGTAGAACAAGCCATATGAGTCGAAGTTTATCCATTCCTTTTACATTCGGGATAAAAGCGATATATGTGGGCCCCTCGATGATTGAAAGATGATACATGTGAGTGCTTGGCCAAGCCAGGACTGATTTGATTTGTTCAATCAGTCAGTCATCATGAATCGGAAATCGGGAAACAACAAATGGACAGAGAGAATGATTGATAATCCATGTCTCAGTCCATATGATATCTAGAATGGAGGAATATATGATCCCTTATCTAATGGACAAGTCATTGACAAAGGTCAGAGTTCATCGACAAGGTCATACGCAATAATAGTTCGACAGAAGCTTTTGAGAGCTGCGATTGCTGATCGGTTCCTGAAGTCATACGCAATAATAGTTTTAGACTTATCCAAGTGGGAGACTGTTGGATTAATGTCTACGTCCATAACTATAATTGGTAAGACTTGACCCGACCCGACATGGTCCATTTGGGTTGCATGGCATCATGCATTTGGATAGACTATAATGAGAGAAATAACACTTAAGGTTGGTTAATATATTATAAGTTCTAATATATTAATAAGGTTATTTAATTAGTATTGATCAAGAATTAATTTGGAATTAATTAAGTGATCAAAAGGAGACTAATTAAATATATGGGTTGGTTGTGTAAATCATTCATTCTTATATATGTGGGCTTGTGATTCAAGATTCCTTATGTTGGACTAAGTCCATGGGGTGACCCATGGATACTCCATGGATGTTAAAATCCATGGAGCATAAGGAATGGGTAAAGTTATGAGTTACATGGTGTAACCCTAATAGCCACCATATAAAAGAATCCCATGGCTCAAGAAATCGTGCACTAGTGTGTGAGTGTGAGGGCTAGACGATTTCAAGGAGTGTTCAAGTTTCTCTCAAGTTATTCCAAGTGTATTTGGTGTTGTGTGAACCATTTGAGGTGTCACACTTGGGGCACTAGGCACTCAAGCTTCAGGAAGACATTCTACATCAAAGAGGTATGTATTCTATCTTGTTATATTTATTATTTTGTATGCTAGATTAGGATAATACCTTGGATGTTCATAATTGTATGTATAATAGAGAAAACATAGATCCAAGGTATTTAGGGTTGCATGTACACTTAGGAGTGTTAGAATGCTCATAACCCAATAGACATGTCCAAGACGACATTGCCACAAGCATGCTTTATCCATACCATTGGAAGAATCAACACACAACACATCATTTCCTAAATTGTCTACAACCATCACAGTTTCATATATTCCATTACAAGGCAATGCTTCAAAATAGAAAACACCATTAAAGAAAGCATTAATATAAGCATTTTCATTATCAAACAAAAATCTAAATCCTTGTTTATATAAACCATGAAAAGAAATGATGTTTCTTGCCATTTCTGGCGAATAGCAACAATTATTCAACTCTAGTCCTAGCCCACTATTAAGCACTAGACATTAAACTCCAATCTTGGTGACATGCGACGATCTTATGTTCCCCATGATCAAGTTTATCTTCCCATGCTCCACATCCCTATTTCTTCTTAGGCCAAGCAAATCAGAACAAATGTGAAAACCACATCCTGTATCAAGTACCCAAGAAATAGCATGCGATGAGTTATTAGATTGAAAAGTATAAATACCTGCGAAGGACAACTTCATCTTCCCATCCTTGATATCTTGCAGATACTTTGGGCAGCTTCGTTTCCAATGCCCCTTCTCATGGCAGTAGTAGCACTCTGCATCCTTTGGGTTGGAGGTGGGTGCAGCAGGACCAGCCTTGGTTCCAGTAGAAGAGGTGCCATCATGGGACTTTCCCTTATGGCGGCTCTTGGAAGGAGCCTTCCTCTTCTTACCCTTCCCCTGCCCAATAGCCAAGACGGGGGCAGCAGTAGGAGTTAATGCAACAAATTTGTCCTTGAGGTTGCTCTCAGCAGTCCTCAATAGGCCTTGAATCTTGCTCAACGTGACCTCCTCTTTGTTCATGTGGTAGGTCATGCAGAACTAGTAGTAGCAAGGAGGTAAGGAGTGAAGAATTATGTCAATTGCCAGCTCCTCATTGAAGTCCACATTTAAATTCTGCAGGCGGTCGACATATCTCTGCATTTTCTGCAGATGAGCAGTGACAGACTCTCCGTCTCTTATCTTGGTGGTGATCATCGAAGTGATGATCTCGTACCTCTCCTGCCTCGCACTTTGATGGTACCTATCCATCAAATCTTGATTCATATCGTAGGGGTAGAAGTCCTCGTAGGACTTTTGGAGTTCTGCTATCATAGTAGCGAGCATGATGCAATGGACTTTCGTAGCATCTCGCTCGGGGGCGTCAAAGGCAGCAATCTCCTCGGGAGTAGCAGTGTTGATGTTCACCTCCTTCAGCTCCTTGTCGAGGACATACTCCTTGTCCTTGTAGCGGGTAAACATTTGGATGTTACGGATCCAATCATTAAAATTGGTCCCATCCAAGATCACCCTCCCACACAAATTCATGACTGAGAATGAGCTGGAAGAGTTTGAGCCTGAAGCGTTGTTTGAGTTCGACATCTGAAAAGGAAAAGAGAGAAAGTTTGATTAGATAAGAATCCTTAATTAATCACCCAAATGAGAATTTAGGGCTAGGATCCAACACCATTATTCACAACTTAAAGGAGAGATGCCGTAATTTAAATTGCAAATAACTTGAAGGTAAGTGAATGGCGATTCACTAATTTCCACCATGAAAAACGAAAAAGATTAAGTTTTAAATATATTGAAACTCCTAGATCTTTTCAGATTCATTGAAATTTTCAATGGCATGTTTAAATCTCGATATGCCCTTCAGGTTTGTGACTGGGATACCGAGGATCACAAACAAGGTGTGAATAACCATGCAAATATACTTGGTGCCCTCGATGTTACAGTCGCCTAATCAATGTGCCGGTTAACCACACGCACTCCATTGAATTATGACAAATAACGAGTCACCCTTTGCCACCTTTGCTAGACCCAAATTACTGTGCTGGTTAACCACACACGCTCCACTAATGTCTTGGCAAGGGTACAAAGTGTAATTTCATGGAATAGCATCATATTCACATTTTTCCTAAAGTAACTAAGATTTGGAATTTTATAAAAAAATTTAGTTACTTTATTAATCATTATACTTTTAATGAGGAATTTAGTTGCCCTATCCTACGCGTTCGGCTACGACCCTCCACCAATCAAGGAAGCGGTGGGTGAGAGTGGACACCCATTAAACTGCCATTTTATAGGCAACAACCTTATACCGCCCTTATAGATCGGCTTCGTGAATGAGGCCTACTAACGGTAAGACTAGCATTTATCTTATACATATATAATAATTATTCTTATAATATTATAATAGTATAGGGGTGAATTTTACATTTGTAAAATTCTAGGGTTTGGAATTTAATTTTTTCAAAATTAAACTTTTTAATCAAAATTCAAATTCCAAAACTTGAGGGCAAGTTTTGAAACATTTCAAAACTATCTAGATCCAAATTCAAATAATATAATTAAACAATTAAGTGATGATTATCTAATTTTGACCTAATCCAACTTCGTGCAAGATAATTGATCAAATAATTCAAATAATTAAGGTTTATCAAATAATGCAATAATTATCTAATTAAATGATAAATATCTTTTATTTTGACAATGATAATCACAAAGAATCAATAAAATTCGGATTTTATTAATTAAAACAATTATTGTAATTGTCCCAAGTCAAAATAAACAAAAATCCCGAAATTCCCTCTGTCTGACTCCCCGACTCGCCGAGTCCCTTATAGAACTCGCCGAGTTCATCTGACTCGTCGAGTTCAATTTGGGACTCCACGAGTCTGTCAGTCAGAAGGTAAGAAAAACGATTTTAAGCAATGAACAAACATACAATGCATCAAATACAATAGAAACCAAGCAAGGCTCTGATACCACTATTGGGTTTTGAGCAAAAGAGCATTCCTATGTGCACATGCAAAACCCTAAAGCTTTGGATCTAGGTTTCTCTATTGTACATGAAAATTTATCCAACGCTTGTAAACCCTAATCTAGTATACTATAAAATTCGAAATCTACAACTAATACAAGTTTAGATGATTACCTTTTGATAGTAGCAAGAATCTTCAACTTCTAGAGCTTAGTATCACAATTGTAATACCTCTAATGGCTTACAAACACCAAGGAAATAAGATGATATAGAAGAGAGGGAATGGAGGCACAAAATCGGCTCTAAGAACTTCTTAGGGTTTCTGGTAGCCGATTTCTATAGCCCTAGGGGTCCTTATATACTTGAGCTGCTAGGGTTTCAGCCAAACCCTAATTGGATAGCTTAGGCCTTAAGCAGTCCAAGGAACCTTCTGGAATAAGGCTTGGACGATTTCAAGGTGGGCTTCCACCCTAATTTCGTCCCCCCCTTATGTCCATAAGGATTCACAGCCCAAAACCAATTATCTTATAATTGCCATTCCAGTCCCCTTTATTTAATTAATCTCTTTTAGCCACATAATTAATTCTTGACCAATATTAATTAAACAATATGATTTCTCTTTTAATATATTATTCTTATAATATATTAATAAACGATAATATCCTCTCTCTCTCTCTCTCTCCATAAATCATCCTGTGAAGTTGCTTTGGTGAAGGTAACCTAAAAGGACCATGCTACAACCGGGTCAAGTACATACCAAATATAGTTATGGACTTAGACACTAATCCAACACTTAATACATAATGTTATAATCAAATTTGAATTTTTTTCAAGATCTAAGAAAAAGAAGGAAGCTTAAGCAGACTGAGCTAAATTTGATCGTGAGACATGGACTTCACTCACATGGTTCAATGATCAAAATTTGGAGCTACTACTTAGGAGTTAGAATAATTAATAGATTGCTATTACTCTTAGGAGATGTCTAGAAGCATGGTTTTTTTATTTTATGCATTGTAAGGACAAGTTCAATTTTTTTCCGCTTATTTTCAATAAAACTGAAACTTTGGTTTATCTGGTTGCCTTATTCTTATTTCCTTGCAATGACATTTATGAAAGTGTTGGTGGTTATGTTTCTATTATAGCAATATTAATTATGGATTTTATTCTTATATTATCGTGTGTGGTATTGTCATAACTGACCAAGTGAAAAGAAATCTCATCACCATCTAGACAGATACTTGGTGTTGTATAATTCACATTGTATAGTGTATGAGAATCTTGTTCATTGGAAAGTTATAACTAATTTTTGGATCACATATTTATGTGAGTAAAGTGAAGGACTAATGGATCTAGTATATATTGATATGGACTCTCCAGATCCACTACAGAGGACGATAACTCTATTCGTCATGATTTTCTGACGTTTCACTAAATATGTTTTTGTTCATAAGATTGAATAAAATTCTACTACTTTTGAAATGGTTTTCAAAGAATAGCAGAACGAATAGAAGAATCTATTAGGCAGAAAGATAAAAGTTTCTCAAATCTCTGAAAGGAAAGGAGAGTACTTTAGCATCATGTTTTATGATCATCTTTATGATTGTAGAACTATATCACAATTGATCCTCAAAGAACATCTTACTGCATTTGTATGACTAAGAAGAGGAATTGGGTATTGTTGAAGTGGTTCAACCAAGAGATGAGTCATACTACGTTTCCAAAATCAAGTTTTAGAGCCATACTCTAGTTACTACAAATCATATCTACAAACTCATTTCAAACTAAGAAGGTTTACAACACCTCGTGAAATGTGGAGTAATAATGTTTTCTTACTCTAGCACATTTAGATTTGGAATTGTGATGTTTTCGTCAAAACAAAATGAGACCAATTATATGAAGTGTTTTCTTGTCGGGAATCCACACAAACTTTTAAATATTTGTTTTTAGCTCGTCAAAGGAATGTTTTTTGAGATAAAAATTATATGTCAAGAAGTCAGTGGGAGTCGTATTGATCTTGAGAATTTCAAGATTCAACCGACAATAAACCTTTTAGTTATCACTAGCATGCGACATGAGGTTGATAACCAATCGTGTTTGATTGACACATTCTTATTTGTATGCACCCTTCGGTCCAGTTGGCAATGCTTATGAGTTCTATGTTTTTCATTTGATTGCAAAAGAAAAATATGTTGGTCAGTGAAAGTACGTTGATCGATATCGGTGAGTTGCTTGAATACACGGAAGCACTGGTAGTCCCTTGTGGTACTTGAGGGCAAGAAATTTAGAATAAGCCATGTTTAGTTTATGAATGGAAAGGTAAATTTGAATTTCGTTTTGTCCTAAACCTTGTCTTATGATTGTAGGATGGAAATGATATATTCACATGGATGGGAACATATGCACCATAAAATCTAGGTGAGAAATTTTTCTCTTTAATTCATGAGAATGATTATGAGGAAACACTTTTGCTAGTAGATTTTAAAGATCTGATAAAGATCGGTATGGATATCGCTTGTTTTAAATGCATTCTCAAATTCACAATATGATTACGAAATCCCTCTTCATATTTTGAATTGTGAGAAATGGAAATGAATTGTTTGAACTTTTAAAGACTTATAGTTATATGTTATTAAAGGGTTTAAACATACACATATGTTATCCAATGAAAGTGTATAAGCTTAAGAAGTTGGGTTGGAGACTTATCGAAGCATCGTGTAACATAAATATGTACTTCAGTAATAAAGTCAAGAGTATTGATTTCTAGAAATCTAGTTGACTTCTGGGTACATGTCAGAGCTAGTGGGAGCATAACTACTATGCTAGTATTGCATTTTGACAATACTATTCGTAGGGAACAAAGTTCATAATTTGCAAACTTCAAAGTTTGTGAATTGTTTTGCTATGATAGACTCAAGGGAGAGGGCACTCATACTTTGTTTCGATTGTAAACGTTTAGACGGTATGGTTAAATAAAACTTAGTTATAGATGTATATGAATATCATGTTGAAAATTTTCAACATAAGAAATTTGATATATAGGAATATTCTAGCACGAGATTGAAAATATATATAATCCTTATGTGAGACATAATGAATCAAGCCCCACATGCTTCGAATATAGGATCGATTACATATGATATAATATTCACTTATTCTGTTTTTTTCCAAATTCCTTGAGCACTGAGAGGAAAAGGATTAGAATTTTTGTGTGACTGGAGTTGTTAAACAACTGTCAAGAAATGTCTGAGGTTTACTGAAGATTGGTTTATTGTGGATAGTTGGAAGTATGGTATTGTTTTGGAGGACCATAGTAACATGTTTTAGATTGAGATGATTATTGGTCAAAATTGATGGTCATATGGGAATATGGAAATGTTTCCATAATGGGAGTTGGTTATTAAGTCTGCATGTGAATTGGAAACTTTAATACATGAGAAGTGTTCAAGGAGTGTACCTTGAATTTGAAACTTTATTACCATAGAATTGTTTCTAGTAACAAAGTTCCAATGGAACATTCTATAATATCATTGGCCCAGTCTTTGTGACTTTGAAGCCTCGACATCACAGAAGGTCAATGCATGTAAAGTTGGAATTCCAATATATTTTAGATAGTGACAAAAAATTTGGAATTGTGAAATGAGCATCATTATAATAATGTCTAGTTGATATGTTCACAAAGGAAGGACCACAGAGAGACATAATATGCATGTGTTTAACATGGCATGACTGATGTTATTCAATTCAAGTGGTTAGTTGATTACTCGAAACATTATACAATGAATAAAGTCATAATTATTACAGTGATTGTAGATTGTCTATGGAGATTAGACATTACAATAAGATTGCTATAGTGTTCATGAATACTTAGTAAATGGGGATTTAGAGTTTTCGATAAACGCACGCTCAGACAATTACTTCATGGATTCTATCACAGTAATTTTGAGATGATACTATCTTATATTCTTGAAGTGGAGATATATGAGTTGTAATTTGCAACTCGGTTGTGCATTGTTGTTAGTTAAACACATCAGTAACGTGATGTTATAAAACGTTGTATCATGCATGATTTGGTGAGTAAAAGATACAAACATACGAGTCAAAATTTATTCGTTCCTTTTGCCCTAACGGGAAAAGCAATATCTTTGGGCGCCTCGATGATTTGATGTTGGCATTCATGTGCAAGGCCTTCGACTAAATTGATATGTTTAATTAGTAGTATGAATCTAGTCGTCATAAATCAGAAATCAGGAAACAAAATCTTGGACTAAGAGATTGATTATGATCCATGTCTCATGTCCATACGATATCTTGCAGAACGAAGGAATATTTGATCACTTATCTTAGGACCAATGTCTGACTAATCAGAGTTCGGTAGTTGCTTTGTAAGGAAACTTTGATGTTTAGTTTAGAAGTTATACCTATAATTTAATTTTAGAATTATCCAAGTGGGAGACTGTTGGATTAGGTGTCTAAGCCAATAACTAAGTTAGTATAATCTTGAAATATTAGTAAAGTTCCTTTTGGGTTGCCTTCATAACTAGAAATAGCTATAAAGGATATTAGGACAAAGAGTGATAAATAATCAGTTAATATATTATGTGATTAATATATTAATTAGAAATAGATAGATGATATTTTAATTTATTATGTAATTAATAAATTAACATGAGTAATTTAGACATGGGTGATTAGAAGGTGTATTGGAGGATGTTCTCGTCCAAGTGGGTGAGCTTATTTTTTGCGCTGATTTTTATATTTTGGACATAGGTGATTTAGACGTACCAGATAAAAACTCAATTATGGGAAGACCTTTTCTAAAAATCGCTAAAATGAAAATTGATGTTTTTGCTGTTACGCTTTCTATGGAATTTAATGGGGATGTGGTGAATTTTAAAATGAATGATTATGATACTTTTGATAATATTTCTATTAATTTTCTGGGTACCAGCAGTCCTTTATCTGAGGGCTGCTATGAATTTTCTAATGTTTCTGTGCAAGACAAATTTGTAGACAGAAGACTATTTGCCACATCAGAAAAGTTGGAGCAAACAAGCTTGGGCGAAATCAGAGGATCGATAGAGTTGCTGAAATTCAAAATTTTTCGTCAATATTCATCATCAAAATCAGATTTCTGCAAACTTGTTAGGTATATTTATTACTAGTTGCACCTTTTTTTTGATTTTATATGCATTATTTTCGTTCCTCTCTGAGCAGTAAGGACAATGTATCATTTTAAGTTTGGGGAGGGGTTAAGTGTGGAAACTTGCATTTTTAGTTATATATTATAAATTTTTAGTTTTAGGTTAAATATTTCAAATTTTTTTTTTGCATTGCATTTGTATATAAAAAATCTAAAAAATTCAAAAAATATTTTCCTTTTTATTTTTCTGCATTCATAAAAAAAATCCAAAAAGATTTTATTTCTAGTTATTTTAGTTTATGTATTTTTTGCATTTAAAAAAAATCAAAAAATTAATTTTTTTACATGTTACATTTGATAGCTCTGTTAAGATGAAGTGTGATTTGAACCGAAAATAACTAACTCATAACCATCAATTTTAAGAATTATCTTTCCATATAAGAAAGTGGTTTAAATGTTTTCGAAATGTGAACCAACATATGAGTTGAATAATTTTACAATGGAAGTGTGGGATGAAAAACGGACAGTGTTTTAGAAATAATTTCTTTAAATTCCTTCAAAAGAACTTAGATTGGATAACCCTTTTCTTTCCTTGAAGTATTGCACCCTATAGTTTCTACATCTTTTGAGGTTTGGAGGGAACTTTTGTTGTATCCACTCAATTTATTATCATTTTTAAAGTATTAAAGATATGGTAAGACTCAAAGTAAAATCCGCGCACAATCAATATATATGTTAAAAATTGTACATAGAGAAACTTGAAGAAATCTGAAATTTAAAGTCAAATCCAAGTTAAGTTCAAGTTGAAATCAAGAACCAAACAAGTTAAATCTGAAGAGTTGATCAAGTCAAAGAAGATGTGTGGTATAATGAGATTGAACCCTCGATAGTGGAATCATAGGGGTAAGCTTAGATTTTTTATCCATAATGGAGCTTACCGCGTTTAGTGGACGAGTTCGGAAAAAAGGAGGGGTCAGTCAAGTTAAGTTTTTATAAACGAATT
The DNA here is from genome assembly GCF_052849685.1 of Lactuca virosa. Lineage (NCBI taxonomy): Eukaryota > Viridiplantae > Streptophyta > Magnoliopsida > Asterales > Asteraceae > Lactuca > Lactuca virosa. Next base: position 203,795,092 of record NC_136426.1, read on the forward strand.
TTCGTGAAATTATTTTTAGATATACACTATTTTCACAAATTTAATTCGGCTTAAAATTATTTGCTCAAGCTTGGTTTGAATAATTAAATATGAATTCTAAATCTACAATAAAAGTATTGAGACTGTTGTCTAGGTAGTGATTTCATTGGAATTTCCTTGTTGTGAAATCTCATCATGTGAAAAAAAGAGTGAAGTATTTTTAGTTAGAGTTATTTCCTTTATTTTATTCTAAATTCTAGGTCATCTACATCTTTCCATTTGTTTATAATGTTTAATCTTTTTATTACTAGAGGGCAAGTAAGGTTTAAACTTGGGGAGATTTAATAGATTCCAATTTATGCATCTTTTAGGATAGTTTTTATTAGCATTTAGCATCATATTTTGCACATTTGCTGGTCATTTTTTTAAATAATGTTCAACTCATGTCTTTTATCAGAATTCCTGTACCGCTAGCATTTTTGTGTTGTTTTCAGATAAATCGAGTGGAGTAGTACTTTAGGAGCAGCTAGATGTATGTTTGGAGTTTAAATGGAGCTAGAACTGAAGAAGGACGCTAAGGAATAACATGGAGTGCATAAACTAAAGAATCGCGTCCGAAACGAGCCAAAAACTCAGATCTGCGATCACATTTTCAGTTTTTACGATCGCATAAATGCAACGAAGTGTCACACCCCCAAACCAGAACGGCGGAAACATCTGGGGGTGGATGACTTTCATGTACAGTATCATAACAAAATGAATAATAGCGATCAAAGCCATACAACCATCATATTGATAATTAGGAAGTTTACACTATATTCAAAACATTGTTTACTTGATACTAAATACATATGACAAAAAATGAATTGCGTGACGTGTGACGCCCCATCCTCAAAACTCTTTGGATTACCTGTTTACTGATTTCCTGAGAATACAAGTGATTTTGAAAAGTGTCAACAATTAAGTTGGTGAGTTCATAAGATTTTTGTATGAGAAAAATCGGTAACTTTTCCTTGTAAAATTATAGAGTGTGTTTTCAGAAAATCCAGTATTTTCTTTTAAAAATGAGCTGTAAGTCTTAAATCCAAAGATAAAGTCTGTAAGTAGTGTTGTATTGGAAAATAGTATTATGAAGTTTATCTTTATATAAAACTACTTGAATGTATGTTAACCCCGTAAACCAAATGTATTGTTAATACCCCATGTGAGTTATTATAACCATACTAGCGACTAGTGGCCTGATACGACGTTCTTCAGACGTCGGAATGTTAGACATTTGTCACTCTAGACCTGCCGGTCTACTGTAGCTAATAGCTTGGGTGCGGGGTTGTCAGTCTCGTATAGATCTATACATAAGTGTCACGCTCTCTTACCGAGACTCTGGTTATAATTCAAGACTTTAGTGTGTACTCTGGTACGTACTATGAAGACATGTCTCACGAATTTGTATTAACCGGTTTACGTCTAGTGTAATGAAAACCCTTTTTCTTGTAATTGAAAGTATTACCCTTCCATAGTGGTTACGTAGTGTAAAAATAATTATACGATTCGTCCAAAATGATAGTGTAGTATCTATGATTCCCAAACTATACAAATTACAGTTTATTATGAATGTTTTGTTGAATCCATTTATATAAACATTCATATAAATATGTAATAGTTATCTTGTCTAGATGTTTTTAGAAGATTATATCATAAAAACTTACATCTCACGTGAGTATGAGAAAATTTGTATGAAAAAGCCATTTCTAGATTTTGCCCACTTTTGACGATATTTACCGGTAACTGGGAAAATATAACTCGATAAAGCTTGTTTCTAACCTTTTTGGGATTTTAACTCAAAATAGCTTCATATGTTTTAAAATCATATATATTTAGTTAAAACTCAGAAAATGATGTCATAACCTTTTTATGTCCATTTTTGTTTAAAAATCCATTTTTACACTAAATGATAGCTTCTTGAGTTTTCTTTTTGTAAAACTAACTCCTTGATATTTTGTCTAGTTTCAATATGCATGACCAAAACAACACATTTTGGGTTTTATCCCACAAAAATGGTGCGATAACTAGGTTATAACCATTTTTGTTAGAAATGCCATATTTTGTCCCAAGAGAACCTTAGTCTTTGTGGTTTGTAAATGTAACTTTTTTTTCTTATGAATATAACATAGTTTATGTTTTCTTATTCTTAGTTTTACACCTCAAAACTAACATACCACAAATAAATGTTCTAAAAACTAGTGATAACCACATTTCATTGCAAATAAAGCTTTATATTCAACATAGGAATGAAACTTGCAAACATTTATGTTATAAACCAATTTACTTGTATCCCCCCCCCTAAAACATGAAAAACTCGAAAATATGGGTGTATGAACTCAACTTGAGTGTGTTTGTGGTTGGATAAAGAGGCGATGGTGAAGATCTTCAAGCCTAGATCACTTGGAGGTGTTTGAAGAACTCTTTGAAGATGGTATTATCCTATGAGTTTTAACACATAATAATGTGTGTAAATGAGATGAAACTAGCATGAAAGTGTGTAGAAACACTAGATTAACAAGGAATACTTACCAAAAACCCTAAGAATCAACTTGAAGAATTTTTCCTTGGAAGGTTTGATCTTGTTTCTAGAGAGAAAAGTGAAGAAGTTTGAAGATGGTGGGGGTTTGGGGGTTCTCGGCCAAGGTTAAAGAGGGGAAGGGTGAAGTGATGTTTGCATTGTTATTTGATGGATAATAGCCTTGATATCTACTGGATAATATTTTGTGTTGGAAAGACGCAACACTCATGTCACTAAGTTAACTCCTTTCTTTTCTCTTTCTAGCCAAAAACGTCATTAACCCAACAAAATCACACGTGATTTCGATCCAGTACCACGAAAACCATGGAGTTTTTTGTCCCCAACTGAGAACTCTAAGGGCGAGATCATAGAGTTTTCGGTCCCAAACTGAAAACTCTAAAAGCAAAGTATAAACTCAGAATTTATGTCCTAACCAGTTGAATTTCGTTGACTTGTTTGGCTTTTGCTGACTTGTTGACTTTGATTGATCCAGAACTGCTAGTTGTCACATTATCCCCTGTTAGAGGGAATTTCGTCCCAAAATTAGTTCCAGAGTGGGTACTCTCATTTGATCTTCGCGTTCCCTGGTGAATTCAGGGCCTCGCTTGACATTCCAATGGACCTTCACTATGGGTATGAGGCTTTGTTTCGTCCTTTTGACCTCCCTGTTCATGATTTCCATAGGTTCCTCTACGAAGTGTAGCCTCTCTTTTACCTCGATTTCATCGAGTGGGATTACAAGAGTCTCGTCGGACAGACACTTCTTTAGGTTGGACATGTGGAAGGTGGGGTGTACGTTATTGAGTTCTTGTGGTAGTCGTAGTTTGTAAGCTACCGGGCTGATTCTGGCAAGGATCTCGAATGACCCGATATACCTTGTATTTAATTTCCCATGTTTTCCAAAACGTATCATTCCCTTCTAGGGTGAGACCTTCAACAACACGCGGTCACCAACCTGTAATTCCAAGGGTTTTCGTCGCTTATCTGCATAGCTCTTTTGCCGATCTCGGGATGCCTTTAATCGTTTACGGATTTGAACAACCTTCTCCATGGTTTCCCGTATGATCTCAGGGCCTGTGAGTGTGCTATTAGGCACTTGTCCCCTTGCAAGCTGCATGTCACCCACCTCAGCCCAACACAAATGTGATCTGCACTTGTGCCCATAAAGAGCTTCGAATGGAGCAACCTTAATGCTGGTGTGATAACTGTTATTGTATGAGAATTCGATGAGCGGTAAATGGGTATCCTAGGCTTTACCAAAGTCTATCACACAAGCTCTCAACATGTCTTCCAACGTCTGGATGGTTCTCTCGCTTTGACCGTCGGTTTGAGGGTGATAAGCTGTACTCATGTCGAGTTTGGTTCCCAAGGACTTTTGTAGTGATTATCAAAAATGTGAGGTAAATCTACTATCTTTGTCGAAGATGATGGATATTGGCACCCCATGCAATCGTACAATCTATTTTTTGTACGTCCTTGTTAGTTTCTCCATCTTTCCTGTCTCCTTTTTTGGCCGGAAGTGTGTGTATGTGGTTAATCTATCGACGATCACCCAGATGGTGTCCAGTCCACCCGTCGTTTTGGGCAACTTCGTTATGAAGTCCATGGTTATCCGCTCCCACTTCCACTCGGGTATATCTGGTTGCTGAAGCAAACCTGAGGGCTTTTTGTATTCTACATTGACCTTGGCGCAAGTCAGGCACTTGTCCACATAGGTAGCGATTGCTGCCTTCATGTTTGGCCACCAATAAAGTTTCTTGAGGTCCAGATACATCTTGTCTGAGCCGGGATGAACAGAATATTTGGTTTTGTGAGCCTCGTTAATGACATCGTCTCCGTTCCTGCCAAATTTAGGTGTCCAGATTCGGTTCATGAGATAGTAAGCCCCGTCCTCTTTGGCTTCAAGGTTTTTGTCTATTCCCTGCAAGGCCTCATTTGCGAGGTTCTTGGGTTTCAAGGCTTCTAGCTGCGCCTCCTTCATCTATATGGACAAGTGTGAATGGATGGTCATGGTCAATGATTTTACTCGGCGGCCCGAGTATTCTTTTCGACTTAGGGTGTCTGCTACTACGTTGGCCTTGCCTGGATGATAACGAATTTCGCATTTGTATTCATTTAGCACCTCTACCCATCGTCGATGTCTCATGTTGACCTCCTTTTGGTTGGGAATGTGTTGAAGACTCTTATGATCAGTAAAGATAGTGTCTCCAGATCTTCAAGGCAAACACCAATGCTCCTAACTCGAGGTCGTGCGTGGTATAATTGACCTCAAGAGTCTTTATTTGTCTTGAGGCATAGGCAATGAGCTTACCTCGTTGCATGAGCACGCATCCTAGGCCCTGTTTGGACGCATCACAATAGACCACAAAGTCGTCGGTTCCTTCCGGGAGGGACAAGATTGGAGTACTGCATAGGGCTTGTATTAGCGTTCGGAAGGCAGTTTCTTGTTTATCCTCCCAGCTGAAAGTCACTCCCTTCTACGTCAAGGTAGTAAGCGGCTTTGCAATTTTGGAAAAATTTTGTATGAACCTTCGGTAGTAGCCAGAAAGGCCTAAAAACTAGCGTATCTCCGTCGGTGTTCTTGGTGTTGCCCAATTTTCAATCGCCTTAACTTTGGAAGGGTCCACGTGTATCCCTTCCTCGCTGACTACGTGTCCCAAGAAGTCTACCCTTCGAATCCAGAATTTGCATTTCGAGAATTTTGCATACAGTTTCTCCGCCCTTAATGTCTCCAAGACTCGCCTTAGGTGTTGACTATGTTCTTCCTTACTTTGTGAATAGATAAGTATGTCGTCGATGAATACTATCACAAATTTATCCAGGTAGGGTCGGCATACGCGGTTCATTAGGTCCATGAACACTGCTGAAGCATTAGTCAAGCCGAAAGGCATCACCACAAACTCGTAGTGACCGTAACGAGTTCTAAATGTCGTCTTAGGAATATCTCCCTCCTGAATTCGCAGCTGACGGTACCCCGACCTTATATCAATCTTTGAGAAGTAGCTAGATCCTTGCAGTTGATCAAATAGGTCGTCGATTCGAGGTAGGGGATACCGGTTCTTGATAGTGAGTTTGTTCAGCTATCGATAGTCTTTGAACATCCAGAATGAATTATCCTTTTTCTTCACGAACAAGACCAGTGCTCTCCAAGGTGAGAAGCTCGGTTTGATGAAACCTTTGTTTAACAGTTCGTTCAGTTGACTGGACAATTCATGCATTTCAACCGGTGCTAAACGGTATGGGATTTGGCTACGGGGGTGGCTCCAGGAATCAAATTGATTCTGAACTCGACTTGTCGTACGGGTGGTATTCCCGGAAGGTCTTCTGGAAATACATCGGGAAAGTTACAGACTTCGGGAATATCCTTGATGTCTGTCACTTCCTGTTTCCCATCAACGACATGGGCTAAGAAGGCGTGGTATTCCTTGCGTAGATACTTCTGAGCCTTGATGTAAGAGATGATTTGTAGATTTGCGATGGGTTTATCGCCATAAACGACGAGGGTTTCGCTACTTGGTAGGTTAAGACGAACGACCTTTTCGTAACACAGGATATCGGCATGGTGAGGACTTAACCAATCCATACCTATGATAACGTCAAAACTCCTTATGGTGACCGACATTCGGTTGATTTGGAAGGAATGATTGTTTACTGTTAGAGTGCATCCTATGTATATATATCTTTAGTGCTTTCTGTTTTTTCCATTTTCCATTTCTAGGGTGAATGTTTCATTTAGCGATTGGGGTTTCTGTTTGAGTAAGTGTTTAACCTAGTGGCTCATGAAACTTTTCTCCGCACTACTATCGAAAAGTATGCATGCATATGAATTATTTAGGAGGAACGTACCTGTAACCACGGTAGGATCCTTCATGGCCTCCTCATGCCCGATTGTTAAAACTCTTCCCATGCCTCCGCCATTTCTGTTCTTTTCCTTTCTTGAAATGCCCCGTCTCACCGCATCCGTAGCATGCCTGAATCACCCCAACGTTAGCGGCTTGGGTGGTTTGTTGTGTTGGCGCCTTACAGAAGCGGGCGGTATGCACCTTCTTGTTGCAATTATTATAGTGCATCTCTCGGCAGGCTCCATGGTGATGGTAGTTGCACTTATTGCATTTCGAAAGAGTCCCAAGATATTGCTTGGCTGGTGCAGGGGTGGTAGGGGCGGTGACGAGATGGAAGACCACAGTTTGTTGTTTGTTGACGGGGTCTTGAGCGGGTTGGCCCTTTTTCTCATTCCCGAATTTCCGCTTATTGTCTCCCCTTTTTGGTTGTTTGGGCGTGGGGGTTATAATGCCTTGACGAATTCCCTGGTCGACAAGAGTTTGTGCCAAACGATTGGCACTGTCGAAGGTGCTTGGGTTGGCGGATATGACCATTCCCTGGATCTGAGGGGATAGTCCCCAAATGTAACGTTCCACTTTCTTGGCGTCCGGGGTGACCATTCCAGGGCACAAAGTTGCCAATTCGTTAAACCCGGAGGTATAAGTGGCGATATCAGAGCCCTTCATGGTGTGATCCTATAGTTCTTGTTGCAGCTTCTACATCTCGCTCCTTGGGAAATACTCCTCTAGCATCATAACTTTCAGGTCCTCCTAACTCATGGAGTTGGCCACAAATAGAGTCAGAGTTTTAACGTGGCCATTCCACCACGCCAAGGCCGAGTCCGCGAATGTACATGCTGCATATTTGACTTTGAATTCTTCCAGGCATGCACAAATTTCAAATATGGACTTTCTCGTACCATCTTGTCAAAGTGACAACTCTGCCGTCGCCATGATAGGTCCTGGGCTTGCAGTTCATGAATTATTTGTAGGAGCACACCCGTTGGTGTCCTTGGCATTTGCCCAGATTGGAGCTGTTAGTCCTGTTCCTGCTTTCGTTGCCGATACTATTGATTTGGGCCATGGCGACAGCCACAACAGCTATTACAGCAGCCTGGAACATGGTAGAGTCCATTTGTGGAGGTGGCGGTGGTAGAGTTGTTGAGGTGTTGAGAACACGTCTGTTAATTCTTCGAGGTGGCATCTTTCTGCCATAAAGTTTAAAGGTGGAATGACGATAAGTCTTTGATAAGAGTTATGAGTTGGGCATTATCGTAATGGAATGTCTTGATTATATATGTATCAAGTCTCGTTGTTATTTTAATTTGCAAGCAATTCTTAATGGAATTTACAATAATAAGTAAACAATTGCATAACAAATAGCATCACCCAATGAAATAAAATGCATGCCCATTTCATTGATAATATAGTATTAGTACATAGCTTTGTAAAAATTGACCTTTGAGAAGGTCTACATTACATCAAGAGGATAGAAATTTTTTGACGGCCTAACGAACCCTTGAATAGTGTAATCACTTATTTGTAGGGTCGAGCCTACATACAGGAATGAGTAGCACCAACGCTTACTCATAAATCTAATCAAAACGTAAGTAGTATAAGCCCTACTCGCGGCGGGTGGTCTCCTGTGGGGCATGGGATGAAGTCATGGAGGCCTGCATCTCCGCTATCCGACGCTCAGCCGCGATCACCCTCTCTTCAAGGGCCGAGTGTCTCTCCTAGTACTCTTTCGTTTCCACTCGGGCGGTGGTGTGGTCCTCCTGGAGGCGGTCGATGAAACTACATGTTCGGGGGTAGTCCCTCTCTAGTCGTCGAGCTTGTGCGTCAGTGACCTCCGCAACAGCCCCCAACTCCAAGATCCGATTCGCTGATGCCCTGGTCTAATCCCCGAGATGCGCGATCCGATGAACCATGATAGGGAGGGCCCTGTCTGTTGGACCTCCGTGACTGAGTTTATAGAAACCTCGCTCCATGTCATATAGGGAACGCTGGTGTTGTTGTCTGCTCCACCTCTCCAGGTCCTCCACCCAGCGGGGCGTGGTCCCCTGATAGCCCTGACGATGTGCGGGAACCCCGACGACATTGGAATGATTAATGACCTCGGACTCTGCGCCCGATTCCTCCTCTATCTCTTCCTCGTATTCTTCCTCATCTGGATCCTCTTCGGGATCCTCTTCGGGGTCTTCCTCCATTATCTCCTCAGGATCCTCTTCGGGATCCTCCTCGATCCAACCGCCATTTCCTTGGTTAGGGAAATAGGGGTGTCCAAGCATATGGAATCCTGCCATGACGTCTGTGCAAGAATAGGGATATGAGAAATACATGAAGGGTTTAAGTGTATACTATGTAGTATTCTAAAATACTCCTATAGTATTTTAAACTTTATGTTTGATTCCATATTTTCTTGGTATATAGGGTTGGTAAGTTTTAGATTCGTTGCTCACCACTACTATTCCTAAATACATGTTAGTCATATCTCGCATAAATATAGTTGATCAGGCCATATTTATCCCAGATATTATTACATAACTGTCTAGGCTTAAACGTAACATTTAACTCATATTAATACTTTTATATGTTTCTTGTTATGACATAGTTCCAGTACGTAGGTATGTACTTATACTTTAATAATATATCATTATATTTTAAAAGTATACTTTTAGTCAGAGTGTTATGGCCCCATTGCATTTATAGTTGTATATCTTACATGGTTTGATACACTTAGTTCACTATAAAGAATGCTCTGATACCAATCCGTCACACCCCCAAACCAGAACGGCGGAAACGTCTGGGGGTGGATGACATTCATGTACAGTATCATAACAAATGAATAATAGTGATCAAAGACATACAACCATCATATTGATAATTAAGAAGTTTACATTGTATTCAAAACGTTGTTTACTTGATACTAAGTACATATGAAAAAAATAAATTGCGTGACATGTGACGCCCCATCCTCAAAACTCTTTGGATTACCTGTTTACTGATTTCCTGAGAATACAAGTAATTTTGAAAAGTGTCAACAATTAAGTTGATGAGTTCATAACAGTTTTGTATGAGAAAAATCGCTAACTTTTCCTTGTAAAATGATAGAGAGCGTTTTCAGAAAATCCAATATTTTCTTTTAAAAATGACTTGTAAGTCTTAAAGCCAAGGACCAAATCTATAAGTAGTGTGGTACTAGAAAATAGTATTATGAAGTTTTATCTTTATATAAAACTACTTGAATGTATGTTAACCCCATAAACCAAATGTTTTGTTAATACCCCATGTGAGTTATTATAACCATACTAGCGACTAGTGGCCTGCTATGATGTTCTTCAGACGTCAGAATGTTAGACATTTATCACCCTAGACCTGCCAGTCTACTGTAACTAATAGCTTGGGTAAGGGGTTGTCAGTCCCATATAGATCTATACACAAGTGTCACGCTCTCTTACCGAGACTATGGTTATAATTCAGGACTTTAGTGTGTACTCTGGTAGGTACGGTGAAGGCATGTCTCACAAATTTGTATTAATCGGTTTACGTCTAGTGTAATGAAAACCCTTTTTCTTGTAATTGAAAGTATTACGCTTCCATAGTGGTTACATAGTGTAAAAATAATTATACCTTTAAATAATTGTATGATTCGTCCAAAATGATAGTGTAGTATCTATGATTCCCAAACCATACCAATTGTAGTTTATTATGAATATTTTGTTGAATCCATTTATATACACATTTATATAAATACGTAATAGTTATCTTGTCTAGATGTTTTTAGAAGATTATATCATAAAAACTTACATCTCACACAAGTATGAGAAAATTTGTATGAAAAAGTCCATTTATAACTTTTGCCCCTTTTTGACGATATTTACCGGTAACTGGCAAAATATAACTGGATAAAGCTTCTTTCTAACCTTTTTGGGATTTTAACTCAAAATAGCTTCATATGTTTTAAAACCATATATATTTAGTTAAAACTCACAAAATGATGTCATAACCTTGTTATGTCCATTTTTGTTTAAAAATCCATTTTTACACTAAATGATAGCTTATTGAATTTTCTTTTTGTAAAACTAACTCCTTTATATTTTTTCTAGTTTCAAAATGCATGAACAAAAGAATACATTTTGGGTTTTATCCCACAAAAATGGTGTGATAACTAGTTTATAACCATTTTTGTTAGAAATGCCATATTTTGTCCCAAGACAACCTTAGTTTTGTGGTTTGTAAATGTAACTTTTTTTTCTTATGAATATAACATAATTTATGTTTTGTTTTTGTTAGTTTTACACCTCAAAAGTAACATAACACAAATAAATGTTCAAAAAACTAGTGATAACCATATTTCATTGCAAATAATGCTTTATATTCAACATAGGAATGAAACTTGCAAACATTTATGTTATAAACCAATTTACTTGTATCCCCCCTCCCGCCGTAAAACATGAAAAACTCGAAAAGATGGGGGTATGAACTCACCTTGAGTGTGTTTGTGGTTGGATAAAGATGTGATGGTGAAGATCTTCAAGCCTTGATCACTTGGAGGTGGTTGAAGAACTCTTTGAAGATGGTATTATCCTATGAGTTTTAACACATAATAATGTGTGTAAATGAGATGAACCTAGCATGAAAGTGTGTAGAAACACTAGATTGACAAGGAATACTTACCAAAAACCCTAAGAATCAACTTGAAGAATTTTTCCTTGGAAGGTTTGATCTTGTTTCTTGAGAGAAAAGTGAAGAAGTTTTAAGATGGTGGGGTTTGGGGGTTCTCGGCCGAGGTTAAAGAGGGGAAGGGTGAAGTGATGTTTGCATCGTTATTTGATGGATAATAGCCTTGATACCTGCTGGATAATATTTTATGTTGGAAAGTCTAGTCCTTTCTTTTCTCTTTCCATCCGAAAATGTCATTAACCCACCGAAATCACATGTGATTTCGGTACAATACCCCTGAAATCATAGAGTTTTCGGTCCCCAACCAAGAACTCTAAGGGCGAGATCAGAGAGTTTTCGGTCCGAATCCGAAAACTCTAAAAGCAAAGTATAAACTCAGAATTTATGTCCTAACCAGTTGACTTTCGTTGACTAGTTTGACTTTTGCTGACTTGTTGACTTTAGTTGACCCAGAACTGCCAATTGTCACACGAAGTTTTGTAGGGATGAGATAAGTCATCTGGAAGCCATTTGAGCAAAAAAGAAAAATAAACGATCACAATTCTCCATTTTGCGACCGCATTTCTGAGACGCAGACCAATAAACTTCATATTTGGCAACATACTTCATTTAAACACAATTTCGTAAGAAACATCAAAAGCTGCGATCGCATAACCCACATTCGTGATAGTATTTCTGTCTCGAAACCTCAGAAACTTCATAAATAGCGTCCTGCATCATTTAAGGGAATATCTGAGAAAAACCCTGATATTTGCGGTCGCAAATTTTCTTCTGCGATCACATTTTTCGCCAACTTGTTCCGGAAGCTTCTGTCTCTCATATAAATACGACCCTCATGATCAGATTTAAAGGTTAGACGGTTCCAGACAACGAAAAACACTTCTGAAGGCGATTTCTGATACCTTTCAGCGACTTCTGAAGATCTGAACGCTAAGAATCATCTCATTTATTTTTTAGAAGATTATTCGGTTAATGTTTCTTTCTACTAGTTTAGATTCGTTTTTAGCCATGTCGGGCTAAAACCTTAGTTTTCAGTTCTACATAGACTAGTAATTTTCATGTGATTAGTTTTCAGATCTTGTTTTCTTTTTGTGTTTCTATCTAGATTTTTTATTTTTGAGCTTAATGAATGTTTGATTTTAATTCTTGTTAGTTTGATCGCCTAGCTAGGGTTTTATCGTTCCAGTTAATCAGTAAATAGAATCCGTACTTGTTCTTGTCAACTGGTAATAGGTAACAAGTAGTAGATTGGTACTGTGTTTGGGATTTAACTCTTATAAAAACTATAAAAATCATATCTTTACGCTTTCGAGCTTGTGAGAAGTATTGGGTATTGCTAGGAATTTTACACAAATCATAAAGCTGGTTTTTTGATTTAATTAAGAGCTTGTTTAATTGAACAGTAAAAAGTTAGGGTTAACCGAAGAGCTCGTTTTGGTTAACTAATTAGGTAAAAAATATGATACTAGATCTTGTTAGTTTTGCTCAGTACCAACTTAGATAGAACGCATCTCAAATAATCAGATATGAACTGATTGGAAGATTAGGAAAGTCACAACGTAACTGAAATCATTTTTAGTATTGATTTTCATTGCAATTTTTAGTTTTTAGTTTAACTAAAAACCTCCTTTTATAATTTCAGATTTATTGACTAGAATGTGCCTGATGCAAAAATACATGGTTCGTTAGGCTATGTCCCTGAGGATTCGAACCTACTTCCCTGTGCTATATTATTAGTGCAACCAACAGTGTAAATTTTATTTTTTTAATATGCTCGCGACATCGTGTTAAAAGTCATGTGATAGGATGCTCCAAAATCTAAGACCTAAGCATCTAAAAAACTCGATGTACTAACAGTCAGTACATCACCATCGTTCCCTTCATCGCAACTTTCCTAAACCACAACAACAGTGTTATTGCTGCTTGATTCACTCTTGAACTTATTCTTCAGTTGTGGACAATTTCGCTTGAAGTGCCACTTCTCCTTGCAGTTATTGTTGGGTTTTGAGCATTCTAACACTCCTATGGTGTACATGCAACCCTAAATACCTTGGATCTATGTTTTCTCTATTATACATGCAAATATCAATTTTCCAAGGTATTGTTCTAACTAGCATAATATAAAGTACACATAATATAAATTCTAGTAGAATTACATACCTCTTGTTTGGTGCTTGATTCCATGGAGCTCAAGAGCCTAGTGCCCCAAGTGTGACACCTCAAATGGTTCACACAACATCATGAACACTTGGAATAACTTGAAAGAAAGTAGAACACTTCTAAAATCGGTTTTCCCTCACTTGTTTCTCTAGTGGCCGATTTTTACAAGAATAAGATGCTTATATAGTTTGTCACAATTAGGGTAAACCCTAATTGTCATGGCTTTCCATTTCCTTGGATCAATGGGTTCAAATACACCATGGAGCATCCTATGGGTTTTAGCCCAACTTGATAATCCATGGAGCATTAGCCCACTATATAAGTATGGATGATTTACACAATCAACCCATATATTTAATTAGTCTTCTTTTGATCACTTAATTAATTCTAGATTAATTCTTGATCAATACTAATTAAATAATCTTATTAATATATTAGAACTTATAATATATTAATAAACCTTAAGTATTATTTCTCTCATTTTAGTCTACCCAAATGCATGATGCCATGCAACCCAAATGGACCATGCCGGGTCGGGTCAAGTATATACCAATTTTAGTCTAATAACTATTATTGCAAGTACGCCTTCACAACCTGACCAGCAATCGTAGCTCTTAAAAGCTGTTGCCGAACTCTGAACAAATCAATGACGCATCAATTAGATAAGTGATCATATATTCCTCCATTCTAGATATCCTATGGACTGAGACATGGAGTATAATCATTCTCTCTGTCCATTTGTTGTTTCTCGATTTCTGATTTATGACGACTGACTAATTGAACAAATCAAATCAGTCCAGGCCCGGCCGAGCACTTACATTTTGTCATCACTAAATCATCGAGGGGCCCACATATATCGCTTTTATCCCGAAGGTAAAAGGAATGGATAAACTTCGACTCATATGCTTGTACTGACTACTTGTTGAATCATACACAAAGGCATATTTTATAACATTGAGTTAGCAATGCGTTTTCGTGCAATCAATGTATAACCAACTCATAGTCAACAACTCATATCTCTAGGTTTGAAGAATATAAGATATTATCGTCTCACGATTCACTCGTGATAAAATCCATGAAGTGAATCCAAATGAGCGTAGGTTGAATCCAATGCTCAGAACTTATGAGCACTCATGAATGTTGTAGCAACCACTGCTATGTCTAATTCACATTAGACAAATCATACAAGCCAAATTCATGACAGTCTTGATTCATATCTACTTCCAACATATGACCGACTGTGGATGGTTTAAATAACTTAGTTATTCGGGAAGAATGACCTAGTTATTCTGGAAGTCAAAACATGCAAAGTAAAACAAAAAAATAATACTAATCCTGTATGGCTCCAACACTTTGAGTGTAAATAAAAACACCTTTTATCTAAGCACCATATTGATTACTCATTATTCATGTTTCGATTAATCAACTTAATACTTGAATTGAAACAATAGTCATGCCATGCTCCAAGCATGCACACTATGTTCTTCCAAACAATAGCTATGCCATACTCCAAATATGCACACTATGTTTACATGTGGTCCTCTCTTTGTGAAACAGATCGATTGACAATATTTCAATGATGCTCATTTCACAATCCCAATTCTCTTGTCATTTACTGTAATATGTTAGATTCTAAACTTATATGCAATGATCCTCTTGTAATGACTATACCCAAAAGTCACAAAGACTTGGCAACAACCATTACAAAGAATTCCAATGGAGATCAATTCCATGGAAACGAAGTCTCAAATTCAAAGTACATTCCTTTGAACATCCTTCTTGCATTAAGTTCTCTAATCTTACACAGATTCAAAGAATAACTTCCACCTATGGAAACAATTCCATATTACCATTTTGACCATCACTTCTGAACAAGAGTTGCCTCTTTTCAAAATATGTCAATATGGTACTTACTCTACACTTCTAATTGTCCATGAGCAACCAATCTTTGGTAAACCTCAGATTGTCCTCGACAATTTGCTTAATCATTTTAGTCATTTCCAGTTCTATTCCTTTTCCATTTTTAATGCCCTAGGCATTTGGAAAATTTAGAATGGATTATAGCACATGTAATCGAACCTATACCCGAAGCATATAGGACACGATTCATGCTATAAATTTTTTTATTTGCCATGTTCTCACAATTCGAACTATGAAGAGGGATGCAGTAATCATAAACGAATTTTGAGAATGCAACATATATAGAATTTCCTTATGTTGAACCATTCCATCATAACATTCATATATATTCTTGACTAAAGTTGATTAAAATCTCAATCTAAGCTTGTAGAATTAGAATGAAGTATAAAATCCTCTCCCTTAATTATAGCAAAACAACTTTTCAAAGCGAATTGAAACTTTTGTTTTCTATAATTAACATTGCTAGCTTGCAACATAATCATCATGCTCCCACTAGCATAATGATTATTATCTTACTAGCATAACACTTATGCTCCCACTAGCTTTGACATGTATCCAGAAATCAACTGGACCTCTAGAAATCAATACTTTATTGTCTTTCTTACCAAAGTTCAGATTTCTGATACGAGATTGTTTTGATAATACTTTATCAAAATCATACGCCTTTCCTTAGATAACTCACTTGTGTGTCTAAACAATTATGAAGAGGGATGTCGTAATCATAATGTTTAGACCTTTTGTCATTCTCACAATTGCTATCTACTTAAATTCTACTTAGTGAAAGAGTTTCCTCACCATCATTTTCATGAATCGGAGAGAAACCTTATGACACTTAGATTTTATGGGGTATGTGTTCCTATCCATGTGAATTTTTCATAACCATAATCACAAGACAAGGTTAGTGGCAAATCCAAACACATATGGACTGAACTTGTTCAATCTTAATTTCTTGCCACCCGGCAGCACAAGGGCCTACCATTGCTTCCAGGTTGTTATGCAAACAATTGAGAACTCATAGAACTCACAAGCATAGTTAACTTTTAACTGGAATAGACACAGAAATAAGAATATGTCAACACGATAGGTTACAAACCTCAAGTCGTGAGCTAGTGATTAACAAAACTCTTGATTCGTTATTGAAACTATCTCAAGACTCCCACTGTCCTCTTGGCATATAAGACTCTTTTTCCCAATATTCAAGAGATAGTGCGGATTCTTTTACAAACACTTCACACAATTGGCCTTAGTTGGTCTTTGTTTTATCCAAAACATCACAACTTACCAATTTCAAATGTACAAGAGTAAGAAAACATTTCACTCTACATTTGACAAGTGTTTTAAACCTTTCTTAAGATTATGTCACTCAAGGCTCAATCTTGGAGTATGACTCTAAGATTTTATATTTTGGAATGAAGTATGATTTATCTTTTGATTTAACCATTTCCATAATTCACGATTCCTCTCCTTAGCCAGCAAATGCACTAAGGTGTCCTTAGAGGATCAATTGTGATATGGTTCCATAATCACTAAGATAATCATAAAACAAGATACACAAGTACTCTCCCATCTCTTCAGATTGGAGAAACTTTTATCTTTCTGCCTCATTTGATTCTTCTTATTCATTCTGCCATATATTGAAACTTTTCCAATGTTTCAGAATTACACTTAAACTTGTAAGCATAATCATATTTACTACACTTTAGTAAATAATAACGAATAATCTTATCAACCTTTGTGGTGGACCTGACTAGTGTACAATCTAATGTACCCGATCCTTTAGTTCTTCGCTTGACTCACATGCGAATGTGAACAAGGAATTAGTCTTAATTTACCAAAGATGAAAAATCTCATTCATCACACAATACAACTTGCATGATTCCAAGTTTCTATCCAACTGAAACTTGGGTGATGAGAATCTTTCCTTATTTGATAAATTATGACACTACCACAAACGAAAGAATCAAATTCATTTTCCAATATTTCTTATCAATGGAAACATATAAACAACAGTTTTCCACAAATGCCTTTGTAAGGATACTTAAAATAAATAAAATCAAAACTTTTCCTTTATTTTAAAACTTGCGGAAAAACTTATCCTTACCATGCAAATTCATATGAAAACTTTGTTGTTATCTATTCCTAGGCAATATCTCATAACTCTTATGCAGTGGCTCAAAATTCTGGTCATCGAACCATGCGATCGGAATCAACACACTTTTTCTTTAAGCTTCCTTTGATTCTTCAAAAACACAAAATGTAATTACATTACATCATGTATTAAGAATCTCCAAAAGAGACTTAATAGATTTAGATAACGGACTTTACCTAAAGTAGAGTCAAACTTTTGACTTTACCATCCTTATGAGGTTTCAGGTAAATTCAGCAGCCTCACAACCAATGCCCCTTTTCTTTGGCAATAGGCACATATGGACTCTTTGGGAATGGTACAAGGGACTATCTCAGACTTAGCCTTTCTCTTTACCATTTGGTCAACCGAGTTGACTATGGCCGATCCCTTTCCATTGGGAAGAGAAAGTTTTTCTGGATTTCCAGTGTCACCATTGTCAATGCCCATGAAGTTTTGGGAAGTCGTTCTTCTAATCAAATTTGCTTTACCAGTGTTCCAAATCATTGCTGATTCAGCAGCACCAAGCAAATAGATAAGATCATTAAAGGGTCATGTCGTGATCTGTCATCAGGGAGTGACTGAAGAACCAAGTCAACAGCCAGCTACCTCGAGACTTCGACACCCGACTCTCACGGCTTGTCAATATGTGACTTAATCTCCAAGACCTAAGCACATACAGACTTTGTTTGCCAATAGGGATTGAGTGACTTAGAACTTATCAAGTCTTGAAACTTGTGGGATAGGGAGATTTATTGGAGGAGGTGGAGGAAGTGAAGCATGATTTCCAGTCCCACTAATGCACAACAACAAAGGGATTGATCTTTCACCTTGATTGCCATTTGGGATATCATCTTCATTAGGATAGCTTGTTCCTAAATATTTGGGAAGACCATAGTTGTCTGAAGGAGATATCTATAAGGGATAAATTCAAGTTAGTTGATTTAAAGTCCTTAATATAACACCCAATATGAAATGTTAAGGCTAGGATCCAACAACCTATTTATAACTGGAAGAGGGATGCCGTAATCCGAGTTATAAAATAGTTGAAGGTAGGTAAATGACGATTTACCAATTTCCACCATGAAAAACGAAATATAATTAAGTTTTAATTGGATTTGAAACTCCTAGATCTTTTGAGATACATTGAACTTTCAATGGCATGTTTGAATCTCGATTGTGCCCTCTCAAGTTTGTGATTGGGATGCCGAGGATCACAAACAAGGTGTGAATAACCATGCAAATTGACTTGGTACCCTTAACTTTATAACCTAATCGATGTGCCGGTTAGCCACACTGCTCCACCGATCTATAATAAGGTCAAGTTACCCTTTGCCACTCTTACTAGTCCTTATTAGCGTGCCGGTTAACCACACACGCTTCACTAATCGACTTGGTAAGGTACAAAGTGTAATTTCATGGGTTAGCACCTATTTCACATTTTCCTAAGTAACTAAGATTGGGAATTTATAAGTGTTTATTTACTTAGTATTTTTCATTATACTTTTAATGAAGGGAGAATTATAGTCCTTTCCTACCCGTTCGGCTAACGACCCTCCACCAGTCAAGGAAGCGGTGGGTGAGAGTGGACACCCATTAAATTGCCATTTTATAGGCAGTAACCTTATACCGCCCTTATAGACCAGCTTCGTGAATGAGGCCTACTAATGGTAAGATTGACTTTATCTTATACATATCTATATAATTAAAATTATAATAATAGTATAAGGGTGTATTTTAAACATTTAAAATACTTGGTGGTTTAATCTATTAATTAAACTACACTCTTAATTTAATTAAACTTAAACCATGTCTTTATGGAATTATTAACTCTTTTAATTAAACAATTTAATTAATTTAATGAAGTCCATAAAGTTTGAATTTTAACTTTTAAAATTGTAGAGTTTGAAATTAAAGCATTAATGTGTGTGAGACTTTACAAATTCCAAAACTTGAGGGCAAGTTTTGAAACTATTCAAAACCTTTCATTTCATAACTTATGAGTTTAATGGTTCATTAAAATGAAGACTCTTCATTTTTATGTAACATCTTATTCTTTAATAACACTTTTAAAGAAGTGACTCTTAAACATCCATAACTTGAAGACAAGTTATGGAGTCATAAAATAATTAAATGTAAAAGACTCTTCATTTTTGTGTAACCTATGACACTTTTATGGGTCTTAAGATTCATAAATATGACTTTTCATATAACTTGAGGACAAGTTACAAAAACATATTTTATGAACTTCTTTTAGATCAATATGGATTGAAAACAACTAACACATAATTTTTTTCATTAATCTAAATCAACTCATAAACAAGGTAACATAAAAAACTTTTGGTAATCCATAACTTGAGGACAAGTTATGGAGTCCATACAATTTCATTAAGATCAAGAATTATACTAACAAAACAATTTGCACATAATTCCTATGATCTAACAAAACTCACAAGCATGAACATTCATAATCAAGAATTTTGAAGAACTTAGATAATCACATAAACGAAAACAAGTCTTGAAAATATGACAATTATCATTTATTTGGATGAGAATAAACATTACCATAACATCAAAATCAAATTTTATGAACAAAAACACTTTGTGGTAATGATTCTAATCCAAAACAGGCCAAAAAACTAATTTTTTTTTCACTGAAGAGTCACCACCTCGTGGTGAACTGGCAGATTCCAAAAAACGATTTTTCTTGCTAATAGCATCAAGTATAATTGAAAACAAGACCTGGCTCTGATACCACTGTTGGGTTTTGAGCATTCTAACACTCCTATGGTGTACATGCAACCCTAAATACCTTGGATCTATGTTTTCTCTATTATACATGCAAATATCAATTTTCCAAGCTATTGTTCTAACTAGCATAATATAAAGTACACATAATATAAATTCTAGTAGAATTACATACCTCTTGTTTGGTGCTTGATTCCATGGTGCTCAAGAGCCTAGTGCCCCAAGTGTGACACCTCAAATGGTTCACACAACATCATGAACACTTGGAATAACTTGAGAGAAAGTAGAACACTTCTAAAATCGGTTTGCCCTCACTTTTTTCTCTAGTGGCCGATTTTTACAAGAATAAGACGCTTATATAGTTTGTCACAATTAGGGTAAACCCTAATTGTCATGGCTTTCCATTTCCTTGGATCTATGAGTTCAAATACACCATGGAGCATCCATGGAGCATCCTATGGGTTTTAGCCCAACTTGATAATCCATGGAGCATTAGCCCACTATATAAGTATGGATGATTTACACAATCAACCCATATATTTAATTAGTCTTCTTTTGATCACTTAATTAATTCTGGATTAATTCTTGATCAATACTAATTAAATAATCTTATTAATATATTAGAACTTATAATATATTAATAAACCTTAAGTGTTATTTCTCTCATTTTAGTCTATCCAAATGCATGATGCCATGCAACCCAAATGGACCATGCCGGGTCGGGTCAAGTATATACCAATTATAGTTATGGACTTAGACACTAATCCAACAGCTATAACATTTCACATTCGATGAACCTTTAGTCTTTGATTTAGAACATGATTTCCCTTTGTTTCCCCCTTTCCTCTCTTCTGTCCTTCCGTTCCCTGCGAACAAACCAGAATTAGACACATCCTCTCCAACTGAAACTTTTCTTTTCAATTCCTTTGACATCAGAGAGTCCTTCACATCATTCACAGTGATCGCTGTCCTACCATAGAGCATGGTATCAATGAAATTATCATATAAGTTCGAAAGAAAACATAAAAGAATGAGCGCCTGATATTTATCTTCAATTTTCACATCAACCCCTTGTAGACCCATAATAATTTTATTGAAGTGATCTAGATGATGTTTCACTTGGGTACTTTCAAACATTCTGAGAGCGTACAACCTTTGCTTCTGATAGAACCTGTTCGTCAATGAGTTGTTCTGGTACTTGTCACAAATTTTATCCCAGAGCCTAGAAGCAGTTGTTTGATCCACGAAATTCCTCAGTACTTCATCTATTAAGCTTAACATAATGGCACTATGGGCCTTCGTCAATATGTCCACCTTCTTTTTAGCCTCCATGTCATTTTGCAATTTTACCTCTCCCGCCAGTGCCGCTGCACATCCTTGTTAACCCTCTTCTTCACCTTCCACAAAGTGAAGTCAATTGAACCATTGATCTTCTCAAAATCAAACTTGTGAGTAGACATATTTTTCAGATACATAAAAACCGCAACTCCGATAC
Organism: Lactuca virosa; assembly: GCF_052849685.1. Lineage (NCBI taxonomy): Eukaryota > Viridiplantae > Streptophyta > Magnoliopsida > Asterales > Asteraceae > Lactuca > Lactuca virosa. Next base: position 203,816,586 of record NC_136426.1, read on the forward strand.
CGCTTATTAGGAAGTAAAGCGGATAAAAAGAAAACTATAAGAACACAAGACACAATATTAATGTGGTTCGGTCAAGGTGTCCTACTTCCACAGGCAGGAGGGGAGTATTCTTTATTTATGAGTTCTTAAATACAGGTTACAAATACAATTTTCACAGAGATTTGTGTAACACTCTAGAATTCAAGATATAAAATGACCTAGCATGCATCCTTATTTATACTTGAGGGATCAGACCTAAAAGCCTAATGGGCCAAGCCCATTAGCCTATAGGCCCATAGGCCAATGAATGGTGATATCTAACCAGGTTCCTCCATGCAACATCTTCTAGAGCATTCTTCAATGTCATATAACCTATGAGCATCAACAACACATATGATTGACCACCTTGACCATAGTGGAGCAACATGATGCATAAGGGGCACATCATGAACACTAATGGTCCAACATACATCTTGGTGGCACAACATGGTGTATTTCTTGAGCATGATCATCATCTAAGCATACATGAATCAACATGACACGACAAAAGGGATCAAGATGGTGTGCATCATGTACAAAGATGGTCCATGATGGCGCAAAATCTCCTCCATGGTGCAACTTCCCTTCTAGATTATGCAACATCATCTTTATGGCTCAACATATCCTTGGCTCAACATCACCTAGGCGCAACTTCAGAAGTGATTGCACATCATGCTATCATTTGGTGTAACATCCCCAAGGATGGCGCAACTTCCTTCAACATGGCGCAACATTATGTTCCATGTTTCTACAAGTGCTCCAAGTGCTCAATGTTTCTCCAAGTGCTCTAAGTGCTCCATGTTGCTCAAAGCTCCCCAAGTGCTCTAAGTTACTCATGTTGCTCCAAGCCACTCCAAGTTGCTCCAAACCACTCCAAGTTGCTCCAAAACTCCTTATGGAAGATCCGTTCCTTTGTCACTTGAATCGTTCATTTGTCTAATGATTCAAAGCCATCTCAAACAATCCGTTCCTTTTTCACTTGCTCCATGAACCCCAAGTGCTCCACTGATTTCTAAGTGCTTCATTGAACCCAATTACTCCATGAGAATGCACCAAATGCTCAAGTCACATTTAACACACACAAACACACACACACACACATATGTATATATATATATATTATATATATATATATATATATATATATATATATATATATATAAGAATCAAATTCTAATAAATAATATATTGTCATCAAATTGTCGTTAGTGTGACCCTTCTAAGATCATATATTATCTAGCAATATCTATGACAAACGAGAGGTTTCCGTTATTGAACACCATTAGTAAAGAATAGGAAAATAATTGTAGTAGTTTAGTATTGTAATATTTGATATTTGAGATAATAAGAATCAAATGTGCAATTACATTTATTTTGTTAAAATCTTCATTAGGCTAAAAAATTAGCTTTCAAAAAAGTTGTGCGGTTTTCTAAGGCGGTTTACATACTTGGATAGTACTCGTTAATGTGATATAAAGGATAAAAGATTCGTAAAAATCTGACTCCAAAAGAAAGAGTTATGGATTTTATAAAAATAGAAATCAACTGCGTAATTAAACTTAACTACGTCAAAACGGTAGTTGGAGATTGCGAGTTACGTGTCCAATTTTGGAAGTGACACATGGTTTTCTCTGGATGGATCCACAATGATCATGCGCGACGCGTGTAGATATTTACGCCGCATGCACCCTAAATATGTGACTATAAATAGAAGGCTCTGCATAACACTTCTGCACACCTTCAACCATCACTATCTCTACATTTTCGAATGCTTCTTCCCTTAGAGCGGTCCCCAGAGTCCCGATCCCGATTTAATCTTACATAAAGGTTTCACGCGACAAGGGTGAGTTCACGACCCCTATTATACTATTTTAAATGTTTTACAGGGGGGCGGGGATTCATGCTTATCAAATGGTTTTATCAATATATATATATATATATATATATATATATATATATATATATATATATATATATAAGCGTTTTATAAAGCTTAAAGCCTTAGGATAATATAGCTATACTTACTATGCCTAGTTGTAAGCTATGATATGTTTCCTAAGAGTTATGATACCCGATACCCTAGTTGTAAGCCATAGGATTACGCAGTACCTAGAAGTTATGCTGATCAAATGTAGGGATATACACCATACCTAATTCGTACTCTGCACAAATATCCTGCTTTTCAAATAACCATAATTATGGTATATATATGAGTACTTATATATACAAAATAATTATGAGGATAAAAGTTATAATTATCAAATACTACCTCCGTCCCAAATTAGTTGTCCACATTTGACTTTTGAAGTATTTATTCTTCAACTTTGACCTTACATATTTTTCTTTTTGATAGATAATACTTGATGTAAAATATACGAATGGATTGTATTTTAAATGTCTTTTCATTTTTATAAGTTTCATCAAGTAATATATAAGACAAATAAAAATATTTAAGGTCAAAGTTGAAGAAAAAAGACTTAAAAGTCAAACATGGACAATTAATTTGGGACGGAGGGATTATAAGATAAATGATTTATATTGTGATAGTTATAGGAAATCCCTATGAAAGATAAAAGATAGAAGATAAAGTTAAAAAATAAATACCTAAGGTTAATGCGTTAGTGAGCTGTTAATATTCATTAAAAGGCCTTGATTAAAGTCGGCATTCCACGGTATCTATAATCGTTAATCTTGCAAGAGCTAGAGAGATATGTATAAATATATAAGGGGATTGACACCCCCACCTAGGATTTCTAGCTACAATCCCGACATGATAACTTTCTTATTATTCACAATTCGACGTCTGGTGAAGCGTCATGGCAGGGAAAATTATTAGTCAAACAGCGTCGATAATGGGGGTCATGGTAATACATTACAAAAACCTTAGAGATCTGACTACCATTAGGGACGCCTTAGAAAGGTAGATAAAATATGTTAGGGTCGTTAGATATCTTACAAAGATAGTAAATTAGGATCAGTAAATATGTCCTAAGAATATAATAGCATATGATAATTAGATATCATAAAAAGATAGTAAGCTAGGGTTGATAAAATACTTTTGGAAAAGTTTTTTAAAAAGAAAAAGGATTCTTAAATTAATACAACCAAATAAAAGCCGGAAACTATAAAAACCTGTACACTCACCAACATTATATTGATATTTTTTAAAATACATGTATTCTCAGTGAGATGAATGTAGATGATTGTTGTGTCGAGCAGGAGGATGTCTTTAAGGATGCTTGTTGGAGTTTAGTTTCATACATTTATCATTTCTTGTGATATTTAGGTTGTGTGTTTGTCTTACAAATAATGTTGTAACGTCTTGATATTGAGGTATTTTCATTTTAAACCCTAAGTATAAGAATTTATTTCATTTTGGAACTTGGATGTGAATTAATTGTAAAATTCGACCAAAATGGGATTTTCATAAACTATGGGAGCTGGGCACGTACGCTGCATGTTCCCTGGGAATGCTGGGCGTAGGTTTCCAGAGTGCAAACTCTAATGTTTAGGGTTTGGACCCTATTTAAACATCCTTAAGTCTCAAACTTACCTTCTTTCATCAACTTCCAACCCACCTTCATCTCCAAGAAAACCCTAATCCATTTTTAGAGTATTCTTGAGCTTTGTTTTTGTTTTGGTAACCTTGAAGGAGAGAGGAAGAAGGAAACATCATCTTGGAGGAGTGGGACTCTTTGGATCTAGAAAAGCAACATCATTTGGCATCATTTGGCATCATTTGGAGGTTACCGTTTGAGGTGATATTCAGAGTTGTGTCCTATTCAACGATCTTATTTAGAGGGAGAAGTGAGTTTTCCCTCACTATACTTATTGGTCGAAGGCAGCAACTCTGGCCCTTTAGATTAGATATCCTGTTTTGTTACATACTTTTATGTTGAGATTCTTCTTCGCTGGTTATGTTATTAGACAAGTAGATCTGTAGGACTACCTATGCTTTTTTTATTACTATTTGTTATTGTATATGTCGGCATGTTATGGTTTGATGGTTTGAAGTGGACCGGCTGGTGTTGAAGGCTAAATCACCCAGGGCGAACCGGATAGACTGAAGGCCCGCAAGGCGGTCCAGTCAGGCTGAAGGCCTGGAGAGCGGTCCAGATATGCTATAAGCCTTACGAGGCAATCCAATCATGTTGAAGTCTCATGTATGCATATTGTTTGTTATTATGTACGGTGGTACTTTGGGGGAACTCACTAAGATTTGGCTTGTGGTTTTAGTTTATCGTTTTAGGTACTTCAGAGGATCGTGGGAAAGCGAAGGCGTGATCGTGCACATCTTCCTGTTTTTATGATATTGGTTCTTGGGATACTCTGATTATGAATATACTTTTGAAACAATGGTTTTTCTTATAAATGATTATGGTTTTGGGTTGTTTTTATAAATATTTAAGTTTATTTTGATTTTTGGGTCGTTACAAGTTGGTATCAGAGCCTTGGTTTTAGAGATTTGGATGAACATCTAGAATCAAACTAGGGAACTGCAAAAGTTATTTATTATTATTATTATTATTATTATTATTATTATTATTATTATTATTATTATTATTATTATTATTATTATTATTATTATTTTTAAATATAGTTTTCAGAATTGTTTTCAAAAGTAACCAAGGAAGGATGTGATGTGTACGATCAGCCAAAGAAAGAAAGTATACCCCAAGCTACCCCGCTGTTATTTGATATGATGTTTATGATAGAACAACGTGCTAGTGATATGCTTTGGATCTTTAGGAATTGCATGATTGATTTGCCTGGTGTTTGATGCCTGATAGCCTAGGATTTCTTATTGTATGAAATCGACATCATTACTGTAGTTTGTTAGTGTATGCATCATAGTTGTATATAACTAAGCTTTTATAGCCTAATAATGTTTGGTTTAGCTTTATTTCCTGTTATTTTTTGATGAAGGGCTTAGGGTAGAATCAAGTATTCGACTGTCTATAGGATCTAGTGTTATGTATGATTAGCATACGCGAGTGCTGCAGTGTTGGTGGAAGTTTCATGGATGAGAATATGTGTGAGCTGCTGGCCAAATGAGGAATTTTAGCCACTCTCGAGAGAGTGAGTGTAGGATGTATGTGTATCCTAGTTGTTGTATTTGTGTTGGGAGGTTGTGATGACCCTTGAGAGAAATACGGGTAAGTGTGGAAGGTAGTATGGGCCCGTACTACTGAAATCACAGGATCCGTACGCGTAGCAAGGAAGTCACAAACCCGATGGGTTTAGTCTCGTTTAGTGATTGTAGAAATGTGTATTATGGAATTTATAATATATTCTTGTTTATTTTCAATATGGTTTTTATGAGAAGATTTGGTGTCGGCTCTGGAGTGGATGGCCAGGATAGGGCAAGGTTGACTGATGATCAGATTCGGGAGATCACCGCCACTAAGGTAGCTGCTGCTGTCCGGAGGACTATGTCGGAGATGTTTAGGTCTATCAAGAACACCATGGTTGAGCTCTTTGATGATCAGTACTCCGCTCTTTTTGATGATGACGTTGCTGCAGCTACCGCAACCGTTTCTACTTCAGGGGTTTGAGGCGAGAGAGCTTTCCTATATCGAGACATTGAGAATATGAAGCCCCTGGAGTTTGATGGGGTCAGGGACTTGATTGTAGCGATGAGGTGGCTATTTGATGTGGAGGGTTGTTTCTTCACATGCTCTTGCCTTGCTGACAAGAAGGTTAAGTGCGTCCTGAACCTTCTCATGTTATAAGCGAAGGATTGGTAGAGATTAGTGAATAGTTCTTACACTCCCGAGCAGAGAGTTACGGTTACTTGGGAGCTATTCTCAGATATGTTCCATGCAAGGTACATTCCCTTGGTGGAGAGGGAGAGGTTAGCTCAGGAGTATTTGGATTTAAGGCAAACTACTGAGATGGTGATGGAGATCACCAAGATGTTTACTGAGAGGGCTCTTTTCTACCATGAGTTTGGTGCTTCTGAGAAGGCTCAGATGACTAGGTACTTGAGCATGATCAAGACAGATATCTGGTGATGAGAATAAAACTTATAAGATCAATAGATTCAAACAGGTAGAGAAATCAAACACCAAGAATGAAGAACAAAGTTGTGCCGAATGATTAGAACCACTGCCGTAGAAGAGCTCGATTAAGAACTGTTACTGTAAAGGCAGAGTAGGGTTACAAGATCATTGCCAAAACACAGTGCATGCATGCATTATATATACTCTAACCCTAGTACATTAATATCGGGTGGACAAGCCCAACCCGTTACAAAAGATGAATAAAACAAAACAATACATATTATTGACACAACACAAAATAACCCCAACAATCTCCCCTTTGTGTCAATAAGGAAGGTAGATTCTTCATTGTTGTTGTCGCTTTTCAACTTTGAACAACTTCGGCATAATACCCAACAAAGACTTGCAAACCAGGACATACCAATTGATCATGTCCGAAAAACACTTCTTGTCCGCAACACTGTTCGCTTTATTTTGACTTACGAAATCCACGATGCATTCGAGACATGAGGATGAGTATAGATGCTTGTCTGGAAAATAGAAGCAAACTCTGTGAAACTTTGCATCCGGTTTCTCTTTTATCATAAATGCAACACTCCAATCCTTGTTTCGTATCCTCCCCAACTTCATCGTATCGAGATCCTTCGTAGGCTCCTTGGGGAGAGCAGTGGGTTTCTTGTGCAGAGCTGTGGGTATCTCCACATCCATCTTTGCAATCTCTTGGATGTAACATACTAACATTCGTTTTAGATGTGCAATAGTAGGCTCAAATTTCTATTGATCATTCATTAGTAGAAGTAACAGAGAAATCCAAACGAATGGGTTGCGGTGGGGCAGATATGCGAGAGTAAATTCGTGAGTTGAACTCACAGCCCCACGAGCAACCTTGAAAGGAGCATTGATGAAGCTCTCAGTTTCAATTGGTCCGAACACCTTAACAACAGTGATCTTCTTTGAGCTCTACGTTTCGTATTGTTGCCTCATGTGCTTTATATAAAACGAACAGAGCGCTTGATCAACACCATTGTCAGCCGGAGAAACGTTCACAATTTTGTCAAAGCTGCGAAACAGAAAAGCCTTAAGAATGTTAGACATATCAAGCTATAGGTCCGAAGAGTTCTCCAAGTCGAATGATCCAACGGGCTCTGGCCAGTAACCGTTCGGATTGTCAGCGGTTCTTTCAAAATTCGCTCAAGTGTCCACATATGAAAGATAGTTTTCTGAGCTTTCAATGTTTCCTCTGCTTCACGAGGAAGCCTTAATTTCTCATCAACTTCTTTGACTTTACGATCATTTTCATCGATTTGAGCTTCATGAACCTTCCTTCGCAACTTTTCATTTTCATCAGGTTCTTCCTCATCACTGTCACCAACCAGTTTTTCTTTGCCTCTCGAACTCGAAGCTGCATTAACCTTCCGTTCGTTTATCTTGGGCTTTTGTTCTTGATCATCACCCCCACCAGCTAGTTTCTTAACACCTTCGGTTGTCACTTTTTGGTGCTTCTTTCGTTGCTTCTCCCCCTTATTTTTGAATGGAAGATTTCAAAACACCCTGAATCCTATCTAACATGGAGAAGCTACACTGTAACTTCTCTTCGAGATGTTAACTAACGGAAACAGTGAGGATAGAGTTGCGAGTTTCTATGAAATTCTGTAACTCAGCAGTCACATCAGCAACGCAACTGCGAATGACAGCGTTCTCAAACTTTATATTAACAATCTGATTATTGGCATTTGTTAACTTGACTGAAAGAACCTTCACACACTCTATTTTAACAGCAAGCTCATCCATAATCTTGTTTTCATGAGCTAAATCAACCTAAAGTTTGTCGATTTTGGTAGAGATAGAAGTCTGAAACTCTGTATTATCCGATTGAATGGCTGTACGAACCTTCTCAAGAGCATCCTTCTCAGTGTGAAAAGAAGTTCCAAGATTAGAAATCACCTGATTCTCTTTCGCAGTGTTTGACTCAAAGGATGTCTGGAAAGTACCTGTAAAGGCTTGAGCATCATAAATTAGTTTTGCGACTTTTTCGGTCGTATCCTTGTAAGTCTGGGCAAAATCACCAACAGCTTTGTTGGTGAGAGCAAGGTTGGAAGCATGCTCCTTCTTAAGTGTTTCTAGTAAGGCTTTGACAGAGGCCTGAGAGTATTCAGTAGTAGAAGATGATGGGTTTTGTATACTACAACATCCTATGGTGCACATACAACCCTAAATACCTTAGATCTATGTTTTCACTAACTATACATGCAAATGGTTTCCAAGGCATTGATCCTATAACTAGCATGCAATTATCATATACCATATAAGAAACTAGTTAGAGTAACATACCTTCTATATAACTTGAAGTCTTGATGTATTTGGCCTTAAGAGCTTAGCCCCAATAGTGTGGAAGCCTCAAATGAAGTCACAACACATCATTGACAAAGGATGAAACTTGAGAGAGAATCTCCATGCACTAAAAACCCCTCCAAGGACTCTAAGAACTTCTAGTGTCGTTTTTAGACAATGGACTACATATTTATATGTGGGATTTCAAGGGTCATGGGTATAACCCAAAACCATACCCATGGGTTTTATGGTCCGTGGTTCATGTGGCCCAACTCTTTATGTATCCATACATAAACTTGGTCCAACATGGATCATAAGCCCAACACATATAAATATAACTAATTACCATAATTAGTCCCCATAGATTTAATTAGTCTCTTTTGATCACTAAATTAATTCCAAATTAATTCTTGATCAATAGTAGTTAAAACATTTGATTTCATATTAATATATTATAACTTATAATATATTAATAAATCATATATATCCTTTCTCTCAAGAGTCCATCCTAACAAATTATCCTGATGATATGCAACCCAAATGGACCATGCTACTCTCGGGTCAAGTACATACCAATAATAGTTATGGGCTTAGACATCTAATCCAACAGTCTCCCACTTGGATAAGTTTAAAACTATTATTACAAGTATGACTCCAAAACCCGAATAGCAATCGTAGCTCTTAAAAGCCGCTTTTGAACTCTGACCTACTCAATGACTTGTCCATTAGATAAGGGATTATATATTCCTCCATTCTAGATATCATATGGATTGAGACATGGATTATAATCATTCTCTCTGTCCATTTGTTGTTTCCCGATTTCCGATTTATGACGACCGACTAATTTAACAAATTCAAATCAGTCCAGGCCCGGCCGAGCACTTACGTTTGTCATCACTAAATCATCGAGGGGCCCACATATATCGCTTTTATCCCTCCAAGGATAAAATGCATGGATAAACGTCGACCCAAATGTTCTCTTGTACTTACTCATCAAATTACACACAACGAGATGTTTTATAACAACCAAGTTACTGGTTGCGTTTACATATGTCAATGTGTAACCGACGCACAACTACAACTCACACGTCCCCGTTTGAAGAATATAAGATATTAACGTCTCAAGATCACTCATGATAAAATCCATGAAGTGATTCAAATGAGCGTGGGTTTAATCCAATACTCAAATCTCATTCCAGGATCACTCATGAATGTTGCATTAACTTTTGCTATGTCTAAACACTTTAGACATCTACAAGCCCAATTCATGACATTCTTGATTCATACCTACTTCCAAAGTATGATTGACTGTGGAGAGTTTGAATAACCAAGTTATTCGGGAAGTCAAAACATGCAAAGTGAAACACAAGAATAATTGAATACAATATGGTCTCAGAACTTATGAATATTAATAAAATACCTTTTATTTATCACCATATTGATTACACATTATTCATTGTATAATGTTTCAATTTATCAACCTAATACTTGAATTAAAACAATAGTCATGCCATGCTCCAAGCATGCACACTATGTTTGTCCAAACAATAGTCATGCCATACTCCAAGTATGCACACTATGTTTGTCTATGATCCTTACTTTGTGAAATAGACCAATTGAACATGATTCCAATGATGCTCATTTCACAATCCCAAATCCTTACCTCAAATGTAAGAATACAAGATTCTTTGCCATTTACTGAAATCTGTTAGATTCTAAACTTATATGCATTAATCCTCTTGTAATGACTATGCACAAAAGTCACAGAGACCTGGCAACAGACATTAAAAAGTATTCTAATGGAAAGAAATTCCATGGAAATGAAGTTTCACATTCAAAGTACATTCCTTTGAACATCCTTCCTACATTAAGTTTTCTAATCTTACACAGATTTAAAGAACAACTTCCACATATGGAAACATTTCCATATTACCATTTTGACTATCATTTCTGAACAAGAGCTGCCTCCTTTCAGAATATGTCAATATGGTCCTCCCAAAATTAACACTATACTTCCAATTGTCCACGAGGAACCAATCTTTGGTAAACCTCAGATTGTCCTCGACAATTGCTTAATCATTTTAGTCATACCCAGTTCTAGTATTTTTCCCTCTTAATGCCCTAGGCATTTGGAAAATTCAGAACATATGAATATTACATCACTTTTAATCGATCCTATATCCGAAGCATATGGGACACGATTCATGATGTCTCACATAAAGACATGATACTAGACCAGTCTTTTGCTATAATATTTCTATTTCTATTTTCCATGTTCTCATAATTCAGATTATGAAAAGGGATGTAGTAATCATAATCGAATTTTAGAACGCAAATAATAAAATCATGACTAAATTTGACTAAAATCTCACAATCTAATCTTTTAGATTTGAAATGAAGTATAATTACCTCTCCCTTAATTATAGCGAAAGAACTTTCTAAACCCTGCAAAGTACATTTTGCAAATTGAAACTTTTGTTTTCTATAATTAACATTGCTAACTTGTAACACCTAACATAATAATCATGCTCCCACTAACATGATAATCATTAGCATAACACTTATGCTCCCACTAGCTTTGACATGTATTCAGAAATCATCTGGACTTCTAGAAATCAATACTTTATTGATTTTTTTTTACCAAAGTTCAGATTTCTGATATGAGATGATTTGATAAGAATTTATCAAAATCATACACCTTTTCTTAGATAGCTCACATGTGTGTCTAAACAATTTTTAGAACTATGAAAAGGGATGCCGTAATCATAGTCTCAATTGTTTAGACACTTGCTATTTCTCACAAGTCCATGTTAGTGTGCCGGTTAACCACACACGCTCCACTAACGACTTTGAGAATGAAAATATCACAATTGCTATCTACTTAAAACCTACTTAGATTTTATGGTGTATGTGTTCCTATCCATGTGAATTTGTCATAACCATAATCACAAGACAAGGTTAGTGACAAATCCAAACTCATATGGACTGAACTTGTGTAATATTACCTTCTTGCCGCCTGGAAGCACAAGGGCCTGCCATCACTTCCAAGTAGTTATGCAAACAACTCAGAACTCATAGAACTCTCATTCATAGTCTACTTTTAACTCGAATGGGCACAAAAAAAAGAATATGTCAACACGATAGGTTACAAACCTCAAGTCGTGTGCTAGTGATAAACAACATGTTTTATTCTTGATTAGTTCTAGAAACTTTTCCAAGATCTTTAAGACTCCCACTGACCTCTTGACATATAAGATTCTCTTGTCAAGAACCATTCCTTGACAAAGCAAATATTCAGGAGTTAGTGCGGATTCTTATCAAGATAAACACTTCACTCAATTGGTCTTAGTTGGTCTTTGTTTTATCCAAAAAAGTCACAACTTACCAATTTCAAATGTACAAGAGTAGAAAACATGTTACTCTACATTTGAAAAGTGTTACAAACCTTCTAAGGGTTATGTCACTCAAGTTACAATCTTGGAGTATGACTCTAAGACTTGTTTTGGAATGAAGTTTGATTAATCTTTTTGACTTTAACCATTTCAACAATCCACGATTCCTCTTCTTAGTCAAAGAAATGCACTAAGATGTCCTTAGAGGATTAATTGTGATATGGTTTCTTAATCACTAAGGTAATCACAAAACAAGATACTCAAGTACTCTCCCATCTTTTCAGATTGGAGAAACTTTTATCTTTCTGCCTAATTTGATTCTTCTTGTTCGTTCTGCCTTACATTGAAACTTTTCCAATGTTTCATAATTACACTTAAACTTTTAAGTATAACCATATTCACTAAACTTTAGTAAATCATGAGGAATAGCCTTATCGATCTTTGTGGTGGACTTGACCAGCACACAAACAAGTGTACCCAATCCTATAGTACTTCACTTGACTCACACGAACATGTGAACAAGGAATTAGTCTTAATTTTCCAAAAATGAAAAATTCTGATTCATCATACAATACAAGTTGCATGATTCCAAGTTTCTATCCAACTGAAATTTGGGTGATGAGAATCTTTGCTTATTTGGTAAATTATGACACTACCACAAACGAAAGAATCAAATCCATTTTCCAATATTTCTATCAATGGAATCATATAAACAACAATTTTTCATAAATGCCATTGTAAGGATATTTAAAATAAATAAAATCAAAACTTTTCTATTATTTTAAAACTTGCAGAAAAACTTATCCTTACAATGCAAATGCATATGAAAATTATGTTGTAATCTATTCCTAAGCAATCTATCATAACTCTTAAGCAGCAGCTCAAAATTCTGATCTTCAAATCATGCGATCAAAATCCATCTATTCACGATCAGAATCAACTTACTCTTCTTTTAAGCTTCCTCCTTTTTCGATTCTACAAAACATCAAAATGCGACCTAGTCACATCATGTAATAAGAATCTTCAAATAGAAACTTAATAGAGTTAGATAGTGGACTTTACCTGAAGCAGAGTCAAACACTCTGACTTTACCATCATTATGATCTTTCAGATAAATAGGGCAGCTTCGCAACCAATGTCCCATCTTTTGGCAATAGAAACATATGGACTCTTTGAGAATGGTACACGGGACTATCTCAGACTTAGCCTTTCTCTTTACCATTTGGTCAACTGAGTTGACTATGGCCGATACCTTTCCATTGGGAAGAGAAAGCTTTTCTAGATTTCCAATGTAACCATTGTCAATGTCCATGGGAGTTTGGGAGGTAGATCTTCTAATTAAATTTGCCTTACGAGTGCCCTAAATCATTGCTGATTCAGCAGCAACAAGCAAATAGGTAAGATCAATAAGGGTCATGTCGTGGTCTGTCACATAGTAGTCCATAATGAACTCACTATATGACTCAGAAGGAGATTGAAGAACCCAGTCAACAGTCAACTTCCATGAGACTTTGACACCCAACTCTCCCAGCTTGTCAAAATGTGACTTCATCTCCAAGATGTGAGTACATATAGACACTGCTTGCCAATAGGGATTGAGTGACCTTGAACTTCTCAAGAACTTGTGGGTTAGTGAGAATAATTGGTGGAGGTGGAGGAAGAGAAGTATGATTTCCATGAACCAGCCACGGGGCATCATCTTCATTAGGAAAGCGTTTTAAAGGATTTGGGAAGATCATAGCTGTCTGAACCAGACATCTACAATGGGAGAAATTCAAGTTAGTTGATTTAAGTCCTTAAATATTAAGGCTAGGACCCTACACAATATTTTATAACTTGGAAGAGGGATGCTGTAATCCAAGCTATAAAATATTTGAACGTAGGCGAATGACGATTCACCAATTTCCACAATGAAAAACCTAATCGGGTATTGGGTTTTAATTGGATTGAAACTCTTAGATCCTTTCAGATTCATTGAACTATTCAATGGAATGTTTAAATCTCGATTATGCCCTCTCAAGTTTGTGACTGGGTTGCCGAGGATCACAATCAAGGTGTGAATAACCATGCAAATTAACTTGGTACCCTTAATCTTTATCACCTAATCAATGTGTCCGTTACCCACACGCGCTCCACCGATATATGATAAACATTAAGTCACCCTTTGCCACTCTTACTAGTCCAGGTTAGTGTGCCGGTTACCCACACACGCTCCACCAACGACTTGGTAAGGTATAAAGTGTAATTTCATGGGTTAGCACCAAATTCACATTTTCCTAAAGTAACTAAGATTGTGAATTTAACAAGGTTTAGTTACTTTATATTTATCATTATACTTTTAATCAAAGGACAATTAATGTCCTATCAAACCCGTTCGGCAAACGACCCTCCACCAGACAAGGAAGCGGTGGGTGAGAGTGGACACCCATTAAACTGCCATTTAATAGGCAGTAACCTTATACCCCCCTTATAGACCGGCTTCGTGAATGAGTCCTACTAACGGTTAGACTGACGTACTCTTATACATATATATAAATAATAAACCTATAATATTATAATAGTATAAGGGTTAAAATTTAAACTATTTAAAAATCTAGGGTTTGGAACTAAAGTATACATGGGGGGTAACTTTACAAATTCCAAAACTTGAGGGCAAGTTTTGAACAATTCAAGACTTTTGGTTTCCATAACTTATGAGTTCAAAGTAGTTTTAATGAAAAAACTCTTCAAGTTACATAACTTGAGGACAAGTTATGGAAGACTTTAAAACATTTAAAAAATGAGACTCTTCATTTAAAAAATGAGACTTTTCATATAACTTGAGGACAAGTTACAAAAACACATATTATGAACAACTTTTAGATCAATTTGGATCGAAAACAAATTATCACATAATTTTTCTCTTAATCTAAACTAACTCATAAGAACAAGATAATTCAAATCATCAATCTTCAAGAAATTATCATGAACATATAAACGAATACAAATCATGAAATTACGACAATTATCTTTTATTTGGATGAGAATAAACATTACCATAACATCAAAATCAAATTTTATGAACCAAAACACTTTGTGGTAATGATTCTAATCCAAAACAAGCCAAAAAAACTCGAATATATGCTGTCAGGGGCTTCAACTCGCCGAGTGCAGGAACCAACTCGACGAGTTGGATGAGTTTACACAAGGACTCGTCGAGTCCCTTAATGGAGTCGTAGAGTCCCCTGTCCAGACAGCAAAAAAATTGTTCTTTTCAACTTTTTCCAGCAAGTACCATCAAATATAATTTGAAAACAACCCATGGCTCTGATACCACTTATGGGTTTGTATAATACAACATCCTATGGTGCACATACAACCCTAAATACCTTGGATCTATGTTTTCACTAAATATACATGCAAATGGTTTCCAAGGTATTGATCCTATAACTAGCATACAATTATCATATACCATATAAGAAACTAGTTAGAGTAACATACATTTTATGTAGCTTGAAGTCTTGATGTATTTGGCCTTAAGAGCTTATCCCCAATAGTGCGGAAGCCTCAAATGAAGTCACAACACATCATGGACAAAGGATGAAACTTGAGAGAGAGTCTCCATGCACCAAAAACACCTCCAAGGACTCCAAGAACTTCTAGTGTCGTTTTTAGACAATGGACTACATATTTATATGTGGGATTTCAAGGGTCATGGGTATAACCCAAAACCATACCCATGGGTTTTATGGTCCGTGGTTCATGTGGCCCAACTCTTTATGTATCCATACATAAACTTGGTCCAACATGGATCATAAGCCCAACACATATAAATATAACTAATTACGATAATTAGTCCCCATAGATTTAATTAGTCTCTTTTGATCACTAAATTAATTCCAAATTAATTCTTGATCAATACTAATTAAAACATATGATTTCATATTAACATATTATAACTTATAATATATTAATAAATCATATATAACCTTTCTCACAAGAGTCCATCCTAACAAATTGTCCTGATGATATGCAACCCAAATGGACCATGCTACTCTCGGGTCAAGTACATACCAATAATAGCTATGGGCTTAGACATCTAATCCAACAGAAGAATCTCTGGAAGACCCTATTAAAGAATCCAACTTTGAACTCAGTTCCTTGATCTGCTTTGCGGTCATGGGAGCATCGTCATCATCGCTCTCTGGTTGGATGTTGAAAGGAATAAAATGAAAATCCTCAAGTGCGTCCCGATCATCACCAAATACAGTATTTGGATCATCTTGACGCAGTGGTGAGATGGGATTAGACTCTGTGCCAATGGAAATACTGAAATCTCTTACCCCCATATACGTTGGTAGTGACTGGTGACGTACTTTTGGTTGTTTTTGTAGTTTCTGTGGAGTCTGTGAACAGTGGAGTAGATGATGGAGTTGAAGCTTGAGGTTGTGAAATACCCACAGAAACCTTTGGACAGGGAGCAATTGAGATTGGCGTTGTTGTAGCAGTGGGTGATGGTGGAGTAAAATCTTGAAAGAAATCATTAGAAATAGGAACTAAAGTTGGCATAGTGAAGGTTACCTCAGGATTGGTGTGAGTAGGAGTGGGCTGTGAGACGATAGGTTGCGAAGTCACTGCAGTATCATCATGTTTGTGCTGGACTCGCTCTGGACTGCAGATATCCGAGACGGTGTTGGACTGTGAATCCTATTCATCGCTGGGGGAAGGAGTGCGAGGTTTGTGAGCAGCTCACTTTACCTTCTTTTTTGGGGTCTAGGCAGGTTCGGAGGGACCAACCTCTGGTTTTCGTTTACCCCCTTTGTTAGGCTTATCAGCCTCCTCTAGAACCGTTCGCATTGCAGAGGTCATTGGACGAGGACCAGAAGCCAGTAGACTGTGATAGGCTTTAATAATATCACTCGCAGCTGGGACGTTACGAAGCATCGTCTATGGGATAGATCCGATGAAGGTAAATCGTGAAGTATCTGACAAAATAATGTTTGTGGTGTGGAAAACCTGAATGTTAGCCATACTCGAACCCTCTATCACCGGAATTCTGAGGCGATCGATAGCCCTCTTAACAACGATTGTCCAAAAACGTGAACAGGAGATCTCATTGTGCCATGTTGAAGAAAGTGTACTCTGGACAAGTTGAGCCCAAAGCATTGTCCCGTAGTCGAGATTAACTCCGGAGTAAACACCATACATGATTGTCATGAACATCTTACTGGCATTGTCGGATCCAGTTACCCTTTCAGAAATGCTTTTGAAAATAAGGGTAAACAACCCATTCCAGACTGGCGGCAAGGTATTCACGATATCCCATATTTTAGAACATCTCCAGAATTGCAAAGTTGGAGATGGATTATGGATCAACTAAGTTACAGCCTTGAGGAAGCACCAGCAGGCTACAGAACCTGGACTTAATGATGTGGGTTTTCTAGTTATCGTTTTCAAAGGTAATCTTCTCTTCCCCCGATTGGTAGCTAGCGGTCGATTACACCTTGGAAAGATGAACCAAGGGTACGTTCTCAGTCCTCGTCAGAGAGATAACCAATGGAGAATAGTGCATGCACTCAATGAGTGGTTGGAGAAAGGCGTCATACTTGGATGGCTCAAGGTCTATAATGAGATTCTGGTTAGCCTTGATGTTGAGCAATGTTGATTGTGCCATTTGTTCAGCGATTGAAGGGGTTTCAGATGAGGCTGCCATTGTTGCTTGGTGAAGAAGAAGATGAACAGTAGAGAGAGAAATCGTCGGGAGAATTTCAAGTGCTTTTGAAAGTGGGAAAGAATAATGAAGCGTTGAAATATTTTATAAGGTACGATTGGAGAAAGAAAAACTGACGTTTGGCGCTTTGAAATCCCCAATAAAATATCCTTGAAAAGTGTGACAGGTTGGCGTATGACAGGCGTGTGTCAGGCGGCGTGATGTCAGCGTCAATTTGAAATTTTCACGCGCCATGATCGCAATCTTATCCATTAAATATCTCCGTTTCAGTTGCTGACTTTAGCAGTTGCTCACTTTCGCAGTTGATCACCATTTACTGTACTCCGAACCTGAAAATAAGCATTAGGACAACGAACCATAATTTTTGAAAATCACAAGTATCTTCTTGCAAGAGTGTGCCAAATATAAATAAATAAAACAAGTTCTCTAAGGGATTCTAGTGATGTCAATAAAGACACAAAGCATATGGATCCCGAGCAACGATCTCTTCCTTCGCACTCAAGATAGACATCGAAGTGCTTGTGTGGTGTCCCGATGAATTATGATCATTTGTTTGTGGAGAAACAATGAAAGGCTTCTTTTTAATAAGGCGAAAGGGATGGCTTCCTCTTCAACTAAGTCCAAAACTCAATATAAGTCTGAACGTTCGTATAATTAGTTGTCTGAGCAGTGTAGCCATAAGAACAACTATGCTTTGGAAAAAATTTGAGTGGTTGGAGAATTTAAAAATCTGAAAATAAAAATAAAAATTGGATCTTATGGAAAGAAATGTCTTAGGTCTAGAACATTTCATTAAGATATCGCAAAAATAAAAAGAGATTTCAAGGTACGAACAACAAAAGTGGAGTTTCGTCAATTCCATGGTGTTTAATCTAAAACATTTAAATTGTTCACCGTTAATTCGTAAATATGTGTTGAATTTTGGGTTTCACTCAATTCGTGGTGATAACGAATTTAAGATCATAAACATAGAAATTGTTCAACCGTAAACCTCAGTAGTAATTTCTAAGAGTCTCAAAGGTTACAAGTGTGGAAACGAATGTGATGGAGAAATATTGGAGATGGTTCCAAAGAGAAATGTACCTCTGCTATACGAAACTGACCAATCATTCAACTCTTAACTCAATGTGAGTAGAGTATGGTAGCTCAATGACTTATGTGAACATTAGCCTGATTGGGAAAAAATGATTGGTATTATAATTTCATTAAAGCTACAAACATAGAGTCTCAGAGGTTTCAGACTACATGCAACAACATGCTTCTAGGGACACTTAACTAGTATAAGGATTAGAAATTCAATACTTGCCCCATCATTCGTAATTGAGAGTAGCAAGATATGTTTTGTCAGTCCTGCTCGATTATCTATTATTTTTGATGTTTTATATATAAAAAAATAAAAAAATAAAAAAAATAAAAATAGAAAATATTTTTGGATTTTTGACTTTTCTGTAAAAAAAAATTAAAATAAAAACAGAAATGAAATGTTTTTGGATATTAAATTTTTTGAAAAAGAAATAAAAAAAGAAATAAATAAGTAGAAACTAATGAAATATACAAAACTATACAAGAAGCTCCAAACCATCGAATGAAAAGTGGAATGCGAGCCACAACGAGCGTTCGCGGATGAACAGTAAACTACGAATCACTACGAGTGTTCACGGATAAACAATAGACTATGAATCACTACGAGCTTTGGCACCCATTCGTAGTTGAACAGTTGATTGTGAATTACTAGGAGCGTTCACACCCATTCACAATTCAATCTATACTTTCCTATAGCGAAGGTGGTTTCAGAACTGATTCACCTTCAATCATTCCTAATCCTTAAAGAATGCGATTAAAGGTTTGTTCTGGTAAATCTTTAGTAAAGATGTCAGCCAGTTGATCTGCGAATCTAACAAAATGAATCTCGACATTTCCATCTTCCACGTGATCTTTAATAAAGTGATACCTCAGTGCAATGTGTTTGGTTATGGAGTGTTGCATTGGGTTGTGATAGATGCGAATGGAGCTTTCGGAATCACAGTATAAGGGTATTCTTTTCATGTTTATGCCATAGTCCCTTACCTGAATTTGAATCCATATCACCTGCGAGGTACATGATGTAGCTGCAATATATTCAGCTTCGGCAACCGATAGGGAGACACATGTCTGTTTCTTTGATTGCCAACTAACGAGTTTTCCGTCATTAAATTGACATCCTCCAGTTTTCCTTTTACGATCAAGACCACAACGTACGAGATCGACATCAGCGAATGCTTGCACAAAGAACCCTGGACTAGATGGGTACCAAATTCCGAGCGAGGTTGTTCGTTTTAGATATCTAGAGATGTTCTTCACAGCGATCATGTGGGGTTCGCGAGGATTTGCTTGGAATCTAGCATAATAGCAAACAGAGAACATAATGTCTGGACGACTACCAGCTAGATACATCAATGACCATATCATTTGACGATAGAGTGTCATATCTGCAACTGCTTTGTTCAAAGACGGTGTTAGCTTTGTTCCGAAAGCCATTGGAACCTTCACCTTCGAATCTCCCAGCATTCCAAACTTTGTTAGTAAGGTATTCGTATAAGCCTCATGGTTGATAAAGATTCCATCCTGACTCTGTCTTATATTCAAACCAAGGAAAAAGTTAATCAGAACCATTGAGCTCATCTCAAACATAGTTTCCATCAACTTTCGGAACTCAGCAGTTAATATAGGATTTGTAGATCTGAAAATGATGTCATCAACATAGATTTGAACGATCTTCAAATGGTCACCATCTTTCTTGCGAAAGAAGGTTGGGTAGACCGAGCCTTGTTTAAAATTAGACTGTTTTAGAAATCTAGTGAGAGTTTCATACCAGGCTCGTGGAGCTTGCTTCAGACCATATACTGCTTTGTCAAGAATGTAACAGTGGTTTGGATATTTCTCGTTTACGAATCCAGGTGGTTGTTCCACATACATTGTTTCTTCTAATTCCCCATTTAGAAAGGCACACTTGATGTCCATTTGATAGACTTTAAAGTTCTTGTGTGCTGCATATGCCAGAAAGATGCGAACTAACTCCAACCTTGCTACAGGTGCGAAAATTTCCTCGTAGTCAATCCCTTCTTCTTGGCAATACCCTTTTATGACTAACCGCGCCTTCTTTTGGATCACATTGCCCTCTTTGTCAAGCTTATTTATGAACACCCATTTAAGACCAACGACAGAAGCATCCTTCGGAGTTGGAATTAACCTCCAGACCTTGTTTCGTTCAAACTCATTGAGCTCCTCCTGCATTGCTTGCACCCAATATGAATGATCAAGAGCAATCTTAACGTTTTTAGGCTCAATTTTGGAGATAAACGGATTGAACATGCAAAATTCCATTTTGGAGAATAACGTAGTCTGATTCTCCTTTTGTTGTTCTCCCGTAAGAACTCCAGCAGAGGCTTCTCCGATTACTTGCATTTTGGGATGATCTTTGATGCATTTGGTTAGAGGAGGGTAGTTAGGATCATAAGATGGTTCCAATTAAGCATTTATTTCTTCAAATTTAGATTGAGCATCCGAATCATCATTTTTATTCACATTCTCCCCTTCGAATGATGGATTTGGCTCCACATCTGGAGTTGAGTCCTCCCCCTGGAATGGTGGTTCTAAGCTGATTTCAGGGGTTTCATTCTCCCCCGGAACAGGTGTATGAGATGAAGAGGTTGATGTGAACCCCCCCTGAGGTGGAGCATTCGCAGCTTGTGGTTGAGATGGAACATCAGAGTCTTTTGGAGTGGGTGGCTCGTGTACAATGTCTTTCACATCGTCGTCAATAATCTTTTTCAGTTCGACTTCTTTCTTATCTTTTTCCTTGGATTATGAGGAGATCGCTTTGTCTGGTTCGTCAAAGAGGTTCATGAATTCCTCATAAAGGCTAGAGAGAGGAATTGTCATCAAATTTTTCATAGGAAAAATCTCCTCTGATTAAGAGTCCGTCTTCTGATACGTCTTAAGATAAGTGCCATCAAAGGTGACATAGTAGGTCTCTACGATTTTTCTTGATCTCTTGTTTCGAACCTGATATGCCTTCGACGTTAAAGAATAGCCGAAGAAAATTCCTTTGTCAACTTTCTCATCAAATTTGTTCATTTGTTCCTTAGAATTAAAGAGGAAGTACCTGGAACCAAGGACATGAAAAAACTTAACATTAGGTTTTCTTTTATTAAGAATTTCATAAGGGGAATTGAAAATCTTTTATTCAGGAAAGATTGGTTTTGTGTGAAACAGGTTGTGCCCATAGCTTCTGCCCAAAAATAGAGTGGCAGGTTCGCAAACGACAACATAGTTCTTGCAGCTTCGCACAGAGATCGGTTTCGCCTTTCAACGACCATATTCTGTTGAGGAGTGTAAGGAGCTGAAAAGCTGTGAGCTACTCCTTTTGCAGCCAGGAACTCTTCAAACGCTTGGTTTTTGAACTCTGAACCATTGTCACTGCGAATGTTACGAACCAGATTTCGTAGTTGAAGCTCGATCTGCTTTATAAAGTCTTTGAGCTTAGGCGTGGCTTTTGATTTCTGCTTAAGAATATACACCCACGTAAATCTGGAAAAATCGTAAACAATAACTAAAATGTACTTGTTACC
This sequence comes from Lactuca virosa, assembly GCF_052849685.1. NCBI lineage: Eukaryota > Viridiplantae > Streptophyta > Magnoliopsida > Asterales > Asteraceae > Lactuca > Lactuca virosa. The sequence continues at coordinate 203,838,649 of NC_136426.1, forward strand.
ACCAAACCTCCCAATGGAAGATGGGCCACATAGATCAATATGTAAAAGCTCAAGTGGCTCAATCACTTTGGTGTTTATGATTGTTGGATGATTCTTCCTGCTTTGCTTCCCAAGTTTGCAGGCCGCATAGAGATGACCCTTCTCAAACTTCAGCAATGGTAGCCCTCGTACATGATCACCAAGTACAAGTTTATTAATATCTTTGAAGTTGAGATGTGAGAGCCTTTAGTGCCAAAGCCAACTATCATCAAAAGGTGATTTCATAAGCTGGCATATGGCTGGCTTTCCTTTGATGGGATTCAAATTAAGTGGATACATCTCGCCTTTTCGCGTGGTCTTCAACAATACTATTTTGGATTTCTTCTCGATTATCTCAGATCCCTCATCGTCGAACGACACTTTTAAACCTGTACCTACAACCAATTGTGACACACTGATTAGGTTGTGTTGTAGGCCTTCCACATAGACTACCTTTCGAATAGAGAATTCACCATTCGTAATCATTCCATAGCCTTTAATTTCCCGAAGAGAGTTATTTCCATATTTGACTCTCCCTCCATCCTTCAGTGGTCTGAAATCTCTCAATTCTTCCCTCCTTCATGTCATGTGACGCGAGCAGCCACTATCAATGTACCATTCGGAGTAAAACTGTTCGTCACGCATCACCTAAAAAAGTCCAAGAGATTTAGGAACCCAAAGTTGTTTGCGTCCACGTGAGGTTTTCAGAAACACAGGAAATGTTATTGCTTCGTCAACCAAGTAAGAGCGTTTAATCAGAGTGTAATTATCTTTCTTAGTTTTTTTAAAAACAACAATCCTTTCATCGTTAGGATTCCTTTGAAAACAGGTTTTTGTTTGCTTATCTTTGATTTGTTGCTTGACTTTCTTTTTATCAACCATCATTTCCTTTTTTAAGTTTGATTCAGAAAATTTGAAATGAACTTTTGACCCCGAGCCAATCTTTCATTTGCCCTTTGTATCTTTCGACATTTTGGCAAATTGTGAAACATTAGGTTTTGTTTTCTCAAAAGATTTTGATTGTTTTGAAAATGAGGGTTTTTGAGAAACTTTTGTATCTGAAATTAGAGAAGCAGATGAGTGAGTTTTTGAAAAACTTTTGTGATTCGTATTCGAAGATACTTTCGCACTCAGATTTTTTGACCTTTCTTGATCAACAAAGTTAGGATTTTTGGATTGCCATAAATGCTTTCTTTCTTTTAGATTTTTATTATATCTAGCATTTCTTTGACGTTTCTGAGCAGCAAATTGCTCAGCAGACTTATGAAGATTAGCCCTAGGTTTTGGCTTTCTAACAGGGATTTCAGACTTTTCAGATGACACATCACTTTGAACATTTTTGGTTCCACTCGGACTTCCTGTTTCGTAGCTAGAATTTACCTTGTTTAAAGGTTCTGCCACATATCTTCCCTTCTTCTTCCAATAGGTCATTTCTGAGAGACCTTTTGTTTCACCTGCATTGTCAATAGGGGCAGACCAGAAAAATTCATCGCACCCATCGGCGTTGTCTTCTTCTACGAGGGTCGATAGTTCTTTGGTCTGATTTTTGGTAAGTCCTGAAGATGCAAAGACCTGGTTAAGAACAGTTTGAACCTTTGGGAAAACAATTGCCTTTTCTTTTAGAATTTTTGAACGATTTTCAGACATGCGAACGTACTTAATTGAATCTTCAGAAATCAAATTTTTCAAAGGTTTAGGTTCGATTTTAACAAATTCTGAACAATCAACCTCATCCTCCACAGATATCTCACTCATGTCACTATCATCATCAAATTCGGATGCATTTTCAATGTCAAGTGTATTATCTGAACTCAATTTAGTGCATAAAGAGTGAAATTTCAGTAAAGTATCAGATTTAATTTGGTCTTTATCTTTTTTGGTCAAAATCTGTTTTAGCATGTTCTTATGCTCTTTGGACTGTATATAAGATTCAATTTTGTCCAGTCCGATTTTATAAGCATCAGAGACTTCGTCAGTTGACACGATGGATTCGCATTTGAAACAGTCCGCGTCGATTTCGTCCTCTTCCATTTCTAGAAAGGGCAAAATCATTTTATAGATTTTCTTCCCTATTTCACATTCAATGTGCAGCTGAGTAATATAAGGATAAAAATGTTTAGCAATCAAACAAAAAATATTCCGTTATTTCAAAAGCCCTAGATTGTCTCGTTGCGAATAAATTAAATCATCCCTAGACCTAGATAACTCCAACTCTAACTTTTCAATCCACATCTTCCTTTCCTCACTTTTTGATGTTACCCTGCTGATTTAATCAGTTAAGTTAGTATTACTTAAACGGGTTCTCTTTAAACAATCAATTAAACTACAAACTATGAATTTTAAATCATGTAACTCAGTTTCAAACCTCGAGACATGAATATTTAAGGATTCGAGAATAGAATTTATCTTGCTTATCATCTTCTCACATTCGTTGATCTACTCTGTGACGGGTTTCGCAGAGAAGCAACTTTCGGAAGTATATCCCCTTTGCTTCGAAACATCATTGTTGACCATGAAGCATTTTCCCTCATACTCCAAAACACCAACCTTCGCAACAAAGCACTTGCCTGGTGTCGGTCCGCGAGCTGATGTGAATTATGAGCATTTGTTCGGCATGCGGAATTAAAGAACACACAATGAACACGGTGGTTTCGGTGTTTAAGAGATGCATTCTATTATGAAAGGTGTTACAAAAATGGATCTAGATCTAAATCTACATAATTAACACACACTAACACTCTCAATGTTACATCTCTCAAGCACACCTCTATAAGTGGTATGAATCCACCTTATATAGAAGTGTTTACATTTCTCTCTCTCTATCTCTCATGTCACAAGGCTAATGTACCACATGCAAGTGGGTCTACAAAAGTCAAAACATTTACAAAGTCATAGATAGATAACTTTGTACCCAACATTCTCCCCCTCAAAGTTAGGAATGGATAACCCACTTCAAATCTTCCAAAATCAAGCAACTACGCGAATCGAGCCTCAAGCGTGACACATGTAGAGATGAACTTCAAATCTTCAATTTTTCCATGATTCCTCAATTTGGGTTCTAGAATGCGAGTCCATACGAACCGAGCATCAACGGATAATTAGGAGTTTCTCAATCTCCAAATAATCACCCTAAAGTTGAGCATAAAAGCACACCCCAAAAATCTTCAATAAGTCCAAACCCATCATGAACCGAAATCACTTCCGAATTTCCAATCAAATCATTTCATTAACTTCAAATACTCGAGGTCACTTCGGTCTTCAAGTCCGCGTAATATGAAAAATTCAACTTTCGAATTTCCAAAAATTTCTTCCCCTTTTTATAATCGAAAAATGATTATGAAAAATTCAACTTTCGAATTAGTCCATTTTCGAATTTGGGTATGGTCTGCCAAATTTTCGAAGCTGCAGGGAGTACTTTCGAAAATTATGCCTTTTGTCCCAAAATGTCGAAAATTAATCCAACTTTCGAAGTTGGATAAAGAATGTCAAACTTTCAAAACTTTAAGGACTGATTTCGAAATTTCTGCACATATCATCAAACTTTCGAAACTGGGTACATATTGGCAAACTTTCGAAACTGTAGGGTCCAATCTCGAGACTTGATGTTTTCTTCTTCCCCAATTCATGTATTCCAGTTCGCGAATGTCACATACCAAAACCTTGGAAATATTGACAATGAAAATTTGCTTGATCAATATAATGTCGAAAACGAAAGCATGCAAAGTCGCTGAATAACGTCTTAACCATTCAATCTATTAATCGACATCTAATTAATCGACATTAACAATAGTTCCATAATCATCGACATCCAATTCTTCACGAATCTAGACTCCAAACTTTCGTTAACAACAATCAAAATCATCAACAATACAGGGATCGTTCGCTCTTTTCTTTTTCATCATAAACAAAAAAACGATTGTGACTTCAATCCAATTTTGATCGATAACACATTCTTCGTGATGAATACAATCAACTTTGCTTTTACTTACCCATCGAAAACCGACATTGAATAATATCCAAACCAATCCTTCAACCCTTCGAAATAAAAATCACGATTATTGACTAAAACATCGAATTCCAGCCAACATATTAGTCAAATGATCAATTTGTGACTTTCATCAATTCGTGAACTTGTACAGCCTCTTCGCTTGTAATCATAGATATCAAAAACTACAAATCAAAATATCAATCTATTCAACATTTCGATTCGACCCCAAACCATCAATCATCAAAACAAAATCCCAACATCGAACAATTAATCCATACGCTTCTATTTTACATCTCGATTCCAAACCATTCTTCAAAAATAACCAAAAGCAAACTCAAAATCGATTAACAAAAATCGGTTCTCACGTGACCCAATGAAACGGATTTCAATCATTCGACCTTTGATTATCGATCGCGAGCCTCAGTTCGTTCCCAACTATCGATTCAACTTTTCCATCCCATTCAATTATCAATACAATTTTCTCTATTAACATGAACATTAACGTTTGACTTTGAGTTTGACTCATCGATTGAAGTATTATCACTTCAATAAGCATCACAAACCACATTGACAATCACTTTCAATTCGATTCTGAACATCTAACATTGAAATCGATTTCGATTTCAAAACTGATTTCAATTTTGACTTCTTAGAAACGTGTTAGATTTTAGGCTTTGATGACTCAAACCAAATTCAATTTCAGTCAAAATAGATTCCATGCAAGTTAAAATCGAAGAACATCTATAATACTTCACAGATTTCGATCAGGTCAACATTTCATTGTAAGAAAGCAAAATCAATCGAACAACATGATATAATTTGTATACTTGATTCACCGACTGAGATTAATGATAAAATCGAGAAACGAATGTGTATGCTCGTGAATGATACGAACCAGATAGAAAATTCGTATTAATCAGTTAGAAATAAGACTTGGGCTCACAAAAGTGGATCATGAACAGTAACAGATTCAATGTGATTAGTTGGGCTTGAATCAATGAACAGTAACCAAAAATCAGTTTGGGCTTGAATTTGGATTGATGAACAATAACGAGATTTGGTTTTAGGCTTGATCTTAAAAAAATTATTGGATCATCAATGGGATTTGAAACAAAATTGATCCAATGAGTCAAAATGATCAAAAATCAAGAACGCAACGCACAAATCAATGAGATTTAGAGAGATCATAGAGAGACTCACCATAAATGCTCCAATTGTGACAAATTTACCCAAACCGAGAATCGTTTCTTAAAACAATCACGTTGATCGTCGAAGACCCGCTCTGATACTAAATGATGTGAATTATGAGCGTTGGTTTGACATGCGAATTTAAAGAACACACAATGAACACAGTGATTTCGGTGTTTAAGAGATGTATTCAATTATGAAAGGTGTTACAAAAAGGGATTTAGATCTGAATCTACACAATTAAAAGACACTAACACTCTCAATGTTACATCTCTCAAGCACACCTCTATAAGTCGTATGAACCCACCTTATATAGAGGTGTTTACATGTCTATTTCTCTATCTCTCATGTCATAAGGCTAATGTACCACATTCAAGTGGGTCTACAAAAGTCAAAACATTTACAAAGTCATACATGGATAACTTTCTACCCAACACGAACCTCATCATCCTTTGAGTCAGTTGACTAAACTTCAAATCTTCCAAACTCGTCGTCATTTTCATGCACAGTCAAAGCATGTTTAGCGTTATCAGCATTCTTCCTTTTCTTGAGCTATTCTATCTTCTGAAGATAGTAGGCTTCGTCTTTTCTTCTCCTTCATCCTTCTTCTCATTGAGCCTTTTCAACATACACTATTTTTCTAAATGATTCTTTCCATGACAGTAATTACAATCATATTCAGAATCTCCCACCAGCTTGCTATCTTTCTTCAAATCTTCCTTTTGAAAGTTGTTGACACTCTCACCGTTCGTCTTCTCAGAGCTGTAACTTCCTTGCCATTTTTTGTTTTTGTTGCGACCAAAGTTCTTTTTGGCGAACTTCCAAGGGTTTGACACCATCAGTGCATATTCCTCCTTTGAGAGTTCACAATCTGAGAGGTCCGTCTCCGAACCTTCTTCTTCTACAACCTGCTTGTTCTTTACGACTAATGCCAAATAATCCATCCCAGAAACAATCTTCACTTCTTTTGTAACTTCGTCCTCGTGAGACCTAAGAATTCACACAAGCTTCGCTAAAGAGTAGGTTTTAAACTGCTCATGCTCTTTGACCGTTGACACCACAGCTTTCCATTCTAGCTTCAAACCGTTCATGAATGTGACCTTTTGTTCAATCAGTTCGCGTCCAATCTTATTTTTCACCATCCTACTAAAAAGATGATTGTACCGGTTGAACGTTTGATAGAGATTCTCCTCAGGCTTCTGGACAAAGGCTCCGAAATCCGAGAGAAGCAGCGTCTGAATGGAATGCTCAAGATCAACATCAGTAGAATACAGTTCTTTTAGCCTGTACCAAATCTCTTTTGTTGTATCACAGTTACTATCCAGACGAAAGGTGTCTGGAGGCAAAGCGAATCTTGTTATCCTCATCACCTTTACATTACTGATCATCTTGTCTTTTTTGTCCAGTGGGACATCATTAACTTCAAGAAGAAGTTTGTTATAATCGCCTTAAGTTTTAACAACTCTTCTTGTACTAGAATGAACAAACGTCTAAACAGTCATGGCCTCCCATATCAGGTAACCATGATCTTCAAGTCCTTGAACGTAATCCTCAAAGTGTAGCGCCCACACTTCATATTCTTGTGGAAAAAGAATTGGGATTCTTGTTGTAGAACCAATACTGTTGGATAGGTTGAATGAAAGAGAATGAGAATCTTCTGAATGCATGATTTCGATTCAATAAAAACATGTAATGAACCAGATGTGTAAAATGAAATCGAGTTTAGGGTAGAATCAAGATCTAGATCCAACGTCAATAGTCGTTAAAAAAATGATGAAGACGCAGAAAATAGATCCAATAAAAGCGGAAAGTCTAATAGCTCTTTAACATAAGAGATGCGTATAGTTTACACAGTCCCCTGCTCTGATACCAATTGATGAGAGTAAAACTTACAAGATCGATAGATTCAAAAAGGTAGAGAAATCAAACACCAAGAATGAAGAACAAAGTTGTGCCGAATGATTAAAAGCACCGCCTTAGAAGAGCTCGAATAAGAACTGCTACTGTAAAGGAAGTGTAGGGTTATAAGATCATTGCCAAAACATGGTGCATGCATGCACTATATATACTCTAACCCTAGTATATTAATATCGGGTGGACAGTCCCAGCCCGTTAAAAAAGATGCATAACACAAAACAATACATATTATTAACACAATACAAAATAACCCTAACATCTGGAAATTTGGGTCGACCGAACGTTATGCTACCCTCGCTGAGTTTCAGGATGCTGCGAGGAGGCGGGAGATTGAGATGGAGATTCAGACGAGGGATTTGAGGCAGGCTCCTGTTAAGTCATAACCTGCAACGAAGAGGTTCAAACCCGCTGATTCGAGGTCTGGGGGATAGAGAGGCCGCACTCGTGGCATGGTTAATGAGGGTACTTTTCAATCATATGCTGGATGCCACAAATATGGCAAGGAGGGTCACCTCACGAGAGATTGTCGCCAGCAAGCCCTAGTACTGAGCGCCATGATTTTTTACCAATATGATCAGGTTGGCCATATGAAGGTCAACTTTCCGTTGCTCGCTGCTAAGCCAGTGTAGGCTCCAACACCAGCTACTCTGAGCATTACCGATGGACGCCAGGATAGGGTAGAGCCCCCGAGGGCTCAAGGTCGTGCTTTCCAGCTCACTACAGCAGACGCTAGGGAGGCGCCAGATTTCGTTACCGTTATATTTAATTTTATTATTTTGTTAGTTATTTTATGGTATGCTTATGTTTATGATTCTGCTAGGTACCTTCTTATATGACTCTTCGAGAGTTGGAGTGTCCGTTGCAGGTTTCTATCGCCAACAAACACGAGATATCTGCATTAAGGGTTTACCACGGTTATGATCTGGAGATCTTTGGGGTGCCTTATCCAATTGATCTGATTCCTATTCCCGGGGACATGTGCATGACAGTATGGATGGATTGGCAGGTTTGGGGCTATGATTGACTATGAGGGTCAGCGGGTGGTAGTTTGAACTCCAAGTAAGGGAGAACTTGTTATTTTTAAAGAGGATACTAGGATTTCGCCAGCCTTTTGTTCTATTGGTAGAGCTCGATAGTATATTCAACATGGTTGTATGGTTATGTTGCGTATGTAGTTGATACTCGAGCTAGGAAGCAGGTTTAAGTTTTAGATGTGCTTGTTTTTAGAGATTTTGTAGATGTGTTCCCGGAGGAGTTACCCAACGTGCCTCCCAAGAGACAGGTCGAGTATAGGGTTGATATGTTTCTAGGTGCGGCTCTGATTGCCAAGGCACTGTAGCGTTTGGCAGCACCAGAGATGCAGGAGTTGTCTTCTTAGCTTCAGGAGCTATTGGGTAAGTAGTTTATTAGACCGAGTAGTTCGCCGTGGGGAGCACCGATTTAGTTCGTCAAGAAGAAGGATAGTTCACACCGGATGTGTATTGATTACTGGGAGTTGAACAAGTAGACGGTGAAGAACCATTATCCCTTTCCGCGGATTTATGACCTCTTCGATCTGTTGCAGGGTACATCTTGGTTCTCCAAGATCGATTTGAGGTTAGGGTATCATCAGATGAGTGTTATAGAGGAGGGCGTGGAGAAGACCGCGTTTCAGACTCGTTATGATCATTACAAGTTCGCGGTGATGCCCTTTGGGCTCCTCAATGTACATGCGACATTTCTGGATTTGATGAGTCGGGTGTGTAGGCCGATGATCGATCGAGCAATGATTGTTTTCATTGATGATATCTTGGTGTACTCCAAGACCAGGGAGCAACATGAGGAGCACGTTCGAGAGTATCTGGGAGTTTTGAGACAATAACGGATGTATGCTAAGTTCTCTAAGTGTGAATTTTGGTTACGAGAGGTCCAGTTCTAGGGGCATCTTGTTAATCAGGATGGGATGTTGGTCGATCCGGATAAGATCGAGGTCGTGATGCAGTGGGAGTTTCCAAAGTCTCCCTTGGCGATCAGGAGTTTCTTAGGACTAGTAGGGTATTTCGGAGATTTATTAAGGACTTCTCCAATATTGTTGTACCCCTCACTCATTTGACGAGGAAGGGCATGGATTTCCATAGGGGCCTTGAGCAGTAGGTGGTATTCGAGACCCTGAGGGGAAAGTTATGTGAGGCCCTAGTGCTGACCCTCCCTGAGGGTGTTGAGGATTTTGTGAGGCATCCATCACTGGTTTGGGAGCAGTGCTTGTGCAGCGTCGGAGAGTTATTGCTTATGCTTCTCGGTAGCTAAAGCCGCATGAGGTCCATTATTCGACTCATGATTTGGAATTGGGAGCAGTGGTGTTTGCTCTCAAGATTTGGCAACAGTACTTATATGGGGTCTGGTGGTACTATATACACGGATCACAAGAGTTTGAGATATCTCATGGATCAGCCGGATCTAAATATGAGACAACGTAGGTGGCTTGATGTGGTCAAGCATCATGACTACGAAATTCAGTATCACCCTGAGAAAGAGAATGTGGTCACTGATGCTTTGAGTCGCAAGACAACTAGTTCTGCTATTGAGTGTCTATTTATGAGGATATTGATTGATTCTCCGCTTCTTGATCTGATTAGGGAGGCTCGGGCCGAGGGACTCAAGAAGGAGAATTGAAAACATGAGAGACTCAAGAGTGAGGTTGACAGGTTTTCAACTGACAGTCGTGGATTATTAACCTGGTATGAGCGACTTTGGGTGCCAGAATTTGGTGGGATCAAACAGACTATGCTGGAGGAGGCACACAAGTTCAAGTTTTCAATACACCCGAGAGCCACCAAGATGTATCGGGATTTGAGGCTTAGTTATTGATGGTCGTGCATGAAGAAAGAGATAGCCTGGTATGTTGAGAGGTGCTTTACCTGTCGGATGGTCAAGGTCGAGCACCAGAGGCCGCATGGCAAGTTTTAGCCAATGGAGGTTCCCATGTGGAAATAGGAACATATTACTATGGATTTCGTCACCAAGTTACCTGAGACGACAAATGGTTTCGATATGATATGGGTTATCATGGACTGTCTGACAAAGATCAACCACTTTCTAGCCATGCTATAGAGTTCTTCGGCAAGAAATTGGCTAATTTATATATGCGCGAGATTGTTGCTCGGCTTGGTATTCCAATGTTCATTTTTTGATCGAGATGTTCAGTTTACATCTCGTTTTTTGGCAGAAATTCCATGAGGAACTGCGTACGAGGTTGCATCTTAGCACTGCTTATCATCCGCAGACCGACGGTCAGAGTGAGTGGACCATTCAGACACTCGAGGGCATGTTGAGAGACTGTATCATAGACTTCGGTGGTAGTTGGGACACCTACCTTCCTAGAGTTGAGTTTTCTTACAACAACAGTTATCACTCCAGTATTGGCGTGATGCCATTCAAGCTTCTCTATGGGAGGAAGTGTTGTACCCCAAATGTTAGGGAGAGATTGGTCATAGAGTCATGGGAAGTTCTGAGGTAGTCCTTCAGATGATAGAGCTTATTCAATAGATTAGATAGAGATTGCAGACTTCTCAGAGTTGGCAGCAGAATTATGCCAACAAGCATCGATCTGAGTTGGAGTTTCAGGTTGGTGACATGGTTTTGCTATAAGGTATCACCCTGGAAGGGTGTAATATGCTTTAGGAAGAGGGTCAAGTTGGGGCCTCGGTATATTGGGCCATTTCGAGTGATCGGCCGGATCAGAGAGGTAGCTTACATATTGGATTTTCCCGAGGAGCTCAATCATATTCAAAACACCTTCCATGTGTCTCAGCTTCGGAAGTGTATGGCTGATGTATTAGTGGTTGTTCCTGTTGATGGTATTTAGGTTGATTATTACATGAACTATGTTGAGAGACTAATGGCGGTTTTAGATTAGAAGACGAAGGCCTTGCGTAACAAGGTGTTGTCTTCGGTCAAGGTTCAGTGGCAGTACCGGAGGGGTTCAAAATGGATGTGGGAACCTAAGTCGGAGATGTGGGAGCATTACCCTGAGTTGTGCACAACAACAGACTTCGAGGACAAATTCTAGTTTAAGTGGGGAAGAATTGTAACACCTCGATATTGAGGTATTTTAATTTTAAATCCTAAGTATAAGAATTTATTTCATTTTGGACCTTAAATGTGAATTGATTGCAAAATTGTACCAAACTGGCGTTTTCGTAAAATATGGGAGTTGGGCACGTCAGCTGGGTGTCCCTAGGAACTATGGGCGTAGATTTTTAGAGTGCAAACCCTAATTTTTGGGGTTTGGAACCTAAATAAACATCCTTATGTCCCAAATCTACCTTCTTTCATCATACTCCAACCAACTTTCGTCCCCAAGCAAACCCTAATCCATTTTTAGAGCATTCTTAAGCTTTTGTGTGTGTTTTGGTAACCTTGAAGGAGAAAGGAAGAAGAGAAGATCATCTTCGAGGAGTGGGACTCTTTGGATACAGAATAGCAACATCATTTTGTATCATTTAGAGATACCATATGAGCTGATAATTGGAGTTGTGTCTTATTGAGAAGGATGGTATGCCTCTTTTGGCAGATCATCTTTCTAAGATCACTAAAAAAGGAGTGAGTCGGGATGAAGTTCGAAGTCCCAAACATTTAAGTGGGAGGGAGTTCGTGGTGATTAGACTCATACTCTGTTGGTGTGTTTTTATTTGGGAAGTCCTGATATTGGGGCGTGATGCTCATTACCTTGTTGTTGTAAACAATAATCAATTCTCTCAACTGACTATGATTAACCATTTAATTTTGACAAGGTTAATTTATAGGGTACCAATCTTGTTCGTGGAAACATACGAAGGTGGTTCTTAATCCCCAAGTGGAAGATATGGTTGTGATTGAACTTATATGGTTCTTGGAGTTGTTGTAGAAAGAATGTATGTAAGTAGAGGAGGGACAAATCGGAGAAGGATGCACATCGTTCTGATCTGCTGCAAGTGAAGACGTTGCTGCAATCGAGGAAAAGTCATCATCGTTGCAATTGGTTGCATCGCTACAATCGGATAAATGGGATCGCTGCGACTAGAGCAGTAGCGTCATTGCGATTGCAAGGGAACCAATGTCATTGTGATCATATTAATATGAAGTTGCTTGGAATAAAGGAAAAGTGTGTGGTTAATGTGCATACCTTAATTTTTTTTTTTATATTTTCAAGTTTAAAAACATTGATCGCAAAATAATCCTTTTGTGCGACACCAAATTTCATGCAGATGCTTACTATGTCTATGGTTGGCACTTTTCACAAGTGTCGAAATTATTTTCGAGCAGGTCTATAGTGGTATTCAAGGACTTTGTTGTTTCGAAGAAGGATATTTTTGTGTGGGGAGGAGATACTGAAAATTATTTGGAAATGTTTAAGGGTCATGAAACAGCGTGGGTAGAATGTTGCTGGACACCCTTTTATTCATCTTCCAAGAGCAGGGGTGGCAAAGGTGAAGGGGTTGCTAATGTTTTGTTATGACATTATACGTTTTTGAAAATTGAGGGTGTTCGTTCACTGGGTTTTGAAGCATGGGAAGGGTACCATGAAGATGATGGTGGTTTTTGTGAATTGTTTTGGAAATGTGCTAATCGTGTCCAAAGGGATTTTTTGGTGCATAATAGTTTTCTCAGCAATGGAAACAAACTTTCTCTCCAAAAACATCTTGTTCGAATTTTTTTAATGCAAGAATCACAAGGTGGTTGTTTAGCTAGTCACTATGGTATAACGAAGACTGTAGAGATATTGAAAGGTTATTTCTTTTGGTTCAAGATCGATTTTTTAGAAGAGTATAAAGTCCTTCCTGAATTGAGGACAATTCCTTCTAAAGGGGGAGGGATTGATGTGAAACTGGGAGATGGATGCGAAAGTCACATAAGGTTCGACCCGTGTATGGAAGGTGATCCGGTTTTGGTTGCTGAATACGATCAAATTTGGACTACTCAGGATTATGTAAGAAGTTTCACTATTGATGGTTACGATCGGATGTGAACACTTACGGCCGATCACAATCGTTTTCACTTCATTGTCTTGTCGTTCGTTGTGAAAGAGAGTTGGTTGCGATTGACAGTCCAGGAGAGTTCAATGTGAAGGCATGGTGGCTGGATGCGAAAAATGTTTGTTGGATGCGAACGAGGAATCTGCGTCCCGACCTCGGAACTATAAGCCTCAAAAGTCGAAAAAACGCCTCAGAAACTCAAGAGACGCTTTTTATTGCTGGAACCTGTTTCTTTAATAAAATCTTTATAACTAGTTTTAATAAGCCATAATTGGCAATTATGTTACTTTTAGTTTCATTATTCTGTTAATTTGTAAGGCTATATATACTCATTGTCTATCGCTTGTAAGGAGGTAGTTGATTGAAAGATAAAAACTTTGAACTTGTGTTCATTCGAATGTTGCATACGATTCAAACTTTGATCTTGGTTGGGATGTGCCTCCTGATTTTGATCTCGAACTCAAACCAATAGGTGTTGGTTTGTTTTCACTGAAGATTCAAACTATAGGTCTAGTTCGGACTTCAAATCTATCCATTTTCGATATTTGTTCTTGTCTTTTGATTCAAATGTTCTTTGTTCCGCTGCAAGAATCGTGTTTGAGGTCCAAATATGCATCAAATATTTCCAACAACTCTCCGCAATGTTGTAGGTATCAATGACAGATGATTCTGTATTAATATGACATTTTCCACATGCAACATAAAACCAATGTTGTTCTTTCTGAATATCCATGATGTTCCCAACCAACACTAGCTTCGTTTCTTAAGAACTGAAAAAACAATCTAACATTAGAAATCATACATAAGTAATACCATGTAGTACATATTTAATACCCCCTCAAGTCCCCAAGAACAATCATAAACATCCTTTAACAAGAATGGGGACATTCGTCCAATATGAGATCAACCTTTACACCTTTCATATCTACAAATTTCTTCGGTTCAACAACCATTGTGTCAATCTCTGATGCATTGCAAATACCATTGGAAAATTAATGATGTAGCTTTTTAGCGTGTACCATACTCCCTATAATTGAACATTCTCTTTACCGTTTTATGAAGTCGCAACATCATGGACTGTTGAATTGAAAATTACCCTTGTCGAAAAAAAAAGCAATTACTGACCACAAGGCGACCTGTAACGACCATTAACACACATACCATGTCCAAGTTAAAAAAAACAAAAATAACTTTAAAGTTCATTATTTTAATCAAACCAATGGGTGTTAGATATATATTACTTACCTTATCATTACCGAATCTTATCAAGCTGAATGATAACCACCACATGTTCACCAAAAGAAACATTACCAATTCCAGATGAAAAAAGCAATTAGTATATGCGCGCCTACTAAGTTCTATCTTAAAAAAATTACATAAAATAGTCCAACAAATTTTATGTTACTAAAGATATTGTAATTCAAACGAAACCCTCTTAGTAGACCCACCATCCTTCATGCTCAACATCAAGTCGGTATACCCTGTCAGTACACCAGTCACATCTATAAAACAAAGCACCAAGTAATTTAGAAATGTCAAGACAAAACATACAAGTTTAAAATCAAGTTATTTTTCGATAGTAAATCATACTTACCAATTGCACACTCCTCCCCGACGTGACGTATCAATACCTTATCGTGCATTAATACCATATCAATATTATTCAATTCTTATGGATTCAAGTAAACATGTTGCTTCCATAAACAAAAAACACATCCCTTGACCTTCAATCCATTCATATCATTATTCAAGTTACTAATCAACTTATATTATGAAACCATACCAAAGACTACAACGCTTCCAACAACTATATCTAACACAACAATTATATCTACAATTGACACACCCCATGTGTTAGTTATATATATAATAAATAGCAACTAACATCCTAGATTAATACGTCGACAACTAAATAGGCCAACTAGTTACATTAAAGTTTTAAGGCACAATAAATTAAAGGACATATAAATAGCCTAAAACAGCCGCTATAAGAAATTGTAACTACAACCCACCAAAGAGTATCTCCCATTCGACTGACACGTCAGAAAACAATGGCTTACAAAGTTGTTTTTCGAAAACAACGACGCATTAGACATGTCATGTGGCCTTCAAATTCAATGCCTTTGATAACTCATGAAGTCTTTTTAAGCTATTTTGGATATAGATGTTATCATATTTATGTTGATATATTGTTTCATAAAAGATTACGTAACACATCACACAAATATTAAAACAAACTTCGATGAACGAAAAAGATTCTGAAAAACGTAAATCAAAAGAACATGATATTTAACATGGCTTGGTCAAGGTGACCTATGTCCACAGGCTAACAAGAGAGAGAAGATTTTATCAACTTTTTGGAACAATTACAAGCACTCAAAAATTGTATCTCACTTTAAGCTCTCACATAAGTCTAGCAATTTACAATGATGGGGTAGGTGTTGGGTTATGAGCATAACGTCATTCCTATGGTGTACATGCAAACCTAATTGCTTTGATCTAGGTTTTGCTAATTTCAACATACAACATCGAAACCAAAGAAATAACCCTAAGAACTAGCATACATATAATGAAAATTACATATGATTAGGGTTAAGAACATTACCTTACTTGTTATGTAGCAATAACTAGTTAATCCTTCTTGATCTTGACTGCTAAAAGCCTAGTGCCCCAAGTGTTGCACCTCTAATGGAGTCACAAACACCCAATGCAAACATAATGACTTGGGAGAGAAGAAGAATTCGGCCAGGGCTTCCTAGAAACTCATAGAGGCGAATTCCACTAGCTAAGGGGTCAATTTATAGTTGAGGCTATTAGGATTTTAAGGTGGAAACCCTAATTTCCTTACTTAGGCCTTAAACAATCCATGGAGCCCTTCTAGAATGTCCCTTTGGACGAAATATTTATGGGCTTCCATAGATTTCGTCCAATCTCTTCTATTAGGAATCCATAGCCCAACTACCAACTATCAGATAACTGCAATACCAGTCCCCTTTATTTAATCAGTCTCTTTTCACCACCAAATTAATTTCTGATCAATACTAATTAAATAATATGATTTACAAATAATATATTAATCTTGTTGTATATTAATAAAGCCATTTTGAGTACGAATTTATTATTTATATAATAAATTCTACGCTCTATCCTCTCGTCATCCTATCAAGTTGCATGAGTGAAGGCAACCCAAAAGGACCATGCTCATAATCGGGTCAAGTACATACCAAAATAGTTATGGGCTTAGACACCTAATCCAACAGTTTCCCACTTGGATAAGTCTAATAACTATTTTTCAAGTACAACTTCAGAACCTGATTAGCAATCGTGGCTTTCAAAAGCCGCTGTCGAACTCAGATCTTATCAGCAATGCGTCCTTTAGATAAGGGATCATATATTCCTCCATTCTAGATATCGTATAGACATGAGATATGGATTATAATCATTCTCTCTCTCTATGTGTTGTTTCCTGATTTCCGATTTACGACGGCTGATAATAGACTTCAGTTGAACACATCAACTTAGTCCAGGCTTGGCCAAGCGCTTAAGGTTGCCATCACTAAATCATAGAGGGCCCCACATATATCGCTTTTATCCCTCTTAGGGTAAAAGGAACGGATAAACTTTGACTCAAATGCTTGCTTGTACTTACTCATCAAATCACACACAACAATATGTTTTATAACACCAAGTTACTGATGCGTTTACATATGTCAATGTGCAACCGACTTACAAACTACAACTCACATGTCTCCGTTTCAAGAATATAAGATATTACCGTCTCACAATAACTTATGATAAAATCCATGAAGTGATTCACGTGAGCGTGAGTTTAATCCAATACTCAAATCTTATTTCAGGAGCACTCATGAACACTACAACAGACTTTTGATATGCCTAAACACTTAGACAATATACAGTCGGATTCATGACAGTCTTACCTCATTACCTACTTCCAAAGTATGATTGACTATGGATGTTTGAATAACCTAGTTATTCGGGAAGTCAAAACATGCGAATTGAAACACAAGAATAATCGAATCCAATATGGCCTCAAACCTTTGAGTATAAATAAAACACCTTTTATTTAATCACCATATCAATTACACATTATTCATTGTATAATGTTTCAGATAATCAAACTAATACTTGAATTGAAAAACAATAGTTATCCCATGCTACAAGCATGCACACTATGTTTTCCTATGATCCGTACTTTGTGAAATAGATCAATTGAACACATTTCCATTTATGCTCAATTCACAATTCCCAATCCTTATCACAAGCGTAAGGATACCAAATTCTTGCTATGTGTTAGATTCTAACATTTTACGAAATGATCCTTTTGTAATGACATAAGACCAAAGTCACAAAGACTTTGCCAATGATATTACGAAGTGCTCTATTGGAGATTGTTACAAGTCTCACATTCAAAGTACATTCATTTGAACATTCTTCTTGCATAAAAGTTTCTAATCTACATAGATTCTTATTATCCAACTCCCATTATGGAAACATTTCCATATTTTCCATATGACAACTCATTCCTAGTAGAATCCTATCTATAATAATAATGTTAATATGGTCCATCCATTACTATACTTCTAACTGCCCACAAGTGACGAATCATTGGCGAACCTTAGATTGTACTTGACAGTTGTTTAACTTACTTTAGTCATATCCGATTCTTGTCCTTTTCCCTCTTAACGCTCTATGCATTTGGAAAATCAGAACGGTTGAATATTACAGTATATGCAATCGATCCTATACCCGAAGCGTATGGGATACGATACATAATGTCTTACATAAAGACATGGTACTTTCCCAGTCTCTTGCTATAATATTTCCATAGATATGATTCCCTTATGTCGAACCTTTGAACATAACATTCATATATGTCCTTTGACTAAATTTGATTAAAAGTTCTCGATCTAAGCTTTTAGATTTGAAATGAAGTATAATATTCTCTCCCTTAATTATAGCAAAACTACTTTTCAACCTCTGCAACTTTGCGAATTGAAACTTTTGTTTTCTATAATTAATATTGCTAGCTTGAAACACTTAACATAATAATCATGCTCCCACTAACATGATAATTATTTGCTTAACAACATAACACCTATGCTCCCACTAGCTTTGACATGTATTCAGAAATCAACTGTACTTCTAGAAATCAATACTTATTGACTTTCTTAACCAATGTTCATATTTCTGATACGTGATGCTTTGATAAGACTTTATCTATGCTCATACACCTTTAATTACAAAAGCTCATATGTGTGTCTAAACTATTTCAGAACTTATATTAATAAGTCCCAAATGTTCAGACTAATTGCCAAAACTCATAATTCGAACTATGAAGAGGGATGTCGTATTCATAATCGAATTTGAGTATGTAATTTACACAATCGTTGTCCCCTTAAAATCTTCCTAGTGAAAGCGTTTCCTCACAAACATTTTCATGAAATTGAAGAGAAACCTTACCACTTAGATTTAATGGTGTATGTGTTCCTATCCATGTGAATTTGTCATAACTATTATCACAAGACAAGGTTTGTGAAAAATCCAAAACCATATGGACCGAACTTGTCCAATCTTAATTTCTTGCCACCCGGCAGCGCAAAGGCCTACCATGTCTTCCAAGTAGTTGAGCAGCTCACCCATACTGATCAATGAACTTTTATTGATTAAGGTGTTTTGCCTTTATGCATTCAAATGAGAACTCATAGGACTCACATGCATAGTTAACTTAACTGGAATGGCACAGAAACAAGAATATGTCAACGTGACTTGTTATAAACCTCAAGTCGTGTGCTAGTGATAAACAACAGGTTTATTCTAGATTAGTTCCTAAATCTATTTAAGACCATTAAGACTCCCACTGGCCTCTTGACATATAAGATTCTCTTGTCAAGAAACATTCCTTGACAAACAAATATTCAAGAGTTAGCGCAAATTCTTATCAAGACAAACACTTCACATAATTGGTCTTAGTTGGTCTTTGTCTTATCTAAGACATCACAACTACCAATTTCAAATGTGCAGGAGCAAGAACATTCCTACTAAAGAATATGTCACTCAAGGTACAATCTTGGAGTATGACTCTAAGACTCGATATTGGAACGAAGTATGATTCCCCTTTTGATTCAACCATTTCAACAATTGCCGATTCCTTTTCTGTCACAACTTGAATTTTGAGCTAGGAAATTCTATTCATGCGTAAACGACTTCTAGTGTATCTTGTGACTCCAAGTTTGATGTTATACATATTACTCACTCAAAAACAACAATTCGAATCAAAACTCACTCGTGAAGCCCAAATCCTAATTCAATACATTTCATACACTCAAGTGTGGGTTTGTAACCCTAATATTCCAATTCAAACTCGGAATGGACCAGGATCCCCTTATTGGGCCTAATGGGCCAATAAACTCATAACTTGGTCAGTATGGGCTAAGAATTATTATATGGGCCCTAGTTGGACCCATATTCATTAAATAATAGCATTTTGGACCATAAGACTTCTCATGGGCCTTATTGGGCCTAAAATGTCCCACTTCATTCTCATGGGCCTTTATGGGCCGTGAACAAATCTCTTGAACAATGTTGGGCCGTAAAATCCAAAATTCTTTACCAAGTTGGGCCGTCAACCCGATTCTCTTATTATTATGGGCCGTAAACTTTCATATGGGCCCAATGGGCCGAAAACTTCCATGTTGGGCCTTATATTTTCGGTTATGTGCAATCTTAGCCCAACAATATAAATTCCGGTTATCTCAAGAAAGATCTTTCAAGATCATCATTTTTGGGTAAGCTACTTTCACCAAAAAGGTTTAACTTCATGTTATGTTAAACTTACTTCTCTTAACACATCATTTCATGGTCCATGTTCCTTATAAACCACATAAGTCTGAAGTTTTCTCAAGAAAGCTTACTAGGGCCGAGATCTCATCCAAACTTCATCAAAAACCAAAATCTCCAAAGCAAGGTGAGTTTATACCCCCTATTTTCGGCTTTTACTATGTTTTGGGGGAGAATACAAGTTGTTTTGTGTAGATCTATGTGTGTATGCATGATTTTGTGTTTTTTCATGATATATGTGTGATTATGTGCTATAAAATCTATGAACTTGAAGATCTACTAAAATGTGATGATATTTGTAGAACATAACACTCATTTCAACTTATTATGCAAAGAAAATGTTTAAAATACATCAAAGTTACTTAAAACTAAGAAATTTGCATAAGAGGGCCAAAAATGACAAAATAACCAAAAATGAGGTATTTTTATGTAACTCACGGTTTCAAAGACCAAAAAGGATGTATTTTGATAAATATAAATCTTTATGGTATTTGTGATTTTAAAAAGGGCTAGGAGTGTAAAAGTTCATAAATGGGCTTCTTTTGGCCTTTTACAAATTTTTGGGCCAAGTATGTAAATTTTTGTACTTTTGTGGGCTTAAATGTCATTTTCAATAAAGTTAGGCCAAATATGTAAATTTTACATGTATATTGGGTCGGGATATATATATATATATATATATATATATATATATATATATATATATATATATATATATATATATATATATATATATATATATATATATATATTCTCATTCCTTTTGAGCCTGTAAATAATTTACATGCTTAGTGGGCCTTAGTTGTGCACTTACATGTTTATTGGGCCTGGAATATACCTTATATGTTTTTCTTTCTTCACGTAAATTCGATTAAGGATCTAGTGAGACGTGTCGGTTGACACCTATTGATTGTACAATTGTAGCTTGTAGTTATAACCAGAGTCTCCTGGAGGGAGAGCAGGAGTTTGTGTATAGATCTATACGGGGGTGACACCCCACACCTGAGCTGTTCGCTATAGTTAGACTAGGCCAGTCTAGGGTGACAAAAACCTTACCTTATTATGTCGGCGTCCGAAAAACGCCATGACAAGCGAAATTGCCATTATCTAGTATGGTTATAACGACTCACTTAGAGTAATTAACGTTATAAAATTTACGGGAAACCATCTTTTTTTATAATACGGTAACATATTCGGGCTAGTACTCAACCACGGGTGTTGAATTTCCAGCATTCTCATAAACGGAAAACATCGGGTTGTCTGGGGTCATTTTCTTTATATTCTCACAAATAATAACACACGTGCATTAATAAAAGATCGGACACAAACATTTCAAACATCAAACCGTTTTTCAGAAAATATCGGATTTTCTGGTATTTACAAAGCGTTACAAAACATTTTACTCAAACATGCTTATGAACTCATTAACATTTTTATGTTGACCTTTTTAAATTAACTTGTATTCTCAGGAAACCGTTGAGCAGGTTGGTTAGGAAAATTACATGGATATTTTGTTATGTTTTGTTTTCGTCATACTTAGAATATTTTGGCATGTAATATCAAAATACAATATTTGATGTAAACCAAAGACAGTTGTAATATTACATGTGTGATTATGATGATGTTATGTTTCAATTATATACTTTGTGATGATACTACAAGAATGAAGTCACCCAAGCCCCCGGACGTTTCCTCCGTCTGGTTCGGGGGTGTGACATCTTCTTAGCCATACTAGTGCACTAAGGTGTCTTTAGAGGATCAATTGTGACACGATTTCATAATCTTTAAGTTAATCATAAAACACGATACTTGAGTACTCTCCCTTTCTTTTTAGATTGGAGAAACTTTATCTTTCTGCCTAATTGATTCTTCCCATTCGTTCTGCTTTACATTGAAACCTTTTCAACAATTCAGAATTACACTTAATCTTGTAAGCATAACCATATTTACTAAACTTTTAGCAAATCATGACAAATATTCTTATCGTTCTTTGTGGTGGATTTGACCTGGTGCACAACAATGCATACTAGATCCTTTAATCCTTCACTTGACTCACATACTTGTGTAAACAAGGAATTAATCTTAATTTCCCAAATATGAAGGTTCTCATTCATCATACAACACCAGTTGCATGATTCCAAGTTTCTGTCCAATTGAAACTTGGGTGATGAGAATCTTTCCTTATTTGGTAAAATTTCGACACTATCACAAATAAAGAATCACATCCACTTCAATATCACTAACAATAGAAACATACGAACATCAATTTTCACAAAAGTCATTGCAAGGATATATATAAATAAGACAAAAAACAAAATTTATTTTATTTACAAAACACACGGAAAATTTGTCCTTACAATGCAATTACAAATGAAAACTATGTTACTAAATATTTCTAAACAATCTATCCTAACTCTTAAACAACAGCTCAAAAAATCCGATCTTCGAACCATGCGATCGAAATCCATTTCTTCATGATCAGACTCAGCTCACTCTTCCTTTAAGCTTCCTTTCTTTTCTTCGATCCTACAAAACATCAAAATGCAATCTTATCACATCATGTATTAAGAATCTACAAATAGGAACTTAATAGAGTTAGATTGTGGATTTTACCTGAAGCAGAGTCATACATCTTGACTCTCCCATCCTCGCGATCTTTCAGGTAAATACGGTAGCTTCGTAACCAATGCCCCTTCTCTTGGAAATAGAAGCAAACTGACTCTTTTGGAATAGCACATGGGACAATTTAAGATTCAACCTTTCTCTTTACCATCTGGTCAAACGGTTTGACCTTGGCCAATCCCTTTCCATTGGGAAGAGAAGACTTTTATGGACTTCCAATGTTGCCATTGTCAATGTCCATGGAAGTTTGGGAGGTTGATCTCCCAGACAAATTTGCTTGACCAGTGCACCAAATCATTGCTGATTCAGCAGCAAAAAGCAAATAGGTAAGATCAATGAGAGTCACGTCATGATCCATCATATAGTACCCTCTAATGAACTTACTATATGAGTCAGCAAGTGATTGAAGAACCACGTCAACGGCCAACTTCCTTGAGACATCGACACCCAACATTCCCAACTTGTCAATATGCAACTTCATATCCAAGACATGAGCACATACAGACTTTCTATCTTCGTGTTTGTGTTACAATATGGCTTGAGTGACCTTGAACTTTTCAAGTCTTCGAACACGTGGGTCAGGGAGAATTATTGGAGGAGGTGGAGGAAGTGAAGCATGATTTCCATTTCCACAATCCAATCGTGGAACATCATCTTCATGTGGAAACTTTTCCAAAGGATTCGGGAAGACCATAGATGTTAGAGTTTGACATCTGCAAAACGAGAGAAATTCAAGTTAGTTGATTCAATCCTTAATATAACACCCAAATGCAATATTAAGGCTAGGATCCAACACAATATTCTACAACTCGGAAGTGGGATGCCGTAATCCAGTTGTAGAATATTTGAACGTAGGTAAATGATGATTTACCAATTTCCACCATGAAAAATGAAAAAGAAAATTAGGCTTTAAATGAATTGAAACTCATAGATCTTTTGAGATTCATTGAACTTTTCAATGACATGTTTAATCTCGAATACGCCCTTCATGTTTTTGACTGGGATGCCGAGGGTCACAAACAAGGTGTGAATAACCATGCAAATTAGCTTGGTACTCTCGATGTCAGTTACCATCTAATCAATGTGTTGGTTAGCCACACACGCTCCATCTATAAATGATAATTTCACGAGCTACCCGTTGCCATCCTTTATTGGCCCCATATTAGTGTGTCGGTTAACCACACACGGTCCACTAACGATCAACAAGGTGCAATGTGCAATTTCATGGATTAGCACCAAATTCACATTTTTCCTAAAGTAACTACGATTTGGGAATTTAAAAAAAAATGTTTAGTTACTTTGTATTTCTTTATACTTTTAACGGAAGGTTTGTGTCTTATCCTACCCGTTCAGGTAACGACCCTCCACTAGTCAAGGGTGCGGTGGGTAAGAGTGGATACCCAATGACGGTCATTTTACAGGCCGCTTCCTTAAACACCCCTTATAGACCAGCTTCGTAAATGAGGCCTACTCACGGTAAGACTAACATTTACTTATACATATATAAGATATTAGACTTTTAATATTATATATAGTATAAGGGTGTATTTTATACGTTTAAAATACTAAGTGGTTTAATCTATTAAGAAATTAGACCTTTAATTTAATTAAACTTAAACAATATATAATTATGGATTTATTAATTATCTCTTTTAATTAAACACTTAATTAATTTAATAAAACCATAAGGGTGTAATTTGAACTTTTCAAAGTACTAGGGTTCTAGAATTTAATATTTCAAAATTAATACCATTTAATTAAATTTTAAATTCCAAAACTTGAGGACAAATTTTGAAACTTTTCAAAATATTAGGGTTTAACTATTTAAATTTCAAAAACTAAAACTTTTAAGTACAAATTTAAACTATAAAACCTAAAGGGTGTAATTTGAAACATTTCAAAATTACTAGGTCAAATATTTGAATCATAATAATCCTATATTATCCATATTTAACCAAATCCATTAATTTTGATAAGGATAACGATATCGATCATAAAAAATCGATTTTAGGCAAGAAAAACGAGTTTTGGTAGTTATCTTCATCATAATCTGGCCAGAAAATCGAAATTCCCGACACCAGAGCCATGGACACGTCGAGTTCATGCAACTCGTCGAGTCCATACATGGACTCGGCGAGTAAGCCAGTCAGACAGCAAAAGTTTCGATTTTTTGGTTTTTGGCAGTTCACATTTGCATCTATTCGACTAGAAAAATGACCTAGGCTCGGATACCACTGTTGAGTTATGAGCGTAACATCATTCCTATGGTGTACATGCAACCCTAATTGCTTTGATCTAGGTTTTTCTAATTTGAACATACAACATTATATACCAAAGCAATAACCCAAAGAACTAGCATACATATAACGAAAATTACATATGATTAGGGTTAAGAAGTTTACCTTACTTGTTATGTAGCAATAACAAGTTAATCCTTCTCGATCTTGACTTCTGAAAGCCTAGTGCCCCAAGGGTTGCACCTCTAATGGAGTCACAAACACTTAATGCAAACAGTTGGACTTGGGAGAGAAGAAGAATTCGGCCACGGCTTCCTAAAATCTCATAGAGACGAATTCCACTAGCTAAGGGGTCTATTTATAGTTGAGGCTATTACGGTTTTAAGGTCGAAACCCTAATTTCCTTGCTTAGGCCTTATGCAATCCATGGAGCCCTTCTAGAAAGCCCCTTTGGACGAAATCTTTATGGGCTTCCATAGATTTTGTCCAATCCCTTCTATTAGGAATCCATATCCCAACTAGCAACTCTCAGATAACTGCAATATCAGTCCGCTTTATTTAATCAGTCTCTTTTGACCACCAAATTAATTCCAAATTAATTTCAAATCAGTACTAATTAAATAATATGATTTCCAAATAATATATTAATCTTGTTATATATTAATAAAATCACTTTAAGTACAAATTTATTATTCATATAATAAATTCTACTCTCTCTCCTCTCGTCATCCTATCAAGTTGCATGAGTGAAGGAAACCCAAAAGGACCATGCTCATAATCGGGTCAAGTACATACCAAAATATTTATGGGATTAGACACCTAATCCAACAATATTTGCCTATTTATACTTGAGGGATCAAACCTAAAACCCTAATAGGCCAAGCTCATTGACCCATAGGCCCATGAATGGTGACAATGAATCATATTCTGCCACGCAACATCTTTTGGAACATTCTTTCATCTTGAGCATCATAGAGGACTTGATAGCATACACTCATCAAGGACCAAGATCGTCCATCTTGCGCCATCATGGCACAATAGGAATAAGGATGGCGTAAGAGGCATCAAGTGTTGCAGAAAAGCATCTAGGTTGGAGCAACATCACCATCTTTGTGCAACAATAATATGCATGACGCAACAAGGCCATCCTTGGTGCAAGAACATACTCCATGGAGCAACATGAATACCCCATGGCGCAAGAGGGAGACCTCATGGCGCAAGAGGGAGTATCTTGGCGCAAGTAGGAGTGCCCTTGGCACAACAACATCCTTCTTGGCCCACGTCTTCAGCAGATGGCGCAACAACATCCTTTGTTGCTCCATATCAATCCCAAGTGCTCCAAAACCTCTTCTAGGTGCTCCAAACCCCCTTCTGTACGATCCGTTCCTTTGGAACTTGATCCATTCCTTTTTCAGAATATCCATTCCTTTCTTAGATGATCAGTTCCTTTGTCACATGCTCCATGAACCCCAAGTGCTCCATTGTGATCTAAGTTCTCCATGTTGGAAAAGATTTCATACCCTAATAATCTCCCACTTGAAGGCGTGAACAACTTCATCTTCCATTCAAATTTCACCATTCCTCAAAGTACTCTCTCTCCCTCTCTCTCTCTCTCTCTCTCTCTCTCTCTCTCTCTTCCAAGCCATTTTCCTCAAACTTCTGAAAGGCCAGTTGAAGCCATGCAATGCTGCCAACTTCTCATTGGTAACTACGATGGTGAACATATCAGCTCAATTCTTCGATCCAAGGATTTTCTTCAAGTTTAGAGTTCCTTTATTGATTAACTCTCGAATGAAATGATACCTCATCTAAATGTGTTTCTTTTTCCATCACCGCTTTCCATTTCTTGAAAAAATTCAGACTTTTGCTTCAAGAAATAAACCCAAACTTTCCTAATGTAGTCCTCGATGAAAGTAACATAATACCGGGATCCTCCCACTGAAGCAACTGAAGTGGGACCATAAACATCCGAATGACCAAGCTCTAATTTCCCTGTCTTGGGTAGATGTCCTATCTTCGTGAAAGTAACTTTCTTCTGTTTGCTAAGAACATATGGCTCACAGAAATCTACTGTCACGTTCTTCAGAGCTGGAATTCTTCCTTTGGAGACAAACATCTTCATTCCTTTTTCACTCATATGTCCAAGTCTTTGGTGCCATAGAGTGGATTCCCCAACTTATTCAACAACATGTGCCTCGTTATTAGAAACTTCCACCATGTAAAGTGTACCCCGCTTCTAACCTCTAGCAACCACAAAGTTTCCCTTTGTCACCTTCCACTAATGATCACTAAAAGTGACATGGTGACCTTCATCATCAATTTTCCCTACAGATATCAACATTCTTTTCAATTCTAGAATGAACTTGACATTCTTCAAAGTCCACTCCGTACCCAAAGTAGTCTTGAGGACCATATCCCCAACACCTATAATATCAAGGCTTTGTTGTCTGCCAAACTAACCTTCCCTTGGTACTGCCTGAAATTCTGCATCACATATTTGGAATGACTAGCAAGGAATGACACACTAGAATCCATGATCCGTGATTCAACTAAGTTTTTGACTGCACAGATAAGAGCATCCCCTACAGAGTCTGATGCAATGTTCATCTCATTCTTGCTTTTTTCTGCAAGAGGCTTTAGACATTGATTTTTGTTTGCAGTTCCAACAGGTGATGTCCTTCATGGTTTTTGATACAACTCTCTTCCTCGATTTTGATCTTTCTCTACCCCACTCCCTCTATTGGAATTCCTTCCTCTTTCCTCAGTACTAAGAAGACTGTCAGAGGATTCTACAACACTTCGTCTGCGTACATCGTCACCAAGGATTAAGTCGTGTAGGCCTTTGAATGTCAGCTTGCCTCCTCCAGCTGAGTTGCTGACCGTTGTCATTGTTCCTGACCAACTTTCGTGTAATGATGATAATAGTAGTAGTGCTTGGACTTCATCTTCAAATTTAATCTCAACCGATGTCAACCATGACAAGATTAAATTAAATTCATTGACACGATCAATCACTGAGAGACCTTCCTTCATCTTCAGGTTTACCAATTGTCGAATCAAGTGAACCTTATTCGCCGCTGAAGTTTTCTCGTACATGTTAGATATCACATTAATCAACCTATAAGTTTTCTTCTCATTGAAAATGTTGTAAGGAACGTTCTTTGCCAATGATAAACACACCACACCAAGTGCTTGTCGATCTAATAAATCTTAATCCTCCTGCTTCATAAGGAACGACTTATCTTCTGACAGCGGTTCATGTAAATTCTTTTGGTAGTGGTAGTCTTCAGTTTGCATCTTACAAAAACCGAAATCTTTTCCATTGAACTTGTTGATCTTAACTCTCCCGACTTCAGCCATAGCTCTGTGACTGGTTTGGTGGGTGATAACAAAACAAGTTAAGGAATTCAGACAAATATCAAAACAAACTCCGGTGAACTAACAAGATTTTGAAAAATGTAAATCAAAAGAACACAATATTTAACGTTGTTCGGTCAATGTGATCAACTTCCATGGGAAAATGAGAGAGAGAGAGAGAGGATTTTATTAACTTTCTGGAACAATTACAAGCATTCAAATTTGTATCTCACTTTGAGCTCTCACAGAAA
Source organism: Lactuca virosa (assembly GCF_052849685.1). NCBI lineage: Eukaryota > Viridiplantae > Streptophyta > Magnoliopsida > Asterales > Asteraceae > Lactuca > Lactuca virosa. The sequence continues at coordinate 203,867,078 of NC_136426.1, forward strand.
TCTTACAATTTACAATGATGGGGTATGAGCCTATTTATACTTGAGGCATCAAACCTAAAACCCTAATGGGCCAAGCCTATTGGCCTATAGGCCCATGAATGGTGACAACCAATCATATTCTGCCATGTAGCATCTTTTGGAACATTCTTTCATCTTGAGCATCATAGAGGACTTTATAGAAGACTCGGCTCATCGAGGACCAGGATGGTCCATCTTGCGCCATCATCGCACAACAAGAATATAGATGGCGCAAGATGCAGCCAGTGTGGCACATAAGCATCTAGGTTGGAGCAACATCACCATCTTGACGCAACAATAATATACAGGGCGCAAAAAGGCCATGCCTGGTGCAACAATATACTCCATGGCGCAACAGGAGTACGTCATGGCACAAGAGGGATACCCCATGGCGCAAGAAGGGGTTCCCTTGGTGCAACAACATCCGTCTTGGCCCAAGTCTTCAGCAGATGGTACAACAAGGTCCACTTGTTGCTCCATATCACTCCCAAGTGTTCCAAAGCTCTTCCAGGTGCTCCATACCCCCTTCTGTATGATTCGTTCCTTCGACACTCGATCCATTCCTTTGTCAGATGATCCATTCCTTTATCAGATGATCCGTTCCTTTGTCACATGCTCCATGAATCCGAAGTGCTCCACTGTGATCTAAGTGCTCCAGGTTGGACAAGACTTCATACCCCAACAGTTGTTTCATAAAAGATTACGTATCAAGTTATGTTGTAATGACATTGAAATATACAAGTATTGATCTATTAAGCATAAACTTTCAATGCTAATAAGAATCATGGAAAAGTGGATTAGTATGTCAAGACTCAAGTAATGAAGTTTCTAATGGATTTTATAGAATACAAAATCATGTACAATGCGGAAAACACTTAACAATTAAGAGGGTAAAAGCATCCTATAAAGGGTCTATGTCATAACACCTTGAAGGCAACATACAATGAACAAACAAACTACTTTATACCCTAATGAAATCAAAATCATGGGATAAGATTATATACCGTTTATTTGTTGTTAGTAAACAAATCACTTCAATCTCCTTGTAGTGTAGGACTTGGAAAGCTTAGTACCAAAAGGATGATGCCTCTAACGGCTCACACCCAAACCCTAGAACTAAAAGACAAGATAATAGAGGAGAGAGGTGCAAGATTTCGTTCACCCTTCAAGGGAGTAGGAACCATGAAAATAATGACCCAAGGGGTCATATTTATAGGAGTTTCTTAATATCATTAGGAGCCTTCTAGAAACCCTAATATGGTCCTCAAAACCGTCCATATGATGGAGGTTTCTAGATCTTCTCATTTGTTCAGTTATTGAACAATTCCAGCATAACCCTTGCACCTTTAATTAATTCTAATTAACGGAGAATTAATTTCATATTAATTCTGATTAATAATTAATCAATTCCTATTGATTTCATATTAATTTACTAATCACATAAATTAACAAATCAATTATTTAATAATCACATAATAAATTAAAAATTCAATTATCTATTTTCAATTAATATATTAATCATAATATATTAAGAAATCATTTATTACAATTTATTAATCACATAATAAACTAATAAACATATCCTCTCTCTCTCTCTCTCTAAATATCATTCTTACAATGTTCTAGTTATGAGGGCAACCAAAAATGACTTTGCTTCTAACTAAAAGAATATACTAATTTAGTTATTGACGTAGATATCTTAATCCAATAGTTTCCCACTTGGATAAGTCTATAACTACAATTGCAAGTATAAACCTTAAACTAAAGAGCAATGTGTGCTTTCCACAGCCACTGCCCAAATCTGATTCAAATCAAATGTTGGCCAAAAGATAATTGATCAGCTATTCATTCGTTCTACAAGATATTGTATGGTCATGAGGCATGGATTAGAATCAATCTCATAGTCCAAGATTATGTTTCTCGATTTCCCTGATTTATGATGATTGAGTTCATACTACTAATTGAAAACATCAATTTAGTTCGTGCTTGGCCAAGCACTTCAGATGTCGGTCAAAAAATCATCGAGGGGCCCACCGATATTGCTTTTCCTGTTAAGAAAAAGTAACAAATTACTTTTACTATATAGTCATACATTTTACTAACCAAATCATGCATGAAATTACTCTTTATAACCCCCAGTTACGAGATGCATTTTTTTTATAAGCCAATGCACAACCGATTCGTAAAATGCAAACTATATATCTCTTCTTAAGAATAGCAGATATTATCATCTTAGAATTACTCGTGATAAAATCCATGAAGTAATATTTAAGTGTGAGTTTATCCAATACTTAAAATTCCTATTTTCAAAGTACTCATGAATATTCTAGCAATTGCAATTGCAATGTCTTAACCTCAATCGACAATCGGCAATCAACTCATGAGAGTCTTAAATCACTACTTACTTCCAAAAGTATGAGTGACTGTGAAATTTTGAATAATATTAAAATTACGTAGGGAAGTAAATATGCAAAGTGAAAAACAATAATAAATTAATTAACTATGGATTCAAACTTACTGAATATAAATAATTCCGATTATTTAATCACCATAGCAATTACAAATTTATTCATTGTATAATGTTTAGAGTAATCAACTAACTACTTGAATTAAATAACATCAGGCATGCCTATGTTATGAACATGCATACTATGCCTCTCTATGGTCCATCCTTTGTGAACAACTCCACTGGACACTATTCCAATGATGCACATTTAACAATTCCTAATTCTTATCATAATCTAAGATGTAGTGGAACTCCAACTTTATATGCATTGACATCTTGTTATGTCGAGGCTTCAATTTTAACAGATAGTAAGCCTTTGATATTATAGAATGTTCCACTGGAACTTGTTATTCAGAATAATTCTATGGTAACGAAATCTCAAATTGAAGATAATTTCTTGAATACTTATCTTGCATTATAGGTTCCAACTTACATATAGATTCTATAAGCATCTCGCATTATGTAAAGATTTCCATATTTGTAGATGACAATCAATTCTGACTAAGAATCATATCAATCCATAACATGTCACTATGATCCGGCCTAACAATATCATACTCTCAACTGTCCACAAGAAACCACTCTTTGGTAAACCTCATAATGTTTTTGACACTAGTTTAACAAATTTATTTATATGTGATCGATCCTATATTTGAAGCATGTGGGACTCGACTCATTATGTCCTATATAAGGATTTAATATATGTTCAATTCCTTGCTATAATATTTCTATATATGGAATCTCCTTTGTTGAAACATATATGTCTTGGACTAAGCTCTGTTAAACCATACGATCAAAAACTTTAGACTCAAAATAATGAGTGCCATATCCCAAAATTCCACTATAGCAAAACCTTTTCCAAACTTTGCAACTTGCAAAAACCTAGACATTGTTCCTTAAGAACATGTAATACCAACATAAAAATTATGCTCTCACTAGCTTTGACATGTATCCATAAATTATTTGGACTTCTAGAAATCAATATCCTTTGTCTTTCTTAAGGAAGTGCAAATTTATGCTACACAATGCTTTGATAAGTCTCCAACTAGACTTCTTAAGCTTATACACCTTAGTTGGATAATGTGCATGTGTGTGTTTAAAGGCTTTCAAGTCATATATATATATATATATATATATATATATATATATACATATATATATATATATATATATATCCTCGAAAGTTCAAACAATTCCTCGCCATTCCACAAAATTCAAAATATGAAGAGGGATGTCGTAATCATATTGTGAATTTGAGAATGCAATTTACACAACCAAGAACCCATATAGCTCACCCATATTGACCAATATACTTTTATTATAGAACTCATAAGCATTGTCACTCACTTGGAAGTGCATAGAAATTAGAGTATGGCAATTAAACACATGTTATAAACCTTAGTTCGCGTGCTAGTGATAACAAAAAGGATTACTATTGGTTGACTCCTATATGTGCTCAAGATCAATACGACTCCTATTAACTTCTTGACCTATGAGCCTTCTCTCAAGGAACATTCCTTGTCGAGCTAAAAAAAATATTCAAAAGTTTGTGTGGATTCCCGACAAGAAAACACATCATAGAATTGATCTCGGTTTATCTTTTGTTTCTCGATGAACAAAAAACATCAAAACTCCAATTCTAAATGTGCTAGAGTATGGAAAGGAATCTTTACTCCACGTATTACGAGGTGTCTTCATCCTTCTTAGTTTGAAATGAGTTTCAAGGTGCAATATGAAGTTACTAGAGCATGGCTCTAAAACTCAGTTGGAAACAACATATGACTCATCTATGATCAAACCATTTGCAACAATGTTCAATTACTTTTCTTAGTCGTACAATTGCACTAAGATTTTTTTGGAGGATTAATTGTGATACAATTCCATAATTACTAAGATGATCATAAAACATGATACTAAATCACTCTCCTTTCTTTGTATATTGGAGAATCTTTTATCTTTCTGCCTAATAAATTCTTCTATTCGTTATGTTACTCTTTGGATCTTTTCAAAAGTATCAGCATTATGCTTAATCTTACGATAATCATATTTGCTGAAGCATGAAAGAGTTATCGTACCTTGTGGTGGATCAGAAAAGTCCATGTCAACATGTACTTGATCCATTAGTCTTTCACTTGTCTCACATAAACATATGAACAATGAATTAGTTATAATTTTCCAATGAACAAGATTCTAATCCATCATGCAATTCGAATTGTATGACTCTAAGTTTCTATCAAATTGAGACTTGGTGATGAGGTTCCTTTAACTTGGTAAATTATGATGATACAACGATCATGTTATTGAAGAATTATTAATATCCTTTATTAATATTGCTATTATTAGAAACATAACCATCACTTTTATTAATGTCATTGCAAGGAAATATAAGACAAGGCAACTGCATAAACCAAAACTTGATTTTATTGCAAAAGAGAAAATTAGAATTTGTCCTTAAAATGAATAACATGAAAAACTATATTCCTAAACATATACGAAGTTTAATAACAATCTATTAAATTATCCTAACTCCCTAGTAGTACCTCCATTTCGCACGATCAGATTTAGCCCACTTTATTCAAGATTCCTTCCTTCTTTTAGATCATGCAATGCCATCAAAATGTGATCATCACACAATGTATTAAGATTCTAAGAATAGTAACTTATAGAGTTAGATAATGGATGAAGCTGAAATAGAGTCACACGAATTGACATTACTATCTCTAAGATCTTTCAGGTATTTCAGGTAGATTTGCAACCAATGACCCTTCAATTGGAAGTAGAAACAAATGGACTCTTTGGGTTTAGGACATGGAATGATTCCAAAATTGAAATTTCACTTTACCATACCATCAAAAGGTTTGATCTTAGATGCCCCCTTTCCATTGGGAAGAGAAATCTTTCCTATATCACCAATGTTACCATTGTCAACGTCCATGGAACTCTTGGAATTATACCTTTTTAAGAAACTCTACTTCAAATGTGTTCTTAAGCTTTTCTGCTTTGGCAACTATCAATATCTCGGTCAAATCAATTAGGGTCACATCAGGATTCCTCATATAAAAGTTCACTATGAACTGACTATATGAATTTCGAAGCGAGAGAAGAAATAAGTCAATGGCTTGCTCTTTCAGAAAAATGACACCCGTTCTACCCAAAATTTCAATGTCCGATTTCATTTTTATAACACGCGCACATATACAGTTTCCACCTTCATTCTTACGTGCCAATAATGCATAAGTAGTCTCGTATCTTTCAACTTAAGGAAAACGTGATATTGGGAGAGTTATAGGAGGAGGAAAAGGAAGAATTGAAGAAGCATGATGTCGAGATCCACCATTCCATGAAGAATGGAATACTTTTTCACCTTTACCACAAGATCATCTTCGGAAGAATGAGGAAAAGCATTTCCAGAAGAACGAGGAAGACCATTTCTATCTTCATAAGACATATAAGTTTTGGGAGAAGAGAGAATTCAAGTTAGTTGATTTTAATACTTAATTATTAGCCCATAAATTAAATTAAGGCTAGGACCCATATTTTAGATTCGAACTTTGAAGATGGATGCCATAATGAAATTTCGAATCTATTTTAGGTGGGTAAGACTTTTACCAGTTTCAATCTTATGAAACTCCTGGATCTTTTGAGATTCAGTGAATCTTATTAGTGTCATGTTTAATCTCAGATTATTCTCTCACCAATTGTGATTGGGATGCCGAGGATCACAATTAAGATGTGAATAACCATGTAAAACCACATGACAACCTCGAGGCTATTTACCATCTCGAATTAGGTGCCGTTAAACCACACACGCTCCATTAATAATGATAATTGTCAATTTGTCCATCACCTCAATTATATTGTCCCAAATTAGTGTGTCGATTAACCACATACGCTCCACTAACGACATATAAAGACTAATGTGTCTTTTCATGGATTAACATACACTTCATATTTTTCCTAAATTAACTAGAGTGAGATTTATAAAAGGCTTAGTTACTTTTAGATGTTATGTCTTATCAAAACCGTTTGGCTAACCACCATACAAGGGAGGGGTGGGTGAGCGTAGACACCCATTCAATGGTCATTTTATAGGCTGTTATCCTTATACCCCCTTAGAGTATGGCTTCGTGAATGAGTTCTGCTATTCATTTTACTGACTTGTCTTATACATTTAACCTATTAAACATTTAATCATATACCGTATAAGGTGTATTTTAAAACATTTCAAAATACAAGGTTTAAATATTAATTATCTAAATGAATTAATTAATTTAAACCACCATACAAGGGAGGGGTGGGTCAGAGTAGACACCCATTCAAGGTTTAAATATTAAATTACATGAATGGTCCCTATGACTTGGGGTAATTTGAACGCTTGGTCCCTAACTTATTATTTTTATCTCGGAAAGTCCCTACCGTTTACTTTGTTACTCGCTTGGTCTGTGTCTTACCTAAAAAAACTATTATTTAAATAGGCCAAAATGGTGGGGTGAGTAATGTAAGGTGATGAGGGTGGAGTTGAGGATGTGTTTATTTAAACAAATTAAAAAATCAAGGGTAAAATAGTCTTTTTAGGTAAGACAGGGACCAAGTGCGTAACAAAAACAAACAGTAGGGACCTTCCGAGTTAAAAAAATAAGTTAGGGACCAAACGTGGAAATTATCCTAAACCATAGGGACCATTCGTATAATTTACTCTTAAATTTATTATTAAATCCATAATGGATAATTCAATTTTAGTTAATCAAATAATTAAACAATTATCGAGCAAGGATATCTCCTAATATTTAGGGATTTTATTTATTCATCCAAAGCATGAAAAATCAGATTTTAACTGATTTCTAAGTAGATAATTACCAAATAACAATCACACAAACCAAATTAGGCACGATATCTTGAAATTCTTGATTTGCACTAAATTCACGTCGTGACAGATACATGTCATGTTGTGAGCTCGATCTGAGAGAATTTTTTTGTTTAACTAAAGTAATGTGCAATCATTGTTTTAAAAGCCTAAGCTCTGATACCACTCATGGTATTTATATAATACAAAATCATGTACAATGCGGAAAACACTTAACAATTAAGAGGGTACAAGCATCCTATTAATATTCTATGTCATAATACCTTAAAGGCAACATACAATGAAAAACAAAACTAACTTAAACCCTAATGAAATTGAAATCTTGGGATTAGATTACATACATTTGATTTGTTGTAGTAAACAAATCACTTTAATCTCCTTATATTGTAGGACATGGAAAGCTTTGCACCAAAAGGATGATGCATCTAATGGCTCACACCCAAACCCTAAAACTAGATGAAAATTGGTGATATGAGAGAGGTGCAAGATTCCGTTCACCCTTCAAGGGAGTAGGAACCACAAAAATAATAACCCAAGGGGTCATATTTATATATGTCAAGAAACCCTAGAAGGCCTAAATTTAAAACATATAATCACATATATCAAATTAGGCAGTTATCTAGTTTCTTAATATCATTTGTTCAACTATTGAACAATTACAAGTTAACCCTTCAACCTTTGTGTAATTCAAGTTAACCCAAAATTAATTTCAAATTAATTCTATATAAAAATTAATGAATTCCTATTGATTTCACATTAATTTATTAATCACATAAATTGACGAATTAATTATTTAACAATTGATCTTATAATAATTTATTAATCATATAATAAATTAAAAAATCAATTATCTATTTTCAGTTAATATATTAATCATAAAATATTAACAAATCATTTATTACAGTTTATTAATCTTATAATAAACTAATAAACATATCCTCTCTCTCTCTCTCTCTCTTTCTCTTTCTCTCTCTCTCACTCACTCACTCTCTCTCTCTCTCTCACTCACTCTCTCTCTCTCTCTCTCTCTCTCTCTCTCTTACTCTCTCTAAATATCATTCTTACAAAGTTATTTATGAGGGGAACCCAAAAAGGACTTTGCTTCTAACTACAAAAATATACCAATTAATCACATAATAAATTGAAAAATCAATTATCTATTTTCAGTTAGTATATTAATCATAATAGTTTAACAAATCATTTATTACAGTTTACTAATCATATAATAAACTGATAAACATGTCCTCCCCTTCACTCTCTCTCTCTCTCTCTCTCTCTCTCTCTCTAAATGTCATTCTTACAAAGTTATTTATGAAGGGAACCCAAAAAGGATTTTGCTTCTAACTAAAAGAATATACCAATTTAGTTATTGGCTTAAACATCTTAATCTAATTGTTTCCATCAAAATATATATATATATATATATATATATATATATATATATATATATATATATATAAAGTAAGTTCAAAGAAAAACAACAAATAGTATGAGAACGTAAAAACACTATGTTATGTTGTTATTTTGTAATAAATATTGCATATGTGTATTGTTAAAGTAATTCTAATATGAATATTAACGTTTGATTATTCATATATTCATTAGAATGTTATTATTCTATAATAAATTTATGTGTGTGTATTTTTGTAGTAAATTTTAATTTTAGTTTTAAACTGTGACTATTCATTTATTCATTGTTGAATAATGACATAAAGTTGTAGATTCAAAATTCATTGAAGAATAATAACCTAAAAAGAGTGTTTTTTACATTCTCACAATATTTACTGTTTTATTTGAACTATCCCCAATATATATATATATATATATATATATATATATATATATATATATATATATATATATATATATATATATATATATATATATATTGGTAACGTTTGGGTAGTTCTTGAAAAAAGACCAAATACAAGAAATAGCAACATCCTTCCATTTATATTATTATCATAATATCCTACATTTATTTCCTTTCACTATAAAATTATAATTTCAGTTTTCTCTTATTAAGAAACTATAATTTGAAAAACTAACCTTTTTTTTAAATTGTGCTTTTGGTCGTTTTTATTATTATGACAATGTACTTTGTCAAAATTGTCCAGCTATAACAACAAAAATGGCTTGTGATTTGCATGGCATTACATTATTATAAATTAGTAGAATTTCCAAAATATATATTGTAATATGAAAAATTGAAAGCGGAATGTTATATAATGAACACATAAATGGAAGTATTTTACTATATATCATTTATATTGAATAAAAACATGAACATAGAGTGAAGTGCGTTTCTATCTTATGTATCTATACATGATACCGTATGGAACTGACCTCTTCCTCGATCGCATCGAGCACATATGCAATGGACCAAAAAACCATACAACGATTCTGATGAAGTTATTAAAATAAGCACAAAGACTCCTTGCACATTGCATATTTCGATGTAATAGGACAAAGAGAAAGCATCAAGCAAATTCACAATTACCAGTAAAAGAAATGAAATTTAGGAGAAATGGAAACAACCTGTCTAAGACTAAGACCCAATTATGGTGTAATTCATGTAGAATATTCAATAATGATGTTACATACATTATTGTTGCCTTAATAATATTAGATATAAAATGTTCTCCATATTATTCTCCATTATTTCCTTTCTTTGTTAAACATTCCAGTTTTACCCTTGCCTTGTTTTAGATCCGTTCATGTGTTCTATTTATCCCAATTGTATTCTCTGTTTTGAATTAAGAGTGAGATACAAAAATCCCTTTCATTGCAATTATTATTTTAGATGGCATCAAAGCAGGTTCAACCAAGAAAACCCTATCCAAGATCAATCATGGTCGGAGATGATGATGTCGACAAGAAGAAGACCGAGGGAGAATCTATCGATTCAAACTCACCATACTACATCCGTCTATCATATATCCCAAATAAATGCAGGTAAACGATATGTTGAATGATGCCAATTACAATGATTGGAAACAAGAGATGAAGGACTTTCTTTTTGCAAAAAATAAAATTCGGTTCGTAGATGGATCGATTGAAAAGTAAGAGAAGGATTCACATACTTACATACCATGGTTACATTCTGACGCTATGATAAAAGGATGGTTAAAGACTGCTATGGAGAAGGAGATCTAAAGTAGCGTGAAATACGCTAATATGGATACTGAAATATGGTCAGATCTGAAGGAAGGTTTTGGAAAGGAAAGTACCCCTTGGACGTATGAATTAAAGTAAACACTATCAGCCACCATTCAAGGTAACACTTCTGTCTCGGTCAATTTCACCAAACTCAGAAGCATTTAGGATGAGATGAATTCTGCTCTTCCTATTCCTCATTGTAACTGTAGTGGGTGTGCTTATGATATGGGAAAGAAGTTGGTTGAACACAAAGAAAAAAAAGAATTTATGAGTTTCTCATAGGTTTGAATAGTGAGTTTTCATTCATCTAAACACAAATTCTTGTAATGAACCCAACAACCACGTTAGGAAATTCCTATCACCTAGTTGCTGAAGACGAAAAGAAAAAGGTCTATAACAGTCAATAAACAGCCTTCCTCTGATGCTACTACGTTCAAGGCGTTCATCTTAGAGCATTGGGAAAATGACTCTAGTTAACAACGTGCCAAACCCCCTTCCAAGGATGTGAAGCCTGTAAATGTCGTTGAGCACTGAACCTTGTGTGGGAAAGACGAACACGTCCGATATGGGTGTTTCAAGCGGATAGGATACCCCGAGTGGTGGTCGGGTAACTGAAAGTGTGGGGAGAAAAATCCAAGGCCGCATGCGTTGAGACGGCTCCATGTCTCATTCCTGGTTTGACAAATGAACAATATTGTAAGGCCCGTAGATTCAAGCTAGTCAATTTAGAGACAACAAGCATAAAAAATGACTTTTTGATAGAATATAATTTAAAATAAATAATCTTAACCAAGTTATAGTATATGTCACAAGGGTTCCGTACTTATAAAGAACGCTGAAATCCGAGTTATAACGAAGAAGTTATGACCTGTTGAAGTTTTAAGGCTAAACCGGCACGACACCGCACAACGTAAAAAGTGAATTTTTGATAAATTACTTTTTAGTTCTAGCAATCTAAAATAAAGTTGTATTATACGTTAAATCAAGAAGTTGCATAAAAAGAACATCCAAATCTGACTTCGTATGAGAAAGTTATGATTTTCTAAGATTTAGCATAGCAGTGCACAACTCGGAATTCGAATTTTAGATCAATCATATTTTGGCCGACACAACATAAATAAGAATTGAATATCTCATTAATAAGAGTTCAACGATAAAAAGACAGACGAACACGGAGTCCGTATGTAAAAGTTATGAATTTTACACGGTCGTTTAACATTATAATCTTCTCATGCTAATAAATTTAAAATCGGTCGAGAACTAGTCGATAGAGCCAAAAGGATAGTTGTAGATCTTGTCAATACCTACGCGTGGATATAAAGAATGTCAAAAACGGAGCTCGTATGTGAAATTTAAGGGGTTTAGAAGTCGGTAGGGTGCTGCTGCAAAGAGGGTGACGTGGCTGAATCTGGGCCATTTCTTTCTCCCCAAGCCTTGCCACCAGAGGGTGACATGTGGCACCAACTCGACGAGTTGAAGGCCCCAACTCGATGAGTTTAGCAGTATTTCAGCCTATAAATACCTTGCGAAGGTAACTTCATTTCTCACACCTTCCACTATTTCTTTCTCACTCTAAACTCTCTCAAAGCCTCCCAAAACCCCCCTAAAGCCCTAGGAAACTCCCCTAGCGCTAGAAGAAAGCTCCGGAGCGCCCGATGTGAGAACAAGAATGATCTGATGCGCATGAACAAGATTTGAAAACTCAAACCATGAGTGAATGCTTAAGATCAATGTCTGCTTGCTAATAAATGTTCTAGTCAAGCCTAGATAGACCAGTCAAGTCTAAGTTAATATATTCAACAAATGATCAAGTCATAAATGAAGAATGAGAATGAAAGATCAAAGTAAATTTAACAAATGAAGAACAAGAAGAATGTTTTGAGAGAATTAAATCAACTTAGTAAATGCCAAAATGAGTGAAAGATCCATCCTTGACTTTGCGTTGAAAGCTCCTATAAATAGGAGTGAAGATTACAATGAATAAACTAGGAAACTAACATAGGACTGGACAATAGAGATGTTCCTGACATTCTGATTGTCTAATGTTACAAAAAGACTAAGTCCTATGAAATTTCATATCAATACAAAGACAAATTTCTTTAAGTACAAAAAGAAAAAATACAATGACTCTGGATCAGCATACATTCCGGACATGAAGTCCATTCCGGAATGCCTTTACTCTAAACTTCTCATCTTCTTATCTTCCAGGTCCGGACAGGTTCCGGACCACTCATCACTTCGGAACTTATGGACACTTCAGAATTGGGACTAAGGATTGCTAGAGGTGCATTTTCAGGTTCCAACAATATCCCCTAAGTGAACTTAGCAATCCAGTCAGCTTTAGATCACTTCTTCCTTGATGAAGGTATAGGCTCTAAACAACCATTCTCAGACTTCAATATACCAGGTCAGTTGACTCACAAACTTTGCTTTGACCTGTTCCAGAGCTTTCGATTTGGATGCTCGAGAGATGAACTTTTGAAGAGCTATGGTGGGGATTAGGTGTTTGTCAAGGACTCGAAAAAATTCCTTCTTCTTTCTCTTTCTGGTTGTGTAGGAAAACCCTAGAACCGGGTCATCGATCGGACCATCTTCAAGAAGCTCAGCTTCTAGAAGAACAAAATCGATTTTTGCAATGAAGTCTTCAGTTCCATACAAGTGTGCCAGCTCGTAGTCACATCTGCAAAATTCCGCGACATAATCCTTCAGGAAACTCAGAGCAGTATGGTAAGCACCCATACTGATGTCATCGTTTTGGATTCCTTTTAAGTTAGCAGCTAGTGTGAGAATGTCGTTCGGATTCATAGAGGGGAAATCAGCATCCGTGATGGTCCGGGGTGTTGGTTTGTTCCGGAGGATGTGAAATCGAAATAATGGGCAGTTGAGATCAAACTTCACTAGAATTTTTCTTCCAAAACCATGAATTTTGTAATTCTCTTCCTCGTCCACACTTCCTTGAGAGGTTTTGCATTCTTGGAATATAATGTTTCAAGTTTTTCACACTCAGTCCGGAGAGTCACTTCCGGATAATCAAAGTGATGAAGTGGAGCGAATTTGATGTAGTAATTGCTGTAAGGAGAGAGAGGAAGATCGAGCTGTTCAGAGTTATTTTTAGGAACATTGTAATACATGAACGGAATGATTTCATGATTACGGAGAATGCCTTCTAGGCATAGAGGAGATATTCCACGCATCGGATCAAGATTGTCCTTGAGAGCTTGGATCCGGATGCTGTCCTCTGGTGCCAGGTTGATTTCCTCCTGAGACCATCCTTGTTTTTGCTTTGGAGGAGGTCCGGAGTGGAAGTCTTGTTGTTCGGCAGTCATTGGCTTCTTTCCTTTATCTTTCTTCAATGCAGCCATGATGAACTGCATATTCTCATCCACAACATATTCCGGAGTAGGGTTCAGAAGAGGTTCTCCCGGAATATCATAAGGGATCCGGAGTAGAGAGCCCTGATCTATCGAAGCAATTTTTGGTTCCGGAATGGGAGACAACATTGAGGGAGTGGCTCGAAAGGCTTGAGCAGTAAGAAGGGACTTCGCCTTGGCCATTTGGATACCCATCCGGAGAGCATTAGGTAGAGAAGATGGCCAGGAAACAACGCACCAAATCTTCTTTTCCTCATCTGTCATTGCCTTCGAAAAAAGCTTCTTCGGAGCCTCGAGACCACGAACTCCCTTTGTAACATATTCCTCTTCATCGCTGTCTTCATCATCATCAGAGTTGTTTCCTAGAATTCTAGAAACAACAAGGACTTCATCATTGGAATTCAGATCTTCATCTCGGAGTTGAAAATTCGAGGCAGGCTTCCATGGTTGGCTGGGACCTTCTCCCCCTCTTGCATCAGTGGATTACGTAACCGGTGAAAGTAGTAAGGAGTCCTTCATATCTTCAAATTTGGAGAATACTTGCTGAAGGCCCGTATTGAGTTGGCGAGTAAGCGCATCATATGTTGCGGAAGTGGGAGCCAGAGTAGCGAGATGATCGAACAAATGGCCAAGAACGGCTAACATCTCTTCAAACTTTTGATTCTGAATGTTAACAATGTTCCAAGTGGATCGAAGAAGTTTGATGAGGACTTGTTGAATAATAAGATTCATCTCGTCCTTCTTCTTGATCTCCTTCTCCAATCGTTGGATCTGTTTCTCATGACGAACATGGGTCTGCTTAATAAGATCGTTGGTAGCAGACACCAAGTCATCATGGACTTTTAGCATTGTGGTGATCGTGTCAAGGTAATGCTCAACTGAAGCATCATACTTAGCTTCGACTTCTTCAATGGAATGCTTGAGCCGGATGGAGATCATTTGATCTAACTGGGCTTCTCTTTCAACAACAGTAGGTCCGGACTGATTTGAGAGAGACTGAATGATGGCATCAAGTTTCGAATCCAGTCCGGAGACCTTTTGGTCAAGTTTGTTGTTGAGCTCTGTTACGGAAGTTTCGATTGTGGAGAATTTCTTCATCATATCGGACACATTTGTTTGCATCTCAAGGAGAGCAAAAGGATCTATGTAATCACCAGCTGAGGATCCGGTGTCGGAATTGGAGTGTTGTGGTTTTGCTTTGTGAGATGAGGGATTTGTAGATGGACCAGGATGAGTTGTAGCATCATCTTCATGTAGCTTGATATTAAAGTTGGATTCACCATCAGGAGTGGTTGAGGAGGATGATGCGAAGTCGAAGGCAGACTTGGAGGATGATGGCTTAGATTGAAATCGGACAGAAGACATGAAGTTGGTGTCCGGAACCGTTTTTCCTTCATCACTCAGCATGACTTCTTCCGAGAGTTCTTCATTGGGATCTGTTTGGATGAAGTTGTTGTGAAGGTTGACTAGAGGTTGTTTCGAAGCAAGCTTGTTGTCGGCGTCAGCGTTAGTGGGAGGAACATATGGAAGATTGCTTTGAATGGCCTTGTTCCTCATTGAGATAAGCATTGTTTCCAATTGAGCTCTTGTAAGATCCGGGACGTCTTCAAACATCCCTGTTCACATAATCTTCCCATTTGGGATCGTTAGTACCTGGTCGTCTTGTACGCCTTCCAGGTATCAGACCAGTTGAGGCATCTGAAGTCGGAGGGACTACTCCAACTTCGGAATGCTTAGGGTCCGGAACATGGGTTGTGGAGTGTGTGCGTGTGGAAGAAATGAGAGGGATATCAAATGTGACTCATGGGTGTGTTCCAGGGGGCAATGGAACTATGTTCAACACCGGCATCACCTTTTTGAGAAGGTGAGGGTGGATTATGTGCAGACTCCCCGTGTGTGTGTGCTTATGATTTTGAATCATCAAGGGGTACCTCGGATGAATGGGTAGGAGGGGTGTTCGAATGGCCAGAATCGGCCTAAATGTCATGAGTTCATTCCTGTTGAGAGGAGGAACTGACTTTGGATTTCTTTTTAGGCTTTGACTTTGAGGGAGAATTCTTCTGTTTGGCAGATTTTTGGATTTTTGGTCCGGATGTGGAGGATTGGCCTCTTCCGAAGTGAGCTCAACTGAGACTGGGGTAGGTTCTATTGGGTCAAATACAACCGAAGTCTCTAAAATTTGTTTCAAACAAATAGATCGGAAGGGATTAAGGCCAACATGTGGTCCGAAAGTCGTCTAACCGGACCAAAGGAGGATTGGTCCGGAATCCTATATGCCTTGACAACCTTGAGAGAAACACATACCTCCGGAGGAATCACAGATACAGGAAGCGGTTCGGAAAGTTCCTTAAAGAGTTGTTGAATCGTCAATGCCCAGAACCTAGGGCTCGAAATTTCGTTGTCCTTCCTCTTGATGGCAAATTTGTAGAAATCTTGCCATAGGACTTCCGGAAGATCAACAGCGTTGTCACGTCCGGAGTAGATGCTACATACAACGTGAAGCCAGTCCTTGGGTATCGGTTCCTCCGTGCTTACCGGATATCCCTCGAATGATGAAGTGCATCAGCACAGTCCAGAGTCCAGAGACGACTGATTTTTTGAAGTCATTTGTGCTGTAGTCTTGATTGTAACCAATGTGGTTCAGAAATGTCTGAAACTCTTCAGCAGTGGGTTCTTGAACCTTGAAACCTCTAGGGTTTTCTTTCACGCCAATCGCTTTGAGGAAAGTCGATTTGAAAATTGCACAATCCCGTCGCCGATGATTTTAGTTTCCAATGCACCGTCTTCGAGTTTGATACTGGAAAAAGCTCGGTGAAGATAATGACGTGGTAGTGGTGGTTCAGGGACCTTGGTGAGAGGGATGGAGATGGGATGATTTGCAATAAACTCGATCATAACCCTGACGGATTCATCGTAATCCATGGGGTTTAGGGAAAACAGTTGCATGGTATCCCTGAGAAACGGTTCAGGCGATGCTGAAGATGATGAACCTTTGGAGTGTTTCTTCTTTGCAATGGACTTCTTTGGAGTTGAGGCGGTTGGTGCATGTTTTTGTGGTGAAGATTGGGAAGCCATTATTGCAGAGGGATGAGTGTTTGAAGAACACAATGAACACAGAGAGAATTTGAAGATTTAGGGGTTTTAAGCGCGTAAAGAGGTAAAAGGGGTTTTAGATGGGTATATATAGGTAAGGGAAATGGGTCGGGTTAAAGGGTGTAATGATGAGGATCCGAAATTGAAACGGGTTGCATTAAATGAATAACCATTTTTGAGGGGTGAGGTGACTTGGGAAGGGAAAGGTAGGGTTGTTTGTAGCTAGAAATGGAAAACCCAAACGACGATTAGATGGTTGCTTTTGGAGACGTGCGATCGTGGCACGAAAATCAAGGGAGATAGGATAAGGATCCTCAAAAGGTAACCGTTGCAAACGTTTTGCCTTATTAACCGTTGGTATTCAGGATGATTGATTCCGGAGAGGTTTTGAAACTTAGAGTAAATAGTTGTATTCTGGAACGAAGTCTTTTAAAAAAAGGTCTGGAACAGGAATTAGTCTGAAGTGAGATAAAAAAAGGTTTCGATTAAAATTCCGGGACAATGATCTAAAAAATCCGGAGTGAAACATCATTTTAAGTTTTGAAAAAATTCCAGAGTGAAAAGGTTTAGATTCCGGAGGAGAGAGAATTGTGATTCCGGAGCAGAAATTTTGAAATGATGATTTTAGGTTCCAAAAAAAAATTGAAAAGGTTTCTGAAAGAGATTGAAGGACATTCCGGAACAAGATTTGAGAAAACTTCCAGAGTAAATTTTGAAAAATTCCGAAGTAGAGAATGCAATACCTTTCTAGAGTGGAGTTTCGGGATGCCATTATGAAGTGTATTCCGAGATGAAAATTTGATCACTATGACTATGTGAACAAAGAACAACAAATAATCAGGATGAAATGTACAGCTTAAACTCAAGTGATGTTAGAAATAAAGAAAAGTAAAATGATCCTATGTATTCCGATAGAAAGTAGTTCCGAGATGAAAAATATTTTTAAGATCAGAACCAATTTTTCTTTCGAATACTTCCATCAAAGAGAACAAGTCTCTTGAAAGAACTGAGGATCTGGCATCATCATACCCATCTTGTTCAGAAAACCATTGAATTTGGTTTCGTCTAATGCCTTAGTAAAGACATCAGTAATCTCATCGTCAGATGGAACAAAAATGAGTTCAGTCTTACCATTTAGAACATGATCTTTTATAAAATGGTACCTTATATCAATGTGCTTAGTCATTGAGTGCTGAATTTGATTGTGAGAAATCGGAATGGCACTTTGAGAATCACAATAGATAGGAATGCGTTGAAAGCGGTAACCATAGTCTAAGAGTTGAGATTTGATCCACAGAACCTGAGATGTACAGCTGGCAGCATCAATGTATTCAGCTTCGGCTGTAGAGAGTGCAATGCAGTTCTGTTTCTTGGATGAACAACTGACCAAACGACCACCTAAGAACTGACAGCCACCTAATGTGCTTTTTATATCAACTTGAAGACCACCATAGTTTGAATCTAAATATGCTTGAAGTAGGAAGCTCTCGTTTGCTGGGTACCAGATTCAAAGACTCTTTGTACCTTTAAGGCATCGGAAAATTTGTTTCACAGCCAAGAGATGAGACATCTTTGGCTTAACTTGAAATTTGGCACACAAACATGTGGAAAACATGATATCCGGATGACTTGCTGTGAGATAGAGCAGAGATCCAATCATTCCTCGGTACTTCTTTTCATCAACTGATACACATGAAGGGTCGGCAAAGATCTTGTGTCCAAAGCTCATTGGTACCTTGGCTGAGGCACAGGTGTCCATTGAGTATTTCTTGAGGAGTTCCGAAATGTACTTCTCTTGGTGAATGAAAATTCCTCTGTTAGTCTGTTTGACTTGGAGGCCAAGAAATAAGCTTAACTCCCGATTCATGCTCATTTAGAATCGATTGATCATTAGATTAGCAAATTCAGCAACCATAGATGAATCCGTAGATCCAAAAATGATGTCATCCACATAAATTTGAACCATCATGAGATGCTTTCCATTTGATCTTCGTAACATAGTAGGATCTAGAATTACTCTTTGGAAACCGGAGTGCTTGAGAAACTTAGTGAGGGTCTCGTACCATGCCCGAGGAGCCTGCTTGAGGTCGTAGACTGCCTTCCGGAGTTTGTAACAGTAGCTTGGAAAGGAGAGATTAACAAAACCGGGGGGGCTGTTGAAGCCTTTGTGAGCAGCATAAGCAAAAAAGATATTTATGGATTCAAGACGTGCAACAGGAGCAAAGTTCTCATCGTAGTCGAGCCCTTCAATCTGTGTAAATCCTTTTGCCACCAATCTTGCTTTATTTCGAATAATAACTCCTGCGTCATCTAGCTTGTTGTGAAATACCCATCTCATTCCGAAAATGGGATGATTTTGAGGAGGAGGCACGAGAGTCCATACTTCATTTGAGTCGAATTCTGCCAATTCTTCTTGCATGGTTGTAATCCAGTCAGCATGCTCTAATGCTTCCTTGATGGATTTGGGTTCAACCATGGATATAAATGCCGAGAAATGGCATTCATTTTGAACACTAGCGGCGGAACGAGTTTGTACACCAGCATTAGGATTCTCGATAACTTGGTTAAGAGGATGATCCTTTGTCCAGACGTGTAGCCTTGGGAGTTCTTGAACAGCAATTGATCCAATATCAACAGTAGAATTGAGTTGCTCCCCCTGAATAGTTTGAATATAAGGATGGTGCTCCCCCTGAACTTCTGAACCGGAGAGGTTGACATCATCATCAGAAGGGAATTCAAAGAAATTTTCATTTTCATCAATGTTGATAGGATTGGAGTCGTCGAAATCAACAGTTGCATCTTGGAAGCCATCTACATTTGATTCAAGAGAGGGATGAGTATTCTCCCCCTCAACCTGAGAAGGTTGAAATGGTTCAGAATCAAATGAAGGGAGGCTTGGCATTGGACCGGAGACGTTTTGCGAGACATGAGCTTCCGAAGGAGAGATAGAAGTGGGGATTGGCCTTGTTCGAGATTCTGAATCAAGGGCTGTTTCGGAAGGTCCAAAGAGAGTTTCAAAATCAACTTCAATAATTGTTTGCGGGTTCGGACATCCTGGCAGTGGAGCATCGGACTCCATAATGTGAGTTGTAACATGGGTTGGGCCAGAATTCTGAACAAAGTTGTCATCGAAAGTAACATCAAAGCTTTCTTCCAGAACACGAGTTCTCTGGTTAAGATCTCTATAAGCTTTTGATTTTGAGGAGTACCCAAGGAAGATAGCTTCATCAGCTTTAGGTTGGAACTTGGTAAGCTGATCACGGTTGTTATTGATGAAGCGTCTGCATCCGAAAACATTAAGAAACGAGATTTTTGGCTTCCGACCATTCATTGCTTTGTACGGTGTCATGTTGAGGCGTCGATTATTGATACTTCGATTTTGGATGAAGCAAGCAGTTGATACGGCTTGAGCCCAGAGGTAGAGTGGTAGATTTGTGAAGTTTAGCATTGATCGAGCAGCTTCAACGAGAGTTCTATTGCGTATTTCTACTACATCATGCTGTTGTGGAGTGTAAGGAGCTGAGAAGTTGTGGTCAATTCCTTTCTCAGTGAGAAATTTCTCAATGGTGGAATTAGTGAATTCCGAGCCATTGTCACTTCGGATTCTCCTAACTGGGAGTTTAATAAGAACTTCTATTCCTTTAATAAAATTGATGAGCTCAGAGGCTGTTTCGGATTTCAGCCTTAGGAAGAAGACCCAAGTGAACCTTGTACAGTCATCAACAATCACAATAATGTATTTGTTATGATGAAGACTTTCTACAGTGGATGGTACACAAAGATCAATGTGTAGAAGCTCCAATGGTTCCGTAATGGATTTTTCGATGATAACAGGATGACCCTTCTTCAATTGATTACCACACTCACAAGTAGCACACAAATGATCGTTTTCGAATTTGAGAAGAGGTAAACCTCTTACCATTTCGCCGGATACGAGATCATTCATGTATCGAAAGTTCAGAAGAGCGAGCCTTCGGTGCCATAACCAACTGACATCAGGAACAGCTTTGGAGAGAAGGTAGAGTTTCCGTTTGCCAATAATCATGTTGATGTCGAGTGGGTACATGTTCTTGTTGCGAAGCGACTTGATTAAGCACTCTTTCCGATCTTCAGTCATTACATAGTTGTACTTTTTGCAAAATTACACACGTCGATTTGAATCAGTGAGCTAGGATACACTTATCAAATTATGTTTCAGATCAGCTACATATGCCAAATTTGAGATAGAGAAGTTTCCATTTGTGAGAGTTCCGTAACCACGAATTTGAGAGTTGGAGTTGTTGTCATATGTCACGTAACCAGTGTTTGGAGAAAGATTAAGATCTCGCAGAAAGTCTTTCTGCCCCTTCATGTTTATGGAGCAAGCACTATCAATATACCATATTGTTTCTTGCTCCGAAGCACAAAGTGCCTGCAGAATCAGTGAGTGATGGAGTTTTTAGGCTCCGAGTTAGAATTAGGGACATAGGCACGGGCTTTGGACTTAGATTGTGACTTAGCAACAACTTTGTGTTTCCTGGTGGTACTTTTTAGTTCTTTGGAAATAGACAGAAGGTTAATGTCTTTTCATCTATCCAGTAGACATATTCAACGAGTTGAGGGTTGCGAACAGTCTTCTTTGGACCTTGAACTTTCGGAACGTTGGAAACAGTTGTAACCTCCGGAACAGTTGTTTCATCAATGAGAGAATTGACTTTCGACACAAGATTTTTCTTTGAAGATTTTGAAAAAATTGTTTTCTTAGCAGTTGTGGATTTGCTTGGTGACACATTGGTTTTTGAAAGATTAGGTTTAAAAATTGTGTCATCAGATTTAACAATAAAAACAGATGAAACAATCTGAGGAGGAGTGTTTTGGATAGTAATGGCATTCACACGAGATTTAGGCTGAGTAGTACTGACTACTTTCTTGGATTCTACAGGACTGGGAGATTCTAAAGGTCTCTTGAGGATCTTAGTGGGAGTGAAGGAGTTTTGACTATGGGTTGATGAATGGGAATTCCGAGATACACTCTTTTTGGAGTTGTTAAGGAACCTGAAATTTTGTCTAGTCTTAACTTCCTTTTTATGTGCATTTCGAGCTTCCACTTTGGGATCTACAATATCCATTCTATTCAGCATTGGTTTTCTCTTAGGGTGAAATGAAGATTTTGAAGTTTGTCCTGCGGATGGATTCCTAAACTCAGGGTTAAGGGGAACCAATTTTGTTTTTTGAGACGACTAAGGAATCCGATTTGCAAGAATCAGAGGAGACACAGCTTGAATTTTCAACTTTATCATCTAAGGATGCCCATACAAACTCAGAGGTAACATTTTCAGTTGTCACCGGAATGATTTCTTCAACAACACAGTTGTTTGGAGGATTATGCTTAGCAACGTAATCTACACGATTTGAAACATTGTGATGAAATTCCGTGGTCCGATTCAGGTCCATGTTTATCAGAGGCGGAAGAGGCGTCGAATCAGGACACTTGACAACAGTTGGCTGGAACTCAGGAATTAACGACTCAAAATGGTATGTGGTCTCATGAAGAGGTGACAAGGGAGAAACAGGGGTGTCCAAATGTTTGATGTTCGGAACCTCTCCCATGAATGTCCGATTTTGCAATTCCTTCAAGGGACGAGCAATTGGTTTTGGAAACTCGCTTCTGAGACCAGGTGCTTTTGACCATGGATGACGAAAATTATGAGTCATCCATTGGTTCGCTTGAAGTATGTCTATAGAATTATGCAAAACATCTATCTTAGCATTGAGACGTTTGTTATCAGAGATCAAGACATTTTCTTTCAGAATAGGTGATTTCACATTTGTCTTTTAAAATGATACATTCATCGTTTGACATTACAAGCTCACGCTCTAAAGACTCGATTTTCAATTTTTTATCCTCAAAACGTAACCTAAGACGATTAAATCCACACTCCTTCTTCTCACTGGCTTCTGTGGCAGACTCATAGGATTTATAGATGGTGCTCATATCTGTTTGGATCTGGGTTAGATAAGGTTTACTGAGAGACAAATCAAAATTATTATTAGTGATCATAGATTTTACCTGCTGAACGATGCTTAGACCGGGTGGATCCTTGGTGGCCATGTAGCAGTAGTGAGGTTCAGTAACATCATCTTCATCTTCTGACCCAGATGACCAATATCCTTCATCACATTTAACAGTTTGTCTCGCCATCAAGCACATATTTCTTCCAGTTACCATGTCATCATCATCTCCGGATGACCAATATCTTTCAACATCCCTTGATACCGTTGTTACAAAGGCTTTTTCACTTTCAGCCATCTCTTGAGCTTTTCAGACGTAGTAAGCAGAATCCTTGATCTTTGGTTTTTGCGGATCATCAGCCAGGCAATCTTTAGCAAAATGGTTTGCATGTCCACACTTATGACACACAATTTTCGGTTTGTCCGATTTAGGATACTGAGAAGGTTCCGGAGTAGAGTTTGGCTTAGTGATGTTTGGATTATATGCAGGAGGATTTTCGGAAGTTGGTTGAGGTTCCGGAGCTGAATATGGTTGCAGATTGTATGAGGAATTGTTTTGGTGAGGTGAATGGAATCGTTTTTGGTATGGTTTGTAAGAGGGATTGAAAGGGCATTTGTATTTCATGGAGAGTAGAGCAAACTCCTGTTGGAAACGAAGTTCGGAGTCCAAGGCTTCAGAATCATCAACATGATAGTTTTGTGTGGGTAAGATAACTGCGGAAGGTTAAACAGATGGAACAATGGGTTTGAAAATATCCGAAGCAGATGATTTCAGAATGGTTGGTTCGAAAGAACTGACAAGAGCAAGAGGGCCTCCGGCGAGTTCCCTTATGGTTTGAGCGACATTAGACTCGTGTCCTTGAAGTTCATCAAAAAGTTGATAGAGCTTTAACTTTTTCAAAGAACCATTACTTTGGAGACAAGATTTCACATTTCCCCATCCTTTTCCGAGACTGTTTATGAATTTAAGATTGTACTCCAAAGGAGTTCGGACAATCCCATGAGCAGTCATGTTGTTGACCACGATTATGTAACGATTGGAGGCTGAGGCCACTGATTCACCAAGAGTGGTAATGAAGGTGTCAAAGTCATTGACAACTGAGGTGAGACGCTTGTCTTTCATATTTTCTGAACCTTCAATTAGGTCCTGAAGAGTGTCCCAAATCTCTTTTGCTAATTTGCACAACTTGATGTGCTCAAAGAGTCAAGGAGGAGCACCAAAAAAGCATTTCTGAGAAAGCAACTTGATCAACATGCAGCTTCTCAATATCATCTGCAGTTAGAGGAGCTGGACGAGTATCATCTTGACCCATAAGCTGAGCAGCAGCATCTCTCACAACTGTTCTTACAGGAACATGAGGACCTTGTTTGACGGATCTCCAAATTCCTTCACCTTTATCTTTGGATAGTAAAAATCTTTCCATTCTAACTTTCCAGTGATCATATTCTTCCACAACTAGTAATGGGGCATGGGTAGGGCCACCCATACTATTTGCGATTTGCATTGAAATCATTTGTTGAGGACTAGAAGCAGACATTGAAGTTAAGATATCTTCAAGCAAAAGTGGTATATAGAAGAACTTTTATCCTTAACACATAAATGGTTAAAATACCAAGGAAATTTCAAACCAACTATAATCTGATCTTATGGATTCAAAGGACAACCACTCAAGCTCCGATACCAATTGTGAGAACAAGAATGATCTGATGCGGAGGGACAATGTTTGAAAACTCAAACCTTGAGTAAATGCTTAAGATCAATGTCTGCTTGCTAATAAATGTTCTATTAAAGCCTGGATAGACCAGTCAAGTCTAAGTTAATATATTCAACAAATGATCAAGTAATAAATGAAGAATGAGAATGAAAGATCAAAGTAAAGTTAATAAATGAAGAACAAGAAGAATGTTTTGAGAGAATTAAATCAACTTAGTAAATACCAAAATGAGTGAAAGATCCATCCTTGACTTTGCATTGAAAGCTCCTATAAATAGGAGTGAAGATTACAATGAATAAACTAGGAAACTAACATAGGACTGGACAATAGAGATGTTCCTAACATTCTGATTGTCTAATATTAAAAAAAAGACTAAGTCCTATGAAATGTCATATCAATACAAAGAAAAATTTCATTAAGTACAAAAAGAAGTCCATTCCGGAATGCCTTTACTCTAAACTTCTCATCTTCTTCTCTTCCAGGTCCGTACAGGTTCCGGACCACTCTTCACTTCAGAACTTATGCACACTTCAGAATTGGGACTTAGGATTGCTAGAGGTTCACTTTCAGGTTCCAACACCCGACGGCTCTGAGAAAAAGTGCTTTTTGGCTCAGAAGCTCTGGTCCAGCGGAGCCCGGTTTTTATCAAAACCCGCTGTAAGTGAGATACGCCTAGCATACTTTAAATATAGCTTATGTTTAAATATAATATCGTTATTATGAACCTATGAATACGATTTATAAATGATTCAAAGTCGTTATATTGATTGATCTACTTACGGGAATGATGTCTAGGTTGTGATTTAGTGAGGTGTTTAAAGTGGGATTTCCAAACAGTATACTTCGTATACCAAATGGACCCTACCTCTGATATGATCCTACCTGGTTGTTCCTTACTTGATAGATCATGAAAGTAGACTTTGAGTTAATGATGAATCTAGACTAATAATTAGTCGCAATAAAGATTAGACTAAAACTTAGCGATAATAATGTTAGGTTTCTTCGAAGGAAAATAGAATCGTTAGAAGCGAAGCGCTGCCCGAGTTTGGAAACATCACTTTGACAAGTGAGTGTGTAGTTACTTTCATCTTACACATAGATATATGAAGTATTTAATATAAGTTGCGTGCTATGTGTGCATATTATTTATGTACTTACTATTTATGTTGGATGAACAAAAATATACATGTTTTAATTGCTTTAAACTGTATATGTATTTTATACCTATAATTATGATAGCTAAAAACAGGTAGATGAAAGATGAGTTGGATGATGAGATGAAAGGTGATAAAGATCATGAGATAAGGGTGAGAGGAGAAAAATGAGAGGAGACTTTACCGAAGCGTTGGCCCTGTCATCTAGCAGAGTATGGATGACAACCACAGACTATTCTAGACAGTCCGGTGGAACACTAGTAGGCTCGCAACCTGTAGGTGTTGTGAACGAGACCTTCACCCGGTGTACTCTAAAAAACCCATTGACACGAATTGCTGATAGACTCCCGAAAATAATATTGTCAATAAATGAGATAACCCTGGCAGCTATGGACTTAGCGCCCGTTGGATGAACCCTGGCAAATATGGACTTAGTGTCTGTTGAATAAACCCTGGCAACGATGGACTTCGTGCCTATTCCTTAGGATAATCCTTAGGAATAAATAATGAGGAATAAATTATTCATAGGGAAGATACTTAAGAATAAAGAAGATAATGGGGATGGGTAATTGGATTAATTGTTTGATGTTTAAACATAAT
The DNA here is from genome assembly GCF_052849685.1 of Lactuca virosa. NCBI lineage: Eukaryota > Viridiplantae > Streptophyta > Magnoliopsida > Asterales > Asteraceae > Lactuca > Lactuca virosa. The sequence goes on from NC_136426.1 coordinate 203,893,549, forward strand.
AACTATATTATTGTGGGTTGAAAACCTATGTACTCACCAGGTTTCCCAACCTAACCCACTCAGTTTATTTGTATCACAGGTGTCGATATGAAGCTACATTACACTGAGAGATTAAGGAATTGTAGATCACTAGTGTAAATGAATGTAAGATCTGTTTATGCATATGTTTCTGTATTGACAATGACATCCCAATGTTTTAAAATGAATAAAATACATTTCTTCGGGAATGCTTTGATAACGTATTTATCATGTTTTTCTGGGGAAAGTTTCCGCAACATTTTTTCTTAAAATGATACTCTGATTTCCAAAATAAAGCATAAACAAATCGGTCTTTTCTGGCGTGAAAATGGGGATGTCACAAATATGAACCGTTTCTAAAGCACTTTTCAGATATGGTAAACTCCAACAAGGGAAGTAGTACACCCGTGTCATGCATAACAGGTAAAAATGATAACGACGATTGGGTGATAGACTCGGGCTCAACCAAACATATCACCCACAATAACCACATTCTTCAAAACATGTCGCAAAGTCAGTTTGAAGCCCATGTGGTTATCCCTAACGGAGATGCCATATCCGTTAAAGGGAGGGGTGACTGGTCTTTAATAGGGGGAAGAAAATTAAAGGATGTTTTACACGTTCCAAATTTCACTTGTAATTTGTTATCTGTAAGACGATTAAGCAAGGACTTACAATCTTCCATTACTTTTTTTCCTAACTTTTGTGTCATGCAGACACTCCACTCGAGGATCTTGATTGGTACGGGTGAATACAAAAGGGGTTTGTATTGGATAGGGTTGTCCGAAGATGGAAGAAGGGAAATGATGACGTCTGTGGATACTTGACATAAAAGATTAGGTCATGCATCTAACGAAAAGATCACCTTCATTAGTTTTCCTAATAAAGTTTCTTTCAATAAATCTTGTGATTCTTGCTCAAAAGCAAAACACACTAGACTTCATTTTTCGAACAGTGATATTAAGACAAACGATTGATTTGAATTATTGCATTATGATATTTGGGGAAAGTATCACACCCCTTCTTATTCGGTAGCTAATTACTTTTTAACCATCATTGACGATTTTAGTAGGGCGGTTTGGTTCTTCCTACTAGAAGTTAAATATGAAGCAGGCAGATGCATGATAAACTTCCATAATATGATAAAAACTAAATTCGAGAAGACAGTCAAAAGAATTAGATGTGATAACTGGGTAGAGTTCACGTCAAATGAAATGAAATTTTTTTATAATGAACAAGGAATTATTCTTGAGATGACTTGTCCTTTCACTCCCCAAAAAAATGGGGTGGTGGAGCGGAAGCATAGACACCTTCTAGAAGTTTCCCGTGCACTCAGATTTATGTTTAACACTCCGAAACTGTTTTAGGGAGAATCTGTGCTAACCGCCACCTATAAAATAAACCGATTGCCCTCGAAATTCCTTGGAAATAAAACTTCGTATGTGATCGTTTTTGGTCATAAGCCAGAGTGTGATCACTGGCGAATCTTTGGATGTCTCGCTTATTATAGAAGCACGGAAACGAAGGGAGCAAGTTTGAAATGAGGGGGAGACCTGGGATTTTTTTTGGGGATATCCACAAGGGACTAAGGGGTACAAATTGTATGATATTGAAAACAAAAAAATGATCACTTTTAGGCATGTCAAGTTTCATGAATCAATTTTTCCTTTTGGAATAATGAACATTAACCAAGAAGAGTTAGAATTATGTTTTGGAACTACCTGTGAAGAGGAACAACACCCTCAAGAAGTAGATGCTAACGAGGAAGAAGTTGTCACTCAAAATGAGAACTATGACATTAATTTAGGGGCCCACAATGAAAGTCCACGTGATTGTTCTTTTGCTCCACCTTTTCTATGAACAGTGGAAATCAAACCACCTGATACTCAACCTTTTTCACATGCTCAAATTGATGAATGTGAGACCATTCACGAAGATGATACTAAACCGGCTTAAACCAAAAGGACTATAACACATCCAATACATTTTAAGGATTTTGTGGTTCAACTCCCCCTATCGGTCGATCATGCACAAACACCGCCAAGTAAAAACTCCTCGACAGTACACCCTTTATCTAGTTATACTTATTATGATAAATTCTCTACATCTCACAAAGCCTTTCTAGCGGCCATTGATTCGAATGATGAGCCCAAATATTTTCATTAGGCTGTTAAATATGATAGATGGAAACACGCCATGAAGAAACAAATCTGGGATATTGAAGAAAATGGAACATGGACCCTTGAAGAATTAACTAAAGATAAACGTGCCATCGATTCTAAGTGGGTGTACAAGATGAAATACAAGCTGAATGGAGAAGTTGAAAGGTATAAGGCTCATCATGTGCCAAAGGGTTTTACTCAAATGGAGGGGGTTGACTACCATGATACATTTGCTCCGGTAGCCAAATTAGTTACCATTAGAACATTATTGGTTGTTGTTGTTAAAAGAGAATGGGAGATTCACCAACTCGATGTCAACAATGCATTTCTACATGGAGATTTGAATGAAAAAGTGTATATGAAGATACCACAAGTTTTTTCTAAGGAAGGAGAAACAAGAGTTTGTCGGTTGTGAAAATCTATTTATGGTTTGAAGCTAGCATCAAGAAATTGTTATAAAAAATTCATAAGTGCCTTTATTAATCCCTCCTTCATTCAATGGAAGGCCGGCCATTCCCTTTTCACTCAACGAAAGGAAAATGATTTTGTGGAAACCCTCATATATGTGGATGACGTCATATTGGTTGGTAACAACCCTACCAAGATTCAAAACATCAAGGATGAGCTTGACAAACTTTTCAGAATAAAAGACCTTGGTAACGTCAAGTCTTTTCTTAGAGTCGAAGTGCCTCACACCATAGAGGGATTGGTTCTTAGTCAAAGAAAATACACCCTGGACATCCTTAAAGACTGTGGTCTTCAAGGATGTAAACCGAGCTTATTCCCAATAGAAAAAAATCACCAGTTGGATAGATGTGAAAACGAACTAAAACTTGATGCTAATCGATACCGTCGTATCATCGGTAGGCTCCTTTACTTACAAGCAACTCGGCCCGATATAGCCTACTCTGTAAAATGTGTTGATCCAATTTGTTGCCGACCCACGATAACCTCATTTGGATGTCATCCATAGAGTTGTGCGATATCTCGAAGCCACCGTTGTTCAAGGCATTCTTTTTCCTCAAAATGGGGGTTGTAATGTGACAACCGTCAAAATTTGAGACAGTTCTATATTTGAATAAACTTAGTTGCACAAATAGGCACGACACATACTAGACTTTGTAACTATGAGCTATGTTATAACCTACTAGAAACTTGGAAACAAGTAGAATCGAAGGATAGTCTACTTAGATTTCACATTGGTATGTGAATTCTACAACTACTTAACTGTAATGACTATCCATATTCGGGTCACTCTTTGACTCGATCTCCTTTTTATAAATCATATACACACATCATGCACTTGACCTAGTAGTATAAATTAGGTCACAGTCTCGTAGGAACTGAAGTCAAAGTTGAAAAGTAGGACTAGTATACTTGATTCCTCAATTTCTCTTGAATCTCGGAATCACTACATAGAATACCAATAAACCAATAAAAATAAATTACAAACATTATTTTCTAATTTGAAAAAGAGTTATGAAACTCTAACATAAATTGAAATCTCAAATAATTCAATTTATTTTAATTTCCAATTATTTATTAAATCTCAAGACCCTAAAAACCCTAAAACCTTAAATTTATAAACTTTAACACCTAAAAATCCTTAAAATTTGGTATGGACTTTATAATATCAATTTAAAGTAGCTTAATTTAGTAAAATATAACCAAAGAGAAATAAAATTTAATTCAGTAGTATTTAACCTTATTTTCTAAGCCAAAAATCAAGGTTTTATGAATAAAAACTAGGATAAGGTGCATACTTTTTAAAAACTTGATATTTTTATAAAAGAAATTTATATTTTATAAAATTTAAAGGAGGGAGACCCTCTCTCCATTCAAAAAGTCGGACCTCTCCTCTCTCTCTCTCTCTCTCTCTCTATCTCTCCCTCTCTTACTTGAAAACCCTAATACACCATTTCCCCATATCATTAATCACTTTCACTTTTTCACTCTATCTCTCATTCTCTCTCACACTCTTCATCACCACCACCACCATTTTCTCTCATCCTCCCTCCAAACCCACGAAATTTTCTAGAAAACAAGTCTAAGAATACACCTCAAACTCGAAATCTTCATCATGTTGTGGTGTTCTTGAAGGTAAAATCGATTTCTACGTCACTTTTCCTTTAAGTTTTACTATTTTTCTTGCACTTTCTCCTTCTTCTACTCCATTCTATTGTAAGATCATGAACACTTACACGTACTCACGATTTTTATGATGATGGTGGTAGGATTTCACCCAAAAAAAACATGCATGTTGTAGATGGTGAAGTCCCATGACCTAAACCTAAGTCAAAATCAAGGAAATGCACTTTTCTATACATTTTGGTGGAAAACACTACATGCATCCTAAGTTTTCTTTTAAAAATGAATTTTGAACATTTTAAACTCATAAATGGCCTTCAAACCAACACGCATGTGATGATCTTCAAGCTTAGATGCTAGATGATCAAAGTTTGTTGTTAAAAACTTTCAAATGTGTTCATGAAGGATTTATTCCCAAATAAATATCTAAAACTCCTTTTCTGATCAAATCCGATTTTTCCCAAAATCCCACCTAGAAAAAAAGATGATCTGTAACTTTTCAGAAAATAATTCGTTTTTCTCGAATTATTATGATTATTGCAAAAAATAGAGCAATAATTCATATAAAATACCTTATGAAGTCCATAAATCCGGAATAAAGACGTGGATGACCCTTAAAGTTAATAAACATCACGCATTAAGTTTCATCAATGTTTGTTACTGTTTTCTATGCTTTTTAATTTTCTTTATGTTTAACAAAAATAAATCATAAAACCAATTTCCGAGATATTAAAAGAGCATTTAATAATTTTTGCTTCGTCTAGGTCATGTGTCATACTCAGAAAAATATTTTGGTGATTTTTCATAATGTATTTATATTTTTCCATAATTTTTGTGTTTATAATGGACTAAAATCGGGAAAAGTAGTTTTACTCATCAAAAAATCATGAAACTTTAACAGAAAATCTTATATTACATTAGGATGCTGTATAAAAAGTTGTACAATTTGTCTCTTCTGTAAGCTATTTTTCTTCTATTTTCCTAAGATTAAACATTCATAAATCCAAAATCAGACTCCACTGTTTACAAATGACTCTTGATATTTTTTTTACATATTATATGCAACATCAAATAACTTTACAAACACTTTCAGGAATTATCTTAATTGTTTACTATTTATTCTAGTTTTTATTTATTAAATACACATAAATTAGGAAAATCAGACTCTTTTATATGAAAATCACATTTTCCATTTTTCCCAGATTATATATGTTTAATAAAAGTGGAATACCATGTTTGGACAATATTACATATTGTTTTCTAGTTATCTTCCTTTTTGTTACAATAAACACAAAAAAATCATAAAATTAGGTTACACTATTTGAAAAGCAGTTTTGGTATTTTTCCAAGATTATGTATTTTGTATATGAAGTATACAAAAAGTTTGGTAATTTTCATTAACTATTTAATAATTATTAACGAATTAATGCTTGTTTAAATGAATAAAACAAAGACAAATATCTAAACTGTTTGGAAACCAACTTTTATATTTTTCCCAGCTTTTACGTATGTAATAACACTAGTACAAAAACTTTAGCGAATTTTTGAAACTGTTTTCTATTTATCTCTATTTTGATAGAATAAATACACAAAAATCCAAAAAATAATGTTAAACTATTTGAAAATTAGTTTTTATATTTTTCCCGGATTTAATATGTTTTATAACAGTAGTGCACAAAGTTTGGGGAATTTTCTTAACTGATTGCTATTTTTCATTAATTTTTATCTATCTAGAGAATTAAATGTAGTTAAAATGGTTATGCGTATCTATAATCCATGAAAATTTCTCTAGATGTGTTCTAATATAGTTAGAACCAAAATGTGAAGTTTGGTAATTTTTATTAACTGTTTATTATTTTTAATGTTTTTATGGTTATTCAAGAAATTAATATGGTGAAAAAAAGCTAGACATATAAAAAATGCAAGAAAATTTATCTTAACATCTTTGACTTCAGTTGAAACTCAAATACAAAGTTTGGGAGATTTTAGAACTAAACTGATTTAGTTTTTTGAATATTTAATCATTGGAACACCTCTTAAAATGTTAAATATTAACATTTCAATAATTGGAATTTTCCGCTTAAATTGTTATACAACCAATTGATTCATAGAAATCTAAATTTCACAGAAAAATGTTTGTAACATAAAAATATTAAATTTTGACACAATATTGGCATAATTCTATTGTAGTAGTAAGTATACTAGTATTAGATTTCGATTAGAGACTCACTAGCGTATACCATTATTGTAGGAATCGGTAGTGGTACAAGTGGAACATAGTTCAAGGCACCATTTGCATCATCTCAATGCATTGTGAGTATTCACGACTCCCTCTATTTTCAGTTTTTATGTTTTGGGCTGGAAAAGCATGTCCGAAAAGCTATTTAGTATTCATTGTATTTAAATTGAATTGTATCAAACTTGATTGCTATATTTTGCTATATTTCGCTGTGTAAGTTTATGCAATTTGAAACATGAGGCCTTATTGTCTTACGTCCCTTCCCTTACACTTTACTCCAACCATTAACTCTATGAGCCAATGGTTATTATGGATAGCGCTATTAGGAATTGACAACTCCTCACTCGCCCGATTGTTGGAGTGCATGATACCATATAATCTATGGAATGATGACCATAGATCTTGATAGGGAATCAGTCATTGGCTTGGTTGTCAACTCATTGTTTGCTCATATACATACAAACTCGTTTATTAATTATAGCAATGAACTTTGTTTCTCATTATAGCAATGAACTTTGTTTCTCATTATAGTAACAAACTTTTATTACTGGAAACTTATTTACTTGTCTTAACAATGAACTTATTTTCTCCTTGTAGCAACGAACTTGTTTGTTCATTGTAGCAATAAAACTTCTTTACTCGTTTTAGTAACGAACTTTATTTACCATGAGAATATGAACGTTTCATCTCACTTGCGCAACATACTTTATCTCTCATGATGACAATGAACTTTGTATATGCAAACTTATTTAATGATTTTTTCAATATTTTTTTATTTATGGAAACTTTTATCAAAACTTTGATTTCGATTCATGAAACCAATATTATTTCTAATCTGTCAGTAATCACCAACTATTTTTATTGTTGATGCTCGTTTTACATGCTTTTTTTCAGGATTTACCTACTAAGAGGCACATAGAGACACAACACTTGTAGGAGCATTTGCATGTGTTGACTTTTAAATATATTGTAATCTCTTTTAAAAAGTTGTTCAAACTCATTGTAAATTGTTAATGATTTTTTATACTAAGGTTGGTGTTGTCTTTTAGCTTTTGCTATGAGACCCTTTATACTGACACGCTTCGTGTTTCCACTTTAGCTGGGTGTGACATGTAATCTCACGGCGTATTGTGATTCCGACTGGTTGGGATGCCCGTATACAAGAAAATCTAGAACCGGTTACTTACTACTCCTTGGAGGTGCCCATGTATCGTGGAAAACTAAAAAGCAATCTGTAGTTTCTCGATGTCAACAATGCATTTCTACACGAAGATTTGAATGAAGAAGTGTATATGAAGATACCACAAAGTTTTGGTAAGAGAGGAGAAACAAGAGTCTGTCAGTTACGAAAATCTCTTTACAGCTTGAAGCAAGCATCAAGAAATTGGTATAAAAAATTCACAAGCGCCTTAATTAATCTTTATTTCATTCAATATATGGCCGACTATTCCCTGTTCACTCAATGAAAGGAAAGTGATTTTATGGAAGCCCTCATATATGTGGATAAAGTCATATTGGTTGGTAACAATCCTACCAAGATTTAAAACATCAAAGATGAGCTTGACAAACTTTTCAGCATAAAAGACCTTAGTAACCTCAAGTATTTTCTTGGAATCGAAGTGTCTCGCACCTCAGAGGGATTGGTTCTTAGTCAAAGAAAATACACCCTGGACATCCTTAAAGATTGTGGTCTTCAAGGATGTAAACTGAGCTTATTCCTAATTGAAAAAAATCACAAGTTTGACAAATGTGAAAATGAACCAAAAGTTGATGCTAATCGATAGGGTTTTTGACACTGTAGCACATCAATGTTTGGTCAATTTGCACATTTAGTCACTAATATTTTTTGTGCTCAATTGATCCTTAATGTTAGTAAATACCGGCTAATTAAAGGAATGGGTGAAAATGTTACCATTTTAGGGGTCACTGCTGACGTGTATTGGCTTATGTGGACAACTATTTGACCATGTCATCTTATAACAGGGAAACCTTCCTTAAATGAACCCTCATTCGAACCATCTATGATACATTGTTACCCCAAATTAGGTCAGTGCCTCCCTCCCGATACTCTACACTTAATCGATATAACGAGAGCAATGTCTTCCTCCTCTGGTTGATCAATCAACCTCCTGCGTGTCAGAAACCTTCGTGATGATGAACCCTGTCCACCTTGTGATTGTAAAGAAGCAATTGTTGGGTTTTGGTATAATACAACATCCTATGGTGCACATACAATCCAAAATATCTTGGACCTATGTTTTCACTAAATGTACATGCAAATGGTTTCAAAGGTATTGAACATATAGCTAGCATGAAATTGTCATACAAACTACATAATTTGCTAGATAGAGTAACATACCTTTTTGTATGGCTGGAAGTCATGATGTATTTGGCCTTAAGAGCTTAGCCTCAATAGTGTGGAAGCCTCAAATGAAGTCAGAACACATCAAGGACAAAAGGTAGGACTTAAGAGAGAATCTCCATGCACTTTAAAACCTTCATGAACTCCAAGAACTTGAACACACACTAGTGGTGGCGGCTTTTAGGTCATCACATATGTATTTATATTTGTTGAATTCTAAGGGTCATGGGTATAACCGAAACCCATACCCATGAGTTTTATGATCCGTGGTTCATGTGGCCCAAATCTTTATGTATCCATACATAAAGTTGGTCCAACATGGATCATAAGCCCAACACATATAAATATAACTAATTACCATAATTAGTCCCCATGGTTTTAGTTAGTCTCTTTTGATCACTAAATTAATTCCAAACTAATTCTTGATCAATACTAATTAAAACATATGATTTCATATTAATATATTAGTACTTATAATATATTAATAAATCATATATAACCTCTTCTCTCAAAAGTCCATCCAAATGGACCATGCAAAGTCGGGTCGAATACAAACCAATAATAGTTATGGACTTAGACATCTAATCCAACAGTCTCCCACTTGGATAAGTCTAAAACTATTATTGCGTATGACTCCAAAACCTAACTAGCAATCGTAGCTCTTTAAGCCGCTGTCGAACTCTGAACAAATCAATGATGTGTCCATTAGATAAGGGATCATATATTCCTCCATTCTAGATATCATATGGACTGAGGCATGGATTATAATTATTCTCTCTGTCCATCTGTTGTTTCTCGATTTCCGATTTATGACGACTGACTAATTGAACAAATCAAATCAGTCCATGCCCGTCCGAACACTTATGTTTGTCATCACTAAATCATCGAGGGGCCCACAGATATCGCTTTTATCCCTCTATGGGTAAAAGGAATGGATAAACTTCGACTCATATGCTTGTTCTACTACTTGTTGAATCATACACAAAGGCACGTTTTATAACATTGAGTTACCGATGCGTTTTTGTACAATCAATGTATAACCAACTCATAGTTAACAACTCATATCTCTAGGTTTGAAGAATATAAGATATTATCGTCTCACGATCACTCGAGATAAAAATCCATGAAGTGATACAAGTGAGCGTGGGTTTAATCCAATACTCGAATCTCATTCCAGGAGCACTCTTGAATGTTGCATCAACTTTTGCTATGTCCAACACCTTAGAAATCTACAAACCTAATTCATGACAGTCTTGCCTTAATACCTACTTCCAACGTATTATCGACGGTGGATGGTTTGAATAACTTAGTCATTCGGGAAGAATAACCTAGCTATTCTGGAAGTCAAAACATGCAAAGTGAAACACAAGAATAATTGAATCCAATATGGTCTCAGAACTTATGAATATAAACAAAACACCTTTTATTTATCACCATATTGATTAAACATTATTCATTGCATAATGTTTCAAATAATCAACTTTATACGTAAATTAAAACAATAGTCATGCCATGCTCCAAGCATGCACACTATGTTTATCCAAACATTAGTTATGCCATACACCAAGTATGCACACTAAGTTTGTCTATGATCTTTTACTTTGTGAAATAGATCGATTGAACATAATTCCAATGATTCTCATTTCACAATCCCAAATCCTCATTGTAAATGTAAGAATTCCAAATTCCTGCCATTTACCGAAATCTGTTAGATTCTAAACTTATATGCATTGATCCACTCGTAATGATTATGCACAAAGTCACAAAGACTTGTCAACAGACATTACAAAGTATTCAACTGGAGATCAATTCCATGGAAACGAAGTCTCAAATTCAAAGTACATTACTTTGAACGTCCTTCTTGCATTAAGCTTTCTAATCTTACACAGATTTGAAGAACAACTCCCACCTATGGAAACCTTTCCAGATTCCCATTTTGACTATCACTTCTGAACAGGAGTTCTTCTTTTCAGAATATGTTAATATGGTCCTTCCAAAATTAACAATATACTTCCAACTGTCCATGAGCAACCAATCTTTGGTAAACCTTAAATTGTCCTCGACAATTGCTTAATCATTTTAGTCATATCCAATTCTAGACTTTTCCCTTCTTAATGCCCTGAGCATTTGGAAAATTTAGAAAGGATGAATATTATAGCACATGCAATCGATCCTATATCCGAAGCATATGGGACACGATTCATGATGTCTCACATAAAGACATGATACTAGACTAGTCTTTTTGCTATAATATTTCTATTTCTATTTTCCATGTTCTCATAATTCAGATTATGAAAAGGGATGCCGTAATCATAATTGAATTTTAGAACGCAAATAATGTAATCATGACTAAATTCAATCAAAATCTCTCAATCTAAGCTATTAGAATTGAAATGAAGTATAACAAAACAACCTTTTCAACCCCTGCAACATCACGAATTGAAAGTTTTGTTTTCTATAATTAACATTGCTAACTTGCAACACTTATCATAATTATCATGCTCCCACTAACATGATGATTATTATCATAACAATCATGCTCCCACTAGCTTTTACATGTATCCAGAAATCAGTTGGACTTTTAGAAATTAATACTTAATTGACTTTCTTACCAAAGTTCAGACTTCTGATACAAGATGCTTTTCTAAAACTTTATCAAAATCATACACCTTTCCTTAGATAGAACACATGTGTGTCTAGACAATTTTAGAACTATGAAAAGGGATGCCGTAATCATAATCTCAATTGTTTAGACCTTTGCCATTTCTCACAAGTCCATGTTAGTGTGCCGGTTAACCACACACACACCACTAACGACTTTGAGAATGCAAATATCACAATTGCTATATACTTAAAATCTACTTAGTGAAAGCATTTCCTCACCATCATTTTCATGAATCGGAGAGAAACCTTATGACACGTAGATTTTATGGTATATGTGTTCCTATCCATGCGAATTTGTCAAACCATAATCACAAGACAAGGTTAGTGGCAAATCCAAACTCATATAGATCGAACTTGTGTAATTTTAACTTCTTGCCACCTGGCAGCACAAGGGCCTACCATGTCTTCCAAGTTGTTATGCAACCAATGCAAAACCAACTTTAACTGGAATGGGCACAGAAATAGGAATATGTCAACACGATAGGTTATAAACCTCAAGTCGTGTGCTAGTGATAAACTACAAGTTTTATTCTTGATTAGATTTTCAAAACTCTTTCAGGATCTTTTAGACTCCCACTGTCCTCTTGACATATAAGACTCTCTTGCCAAGAACCATTCCTTGACAAACAAATATTAAAGGGATAGTGCAGATTCTTATCAAGACAAACACTTCACACAATTGGCCTTAGTTGGTGTTTGTTTTATCCAAAACATCACAACTTACCAATTTCATATGTACAAGAGTAGGACACCTTTTACTCTTACATTTGACTAGTGTTAATAAACCTTCTTTAAGATGTGTCACTCAAGTTACAATCTTGGAGTACGACTCTAAGACTTGTTTAGGAACAAAGTATAACTCATCTTCTTGATTTAACCATTTCAACAATTCATGATTCCTCTCCTTAGCCATAGGAATGCACTAAGATGTCCTTAGAGGACCAATTGTGATATGGTTTCTTAATCATTAAGATGATCACAAAACATGATACTAAAGTACTCTCCCATCTTTTTAGATTGAGAAACGTTTATCTTTCTGCCTAATTTGATTCTTCTCATTCGTTCTGCCATACGTTGAAACTTTTGCAATGTTTCAGAATTATACTTAAACTTGTAAGTATAACCATATTTACTAAACCTTTGTAAACCATGACGAATAGTCTTATCGATCTTTGTGGTCGACTTGACCAGTGCATAAAAAGGTGTACTCGATCCCTTAGTCCTTCACTTGAATCACATATACATGTAAACAAGGAATTAGTCTTAATTTTCCATAGATGAAAATTCTCATTCATCATACAACTTGCATGATTCCAAGTTTCTACCCAACTGAAACTTGGGTGATGAGAATCTTTCCGTATTTGGTAAATTAAGACATACCACAGTCGACAGAATCAAATCCATTTTCCAATATTGCAATCAATGGAAACATATAAACAACAATTTCTCACAAATGTCACTGTAAGGATATTTTAAAATTAATAAAATAAAAAACTATTCTTTTATTTTAAAAACTTTGCGAAAAAACTTATCCTTACAATGCAAATGCATATGAAAAACTATGTTGTTATGTATTCCTAAGCAATCTATCACAACTCTTTAAGTAACAGCTCAAAATTCTGATCACCAAACTAAGCGACCGAAATCCATATTCGCGATCAGAATCAACATATTCTTCCTTTAAGCTTCCTCTTAAATTTGATTCTTAAAACATCAAAATGTGATCTAGTCACATCATGTAATAAGAATCTCCAAATAGGAACTTAATAGAGTTAGATAGTGGACTTTACTTGAAGTAGAGTCAATACTTTTGACTTTACCATCCTTACAGACTATCAGGTAAATTTGGCCAGCTTCGCAACCAATGCCCCTTCCTTTGGCAATAGAAACCTATGGACTCTTTCGAAATAGTACACGGGACTATCTCAGATTTAGCCTTTCTCTTTACCATTTGGTCAACCGAGTTGACTATGGCTGACCCCTTTCCATTGGGAAGAGAAAGCTTTTCTGGATTTCCAATGTTACCATTATCAATGTCCTTGGTAGTTTGGGAAGTCGATCTTCTAATAAAATTTGATTTACTTGTGCTCCAAATCATTGCTGATTCAGCAGCACCAAGCAAATAGGTAAGATCATTAAGGTTCATGTCATGGTCTGTCATATAGTAGCTCTAAAGGAACTCACTATGTGACTTAGAAAGTGATTGAAGAACCGAGTCAACAATCAACTTCCTCAAGACCTTGACACCCAACTCTCCCGACTTGTCAATGTGTGACTTCATCTCCAAGATGTGAGCACACATAGACTTTGCTTGCCAATAGCGCTTGAGTGACCTTGAACTTGTGGGTTAGGGAGAATAATTTGAGGAGGTGGAGGAAACAGATTTGGGAAGATCAAAGTTGTCTGAACCAGACATATAAAATGGGAGATATTCAAGTTATTTGATTTAAGTCCTTAATATAACTCCCAATATGAAATATTAAGGCTAGGACCCAACATAATATTTTACAACTTGGAAGAGGGATGTCGTAATCCAAGCTATAAAATATTTGAAGGTAGGCGAATGACGATTCACCAATTTCCACCATGAAAAACGAAATAATTTATTAGGTTTTAATTGGTTTTGAAACTCCTAGATCTTTTGAGATTCATTGAACTTTTCAATGGCATGTTTCAGTCTCGATTGTGCCCTCTCAAATTTTGTGACTGGGATGCCGAGGATCACAAAAAAATGTGTGAATAACCATGCAAATTCACTAGGTACCCTTAATATTATCACCTAATCGATGTGCCGGTTACCCACACACACTCCACCGATCTATGATAAACATTAAGTGTGCCGGTTAGTGTGCCGGTTACCCACACACGCTCCACCAACGAATTGGTAAGGTACAAAGTGTGAATTTCATGGGTTAGCACCAAATTCAGATTTTCCTAAGTAACTAAGATTGGGAATTTATAAGTGTTTAGTTACTTAGTATTTATCATTAATACTTTTAATGAAAGGAGAATTATAGTCATGTCAAACCCGTTCGGCTAACAACCCTCCAACAGTCAAGGAAGCGGTGGGTGAGAGTGGACACCCATTAAACTGCCATTTTATAGGCAGTAACCTTATACCCCCTTATAGACCAGCTTCGTGAATGAGGCCTACTAACGGTAAGACTGACTTTGTTCTTATACATATATATAACTATTAACTATTAATATTATAATAGTATAATGGTTGAATTTTAACGTTTAAAACTCTAAGGGCTTAACTTGGAATTAAAGTATTCTAAGGACACCCATTAAACTGCCATTTTATAGGCAGTAACCTTATACCCCCTTATAGACCGGCTTCGTGAATGAGGCCTACTAATGGTAAGACTGACTTTGTTCTTATACATATATATAACCATTAACTATTAATATTATAATAGTATAAGGGTTGAATTTTAACTTTTAAAACTCTAAGGGCTTAACTTGGAATTAAAGTATTCATGGGGGGGGGGGGACTTTACAAATTCCAAAACTTGAGGACAAGTTTTGAACAATTCAAAAACTCTTTTTAATTCCGTAACTTATGAATTTAAAGTAGTTTTAATGAAAACTCTTCAAGTTTCATAACTTGAGGACAAGTTATGGAAGACTTTAAAAACATTTAAGGAAAAAGACTCTTCATTTTCATAACCTATGAGTTTAAAGTAGTTTAATGGAAACCTCTTCAAGTTCCATAACTTGAGGACAGTTTATGGAAGACTTTAAAATCATTTAAGAAAATAAGACTCTTCATTTTTCCTAACTTATGGAAATCTTATGAGTTTTAAAAATCATAAATGTGAATTTTCATATAACTTGAGGACAAGTTACAAAAACACATTTTATGAACAACTTTAAGATTAATTTGGATTGAAAACAAATTATCACATAACTTTTCTATTAATATAAACTAACTTATAAGAATAAGATAATTCAAGTCAAACAATTTTCATGTAATTAGCCTAAACTAAACTAATACAAAACATGAATCTATTGTCAATTATATTTTGAATTGGATTAGCATGAACATTACCACATAAAAAATAGGTTTACCAGTTCAAAAACAGCTTAGGGTAATGTTTTTAGTCCAATTCCAGTCTTAAAAGTCGAAAATTTGCTGTCAGGGGGTCCAATTCGTTGAATGCATGAATCAACTCGATGAGTTGGATAAATTTCTTCATGGACTCGGTGAGTCCATCAGTGGACTCGGCGAGTCCAGTGCCCAGAAACCCAAAATTTTCGATTTTTCAGCCATTTCAGCAAGTATAACATGAAAACAAGCCTTTGCTCTGATACCACTGTTGAGTTTTGGTATAATACAACATCCTATGATGCACATACAACCCTAAATACGTTGGACCTATGTTTTCAGTAATTATACATGCAAATGGTTTCCACGGTATTGAACATATAGCTAGCGTGGAATTGTCATACAAACTACATAATTTGCTAGATAGAGTAACATACCTTTTTGTATGGCTGGAAGTCTTGATGTATTTGGCCTTAAGAGCTTAGCCCCAATGGTGTGGAAGCCTCAAACGAAGTCAGAACACATCAAGGACAAAGGTAGGACTTGAGAGAGAATCTCCATGCACTCTAAAACCTTCATGAACTCCAAGAACATGAACACACACTAGTGGTGGCGGTTTTTAGGTCGTAACATTTGTATTTATATGTGTTGAATTCTAAGAGTCATGGGTATAACCCAAACCCATACCCATGGGTTTTATGATCCATGGTTCATGTGGCCCAACTCTTTATGTATCCATACATAAACTTGGTCCAACATGGATCACAATCCCAACACATATAAATATAACTAATTACCATAATTAGTCCCTATAGTTTTAATTAGTCTCTTTTGATCACTAAATTAATTCCAAACTAATTCTTGATCAATATTAATTAAAACATATGATTTCATATTAATATATTAGAACTTATAATATATTAATAAATCATATATAAGCTCTTCTCTCAAAAGTCCATCCTAACAAATTGTCCTGATGATGTGCAACCCAAATGGACCATGCAAATTCGGGTCGAATACAAACCAATAATAATTATGAGCTTAGACATCTAATCCAACAACAATAAGCATGGAAAGGACTTCCTAGACTTATGATAATGTAGCTTGAAGATTTTGGAACTACAAAAATTCTTTGGTGAGTATTCCTTTTGTTTACATACACCGTATTTGTTATTTTGAGCTGGAAATGCACACATTTTCGTTAATCGTAACCCAAACCCTAATTCCGGTCTTCCCTTTTAACCAGTCAGCTGAAGATCCAAAATGCAAGTTTTTAATGTGGTAAGACCAAGAAATGGAGGAGGGTTACTATAAAGACCAACTTCGTTATTTTGCGCCCTATTTATGATGGGTTATGAGCATAAAATCATTCTTATGGTGTTCATGCAACCCTAATTGCTTTGATCTAGGTTTTTCTAATTTGAACATACAACATTGAATACCAAAGCAATAAACCCTAATCTAGCATGATTATTTCGAAATAGACATAATAAACAAGTTAGAATGATTACCTCAACTTGTTATGTAGTAATAACAAGAACTCCTTGACCTTTGAAAGCTTAGTGCCTCAAATGTTGCACCTCTAATGGAGTCACAAACACCACTAGCAACAAGATGACTTAGGAGAGGGAGGAGGAGGCACAAAATTCGTCCAAGGGCTCTCTTAGAAGGTTAGGGACGAATTTGGTGGCCTAGTGGGTTCCTTTTATAGTTAGGCTTCTAGGGTTATCAACTTGGAAACCCTAATCCAGTTGCTTAGTCCTTAAGCAGCCCAATGGATCCTTCCAGAAGGCCCTTGGACGATTTCTATATGGACTCTCATATAGAATTCGTCCATTGCATCCTTATGGATCCTAAGCCCAACTTTGTAACTATCTTATAATTACAGTATCAGTCCGCTTTATTTAATTAATCCCTTTTGACCACAAAATTAATTCTAAATTAATTCTTGATTAATATTAATTAAACAATATGATTTCTCTTTTAATATATTATTCACATAATATATTAACAAATCATAATTAATCCTCTTTCTCCTTAATTCATCCTATCAGTTGATATAGTGAAGGCAACCCAAAAGGACCATGCTCATAATCGGGTCAAGTACATACCAAAATAGTTATGGGCTTAGACACCCAATCCAACAATTTAAGCATCTTAATACCTACCCCTTGGCCTCATTTACAGCCTCCTTGTCCCAAACCCTAATCCACGAAACCGTAGTGCACCATTTGAGCTTGTGAGTTGCTTTTGAGTGTTTATTGTGTGTTTTGAAGCTTGTTGAAGAAAGAGGAGCTTGAAGGTTCAAAGGGAAACAAGTAGATCCAGAAACAACTTCTCATTCTCTCCATTTTCTGGTAATCAACTCTCTAACTTGATCATTCTTTTCTTAGATCTATTTACTTCCATTTTATGAGGATTTTGGTTCAAGAACCTTGGTCTTTGGGATTTGGACGTCCGAAGTGACTTATATTTAAAATCTGGGATCTAGGAGGGGTTTCATGGCATAAAGGTGCAAACTTTATGACCATGGAAGCCCCATGCAAGCTTTTAAGCATTAATATGGCCTTTTTAGCCCTAAAAGGCCATGCATGAAAGGAAAGCTTGGAACTTTACGTGTTCAACTAATGTTCAGAGCCTAGATTTTGTATAGTGTGCCTTGGTTTAGGGTATTATTGCTTGTGGACCAAGATCTATGTTCTAGAGAGTTAGGGTTTGAGCTAAACCCATTAAGAAGGACTAAGAGCAGGTAAAGTTGGAAACTTTACCCTTAAAGGTGTATTCCCAGTGTGTAGACAAAGTTTGGAACTGGATCTGAAGGTTAGGAGCTTAATCCATTGAGATGGCTCAATCAGACAGGGGAACTGGGCGAGTCTATAGAGGGACTCGACGAGTTGATTTGGTTTTCCCCGTTTTAGCTTCAGGTAGAACTCGACGAGTCGGTGAAGGGACTCGGCGAGTTTAATCGGTAGATCGCGACTGTAAGTAGCCTGGAAACTAGATGAGTCAGGGGGAGACTCGACGAGTTAGATCGCGATTTTAGGATCTAGAACTCGACTAGTAGATGGAGCAACTCGACGAGTTGGGTCAACCAAAAGGTTGACTTTGACCCTAGCGTTGACTTTGACCAGGGGTAAAATGGTCATTTTCCCCTAAGAAGGATTATCAGATTCTGATTAAGTGTTATTATGATATTGATAGACGGGGAGTCGCCGGAGCAGTAGTCAGAGATTCCTCACTCGAGTTTTCATCAATCAGCCTCGCGAGGTGAGTTTCCTTCAGTAGGAATGGGTGTAAGGCACCAAGGCCGGCCCGTAGTATGATATGTTAGTAGCTGAGTGTGGGTGAGGCTCGTATCTCATAGTAGTCGAGTGTGGGCGGGGCCCGTACCTCATAGCTTAGTTTGATTATGGTTATATGTCTGATTGATAGACTTAGTTATACTTGTTGTCTGTGTGATACTTGTATGTATGATTAGTAGCTGAGTGTGGGCGGGGCCCGTTTCTCATAGCAGCTGAGTGTGCGCGGGGCCCGTATCTCATAGTAGCCGAGTGTGGGCGGGGCTCGTATCTCGTAGGTAGCAGAGTGTGGGCGGGGCCCGTATCTCCTAGTTAGCGGAGTGTGGGTGGGGCCCATATCTCCATGAGTGTGAGCGGGGCCCATATCTCCATGAGTGTGGGCGGGTCCCGTATCTCATAGATGCATGTTATATGTGTTTGGAATGTGGTAGTTTGGGAAGACCCACCAAGCTTCGTGCTTATAGTTTTCAGTTTTGGTTTCAGGTACTTCCGGTAGCAAGGGGAAAAGCTCGGGGTGAATGCAGTTCACACACCGTATGTTCAGCCTGGGATGTTGATACTCTGATATTTTGATATACATTGATATGATGTTTGAGATATTGTGATGTGTGTTTCGAATAACTAAGGTTTTATTAATAATTAAAAATGAAATTTCTAGACTGTATTTTTGGGATGTTTCAAGTTGGTATCAGAGCCTTGGTTTGAGGGATTCGGGCACACTCTCGGGTGTTTCTGAACTCAAACTAAGGACTTGATATGAAAATTTTCAAAAAGAAAATCACTTTATAAAAAGAACTATGAAAAGAAAGAAAAGGATTTTTGAAAAAAAGAAAAGGGCGTGGTGCATGCAATCAGCCGATCTCAAGTAAGTACTCCCAAATTACCCATACAAGTTTATGTTATGATATGTTTATGAGATCTGCATGCTAGATTAGGACTAAGGATCTAGGAAGGATGCCTTATGTGCCTATTATATGTGTACCAGCTTTATGAGAACTGCATGCTAGTTTAGGACTAAGGATCTAGGAAGGATGTCTTATGTGCCTGTTATATGTATCTCAGCTTTATGAATCGCATGCTAGTAAATATTAGTCAGTGATGGCCTGAATATGTTATGCTTGATTAGGTTTACTTGATGCTCGAATGCTGCTTGCTTTGTGCTTTTAGGAGTCCTAGTTATCTTTTACTAACTAGTTAATGAATATGTTAAGTTACATAATGCGAGGATTAAATGATTTCAGAAGAATAGGTGTAGCTCTATTGCACAACTCTTATTTGAGTCCAACCATTGTAGGGTAGGATCTCTCATTCGAAGAATTATCTAGTCTTAGTCATATGTAATAGTATTCACGAGCAAGTTAGGGGAGATAGCAGGGACTTCTTATGCAGCTGATGGCGGAGAGTGGGTTGGAGAGTACCCTAAGGAAAGCCTAGGATGAGATTAGCATGAGATCAACAGTAGTAGTAGAAGGGACTTGGTGGAGTCGAGGCAGTTGTTGAGGAAAGTACGGATAGATGTGAAAGGTAGTATGGGCCCGTACTACTGAAAGCAGAGGATCCGTACTCGAATCAAGGAAGGCCGAGATGAATCTAGGAAAGTTGTAGTGTGTTAGATCCCTCGAGATATGATGAGTATACTGATGTTTGTTATGGTGTATTTTCAGTATGGTGACGCTACGCACTAGGCCAGTTGGTAGTTCAGGAACTGTTGAGGCATCAGGCTCGGGCTCTGGAGTTGGGCAGCTGGATGAGCAAATGAGGGAGTTCATCTCGTCTGAGATCACACGCAACATTTTGGAGCAGACTCCTTTAATCTTTGGCACGATCAAGGGGGGAATTTTGGAGTTTATGGATGAGAGGTTGAGTGCTTTCCGCACCGAGGTGGCGGCCATGATGGTGTTGTGCACACTGACATTCAGGGATTTCAGAGCATGTGGAGCTCCCGAATACCATGGGGCTCGGGACCACATTGCGAGTACCAGATGGTTGGCGGATGTCTCCAACACATTCCACACCAGCAGATATCTTGAGGGGGACAAGGTTAGACTTGCGTCCTGTCTTCTGAAGGACAGGGCACGTGACTGGTGAGAGGAGGTCGGACATGCCGGTGGTGATGATTCATCTCTTGATACTATGACTTGGAGTGATTTTTCGGCTAGGTTCCGGACCGAGTTTGCACCTGTGATAGAGGTGCAACAGCTAGCTACAGAGTTTCAGGATTGACAGCAGACGACAGAGACTTTGGCGGAGATCACCGCCAAGTTTAGGGAGACGACCCTTCTCGTTCCGCAGTATGTGGCAGACGAGGAGATGAAGAAGGCTCGATATCATGAGATATTGCGGAGAGATATCCGCCAGTTTGTGAGCCACTCCAGATACAAGACGCTGGAGGACATGATTGTTAGGGCTTGTGAGAGAGAGATTGATTTAGAGATGGATAGGAAGAGGAAGCCAGAGTTTGTGTCTGGCGTGGAGGGTTCGGGAAAGAAGCCCAAGACAGATTCCCGAGGGAAGGGCCAGTAGGGTCGAGGCCGCTGCGCCAAGTGCGGTAGGTCGCACGAGGGGACGTGCAGGGCGGGTAGTTCGGGCTGCTCCAAGTGCGGCCGAACTAGAAATGTGAACAGGGATTGTATTGTTGCTTCTACCACCACTACCACCACATTATCTGATCTGATTTGCTTTCAGTGCAATCAGAGGGGCCACATGAGGTCCGAGTATCCGACTTTGGCAGCATTAGGGAAGGTGGCGGCACCCACGCCTGCTACATTGAGGATTATAGATGGCCTTCAGGGTCGGGCAGAGATGCCAGTGGCGAAGAGAAGAGCCTTCCAGTTGACAGCAGAGGACGTACGTGCAGCTCCTGATGTCGTTAAGGGTATGTATCTTCTTCTTATCTGTTTATTTGTATTGATTATTGCTTATGTTTATGTGTTTGCTATAGGATCGTTCTTTGTAAACGGTATATCAGCCTTGGTACTGTTTGATTCGGGTGCCACCCGATCCTTTGTGTCGCTCGTGCTCTGGAAGAGATTCATAGGAGCTCCGGGAGAGTTGGATTTCCCACTAGATGTGGAGATAGCAGATGACTGAACCGTTAGGGTTGCGAGGATTCACATAGGTTGTACAGTACATTTATTCGATGAGCAGTTTTTAGTGGATCTGGTTCCTATTCCCCTGCAAGGGAACAAGGTTATAGTGGGTATGGATTGGTTGAGCCCCAATGGGGCAGTGATCGATTGCGAGTAGCAGCTAGTGAGAGTTCGGACTCCTATTAGGGGAGGATTAGTGATTCAGGGTGAAAGGCCGCAGGGTGGACCGACTCTATGTTCAGCCGCGAGGGCTAGGCGCTACCTTCAGCAGGGTTGCGCATGTTATGTCGCGTATGTTATGGATACCCGGTTCAAGGGTAAGGCGACAACAGAGGATGTATCGGTTGTGCGATAATACCCCGACGTATTCCTGGAGGATTTGCCTGGGATACCTCCGGAGAGGCAGGTTGAGATTAGGATTGACCTAGTCCCCGGTGCGGCTCCGATAGCCAAGGCACCGTATTGGTTGGCTCCTCCCGAGATGCAGGAGCTGTCTACGCATCTATAGGAGCTGCTAGACAAGGGATTTATAAGACCGAGCAGTTCGCCATTGGGAGCCCCGATCCTATTTGTGAGGAAAAAGGACGGGTCGCATCGCATGTGTATAGACTACCGGGAGCTGAATAAGGTCACGGTGAAGAACTGTTACCCTCTCCTGAGGATCGATGATTTGTTTGACCAGCTACAGGGTGCATCTTGTTACTCTAAGACTGATTTACAGTCAGGTTATCACCAGATGCGAGTCAGGGACAACGATGTGCAGACGACAGCTTTTAGGACTCGCTATGGTCATTACGAGTTCGTGGTGATGCCGTTTGGACTCACCAATGCTCCTGACGCATTCATGGATCTCATGAACCGTGTCTGCAGACCGATGTTGGATCGGTCTGTGATAGTTTTCATCGATGACCTCTTGGTTTACTCCAAGACATAGGAGCAGCATGAGGAGCACCTGAGGGAGGCGTTGGAGACATTGAGGAGGGAGAGACTTATTGAAAAGTTCTCCAAGTGTGAGTTTTGGTTGTGCGAGGTGCAGTTTATTGGGCACCTTGTTAACTAGAAGGTTATTCTGGTCGATCCGGCCAAGATAGAGCTCGTGATGCAGTGGGAGATTCCGAGGTCTCCAACTGAGATTCGGAGTTTCCTTAGTCTAGCGGGTTATTATCGAAGATTTATTCAGGACTTCTGCAAGTCGGTGACCTTCCGCTGGGGGCCTGAGTAGCAGGTAGCCTTCGAGACTCTCCAACAGCGGTTGTGCGAGTCACCGATCCTGACTTTGCCAGAGGGCGTCGATGACTTTGCGCATTACTATGACACTTCGATTACGGGCATGTGTGCGGTATTGATGCAGCGGGGTCACGTGATAGCTTACGCTTCGAGATAGTTGAAGCCTCATGAGGCTAACTATCCGGCACAAGATTTGGAGTTAGGGGTTGTGTTGTTCGCCCTTAAGATTTGGCGAAATTACCTCTATGGGGTCCGTTGTACCATTTACACGGACCACAAGAGTTTGAGGTACCTCATGGATCAGCTGAATCTGAACATGAGGCAGCGTTGGTGGTTAGATGTGGTGAAGGACTGCGAGTGTGAGATCCTTTACCACCTGGGCAAGGCTAATGTGGTGGCCGACGCCCTGAGCCGCAAGGCAGTAGCGGTCCCAATTCGAAACATCTGTCTGTGGATGACAGTGATTACTCCATAGTTGGAACAGATCAGAGAGGCACACGTAGAGGGCCTGAAGGAGGAACGCCAGAAGTGCGATCGGATCGTAGACCGGGTGGCCTCATTTGATTATGACAGCCGTGGGTTGCTGACCCTACACAAGAGGGTCTGGGTTCCGTACTGGGGCGGAGTGTGGCAGGTTCTAATGGGTGAGGCCCATAAGTCGCGGTTCTCCATCCATCCTGGGGCAACGAAGATGTACCGAGATCTTCGCCCTGATTACTGTTGGCCCTGCATGAAGCGGGAGGTTGCTTGTATGTGGAGCGGTGCTTGACCTGCAGGAAGGTCAAGACCGAGCACCAGAGACCACACGGATGCATCCGTTGGACATTCCTGTGTGGAAATGGGAGGATATCACTATGGATTTCATTACCAAGCTTCCTAGGACCGCATGCGAAGTAGATTCGATATGGGTCATCGTGGATCGATTGACCAAGAGTGCTCATTTTATCCTGATCCAGGAGAGCAAATCGGCCGAGAAGCTAGCCGAGATGTATGTGTGTGAGATAGTAGCACGATATGGAGTGCCTGTCTCGGTGGTGTCAGGCCGAGATGTCCGTTTCACTTCCATATTTTGGAAGCGATTCCACGAGGATATGGGTACTCGTCTCCACTTCAGCACTGCTTTTTCCACCCTCAGATAGATAGACAGAGTGAGAGGACGATACAGACTCTCGAGGACATGCTACGCGCATGTGTTTGGGATTTCGGTGGCAGTTGGGATACGTATCTTCCGTTAGCGGAATTTTCGTATAACAACAGTTACCACGCCAGCGTAGACCCACGTCCCTTCGAGATGCTCTACGGGAGGAAGTGTAGGACCCTAATATGTTGGGGTGAGGTCGGCCAGAGAGTCATGGGGAGTACAGAGGTAGTACTCAAGACTACAGAGTGGATCCAATAGGTCCGGAGCAGGCTCCAGACTGTTCAGAGTCGGCAGAAGAGTTATGCCGACAAGTGGCGTTCAGATTTAGAGTTTCAGGTGGGCGTTATGTTCACCTTTCAGGGTTATAGCCCAGGTGGGCAAGCTGGGCCCCAGGTATATTGGTCCTTTGAGGGTTATAGCCCGGGTGGGCAAGGTGGCATATCGGTTGGATCTCCCTGCAGAGCTCAGTCAGATCCACAACACTTTCCATGTTTCCTAGTTACGGAAGTTCAAAGTGGATGATTCAGCGATTGTGCCCTTAGAGGATATTCAGGTTGACGACAGCCTGAACTACATCGAGAGACCGGTGGTGATTATGGATCGCAAGACTAAATCCTTGAGGAACAAGGTTATTCGGTTAGTGAAGGTGTAGTGGCAGCACAGCAAGGGTTCTGAATGGACGTGGGAGCCTGATGAGGAGATGAGGGAGCACTATCCAGAGTTGTTTTCAGATGCAGCAGACTTCAAGGACGAAGTCTAAGACAAGTGCGGGAGAATTGTAACGCCTGGTTCCTGGTATGCATTTAACTTATTTATTTATTCATTTTAGGAGAGGGACTGGACGAGTTGGTGGCCCTAACTCGTCGAGTCGAAGGCAGATTATGCGCGAGGTTTAAGCTATCTACTCGATGAGTCAAGAGCCCTCAACTTGGAAAGTAGATTGGTCAGAATGAAACCCTAATTTCTTGATTTTGCACCTTATT
Organism: Lactuca virosa; assembly: GCF_052849685.1. Classification (NCBI taxonomy): domain Eukaryota; kingdom Viridiplantae; phylum Streptophyta; class Magnoliopsida; order Asterales; family Asteraceae; genus Lactuca; species Lactuca virosa. The sequence goes on from NC_136426.1 coordinate 203,918,872, forward strand.
TAAGCATCTTAATCCCCACCCCTTGGCCTCATTTACAGCCTCCTTATCCCAATCGCTAATCCACAAAACCTAGTGCACCATTTGAGATTGTGAGTTGCTTTTGAGTGTTTATTGTGTGTTTTGAAGTTTGTTGAAGAAAGAGGAGCTTGAAGGTTCAGAAAGGAAACAAGTACATCCAGAAACAACTTCTCATTCTCTCCATTTTCTGGGAATCCAGTCTCTAACTTGATCATTCTTTTCTTAGATCTATTTACTTCCATTTTATGAGGGTTTTGGTTCAAGAACCTTGGACTTTGGGATTTGGACGTCTCAAGTGACTTATATTTCAAATCTGGGATCTAGGAGGGGTTCCATGGCATAAAGCTGCAAACTTTAGGACCATGGAAGCCCCTTGCAAGCTTTTAAGCATTAATACGGATTTTTAGCCCTAAAAGGCCATGCATGGAAGGAAAGCTTGGAACTTTACCAATTCAACTGATGTTCAGAGCCTAGATCTAGTATAGTGTTCCTTGGTTTTGGGTATTATGGCTTGTGGACCAAGATCTATGTTCTAGAGAGTTAGGGTTTGAGCTAAACCCATTAAGAAGGACTAAGCGCGGGTAAAGTTGAAAACTTTACCCTTAAAGGTGTATTCCCAGTGTGTAGATGAAGTTTGGAGCTTGGATCTGAAGGGTAGGAGCTTAATCCATTGAGATGGCTCAATCAGACAGGGGAACTCGGAGAGTCCATAGAGGGACTCGACGAGTTGATTTGGTTTGTCCCGTTTTAGCTTCAGGTAGAAATCGACGAGTCAGTGAAGGGACTCGGTGTAACATCCCGTTATTTTCTACTTGTAACCCTAGTCAACCAAAGGCAAACTTGGGTCACTAAAGTCCTCTTTGTTATATTGGATTTTATTAAGGTTACTATAATAACCTTTACATTTTTAAAACTATAAGAATATTAAATGTATGAGAAAGGAATAAGTTGGATCCGACTAATTTCGCATCATCTTTCTTCCTTCTTTTCCTTCCGACCAAGAAACCTCGCAGCCGTGAACATGCTAGCCGACTTCGGCCGTGAACGAGGATCACGGCCGTGAACCCTCACACATATATGTATATATATATATATATATATATATATATATATATATATATATATATATATATATATATATATATATATATATATATATATATATATATATGTTTCAGCTAGTATTGTTTCATTTCTTCACTTTCAATCGAGATTTCAACCTTTTTCTATCAAGTATCATCAAGCAAAAACACCCTCTATCCTCAAGAACATGCTAGGATCATCCTTTCTCATCATATTCAAGTGATTATCACTAGTTCTTCAGAACATCTAACAGGTATACATTATTGATCTTGTTATCACTTCAAGAACATCCTTCCATCTTCTTATACTAGGCTGAAATCCATTAATTTCACTAGTTTTCATGAAGAACACACGCAGAACATGAAGAACACGCGAATAACATGAAGAACACCCATCTAAAAACCTTTGAATCTTCTCAGGAACTTGTTTAGAATCATCAAGTGTTCTTTAATCATCAAGAATTCATGGTCGTGAGCACCTCCAGGGCCGTGAACCCTTCATGATCTTGGGCCGTGAACACCCCTCCTGGCCGTGAACACCATTCAACCTCCATTTTTGCTTCTAACACTCCTATTTGTAAGTTATACTTACAAATTAGTCCAATTTCTAATCATTCCTATGATTATTTTAGCTAATTGGGTGCATATATGCTATACAAATTACTATACAGGACTTGTTTTACTAAGGGATTACACTTGTGGAAGTAAACATCCTATATCAAATCATCAATCGAATCACCCTTTAAAAGGTGGGTTCATACCCCCGTATTTTCATAGTTTTTACTGTTTTAAGGGGGAGGGGGGAGGGGGGGGGTGAATACAAGTCTAACACAAGGATTTTGTGTTACAATCAAATGGTTTCAAAATATCTCACAAAATGGATTTCAATTTTCATCAAATCAAATAGTTTCAAATTGTGTTAAAATGTCATCAAGTCACCAAATGTATTTCAATATATTAAACTTTTTAAATGATTTTATAAACTTATATTTTTCCCAAAAATCATATATATATATATATATATATATATATATATATATATATATATATATATATATATATATATATATATATATATATATATATATATGTGTATATATAAATAAGATTTAAAGGGCTTAGGACTGATAACTCACTTTGGTTCATTTTCCTTGTTTGGATGTGGGCTTATAGTATCAGTTATTTGTCCGAATGTCGTTTAAATTTTATTTATATATATTTGTATATGTATATAAATATAAAAGTTATTTCATTCAGTTTCAATTCCCTCTGTAACATGTCGAGCAAGGGGTTGCATTCATGAACAGTTAGTATCAATTCAGAAAGTAAATATAAATTATAATAGGTATAATTTATGATTCATAAAACATTAATTCACGATTCAAGTATACTAGAGTACACCATTTTACAAGAACAAGGGTGTGATTTAAAACTAATGAAGGGTATACATCTTTCAAATACATGTTAAGAATACTAATTCAGGGGCATACTATCAATCATTTATTTCAGAATGATTGGGTTTTCACTTATATTATACAGGTAACGTCAATATGCTTTTTATGAGTCGTTAGATTCACTTTGTTTATTCATTTAAACAACGTAGTAAAAGTCTTGACATTATAACCAGAATCTCCAGTCGGGGATCGAAACAAGTGTGTATAGATCTATATTGGGATTGACAACCCCGCACTGAGACTGCTATCTACAGCCGGACATACTAGCCTACAAATGAAAATTGTTATCAAGACTTTTTGACGCCTTCAAAGCGTTGTTTCAGGCCATCTAGTCTCAATATGGTTATAATAACTCATTAAAAAGATATTAACAGTACGATTAGTGTATAATTAACTAAACATGAGTACATTTTCAAAGTACCAGTTTACTAAAGTATAGTTTACAATATTACATCTCAGTCTACAATAACAGCTGGTGAAGCCATGCACACTCAGTTTTACAGGTTATACAAAAGAATACAAATACAGAAAATTGATTTACAAAAAGAACGGTTTTATGTGATTAAAACTACTTTTCATATACAGCAGAAAATATAGGATTTTCAGGAATAGTTTACATATTCAAGAAACAGAAAACATACTTCTAAACATAAATACTTATGCACTCACTCAACTTTATGTTGATACTCTCTTTTTAAGTTACTTATATTCTCAGGGAATCAGTAGACAGGTACTCCCCGAGCTTTTGAGAAGATGGAGCTATTTTGAGTCATGTCTTCTTCTTTTGTATAACTATTTTGGTGTTAATATACATTGATTGAACACATGTAAACTTATACTTTTAATGCAATAGTTGTTTGTACTTTGATTACTATAATGCATGTGTTGTGATACTACAAATGAAGTCATCCACCCCCGGACGTTTCCGCCGTCTGGTTTGGGGGTGTTACACTCGACGAGTTAAATCGGTAGATCGCGACTGTGAGTAGTCTGGAAACTCGATGAGTCAGGGGGAGACTCGAGAAGTTAGATCGCGATTTCAGGATCTAGAACTCAGCAAGTTGATGGAGCAACTCGATGAGTTGGATTAACCAGAAGGTTGACTTTGACCCAAGCGTTGACTTTGACTAGGGGTAAAATAGTCATTTTACCCTAATAAGGATTATCAGATTCTGATTAAGTGTTATTATGAAATTGATAGTCAGGGAGTTGTCGGAGCAGCAATCAGAGATTCCTCACTCGAGTTTTCAGAAGTCAGCCTTGGGAGGTGAGTTTCCTTTAGTAGGAACGGGTCTAAGGCACCAAGGTCGGCCAATAGTATGATATGTTTATAGCTGAGTGTGGGCGAGGCCTGTATCTCATAGTAGCCGAGCATGGGCGGGGCCCGTACCTCATAGCTTAGTTTGATTATGGTTATATAAATGATTGATAGACTTAGTTATACTTGTTGTCTGTGTGATACTTGTATGTATGATTAGTAGCTGAGTGTGGGAGAGGCTTGTATCTCATAGCAGCTGAGTATGGGCGGGGCCCGTATCTCATAGTAGTCGAGTGTGGGTGGGGCCTGTATCTCTTAGTAGCCTAGTGTGGGCGGGGCTCGTATCTCGTAGCCAGCGAAGAGTGGGTGGGGCCCATATCTCCTTGTTAGCGGAGTGTGGGCGGGGCCCGTATCTCCTAAATACATGTTATATGTTTATGGTATGTGGTAGTTTGGGGAGACCGACTAAACTTCGTGCTTACAGTTTTCTGTTTTGGTTTCAGGTACTTCCGGTAGCAAGGGGAAGAGCTTGGGATGACTGCAGTGCACACACTGTATGTTCAGCCTGGGATGTTGATACTCTGATATTTTTATATACATTGATATGATATTTGAGATATTGTGATGTGTGTTTTGGATAACAAAGTTCTTATTAATAATGAAAACGAAATTTTTAGACTGTATTTTTGGGATGTTTGATTCGCAAGATGAAGTTTGAGCTGAAAAGGAAAGAAGACTTCAATGAAGTTTCGAAGTTTCAAAAGAAGTTGGTTAAGCTGCAGCAAGTTATGGAAGCAAATAAGCAAGTGTTTGAGACACAGTTGATGGAGTTGATGAAGAAAAACAATCTACTAAAGTGTGGGATCTTTGTTATGGTCCTTGTAGTCATTGCCATGTGGTTGAAGTTGTAACGCCCATGTTTCTAGGATAAGCATTATGATGATGTAATAGTTAGGGTCAACAATTGTAACATATTTTGAAGTAATAAAGAGGAATTATTTGAGTATTATGTGAATTACGTGATTTTATGTGCATTAAACTTGCTATTAACAATGTAATAAAATAATAATAAAAATAAGCATCAAAAATAAAATAATCGATAAACCCAATATCTATGAATAAAGATGGAGTAGTCGTAACAAGGATTTCGGGGATATAAGGAACGTTGAAATCCGACTTATAATGAAGAAGTTATGACCCGACGAAGTTTTACGGCTAAACTTGCACGACGTCGTGTGACGCAAAAAGTGAGTTTGCGATAAAATAATTTTTAGCCTTAGTAACCTAAAAGAAAGTCATATAATACATGAAACTGAGAACGTACATAAAAAGAATGTTCAAATCTGACTTCGTATGAGGAAGTTACTATTTTTCTAAGATTTAGCATACCAATGCACATCCTGGAATTCAAATTTTAGATCAACCGATTTTTAGCCGACACAACCTAAACGAGAATCGAATATCTCGTTAATAGGAACCCAAAGATATAAAGACAGACGAAAACGGATGTCGGATGACAAACGTATGAAATTTTAGCAGACTTTATTAGTCTAAGCCTGTTAAAATATATCTTTAAAAATAAAATCAAAATTAGCCGATGTAGTCTAAACGAAAGTTGTAGATTACGTCGCCACGTAAGCGTGGATATAAAGAACGTCAAAAACATAGCTCGTATGCGAAATTTACAGAATTTAGAAGTTTATGGGTTAGAATGCGAGGGGACACGTGTACGCCCCGCACAGCTGGCATTACGCCCCGCGGACTCGCACACGCGGTACCAGACTTATCCACGTTCCCCCATGTAAAGATCAAAATTTGCCCCCTTATACACGCAATGTTGGCCTAGTACGCGTAGCTTAATCTGAGGTTACACCCAACGTAAACCGAGGAGTCCAACCTATAAATAGATGTGAGGGCACCCTCATTTCTTCACACCTCAACCCTTATTTCTCTCTCAATACTCCCAAAATCTCCCTCCCCTTCCCTAGTACTTACCAAGTGCTAGAGGGGAGTCTTGGAGTGCTAGAAGGCTCCGAGAAGAAGATCTTTTGGCTCAAAATTTCTGCCACCGCTGAGCCAAGTTCCTAGCCAAACCCCCTTACAAGTAAGTTATGCTTACCCTGCTTTAAGTATAGTTTATGTTTAAGTTTAATATTCTTATTATAAACCTATAAATAATATAAGTATTATAAAATATAAAGTTTTATTGTAATATCTTTTAACTACTTGCGGTATGGAGAATCTGGTTTGAAGGGCTGCATAGGGTTGTTGGATTTCAGAACAGCTTAAATGCCAAAATGGTCATGCCCTTCGTTGTTTCATGTTTGGACCCTGTCTTTACATAGTGGTTGAAAAGTATTGTTTAACACTTATAAAACAATACCGCTCGTAAATAGTCACAATAAATATTAGACTAAAATCTAGTAATAATAATACTAGGCTTCGTCGAAGGAAAAGTAAAATTGTTAGAAGCGAAGTGCTGCTCGGGTTTGGAGTCATCACTTTAACAAGTGAGTGCATAATTACTTTAATCTTACACATAGATATGAAGTATTCAATATAAATTACGTGAAATGTGTTGTGTTCTTGATATCTATGTTGGATGAACAAAATATACATGTTTTATTTGATTTAAACTGTATATGTATTTTGTACCTATAATTATGATGGGTAAAGATGGGTAGATGCTATAGATGATGAAATAAGCCTCGATATTTAAGATAATCTAGTCATCTTGCGGAGTATAAATGACGACCGCAGACAATTCTAAACAGTCTAGTGGAACACTGGCAGGCTCGCAACCTGTAGGTGTTTTTGAACTAAGTGTTCACCAGGTGTACTCCATCCCCTTCATGGTTCCCTTATTTGACATATATTATTGAGGAATCCCCTAAGCAGTGTTGTCATCCCGATGAAAATCCTTAGGCTAGGTCCCTTGAATTAGATGCTTTAGGGACAAAAAGTGAGGATAACAGTATCGGGTAATCGGGGTGATTGATTGATGATATTAATAAACATAATTAATGTGGGTTGAAAACTCTATGTGCTCACCAGGCTCCCAATCCTGCCCCACTCAGATTCTTGTATACTGGTAGTGGCAAGAGAGCATAGGAGTCATTATCTGATGAGAGATCAATGGATTATAGGCCACTAGAATAATAGATGTTGTAAGGCCTATGTTGTTTCTATTTATGCATTTGATCTGTATTGACAATGACATCCCGAGGTTTTTAAAATAATGAAAATACATTTCTTCGGAATCGCTTTGATAAATTATTTACCATATTTTTTTTGGGGAACAAATTTCGAAAATATTTCCTAAAAAGTATACTCTGATTTTCAAATTAAGCATAAACAAATTGGTCTTTTCTGGCTGTGAAATTGGGAATGTCACAGAAGTGACCTTGAAAAGTGTAGCTAATCAAATATGTATTTATGGTTGATGGTACATAATTCCAACCAGTTTTCAGGTTTTTGGTTGAATGTTTGTTTGATCAGTGTGTGTATGGGATGGTAGATGTAATGGGATGGCAGTATATGGGAACAATTGTAATGAATTTTTGTAGAGTCAATGAATGGTATGAAAGATCCTACTTGTTATATACCTTGCTAAATTTAATGATATGCATGTGATCCTTTTAAAAATTGAAGTGTGGGTACCACATTGTCGGCCATAAGGACCTCACTTGGTCCATTTAAAAGTGCATTGTGTTTTGAATTCTGTACATGGGTCCTTTTTGTGCAAAAATAAGGGCATATGGACCACACGTGGTACATAAGGACATAATCAATGACAATTTAAAATGAGCTATATATGGAAGTATATTCCCTTGCCATGCAGTTTAACCACACAAGTCCATGCCATGCATGCAAAGGTACTAAACTTCTGAAAGCCATAACTTCTTCGTTCTAAATCCAATTTCGACCATATCTATGGAAAGGTAATGAGAAGCTCTACACTTCTATCAACTCCCCTTTCCATAAATTTCCGAACTAAAATCCAAAATTCATAAAAGGCCCGAACTGCCACTTTACCGATATACGTATCCACACTCAAAGCGGACTAAGTCTCTTTCCCAAAGGCCCTAAGCCTTACGATAACCGGTCTTCGAGTCACAGACCCGAATATGAAACGATTCGAAAGAGGGTGTTACAACTCTCCCCCATTTAAATTAGATTTTGTCCTTGAAATCATTCCTTACTACTTCCTCCGCCGCTAGACGATCCTTCCCAAACATCCTAAGTTCCAATTAAGACCAAAGAATCATCCCATACCGATGTCCTTCTCCCAAACCTGCCATCCAAACCCCGTCGTGGCTGAAATTTCTTATACCTTCGAAAGGATGGACCTTAACACTCTGCCCTTAGCCTAGAAGAAGGATTCCCAGCAGGCTTACCTAACAACTAAAAAAACGACCTTACTCTTTCCAATTGGAGACCTCATAGCACTGCGATAACCACTCAAAGGATGAACTTCCCAAAAACATGAACCCATCAATATAAAGCCCAAAAGATTATTCACTATGATTATTAATCATTCATTTATCACACCTACCCCATAGTCTCTGACTAGGAATACCAATGTACTATGTAGAAAGAAAGCTCAAAATATATCGAGAAGGAATTATACCAAATCCCTAATTCGGAGGTTGTGCATAACAACCTCAAATACGTGCTTGACTTGCTGACAAGTCATCAACAATCTGCTGATCTCAGGAGCATAAGGATGGTCAATCCAAAGATTCTCACGCTGCAACCAAATCCGATGTCAGTTATGGATCAAGATTCCATAACCGATGCCCAACATTAGTAACCGAACTCCTGATAAACAACCCTCAAGCAACCAAATTTCATAATGCAAACACTCTATAAGCGGATACTAATGTACGATTATCATTCCTAACAACCTTTAATCGCCCACATGATCCAAACGAGCTGGTCACCGAATCTCCTGACTCCCACAGTGCACTACCACCCAAATAAGCCAAGAAAGCTAAGGATCTGAAACTTAAGAGCTTCAATCAAAAGACCATCAAGGTCTTACCCATATAAATCATACAGCCCTTGGTTCACAATACATACTGACACCTGTTATCCACTACACGATAAGATCATGGTACTAAACCGATCTTGCTGACACCACATCCATGACCTGAAGAATCATGACCAGCCCCACAGGGACCTAAAGATACCCACCCAGCTGTCCACCGACTTGCAAGAACCCAAAAAACATCCTCTTAATGGTATTCGAACATGAAATGAGCCAAACTCTTACATCACTCACAATTCCTTTCACAGCACAGACTGATATCTATGCAAAACCAAACGAACAACCATTAATAGAAATATCCTCATGAACGATCGATACAAAATCCCACACCTTGATTGAAAAGGAACAGATTCCACCAATTCGTAATAGCTCGGGAAAACTTCCAATGTGATCTAGAAATGTTGTCAAAATAGGAAAGCTGAACAACACTGCACGGACATCCAAACTTCCAATAATCAAGGATTACTGCCAAACTTGAGTCTGCTATGAACCAAAATTACACACCAAAATTTAGGGTAAACATACCTAGAAACCAAAGAAAATATAAATCATACAGATGTTGACGCTAGGATGACGCATCCATTGATCTTCAACTGACACAGCTCGAAACTTTCGAAGAACCTCCACTTTTGATGACGAACAAGAAGACCAACGATCGAGAATGCATTGACAACTAGCCCAATAACAGAATACACTTGTTAAACTAAAAATCATGCGATACTTGATGGGTTTTTAGCAAAAAATACATTCCTATATGTGCATGCAACCCTAAATTGATTGGATCTAAGTTTTCTCTAGTTGAAAATGCAAACTATGAACACAAAGTATAAACCCTAGAACCCTAGTGTATAATAAAAATTCACATAGTAAAGGGTTATGAAAGATACCTTTAAGATTGTTGTTGTAAACAATCTTGATTCCTTGCTTCAAAGACCTTTGGTAGCAAGTGCCACAAGTGTCGCGCCTCTAATGGCTCACAAAGAAACTCAAGCAACAAGGAATACTATATAGAGAGAGAGAAGGTAAGAAGAATTTCAGCTCTAAGCCTTTTGGAGGAGTGCATGGACGAAATCCAACTCTAAGGAGGGTCTATATAGGTGTTAGGAACGTATTGGATAAGGCAGGTGTATCTAACATAACCCTGATCCCTTAACTTCCTCCCCAAGGCATCCAAGGCACCCTTAGAGCCCAAGGAAACCCTAAGAGCATCTAGATTTCATTCCTCCCACTATAGGGAGGTTCTAGATTTGCCCAATGTTCAACTATTGAACATTGTCACCTTTAGTCCCTGCAGTTTCAGTTAATTCCTTTAATCCCAAAATTAATTCGAATTAAATTTCATATTTAATATTAATTAAAAAATATGATTTATAATTAATATATTATTTCCATAATACATCAATAAATCATTTATTTTGATTTCTAATTAATTTATTAACCAATTAATAAATTAGTAAATCATTTTTCTCTCTCTAAAAGTTATCCTATTCAATTGCCTGGTTTCAAGGCAACCCAAAAGGACTGTGGTACTATCAATTCAAGTACATACCAATTATAGTTATGGACTTAGACAACTAGTTCAACATTCTCCCACTTGGATAAGTCTAATAACTATAGTTGCAAGTATAACTTCAAAATTTGACTAGCAAATTGTAGTTTCCAAAGCCGCTGTCGAACTCTGACCCAGTTAGTGACATGTCCTTGGATAAGTGATCAAATATTCATCCGTTCAACAAGATATCATATGGACATGAGACATGGATTATAATCAATCTCTCTATTCAAGATTTGTTTCCCGATTTCCGATTTATGACGACTTATATCAGACTACTAATTGAATACATCAATTCGGTACCGGCTTGGCCAAGCGCTTTAGAGGTCATCCTCAAATCATCGAGGGGCCCACATATATTTCTTTTCCTGTTAGGGCAAAAGGAACAAATTAACTTCAACTTATATGCTTGCAATATTCACTCATCAAATCATGCACAATTATACGTTTTATAACATGAAGTTACTGATGTGTTTACGTATTATCAATGCACAACTGACTCGCAAACAACAACTCATATATCTCGGTTTCAAGAATATAATATATTATCGTCTCAAAAATACTCGTGCTAAAATCCATGAAGTAATTCTTTGAGCATGGGTTAATCCAATACTTAAATCCCCATTTCAAAAGTAAACATGAATACTGCAGCAAACCATTTCTATGTCTAACCCTTTAGACAATCTACAGTCTAATTCATGACAGTCTTAATTCACTACTTAATTCCAAAAGTATGATCGATTGTGGATGTTTGAATAAACCAATTATTCAAGAAGTAAAACATGCGAAGTGAAACACAATAATAACCTAATTAACTATTGTCTGAAAAGTATTGAATATAAATAAAACACTTATTATTTAATCACCATATTAATTAGACTTTATTAATTGTATAATGTTTCGATTAATCAAGTAAACACTTGAATTAAACATCAGTCATGTCATGTTCTAAACGTGCATACTATGTCTCTCTATGGTCCCCCCTTTGTGAATAGATCGCTTGGACATTATTCCAATGATGCTCATTTCACAATTACAAATCCTTATTACAAGTGTAAGAATTCCATATTCTTCTCACCAGTAAATGTGTTAGAGTCTAACCTTGCATGAAATATCCTTTTGTGATGACGTGGCGTCAAAATCATCAAGACTTAGCCAACGATTTCACAAAATTCTTCATTGAAACTTTGTTAAGAAAACAATTTCTTGGTGATGAAGTATCAAATTCAAGATACACTCCTTGAACACCTTCCTTGCATTAAGGTTTCTAACTCACATGTATATTCTCAGTTATCAACTCTCATTATGGAAACATTTCTATATTACCATATGACCATCAATTCCGGACAAGAGTCGCCTCCATTTAGAATGATGTCAATACGGTCCGTCCAAATTAGTACTATACTTCCAACTGTCCATAAGCAACCAATCTTTTGGTAAACCTTAGACTGTCCTTAACAGTTGTTTAACAAGTTAGTGACATCTTGTTCTAGTCCTTTTCCCTCTCAATGACCTACGCATTTGGAAAAATCAGAACAAGTGAATATTATAGCATATGTAATCAATCCTATATCCGAAGCATATGGGACTTGATTCGTAACGTTTTATACAAAGACCTGATATCTGTTCAGTCTCTTGCTATAATATTTAGATATATATATATATATATATATATATATATATATATATATATATATATATATATATATATATATATATATATTGAATTTTCTATGTTGAATCACTTCAACACAATATTCATATATGTCAAAGACTAAGTTTTATTAAATACTTCAATCTAAACTTTTAGATTTGAAACGAAGTATAAGTGCTCTCTCCCCTATAACTTTCTGTAGCTAAACAATTTTCAAACTTTGCAACTTGCAAATTTGTAACCTTTGTTTCCTTCAAATAGTATTGCTAACATGCAACACTTAGCACATAATATGTTCCTACTAGCATAACAAATATGCTTCTATCTGCATAGCAATTATGCTCCCACTAGGTTTGACATGTACCCAGAAATCAACTGGACTTCTAAAAATCAATATTATTGACTTTCTTTCTAAAGGTCAGATTTCTGATAAATGGTGGTTTGATAAGTCTTCATCTAGACTTCTCAAGCTCATACACCTTCATTAGATAGCATATGTGTGTTTAAACCCTTTCAGAACTTATAACTATAAGTTCTGAACGTTCAAACTGTTTCTTGCCATTTCTCACAATTCGAACTATGAAAAGGGATGTCATAATCATATTCAAATTTGAGAACGCAATGATTACAACTGCTAACCAAGATATCAATCAGATTTGAAATCTACTAGCGAAAGTGTTTCCTCATAATCATTTTCATGAACTAGAGCGAAACCTTTTACCACCTAGATTTTATGGTGTATGTGTTCCTATCCATGTGAATTTATCAATTCCAACCTACAATCATAAGATAAGGTTGATGACGAACCAAAATCAAATTTTGTTTTCCTTTCATGGACTGAACTTCCCTTACTCTTAATTTCTTGCCATCTGGTAGCACAAGGGCCTACCATGTTTTCCATGTTGTTTAAGAAACTCACTTCCACTGACCAATGTACTATCAATGACCAACTTGCTCAGCCTTTTACAGTCAAATGAGAGCCATAAAATTCGTAAGCATTTGTCACACTCCAAAACCGGAACGGCGGAATACTTTCTGGGATGGAGGATGTCATGTACAGTATCATAACAATGCATAATAGTAAAGACAAGCAACAACATCCATTGCATTAATATAATAATTGTAATACAAGAGTGTTCTGTACAGTTTGTAAGACACCAAAAATATAATCAAAATAAAAGATGAGTCTTGTATGTGCTCCATCTTCTCAAAAGCTTCATCTGTACCTGTCTACTGATGTCCTGAGAATACAAGTTATTTTAAAAAAGTTTATCAGCATAAAGCTGGTGAGTTCATAAGTATTTAGTGTCATAGCTTGTATAAAAATGTTTACAACAATATAGTATAATAGCTGATATCAATGTTTGAAAATAGTATACTCCCTAGAAAATCCTATATTTTCCAGTAAAAGTAGTCTTCTACCAAGACCCGTTTGTTTGCATGTTTGATCCTTTGAAAATGTAAAAGTTTTCCCTAGTGAAATTATCAGTAAGAAAATATTGTTTTATACTTTATTCATGTAAAGTAATTGGGAAAATAAGGTTTTATCCCAACAGTGACACTGCCGGCTAAATGTAATAAAATGCAGACTCCAGCTAGTATTAAATGTACAATACACCTCGGGGAGCCTGTTTGTCCTTTAATTCTTAATGTGGAATTAAAGGTTTGAATGTGTACTCGTATGTAACCATGCTGATTGACGATCGAATAATTGATGACCCTCCGAGTCATATGTAGTGATGTGACATTTTGTCACCCCTTGGCCTTTCGGCTGGGACTGTAGCTAGCAGTCGGGATGTGGAAGTGCCTGTCCCGTATAGATCTATACACACAATACCCGCTCTCCCTCCAGGAGACTCTGGTTACACGGTGATACCACTGTGAAGTGTCGTATCGAGAAGTAGTATGTCACATTCTAATTATAGTATATTCTCTTGTATATTGTATAATGTATTTTATGGTATAATGTATAGAGTGTTCTCTTGTATAGTATATAGTATTCTCTTTGTATAGTATTTAGCATGTATTGACTCATAACTGTACTGACTCTGGTAGGTGTCATTGTAATAGTAGTAATGAGTAGGAATCCATAACTATACCTATTATAGTTAAATAGTAATGTTGGTTGCATGCCTTTGATACACAAAGGTACTGAACTGAAGCAAAAGCTTTTATATCCAACACAAATATATATGATATATAACTAAGAATTCAATGACAATCGGACAAGTAACAGAATACCCTAAGTCCACAACCAAACAAGGAACATGAAATAAGGTGAGCTATCAGTCCTAAGTCCTTCAAGTCTTACTTATATAAATATATTAGTATAGATATGGGTTTGAAAATAAAGCAAGTTTAAAAGAGTTTGAAAATAGTTTTTGGCATTTAAAGAGTTTGATAAAAGGTTTGAAACACTTGAAAATCCAAAGTTTGATGGTAATTTGAAAGCAGAAGCAAATCTTGTAGTCTGTTCCAGTTATTAATCACATATGATTAAAGCAATAACTAGAAATATTCAACTTGTATCCCCCCCATAAAAGCATTTAAAATCATTTAAAAGGTTAATTAAGGGGTATGAACTTACCTGTAGTGAGTGGATTGGATGGAAGTGTCGGGTAGGATGTTAGGTGTCAAGTGAGGACTTGAACACACACACGGATCCTATGTAACATGTAGTGATATATGAATGTATCTAATTAGTTATTTAATCACTAATTAAGCAAGTAAAGACACTGTAATATGTGAAAACACTTTGTTTCAAGTGTTAGGAGTGCTAAGGGTTGCATCTAAGGAGAGTATGGCTTCACATTGGAGTTTACTCCTCAAATGGTCACCCTACATGTGTTTACGGTTGATGGACCATTTCCCCCATGAGTTTACGGTCGTAAACTCATGGTAATGGTGCATTTGAGTGTTTAGGGCTCGAAATGTCACAAAGAAGTGCCCTAGGGTTGAATCAAAGGTTTAGGAAGTGGTTAGGGCTCGAAATGGCACACTTTTGGAGTTTACGGTCGTAAACCCATGAGTTTACGGCCGTAAACTCATGACCACTTCTTCCATTTCGTAAACACATATGTTCTTGGGGAGTTTGATGATTTTCCAAAGGATTAGCAAGTATACTAAGCAAGTAATTAGATAGGAAGAGTATACTTACTTATATGAAGCTTGTAAGAGTGATTAGAGCCCAAAAACACTAGTGTGTGTTCTTGGTGTTTTGAAGAACACTTGAAGATCTAAGTAGAAATGAAGAATCCATGGATGAAATGATGTATAAACACTAGATTAAGTGTTGTATGAACGAATCTAGGAAGGAAATACTTACATTTTGGCGGATTTGAAGAAACGAACTTATGATACTTGAGAGAAAAGTGGTGGGTGTTCTTGAAGTTGAAGGTGGGAAGTGTAAAGTGAGGAATAGTGGGTAAACTCATGCTATATGCATGAGTTCTTGGAGAAATGGTGTTTACGGCCCAAACACCTCTTGTTTGGCCGTAAACACCTTGCTAAGGTGTTGTTTGTTTTGTTTGTTACACATCACTAATAACGACACTTCCTTTTATTAAATCGTTTGACGAAAATAAAATAAAACACCCAAACGGACTTAAATCCGGCCAAAAATGTACTGAAATGTTTTTGACTATTATTTGAAGTGTTTGACTGTAGAAATTATACAAATGAAAATTTCGGGTTGTCACATCATCCCCCCGTTAAAGGGAATTTCGTCCCGAAATTAGAGTTCAAGCAGCTAAGTTATTACAACATAACTAAGAAAAGAGGTGAGGACATTTAAGTTTCATTTGATCGTCGCGCTCCCAAGTGAATTATGGTCCTCGCTTGGCGTTCCAGCGAACCTTCACTATCGGGATACGGTTTTGTTTCGTTCGTTTGACCTCTCGGTCCATAATCTCTACAGGTTCTTCCACGAAGTTGAGGCTCTCGTTGATCTCAATCTAGTCGAGTGGGATTACGAGAGTCTCGTCGGATAGGCACTTTTTCAAGTGTGAGACGTGGAAGGTAGGGTGTACGTTACTAAGCTCGTGGGGTAGATTGAGTTTGTAAGCTACAGGGCCGATTCTAGCGAGAATCTCAAAAGGCCCTACGTATCTTGGATTTAGCTTTCCACGCTTTCTGAAGCGTATCAAGCCGTTCCAGGGTGAGACTTTCAAAAGGACTCGGTCTCCCACCTAGAATTCCAAAGGTTTCCTTCGTTTGTCTGCATAGCTTTTCTGTCGGTCTCTAGAGGCTTTCAATCGTTCACGAATCTGAACGATCTTCTCTGTCGTTTCCCGAATAATCTTTGGACCCATGAGAGTGCTGTCAGGAACTCGTCCTTTAGCTAATTGAGTGTCACCCACCTCAGCCCAGCACAGAGGGGATCTGCACTTCCAGCCGTAGAGGGCTTCAAATGGGTCAGCCTTGATGCTCGTGTGATAACTGTTGTTGTAAGAGAATTCGACGAGAGGTAAGTGGGTATCCCATGCCTTACCAAAGTCGATCACACAGGCTCGCAGCATATCTTCCAGAGTCTGGATGGTTCTCTCACTTTGTCTGTCGGTCTGTGGATGGCAGGCTGTACTCATGTCCAACCTCGTTCCTAGGGAGCTTTGTAATGACTGCCAGAACCTCGAAGTGAATCTACTATCTCTATCTGAGATAATAGATATAAGAACACCATGCAGCCGTACGATCTCCCTAATGTATGTTCTGGTGAGCTTCTCCATCCTGTCGGTTTCTTTGAGGGGTAGGAAGTGTGCGGACTTGGTCAATCTGTCGACGATGACCCAAATGGTATCAAGTCCACCCGTTGTCTTGGGTAACTTGGTTATGAAGTCCATAGTGATCAGCTCCCACTTCCACTCACGTATCTCCGGTTGTTGGAGTAGATCTGACGGTTTTTGGTATTCAACCTTGACCTTCGCCCAAGTAAGGCATTTACTTACGAAGGTAGCAATCTCTGCTTTCATGTTAGGCCACCAGTATGACTTCTTGAGATCCAGATACATCTTATCTGAACCTGGGTGGACGGAATATCGAGTGTTGTGTGCTTCCTTCATGACCAAGTCTCTGAAGCCACCGTGTCTCGGTGTCCAGATCCGGTCCATGAGATATAAGGCTCCGTCACCCTTGGTTTCCAACTTCTTATACATTCCTCGCAGGGATTCTCCTGCTATATTTTTAGGTTTCAAACCTTCGAGTTGAGCCTCCTTAATTTGTGCGGATAGATGCGAATGGATAGTCATTGTTAGTGACTTGACTCTTCGGCCAGAATATTCTTTCCAACTTAGGGCGTCTGCTACTACGTTGGCTTTACCCGGATGATAACGAATTTCGCATTCGTAGTCATTGAGTAGCTCGACCCACCGTCGTTGCCTCATGTTGAGCTCTTTCTGGTTGAAGATGTGTTGGAGGCTTTTGTGGTCGGTATAGATGGTGCTCTTCGTACCATACATGTAGTGTCTCCAGATTTTTAGGGCGAACACAACCGCTCCTAATTCGAGGTCGTGCGTGGTGTAGTTGACCTCGTGTGCCTTCAGCTGTCTTGAGGCGTAGGCGATGACCTTACCTCGTTGCATCAGAACACAGCCGAGCCCTTGGTTGGATGCATTGCAGTATACCATGAAGTCTTCTATCCCTTCGGGGAGGGACAATATCGGTGCGGTGCATAAGGCTTGCTTCAGGGTTTGGAATGCCTTCTCTTGTTTCTCTTCCCAGTCAAAGGCCACGCCTTTCTGGGTCAATGTAGTCAGCGGTTTCGCGATTCGGGAGAAGTTTTGAATGAACCTGCGGTAGTAGCCAGCGAGGCCTAGAAATTGACGAATTTCTGTAGGCGTCTTTGGTGCTGACGAGTTCTCAATGGCTTTAATTTTGGAAGTGTCCACGTGGATTCCTTCTTCGCTCACCACATGTCCAAAGAATTCGACTCTTCGGATCCAAAATTCGCACTTAGAGAACTTCGCGTATAGCTTCTCCGATCATAAGGTTTCCAGGACTTGTCGTAGATGATTGCTATGCTCTTCCTTACTTCGAGAGTAGATAAGTATGTCATCAATGAAGACGATGACGAACTGATCCAAGTAAGGATGGCATACCCTATTCATTAAGTCCATGAATACTGCGGGCGCATTGGTCAGTCCGAACGGCATTACTACGAACTCGTAGTGTCCGTAACGAGTTCGGAAGGCTGTCTTCAGAACATCCTCCTCAAGCACTCGCAACTGGTGATACTCGGACCACAGATCAATCTTGGAAAAGTAACTCGCCCCTTGCAGTTGGTCAAATAAATCGTCTATGCGAGGAAGAGGGTAACGACTTTTGATCGTAAGTTTGTTGAGTTCCCTGGAATCGATGCACATACGGAACGATCCATCTTTCTTCTTCACGAACAAGACTGGTGCTCCCCAGGGTGAGAAGCTCGGTCTTACAAAGCCCTTGCTGAGCAGTTAAGTTGACCGGATAGTTCTTGCATCTCAGCAGGCGCTAGGCGATAGGGCGATTTGGCTACGGGGGTGGCTCCTGGGATTAAGTCGATTCGGAACTCGACTTGACGTTGGGGAGGTAATCCCGGTAGCTCTTCTGGAAAGACGTCGGGGAAGTCACGTACCACGGGGAAGTCTTTCAGGTCTTTTGTTTTCTGGCTCGTGTCGACGATGTGTGCAAGGAACCCGCGATATTCCTTACGCAAATATTTCGGGGCTTGAATACTTGAGATGATACGAAGGCTCGTACTGGGTTTATCTCCGTAGATCAACAAGGTTTCGTTATTTGGTAGGTTCAGACTGATTGCTTTGTCGAAACACAGAATATCGGTACGATGGAGACTCAACCAGTCCATGCCCACAATGACATCGAAGCTCTTGATTGCTACTGGTATGAGGTCGATTGGAAACGAATGGTTATCTAGCATGAGGGTACAACCTATGTAGATCTCGTTAGAACTCTCTGTTTTTCCGTTAGCCATTTCTACGACGAAGGTTTCTTTTAGTGGTTGCGGTGATTATTTAAGTAAGTGTTTAAAGGTTTGGTTTACGAAACTCCTCTCTGCCCCACTATCAAATAGGATACAAGCATAAGAGTTATCGAGAAGGAACATACCCGTGACTACTGTGGGATCTGCTACTGCTTCATTGTGGCCAATAGCGAGTAGTCTGCCTGCTCCTCCCGCATTCCCAGCCTTTGGACAGTTTCTTTTGAAATGTCCTACCTCGCCATAGCCGTAGCAGGCCTGGCTTACTCCCGAACTGGGGGACTTGGGAAATGGGTTTGGGTGGTGTTCGGCAAAACCGGGCGGTATGGCCCTTCCGGTCACAGTTAGTGCAGTGCATTTCCTGGCAGGGGCCGTTGTGATGGAAAGAGCACTTGGTCCACTTGGGTAGACTCCCTGCATATGTTTTGGCGGGTACAGGGGCAGCAGGAGTAGTGGCAGCATGGACAGCCACCGTTTGTTGGTTCTTTGAAGAGGATTGGGCTGGTTTACCCTTCTTTCGGTCCCACCGCTTCCTTTTGTTGTCGGATGTCCTTGTCGGTGCAGTGGCAACCATTGTGGTTGCTAATGGAGTGTAAGGAACTTCATGATCAATCAACCTTTGGGCCAATTCCTTGGCACTGTCAAAGGTCGTAGGGTGTGATGCTAGAACGTTCCCTCGATACGGGGGCACTAAACCCCAGATGTATCTTTCAATTTTCTTGCCTTCGGTGGGGACCATGTTAGGACACAGAGTCACCAGGTCGCAGAACCTGGCTGTATATGCCACTATGTCGGTCCCCTTCATCTTGAGGTTCCAGAGTTCCTCCTCGAGTTTCTGGATTTCGCCCCTAGGGCAGTACTCCCTTGTCAGAAGGTCTTTCAGTGTGTCCCAGCTCATGGCGTTGTCTGTTACCAAAGAGAGTGATTTGACATGGCCATTCCACCATGTCAGGGCCCTTTCAGTGAAGGTGCAAGCAGCGAACTTTATCTTGCTTTCTTCGGGGCACGAGCACATCTCGAAGATGGCTTCAGTTCTTTCGATCCATTGGGACAGTGCAATGATCCCTCCGGTCCCATTGAAGAATGTTGGTTTGCAGTTCATGAAATCCTTATAGGTACACCCCCGTGTACGTGGGTGGATTTCACCATGTCTAGAGTTGGTGCCCGTTCCAGCTCCACTTGCGTCACCAGAATTTATTTGGGCCATAGCTGCGGTCACAGCTGCATTCACATCTGCTTGAAATATCACCGCATCGAACTGCGGAGGGGGTGGTGGTGGTGGAGTTTAACTTGCAGGCGTGCTTCTGGTCGTACGCTTGCGAGGCGGCATCTTTTACTGAAAGTTTCTAGAAACGATCATAACCGTAAGAATCAATTGTAAGTAAAATGAGAGTGCTTCATGGACTAAATCGCCATAGCCCAACTATTAGGTAGTGACATAACAATAGAGTAGGGAAACACAAGAGTAAGAACTTTCCAATAGATTAGATATATGCCAATATTACTGGTATTACTGATGTAAAATGAGTTCAGGAAAGTTGACCTAACAATAGGTCTGCCATCAAACCACCAGGGGAAAATGTTGGCAGTTTAAAAGTCTAGCTAGAGTACTTTTAAAAGTTAGGAATATTTTACAGACAAGTGCTCTCTAAAGCATAGGAAAGAAAGGCTATTCCTTAATTCAAAAGTAAAGACGAGTTGACATCTTCTACCGGCGACGGGTGTCTCTCGGACGAACCCTTAGGTCTGCCAGTTGACGTACGACTTCCTGAAGATGTCGCTCATGCACTCTCTGACGCACTCGGAGTTCCATGACTTCGGCTCGGGATGCAACTAGTTGCTGCTGCAGAGTCTCATTGGTCCTCGTAGTCCTATCCACCGTCTCTTCGAGTTGACGAATACGGATTGTGTTAAGGCTAGAGTTGGCATCAATTTCTACTACTCGCTCGATGGCCGCATGACCTTGCTCGATGTTCCTAGCAATCCTTCGTACCATGATGGGCAGGACTCGGTCAGCTGATCCTCCCTCGCTTATATTGTAAAAGCTTCGGTCTCCGTTGAAGGGTAAGGGCTGACCCTGCTCATCACTCCATTGGTTCAAGGTTGTTGCCCACATGGGAGTGGGACCTTGAAATGCCGGACGAGGGTCGGGGTTTGGAGCTACTGGGGGTAGGTTGTTGACTTCTGGTTCGGAGTCGGAGCCATCTGAAAAGCCTTCTGCGAGGTGATCATCCAAAGGGATTGGGTGATCATCTTCCAGCTCATCATCAAGCCATCCTCTAATGCCTTGGTTTGGATAGTACGGATTGCCAGGGATATGAAAGCCAGCCATGATATCTACGCGAGAATGGGGAAAGAATAGTTAACAGACGTACTAATCTAAGATACTTATAAGATGATCGTTATTAGTTGATTCAATACTTGCATAGTGCATACCAATTACATGCAGCCGAAACAGGATAGACCTTCGAATAAGTTACCCTAACTCTAAATCCACAACCAAACAAGGAACAGGAAGTAAAGCAAAGATCACAGATTCTAAGTCTATAGCGCCTTAGTCACATGTAACCTTGGTGTACCCACTTAGCAACTATTGTCCTACTAGTAACGACCTTTTTAGTTCTCACATATGTAATTCATAGTAATGCAGAATACTCCTATAGTATTCTTGTTCTAATGCTCTTGTAGTAGTGTGGGTAAGTTTTTAGACTTGTTGTAACACCACAATCATTCTTAGGCACATGCTAGTCACTCCTCAGAAAATATAGTTGATCAGGCCATATCCCCTTAGGTTTGACCATATGTCTCTAAGCCTAATTGTGCTGTTCAACAATTCGTAATACTTTTGTTCTGTTCTAGTATGATATTGACATTGGTATGGGTAAATGTATACATATACTTAGTTAAATATTTTATTATTTGAAAGTATATTTTCTTGGTCAGAGTGTTTTAATCCCGATGTGTTTATAGTTCGTATATCTTTTATGGGTTGATATACTTGATTCACTATAAACAAAGCTCTGATACCAATCTGTCACACCCCAAAACCGGAACGGCGGAATACGTTCTGGGGTGGAGGACGTCATGTACAGTATCATAACAATGCATAATAGTAAAGACAAGCAACAACATCCATTTCATTAATATAATAATTGTAATACAAGCGTGTTCTGTACAGTTTGTAAGACACCAAAAGTATAATCAAAATAAAAGATGAGTCTTGTATGTGCTCCATCTTCTCAAAAGCTTCATCTATACCTGTCTACTGATGTCCTGAGAATACAAGTTATTTTGAAAGAGTTTATCAGCATAAAGCTAGCAGTCGGGATGTGGGAGTGTCTGTCCCGTATAGATCTATACACACAATGCCCGCTCTCCCTCCAGGAGACTCTGGTTACACGGTGTTACCACTGTGAAGTGTCGTATCGAGAAGTAGTATGTCACATTCTAATTATAGTATATTCTCTTGTATATTGTATAATGTATTTTCTGGTATAATGTATAGAGTGTTCTCTTATATAGTATATAGTATTCTATTTGTATAGTATTTAGCATGTATTGACTCATAACTGTACTGACTCTGGTAGGTGTCATTGTAATAGTAGTAATGAGTAGTAATCCTTAACTATACCTACTATAGTTAAATAGTAATGTTGGTTGCATGCCTTTGATACACAAAAGTACTGAACTGAAGCGAAAACTTTTATATCCAACACAAATATATATGATATATAACTAAGAATTCAACGACAATCGGAAAAATAACAGAATACCCTAAGTCCACAACCAAACAAGGAACAGGAAATAAGGTGAGCTATCGGTCCTAAGTCCTTCAAGTCTTACTTATATAAATATATTAGTATAGATATGGGTTTGAAAATAAAGTAAGTTTAAAAGAGTTTGAAAATAGTTTTTGGCATTTAAAGAGTTTGATAAAAGGTTTGAAACACTTGAAAATCCAAAGTTTGATGGTAATTTGAAAGGAGAAGCAAATCTTGTAGTCTGTTCCAGTTATTAATCACATATGATTAAAGCAATAACTAGAAATATTCAACTTGTATCCCCCCCCCCCCATAAAAGCATTTATAATCATTTAAAAGGTTAATTAAGGGGTATGAACTCACCTGTAGTGAGTGGATTGGATGGAAGTGCCGGGTAGGATGCTAGGTGTCAAGTGAGGACTTGAACACACACACGGATCCTATGTAACATGTAGTGATACATAAATGTATCTAATTAGTTATTTAATCACTAATTAAGCAAGTAAAGACACTCTAATATGTGAAAACACATTGTTTCAAGTGCTAGGAGTGCTAAGGGTTGCATCTAAGGAGAGTATGGCTTCACATTGGAGTTTACTCCTGAAATGGTCACCCTACATGTGTTTACGGTTGATGGACCATTTCCCCCATGAGTTTACGGTCGTAAACTCATGGTAATGGTGCATTTGAGTGTTTTAAGGTCTTATGCTTCACAAAGAAGTGCCTTAGGGTTGAATCAAAGGCTTAGGAAGTGGTTAGGGCTCGAAATGGCACACTTTTGGAGTTTACGGTCCTTGGACCACTTCTTGGGAGTTTACGGTCGTAAACCCATGAGTTTACGGCCGTAAACTCATGACCACTTCTTCCATTTCGTTTTTGGTGGTTTCTAGTTCATGCATGCAAGGTTCTAGTCTCTTATTCATGCCATAGAAGGTGTTAGGGGCATCAAAACACCATTTGGGGGTGTTTACGGTTTTGGGAGATCCCCAAACCGTAAACACATATGTTCTTGGGGATTTTGATGATTTTCCAAAGGATTAACAAGTATACTAAGCAAGTAATTAGATATGAAGGGTATACTTACTTATATGAAGCTTGTAAGAGTGATTAGAGCCCAAAAACACTAGTGTGTGTTCTTGGTGTTTTGAAGAACACTTGAAGATCTAAGTAGAAATGAAGAATCCATGGATGAAATGATGTATAAACACTATATTAAGTGTTGTATGAACGAATCTAGGAAGGAAATACTTACATTTTCGCGGATTTGAAGAAACAAACTTATGATACTTGAGAGAAAAGTGGTGGGTGTTCTTGAACTTGAAGGTGGGAAGTGTAAAGTGAGGAATAGTGGGTAAACTCATGCTATATGCATGAGTTCTTAGAGAAATGGTGTTTATGGCCCAAACACCTCTTGTTTGGCCGTAAACACCTTCCTAAGGTGTTGTTTGTTTTGTTTGTTATACATCACTAATAACGACGCTTCCTTTTATTAAATCGTTTGACGAAAATAAAATAAAACACCCAAACGGACTTAAATCCGGCCAAAAATGTACTGAAATGTTTTTGACTATTATTTGAAGTGTTTGACTGTAAAAATTATACAAATGAAAATTTTGGGTTGTCACAGCATTGCCATCACAACAGGAAGGTGCACAGAAGCAAGAATGTGTCAATTGAACACGATAGGTTATCAACCTTAGGTCGTGTTCTAGTGATAACTAAAAGGTTTATTCTTGATTGGTTCCTGAAACTTTTCAAGGTCAATAAGGCTACCAATGACTTCTTGACATATAAGTTTTATCTCTTAATGGAACATTCTTGACAAGAGAACAATTCATATAATTGGTCTTAGTTTATCCTTTGTTTTAACCGAAACATCACAACTACCAATTTCAAATGTGGCAGAGTAAGAAAACATTTCTAATCCACATTTCATGAGGTGTTATAAACCTACTTAGTTTGAAATAAGTTTCAAGATATGATTCAAAGTTACTAGAGTGTGCCTCTAAAACTTGATTTGATACGAAGCATGACTCATCTCTCGATTAAACCATTTCAACAATATCTGATTCCTCTTCTTAGTCATACAACTGCAGTAAGATGTCCTTAGAGGATCAATTGTGGCATGGTTCCATCATCATTAAGATGATCACAAAACATGATACTAAAGTACTCTCATTTCATTTTAGATTGGAGAAATCGTTTTCTTTTTACCTAATAGATTCTTCACATTCGTTCTGCCATTCTTTGAAACCTTTCAAAGAATCAGAATTACACTTAATCATATAAGTATAACCATATTTACTGAACCATCGTTAAATCAGGACGAATAGACTTATCGTCCTTTATGGTGGATCTAAATAGTCCTCATCATAGTGTACTAGATCCATCAATCTTTCACTTTGACTCACATAAACATGTGATCAACAAATTAGTCTTAATCTTCCAAAGATAAAGATTCTCATACATCACACAATTCGAATTATATGACTCCAAATTTCTATCCAACTGAAACTTGGGTGATGAGAATTCCTTTTCACTTGGTTAATTATGACATTTTCACAAATGATATAACTAAGAATCAAATCCATAATTAACATTGCTAATAATAGAAATATAACCACCAATTTTGATCAATGCCGTTGCAAGGAAATATAAAGTAAATAAATCAAAATTCATTTTATTTATACTATGAGAAAAATTTTGTTCTTACAATGCAAATATATGAAAACTATGTTTCAACATATTTCCTAAGAAGTCTATTAATCCTATCATAACTCCTAATCAGTAGCTTCCAAAATCTGATCATCGAACCATGCGACCGAAATCCATCTCTTACGATCAGATTCACTTGATCAAGGTGCTCTGCCTTATGCAATCAATTGAGAATTCATAAAACTCATATGCATAGTTAACTTAAAACTGTAATGGCACAGAAACAAGAATATGTCAACACGATAGGTTACAAACCTCAAGTCGTGTGCTAGTTAATAATTATAGGTTTATTGAACTTTTTCAGGATCTTTTAAAACTCCCACTGACCTCTTGAGATATATGATTCTCTAGTCAAGAAACATTTCTTGACAAAAAAATACTCAAGAGTTAGTGCGGATTCTTATCAAGACAAACACTCCACACAATTGATCTTAGTTGGTATTTGTTTTATCCAAGACATCACAACTTACCAATTTCAAACGTACAAGATTCAGAAACCTTTCTACTCCACATTTGTTAAGCGTTATAAACCTTCTTAAGATTGCATCACTCAAGTCACAATCTTGGAGTACGACTCTAAGACTCGATTATGGAACGAAGTATGATTCGCCTTTTGATTTAACCATTTCAACAATTCTTGATTCCTCTTCTTAGCCATACTTGTGCACTAAGTTGTACTTAGAGGATTAATTGTGATATGGTTCTGAATCACTAAGACGATCATTAAACACGATACAAAAGTACTCTCCCTTCTTTTCAGATTGGAGAAACTTTTTATCTCTCTGCCTAATTAATTATTCTTATTCGTTCTGCCAAACATCGAAACTTTTCCAATGTTTCAGAATTACACTTAATCTTATAAGCATAACCATATATACTAAACCTTTAGTAAAACATGACGAATAGCTTTCATTTTTATGTATGGTGGACCTGACCAGCACACAACATTGTGTACTAGACCCTTTAGTCCTTCACTTGACTCACATACTTATGTGAACAACAAATTAGTCTTAATTTCCTATGTACCAATATTTCCATACATCACACAATACAAGTTGTATGATTCCAAGTTTCTGTCTAATTGAAACTTGGGCGATGGGAATCGTTCCTTACTTAGAAAATTACGACACTACCATAAATAACATAACTAAGAATCACATCCACTTAATATTGCTTATAATAGAAACACACAAGCATCAATTTTCACTAATGACATTGCAAGAATATAAATAAGTCAAAACTCAAAATTTATTTTATTTATAAAGAGGTGCGGAAAACTTGTCCTTACAACATGTATGAAGAATCAAAAATAGGTACTTAATACAGCTAGATAGTGGATTTTACCTGAAGCAGAGTCATACACCTTGACTCTCCCATCTCTTAGATTTCTCAGGTAGGTAGGGCAGCTTCGTAACCCACGCCCCTTCTCTTGGCAATAGAAACATATGGACTCTTCTGGAATGGCACACGGGACTATCTCAAACTCAGCCTTTCTCTTGCGTAGAGAAAACTTTTTTGGACTTCCAATGCTGCCATCAATGTCCATAGAAGTTTGGGAGGTTGACTTACCATACACATTTGCTTTACCATTGTGTCAAATCATTGTTGATTCAACAACAATAAGCAAATAAGTCAACTCAATGAGAGTCACGTCGTGATCCATCATATGGTACTCTCTAATGAACTCACTATATGAATCGGGAAGTGATTAAAGAACCTAGTCAACAACGAACTTCGCTGGGAAAATAACACCGATCATTTTCAACTTGTCAATGGGTGACGTCATCTCTAAGACGTGTACACACACAGACTTCCCATCTTCATGTCTTTTTGCCAATAGGGCTTGAGTGATATTGACCTTTTCAAGCCTTCGAACTTGTGGGTCAGGGAGTAATATTGAAGGAGGTGGAGGTAGTGAAGCATGATTCTCATTTCCATGATCCAATCGTGGAACATCATCTTCAAGTGAAAAAAAATTTCCGATGGATTCAGGAAGACCATAGTTGTTAGACTTTGACATCTACAAAACGGGAGAAATTCAAGTTAGTTGATTGAGTCCTTAATAAAACACCAAAATGAGATATTATGGCTAGGACCCAACACAATATTCTACAACTTGGAAGAAGGATGTCATAATCCAAATTGCAGAACATTTGAAGGTAGGTAAATGACGATATACCAATTTCCACCATGAAAAACGAAAATTTTAAGGTTTAAGTTTTAAATGAATTTGAAACTTCTAGATCTTTTGAGATTCATTGAAATTTTCAACAGCATCTTTAATCTCGATTGTGCCCGTCATGTTTGTGACTGAGATGCTGAGGATCACAAACAAGGTGTGGATAACCATGCGAATATACTTGGTACCCTCAATGTCACTATCACCTAATCAATGTGTCGGTTAACCACACATGCTCCATTGATCTATGACAAACATCGAGTCGCCCTCTGCCAACCTTGCCAATCCTAAATTAGTGTGCCGGTTAACCACACACGCTCCACTAACGTCTCGGCAAGGTGCAAAGTGTACTGTCATAGGTTTGCACCAATTCCACATTTTTCCTAAAGTAACTAAGATTTGGGAATTTATAAAACGTTTAGTTACTTGCATGACATTATACTTATAATGGAAGGTTGTGTCATATCCTACTCGTTCGGCTAACGACCCTCCACTAGTCAAGAGTGCGGTGGGTAAGAGTGGATACCCATTCAATCACCATTTTATAGGCAGTTTCCTTAAACACCCCTTAGAGACCAGCTTCGTGAATGAGGCCTACTAACGGTAAGACTGACTCTTTTACTCATACAAATATAATATGTTAAACTTTTAAATGTTATATAGTATAAGGTGTATTTTATACATTTAAAATACTAAGTGGTTTAAACAGTTAAACCA
Source organism: Lactuca virosa (assembly GCF_052849685.1). Lineage (NCBI taxonomy): Eukaryota > Viridiplantae > Streptophyta > Magnoliopsida > Asterales > Asteraceae > Lactuca > Lactuca virosa. Next base: position 203,947,279 of record NC_136426.1, read on the forward strand.
CTTAGTAATTTAAATTTCAAAACTTGAGGACAAGTTTTGAAACCTTTCAAAACATTAGGGTTTAACTATTTAAATTTGAAAAAACAAAAACTTTTAAGTTCAAATTTAAACTATAAAACCTATAGGGTGCAATTTGCAACTTTTACAAATTACTAGGTTAAATATTTGACTAATAATAATCCTATATTATCCATATTTAACCAAATCCATCAATTTGGATGAGGCTAACCATTCCAAACTTAAAAATTTGGATTTTGGCAAGAAAAACGAGTTTTGGCAATTATCCTCAACAAAATCTGGCAGAAAAATCGAAAATCCCGGCACCAGAGCCTTGGACTCGTCGAGTCCACAATGGAAATCGTCGAGTAGGACCTAATCGTTGAGTCCATTCATGGACTCGGTGAGTCTACCAGTCAGAAGGCAAAATTTTCGATTTTCTTGATCTTTGGTGGTCCAATTTTGCATCTATTCACTGGAAAATGACCTATGCTCTAATACCACTGCTGGGTTATGAGCATAACATCATTTCTATGGTGTTCATGCAACCCTAATTGCGTTGATCTAGGTTTTTCTAAGTAAACATACAACATTAAATACCAAAGAAATAAACCCTAATTGACTAGCATACAAATCTGGAAAAACATATATGATTAGGGTTGGAAAGTTTACCTTGATTGTTATGTAGCAATAACAATCACAATTCTTCTTGATCTTGACTTCTGAAAGCCTAGTGCCTCAAATGTTGCACCTCTAATGGAATCACAAACACTCAATGCAACAAGATGACTTGGAGAGGGTAGGATTTCAGCGACGGTTTCTCATAAGACTCATGGGGCCGAAAATCCTATGCAAAGGGTTCCTTATATAGTTGTGTGGGCTGCTAGGTTTTGTGAAGAAAACCTAATTCCTGCTTAAGGCCTAAGCAGCCCATGGATTCCTTCCTTAGAGCCCTTTGGATGAAATCTTATGGGCTTCACCATAAATTTCGTCCACTCCACTCTATGGAGTCCATCAGCCCAACTAGCAACTAACAGTTAATTGCAATATCAATACCCTTTATTTAATCGGTCTCTTTTCATCACCAAATTAATTTATGATCAATACTAATTAAATAATATGATTTCCAAATAATATATCAAACTTGTAATATATTAATAAAACCATTTTCGAGTACCGATTTATTATTCATATAATAAATTCTACTCTCTCTCCTCTTGTCATCCTATCAAGTTGCATGAGTGAAGGTAACCCAAAAGGACCATGCTCATAATCGGGTCAAGTACATACCAAAATCGTTATGGGCTTAGACACCAAATCCAACATTAATCAATGATAATTTACGAGACACCCATTGCCAAAAATATTAGTCCCACATTAGTGTGCCGGTTAACCACACACGCTCCACTAATGACCAATAAGGTGCAATGTGCAATTTCATGGGTTAGCATCATATTCACATTTTTCCTAAAGTAACTAAGCGTGGGATTTTTAGAAAAATAATTTAGTTACTTTATCATTCATTATACTTACTAATTAGAATAAAGTGCCCTATCAAACCCGTTCGGGTAACGACCCTCAACTAGTCAAGAGAGCGTTGGGTAAGAGTAGATACCAAATGGAAGTCATTTTATAGGCCGCTTCCTTAAACTCCCATTATAGACCAGCTTCGTGAATGAGGCCTACTAACGGTAAGACTGACTTTTCTTATACATATATATATAAACTTTTAGTTTTACAATATATATATATATATATATATATATATATATATATATATATATATATATATATATATATATATATGTATGTATATATATATATATATATATATATATATATATATATATATATATATATATATATATATATATATATATAAAGGTTTAATCTTTTAATAAATCAAACTTTTAATTTAATTAAATTTAAACCATATATTGATTTATTAATTATCATTAACAAAATCCATAAGGATATATTTAAGGGTTTATCATTTCAAATTCCGAAAATTAAACCTTTTAATTTTAAATTTTATACAACCCATAAAATATTAATTATTTAATCCAATTAATAATTATCTAGTAACCAATTATGGATATAAAAATTATCCTTCAATTAATTAAATTATTAACCATATCCATAAGGATAATTACAATCAAATAAATCATCATTATCTAATTCATAATTATCTCCTAACATTTAGGTTTTTCTTGAATTATCTTAAGTATTAACCTAGTAAATCAAGTTAGGCAAGAAAATCTGAGATAAGAATCAGATGCACCAACTCGCCGAGTTGGAGGACCAAAGTCGACGAGTTCTAAGAACAACTCGATGAGTTCATTGAACAAAATGTCGATTTTGTTCCCTTCTCCTTTTAACAATTCACCATTGCATCATATTCAATAGAAAACTAATCCTAGGATTTGATACCACTGACGGGTTTTGAGCAAAACATACATTCGTATGTGAGCATGCAAACTATGAACACAAAGTATAAACCCTATAACCCTAGTGTATAATCAAAACTCACATAGTAAAGGGTTATGAAACATACCTTTAAGATTATTGTTGTAAAAAATCTTGATTCCTTTCTTGAAAGACCTTTGGTAGCAAGCGTCACAAGTGTCGCGCCTCTAATGGCTCACAAACAAACTCAAGCAACCAAGGAATACTATAGAGAGAGAGAAGGGAAGAAAAAATTCTGCTTTAAGCCTTTTGGAGGAGTGCATGGACGAAATCCTACCCTAAGGAGGGTTATATAGGTGTTAGGAAAGTATTGGATAAGGCAGGTGTGTCCAAGATAACCCTAATCCCTTAACTTCCTCCCTAAGGCATCTAAGTCACCCTTAGATCCAACCCTAAGGAGGGTTTATATAGGTGTTTGGAAAGTATTGGATAAGGCAGGTGTATCTAAGATAACCTTAATCCCTTAACTTCCTCCCTAAGGCATCCAAGGCACCCTTAGAGCCCAAGGAAACCCTAGGAGCATCTTGATTTCGTTCCTCCCACTATAGGTAGGTTCTAAAATGTTCAACTATTGAACATTGTCACCTTTAGTCCTTGCAGTTTCAATTAATTCCTTTAATCCAAAAATTAATTCCAAATTAATTTCTGATTAAATATTAATTAAACAATATGCTTTGTAATTAATATATTATTTCCATAATACATCGATAAATCATTTATTTTGATTGCTAATTAATTTAATAACCACGTAATAAATTAATAAATCATTCTTCTCTCTCTAAAAGTTATCCTATTTAATTTCCAGGTTTGAAGGCAACCCAAAATGTCACACCCCCAAACCAAAACGGCGGAAACGTTATGGGGTGAAGGACGTCAAGTACAGTATCCCAACAATTCTATAATAGTAATCAAAGCAAACACAACCATTACATTAATAAAATATTGTATTTACATCTGTTCATAACATAGTTTTATGGCAACAAAAGGGTATAACAAAAGTATAAAAGACGCAACTCTATAAGGCTTCGTCTTTTCAAAATTCTGCGTGTGTACCTATCTACTGATTCCCTAAGAATACAAGCGAATTTGAAAGTGTATCAACATTTAAGTTGGTGAGTCCATAAGTATGTTTTAGTGATGGAAAAATCTTCTTTGTACTTTGAAAATGCTAGTATGTTTCTCCAGAAAATTCAATATTTTCTATAGTGAATGAAATGTAGTCATGTATGTTCCTTAAAAATGTATGCTGTAGTGGTGTACTTAGTACTAGAAAATAGTGTATTGTAATTGTATGTGTATGAAAATCCGTGTATAAATGTTTGGATATCATATGTTGTAGTGTAAAGTAGTGTATCATTGTAGTATTTGTATGAAAACCTTGTATTAATGCATGGGCACCCCCAACTATAGTGTAGAGTAGTGTATCATAGAGTACTGTAATTTTATTAAATAAAATAAAATAACTGAAGTAGTGTTAATCTCGTAAACATATGTGTTAATTATACTGTTGTGAGTTTCATATAACCATGCTTGATACGACCTAGTGACCTCTACGACGTTCTTCAGGCATCTGAAAGTTATGACATTTGTCACCCCAGGCTTGCCGGCCTAACTGTTGCAAGCACCTCAGGTGCGGGATTGTGAGTCCCATATAAATCTATACACAAATCTCACGCTATCCCTCCAGGAGACTCTGGTTATACTGTATAGGATTTAGTTCTATACCCTGGTGGATACTAGTGAAGTAGTGCCTCACATCCCTGTATTAACTAGTTTATGTGTAGTGTAGTTTAGTGTAGTGTAGTAATGTTTTCTTGTATGTGAACATGTATGAATATCCTTATAGTAATGTATTTGTAATGTAAAATAATTATATTTAAATAATTATTTAGTAGTGTATACTTGTAACAATGTATTAGAGTAGTGTTTCTCAAACTATACCTATTATAGTTTGAATAAATGCTTTGATTCTGCGTGTTGTACTTAGTAAAATAGTGTAGAGATTTCCAAACTATACCAATTATAGTTTATTCGTAAAGTTCTGTAATGTACTGAAAACGTTTGCAATTTAGTTATATGATAGTATAACGCCCTTATGCTCGACATGTTCACACCCCAAAACCGGAACGGCGGAAACGTTCTGGGGTGGAGGACGTCATGTCAAGTATCACAACACATGCAGTATAGTAATCAAAGTACAACAACCATTGCATTAATAGTAATAGTTTTACATAGGTTACATTTAGCAACAACATCAAAGTAGATATATATATAGAAAATAACATAAGATGCAGCTCGGTACAAGGCTGTCTTCACAAAAGCTTCCGGAGTGTACCTGTCTACTGACAACCTGAGAATACAAGTTATTTTGAAAGAGAGTATCAGTATTTTAATGCTGGTGAGTTCATAAGTATTTTAATGACATTGATATAAATACATGTTTTTCCTCAAAATAATCTCATCAGATGATGGTGATAAAAGTTTATAGCGTATTTGAATTCCTTCCCGAAAATCCTATATTTTCTATTAAAAGTAGTCTTCTACCAAGACCAGACTGTTTTCAGTTTAAAGAAATGAGTTTATCTAATAAAAGCAGTATTCAACCAAGACCCGACTGTTTTGTGTTTAATGAGCATTTTTCCCTAATGTTACTATCATTATCAAAATATAGTTTTACATTAATGAGTGTGTGGGAAAGCCACAATTAAATGTAATATGGAAAATAATGCTTTACTTCAGCAATGACATTGCTGCTTATAAGGTAATAAAAATGCAGACTCCGGATAGTATTAGATGGACAATACACCCCGAGGAGTCTAAAGTAGTAAGATACAGACTCCAGGTAGAATTTGTTGGTTTTTGAGCATTTTAACACTCCTATGGTGTACATGCAACCCTATAAACCTTGGATCTATGTTTTCTCTATTATACATGCAAATATTAACTATTCCAAGGTTTCATCCTAACTAGCATATTATGAAGCACCTATACTACAAAGTTCTAGTTAGATGACATACCTTTTGATGTAGCTTGATGTCTTCAAGCTTTAAGAGCTTAGCCCCAATAGTGTGGAAGCCTCAAATGGAATCACAAATCACCAAAACACCTTGGAAGAACTTGAGAGAATATGTATGCACACTAAAATCGGCCCACTCTTATTTTCACACACTTGTGCCAATTTTGTGAGCCAAGGACCCCTTTATATATTATGGAGGATTAGGGTTACATCCATGTAAACCCTAATACCCATGACCTTTCATTTACATAGGATCCATGGGTTAAAAGCTCCATGGACCATCCATGAAAGCTTAGCCCAACCTAAATGAACTTGGCCCATTCCATATATATAAGAGTCCATATTTAATTAGTTCTTTTTGATCACTTAATTAATTATAAATTAATTCTTGATCAATACTAATTAAATAATATGATTCCATATTAATATATTAGAACTTATAATATATTAATATAAATCATAAATATATTATTCTCAAAAGACTATCCATATAAATTGTGCCGGTGAAGTGCAACCCAAATGGACCATGTCGGGTCGGGTCAAGTACATACCAAATATAGTTATGGACTTAGACATTAATCCAACAGTCTCCCACTTGGATAAGTCTAAAACTATTATTGAGTATGACTTCAAAACCTAACTGGCAATCGCAGCTCTTAAAACCACTGTCGAACTTTGACCTTGTCAATGACTTGTCCATTAGATAAGGGATCATATATTCCTCCATTCTAGATATCATATGGACTGAGACATGGATTATAATCATTCTCTCTGTCCATTTGTTGTTTCCCGATTTTTGATTTATGATGACTGACTGATTGAACAAATCAAATCAGTCCTGGCTTGGCCAAACACTCACATGTGTCATCGCTAAATCATCGAGGGGTCCACAAATATCGCTTTTATCCCGAAGGTAATAGGAATGGATAAACTTCGACTCATATGGCTTGTTCTACTACTTGTTGAATCATACACAAAGGCACGTTTTATAACATCGAGTTACCAAATGCGTTTTCGTGCAATCAATGTATAACCAACTCATAGTAACAACTCATATCTCTAGGTTTGAAGAATATAAGATATTATCGTCTCATGATCACTCGTGATAAAATCCATGAAGTGATTCAAATGAGCGCGGGTTGAATCCAATACTCAGAACTTATGAGCACTCATGAGTGGTGTAGCACCACTTTGTCCACCAACTTGGACCTCTACAAACCAACCCATGACAGTCTTGATTCATATCTACTTCCAACATATGACCGACTGTGGATGGTTTGAATAACTTAATCATTCAGGAAGAGCGACTTAGTTATTCTGGACGTCAAAACATGCAAAGTGAAACACAAGAATAAATGAATCAAATATGGTATCAAACCCTATGAATATAAATAAACACTTTTATTTATCACCATACTGATTACTCATTATTCATTGTTTCGGTTTTATCAACTTTATACTTGAATTAAAAACACTAGTTGCCCCATGCTCCAAGCATGTACACTATGTTTTTCTTAAACAATAGCTTTGCCATACACCAAGTATGCACTCTATGTTTGTCTATGATCCTTACTTTGTGAAATAAACCAATTGAACATAATTTCAATTATCGAAAAATGTGAGAATTTCAAATTCCTATCATTTATCGAAATCTGTTTAGATTTTAAACTTATATGCACTGACCCTCCTGTAATGAATATGTACAAAGTCACAAAGACTTGTCAACAGTCATTATAAGGTATTCCAATGGAGATCAACTCCATGGAAACTAAGTCTCATATTCAAAGTACATTGCTTTGGAGATGCTTCTTGCATTAAGTTTTCTAATCTTACACAGATAACTTCCACCTATGGAGACAACTCCATATTCTCATTTTGACTATCACTTTTGAATAAGAGATTCCTCTTTTCATAATATGTCAATATGTTCCTTCCAAAATTAGCACTATACTTCTAACTGTCCCTGAGCAACCAATCTTTGGTAAACCTCAGATTGTCCTCGACAATTGGTTAATCATTTTAGTCATATCCAATTCTAGACCTTTTCCCTTCTTAATGCCTCTGGGCATTTGGAAAATTTTAGAAATGACAAATATTATAGCACATGCAATCGATCCTGTACCCAAAGCAAATGGTACACGATTCATGATGTCTCACATAAAGACATGATTCTAGACTAGTCTTTTGCTACAATATTTTTATTTTCCATGTTTTCAAAATTTGACTATGAAGAGGGATGCCGTAATCATAATCGAATTTTGAGAACGCAATATATAGAATTTCCTTAAGTTGAACCAATCCAACATGAAATTCATATATATATTCTTGACTAAAGATGATTAAGGTCTCAATCTAAGCCTTTAGAACTGAAATGAAGTATATCCTCTTCCTTAATTATAGCAAAACAACTTTTTCAATCCCAGCAGCCTCACGAATTGAAACTTTTGTTTTCTATAATTAACATTGCTAACTTGCAACACTAACAATAATTATCATGCTCCCACAAACATGATGATTATTAGCATAACACTTATGCTACCACAAGCTTTGACATGTACTCAGAAATCAGCTGGACTTCTAGAAATCAATACTTTATTGACTTTCTTACCAAAGTTCAGATTTCTGATACGAGATGATTTGATAAAACTTTATCAAAATCATACACCTTTCCTTAGATAGCATGCATGTGTGTCTAAACAATTTCAGAACTATGAAAAGGGATGCCGTAATCATAGTCTCAATTGTTTAGACCTTTTGCCATCTGCTTCAAATCTACTTGGTGGAAGTGTTTCCTCACCATCATTTTCATGAATCGGAGAGAAACCTTATGACCCTTAGATTTTATGGTGTATGTGTTCTTATCCATGTGAATCGTCAAAACCATAGTCACGAGACAAGGATAATGACAAATCCAAACTCATATGGACTGAACTTATGCAATCTTAACTTCTTGCCACCTGGCAGTACAGGGCCTGCCATTGCTTCCAAGTTGTTATGCAACCAATTGAGAACTTTCAGAACTCCTATGCAAAGCCAACTTTAACTGGAATGGGCACAGAATATGTCAACACGATAGGTTATAAACCTCAAGTCGTGTGCTAGTGAAGAACCTCAGGTTTTATTCTTGATTAGTTATTAAAATTCTTTTTAGGATCTTTAAGACTCCCACTATCCTCTTGACATATAAGACTATCTTGCCAAATATTCAAGAGATAGTGCGGATTCTTTATCAAGACAAACACTTCACCCAATTGGCCTTAGTTGGTCTTTGTTTTATCCAAAACATCACAACTTACCAATTTCAAATGTACAAGAGTAGGACACTTTTACTCTTACATTTGACAAGTGTTTTAAACCTTTCTTTAAGATATGTCACTCAAGTTACAATCTTGGAGTATGACTCTAAGAATTGTTTTGGAACGAAGTATGACTCATCTTCCTGATCTAACCATTTCAACAATTCATGACTCCTCTTCTTAGTCATAAGAATGCACTAAGATGACCTTTAGAGGACTAATTGTGATATGATTTCTAAATCATTAAGATGATCACAAACATGATACTAAAGTACTCTCCCATCATTTCAGATTTGAGAAACTTTTATCTTTCTGCCTAATTTGATTCTTCCCATTCGTTCTGCCATACATTGAGACTTTTCCAATGTTTCAGAATTATACTTAAACTTGTAAGTATAACCATATTTACTAAACTTTAGTAAATCAAATAGTCTTAACGAGATTTGTGGTGGACATGACCAGTGCACAAGAATGTGTACTCGATCCCTTTAGTCCTTCACTTGACTCACACATCCATGTGAACAAGTAATTAGTCTTGATTTTCCAATGCTTGAAAGTTCTCATTCATCATACTATTCAACTTGCATGATTCCAAGTTTCGGTCCAATTGAAACTTGGGCGATGAGGAACTTTCCTGATTTGGTAAATTTAGACACTACCACAAATGAAAGAATCAAATCCATTTTCCAATATTGCTGTCAGTGGAATCATATAAGCAACAATTTTCCACAAATGTCATTGTAAGGATACTTCAAATAAATAAAATTAAACAATTTTCTTTTATTTTAAAACTTTGCGGAAAAACTTATCCTTACAATCCACATGGAAAATTGTTGTTATCTATTCCTTAGCAATATATCATAACTTCTTAAGCAACTGCTCAAAATTCTGATGCGATCGAAATCCACCTTCGCGATCAGAATCAGCATATACTTCCTTTAAGATTTCTCTCTATTCTTTGATTCTTAAAACATCAACATGTGACCCAGTCACATCATGTAATGAGGATCTCAGAATAGAACTGAACAGAGTTAGATAATGGGCTCTACCTGATGTAGAGTCAAACTTATTGACTTTAACATCCTTAGGTAAATTTGGCAGCTTTGCAATCAACGCCCCTTCCTTTGGCAAAATAAACATATGGACCCTTTGGTAATGGGACTATCTCAGACTTAGCCTTTGTCTTTACCATTTGGTCAACCGGGTTGACTATGACCAATCCCTTTCCATTGGGAAGAGAATGCTTTTTCTGGATTTCCAATGTCACCATTGTCACTGTCCATAAAGTTTTTGGGAAGTTGATCTTCTAATCAAATTTGCTTTACTATCGTTCCAAATCATTGCTGATTCAGCAGCACCAAGCAAATAGATATGATCATTAAGGTTCATGTCATAGTCTGTTTCATAGTAGTCCCAAAGGAACTCACTATGTGACTTAGAAAGTGATTGAACATCCAACTTTCTTAAGACTTTGACACCCAACTCTCCCGGCTTGTCAATATGTGACTTCATCTCTAAGATGTGATCACACATAGACCTTGCTTGCCATTAGGGCTTGAGTGACCTTGAACTTGTGGGTTAGGGAGAATAATTGGAGGAGGTGGAGGAAGAGAAGTATGACTTCCATGAGCCAAACTCGGGAAGTCATATTCATTAGGAAAGCTTGGTTTGGGAAGATCATTGTTGTCTAAACCAGACATCAACAATGGGAGAAATTCAACTTTCTTAAGATCATTAGAAAGTGATTGAACATCCAACTTTCTTAAGACTTTGACACCCAACTCTCCCGGCTTGTCAATATGTGACTTCATCTCTAAGATGTGATCACACATAGACCTTGCTTGCCATTAGGGCTTGAGTGACCTTGAACTTATGGGTTAGGGAGAATAATTGGAGGAGGTGGAGGAAGAGAAGTATGACTTCCATGAGCCAAACTCGGGAAGTCATATTCATTAGGAAAGCTTGGTTTGGGAAGATCATTGTTGTCTAAACCAGACATCAACAATGGGAGAAATTCACGTAAAGTTGATTTAAGTCCTTAATATAACACCCAATATGATATATTAAGGCTAGGACCCAACAAACTATTTTATAACTTGGAAGAGGGATGTCGTAATCCAAGCTATAAAATATTTGAAGGTAGGTGAATGACGATTCACCAATTTCCACCAAGATAAACGAAATGTATTATTAGGTTTTAATTGGTTTTGAAACTCCTAGATTCTTTTGAGATTCATTGAACTTTTCAATGGCATGTTTCAATATCGAGTGTGCCCTTCAGGTTTTGTGACTGGGATGCCAAGGATCACAAAACAAGGTGTGAAGTAACCACGCAAATATACTTGGTACCCTTAATATTTACCCCTCAATCGATGTGCCGGTTAACCACACACGCTCCAACGATACTATGATAAACATTAAGTTACCCTTTGCCTACCTTGTTAAGTCCAGGTTAGTGTGCCGGTTACCCACACACGCTCCACTAACAGCTTAAACAAAGTGCAAAGTGTAATTTCATGGATTAGCACCTTATTCACATTTTCCTAAGTAACTAAGATTGGGAATTTATATGTGTTTAGTTACTTAGTATTTATCATTATACTTATAATGAAGGGAGAATTATAGTCATTGTCCTACCTGTTCGGCTAACGACCCTCCACCAGTCAAGGAAGCGGTGAGTGAGAGTGCACACCCATTAAACTGCCATTTTATAGGCAGTAACCTTATACCCCCCCTTATAGACCGGCTTCGTGAATGAGGCCTACTAATGGTAAGACGACTTGCTCTTATACATATAATATATTAAACTTTTAATATTATAATATTATAAGGGTGTATTTTAGACATTTAAAATACTTGGTGGTTTAATCTATTAATTAAACTAGACTTTTAATTTAATTAAACTCAAACCATATATTTATGGATTTAATAATACTCTTTTAATTAAACGCTTTAATTAACTATTAATAAAGTCCATAGGAGTTAATTTGAACTATTCAACAAAACATCATAATTCCAATTATTAAACTCAAAATTAAAACCATTTAATTAATTGTTTAAGTTATGAACCCAAGAGTTTTAGAATTCAATTCTTTTTTTTCATAAAAAAGTTTTCTCAAATTCCAAAACTTGAGGGCAAGTTTTGTAATTCTTGAAAACCTTTGGATTCCATAACTTATGGAATTAATGGTGTTTTATGATGAAACTTTCTATGTTCCATAACTTAAGGAACTCCATAAAAACTTTGAATCAAAAATTTTTTTTTAAAAAAAAAAACTTTCATATCCATAACTTATGGAAGTTTCAAAAACCCTTAAGATCACAACTTTAAAAAAAAACTTTTGAGCTCCAAAATTTTATGACAAAATATGTAACTCCTTAAAACATTTAGATCAAACTTTTAAAACTAATAAAATAATCATATCATTTTATCTTTTACTAAATCTGACCTAATTCAACTCATATAACAAATGATTCAAATTTTACAAATAATTCGTTTTTCACAAAACAAGTAATTATCTTAAAATTTGACAAACGTCATGTTTTTTTTTTCCTTTTTTTTCAACTTGAAAATAAAACATTTGCATCAATATAACAGAAAACAACCCATGGCTCTGATACCACTGTTGGGTTTTGAGCATTCTAACACTCCTATGGTGTACATGCAACCCTATAAACCTTGGATCTATGTTTTCTCTATTATACATGCAAATATTAACTATTCCAAGGTTTCATCCTAACTAGCATATTATGAAGCACCTATACTACAAAGTTCTAGTTAGATGACATACCTTTTGATGTAGCTTGATGTCTTCAAGCTTTAAGAGCTTAGCCCCAATAGTGTGGAAGCCTTAAATGGAATCACAAATCACCAAAACACCTTGGAAGAACTTGAGAGAATATGTATGCACACTAAAATCGGCCCACTCTTATTTTCACACACTTGTGCCAATTTTGTGAGCCAAGGACCCCTTTATATATTATGGAGGATTAGGGTTACATCCATGTAAACCCTAATACCCATGACCTTTCATTTACATATGATCCATGGGTTAAAAGCTCCATGGACCATCCATGAAAGCTTAGCCCAACCTAAATGAACTTGGCCCATTCCATATATATAAGAGTCCATATTTAATTAGTTCTTTTTGATCACTTAATTAATTCTAAATTAATTCTTGATCAATACTAATTAAATAAATGATTCCATATTAATATATTAGAACTTATAATATATTAATACAAATCATAAATATACTATTCTCAAAACACTATCCATATAAATTGTGCCGGTGAAGTGCAACCCAAATGGACCATGCCGGGTCGGGTCAAGTACATACCAAATATAGTTATGGACTTAGACATTAATCCAACAGTATTAAATGACAATACACCTCGGGGAGACTAAAATAGTAAAATACAGACTCCAGGTAGTATCAAATGACAATACACCTCGGGGAGTCTAAAATAGAAATATACAGACTCCATGTAGTATTAAATGACAATACACCTCGGGGAGTCTAAAGCAGCCTTTAATCCTAAGTAGGTTAGTTTAAAGTTTTAAAATGTGGCCTAGTGTATAACTAGGAAAATATATTATGATGGTTTTATATGTAGAAAATACCGTGAAAATACTTACCTTAAGGCAATGAATTATAAGGTAAATATAAAGATACTCGTAACCATACTGATTGACGGATGTAAACACGACGACCTGCTGGCGTCGAAAATGAATGTGACATTTGTCAGCCCTTGGCTTGGTCGGTCGGGACTATAGCTAGCAGTCAGGATGTGGGATGGTCTGTCCCGTATAGATCTATACACACAATGCCCGCTCTCCCTCCAGGAGACTCTGGTTACCAACTTGACAACGGTGAAATCCGCGTCATGAGGATGTATCTAGTGTTTTGATTTCTATATACCTTTCTTTTTACCAAAAGTACAAGTTTTTATGAATATAGATATAACTAAGTTCTACTTCATGAAAGTTATGGTTGGTTTCTAAACTATACCTATTATAGTTTACTTGAGAGGTTATCTAGGTACCTTTGCTACCCAAAGGATTTGAACTGGAGTAAAAGTTTTAATATCTATCTAGATATATATAATATATAACTAGGACTTCAACGACACTCGGACAAATAACCGGATGCTCTAAGTCCACAACCAAACAAGGAACAGGAAATAAAGCGGACTATCAGTCCTAAGTCCTTCAAACCCTACTTATATAACTATATATATATACACATGAATCTATCAAGAATATAAGTTTAAAAGACTTTGATAAAAGCTTAGTAATTTAAAAAGAGATTTTAGTGTTTTAAAAGAGATTTGAAAACGAGAATTGAAAACCTTTAGCTGAATAAAGCAGTTTAACATGCAAAAATCTATTTGATTGACAGTTATTAATCACATGTGATTGATATAATAACTTAGCAGTTCAACTTGTATTCCCCCCCCATAAAAGCATTTAAAATCATTTTAAAGGTTGATTAAGGGGTATGAACTCACCTGTAGTGGGTGATTCGGATGAATGAATGGTATAGGATGCTAAGTGTCAAGTGAGGGCTTGAGCACACACACAGATCCTATTTAACATGTGATGATACATATATGTATCCAATTAGTCATTTAATAACCAATTTATCAAGTAAAGACACCCTAATACATAGGTAACCCTTTGATTCAAGTTCTAGGGGTGCTAAAGGGTTGCATCTAAAGAGAGTATGGCCTCACATTGGAGTTTACTTCCCATTTGGTACCAACACATGAGTTTACGGCCCATGGTCATTTCCCCAATGAGTTTACGGCCGTAAACTCATGGTAATTAGTACCATTGCGTGATTTAAGGTCTTATACCCCTCAAGGAAGTGTTCTAGGTTTTCATTCAAGGCTTAGGAAGGGACTAGGGCTCAAAATGGCCCTTTATGGGAGTTTACGGTTCTTGGACCACTCGATGGGAGTTTACGGTCGTAAACCCATGTGTTTACGGTCGTAAACCCATGAGTTTACGGCCGTAACTCATGGTCACTCCTACCATTTCGTGTTTTGGGGTTTCTAGCTCATGCATGCAAGGTTCTAGTCCAATATCCAAGCCCTAAAAGGTGTTAGTGGCACTTAAACACCACTTGATGGTGTTTACGGTTCAAGGAGATCCCTTGACCGTAAACACATGTGTTCTTGAGGGTTTTTGATGTTCTTCAATGGATTAACAAGTAATCTAAGTAAATAACTAGCTAGGAGGGATGTACTTACTTATAGGAAGCTTGCAAGAGTGTTTTAGGCCCAAAAACACTAGTGTGTGTTCTTGGTGTTCTTGAAGAACACTTGAAGTTCTAAGAAAAGAGGATATTTCATGGATGAAATCATGTATAAACACTAGATAAAGTGTTATATCAACAAATATAGGGAAGAAACACTTACATTTTTGTAAGATTGGAAGAAATGTGATATGATACTTGAGAGAGAATTGTGGGTGTTCTTGAGCTAGGAAGTGAAAAATGAGCCAAAAATGACTAAGTGTCATATTTATACTCTTTAGAGTTTACGGCCGTAAACTCCATGTGTGGGGCCGAAAACTCCAAACTCTTGGAGTTTTGAGACTTAAGTGATGCACGACAACCTCTACAGTATACTTCCTTTTATTTGTTCGTTTGACGAATATAAAATAAAAACACCCAAACGGACTGAAAACCGGCCAAAAACGTACTGAAATGAATTTGGCTACTATTTGTAGTGCTTGACTGTAGAGTTTATACAAATGAAAATTTCGGGTTGTCACATCATCCCCCCGTTAGAGGGAATTTTGTCCCGAAATTAGAGTTCAAGCAACTAAGTTATTACAAAATAACTAAGCAAAAGATGGTGATATTTATGTTTCTTTTGATCCTCGCGCTCCCAAGTGAACTCCGGTCCTCGCTTGGCGTTCCAGCGAACCTTCACGATTGGGATGCGGATTTGTTTCATTCGCTTGACCTCTCGGCCCATGATCTCTACAGGTTCTTCCACGAAGTTGAGGCTCTCGTTGCTTTCGATCTCGTCGAGTGGAATTACAAGAGCCTTGCCGGACAAGCACTTTTTCAAATTTTAGACGTGGATAGACTAGGGCGGAATTTATGGAGTCCTTAAAGTAGTTGAGGTCTGACGGATGTTGGACCAATTCTTATCAAGAATCTCTGATGGTCATAAGTTCTTGGAAAGATAGAACGTTTCAGTATCTAAAACATAATGTACTTCCATGGTGAGATCATCACTTGGCGTGATCGCAATTCTGAAGTTCCAAAAGTTCTCTCTTACTGAGGGTGTAGTCCTTTTGATTGGTTCTTAGGAAGCTCAGGTCGTCTTCGGATTCGTATTTCCTACTGGTTGGCTTTCAGAGGTTTTCAGGATCATTGGAGATGCTGACTATATGCTGGCATCTGTTGGTTACGTGGCATCTATCTCAGCCCAGTGCAAAAATGGACATGCACTTCTGACTCCTGAGGTGTTTCTAATGGAATATCTCAAAGTCAGTATGATAGAGGGTTTTACCAGACGATGCTTAGAAAATTTCAATTTTTATCATTGTCTAATAGATGCTTTCACAGTACGATCCCTAATCGGAAAGAATCATTCTCTCACTCGCTTCGCTGTTTCATGGATAGCAGTTTCTGATCAGGGCTAGCTTCGCCCTTAGCGAATTTCTGAAGTGATTGACTATTTCAGGAGGTGGTTCTATTATCTCTTTAGAGATAGTATTCTTTGGAACACCTAGTAGTCATACAAATCTCTATTTAGATTTAATCTACATCGTATAGGATTCTGCCACTCAGAACCTCTGATTTCCACATCCATTATTCTCAGAGCTTAACCTGCCACATCTTTTCAGGTATCTTGGCCCACTACTGAGATGCTTAATTTGTGGAATTCAGCGTGAATAGATGGTCGTAGCCAATGTTTTTTTTTTTTGACCCTTACGACTCGAGTTACTTTTCTTAACTGAGGTGTCGGCTACTATGTTGGCTTAACCGGGATGACAACAAATTTCAAATTTGTAGTCATTTTAGTAGCCTAACCCACAATTGTTTCCTTGCCTTCTGCTCCTTCTCTAAGGGTATATGATGAAGGGCTTTATTTTAAGGTTCATGGTAGACCTCATACTCGGCTCAATCACTATTACTCGGTGTATGAAAGCCGTATATAATTGAGATTGACAGGATGTTCAGATGTGTGGCCCCACCCCAAACCCACAACCAAACAAGGAACAGGGAGTAGGGAGGAAGCACACATCTTAAATCTTATTGATCTAAATTATATACCACCCTTATGCATATACTCAGTAGTAGTAAGTTAATCCCATGAGTTCTTTCTCTTGATTCACGAACTTGATCGTGCGGTGCAAATGGCCTTTTTGGAGGATCTACTGAGTAGGCCTTGGGCGGTTATTGTCTTCCGGGAAACCTGCAGTGCCTTTCGCTTCTGGCTTTACATGTCTAATGGGGTTGGTTAACAGCGCGTGGTACCCCTCTCCTGGGTACTTCTGAAGGTTGGATGAGAGAGATGACCGATGGTTCGCATTAGGTTCTCTATTAGGGCTGAATGAATTTTTTTATTTGACGCCTAGGATAAGGTGAAAGTTCTTTTTACACAGTACTAGGAATTTTCGCATGGTCGAATCAAGTCGAGTCATGACTGACGGTGGTGTCGAAATTTACAAACATCGACACGATATGTAATAGAGGTTGATAGGACCAGGTGCTGAACAGGGCACACTAGTTCGTAGCGCTTCGGGTTTGTCCATGGTATTTACTACCGTGAATACTGGGACCGATATGGATTAGCGCTGAACGTTAGGGGTCCTGATGTTGTGGAATAATGTACTTTTCATGAACGGATTTCTCACGAGGCCTCTCTATAATCGCCTAGTATACACTAGTCATGTATAATTAAGATTAAAAGGATTGTTGACTGAGCGACTCCGCCCTAAATCCACAACCAGACAAGGAACAAGAAATAAGGCCGCATCACTCACTCGAGGTCTATCAATCCTAATTATAAATGGCCTTAACGTATATACTAAGCCATCATAGCTTTACCTGATAGGTTATTAAGTTTTATAACATTGCTACGACTTTTGCCTTAACGAGGGAGTAATTACAATTAGAATTGATTATTTAAAGTTTTTCATTAGCTATTTAAGGTTGAGAAGCGTACCAAAATTCTACCGGGTTCTTTGATGTTTCCCCCTAGGTATTAGGGTTAAACTCCTCCTGCGTCTTTGTCATTTCTTTCAGTTGGGCAGTCCCTCTTGAAGTGTCCAATTTCACCACATAGGTGGCATATTGGACTGGTCCCAACATTGGTGGTTGATGTAATGAACTCAACCGGGGTTCTGCAGTTGCGAGTGGTATGCCCCTTCATGTTGCACCTAACACAAAAGGGTTCTCGACACACTCCATAATGATGGTAGTCACACTTGCTGCAGTGGGGGAGGTTTCCTAGGTATGGTATTCTTGGTGTCGAGACAGGCGGGTCGACAGGGGTATTGATTACCTCAGCTTGCTGCCCTTCGGAGGGTCCTTGAGTCGAGGTACTTCCCTCCTCGTTCCCAAACTTCCTTTTTAGTGGATTAGGTTGGAGTTCTTGGGTGGCTTTGCATACGGGTGTTGGTTGCTGTTGTCCATTGCTATGATCGGGATTCCCGATAGTGCTCCTGCTAACATTGGCGTTGTTAGCATTCAGGTGAGCCATGACAGCTGCTACGACTGGTGAAACTGCAGCCTGGAACGTAGCTTCATCGATCTGGAGAGTCGGTGCCTTACTAGCGGGTTGGTTACGTTTCTTTGGAGGCATGGTGTTTCCTGCACGACGAGGAACACGAGTTGATGAGAAATGATGGTTACCCCTAGACGTATCTTTCTTTACTATAATAGGCATAAATTTTTTCCCGTGCTTTGAGTTATGGTTCTCTAAGTGTCGACCTACATCCCTATGATGTAGTCCTGGTAACAGGGTAGAAGTATTTGTATCAGAAAGCCATAAATCCGTTGTCGTTCCAACTAAGTTATCTTTATACTGGAGAGGTTCACTCTCCGGCTTTGAAAAGATTTGAAAGAATTCTGGAACGAAGATTACACAAGAAAAGACATGAAAGTTTATGGCTAAACACCCTCAATCGAGGTTTTGTGATCCGATTTATTTATCTTAGTCGCGACAGGAAAGACGATTTGCCTAACACATAGTGTGAGTAGTGTAATCACTAGCTCACTAAGTTGTATTATTTTATGGGTTATTAGTGTGACGATTAGGAGGTAGAAACACTTCTCGGGTTCCATGCATTGGCTCCCGCTGTCCACCTTTTATCATTGACTAGAACAAGCATTGGTTTCCTTCGGGTACTTATATAGGGTTCTCTTTTCCTATAGACATATTGAATTCCTGCTCCGCCTTACTTCCGATCCTGACTCTGATCGTCATCACTTCATAATGGGTGACTGGAATTTCGGAAGTTCAGGCGAATTTCCCACCGATGTCCCTAAAAGGGTATAGGCAGAGGGCGATTTCAATAGTCTCATCACTGTTCAATTATTTCCTACTTGGAAATCTCCTCAATGAACCTCTTCCGGGTCTTTATCGACTCTTCTGTCGATTACTGAAGTGGATAAGGTTTTGTAAAGGGGTTCATGCGAGAATGGGAATGTCTAAAGAATCTTAAGAGATTATTAAAACATTTTAATGGGTGATCCACATCGAGTCTTGCTAAAATTACATAGTGTGCACAAATCATATATAACTTACATCTAATAGGCCTTCGAATATGTGATACTACCCCATATCCACATCCAAACAAGGAAAAGGAAGTAGAGCGAAACCACACATTCACAGCCTATGAGATCCTAACTATATATAACCTTGGGAGCATATACTCTGTAATTATAGACCGATCCGTAAGGATCTTTTTAGTTTTAACGCAAGGTTACTTATAGTTCCTAAAATACCCCTATAGTATTTTAATTACATGCTTGAATCTAAAACTTCTGAACATGCTTTTGGGTTTATTGTTAGCCTTTTAGTATCATAAAATACTCCTATAGTATTTTAAACTTTATGTTTGGCTCTAGCATTCCTATATGGTAAGTTTCAGATTTATTGCAACACCACCATCACTCCCAAACACACGTTAGTCGCATCTCGAATAAATATAGTTGATCGGGCTATATTTATTCCAGCTTACGATTACATTACTGCCCAGGTTTGACGGTAATGCTCAACATCCAAAGACTTTTATTCTTATTCTTCTTGTGATACTTGTTCAGGTTTTTATATTCTGGATGTTCTTATACTTTTCTAAAATATGGTTACATTTTAAAGTATAATTCTTGGTCAGAGTGTTTTTATCCCATTGTATTTATAGGTTGTATATCTTTTATGATTTGATATACTGAGCTCACTATAAACAATGCTCTGATACCAATCTGTCACACCCCAAAACCGGAACGGCGGAAACGTTCTGGGGTGGAGGACGTCATGTCAAGTATCACAACACATGCAGTATAGTAATCAAAGTACAACAACCATTGCATTAATAGTAATAGATTTACATAGGTTACATTTAGCAACAACATCAAAGTAGATATATATAGAAAATAACATAAGATGCAGCTGGGTACAAGGCTGTCTTCACAAAAGCTTCCGGAGTGTACCTGTCTACTGACAACCTGAGAATACAAGTTATTTTGAAAGAGAGTATCAGCATTTTAATGATGGTGAGTTCATAAGTATTTTAATGACATTGATATAAATACATGTTTTTCCTCAAAATAATCTCATCAGATGATGGTGATAAAAGTTTATAGCGTATTTGAATTCCTTCCCGAAAATCCTATATTTTCTATTAAAAGTAGTCTTCTACCAAGACCAGACTGTTTTCAGTTTAAAGAAATGAGTTTATCTAATAAAAGCAGTCTTCTACCAAGACCCGACTGTTTTGCGTTTAAAGAGCATTTTTTCCTAATGTTACTATCATTATCAAAATATAGTTTTACATTAATGAGTATGTGGGAAAATAATGCTTTACTTCAGCAATGACATTGCTGCTTATAAGGTAATAAAAATGCAGACTCCGGATAGTATTAGATGGACAATACACCCCGAGGAGTCTAAAGTAGTAAGATATAGACTCCAGGTAGTATTAAATGACAATACACCTCGTGGAGTCTAAAATAGTAAAATACAGACTCCAGGTAGTATTAAATGACAATACACCTCGGGTCGTCTAAAATAGAAATATACAGACTCTAGGTAGTATTAAATGACAATACACCTCGGGGAGTCTAAAGCAGCCTTTAATCCTAAGTAGGTTAGTTTAAAGGTTTAAAATGTGGCCTAGTGTATAACTAGGAAAATATATTATGATGGTTTTGTATGTAGAAAATACCGTGAAAATACTTACCTTAAGGCCATGAATTATAAGGTAAATGTAAAGATACTCGTAACCATACTGATTGACGGATGTAAACACGACGACCTGCTGGCGTCGAAAATGAATGTGACATTTGTCACCCCATGGCTTGGTCGGTCGGGACTGTAGCTAGCAGTCAGGATGTGGGATGGTCTGTCCCGTATAGATCTATACACACAATGCCCGCTCTCCCTCCAGGAGACTCTGGTTACCAACTTGAGAACGGTGAAATCCGCGTCATGAGGATGTATCTAGTGTTTTGATTTCTATATACCTTTCTTTTTACCAAAAGTACAAGTTTTTATGAATATAGATATAACTAAGTTCTACTTCATGAAAGTTATGGTTGGTTTCTAAACTATACCTATTATAGTTTACTTGAGAGGTTATCTAGGTACCTTTGCTACCCAAAGGATTTGAACTGGAGTAAGAGTTTTAATATCTATCTAGATATATATAATATATAACTAGGACTTCAACGACACTCAGACAAATAACCGGATGCTCTAAGTCCACAACCAAACAAGGAACAGGAAATAAAGCGGACTATCAGTCCTAAGTCCTTCAAACCCTACTTATATAACTATATATATAGACATGAATCTATCAAGAATATAAGTTTAAAAGACTTTGATAAAAGCTTAGTAATTTAAAAAGAGATTTTAGTGTTTTAAAAGAGATTTGAAAACGAGAATTGAAAACCTTTAGCTGAATAAAACAATTTAACATGCAAAAATCTATTTGCTTGACAGTTATTAATCACATGTGATTGATATAATAACTTAGCAGTTTAACTTGTATTCCTCCCCATAAAAGCATTTAAAATCATTTCAAAGGTTGATTAAGGGGTATGAACTCACCTGTAGTGGGTGATTCGGATGAATGAATGGTATAGGATGCTAAGTGTCAAGTGAGGGCTTGAGCACACACACGGATCCTATTTAACATGTGATGATACATATATGTATCCAATTAGTCATTTAATAACCAATTTATCAAGTAAAGACACCCTAATACATAGGTAACCCTTTGATTCAAGTGCTAGGGGTGCTAAAGGGTTACATCTAAAGAGAGTATGGCCTCACATTGGAGTTTACTTCCCATTTGGTACCAACACATGAGTTTATGGCCCATGGTCATTTCCCCAATGAGTTTACGGCCGTAAACTCATGGTAATGAGCCAAAAATGACTAAGTGTCATATTTATACCCTTTAGAGTATACGGCCGTAAACTCCATGTTTGGGGCCGTAAACTCCAAACTCTTGGAGTTTTGAGACTTAAGTGATGCACGACAACCTCTACAGTATACTTCCTTTTATTTGTTCGTTTGACGAATATAAAATAAAAACACCCAAACGGACTGAAAACCGGCCAAAAACGTACTGAAATGAATTTGGCTACTATTTGTAGTGCTTGACTGTAGAGTTTATACAAATGAAAATTTCGGGTTGTCACAAAAAGGGTTCAGATATATAAATATATTTGTGAAATGTAGTGAAATCTATGTTTGAAGCAATTGCAAAGGTTTTGAATCTGTTTGAAATCATTTGTATAAAAACACAATCCTTGTGTTTTACCTGTATTCTCCCCTTTAAAACAATAAAAACGTTGAAAATATAGGGGTATGAACTCACAGTTAGTATGTGCTTGCGGTTGGATAGCGGACTGAAAAGATGTCTCTCGAGCTGATATACGTTGAATTAATGGTATCCTAATAATATTTAAACACATAATTGTATCTAAATTAGTAAAGACCGTTAATTGAAGTGTTAGAAAACACTTGTTTTTGTGTTAAGATATGTTACCGAAAATTGCACAAGTGTTGAAGGGTTTTCGGTTCCAAGGAGTTTTCGGCAGTAAACGGTTCTCGGCCGTAAACGGTTTGCGGTTCTGCGCTGTTTTCGGTAAGTAGAAGATATGAAGGTTGTTCTTGGTGTTCTTTGTGGAAAATATGAAGACTCAAAGGATTGTTCTTGAAGATATGAGTGTCCTTGGATGATACTTGAGAGAGAATTGATAGTGATTTCGAGTGAAAAAGGTGAGAAATGACTAAGTTTTCAGATGAAACATATATATCCGGTTGGGTTTGTGGTCGGAAGGAGGGTTTTTGGCCGCAAACAGGGTTTTCGTCCGCAAACAGTTTGTTGTCGTGAGGTTTGCAGTTTCAAGGGTAAAATCATGGTTTTCGAATGTTTTTGAATTCGAAAACTTATATAAACTTATATAAACTTTATCTATATAATTTAAATAAGAATAAAACACAATTCGAGTGCTTAGAATTGCCACTATCAGAACATTAAAAATGGTACAAAATATTAAATAAGAATAAAACACAAATAAATAGTCAAACAAGAAAATAATTTAAACAAGGAAAT
This sequence comes from Lactuca virosa, assembly GCF_052849685.1. Taxonomy (NCBI): domain Eukaryota; kingdom Viridiplantae; phylum Streptophyta; class Magnoliopsida; order Asterales; family Asteraceae; genus Lactuca; species Lactuca virosa. Next base: position 203,970,869 of record NC_136426.1, read on the forward strand.
ATGTGTAGCTTTTTCAGAAAGGTGATAAAGACCTATTCCATCAAATCTTTTGAAGTGAATGGTCATAAATGTAGTTCCATTTTCCAAGATTTCTAACCCTTGAAATATGGCTATAAAAGAGATCATGTAAAGACAAACTAATCAGTACACAATAGATGAAACCATCGTGTCCTCAAGATCAACATGAGGGCATTCGAGGTTTTGTCGGATTATGAGTCAGTAGATGAAAACAAGACTTACAGTATTAATGGTTGCTACTTGAATCCATAACAGTGAGTTGGGGAGAAAGGGGCATTCACAAGAATAAGAGGAAATGATGCCACTATTTTTCTCAACACTAAGACCATTGAGATCTTTCAGGATAACTCTACTTCTCACAAACTCTAAAGAAGAGAGATGCATATATTTCTTAGATAGGCTTGAAAGATAAATAAAAGAGAGAGGAGAATACTTGTAAATACTTGAAACAAAACTTATACAAACTATGTAAAAATCTATAAAAATAATAAAAGTATCATTTATTATTATTATTTTTTTGTGTTTTTCAGAAAACAAGCAGAGGCAATGTTAAATCAAAAGAGTTAGAAAAAAATTAAGTCATATAAAGCATGCCAATATCTGCAATCAATTTGTTTAAAGTCTTCTCATACAATGCCTTTGTGAAAATGTCAGCCAGCTAATCACTGGATAGAATGTTGAAAAACTCCATTTTTCCCTTCCGAACTACGTCTCTAATGAAAAGATGACGGATGTCAATATGCTTGGTCCTCGAATGTTGCACTAGATTCTATATCATCTGAATGCATTGGTGTTGTCTCAGCAGATGTAAGTCTTTGAGAAGTTTAGACCATAATCTAAGAGCTGATTCTGAATCCATAGGATCTGAGCACAACACCTTCCAACGGCTACATATTCAGCGTCAACGGTAGAGCAAGCCAGTGATATTTGATTCTTGCTGGACCAACTTACCAATCTATTTCCAAGCATTTGAGATCCTCCTGAAGTGTTTTTGCAATTAATTCCACATCCACCATGATCGGAGTTAGTGTATCCCACCAGCTTGAACTCAGAATCACAAGGATACCATAACCCAAGATTGGGTGTATGCTTTAAGTACCAAAAGATTATTTTCACATCAAGAAGATTAGATTCCTTAGGATTGGATTGATAGCGAGCATATAATATAGTGGCAAACATAATGTTAGGGCAACCGACAGTAAGATGGAGCAGAGATCCTATCATTCCTCGAAACATAGTTGCATTCATGCCAGCACCATTTGGATCAGTGCTAGGAGTCCCAACACTGAAAATTGAAGTATCAGCGTGACATTCAACAATCTGATCCATGAGTCACTTACCTTCGTCATTTGAGGAGTTTTCGTTTTCAAAAGAAAATGATAGAGTAATCATCATCTCTTGAGCGGTTGAACAGTTTTGAACCAAACAACAGATAGAAAAGGGGAAGTGAGTTTCCAATAGCAATTATGTTCTTTACATCGAGATCCAGCATCCTTTTCTCTTACTTGTTATACCCAGGTACAAACTTCCCATTCAGCTTACTACCTGATGCACCATTTTTAGAAGGTTGATGCATAGGGGCGATAGAACCTTTGTTGACGTTATCAAGCATATAAAAGTCCATGAATTCGAGCGCTTCCATGGCCTTTGATTTCCAAGAAGAGAAGTTGTGTTGATCAAACATAGGGATCTTGTTTCAGACAATTGGTTTTAAAATTAAAGAGGCTGACATGATTTACTTGATTGTATCAAAAACCTGCTCTGATACTAATTAAAGGTATGTATCAACTGGATACACTTCAAGTATAAAGAACGAAAATAAACTTAATCAAACAAAGAACAGAAAGTAAATAACACAGAGAGTTCTCCAAATTGTTCATTCACTAAAAAAGGGTTTTGTCTTTACCGAGAAGATGGTTTGTAACAAAGATTATTACGACACCAAGCCATGTTAACATTAGGGTTTCACCCTAATGTGCAATATACACTAATCTATACGAGTTTTTCCCTTGATTGAAGGGATTATATCTTATCTATACTAAGAACCGATCCTTATCACATGTATATCAGATCTATTATGTATTATATATATATATATATATATATATATATATATATATCATTACGTAATATACAAAATATTATATAGAATAAATACACTAAGAGCTAACGGTGAATTGCTTGATATGGTAATGTTGTCGGCGTTGTGGACGCTGACGTTGATGGATAGAGTGTAGGAGTGTCTGACTCATCAGATCATAAGGTGTGACCTTACGTTAACATATTCATCATTCCATGTAATCAATCCACCTTTCAGCAATAATCCATAATATTGCATCTCGTTGACTTTGTACACGACATATTCAATCATCATGATCCAATAATCATAATCCAAATACACTATCTTTGATCAATTAACAAAAAGATCAAAAGATCATGGATATTTTAGGAGAAAGAAAACGGATTTGAAAACGAATTCTAGAGTGATAAAGTAGATGTGAAATGAATTTTAAGAGATCTAGAACGAATCTATAAACAAAATATGAATCTCTTCAACAAAATCGTTTTTAACACACGAATCGATAATAGATCTGCATGAATTTTTGATTAAGAAACAATAATAAATGTTCTAGAGATAGAAAACCGAATTTGAATGAATCAAAGAATAGAATTTGATTTATAAAACAAGAATTCCTTCCAAAAATATATTACTTACAAAACTTAAGATCGATGTAAGATTCATGAGATTAAATTGTCATTTCGGATCGTTGTTATTGAAATAGTTGCTTAAACCTCCAAGATTAAGCTATGGTTCCACATGTAGGATCCCATGGAACTAACATTCAGGAATTATGAACAATCAACACGAATCAAAAATAGTAATCAAAAGAACACAAAATGTAAACTGCTTCTCTATTTGCCTTCTTAACAACTTCTCTATTCGCCTTCTCAACCACTTCTCTATTGACCTTCCCAACACCTTCTCTATTTACCTTCTCTATTAATAATCCCACATCACCAGATTCAATATTTCTTGACTCAACACTCGCAATCTGATCGAATCCGGTGTCAGGTGCACGTCGCACAATGGCACGCACCTCGCGTGCACAAAACGATTTTTGAAAAATCAATATCTTAAGTACACGAGCTCCGATCTTAACCCTCTTTATATATGTATGATGATCTCAACTAGGACTACAACTTTCCTTTAGGTTGTTTCGGCTAGTTTTGACTTTTATCTTTTATGCTAATGTGGTTAAAAATAAATGATTTTACAAAAATCATATCTCTCTCATACGTTTCCCATTTTTGACATTCTTTTTTCCTAAAGTTATTATCTCGAAGAGTACTACTATTCTCCTTTTTGTGACTTTTGTAATGCTATGTTCCGAATTGACTTCTAGTCTGAGGCTGTGGGCGGAAGGTTGGTCATCATAAGGAGTCTGGCTCTTGAGAAGGTAAGATCTAGGCCCATTTGGGTGCGGGTGATGTATTAGAAGTAATTTGGGTGTTCGGTTTGTGTTTTGGAGCTTAGGGGTATTTCGGTAAAGTGTCAGTCCGGGCTTTTGTGGAAAATGGATTTTTGTTCGGAAGGTGTAAAGGAATATATGAGTTTATAGATGTGTAGAGCTTCTCGTCACCTTTCCTTGGATATAAGGATCGTCGGAATCGGGCTTGTAACGAAGAAGTTATGGCCTTCGGAAGTTTCTTGGTTTTCAGGTTTAGCCGAGTACACAGGGCGTACACAAAGTGTACGTGGGGCGTACTAGTGAAGAAGGTAGTACGTTGGGCGTACCTTGGAGTACCCGGGGCGTACTAACCAGGATGGTCACGAAGGTTCTCAAGAGTATGCTGGGCGTACTCCAGTCAGATCAGAACCCTATTTTAGGGTCTTGGACCCTATTTAAGCTCCTTATCTCATAACCTAACCCTAATATCTTCATCCTCCATCCATCTAAACCCTAAAAATCGACCCTTAGCCTCCGTTTGAGTGATTCTTGAGCTTTTTGGTTGTTTAGTAGGGTTTTGGTGCTTATTGTGGAATAAGGAGTTCCATGATGAAGCATTGCTTGGCTTGAAGCTTGTGGATCCAAGCCCTAATAAAGTATAAAGTTTGGATCTTGGTGGCTTTCTCATATGGATCTAGTTGGGTTATGACTTGTTTTATTTTGACCTTGAAGAAGAAGGAACTTGGTGATCAAGCTATGGTTGGAGTCAAGCTTCTAGATCCATAACCTTCATCAACCTTTGAAGCTTTTGGATGTATAAAGTCTCAACCTTGACAACTCTTTCTAGTAGATCTAGCTAGGTGGTTTTTGGTTATGGTTTTGGTCCCTTTGTGGTGGTTCTTGTGAGTAGAAGTTACTCCAGAACCTTTGAAGCTGTATATTTGGTCCTTATTGAGGTTATGGAGTCACAAAGTTTGGATCTTGATGGGTATAAACCTTACATGCATGATTTAGCGGTCATTTGATGAAGTTTGGGACTTAGGGTTTTGATTTGGACCCCATTGAGTTATGCTAAGTCATAAAGTTGGAAACTTTATGACTTAAGAGGTCCCTTGAAATCAAATCTGGGAGTTTGGACTGAGGTCTTAAGGTATTAAGAAGTTTTGAGACATATTGGGAGTGATTTTTACCTTTAGGAATTCATCATTGGTGTTTGGGATTCATTAAGCCTTGCAAAGGCTTAAAGCATTCGACTTTATGGATTAAGATGTCGAAGAGGACTTGGATCTGTAATTGTAGCTGCTGGAAGGGAGTATTAAGCACTTAATGAAAACATAGCTTAACAGAGGAGTACGTTGTGCGTACATGCAGGTACGGTCAGCGTACACCACCTTCAGCCAGTACGCTTAGCGTACAAGGGAGTACGCCCCGCGTACTCATCAATTGTGGGCTTGGACTGATTTAGGCTTCGGGTTGGGCCAGGCAGTGGACTTTGGGCCTTTGGACCTTAGCGGACCATCAGAAGTCAGATGTTTTGGGCCAAGAATATGTTTGGGCTTAAGGTAAGGCCCATTAGAGGGATTGGGCCCAATTTAGCAAATTCGGCCATTAGTGGGCCATTAGTGGGCTTGGAAAGCCTACCTTGTGTTGGGCTTTTGTTTTGGGATTGGGCCTTAGTTTGGATCATACTGGGCTAGGGGTAGAATGATCATTTTACCCTCATGCATGGATTAAGGATTATGGTATTGGGGCCCACTTGCTAATTGGGTATATTGATCGGTAGTGACAGCTCGGGAAGCTGGCAGGGCAGCAGCTAAAGAATTCATGCAGGAAGCTTCAGCAGTGCCAGGTGAGTCTTCTCACCATACCAATGGGTCTAAGGCACCAAGGCCGACCCATTTTTTGTTATGTGTTACACAAGCTGTAGTAGAGACATGTGGTATGATAGTTAGCTTTATGCTAAGTGGTATGCTAGTGGTTATATGATATGTGTTATGCTAGTTGTCTTTGTGATTCTTACATGGAAGACCCTGGGGGGAGCCCATGTCATTGGATGTAAGACCATGTAGGGAAGCCGATGGCAGACCTAGGTAAAGACCACGTGGGGTAGCCCATGACATTTGAAGTAAGACCATGTGGGGTAGCCCATGGCTTTCCTAGGTTTTATATATGCATGGCTTATGTGATATATGTAGCTGTTATAGCTAATATGGTATGTGTTATGTGGATTGTGTGTGGGGTATGCTCTGGGGGACTCACTAAGCTTTGTGCTTACGGTTTTCAGTTTTGGTTTCAGGTATCATCGATTTAGTAACGAAGAGCTCAGATTGATCGCAATGCACACACCTATGATTTCCTCAATTAATGATTTTGGGATGGACTCTGATAAATGTTTTACTTAATGATGATTTAAAATGTTTTAAACAAATGGTATCAATGTTTTAGCTATAAAAAAATGAAATTCTTACCCTTGATTTTTGGGTCGTTACAACTTTATTCAAAACTTAACCAATCTCTACGTACTATTTTGACATCATAAGAACTATTTACGCGCCTGATATTACTTCTTACAAAAATCATAACTCCTCTAATCAGAGTAAGATTTTTACCAATTTTATATCATTGGAATCACGTCAACAAGTACTTTCCGAATATATTAACCATTTTAAAACACGATACAACTTTTTGGACGCTTATTTTTTAGTGTAAACGTCGAATTACATATAAACGTAACAACATATTTGATTATATTTATTCATAAAATCAAACATTACAATACTAAGTTATTACATTTATTCGTCCCTACTATTTCCTAACGGTGGTTGGTGAGGGAAATTTTCTTGGTTGTCACAAAAGGAAGTAACCTAACCCCAGGTGCGTACTCTATCCAGATTTAGCTCTATCCTATTAGGTTGGAACAATACCGATGAGCAAAGAGAATGATCCAAAGCGGTGTCAAGTGGTTTTCTAGATAACCAATTCGAAACATGGTCCCACTATGTGAGGACTAGAGTGATGTTGGATACGCGGAGAAGCCGGATCAAGCATCACATTTGAGTGGGGGTGTATGCGGTGAAAATACCAAGTTGTACCACTCTCAAACGACAACACATTATGCTCGTGCTTGCAACGTCGGAGTAGTGACTACAAAGAATAGGAAACAATGTTATGGGTGAGAGTCACATCTCACTTAGTGTAATGGTTCGTCACATCACATTAGTAGCGAATGAGGTTATTCCTTGGGGGTTAATGATAATATAGACCCTGATTAGCGGTGGACATTAGAAGTAATTAATGCAAAGGAAATCAACTAATAATTACTGCAGTGAAATGTCAAATTAATATATGGAACATGTTGTTAAATTGTTTGTGTGACTGATTGAATTGTGTGAAATATGTATGTTTACATACCTATCTGCTAGGGACTGACTCACTATGTTGTTTCTGTCACTTGGTCTTGTTGTGTTCTATATACTTGCTTTGTGTGGGTACAAGTAGCTAAGGAGTGAGGCTTGATGAGTTTGGGGTGCACTTTTTGGTTAGTTGTTATTTCTCAGTATCGGTACCACTTGGAAATGTCATGTTGATCATCATGGATTTACAAATACTCTATTTTCTTATGGTTTTTGACATGGTTGTGTTTACGTAATGTTGGTGATTGTTAAACATTTCAATAAAGTCTCCCGTTGCATTTTAACATTATATGTTGTTTTTAAAATAAAAAAATGGAGAAAATCGTAATGTTATAAGTTGGTATCAGAGCCATGTTGTGAGTGAACTTAATACAGAGGCCAATGTTCACACTCACAATGTTGATTGGCTAAATTAGATTGCATTAGATTCTTAAAGGGAGGGGGTGAGTGATGTAGGTTAGTTTCTTGTTAGCTTACAGAACTTTCCATTCCTAAAAATCTTATATACATCTAAAGGTCTTCTACATTTAGGAAAATGCACTGAGAGGACCCTACCGTTTGTCTTTCATACACCACCAACTACCTGCCATCAACGAGCCCAACTGTCTCGAAGTGCACACAACACCGCGAGTGTTCATAAGTCAAACGAATTATATATATATATATATATATATATATATATATATATATATATATATATATATATATAGAGAGAGAGAGAGAGAGAGAGAGAAAGAGAGAGAGAGAGAGAGAGAGAGAGATTTGGCTTCATATATAAATCCTATTTATTGTGTGAATGTATGGCTAAATCTTAACTAATCATTTGATAGGGGTAATTTTGTAATTTTATTAATAAAATTAGTTAGTATCTAATTTTACATTCCTAGAATTATGGTAAGTAGTTAGTAATTGCCGATAATTAAAGTATTTAATAACCTACACGTAGGCCAAATTCTTCCGATTTCTCATTGCCATACCATTATCATACATATCCCAACCACCTAGCACCGACCATGACTCAGACCAGTCTCAACCTCTTCGCTTGAATCAACGATGCCAGAAAACAACGATCTCCCACTGCTCTGTTCTTGGACCTGCGTGACAGGGATGGATTTTGATTTCAAGACTTGCAAATCGATTTCAACATGAAGAATCCAACCATGTAAATCGATCTTTATTCATCAGTTTTAAGAAAAAAAAACTCAATTTCTAATGTTCATTTAAAAGTCCTTTCATCCCCGTTTTGGGCGCTTCGGGACCTTTCTTCTAATATCTGCAACATTTATCTTTTATTCAAGAGATTATGTAAGGGTTTCTATCCTTTCTACTTGTTCCTTTTTCTTGTACTCATTGCTTCTTGCTTTGATGAACATTCTATTTGTTGGTCTTGTTTCTTTGCATATTATTACCTGATTTGTATATTATTCCCCTTACTTTCCTATTTTACTTGTTTCCTTTATTTGTGTAAGCTTTGAGTATACCTTGACATGTTATCTGATTTGGTATGGAATCCTAGTTAAAATAGTGTTTATACTGGTTGATTGTTATGATTGTTTGGTTATCTTGACTGTTATTGAAGAATAATCTTTCTTTAACCAGGGAACAATTGATGGGCTTGTCGATTAATGATCAATGTAAACAATTGGGTTTAAATTGGTTTAAGTATGGTGTGTTTCAAAATCTATATATTTAAAGAGATTTATCGTTCCTAGTGTGGGTGCCTGGGTGGTAAGACTTGAATTCGAGTCTTTATGTTTTTTATTAAAAGACCAAATTTTCCTCATATGATAAACCAGTTAGGACACAAACATGATCCTTTAGTATAGTGTACTTTCCAATTTCTTTGATAAACTTACAAATTAAAAAAAAAATTAAAAAAGGTATTTGACTGAATTCTATTCCTCTCTATCCAACCAAGATGAAAGATCATTTTTCCAACTCTATTCCTAAAAAAATATTATGTGAACCTAACACCTTGTTGATTGAGGGGCTATTAAGTAACAATTCTTAGTAGAACATGTTTTTCAATCAGTTATTCGATAATAAGCTATTAAACTCAAAACCTGTATAAATTTTTTTTTGAGTTTTATTACTAATCTTCTTTGAATATGGTTATCGGGCTAGTATATAACTATAAATCTGATTTGCAGGTTGTGTTCACTAACCAATTATTAACAGAGGTTTCTGTAGTCTTTAATAATGGAAGACTGAAACTAGCGTATGATAAAGTTATTCTTCAAGAATGAAAGATTGAAACCATTGTATTCTTAAAGAATGAAAGGTTGGAAAAAATAGGATTGATGTTCAAGAATGTTCCACATAGTGCTGGCGAGTTAAATATGAACATAGGTGATAAAAAATAATGAACCATGAAGAAGAATGTAGGATTTTTGTGTTTCAGTTTGGACCTTTGACAAACATATTATTAATGAATGTAATATACATTACATTTTTTGTAGATATTTTTCAAGAATGTTGTATATTAAACAAAGAATGTAGTACATATATAACAAACAAATTCTTAAAGAATATAGTATAGAATGTTGTGTATATTCGTCAAAATGTTGTATATATTTTTGTTTTAGAAAATATATTGGTATTCTTTAAGAATGTTAATTCTATAAATATATCTTTGATGAAGTTATATTCTTTAAGAATGAAAAAGTATATGAAATGAACTGGAAAAATATTTGAATGGGTTGACGTTGTATTCTATAAAAAAACATGATATGTTATTGTATGAGTCTATTATTGTATATATATACATGTATTCTTTAAATGAACTTGTATTCTTTAAGAATGAACTCATATTCTTCTTTAGGATCTTCTCTGTTCGACTTCCTTCTTTATTTATTGGAAGAATTATTCGATTCTTTAGTATGATTCATATTAAAAAATCTTAGATATCTAAACAATTAGATTTGATTTTGATCGATTAATTATTTTGAATAAAGTGTTGGGTTTTAGTTCAAAAATAGTTTCATAAACTTGAAAGATATGCCAACGGAAGACTTTAAATTTTGAAATAACATAACCATTTTATACCCACCAAGGATCTTCTTGCAAGTTATAGAAAGATTAAAACACCAACCAAAGAAGAGGTGAAGAAATAACAACCTTTGTTGTTCTTTGGGTCTTCTTGGGAGGCTTGCAGGTTGGTGAAGAATGTGCAACCTTTGAGACACCAACAATGACTCAACTTGATGTAGATGCTAGTCCAAAACTCTTAAACTCTTAAGCTTGACGTTCATAACCAATGTAAACCTCAAGAGGGAAAAAGATTTGTAAGTAATCTTCAATAACTCAAAGCAAAGAAGAGAGGGAGAGTCTCCTAGAGAGCTCTTGTCCATGGAGAAGAGAAGAAGGAACGAGCACTCTTGAGCATACTAGATCTTTCAATCTCCCACTTGCGCAAGAGTCATATTAGACTGATATAGACAGTGGTGAACGTCTAGCAACATTTCAGTGCCCCTAGGACCATACGACTGTTTGTGCCATTCTATCAACGCCCAATTCCCAAAAAGTTGAAAGCTACAATTGGTGTATAAGGTAAGTTTATCAGTTATCCCTTTACTACATACATCATGTTGAACATGAGATTCGGATCGCGATCAATCTCATTAGTTGTTCAACTTTTGGTAAGGCACCTTAGATGTCTAACTCTCAAGTCATAAGAGGAACAAATCTCATCTTGACTACATAAGCCTCTTGCATAGTTCACACCATACCTGAACCTGGCTTTTATAACTGCCTGGTTAAGGAACAACATTTGACCATTATCAAAGCATAATACTCCATACACTTAAGTCCCACTATGTATCTCAAGTGGTAAGGATACAAAGATAGTACCTTTTTAATCAAGTATCATTCACGATAGTGATCCATGAGATGATCTTTAAGCGAGTCAGTTCAATACTAGTTCTCTGACAAGTACCTATGAAACTTGGTTACAACCACTTGCCTACTTTCATCTAGTGAGAGTCAACCAATTCAATTCATATTAGTCTTACTTCATAATTGTTCCCACAATTAAAATTGTCTATGAACTTTTAGAATAATAATATTATTCATGGATTAAACATGTTAACATAGAACACAACAGGTATTAATGTGATGTCTATATCCAAATATATCATAACACTATCTAATAGTTGTTGTTATAATGTTCCAATATCCAAATACTAAATCCAAATAAAAAAATTAATTTCTAGAATAATAATGTAACATCCCAAATTTCGAGGCCAAAAATTTCGTTTTTGATTTAGAAGTTATAAAACATTTTACCAAAACATTATCAATATAGCAATAAGTACAAAATCATATTGTTGTCTCCCCGAATCAAAAGTAATGAAAATCAGAGTACAATCCCAGAAACCCAATGCGTAAACCATGCGTGTGTGTGTGATGTGCTGCTACACCACCGACTACTTCCCCTTTAACGAAGAGGTACCTGAAACCAAACCAAAACTGTAAGCACAAAGCTTAGTGACTTCCCCCATCATACCACATACCATATAAAATCATCGGTATCTTTCAACCGGTAACTACCATCGGTATCTTTCAACCGGTATCCATCATCAGTATCTTTCAACCGGTAACCGCCATCGGTATCTTTCAACCGGAAACCGGGGACTATTTCACCCCTACCACTATCATACAATATCAGGATATAATCATACAGTCAGTCATAGCTGGGTACTAATCTACACACACATCATATCATACAGGCATATCTCCTGACCATATCACATAACCATACCAAGATAATTATCACAAAGACAATTATCTACCAATCACCCTGTTGGTGTGACGGCATTGTGGCCTTAGAACCACCCCTACTAGAAGGTAACTCCCTTTACCGATACCCTCTTCCACTAATCTCAACCTAGGCTTCCCTAGGGCACCCTATGACCTAAGCTCAGCCATCAGCTACACTAGGAGTCCCTACTTCCTTTCCCTAACTAGCTTGCGAATACTACTACATATCCGCTCACTAGTTAGTTAAAGTTAGCCAGGACCCTTATAGCACAAAGCAAGCAGCATTCGAGCATTGAGTAACCACATCAAGCATAACCTAATAAGGCTATCCTACCGCTGTCTACGTAGTCCTAGCATGCAATTCTCGGAATCATATAGCAGGCGTACAAGGCATCTTCCTAGATCCTTAGCACTAATCTAGGATGCAGTTCTCAGAATCATATATCATATAATCATAACATAGCAAGTATGGGTATCTTGGATAAAACTTCCTTGAGCTCGGCCGGTCGCATGCATCACACACCTTGTTCCTTCTCAAAATTCTTTAACTTGGAGTTTAGAAAACCATTTTCTTTGTAAAAATCTTTTAGTCCCTCGGTTTGAGTCCAGACACCCCCCGAGGGCGTGTCCGAATCCCTCAAACCATGGCTCTGATACCAACTTGTAACATCCCAAATTTCGAGGCCAAAAATATCGTTTTTGATTTAGAAGTTATAAAACATTTTACCAAAACATTATCAATATAGCAATAAGTACAAAATCATATTGTTGTGTCCCCGAATCAAAAGTAATGAAAATCAAAGTACAATCCCAGAAACCCAATGCGGAAACCATGTGTGTGTGTGATGCGCTGCTACACCGCCGGCTCCTTCCCCTTTGACGAAGAGGTACCTGAAACCAAACCAAAACTGTAAGCACAAAGTTTAGTGAGTTCCCCCATCATACCACATACCATATAAAATCATCGGTATCTTTCAACCGGTATCCATCATCGGTATCTTTCAACCGGTAACCGCCATCGGTATCTTTCAACCGGAAACCGGGGACTATTTCACCCCTACCACTATCATACAATATCAGGATATAATCATACAATCAGTCATATCTGGGTACTGATCTACACACACATCATATCATACAGGCATATCTCCTGACCATATCACATAACCATACCAAGATAATTATCACAAAGACAATTATCTACCAATCACCCCTGTTAGTGGACCGGCATTGTGGCCTTAGACCTACCCCTACTGCAAGGTAACTCACCTCGATGTCGTGCAGTCTCTGAACTATCCTCGGCATACAAGTCGACTCCTCGATCCCTACACGACAACCCTCAAGTCATCAAACAGAGCATACAACCCTAGCCAGGGTCAATACCAAAGCCATGCAAAGTCAATATTGGTCAAAGTCAACACCCAGTTGACCTGACTCGCCGAGTTCGTCTACCAACTCGTCGAGTTCATACTCCACTGACCCGATCCAACCCCGACTCTACTTGTCGAGTCTAGCAAGAACTGGACGAGTTCTCCTTTATTTAAACTATTGGGACCATCTTCATCCGACCCGCTGAGTTCTTCCTTGAACTCGTCGAGCCCATCTCCCTTTTATGAACACATCCATTCTACGACTCGCCGAGTTGTATGAACAACTCGTCCAGTCCTTATTCAAAGGTTGGGAGATTCCCTTGGACTCGCCGAGCTTGTTCTCAGCACTTGTCGAGTCCCATGACTCCCATGCCCCCTAATGAGCTTCAACAACTAAGGGACCTTCCTTACTCTCATCTGGTCCTCCGACAAAAGGATTTGATGGTCATTACGCTCCAACTCGTTGAGTCCCAAGAGTGACTCGCCGAGTTCAGTCTTGACCATCTCCATACAGTCGATCTAAGGGCTATTAACACACCAAAACCATAGATCTGGCATCCTAATGTCCATTTTACACGTAAAGTCCCGAAGTTGACGCACATGCATGGGGTTTTTGGCTCAAAAGGCCATAAAAGATGGCCTACAAGGTGCATGGGATGTTCATGGCAGCAAAAAGGGAACCTTTGTGCCATAAAAACTCCCAATAGCCCTAGATCCAAGGCATAAACTGACTTTCAACACTTAATCCCAAATACAACCTCTCCAGGGCTTAGAAAGATGTAGGAACAAGGCCGAAAATCAACATCTATATAATAGATAAAACAAGGTTCAGCTTCATACCTCTAACAAGCTGGAAATGTGCTCAAAACCCTAGATCTTCTTGTTTCCCCTTGGTCTCACCAGCCTCCTTCTTCTTTCCAAGCTTCAAACACCAAAAAGCAACACCACAAGGCTCAAGAACTCACTAAGAACGGATATGGTTTCGATATGCTGCTTTATGGGAGTGATAGGGACAATGGGGGCTGAGATAAAGTGTTTAAATAGGGTGCAAACCCTCAATTTAGGGTTTCACTCAAACAACGCCTACTCGCCGAGTCAGTCTCCCGACTCGTCGAGTAGGTCACTTAAACTGTCCGTATATCTCGACTCTACTCGACGAGTTGGTCCTCCAACTCGTCGAGTCCTAGGGAAAAACACAAGAAATGCTCGAATTAAATGTGTACCAGGAATCGGGTGTTACAAATCTCGCCCGCTTATCTTAGAATTCGTCCTCTAAGTCTCCTGCTCGATCCTGAAAAAGCTCAGGGTAATGCTCTCTCATCTCGTCCTCTGGTTCACAGGTCCATTCCGAGCCCTTGCGGTACTGCCACTGAACCTTTACCAACTCCACCCTCTTGTTCCTCAGATCCCTTGACTTCCTGTCAAGGATTGCCACTGGACGCTCGATGTAGTTCAGGCTGTCATCCACCTGAATATCCTCAAGAGGCACCACTGCCGAATCGTCCACCAGAGACTTCCGCAACTGGGAGACATGAAAAGTGCTATGTATCTGGCTGAGTTCCGCTGGCAGATCCAGCCTATATGCCACCTTGCCCACCCGGGCTATAACCCTGAAGGGTCCAATGTACCTGGGGCCCAGCTTGCCCTGCTTCCTGAATCGAATGACGCCCTTCCATGGCGACACCTTCAGGAGCACCATATCCCCGACCTGGAACTCCAGGTCCGATCGACGCTTGTTGGCATAACTTTTCTGCCGACTCTGAGCAGTCTGAAGCCTGCTCCGAACCAGCTGGATACTCTCCGTAGTCTTGAGTACCACTTCGGTACTCCCCATGACCCTCTGCCCAACCTCTCCCCAGCATATCGGGGTCCTGCACTTCCTCCCATACAACATCTCGAAAGGAGGATGGTAGATACTCGCATGATAGTTATTATTATAGGAGAACTCAGCCAACGGAAGGTAAGTATCCCAACTACCTCTGAAGTCTAAAACGCATGCCCGTAGCATATCCTCTAGTGTCTGGATAGTCCGCTCGTCATGAAATTTCTTCCAAAACCTGGCTCGTCATGAAATTTCTTCCAAAACCTGGAAGTGAACCGCACATCCCTGTCTGCAATCACTGAAAGTGGCACCCCGTGCCGCGCCACCACCACCCTGATATACATGTCAGCCAACTTTTCAGCCGAAATACTCTCCTGAATCGGAATAAAATGGGCGCTCTTGGTCAATCGATCAACGATGACCCAAATCAAATCCACTCCCCGCGCGATCCTGGGAAGATTCGTAATGAAGTCCATAGTGATATCCTCCCACTTTCATAGCGGGATATCCAACGGTTAGACATTGCCGTGAGGTCTCTGGTGTTCAGCCTTGACCTTCCTGCAGGTCAGGCACCTCTCCACAAACCAAGCTATGCCCTCTTCATGCAGGGCCACCAATAATCAAGACGAAGATCCCTGTACATCTTCGTTGCACCGGGATGGATAGAGAACCTAGATTTGTGCGCCTCTTCCATTAATACGTGGTGCACACCCTCGTGATATGGGACCCACACCCAATGGTGTAAGGTCAGCAATCCCCGGCTTTCATAATCGAAGGAGGAAACATGACCCACAATTTGCTCACTCTTCCGATGTTCCTCCTTCATGGCCTCCTGCTGGGCCTCCCGAACCTGCTCCAGAAGTGGAGTCGTAACTGTCATCCTCAGACAGATGTCCCTGACCGGCGCAGCCTTGCGGCTAAGCGCATCGGCCATGACATTGGCCTTCCCCGGGTGGTAGAGGATCTCGCAATCATAATCCTTCACCACATCAAGCCACCGACGCTGCCTCATATTCAGATTTGGCTAGTCCATGAGATACCTCAGGCTCTTGTGGTCCATGTAGATGGTACAACAAACCCCATAGAGGTAATAACGCCAAATCTTGAGGGCGAAAACAACAGCCCCCAACTCTAAATCGTGCGTCGGATAATTCGCCTCATGAGGCTTCAGCTACCTCGAAGCGTAAGCAATAACATGCCCCCTATGCATCAATACCGTGCCCAAACCCGAGATGGACCCATCACAGTACACAACAAAATCGTCCATGCCCTTCGGTAGGGCTAAAGTTGGAGCCTCACATAATCTTTGTCTCAATGTCTTAAACGCAGCCTGAAGCTCAGGCCCCCAGTGAAAGACCACGACTTTCCTTATCAGCCTGGTCAGGGGCACGACTATCTTGGAGAAGTCCTGAATGAATCTCCGATAGTAGCCTGCCAGTCCTAGGAAGCTCCGAATCTCAGATGGAGACCTCGGAACCTCCCACCTCATCACGACCTCCACCTTGGCCGGGTCAACCGAAATCCCATTCTGGTTGACAAGGTGCCCAAGAAATTGCACCTCGTGCAACCAGAACTCACACTTGGAGAACTTAGCATAAAAGCTTTCCCTCCTCAAAGTATCCAAAACCTCTCGCAAGTGCTCCTCATGCTGTTCTCGTGTCTTGGAATAAACCAAGATGTCATCGATGAAAACTATCACAAACCGATCCAACATCGGTCTGCATACACGGTTCATGAGATCCATGAACGCAGCAAGAGCATTGGTGAGCCCGAAAATCATCACCACGAACTCATAATGGCCATAACGCGTCCGAAAAGTCGTCTTCTGCACACCCTCCTCTCTGACCCTCATCTGATGATACCCTGAACGCAAATCGATCTTAGAGAACCAATATGCTCCCTGTAGCTGGTCAAAGAGGTCATCGATCCTCGGAAGTGGGTAACGATTCTTCACTGTTACCTTATTCAGCTCCCGATAATCTATACACATCCGATACGACCCGTCCTTCTTCTTCACAAACAGAATCGGGGCTCCCCAGGGTGAACTGGTCGGTCTAATGAATCCCTTGTCTAACAGCTTCTGCAGCTATGTAGACAACTCCTGCATCTCAGGAAGAGCCTACGGATACGGTGCCTTGGCTATCGCAGCCGCACCAGGGACTAGGTCGATCCTGAACTCCACCTGCCTCTCCGGAGGTATCCCAGGAAACTCCTCGGGGAATACATCCGCAAACTCTCATACCACTGGCACATCGCCCACCTTCGCCTTACCCGCCTCCCGGGTATCCATTACATAGGCGACAAATCCGGCGCAACCCTGCTGGAGGTAGCGCCTAGATCTCGCTGCTGAACATAAGGCTGGTCCTCGCTGTAGCTCTCGCCCTGATCCACCATCTCTCCCCCACTTGGGGTCCTGATCCGCACTAACTGTTGTGCGCAGTCGATCACTGCCCCATTGGGGCTTAGCCAATCCATGCCAATAATAACCTTGTTCCCCCGAAAAGGTATGGGAACCAGATCTACCGGGTAACGCTCCTCGAACAGCCTCAACACACAATCTGGGTAGACCTCTGATGCTCGCACTGATCGGTCGTCCGCAATCTCGACCTCTAGAGGGCAATCCAACATGCCCGAAGACTCTAAAAACTTCTTGCTAAGCGCAAGAGAGATAAACGATCGGGTAGCGCCCGAATCAAACAATACCTAAACTGGGATACCGTTCACATGGAACGATCCTAAACAGAGCACATACATAACATATCAAAATCACATCGACATATAATAAAAGCATAAATAAGAAATCATACATGTCACCACATCGGGTGCAGCGCGTGCCTCCTCGGCTGTCAGCTGAAATGCTCGGCTCCGTACCATTGGAGCCTCCGACTTGACCTTCCGGCCATCCATAACCCGCGCAGCCTTCGGAGTTGGCGCCACTGCCGGCGCCGCTGCTGCTGTCGTCAATCTGGGGTAGTAGGCCTTTTTATGGCCCCTATGATTGCAATGAAAGCAAATCAGGTCTGATGTCTGAACCGCAGGAGTAGGGCTAGTACAATCCCTGCCAAAATGCCCAGTCTTGCCGCACTTATAGCAGGCTGATCCCGGCCCACTGCGGCAAACTCCCTAATGTGACCGACCGCACTTCCTACAGCGGTCCCGGCCATGCTGGCCCTTCGACTTAGCATCGAATGCCTTGGGTTTCTTCCCCGAAACCCCTGTAACCTGCTCAGTCTCCGCCTTCCTCTTCCTGAGGTACTCCAAATCAATATCCCTCTCCCGCGCCCTAGCAATCATGGACTCTAGGGTCGGGCAAGCCGAAAAGCTGACATGCTCCCGGATATTAGCCCTCAACATGTCATGATAGCGGGTCCTCCGCATCTCCTCATCCCCGGCATACTGAGGTACCAATAAAGCTCTCTCCTGGAACTTGGCGGTGATCTCTGCCACAGCCTCCGTAGTCTGTCTCATATCCAAAAACTCCCTGGCTAGCTGCTGAAGCTCCACCGTTGGTACAAACTCAGCCCTAAACATGGTCACAAAATCTGACCAAGTCATAGCCTTGATGGATGGGGCCCCCAATGAATCACCGACTAGCTCCCACCAATCCTTGGCCCTATCCCTCAAGCATCCCGCTGCAAAACGAACCTTCGACCCCTCTGGGCAGAAGCTCGTCAACTGCGTAGACTCCATATCTGCGATCCATCTCCTGGCAGCAATGGGGTCCTTCACCCCATGAAAGTCCGACGCACCACTCCCTCTGAAGTCCTTAAAAGACAGTGTGCGCGTACCCGTCTGGCTAGAGGCTAGATCACTCCTGAATGACCGGAGGCGATCCTCCATCAGCTCGATAATCCCCTCCTTGATCGACCCGAAAATGACCGAGGTCGCATCAAGGATACCTCTCGTGATCTCAAACGTGATGAACTCGCGTAACCCGTCATCAACCTGCTCGGACCCTGCACCCGAGCCTGATCCTGATCCTGATCCTGAACCTCACGCTCCATGTCGTGTGGTCACCATACTGAAAATAAACACATAAACGTCAAGATCATACATACTCTAGAGAGGCCTCACACACTCTCCAAGTTTCTTGGTTCCATCTCGGCCCTCCTTGACTCGAGTACGGATCCTCTGCTTCCAGTAGTACGGGCCCATACTACCTTCCACATCTATCCGTACTTTCCTCAAGGAATGCTTCAACTTCACCAAGTCCCTTTACCGATACCCTCTTCCACTAATCTCAACCTAGGCTTCCCTAGGGCACCCTCTGACCTAAGCTCAGCCATCAGCTACACTAGGAGTCCCTACTTCCTTTCCCTAACTAGCTTGCAAATACTACTACATATCCGCTCACTAGTTAGTTAAAGTTAGCCAGGACCCTTATAGCACAAAGCAAGCAGCATTCGAGCATTGAGTAACCACATCAAGCATAACCTAATAAGGCTATCCTACCGTTGTCTACGTAGTCCTAGCATGCAATTCTCGGAATCATATAGCAGGCGTACAAGGCATCTTCCTAGATCCTTAGCACTAATCTAGCATGCAGTTCTCAGAATCATATATCATATAATCATAACATAGCAAGTATGGGTATCTTGGGGAAAACTTACTTGAGCTCGGCCGGTCGCATGCATTACACACCTTGTTCCTTCTCAAAATTCTTTAACTTGGAGTTTAGAAAACCATTTTCTTTGTAAAAAACTTTTAGTCCCTCGGTTTGAGTCCAGACACCCCCCGAGGGCGTGTCCGAATCCCTCAAACCATGGCTCTGATACCAACTTGTAACATCCCAAATTTCGAGGCCAAAAATATCGTTTTTGATTTAGAAGTTATAAAACATTTTACCAAAACATTATCAATATAGCAATAAGTACAAAATCATATTGTTGTGTCCCCGAATCAAAAGTAATGAAAATCAGAGTACAATCCCAGAAACCCAATGCGGAAACCATGTGTGTGTGTGATGCGCTGCTACACCGCCGGCTCCTTCCCCTTTGACGAAGAGGTACCTGAAACCAAACCAAAACTGTAAGCACAAAGCTTAGTGAGTTCCCCCATCATACCACATACCATATAAAATCATCGGTATCTTTCAACCGGTATCCATCATCGGTATCTTTCAACCGGTAACCGCCATCGGTATCTTTCAACCGGTAACCGGGGACTAT